>NC_080789.1:101228128-102498128 GCF_028018385.1 Neofelis nebulosa | reverse complement strand
AATGACATTTTCCTATGGGGATCAGGGACAGGATGGACAATAAAACAAAGTGATGCTACACAGTGGGAGAGGGGATTTTGGATTGCTGTGTTCAAGACACAGCAGGAAGGGTTTGTGTGGCTGGGACAGAGAGCAAGAGAGGCCGGCTAGATTGTGTAGGACCTCATGGGCCATTTACAGAGTTTATTTGTGTGATGAGTTGAAGCGTGTAATGAGAAGCCAGGATGTCCCCATGCCCCCAGCAAATGTGTCGGGAAGCCAGAGTTTTTTCCCCTTCAAGTATGGTGGAAAGCCACTGGGGGAGAGTTTGGAGCAGGGAATAATGTCATCTGGCTAACCTTTTTAAAAGGTTCCTCTCCTACTTGTTGGAGGGCAGGCTGGGGAGGCCGTGAGACCATCAGATGACAGCACCGTGGGTCAAAGAGAATGGTGGCCTGGACATGGGTGGTCATGAGTGAGATGTGAGGGAGCCAGAAGATTGGGGATCTGTTTTGGGAGCAGGACTGGCAGGATTTGCTGATGGACGAGCAGTGGAGGGTGAGGGGAGGAAAGCTGTGATGGAAGAAGGGACAGTCAGAACCCCAACGCCATTGTTCTTGTGGGGTTCTGGAAGTCCCCCCAGGAAAGAGCTTGCTTTCCATGCCCGATTGCCGTGTGTGCCACCATCAGGAGCACAAGAGAAAGAAAAGAAGTCAGAATGTTCAGTATGCTTCATTTCTCTCCTCTGAAAAATGAACTCTACTCAGTGACCTAATGGGCATAAATTCTGATTCTAAAAAAACCACTCATTCGGCAGTGAGCTACTGAGTGCCTGATATGGTAAGGTATTGTGTCCTGTGCTGTGGGCAGTACAAAAATGTGTGGTTCCCCACCTCTAAGAACATATAGTACATCTAGGGAAATAAGACATGTTCGACTAAATAAAACTCAAGAGAAAGGCTTAAAGGCAATGGGCATTTTGCACACGGAGGGCAGTTAGAGCTCTAAAGACTTTTGGTAGGCGATTGAGGAGACCCGTGGATCAGGCAAGAGAATTTTCTGGGCAGTAGATGTGGATGGCACAGTCAGAGGCACAGAGGCGGGGAAAAGTATGAAGTGTTTAGGGTTTGACCAATGTGCCTGAAAGAGAGAGCTTATGCAAAGCAGTAATAAAAGCTGTGTCTCAGGGTAGCTTCCTCCTCTCTTGGGCAGTGTGGTTTGGGGGAAAGGGCCTATTGCATCCCCTTATGGCTTCCCTTCCCTTTTTCTGTTTTTGGTTTGCATTATTTCCCCCCTTAGAGCGTTCTTTGAACTTTCTGGAAACTCCTCTTGGGGTCTTCATCTGTTCCTAGTTTAACACAATGCACCAGCTCACAGGGTTCTGCTTTATAGGTTGTAGTGCTTGAGGTTCAGTGTTCCCGAAGTGTTTCTCTGTGTTCCACACTAGGTGCATGTTGTCACCCCAGTCCCGGGAAAAGAAGGACATAAGTATAGCAGTGGGGCCTCGGGGAAAATCCTAGTACTTCTGAGTCCTGAGTTAGAGCCAGAGCTCTGCCAAACCTGACTTCACAGAGAAGAGGAAAAGCACTAACAACAAGTATCCTCTCTGATGTCAAGTGCAAACAAATCACTTAGCTCCTCTGAGGTCCACCCAAAATAAGCTACTGGTCTGTGAAACTGCAGGATAATCCATCTGGTTTAAGCTGTGCATTTAGTTACTTAAAACATTCTTGCACATGCATATGCTGGGACATGTACATACAAACACACACATCTCTTTGTGCCCCCTTCTAACTTCTGATGACTTTTCTCCTCTCCAGGAGGCTAGAATCCAAAGCTTATAAAATAGACTTCTGGAAAGCTTTTCCTCCTGCCTAGCCAGGGCACCATTTCTTTCTTTCTTCACTGGCCATTGGCCGAGTGGTTGGGGCATGGATCAGAAGCACCCCTGTATTCTGGGAGCTCATTCCCAAAGTCTGGATGGAAATCTGTACTGTGGTCTGTAATCTGGCTCCACCTGGCTTTGGGCGAACTCCACTGAAGTGTTTGACCAATCTCATGACTCCCAAATGGCCATGTGGACTTAAAGGAGCAACAGACCTCCTTTCCTCTTGGCCTCTGCCATCCATAGACATGGGGAAGAAATGATGGCAGACCAGCATGGGAGCAGGTGAAGTTCCCTGGGTTGTGTGCCTTCTGTTAAATCCTGAAGTGGGAGAAACCAAAGGGCAGATATTATCTGTATTAAATGATGATAGAAGTGATCAGGGATTCCTCTGACTTCTTCTGGGGTTGGATAAACCCCAAGTGAGAAAAATTTTGCTCTTTATTTCAGTCACTAAGAAACTCAAGACCTTATTACATGATGATGGTTTAATGTTTCCTCCATCACTCGGGATGAATCCCCTTTGCTTCTGCAGTTTCTGAATGGTTGCAACCATTTCTTATCATTCCCTGTGTCATTACTCAGACAAGAGGAGTAAATTTGGCTCCTTTAATCTCAAAATAGTGGTAATTGTTAATATTTATTAAAGTGGGAATCGTGTTCAGTGCCATATGTGTCATCTTACGAATTCTCACAAGTACTCAATGGAATAACTATTTGAATATCCCCACACCATTTTGTAGACAAGGCTGCTGAGGCTTAGACAGGTTTCTCTTCATTGCTCCTAAGATCATCTGAGAAACTATGTATTTTCCTTGCTTTCCCTAATGTATTATCTTTTTTCCCCAATTATAAGTAAATTCCATGTGGAACAGGGCATTTTTGTATCCTTGCTTCACTGCTCTATCTCCAAGACCTGGAATATGACATGGCAGATGATAGTTGTTCAGTAACTATTTCTGAAATTACCACATAACTCACCTAAGGTTAAATGGCTCAGAAGCAGTGGCACCAAGCTTAGAATCACTCTTCTGATTCTAGAGTCTGTGTTCCTAGCCACTACATCACACTGCCTTCTTGTTTATTTATAGATAATTTCCCTTCTGTTCTCCCCCCCTCTAGCACCTTTCATTGTAGCTGAATAAACAGCACATCTATCATTTACTAGATGCAGTAAGCAACAGTCTCCCGCCACAGACACCCTCATCCCACTTGACCTCCTGAACATGACCCTTCATTGAGTCCCTATTAAATCAGCAGGTATTGTTAACATATTTATAGTTCTTTTATCTAATTAGAAACACAAAACAATTGTCTCCTTAATTCAGAATTTCTGTTTTTTCTCTAAATTAAGATCAGGGCCAAAAAAGTACCATGGAGTTGATTGAGGCTGCTTGGAATTCCTTGGTGCACCTGGTCGGTGGAAAGTCTCATCAGACAGACAGCTAAAAATGACAGCTAAAGCTTTGGGACCCTCCCAGAAGTAGTTATAACATACAACATTGTCTTCTGATTGTGAAATAAGTACCTGTTCCAATGCATGTGAACTACAGAGAATTAGGAAAATGTTAGGATAAATGAGGAAGACAATTTTTAGTATATATCCCTTGCAGTTCTCTCTCTCTCTCTGTGTGTGTGCATGTTAATGTATCTCTGTGTGTATGTTTCTTCTTCTTAGTAAGGGAGCTCTTCACACCTTATAAACTATTTTTAAGTGGCATTTTTCCACCTCTACGTATTGTATGTATTTCCCCATGTCTTGAAGTATCCTTTGTAAGATGATTTTCCCTGTATAATAGTCCATCATGCACTGTACCTGAACCATTTCATTGCTGTGGTGTATTTTCATTTTAGCCACTGTTTTTATGCCACAGTTAACCATATTTTTATGTTTTTATGTAGATTTTTATACACATATCTGTTTATTTTCTTAGAATAGATTTCTGGAAGTTATCTTTCTCAGCTTAAAGATGTTAACATTTTTAAATTTTGTAAATTATTTTTTTATTGTTTATTTTTGAGAGAGAAAGAGTGCATGAGCAGAGGAGGGGCAGAGAGAGAGAGGGGGACAGAAGATCTGACATAGACTCTGTGCTGACAGCAGAGAGCCTGATATGGGACTCGAACCCACAAACCATGAGATCATGACTTGAGCCAAAGTGGACACTCAACCAACTAAGCCTCCCAGGTGCCCCAAGATGATAACTTTTTTAAATGGTGGTGATTAAAAAAAATTTTTTTTAATGTTTTTTTTTTTTTTTTTGAGAGAGAGACAGAGAGAGAAAGAGATTGCAAGCAGGGGAGGGACAGAGAGAGAGGGAGACACAGAATCTGAAGCAGGCTCCAAGCTCTGAGTTTTCCATGCAGAGCCCAATGTGGGGCTCAAACTCACAAACTGTGAGATCACGACCTGAGCTGAAGTCAGACGCTTAGTCAGATGCTTAACTGAGCGACCCAGGTGCCCCTAAATAGTGGTGATTTTTAAAAGGTTTATCAGCCCCTAGAGGGATCTGAGCTGTTGCCTATCACAGAGCAGCAGAGGGGATCCTCACCCAAGCCCCATGTCCCTACATCACTGGCTCCTGCCCCCAGGAGCAGCACTAGTGAAGAACAGTTTGAATTATGGGAAAGACTGTCACCTACCCTTTGCTCCGTTAGCTGGATCTTTCGGGCATATGTGTGGTCTTAATCTAATTTTGGATTGCTCCTCTTGTCTTCTGTCCCCACCCCACCTACCACCAAAGAAGCGGGGTGCAGGAGCCAGGCCAGCTCCATCACTTACTAGTGGGGTGACCTGAGCAAGATCCCTTGCCCGCCTGCCATCCCCAATTTCCTCTCCTGTAAAATGGGGCTAATAATCGAACTACCTCATCAGATTGTGTGAGGGTGAAACAGCTGAATCCTGTAAAGTGCTGCAGACAATTCCTGGCACACAGGAAGCTCTTAATAAATGGCGATTTATTAAATAAGTTTTAAGATGGATAAACAGACTGTCATTCTCAACATCTGTGTCCATATGGTTTTGACTTAATTCATAAAGTCTGTCAGGAGCGTGTTCGCACGGCTGTGTGTGACTTGCTGGTGACTTCCTCTCCAGTCCCTGTTACCAGCTCCCTCCTCCCTTTGAGTGTTTTTCTTTCCTTCTCTCTCCCCTCCCCCGGTCACCTACTATTTTAAAGAGTGTGGACTTCTCCCCACGTCCCGATCCAGCTGCGTGTGCATGCTTCTCCTTCCCATCCCTCTTGGGCTCGCCCTCCTTATCAGTCTGTTCCACTTCAGAACCTGGCCGGCAGCTTTTCCAGTTGACTCTGTGCACTGCATGGCACAATCACTCTCCCTATTACTTAGAAACCTCTTGGATCTGTGTCGAGCTGGATTTGTTCTCCCAGCAGATGTGTGGGTAGTTAGATTTTCTTATCCCGTTCGCCTAGCCTCATGCCTCTTCCAGCTCCCCCACTAGTTTGGGGTTTTTTGCCAGCTGACCACAGACCAGGGACATCTGTCCTGAAGCTCTCCTCTCGCCTGCCCACCTGCAGTGGCATGTTGACCGAGGACTTCCTGGAGTGCCTGCATAGAGGGAGGAAGGTTGGGGACATCAGTTTGAGTTTCCTAGACATGTTCTGGGAGCTGTATGGATCCACGACATATACGTGATTCAGCTTGTGCTCTGTGGCACCTTGACAAAAACTCAACCTAAATTATCTGTTGTGGACAACAGAGTGAGGCCCTAGGGTAGGGCAGGCAGCTGAGAAGAAGACTACCTGGGAAGTACTGTATGGGTTTTCTTGGGTTGCCATAACAACACATCACAACCTGGGTGGCTTAAAACAACCAAGAACTTATTGCCTTACTGTTCAAGAGGCCAGAAGTCCAAAATCAAGGTGCTGGCAGGGCCGTGGTCCATTTAGAGGTGCTAGGGAAGGAAGTGTCCCGTGCCTTTCCCTCAGCTTCTGGTAGCTTGATGTGTCCCTTGGCTTGTAAATGCATCACTCAGATCCTTAATCTTTGCAGGGTATTCCGCATGTGTGTTTTCACCTTGTCTTCCCTCTGTGCAGATCTCTCCGTGTCCAGATTTCCCAATTTTATAAGGGTACCAGTTATATGAGGACCTGCTCCAGTGACCCCATTTTAAATTGATTACCTCTGTAAAGACCCTATTTCGAAATACAGTTGTATTTCTGAGGTGTTGGGGATTTAGGACTTTAATGTATCTTTGGGGGGACACAATTCAACCCATAAGAGGAAGGAAGGACGTTAAGGATTCACACTCCTCCATACTTTCATGCTGTGAAGAGTAGGCTCTGTGCAAGTATTCAGCCAGTGCTTTTCAGGATTACGATGAAGCGGGGTAAGACCTTTGAGCAGAGTCTCTGGCTGTCTCACCAATAGTTGAGAGCTAAGGAGGAAGGTGTCTTGCCTTCCTTGTCTCAATCCAACCATTTTTATTTTCAACATGACTCCTATCTCCCTCTCCACCAATTTGGGAGTTTCTAGGGTCCACAGAGAGAACGCACAGCGGGAGGCCAGCTGGTAGGGAACAGCAGGACGTGATGGGGGTCTGGGAAAGCAGAAGGTGGAGGTAAGTGTGGAAGGGGTTGAGAGAAGAGGAAAGTTCAGGGAGTGAAGCACCAGATTGGTGAGGAGGTGGCAAAAGATTGCCTGAATTCTTGTCCCAGCCCTGCCACTAGGCTGTGTGCCTTTAGACTAGGCGTTCAACTTCTCTGGACCTTGGTTTCTCCATGGGTGAGATTGGGAGGTGGATGGCTGCTCCCTAGGGCCCCTTCCTGGCCAGAACAGAACTCTCAATTAGAGCCTAATAGGTGGAGCAAATGGGAGCTCTTGGCCCCCTGCAGAGAGTCCAGCCCCTCTTCCTGTGGAAGTATCTTCACAGCAGAGCTGCCCCACCCACAGGGTCACCCAGTGCTTTTTTAAACAGCTCCCACTTCTCTCCTCTGCCCCCCTCCCCCACAACTGCTGTCTCTTTCCACATGTAAGCTTGCTACTCCTTTTCATGATTCGCATTACTCTCTGACTGCACACATCTGTCTTCGATCGTTGTCAGCTCTGGGAGACTATGCCAAGCTTCTTGAACACAGCCTGCGACTGCCGGGGCTCTATCCCATGCTTTCACTGGGAGCTGAGAGGAAGAAGGTGCCTGAAAGCTGGGATGGGGCAGCAGTGCCGGGCCTGGCTCCAGGTCCCACTGCAGATGTCCTGCCCTCATAGGTTAAGTGAATCTTAGGGCCATGATCACCTGTTTAGCTCTCCTTTACGTGCACGCACACACACATACACACACACTGCCCTGTATTCACAGGACCCGAGCCCTGCCCATGCCGTCCGATTTAGCCTGCTGCATCCTGTGTATGTTTCTATGGAAGATGGGGAAGGGGAAGTTAGGGATGGCTCCGAGAAGTGAGTGTCTCGCTTAGGGGCACCCAGCAGAATAAGCTGCTGGCCCCCAGATGCTGATGCAGGAAGCTGGCCCTGTGCATCCTTCTGTTGAAGCCCCTTTCGTGGTTGGCAGGGATGAGCAGGGAGAAGGGTCAGGAATGAAGGTCAATGGGAAGAATTAGACGGTCTGCAGAGTCTAGGAAAACAGAACCAACTCTGGCACACACGGATCATAATTTCCCACCCCAGACAGGATACGTGTCAGTACTGGGAGTAGAGAAAAAGGAGGGGTGTGGTCCCACTGCAGGACAGGCCAGCTGTTTTCTTGTTGATGGCTTCTTCCTTCCAGTGTCCTGGGAAGTCCACAGTCAATGGGTGGGCTGTAGGTCTGCAATGGGCATTGAGCTTTCTTAGCAGGGATGCCGTGGGCAGTTTGCACAGGACAGTGCCTGGTGATTAAGTGCCACTAGCATCTTCCCTCTTCCAGTCACCATGACAACCAGGACCACCTCCACACAGTCCCAAATGCCCTTTAGGAGGGGCTGTATCAGCCCTTTCAGAGAATTATGTTGATCAACATTGATTAAATGAGTGCAAAACGAATGAATGATCTCCAACTTTTGTGATTTTGCAACACACTTCAGCTTCCTTTTCTCACTGTAGAAACGTACTGAACACTGGGAGCTTTGGAACCTTCAGCCCTAGGTGGAACCTTGCCAGCGTTATTTAATCCATCCCCCTGCTGCTGGGGCTGACTGGACCCAACTGCCTCAGGCAGGGCTGCCGCTCGCTTTTCAGAAAGCTCTCTGTGCAGAGGTGGTCTAGGTTGTTTCGTTTGTGCCCCTCCTCCCCGCCCCGGCTGTGAGCCTGGGGAATCCACCTCTACCCCTCCCCCTTGGAGCCTTTGGGGTCAGAGCTCTGGCATTAGTCAGCTAAGTGTCTGACTGTTGGAGGAGAGGTTTGTGTAAGATTCCCTCCACAGCTCAGCCCAGATGGGATGACGAGGACCAGATTCCACTTCTGCGCTCTGATATTTGCCAAGAGTTTCACCAGGCTTCCTGAAATAGACAGGGAAGCAGAGCAAGCTTCCTTAGGTCAAGTGATCCGGGTCCAAGTTTATCAGAGTCCTTGAATAACTGCTGTGTTAGTAGCACGAGTGTGCCAAGCATCCTGGAGCCACTGGTCCAGGAGAAATGGTTGCGGGAGGAAGAAGGGGTCTGCTGAGCGGCCTTCCCATTGCCACCCACACACACAGTCCCGGGGCCAAGGCAGTGTCTGCCCGGGTTTGCTCACCTGCGAAAAGAAGAAAATAATCATCTCGCTACTTTCGCTACATGTACGGAGTGAGAACAAAGAGAAAATATTTATGAAGTGTTTTGAATTCCAGGAACTGTATAAATTGATGGCATATTAGGATTTGAGGTCTGCACGGTCAGAAGTTAGAAATCAATCTAATCTAGTCATTGAGTGCCATTGCCAGGAAGTTCCTGGGGTCTCTGAACTAGAGGCTAGGCCCCCAGGGTCCCTCAGGCCACCAGTGTCTTTCTCCCCACTGCGGGATTTCTCCAGTCCAGTTCCTGCCTTGATTCTCTCCTCCTCTTGACAACCTCAGCTCTTCAGTAGGGTCTCCATTTCTGCGGTTTCTGTTCAGTGCTCAACCTCACTGCAGTCTGGCTGTCACCACTGACATGCCACAGAGCCTTCTCTGGCCCGTGGCCGTTGTGTCACTAAACCCAGTGAAGAGAGCCAGCCTCGTCTTGCGTGGCCCTTTTCCATGCTGTCTTCTTTCTTGAAATCCTGTCCTCCCGTGATACTTTCCTTAGCTGACTTTTTCTCTTCTGCCTGACCTGGGCTTTCCTCTCCCCCCACACTCTCCGCAGCCAATGTCAGGCATTCTAGTGGCTTCTCCTGTCTGCTCAACACTGACTCCCAAACACACGGGAACTTTCTCTGAGGCTCCAGACCCATGTATCCAGCTGTCCAGCAGATACGCCACCCAAATGGCTTAAGGGTACTTAACACTCAGTGCGTCTTAAATTCAACATGGGCTCCCATGTGCTACAACCCTGCTCTACCTCCAGTGAATGTTCTCCATTGTTTTCCAGCTTAGTAAATGGATCTACCTCTTACTGCATTTGGTCAAGTCAGAAGTCTGGGGGTCATTCCCAGCTTGCCCTACTCTCATTCCCCATGACCAGGCACCCTCCACGTCATCCTAATTCTAAGCTCTGAATTATCAAGTTTGTCCCAATCTCCTAATTTCCACTGCCACTGCCCTAGTCAAAGCCACTTTCATAACTCTCACTATTCACACTTTGCAAAGCTAATTGGGCCATTTTTCCACTTGAAATTTTATACTGGTTCTCCATTGCTTCTGAGTCCTTATCACAACTCTCAAGACTGTTCATAACCTCCCTTCTCTTTATACGTCCTTTCTCCCTCTCCCTCTCTTCCCCTCTCTTTCTCCTCCTTTTCTCTCTTCTCCTCTATCCCTCTGCCTCTTCCTCAGCCATACTGGATTTTGTTGTTCCTCGGAAGACAAGTGTGCCTTTTTGCCTCTGAGCCTCAGTATTTAGGTAATTGCTCCCATTACCTAGAACAATCTCTCCCTACCCTCAGTGCCTCTTGCCTGATTCTTATCACTCTTCAGGTGTCAGCCTGAGCATCACTTCCTTTGGGAGTCTGTCCCCAGTCCCTTGTCTTATGCTAGGGTCCCCTGCTACATCCTCTCATATTTTTCCTAACAACAGCATTTCGTATTCTAACCACTTGTTCAACACCTTTTTACTAGACTCAAGACTTCCTGGGGGCAGGAACTATCCCCATTTGTTCACAGCATCATTTCCAAACACACCTAATGCAGTACCTGACTTATGTAGTTGTCAAATGAATAGATGAGTGAATGGAAGGTATTTATCCTGCAGAAACCTGGAATGGGATCTGAGGTCGGGCCTAGGATTTAGGAATTCCCAGAACTGTGACTAACCCTCATTCACTCTGGCAAACATTTACTCTGTGCCACACAGCCAGGTAAAAAGTTGAATGAGATTTAATCCCTTCTCACAAGGAGCTTATTCCTTCTTTGAAGCAAGCTCTGAAATGATTTTGGCAGGTAGACAAACTGGTCCATCTTTCTCTGTGACCAATGATGTAGGAAAAGGGAGCATGCATGCGCACACATGCACACACACACACACACACACACACGCACACACGCACACATACACACACATCATGCTCACACATGGACATGCCCAAACCCTTCTTCTGTTTTACAAAATGGTAACTCACTTTTCATTGTGGTCTCTTGGCATGCCATGGGAAATCCCATCAACCTTCAATCTGGGGAACCAGGTTTGAGTCTAACAGTCAAGTTTGTAGCTCAGTCTTTGCTGATTTCCTTCCTGTCCCCATTTCTCATTACTGAGCACTCTACTTGCTCCCAGAGCAAACACCTGATTTGGCGCCCCCCAGACTGTTTTTCTCCTTTCTGTGCTTAGAGTTCATCATCTCTTCCTCTTCCGGATTCTCAGATGGGATGAAGTCAGAGGATGGAGACTGACCACACCCATCAAGTTTCTTGGAAGCTCCCAGGAGGCAGCCAGTCCTTGCTGGTGGGGGAGGAGGAGGCTTTGAGAAGCTCAAGGCTCAGTGCCTGCCCCCAGGCTGCTCAATTAAGGACTTGTCTGCCCTTAGTTCTCAAAGATGTTGCTGTTTCCCCCCCCACAGAGTGACACCCGGCACTGGCTCCTGCCCTTCACACCTCGGCAAGAGACTATTTCCCAGAAGTCTTATAAATGATTCCATCCTCATTGGGACTGTTTTCTATTTCAGTTATCTTCAGGGAGGAACATACGGATTGGATCTTTGCCTAGCTGTGAAATCTCATTTCCATTTCTTTACACCTGCAGTTGCAATATGAGAAAGAAAAGACCAGAGCTCAGCTGATGTCCCAGACCCAGGTTATCAAGGTGCTTTGGGTTGTTTTCCAGAAGGGGCCGCAATCCTAGAGCAGATCCCATTAGTAGGGCCTTTGAGGGGACACCTTTCTTCATCTGCATTCTCTTCAGGGTGTCTGGCTTCTCGTTCTGTCTTCTTCACACGCATGGGAGCTCAGTCTGAGCACTTAGTTCACGTCTTTACAACTGACATTAGTCATCCCAGATGCTCATTCCAACTTGCAGTTTGTCCTAAGGGGCCAGCTTATCCTCTTGCATTTCCCCTTTCCTGATCCCACTTATCAGTCCCTCCTTGGGATCTCATGGAAGCAGAATTGGTCACCACAAGGCCAACCACCCAAGGGATTTCTCCATCTTTATATGTTCCTTTCTACCTCTACCCATGGCAGACTTGGCATATAATAGTTGAACATTTAGTGGTCATTCCCTCTCACAACCCGGGACACCTTCTTAGGGACAACAAAAGAGGGCAAGGTCAACTCCAGTGCCCCCACCCCAGATTGAACCTCATTCTCTCTTCTTTCTACAATAAACTGGATCAGAACCAGCAGCCCTGCAGGAGTACATTTCTTTGTCTCAAAACCAGGCCCCAGAGAGCATTTGATTCCTTGGCAGAGAGGTGTAGGCTTAATTAATTTTTCTCTTTTTTCCTTTGAACTTCTTGGAATACATGCACATACTCACATTCATGCACAATTGGGTGTATAAGAATTTTAATGGCAGGTGGTGTTAGCAGTTCTTTCCCTCCTGATACAGACCAGGGTTTCTCCATCTGGACTTTTTAGCAGGACCTAAGAATATTGACTTTCTAACCACTTGGATTTGGGTGGAGTGAGCAGAATGGGAATGGGGGAGAAGGTTCAAGGGGGAAATGTGCTTATATATAAATCACATGTGAAGGGAGTTTTGAAGTCATTATTGCTTCAGGATGTGTGAACTGTAATTATTTTTTAAGGTCTTGATTTGCCCAATGAGCATTTCCCAGGGTTGCTGCTCCAAGCATGACGTCTTTGCTATCAGGGGGTCCAGCCTGGTCTGATACGAGTTTAATCGCTTTAAAGGGGGCCCAGGGTAGGATCCGGTTTCTCCAGGCTCTCAGCTGCGGTCAGTTCTGCCTGAAGCACAACGTCCAAATGACTTCAGTGATTAAGACAGTGGAGCTAAAATGAAGAAGAGACATTTTCCCCCTCCCTTCTCCTTTTTATTTTTATTTTTTCAATGGTTGGCTGCACAAGGCAGTGAATCACTTTTAGACTGGATGGCTATTGATCATTAGCCTTGCTGTTTGTACTCCTCAGCTCCCTGCTCAAAACAGGCAGTGCTATTTTGCCTGCCCTTGGAAAGTGCCTGGTCAGCTGCCTGTGCTCTGCCTTTTGGCCCCCATGTGTAGTCCTGCCTTCTTGCCATCCTCCTTCCATGTCCTCACACACCCGACTCTCCTGGACTCCATTCCTCACGTTCCATCAGCTGTAACCCTCAGTCAGTAATGGTCATTCCAGGGAACAATTGTCAAGGGTCATGTAAAACATGCCACCCTTAGTGTTTTGAGAATGTTTTCCATCCCCAAAGGGCCTTTCTAGATAATGAGGAAGGTCAAACAGGGGCAGCCTACAGGAAGAAGCCCTTAGAAGGGAAATCTGTGTCCATAAGCCATGCTGATCTGAGACTTGTTTTCTGGGCTAGCAACTTAAAAATATGGAGAACTTGGAAGACTTGGGAAAAGAAAATCAAAAGAATGTTGAAAATGTTTGAGGGGTATGTGTATGGTTAATTGTTCAAAAGTTGTGGTGGGGAATTAGATTTGTGTTAAAACTTTGTATCAGGGTAACTAGGTCATTCACTGAAGTATGCTTCAGTGCAAGGGTGACAAATTCATCACACACGCTGACACTCTCTACTTTTGCTCATATCAGACCTCACTAATCAATCACAGCACTCCTTACTATCATTCTCTTGCCCATAGCAGACATTGCTAATCAATCATAGCACTTGTTCCCACTGAGTTTCACCAAGTCTTTCAGTCCTCTATACAGGCCTTTAGGTAGCCATATGTATCCATCAACTGGATTTGGAACTTAGATTGAAACCCACTGAAACCTCTCATTTAATAGAACATTAGGCTCAGAATCAAAATATCTGAATTCTAGTCCCTGACCAATAACTTACCAATAATTAATTGCTAATAATGTTTGTCTAACTTCTATAATAAGCAAAACATGCTCACCACTGAGGTCTGAGGTCAGGATTAAGTAGGAGAATGTATAAAGTATAAGATGGCGTATGTGGCGGGGCCTAGAACAGCGCCTGGCACAGTGTAAGCACTCAGCACATGATAAGCAAACATGATTTGAAGTGGCACAGGCACCACGTGCACTTCCCAACATGTGGAACAGAGAACGGTACTTCTTTCCCCCTTGCTGCTGCTTTTGTGTCCTCAGGGAGGGCACATGGAGGACAGCTGGGCCCTCTAAATCTGCCGCACTCTAACTTCATACGCACAGGGCTCAGGAAATCTCTCTTTCAGGAGCCAATATAATGCTCCCTTGTTGCCCTGGGAGGGCACACTTAACACCCACGTGTCAGGACCTGACACGCCGAGTGTGTGGCCACGTGCCGTCACCAGGCCTGTGTTAGTACTGGGCTCTCCAGGCATCTTCCTGTGACTGAAGAAAGCACCAGCAGAGATCTCAGTAGAGATCTTTATACAACTGGTTGACATGGATGAAGGTGGCAGGAGAGGGTTTGTTGGAGGAGGTGTCGCTGTGCTAACCTCATTCCAAGGTCAGATGACTGCAGAGTGGTATGCAGGGCATCCCCAGGAGTAAGATGATATCAGACTGAAATCCAGATTTGCCTCCAGACTGGGAAGGAAGTATTTGCAGAGCAGCAACCTCAGGGACCATTCTTTGAGCAAATTGGGCCCTTGTTATCATAAATTTATGCATCCTGAGATATTGACGTCTTTAAAATGCCCTCTCAAGTTTACATACATATGTATGTCATATGTAATGCATGCATTTTACTTCTTATCCTACTGCACTGAAAAAGGCAAGCTGAGTAAACCTTTTCCACGTGGCTTCAAATTCTCTTTGGATTTTGACTCATCTTTCCATTCAAAATTTTTTTTTAACATTTATCTATTTTTGAGAGACAGAGACAGAATGTGAGCAGGGAAGGGGCAGAGAGAGAGGGAGTCACAGATTCTAAAGCAGGCTCCAGGCTCTGAGCTGTCAGCACAGAGCCCGATGCGGGGTTCAAACTCATAAACTGCGAGATCATGACCTGAGCTGAAGTCGGATGCTTAACTGACTGAGTCACCCAGGCGCCCCTCCATTCAAAATGTTTTTAAGTTTGTTTATTTTGAAAGAGAGAAACAGAGCACACGAGCAGTGGAGGGGCAGAGAGAAAGGGAGAGAGAGAATCCCAAGCAGGCTCCGTGCTGTCAGCACAGAGCCTGATGTGGGGCTTGAACTCACGAACTGTGAGATCATGACCTGAGCTGAAGTCAAGAGCCCGATGCTTAACTGACTGTGCCACCCAGATGCCCATATCTTTCCATTCAAATATGGGTGCTCCATACCAAAGGTCAGTCAAGGGTTTTCTGCCCTTTCTTCTGGAATGAAAGAGACAGGACCTAGATCGTTTCATCAGGTCAAGATTCAGTTCAAGTGAAAAAAATACATATTGATCACCTAAGTGTGTACTAGACAATATAGGGGTTATTGAATGCCATAAAAATGTTGTCCCTGCCCTTACACAGCTTAAAAACTGTCATGGGGGGTGGGGGATAAAGAAATATACAAAGGTCAGGGCAAAATAGAAAATCTAAAGACATCATCGAAAAGCCTTGGGAGGCAGATGCTAAAAGGCTTTGTGGAGGAGGTCAGCGATTGTAGTCTTTGGGATCAGTCTTGCCTTAGGGCACTGGATGGGTGGGCAGGGATGGTTGGGGTGAGGCAGTAGGACTGAAAGGCAGAAGGAGCCCCCAGAGTGAGGCTGCACAAATAAAGAGCCCTGATGGGTACAGGTTGCTATGAGGATGGATTTAGACAAGGGACATGGCCTAGGAGACAACATGCTCTCTTTTGCAGAGGTTGGATTTTAGAGGCAGAAGTCTGATACGTACAGGTACTCGAACAGATCCAGTGTGGGATCTTGGCAGGTCTGCGGAAAGGTTGGATAACTGGACGGCTGGCTCAGTTCTCTTCCCATTACACTGTACCACTGGGGCGCCCACTCGCTGTGAGAACTTAGCCAAGTTGCTGCTTCACTCTCTGGACCTCAGTTGCCATATGTGTAGAATCAGGAGGCTGAATTGGGTTATTCTAGGTCTGGCCCCTTTTAATTTTGTGATGATGATGAGAGGTGATAGGAATTTGTTTATTTATTTGCCACGTGGTATCTGTCTCCACATGAAAGTAGAAGCCAGGGGCCGAGATCTAGGCTTGGCCTAAGCCATGCTTTGTTTCCTGCCCTGGCACTGGTAGACAGTTCGCCCGTCTTCTCATCTGGGAGGTTCCAGTGGGCTCTGTATTTGCAGGGCCACTACTTGGAATTTCATCGCCGTCCAGTAAGTGCTCTTTGACCAGTTCCTGTGTGGGGTGTAGTGCTGGGGTCGTGTAGGGTATAGATTCCCGCCAATGTTGAGGCAGACAGGCAGGCATGGAAGGAGTAGTGGTCCCCAGACCTGATGCTTATTAGAGCCACTGCAGAGGATTTATTTGAAATGTGGGTTCCTGGGCCCCATTCCTTGGTATGTTGATAAAGTAAGCCCAGACTGGGGCCTGAGAATCTGTAACGTCAACCTCTCCCAGATGATTGTGACGCTGGGCCAAGTTTAGAGAGCTCCAATCTAAGGACGATTCTCAATTATTACTACTCAGAATGACCATGTTGTACCCTGTGCATTTATTTGAATTCAATATCCATTTCTTTCTCTTGTGTGCTTGACATAGGCATCTGTGTTCTGGGGTGGGGGCTGCAGATGGAGGGTGTAAGCTAGAACATGGGAAGACTTCCACCTCCGAGGGCCTGCATAGCTTACAACCTCCGGAAGGCAAGCCACTCACCTGGGAAATGTTGTCATTGGCATCTGCACCAACCGTTCTCTTGAGCTTTCATTTGAGAGTCATGTTATAGGTACTGACACTGGAAAGAGGCCCCTATAGTAGACAGGTCAGGTGCCATCATCTCTTTTTTCCAGATGTGGCTCAGAAAGGTGAATCAGTGCACACAACCCACAGAAGTAGCAAGTGTGAGGTCTGTCACTCAGAGCATAACTCCTGCCCTCAGTTCGGTGCTGCTCCGCACTCCATGCTAAGTGAGAAGCATCTCCTTCCCCCTTCAGAGGTGCATTCTGGAACTGGGAGAGGCCAGTGTGGACTGGGGTCATTGGGGGCAGCTGCATGGAGAGCCAGACTCAAGGTGGCAGAGGACTGGCTGCAGCCTGTCGCCCAGAGCAGGGCAGCTGCCACAGTTTTGATCTAGAATGACCCCTTGCTGCTGAGAATGACAGCTCTTTAGATCTGCTTCCTAAGGTGGTGGCACCATGACATGTGCTATGGTGTTTCCTCTGCACAGAATTCACCTGAGGCAGAAAGAAGGCAGAGTTTATTACCCAGAAGCTTACCAGTGGGAGGATTAAGGTCAAAGTTGGTACTTTTCCTAAGTGAATGGAACTAGTATCTATTGAATGCAGTGTGCCATGAAATGCCTCATTTATTCCTCTTCACTGCTCTGCAAGGTAGGCAGCGCTAGCCTGGTTTTACAGCTGGGACAACTGAGGCTTACAGACGTGTGATACAGGCACAGATGTCTAAGAGATGGCAGGGCAGGCCTTCCACTGTGGGTCTGTCTGACTTTCCAGCCGGGCCTCTTGTATCAGAGCCACCTACTGTGTGGTTCATGTGGTGGCACTGCATCTCCAGAGCCCCAGTCCAGGGAACCTACTAAGCTGCTCCAACAAGGGCACCACAGCAGTAGCATCTCCGGGAAAGGTTGGTACTCATCTCATACCAGCACCTGTGGCCACTTATGAAGCATTGTCACAGAAAAACTTGTTGAGGCTCAGAGAGGTGACAGGAGTCAGTCAGGACCACCCAATTTCGATGTGTGGGAGAGCCCAGACTGAAAGGCAGGTCCTCTAACTCAGCCGTCCTCATACCATTTGTTGCTCAGCCTCTCTGAAGATCGCTGGGAGTTGTAAGTTCCACCAGGCCAAGGAAGCCAGAAGCAGGGCCTGAGGGAATGGTTAGGCCCGTGCTCCAGTCTGCAGGTGCCTCTATCCTGCCACGGGCACAGGTCGGTACTGGAGCTTTTCATGTCTGGGAAGCCAGCTCCGGCACCTCTCGGTGTCCCTCCTGAAGGGCCAGCCCTGTTCCCCTGTGGCCAGTGGTGGGATGCACCATAGTGAGGGCAGCTCCCAGTCTGGGACAGCAGAATGGGGCTGTCCCTTCTTGTGCGGCTGAGTTCTAAAACCAGCCTGCAAGAATAAGGCCAGAAGAATATTCTGCCAGCCCCAAGGGTGTCTTTTATGACAACTTCTTGTTCCCTCATAATTCTTCTGACAAATTCTCCTTTTGATCCAGACTTTCCTAAGCATCAAATCATTCCAGAAGTGACATGCGTGTGCCCACATACATGCTGGAGGGGAGTCCAGGGAAAAGGATAAGAGGGGAAATGAAAACTCTGAATCTGCTCAAATGTGGTAGAGAAATATATCCAGAAAGTACTGTCTACTCACTGAAATGTTATTTGCCTTTTCTTTCCCCCTGGGTAGAGTCTCCTGTTCGAACTTGAAAATAAAAATTCCTCCACTTTAGAATGAACAAGGCGAGAAATGCTGTAGGTTGGGATTTCCCAGGAAGACTGGCAGCCGTCTACCCTGGGACCGACTTGGGGAACCTGAACTCTCTGTACTTGTTAGTTTTGTTTAGGGAAGTGAGGCAGAGAATGGGAGCAGCAGGAACATACCACCTCTACAATTTTCTTCCATGACCTTGAAGAGTAAGGACTTACCAGGCTGTCTGGAAGCATTGGAAGGAAATTAGGAAGAGCTGGTTCTGGGATTTGGGTTATGTGATCTTCACCAGAACTTCTCCTCTGTCCTTCCTGTTATCAGTGACTGCATTCAAAGAGCAGAATTTTGTCCTCCCAAATGTACACATCCCAGTGCCTGGGAAGGAGAAGGATTTAGTGTGGTGCTTATTTCTGTTCTGTATTTAACTTAACCTATTATTAAGCCAGATTCCCTTGAGTGTCCTCTCTATGATTTAATTGATCTGATGAAGGTTATAATTTTGATGAAGGTTATAATTTTGTCATAAAAGCAGGACACAACTTGAAAGGGAAAAAAGTGGGGGGTGCTCCTGGGTGGCTCAGTTGGTTAAGCATCTGACTTCCGCTCAGGTCATGATCTCACAGTTTGTGAGTTCAAGCCCCACATCAGGCTCTGTGCTGACAGCTCAGAGCCTGGAGCCTGCTTTGGATTCTGTGTCTCCCTCTCTCTCTGTCCCACCCCTGCTTGCACTCTCTCTGTGTCTCTCAAAAATTAATAAACATTAAAAAATTTTTTTAAAAAGAAAGGGAAAAAAACTAAAAAAGAATTGGTACAAACTTACATTTAATTGGTTACACAGAACCCAGTGCCAGCTGGACTGTTAAGTGGCTGTGACTTTGGGCCAGCTCACCTTGGTTCCTTGGGCCTTGGTTTCTTCAGCTGTAAAATAAAGGCTGAGGAGTTAGATGATGACCTCTCTGCTCCTCTAAGTGCTAAAATCCTCGTCTTCTGTGATGACTGTTTTTTAAATGCCGCCATCATTTCAAAGCATGTGTTTAGGAAGACACCCCCCCTCCCCCCACCCGGGGGGGCATGACCTCCTGTTGTCATGTATCTGAGAGGTTGTCATCTAGTCAGGCTGCGGCCACCTGCAGCTGTGAGTGGCTTTGACCGGCCTAGAAGGTAAGAATTCTGAATTTGCCATTTTCTTCTCCAAGGGATTGGCCAAATGCCAGATTCTTCTACTTCCCTCCTCTCCCCCTCCTCAAATGGTTGCACCTAAAAAGATTCTTTTGATTCGTCCTGCTAGACCTGTCCATTAATCTTGCTTCTTTCAAACCTAACCATGATGAACGTCCATCCCTGAATTCCGACAATTAGAAATGAGGTATGTTTCACTGTTAAGTTACCACATCGCAGTGGATTTATTTCCCAGCACACAGCCGCAGCCGCAGAGGGATAGAGGGGCCGGTGCTTATTGGCTGCCTTTCCTGTTCTCCGCCCTCCCTGCCCAGATTCCCCTTTGTCCCACCATCCTCTCCCCTGGATTTTTCATGCTGTAGACCTCGCACACCCCTTGCAAGTGGACAGAGGAATCTTTTTTCCTCCCACTTCCCCAGACACGGCCATCTCTCCGCTGTACCCGCTTCAACCCCCGCCTCCCCCACTGCCCCCACCCCCCGTGGTTCTCCTCTGATGAGATTTCCTCTCCCAGGGAATATTTTGGTCCTGTTCTCTGTTCCCAAACAAATTCCCCTGGCCCTTTAAACCTGGTTTCAATCAACATAATCACAGTCTGTTCCGTGATATCAACTCTGCCTTGATTTGTCCGTGTAATTCACGCTGTGTCCTCCACCTCTCGGGCTGTTTTATATATACACACTTAAATGCATATATATGTGTATATATTACATGTAATGTATGTGTATTATAGATTGAAGGAGCGATACATTTTCCATCATGCCTTTAATTTCTTTTCATCTTTCTCTAAATCAGTGTCTTAATGCATATCACCTAAACTGGGTTCCTTTTGAGAATCCCATGGGCTTTTTTTACTTTTTAAGAAGAGCTATCCAGGCACCTGGGTGGCTCAAGGGTTGAGCGTCCGACTTTGGCTCAGGTCATGATCTCAAGGTTGGTGACTTTGAGCCCCGCATTGGGCTCTGTTCTGACATGAGCCTGCTTCAGATTCTGTGTCTCCCTCCCTCTGTGTTTCTGCCCCTCTGCTGCTCATGCTCTGTCTCTCTCTCACTCAAAAATAAATAAACATTAACTTTTTTTTTTAAGAAGAGGTATCTAAATCTGGGCCAAAAATGAGCAATCAACTGAAGGCTGACTTCTTTCATCCCCAGCCCCAAATCTCATCCACGTACCAGGGTAGTGAAGAGTGAGGTAGGTGGTTTGCATCTCCATGCATCCCCACTACTAGGAGTGTTTTCACAGCTTTCATTCACCACCTGTTACAGGTCCCTTCTTTTGTCTGGAAGAAAGGATATGAGGCGCTGGGGAAGCTCTGGCACAAGGAGGCCCTAGAAGTGTCTGTTACAGCATGGATATGAAGTCAGAAATGGAAGCTTAGTGGTAGAATCTTGGTACATGCATCACATACTGAATTCTACTAGCCCAGTAATTATGCTGCCTGGTTATGCAGATATAGCAAAGCAAGACAATGTTCCCAGTGATAGTGAAGACCCCACCCCCACCCCGGCAACCTGTGGGGTCATTAACACTCATCACCTCATTGGGGAGGGTGGACACCATCTAGAACAGGGAAGTCAATTAAATTGCAGAATCGAATCTGGCAAGTCATGGCTCTAATTTCCAGAGCCAGGCACTGAAGAGAGGAAAGTGTTTTGTGAATTCTGAAAATTAACTTTACAATATTCAGAGCCACAGCTGGAGGAGTCCGAGGATGGTGACTACAGAGCCACTTTCCCAAACAGCAGGGGAAGAGAGGAGACTTCTGGTGGGGGGGGGGGGGAGGGGGGCTGAACAAAGCTTACACCTGCTCTTTGGAGCATAGCTGGGGGGGATGGGGGAGCTAGGGTAAGTAGAGTCCTAGAGACAGGCAGAGAACTATACTGGGAGGCACCACAACAGAGGGCACTGGACATTGCCCAGGCTTCACCATCTTGCAGTGTGCAGCACAATGGGGAAGCTCCCTCATCTTTCCTTAACTATAGGCTGTGGATGAACATAGAATTGGATGGGATTTTATCACTAATCCAGAACTGACCCTGACCAGTAAGGCAAAATGTGGGAACAGTGGCCAAGCCTTACCAGAAGGTCACAAATCTTGGTGAAAGTGTGTCTCTGTCCAAAGCAAAACATTCCAACATAATAGAAAAATAATTTTGAACCATGCATTTTTTAACATTTAATTTTTGTGAGATATATTTTGACTCATGGCCTCCATTGTTCTTTTTTAATTACGCATGTCTTTGATTTAGTGAGATTCCCTACATTAAAAAAAAAAAGGGGGGGGCTCCTGGGTGGCTCAGTCGGTTAAGCGTCCGACTTCGGCTCAGGTCATGATCTCGCGGTCTGTGAGTTCGAGCCCCGCGTCAGGCTCTGGGCTGATGGCTCAGAGCCTGGAGCCTGCTTCCGATTCTTTGTCTCCCTCTCTCTCTGCCCCTCCCCCGTTCATGCTGTGTCTCTCTCTGTCTCAAAAATAAATAAACATTAAAAAAAAAAAAAAAAGAATGAGAGGAACCCCATTTCCCTTTTGCACTATTAGTTGTTCATGAGTTCATTTTAAGAGGGGCTTCTGGTGGACAGGTTTGTGTGGGGAGGAAATCTACAGTTGGGATTCTTCCCCTTCTCTGATACGGAGACAAGAGCCCTTTCTTATCTTCCACCCAGAGCAGGAAGCTGGATTAACTACCACAGGCTTCAGGAGGGAATGTCCAGCACATCTAGGTTTTGCAGCAGGAAACACCCCCTTGCCCTGAAGTCTATTCTTAAATCCTGTGTCATGGTCTGGATGCCCAAGTGGAAGCGGGGACATCCGTGT
This sequence comes from Neofelis nebulosa, assembly GCF_028018385.1. Lineage (NCBI taxonomy): Eukaryota > Metazoa > Chordata > Mammalia > Carnivora > Felidae > Neofelis > Neofelis nebulosa. Next base: position 102,476,121 of record NC_080789.1, on the reverse strand, counting down.
TCTGGTGGCATTGTGCCTAGAGACCCTCTGTAACCAGAGTGGACGGTCGGTGTGTGCAGTTCCCGTCGGTAAATCTCCTCCACTACCCATCCTCCCTCAGCTACAGGGCAGGGGCTGTGCCCTCCTCCTCCTATCCCGGGCAGGCATGCCCCTGCCTTCTCCTGGGTCCTGGTGCGGTGGGGACTAGAGAAAGGGGACTTGGGGGTGACATAATGGGTTCCCCTGCCTTTGCCCATCCGTACCAGCCAGCAGAGCCAGCAGAGACCCAAAGACCTGAAGACACTTACAGAATCCAAATGCATCCTCAGGACATGCCACCCAGCCCCGGGGCGGCTTTTCAGTAAAACACACACTGACTGGAAAAGCAGTGTGCAGCCCAGGTGACATCTGATAAGGGCTGTTATTTTGAAATACAAAATGTGTGTCTTCCAAGTGCTGATTTTCACAAAAGCTGGGCATGTTGTCAACACCTGCTTTGAGCTGCTTCCCTTCCCCACCCTTCTATTTGGCAACACAAGTTGCAATTCATTTCCTCCATGACTAGTCTCCTCTCTCCTGTTCTGTTACTGGGTCTTGCAATTGAAGCTTTCAATAGTTTATTCTTCCACAGTATACTTTGTGTTGAGGAAGGTGGACTTACTGACTTGAAGGTCTTTTGTAGCACTAAAAATTCCTCTGGCTTTTATAGACTGTTTCATGGGCTATTAATGCGGAACAGACTGCCTTTGGAAACAGCAATTCACAAGGGGGTCAGCGCACCTGGATTCCTACTTCCCCTTATGTCATCAACCAGGGAGTAACTTTAAATATGTCACTTTCCTCATCAGGCCTTAGTTTCCTCGTCTGTCACACAGAAGCACTATGTGGGTTAGGAAAACTCGAATGCAATAGTATCTTGAAATTTTAAATTAATGCTGAAATATCGAAGCAGGATCTTGATGCTCCATTTCCACCCAGCGCGTGCGGAAAGAGAAGGGACTAACTTTGCGGTAAGAAGTTTCTGGGTAGACCGCAGGGGCACGGACAGCCGAGGGGAAGCCATGGCCCTTCCTAGAGGCCTTTCAGAAGGGTCAGCTCGAGCATGACCCTTACTGTGCACATCTCTCGCTGTGGCCATTCTCTTAGGGAGCTCTTCTTGGTGACACACAAAGGAGTCGGGGGCGGGGACAGGGATGGTGGTGAAGAATGGTAAGAAATCTTGAAAAGGCATTGGAGAGTGAGTAGGCTCTCTGCACAGATCTGAATTTGTTCACTGGGGAGAGATTTCTGGACCTCTACAGAATTCAGGGACAGATAGATGTCTTGGCAGGGAAGTCTCTGCTTCCCAGTGGCAGTTAGAAAGTAGGGTTTAGCATCATGGAGGTTTTGTCTTGAGGAGTGGTTGGAGCGCAAGGAGACAGGGAATGAGCTCCCCGGTGCATGGCACAACCCCTATAAGTCTGATGCAGGAATGTATTATGTACAAGACAGAAAACCAACCTGGAGGCCCTGAGACCTTTGTTTGCCTACTGTCAATTTTCACCTGGTTTCATTTTGACAAATGTGATATCTGAGGTCTTATCGAGGAAGCATCACCTGGCGAGAGGTATGTTATTCAGCTAACAGTAAGGTTGCCATCTATACATAATAAGGCTCTCAGAAGTTTCGAGTTTTTATTATTATTTTTTTTTATTCATGGGAATAATTTGAAAAATCTTCATGGAATGGGTAAGAATTCTAGGACTGCACTGGTGAAAAGCAGGTTGGGCGCTGTGCAGTGGGAAGGGAAAGCGTGATTAGGCATGTAGCGTACGTGAGTATTTAGGGAAAAACACGAGTCTGGGGTTGGAGGATCTGATCCTAGCTGTGTTGCTTCCTGGCTGTTGGCCGTTGGACGATTCATTTAACCTTCCTGCAATTCAGTTTGCTTAGGTTTAAAATGAAAAGAGTATTGGTCCTCCTATCTCACTGAACTACTGTACCAATCAGTTTGAAAACACACAGAACAGTGTATAACCTAGGCACTATGATGACATTTGGGATCCACCACTGCCACCACCCTCAGTAGTTACTTACTCTGTCCCTTGTTCTGGTCAGTTTTTTGTTGCTATGATTTGAACCAGCCTGGGAGTGGGGGTGAGGAAGCACTGATCTCCCATGATGCCAGGCGATTGGGCAATTTTTCAAGGCTGGCATCACCACCTTCCCTGATCTCTTCTTGTGTGCACCTGTTCCCCCCTGGGTCCAAGGTTCCTGGGAGGGTATTGCTAAGGGAAATGGCAAGGTCAGAGACCACCACTGCCAGGAGCTAGTCTGAGAGCTAACCTTTTGCTTTCTGCTCTAGAGTATCAGTGACCTCAGATTTCTCTGTTGATATCTGTATCAGTTTACTCCAAGAGCTATTATTCAGTGAACTTCTTAAGGGGAAAAAAACCCTCGAGCCTTACTTTCCTTTGGGCCCTCTCTGAGGTTTACTTGTAGGGTTCCAACATTTACTCATTTCAAAACCAGCCTTCTCTCCCCTAAGTGGTCTTGCTAAAGACACGAGCCCGAGCCTTCTTTTGCCACCATGAGGGATTTCGGCCTTCTTTTTCTTTACCTTTTCCCTGATCGGCTCTTCCCAGATCCTTGTGCCTCTCCTGAGAGTAAATCCTGTATGATCCATACACAGAATTGTGTTGTTCATGTTGCACGAGGCATGGTGCTAGGGGCTGAGGCTGCCGAGATGCTTGAAATGTGGGCACTGCCCTCAGTACCACTGACGCCCAGTAGTCACCTAGAGCCGCATGGGCCCCTTGACCTGGTAAGTGGTCTTCTTGGGGCCTTGCCCCAGCCTGGACTAGACCATCACAGCAGTGGCTAACGGGGCATTTTGGCCCAGCTGTAATCTCACATTTGCAAGTCCTATTGGACTTGCTTTTATTTGCAGGTTCTCCGGTCCTGTGCATTCCCTCCCATCCCTAGGAATCCCCAATCTGATCCGTTGGCTATGCCAGGGCTACAGGACCAGGAAGCCCTGCTGCAAGCATCACAGTCTACTAGCAGGTAGAGAGGGAGGGAAAGGAGTCTCAGGTCCAGAGGGGCTTTGGACTTTGGGGCAAGTTCCTTCCCGCTTAATGCAAGTGTCCTTCTCCACACCCCAGACAGCTGCCTTCCACTTTGCTTCTGCTAATGAGAGGCGATCATGCTGCTCCTGGGCAGTAAGCTGGGGCTACTAGAATTGAAGTTTTTATTTTTCTTTTTTGGCATCTGAATCCTTTTTTGGCAGTCGCTGACACACAGTTTTGTATGAGAGATCACCCCCATCATGCACCATCTCCCAGTACATCCAGAAACTCCTCCCAGCCATCACATGAGCATCCTCAACTGATTGACCCATCCACCTTCCTGGTCTTGCCTCTGAACAAGTGTCTTTAAAGGGTGCTGTTAGGCATGGCTTGGTGGCTCAGTCAATTGAACATCCAACTCTTGATTTTGGCTCAGATCATGATCTCACGGTTGTGAGATCAAGCCCCACGTTGGGCTCTGCACTGAGCATGGAGCCTGCTTAGGATTCTCGCTCCCTCTCTCTCTCTGCCCCTTCCTCACTAGTGTGCACAAGCACACACTCACTCACTCAATCAATCAGTGATGCAAGTAGCCCATATCAAGGGCTTTTGGAGAAGAGTGAGCATGAAAGAGAGAACCTAATAATAACTACACCAGGGAAAAAGCATAAATGGTCATGCTTCCTAAGAGGTTCATCCTTTGGCTCCAGGGACTTCTTGTTTCTAGAACCCTTTATACAGTACTTACCACGAACTAGGTACCACTGTAGGTGCTAGGGACATCAGACATGGAAAGAGAGCTTTTGGTCTGCTGGGAAAGACAGACAGTGAAAGCATGGTTATACAGGACTGTGGGAAGTGCAGAGGGGAAGTCATCGGGGGGGTCAAGAACAGGGGCAGACAGACAAATAGGAAATGAGGAGAGACAAGAGAGTCCATGCAGAGGTGAGAAGGCATAGGGTGTGTTTACAGAACTGAAGCCCCTCCCTGTGGGTAGTGTGCATAGAGTAAGGGGAGAACAGTGAGAGATGAGGCCAAGAAAGGAGTCAGCCAGGAACCACTGGGAAGGGCCCCGTGCCTGGGCAAGGGATTTGGGCTTTATCCTGAAGGTTTTAGTAAAGAACAAATTTTTGCAGCTGGGGAGTGACCCGGTAAGGCTTAACTCGAGAAAGCTCATTCCCTTCCAGTGTGGACAAGAAATGCCAGGGAGTCTGGGAGAAGACAAAAGTAGGGGCTCAGAGACCACCTAAGATTCTATTGACGTCACCTAGGCAAGAGAAGTAGCCCAGTCCATAGAGGAGTGGGCTAGCAGGAAAGGGGTATGTACTTGGAGAAACAAAGGAGGCAGAATCACCTGGAATTAAAGATCAGTGTTGTGGGGGGCAGGGAAGAGTGAAGACTCAAGCATGATAATGTGGTGAATGCTGGTGCCCTTGCCGGAGAGTTAGCACAGAAGGCCCGAGAAGCAGCGTTTCGAGGAAGGTGGTGAAGTCATTTGGGGACGTATCTCCCTGGAGATGCCTCGGAAACAGTCACGTGGAGATGTCCAGTGGGCAGTTGCATCTGCAGGCGTGGAGTCTAGGACTGAGGTCTGTGCCGGAGGTGGGGATTATGGGGGTTACCCACACGTGGACCGGTGTGCACAATTGCACCATCGCAAGCACAGATGAGAACACGGAGGATTTGGGGAGACAGCACTGAATGCGTAAGAAGGTACGTACCGGTGGCAGTTGGACAAAACTGTGAGAGTGCTGTCACAGTAGAGGAAGGAGGGAGATGGACAGATTCAGGAAGGACTGCAAGCTCTGTCCGATTTCAGTAAGGTGCTCAGGGGTGTCCTGGTAGGACTGGCACCCCGATGATGGTGATGGAAGGTGGGGATCCTGTCTGTTGCGAGGGGGCTGAGGAAATGGAGCTGGACGAAATGGCAGGTGCTCTTCTGCGAAGCTGGGCTGGGAGGAGGACAACTATTTTCTTTCCTTTTTTTAAGGTTGGCAACAGGTAGACACTGTGTACTGAGGGGAGGAAACCCATGGTGGGGAAAGAACAGGTTGAGGATAGAGCCCAGGTGGAGGCCCAGATGGAATGAGGCTCCCGAGAAAATGGGAGGGAGTAGGACCAGCATGTCACCATAGGTCCTGTTAGAGGGGGCTGTGACAGGGATGACTGGCCACTCCGAGGAAATGATGGCTGACGCAGGGCAGGCCCTACCCCACCCATGTGGTCAATAGCACCCCCTATCACTTTCGGGAGTGCAGTGGGTTTGGGGGGGTACAGGACCAGTCCCTTAAACCATGTGCATTGGAGCAGAGTCTGGTGGGTAGGGAGTTAAGGAATTCCTGTCTGAGGGACTCTTTTTTTGGTGCAGTAGGAGGCAAGGTTTTCAGTGTTCTAAGGGACCTCAGGGGACCAGTGTAGTTTTGAAAAAGCCGTCCCGAGGACCTGGAAACAACAGCGGTGTGTTGTTGATCCACAGCAAGGGCCGAGTTAAACCTGGGAAGGTGAATTTGCTGGGCAGCAGGCAGCGCACACGTGGGGTTCCTGCTTCCCAGCAGCCTGGCCTCTGGCAGGGAGGAGGGAGGCTCCAGTCCACCTGAGCCCGGAGCCCTGCTGTGTAAGACAGATGTGCCTGAGGGTGAGGGAACGGCTGAGGCCACGTGCGAGGCACTAACTCACGCCAGCAGTCAGCTCTGCGCATGGAGACGTTTACTGCAGCTTTATTTATGAGGGCGGAGAATTGGAAACAATAAATTTCCCACAAAGGGGTGTAATCCAGTAAATTACAACACATTCTGATGATGGAATATTATGTAGCCATCAAAATTTTGTTTGTGTGGAATTTTAATATGATGGGAAAATGCTTCAATTATAAGATTAAGTCAGAAAGTCACAGGATGATGTATATTAAACATTCTCCACCATGTACTGCAGAGGAACACTTTGCATGTGTTTAAAAAAGGCTGGACACAAATATTCCATAATGATACTTGTGGGAGCTGATAGATGTCTTTATATACTTTTGCATTTTTAGAATATTCTTCAATATGCTCTTATTTTATAAAGAAAAAGATTCTCTCTACAGAAATGTATTTAAGGAAAAAATTCTTTAAACATAAGAAAGGGTGTATGCAATCATAGTTTAATTTTGTCTTCTCAAAAAACCATTGTAGGGAGTCTCCATTCTCTCAGGACCTAACCGAGAAGCACCACCAGCATGGCTTCGTGTTTAAGAACACGGTTTTGGTGTCAGACATGCCTGGGTTCGAACTGCAGGTCTGCTACTCATCTTCAGAGCCTACTTAACTATGTGGTATGGCCATGGTGTGATCTCAGGCAAGCTACTTTCTCTTGGGAGTGGTTTCTTACTTATGAAAGAGGGAGCCCAGTAAATGCCCCCAGTCTCTTCTTTATAAATCCAAACCCCAAAAAGCTCCAAAACCCAGTGTCATTTCTTGAGATTACAGCAGATGCACTTGGCTACAAAATATGACCTGAATGGACACTCCCTTCAATGAGCATTTATAATTTTGCAGTGAAAATCTTAGTTTGTTTAATCATGGGGTACTGTCCCAGGTCCATTGAGAGTATTAGATGATATACAGTAAAATACAGGGTTTCAGAGAAGAGACTGTGAACCGGAGGGCCTTCCTTGGAGTGTTACTGCAGAATTAAATCAATTATGACTATAGAGCGTGTAGCCCTATTCCTGGCACAGAGTCAACCTCCGTGAGGTTGACTATGATCATTATTGACATTCTAATTATTCTGGAACCTTCACTAAGTAGAGTGCATGATTTTTGCTTGCCCTCTTCTTCTTCTGTTCCCTTCCTTATTGGGACCTTTGAGGAGACTGAAGTGTGGTTTATTATGGGAACTTAAGCTGACATTGTTTAACACCCAAGAGTGGAAAAAAATGGGAACTTCCAGCAAGAAGTTCTCATGCCTCTTTCCTTCTTCCAGATTTCTAGTTTCCTGGAGAAGAAGCCATAGGAAATAGGGCATGTTAACAGGGCACCCAGATAGTTGAAGAGCTCATCAAATAAGTAGGTCGTATTGCCTTGGTAAAGAATTGAATCTCAAAGCATATGTGTTCATTGTGAAATTCTAACATATTTACAGCACAGTTGCTCTACATTAAAAGATTTACTTTGCTTAAAGCTGAAACTAGTCTAATATATACATTCTTTTTAATTGAAGAATGATGTTTTAGTGTTTTCCATGGGAATCCACAATAAGCTTTTTTTGTTGTAAGCCCTTCTAGTGTTCTTTAAAATATAATTCAGTTCACAAAACTTTGATTTGCACTCAACCTTTTCAGAAGCATAAGTAGGATGCAAACTGAGGTCATTACTTCTTCCTTTTCCTGGATGAGTGGCGCTTCATAAATTCTGTTAGTGTGGCATTAGCCAACTACATTATTAACATCACCAAGGGGAATTAAAATGTATCATGTTATAGGATCAAAAGTTCCACATCCTGAGTCAATGCCAGTTTATTTCCAGACCCTTCTGTTTGACCGCAGTCTGCAGTGACCCCCTCCCTCCAACCATGACTCACCCACACTGGGGTGGAAGTCACTCACTGCTCCCACACATCTGTGTGGCCCCATCAGCCTCCCTGTGGTGAAGTGTTGTGCCTTCACAACATCAACATAGAATCACAGAGCCTCAGGTCTGGAAGGAAAACTTTTTTGCCATCGGCTCTATTAAATCCAGTTAATCTGGGCATTTAGACTGCATGCCTGGAAACTCACTACAGCATGCTTTCTAGTAAACTGAAATAGATCTCCCTGAAATAGATGGCTCTAGTGTTTTGTGAACTGGTCCAGTGGCGGAAGAGCTAGTTGGTTGGCCAGAAATGACTGCCTATAATGAGGCCTATGACCTTTTCCGCCTCAGTTCATCGGGTCCCTGTTGGCCCCACCACGGCATGCCCAGCACAGTGTCAGGACACATTCCTGCACATTCTTGGGTTCCAGCTTACCCTCCGTATTAATCCATTCATTAGCACCAAATTACAGCGTCCCTTGCCAAACCCATCAAGCGTAATTGGAGCTTCTGAAGTCGGTCCCCCAATTATATTAGTTCAGCTGTCTCATTAGCCACCACGCATCATCCAAACCCATCGTCAGACATGTTTTCCTTCATTGTTGTCATTTTCTTAATACAGGTATTGTGGAGAAAGATTGCTTTTAACACACATTTCTGCTTAAACTATTGTTTGATCTGCAGAATTCAGTCCATCTTCCCACTGAAGAGAGGCAGGTTGGGGAGGGTGGGGGTAGGGGTGGCTTATAAAAAAGTGGGCACAAAACTTGGGCCAATGGCAGGTGCCATCCATCTGCTTAGACAGGAGGATGCTCTCATGGCTTGCAGCCAGAGGGGGCCCAGCTTCAGAAATGACCCACTTCGTATAAGCTGGTGCATCCAGGATCCAGTGAGCCTAGAGAAAAGTGAGGTCTGCATTTCGTATTAGAGGGGCTCTCCCAGAGTTCACAGACAGATGAAGGATCTCTGCTCCCTGGGGGATCACAGGCATGTGGTATGCCCTATGGACTCTGGAAGACTTTGGTAATAGAGAAGGTTGTCTTTTAGGAAGAGTGCAGGACCAGGAGTCAGGGAGCCGGAATTCTGATTATAGTTTTACTTCCAGCCATGACAACTTTGAGCCCATCACTCACCACCTCTATGCCCTAAATGTCTCAGCTTTAAAATAGAAATACCCTCTCTTTTAATTTTCCTAACTCCATCTAGACCAAAAAAGCCCAAAGACAGTAGGATAGAAGTTTTAAATTCAGCCCTTTGCTTATAACAGGTGCTCAGTATATCATCCTTCCTTCCTATAAGAGAGTTGATGGTTCTGCCATGTCCCCAGATGTGTTTGTCTGCCTTGGATCCATGTGTCTGTTCTGGAAAGCCCCGAGCCTTCTTTCTAGCCCCTGGGGTCTCATGTTTCCCCCACTTGCCCCTGCTTGCACCTCTTAGGTCAAGGGGTTGCCTCACTGCCTGTCTCAAGGTGGCCTCTACTTGAGGGGGATGCTCTACATCCCCAGAGCACCTGTAGGGATGAAGCCATTAAGTACAAATACACTTTTGAGGAAGAGGAGCTATACACAGTTCCAAGTCTCCCTTGACCAGTTTGAGGTCTTCAGACCTTCCAACTCAACCCCTCCAGAGCTATGGAAACCTACTTTCTGTCTCTTCGGAAACCCACAAAAACTAGTGTGAAGCCATTTTTTAAGTCAAGCCCAATCATCAGAAGATGCATCATAAAGTCACAAGGGGGCTGGTGTGAGGGGTTGGGGTGCATGGGGTAAGGGTGGGTGAGGACGGATGGAAGGGCTGCCTGTATCCCCATGAGGAGCATTGGAAGTTATGTTGGAAAAATCTCTTCAGCCTTTATTTACCATGGTGGCTAGCCACGGGAGGAGGGGGGAGCTGGGCTGGGGAAGGAAGACAATAGAATGCTGTGTTGCCTTGCTATAAAAGCACGCTCTAAGCAAATAATGTGGCAAGCTCAGTCAGAGCACTGCTCAATTAGCCTCAGTGCTTAAAGGAGGGTCTCCCTGCAGCTGGCGGTGGCGGCGGGCGTGGCGGGCTGGGGCAGAGGAGCTCAGGAGGCAAACCTGCAAGAATCCTAAGCGGGAACCGGCCCTGGGATGAAAAGCACAGAGCGCGCCAGCCTGACCCAAACCCATGCTTCTTGAATAGCCAGCCTGAGAGGGGCTTGATGGGCTGTTCTCGGAGAGGCAGTGCGGGGAGCCCACGGATGATGTGACCAGAAAAGGGAGTGCAGACGTTTCATGCAGAGAGTGACCGACATATGGAACGTGTTATCGGGAAGGGTTACAGGCTGGAGGAGCTCCTAGAGTTTTTCAGGGGTGGGATGGGGGAGGGGGAAGCCCTCAGAAACTCAAGGAGGTTTCTAAACAAAAGGAATTTGAGAAGGGTTGGAGAAATAATGAGAAATGCAAACTTGACCCAGAGTTTCTCTATCTCTTGGGCTTCTCCCCTGCCTGTCCTTACATGTTTCCAATTCACAGGGACCAGAGAAGGCCACCGGAGCCATGTGCCTTACTCCTTAAATGAGCAGAGCTGGTGGGTGTGTGGTGGGGCGCAGAGTTATGGAAGACCCCCGGGGCCACCCCTTGATTCTCTGTGTCCATGGGGGCCAGAAAGAGAGTGTCAGCACAGAGCCTTGCCTTAGACCTCTGTCGGGGGGCACCCTGATAGCGGAATGATCTTAGGATGATTTGTTCTGATCCCTTCACTCTGTGGAAGAGCAGACCAGTGCCTGGAAGGTGGGGAAAAAAGGCTTGTCCAAGGTCCCACAGTGACTACATGGGAAGCTGGAGCAGGGGGCCCCGTCTTTGGAGTCCTCTTAACCCTTCGGTCTTCTCTCCTTCTTGGCTTTGCTCTCCCAACGTACTGTGCACGCGTGCACACACACACACACACACACACACACACCACATTCACACACACTCACACACACCACACACTCACATGCAGACACACTCATAGATACCCACACAGACACGCACACTACACACTCACACACATTCCCACAAACACAGAGACACACACCAATGCACACACTTAAACAAGTAGTCACACAGATACACACATACATACCACACACTCACATGCAGACACATGGACATACGTACCACACACAGATTTTCACATAGACACGTAAACCCACACACACACACACACACACACACACACACACACTCATACACATTCACACACAGATGTCCACGCAGATGTGCGCACCACACACACACAGACATTCCCACAAGCACCCAGACACACAGCACACGTACACACTCACACCACAAGCACACACTCACACAAATATTCAGTCACACACATGCATACATACCACACACTCACATGCAGACACAGACATACACACCACACAGATATTCACACAGACACATAGACACACACACCAAGTGTGCACATACACTTAACTCACACACAGATGTACACACCACACACTCACACAAACACACAAGTTTTCACATAGGCATGCACATGTAGGCACACTACACACCTACACACAGATATTCACACATACACACTATACACTCAGAGCAGATGCACACACTCACACACGGACACACACACACACACACTCACAGATACATACACCCAGGCATACACACACAGACATAACACAGATGTTCACACAGGCATGCGGACACATTCACACACACACGCACACACACACACACACACACGCATGTGCGCTTGCACGCTCCTGGCCTGTTTCCCAACAGCACATGCTTTGACTGGAATTCCTCTCCTTACCCACCTCTAAAGACCAAGGGCTGCTGGCATTGCCCCCACCCACTCTTGGAACAAAGTACAAGTGGCCTGAATGATTATGGCCTATTTTGTGGGCCTCCACACCATCGCCAGAAGCTCCTTTTGAAGCTGAGCTCTCCTGCCTTCGTGCTTTCCTGTAGTACCTGGTCTGTGGCTACCTGCCCGCCATTTCCCTGGTGGGTGGGAAGAAAGTGTAAGCTGGTGCAGGATATCTGGGGGACAGTGGCAGGGTAGAGCAGTTTCTAACATGGATCTAAGTGCACACACCTTCTGGGGTTACAGTGGTGGTGGCTTCGGAGAGGACGTTCATTCCCACTTCTGTTTTTCCCTGGCCAGGAAAAAGGCCACCCATCTAGCGGCCTTTGACTCAGTCGAAAACTCCCATTCAGGAAAGCCTTGTCTACCTCTCTGTCTCTGTGTCCCTCCCTCCTTCCCTCTCTCCATTCCTCCCTCCTTCTCTTTCTCTGTCTTTCTCACACACACACACACACACACACACACACAGAGGCACACATGTACGCACATGTGCCTGTGCACGCACGCACACACACATACACACACATACACCCTGAAGCCTCAAAGAGTAGAGCGTGGCTTTGCTCCCCTGCTTTGGCACTTTGCAGTCAGACCCTTCGGGATTTCAGCACCTGGGCTCGAGCATGCCTTCAGGTGATGGGTGGCTCCAAGGCTCCTGTTCACAATTCCAGCCTCAAGTCATCAGCAATATGCCAACAGTGGTCCTAGAGATTCATTTTAGATCTGTCCTCCAGGAGTTTACTCAGACGCTTCTGGGCAAATTTCATGAAATGTCATCATTGAAACTAACAAATGACACATTTAATCCTGTATAGTTTTTCTAGCTCTGGGTGTTTGCTTATTTTCGCTATGTAGCAAACCACCCCAAACTTAGTGGCACAAAATGCAGCCATTTTTTCATTTCTCGTGACTTTGTGGGTCAGGAATTTGGGGACTGCTGGGCTGGGTGATATTTCTGTGCCATGTGGCCTTAACAGAGGTCGCTTGGTGGTATTCATTTGGGTGATGGGCTGGTCTGGATTATTTAGGTCAGTTTTACTTGCAAGGCTAGTGCCCTGGCAGGGCCAGACAGAAGACCATCGAGGGGAGCCTCTCCAGCATGGTGGCCTTGCGACCTGCCAGATGACTCATGCAGTAGCTCAGGGCTCCAGCAACAGGTGGACGCTGCATGGCCTCTTACAGCCTTGAAGTCATATAACATTACTTACGCTTTACTATATTGGTCAAGCAGCCACAGGCCACCCACATACGAGGGCACACAGATACCACCTCTAGATAGGAGTGTCAAAAATGGGCAGCTGTGTTTTAAACTAGCAACATACTTGTCTATGTTATCTGGCCCCAGTGTATTTTCCAGCTAGACCCTCTTTGTAGATTGAACCATTTTTGATACCTGATGTATCAAGAGAGCCTCTATTTGTGCTTAAACATCCCCTCTCAAGCTTCCAGGGTGGCTCCACTGTCTCCATCGTCCAGGGTTCTGTGACTGGCCTGCAGTCCTCTGACCTCCAGCTTTTCCTCTGAGAATGTGCAGCCACACTCAGTAGCATCCTGAGAAGCATAATGACAGTTAGAATCCAGAGAGGCTCTCCAGAAACAATGAAGTTTTCAAACATAATGGAGAGCATTGGTCTTAAGGACATTGAGGAACAGGGACACCAGAGGGATGGAAAAGCCATCAGCATGGAGGTGAGGTCATGCAGAGTAATGACAGGATCACACATGGGAAGGAAAATGCACAAAATCCTAAAGCCCTTGAGGAATGTGGATATCACATGGAGGATGGTGTTGATGCTACCCAGATATTTGTAAAAGGAAGAAGAAGGGAAAGATTCTGCTTCCATGGGCTACCTCATTGGCTAGGTCAGGCTATGAGCACCTCAGACCACCCACATTGTATTGTTAAAGGTGGCATGCTGGTCAGGCTCACACGAGACCCCTCTGCCCCCTCAAGGATGCCCTGCTATCAGTGAGCCTTGTGGACAGGACCCCTCCTTGTGTTCTTAAATATATTGTCCTGTGCTGGTTCCTGATGAGCAACACATGGCTGGTCCTCTGGAGAGCTGGGTTCTTTTTTTTCCTTTTTAAACTTTATTTTTTTAAGTTTTTTTAAAATTGATTTTGAGAGAAAGAGAGAGGGAATGGGGGAGGGGCAGACAGAGATGGGGAGACAGAGGATCCCAAGCAGGCTGTGCACTGTCAGCGTAGAACTCAAACCCACGAACCGTGAGATCATGACCCTAGCTGAAACCAAGAGTCAGATGCTTAACTGACTGAGCCACCCAGGTGCCCCATGGAGAGCTGGGTTCTATTTCTGGCTCTTCCACTAATTTTGTTGTTCCGTTTGGGGCAGATCACTTTCCTGCCATAATCTTCCCATGCTATGAGAATCCTAGTGGATTAGGATGCTGGTGCTGGCTCCATAGAATGGGGAGGACCAGAAAATGAGACCAGTAATGAGGCTCAGGGTTGGCAGAGGATAATAGAAGAATGGAGGACTCTAGCTCAAAAGAAGCTTTAAAACCCTTTAGTTTGATAATTCTTCACCTAGGGTCTGTGGACCTCTGGGTTAGACTTCAGGGAGTCTGAAATGCCTTGAAAGTTTTCTGAAAAGTTGTTCTTTTATGTGAACATGTTTTTCAGGGGAAAGATGCTTTAGCTTTTAGCACATTCTAAAAAGGGTCAATGATCCAAAAATGGTTAAGAACCACTGCTTCAGTCTACCAGCATTATGTTATGTGATTCTTAACCGGGAGGGATACAGCCTCCCCAGATGGTATTCAGAAAGTGTGAGTACATTTTTTCAGTTGTCACCATGACTGGGGGACATGATTGGTATTTAGTAGATGGGGACCAGAGCTTCATGTGTGGGGGACAAGACTGAATAATGAATAACTATCCTGCCCAAATACCAGCAGCACCCTGTGGAGAAATATCATCAGGAATTCAGACCCAAAGATGAGCAATGATTCTCCCATTGCCACAAAGTTCATGAGTGGCAGAGTAGGTTTTATTCATGAATCAGAGCAGGAAATGTGCCAGGAGTCCACATTATTTTATTTTTGCTTGCCAACCACAAATATACTACAAAGAAAACTGTAGAATCGGAATCTGTCTCACCTTCGAAAATCCAGCAATTTTCCAAAGAAATCCCTGGGTTCTTGGTCTTCTTTACCATCAAATAAGGAAGGAGGGAAGAAGTGTTTTACATATTGGGAAGCCAGGGAGTGTATAAATGAGCCTGTTAGCCACACATGCCATAGATATATTTTTTCAGCCACTGTGAATTGGTGACACCAGGCTTAGACTGTGAAATGTACTCTTTACATTCCGGAGGCCCTGTCCTGGAAGTCCCTTTCTCTAAAAAGGAAAGGAACATTAATATATCAGTGTGGCATTCACTGCCTGGTTCACTGCAAGCAAGTGGCAGGTGCCTTAGACTCTCTGGAATGAATTGGGAGGCATTATGCGGTACTGGCTACAAGTAAGGCCCATGGGGTCACACCGACAGGGGTTTGCATCCCGGCTCAGCCTCTCAGTTGATATGTGATCCCAGACAAAATGACTTAATCCTTCTGAGCCTCAGTTTCCTCAACTGAAAAGTGGGGATAATAATCGTCTCTGTGAGGATTAATTGAGATAATCCATGTAAAGTGTCCCACAAAGTCCCTAGCATATGGCGTGGCTCAGTAATGCTAGCTGTTATTACAAGCGATTATTACGACTGTGTCTGTGATCAAAGACAGCTTCGGGTGCAGAGTGTTGGTGCCAAAATTGCTTTCAGAGGACAAGCTCTGGGTTGGTTTTCAGTCTCGCCCAGCTGCCCAGAAAGAGAGTCAGTAGACTGTTTGGGATTGGAGTTGTAATGTTTACAAAGTGCCTACCGCACACTCCAGCTTTGGTGGAAGATTGATTTTCTTACTGTGTGCACATCCCGTAGCCTTTCACGAGGGGGCAAGCAGAGGTCCAGAAATCACATAGAAGTCTCTCCTGCCTCGGTTTCCTGGTCTGCCAGGGTGTTCAGGTGAATGATGGCAGCCAGGGTGAGCAGAGGGAAGAGGTGCCCAGAAAGTAGGCAGAAGCCGTGGCACTCAGTCTTCAGCCATGAGTTTCCTAGAGAGGGGATCCAGACCAAAGATGGCCACAGACTATTTGCCAATCCCTTATTCTCATGAAAGGAGGTTGGCCGTGGGGCCAGCAGAGAGGCTGAGGGGGAGACATAGGCTATATTTGACACGAGCCCTATTGCCAAGCCTGGAGGAGAAAGGCTGCCATCTGACCACACTGCAGCCAAGTCCTCATGGGGCCAAACCATTATGGTTTGGGTTGATCCCGGTCTTGCTGCCGCTGCCCTGGTTGATGCACAAAGGTTTGGGTATTGCCAAGTCAGCTGCGGTCTTGGTTTGGAAGAGGCATCCGGAGTGTGAATGGAAGTCGTGCTTTGGGATTTCCCTTAGCTTCCAGCACTCAAGATGAAGCCAACTTCTTTTTCTGCCATTTTGAGACTCATTCTTGGCCAGGTGGACAAGATAAGTAATTTATCATCATCATTGTCATCATCTATTTTCATTATTAAAGATCACTCAGCAGTCCCTACCTTGTAATAATATTACCTTTCAGCTGTATAGCACTTTGCAGGTAATGCAGATGCTTGACACATCAACCCAATTCAAACACAAGGCATAAATCTAAAACAAAAAGTTGACTTGGACCATTATTCTCTGATGCTGAGAGTTTAATGCCAGCTGTACCCCCAACTGTCTGTATAACTGAAGCAACCTTCTCCTGCATGTTTTTACACTTGGAAAATGGAGTTTCCCAGATGCAGAAAGCAAAACCAAAATGTCTTAGAATATTAAATGATACAGTCATTTAGAAATAGCCTGGCTGTTCCCCATCCTCATCTTGAGGGGGCTGCAGCATGCCCCACACACACATGAGCCCATATATGCACACTTTTATGTACACTGGTGGGGGATTGTTAGTGTCCAGAACAAAGAAAACTAAATTTGTAAACACATGCCATTATAACTAGTAGCTGGATTGACTCAGACTTTCTCTGCAGATCCTTCCTTGTCCACCCTTTGGCCATGAAATGAGAGTCTGTCGTATGCAAAGGATAAAGAAAATCTGGATTTCCTGGGGCTTGTGTTGGCATACCAGGCTTCTTTCAGATCTCTTTGCCAAGATGGGGGCCATGCCAGAGGGTTCCTTGGCCTGGGGAATAACTGTACTACCTTGCTCTTGGAGCTGCTGATGCACATTGTTTTGACATGTGCCATACCTTCCGTCTTTCACTGCCTTGGGGTCACAGGAGAGGGTATGCTTTGAATAACGTAAAATTCCTCTTCCAACAGCTGTGCAAAAGCAAACTCACAGCTTTCAACTTCCATCTCAGGGCATTGAGCTTGGGTTTTGAATATGGGCTCCTTGTCAGTTCAAGAGTCTCTCTTCCTCATTTACTGGCCTCCCAGAGGGACCAGTGTCAGAGATTCCTTTCCGAGGGAGGTGAGTAGACTTTTGAAGTTCTCTATTTGTTTTGTTTCATCCTGGGATGTGCCTTCCCTGATGACTGTGTGCCTTGTTGCCCCTGGGGAGCCAGCATCTCCTGAAAGTTGAGGACCTTGTCCTGTCCCAGATCTCCGGGCAAGTGTTATCCAAGTCAGGCAAGTTCAGAACCCTGAGTTTAAGTAAGTTCTAACAAGAGGAACAAGAGAGCAATCCAAATCCCTCCCCCTGCTCTCACCTGTTCTGACTGTGTAGGTGTGGGTCTGCCTAGGGACTGGGCCTCTCAAATGAAGCAAGGAGAGGTGTGTCTTCCTTCCTTGGGTCCCTGATCACTTCTGGTTTGGGGGAAGCCAGAGCATGCTCATCAGCACCTTTTGTGAACAGCCATCCACTTGCTCTCTGATCTTGGCTCCATTTCTTGCCCTCTCTAAGGCTCAATTTATGTATTCTTTATGCTTCATGAGACAGGGAACGGAAGAGTTGCTGCCACTGCAGAGGCGAGCTCAGAATGTATGAGGCGAGATTTAGAAGAGAACATAGGGCTATAGGAGAAGACGGTGCTGTGGAAACCCACACAGCCCTGGTCATGTGAGTTCATTTCTCATTTGCTCCTTGTAGCCATTCCAAGTCACTCCTTCCCTTCATCCCTTTACAAACATTTCCCTCCCTTGTTGGTTTTGGATTCATCTTGCCCCCAGTGAGTTAACCTACGTGTTTCCAGTTTGAATCTCATCATGCTATTTCCAGGTTGCCAACCCCCATGGGTGCTGGGGAATAATTGGTCTGTCCTCACCGCTGTTTGCAGCACCTTCCCTTTGAGCGTCATCTGTGCATTTTAATTAATCTGCCACTTTTTCCTCTCTCCTGCTTCCGGATCATTAATAAAGAGATTAACCAAAACCAGACCAATCCCCAGCAGAGGCTCCACCAGGATCTCTCTGTCTCTCTCTCTCCCTCTCTCCCTCGCTCCCTCTCCCTCTTCCTTTCTCCCTCTCTCCCTCTCTCTCTCTCTTTCTTGCTCTCTCTTCCAGCAACAAGCCTTGTCATGGGTCAGAACATCTTCATGTGGCCCCACTGACTAATTTTCAGGCCCCAGGACCTGGGTTCAGAACAAAGCCAATTTGAATTAATTTTTTAATTAAGATATGGGGAGCAAGCTTCGCCAGTCTTTTATATGACCTTAGTTTAATATTTCCACCACATTCCTTTCCCTTTTGTCATTCTACTTTAAATCTATCGCTTTCCCACCTCTCCCCCTTTCCAGTCCCTGAACAAGATATTAGGGTTATCTGGCAGGATGGAGTCTTTTGAGCCCTTAGTATTAGTCAGAGACCATGTCATAGCTTCAGAAATTCTCCAAAGAATTAAACCCTTTTGGATACAGCTGGACAGTGTCCTTGTTAACCCAGCCAGAGAAATGCATTTGCCTCCAGAGGATGTGGCTGTACCAGAAATAATGAAATCTCTTGAATTTGCATATTAAAAACTTGGCAAATTAAAAAGTGCCTCCACATTTGATCTCATGCCTCCTCCTTGAGAACAGCTAGAACATAGCCTCTATGCCTTGTTTGTAAGTCATCCTGGTTTCCAGTGCTGGCACCAAAGCCAGGACTTGAGATGGTATGTTTGGTGCCCTGTCCACTACAGCACACGGCCTCTGCAGAGACGGGTGACCCTCAGAGGGACTGACCTTGGAGGGCATCAGGCCCCAGCAGGACAGAGTTTGCTTACTTTCATGGTGAACACTTTCATAGCGAATATGGGGAGGAAGAAATAGGAACAGTGTCCTCAAACACCTGGAAACTCTGCCCAGCCGTGGACCTTGAACTTCCTCTGGAAATAAACTCTCTGGAATGTTTGAGGCCGGGGACGGACGGACCACATGGCATAATCTTTGAGAGCATCGATTCCAGAGCCAGACTGTGATCAAATCCTGGCTCTGCCGCTTATTAGCTGGTTACTCAGCGTCTTGTGCCTCAATCTCCCCCATTTGAAATGGGGAACGTTCATTCATACCTCAGAGGAGCTGTTACTGAGATTAAAGATTTAATGTATGTCGGCCCCTGGCACGTAGCGTTTTTGTTCCTGATGCTCCCATTCCATCCAGGCTAAAAATGTACTCCACACGTGTGCAGCAAGCAAGGTCTCTAGGTGCTGGCTCAGGGGGAGGCACAGGTGCTGGGAAGCTAGTCCTGGAGTGGGAAATTGGAGCTCAAAGGAGAGCGCCCCCAGGTGTTTGTGTGTGACAGACATGAGTGGCTGTGGGCTCAGGTCCTGTCCCACCCTGGCTCTCTACCCAGCTCTCTTTTCCATTTGTGCTGCTTTGCCCAAAAACCCTCTGTGTGTGTTGTAAACTGAGCCAGAAAGGAGGAATCAGAAATTGCTCTCTTTTGAGTATTTTGAGGGATGGTGAAACCTTGTAGGAATGTTGCTCCGGGGACTGAGAAAACACCATATGTGGGAAAGCATTTCTAAGTGAGGAAAATAGCATCTGCTAGTTGGTCAGGATCTTGGAAAACTCTGAGCAGGGGAAATGGGCACTGGGGAGAGTGTAGGAAGGGGGTTTTACTGAGGTCTTTAACAGGTCTTTTTCCAATTATAGCCAAGAAGAGCCTGGGGACCATGGCCTACTTCAGAGCCAGGCCTTGTATTTTCTTTGGGAAAAGAAGGCCGAGTTGAGTGGCTTCCAGACCAGGCTTGGCAGAAGCCCATACAGGATCTCAGGCCACTGAGCAGTGTGTTGGGCAGGTCTTGATCATGGTAGGCATTCATTCACTAAGGAGACATGGGGACTCTGCAGTGGTCCAGCCCTGTGCTAGGCAGCAGGCATGTGTACATGAAGGGGACATGGGCCCTTCACCAAGAGGAACATACAGATGATGATAACACACTAGGATACTTGGATACTTGACTGAAAGAGAAGGAGCATAGAGATCCTTCTAAATTGAAAAATTCACTGACGTGCCATGCCTGGGTCAAGCTGGCGCTGCCTTCCTTTTCTTACTCCCCACTCCAGAGAACTCGTCTTCTGGGGAAAGCCCACCCCAGAAGATGGGGTGGAAAATGCAAGCTCTGGTGACCAGAAGGAGCCAGAGCTCAGATTCAGGCCCTTCTTGCCCCTGGCTTATTCAGAAACACCACTTCCCAGCCTCCCATACCTGTTTGCTTTTGTGATTTTCCTATTCTCTGTGCTTCCAGCTCACAATAATCTTTTCTTCTCCCACAACGAGTGTGGCTGGTCTGAGATCCAAGCACTTGCTAGTGGTGGCATTTGGGAGAGAGCTCTGTGTTGGTGCAAATTGCTGTGGGTTGTCTGTGGAAAAGGAATTCCTGACTCCAGCTACTCGGTACCTTGTATGTGTGCCTCGAGGACAGGCATGCAGCGACTCTGCTGCCACAGATAATGCAAGTTCATGTCCCAATAACATTTCCAGTGTACCGCAACAGCCAGATACTGTGCTCAGTGCTTTCATACAGATTTCATTATGTACCTCTCACAATAATGTTGATTATGCACGAGCCACATGATCTTTATTGAGCTTAGGAACCAGGTGTCCTCTGTCACTCTTTACTGTTAACTGAGGCGTCGAACCTTAGAAGACGCCCTCCACCCCACGCCACGCCTCAGTTTCCTTCAAACATCTGTGTTTTAGAGAGTTCTATTAGCACCATTCTTAGACTTGCCCTCTACAGAAAATCTACAAGCAGATTATCAAGGTGGAGGCCACAGGCACCCTGCTGGGTTTTTTAAATCTTTTTTTAATGTTTATTTTTTGAGAGGGAGAGAGAGACAGAGCATGAGCAGGGGAGGGACAGAGAGAGAGGGAGACACAGAATCTGAAGCAGGCTCCAGACACAGGCTGGAGCACAGGCTGACAGCACAGAGCTTGACATGGGGCTTGAACTCATGGACCATAAGATCATGACCTGAGCCGAAGCGGATGCTTGACTGACTGAGCCACCAGGTGCCCCACCCTGCTGGGTTTTTAATGCAGCCTTGCAAATGCCTTAGAAACACTGACCAGCCTGCAGATGATTTCTGCCCACTGCGTATTCCCAGGTATCATCATAAGGTTTTGGATTTGATGGTAAGAAACAGTGGAGCTCCAGAAAGAGGTAGGACTGATGCTAAGAGGCATTTGGAAACTTTGTTATATTAGCACTTTTTTTTTTTTTTTTGGTCTCACCCCCACCCCCACCCATGATGGCCTGATTTTTCTGTGCTGAGTTTCTGTGCTTGGGACTTGAGAGAGAGCCAGAGTTGTCTAAAAGAGTCAGGAGACCTGTGTTCTAACCCCGTCCCCCCATGCCCTGGGCTCCCAGAGGCAATGCCAAACAAGGTAGGGGTGGTAGGAGCAGGTCCACCCAGGTACAGCAGTGAATATTGTCAGGAGAGAACCTAAAAATAGTAATAAGATCAACTAAAAGTCGGTCTGCTTTTTATGGTCAGCATGCTTTGGTGATTTTTAGCCATATCAGTGATAAAATATTCCTTCCTGGTGATCCTGACTTCTCCCATTGCCCCCATTTAATTCCCACTTTCCTTGGTTGTCACTGCCCAGGGAAGGAAAACAGGTAGTCATGAGGGCCTTTTCACTCTGCACAACCCCAGGCTCTCCCAGCCAGATTGCAGCTGACGTTATAGCCCTCGTCCACAGCTCTGAACAGGACACCCTCCCATGCAGTCCTTGGTGGACTGGGCTCTGCCCGTCCCTCCTGACCAAAAATGGATGGCTACTCTTACCTTCAAACAATCTCTGCAGCCAGGGCTGGCTTCTTGGGTGTGCAGCAAGTGCCATAGCACAAGGTCCTGCCCTCAAGAAGGGGATCCCACACTCACGCTTTAATGCTCTATGGTTACCATTTTGAAGTTCTTAAGAATTTTATCTTCAAATCTGTGTTTTATATGTGAAGTCTGGTGGGACCATGGAGCACACACCTGAGGGCTGGGAGGGTTTGCTCACATACAGTCACACCTCCTGCCACCATTATTTTCACACAAGACTTTGCAACTTTGGTAGCTGTCCTGACTTCAGCCACCCTCACTTCCGTTCCTGGCTCACTGCACCCAGACCTCCACCTCGTATTCACCATGGAGAGGTTGCAGGGGAGAGGCACAGACAGGAAAGGGCTCCTGGCCTTGGAAAAGAGGGAATCTTGTGAGGAAAGCATGGAATGCCCTGAGGCCTGTGATACCTCGTACCACAGGCAATTGGAAAACACACTGAGAGATTGCAAAGAAAGTGGTGGTTACTACTTTGGGGTGGGGGAGGGAGGGTTGTGGAGAAGTTAGCTTTCCAACTGGGCACTGAAGAATGAGAATAACTTCAACAGGAAAGGTGATGAATGTGTGCCAGGGGAGAGGAACGACACGTGCACACGGCTCCTAAAGCTTGTCCTGGCAGCTTTTGGAAGAGCAAACAAGGCTGGGTCCTGGGAGTGTGAGCCTAGCTGTAATCTGACCAAAAGGGCCACCTGGCCAGAAGTGCAGGGGATCCCTCTACCCTGTGCATTTCTCTTCCTCTTTCAACTGCAATTAAGTTTTCCTCATCTATAAAATGCAGGACTTGGATTAAATGCTTGCTTTATATCTCTCTTCTACTCCTACAACCTTTTGTTTCCGTGTTCAAGCACCATAAAGATTCTTCCTTTTGTATCTCAAGGCCATCCACTGGCACCATCCACTTTGCTTCCTGTCCGTTCCCCCTTGTAAATTACCTTGCTAATCTACACATCTACTCTCCATGTCCCTAGGATCTCTCTCACTGACCCTACTTGATCTATTTCCCCACGAGCAGGTATCCTATGTATTCTTAGCTTACAGTGGCTGGGCCTTGAGAGGATTTCATAAATTGTTTTTTGATAGACTCTTAGTCCCCAATTATTTTATTGCAGCTGTATTCCATTTTGGGGGCAGGGAATGAGCGTGCAATTCTAGCTACACGTATGCCATTCATTTTGGGCTCAAGTTTCAGTTTGTCAAGCCTGCAGTATTGAAGGAAATGTCAGTGATACGCAGAGTGGGAGGGAGAGCAGTTATCCTGTGGGAACCACTTTCCTAGGATAATACAATTCCTGGGACAGTCTCTAGGGGTGGGCAGCAAAGCTAGAATCCTTCTTTTGGCTTTGACCTTGAAGGAGTCATTTGTCCCACAAGAGTGGTTCCCATGGAAAGAAGATGGTCCCCTTATCAAAGAGGTGGGCCAAGGGCCAGGAGGAGGAAGTTGGAGCGAAGTGCTTGCAGCGTTGTTGGCCTTTGGGAACGAGAGAGCAGTGCTTCAGACAAGACGGGAAAGAGGCTGCGTCTGGAAGTCCCGGGAGCTAGTTAGCGTGGGCAAGCTCGGGCATGGGTACTTGGTAAGCAGGGCTGCTTCTGTTTCTTGTGCCGCTCTTGTTTATTTCCCTTCTATTTTCCCCCTGGATTTAGTAAAGTCTTTTTGCAAATACCAAAGGTGAACCGAGGGAAGGCTTTTTATTTTCCATGCTTAGAGCCTTAAAGGGGAAACTGAGAAGCCCTGGAGGCCAGTGAGTTGGTAGTGATGGTAACTAAGGGATGGAAACCTCAAGGCAGTGGTGTGGATCACAGAGTACAGGTGGAGATCACTCCTGTAGCCAGCCCTCCCCACCTGAAGCGCCTCCTTGCAGCACCGACCTTCGGAAAAGCTGGGCTTTGCTCTAGTGAGAGAGAACCAGCCAGAAAGGTATCTTGAGGCCAGCCCTATAATTCCGTAAGGACCCGACAGAAACCACGTCTAGAGGTTCTGCTGTGGCAACGGAAGGAGAGTGTGGATGGGTTAAAATGCCACTTCAACAAGGAGATAGCAAAATTAAGACACAGCCACCAAAGGAAACATTTTGTACTAGAAACTTAAAAGGCCAAACAAACAAACAAAAGTGAATCCACAGGGAATCTTGCTGTTCAGGGCAAGTCCAGCCCATTAACTTGAGCTGGTTGTTGCTCTGTCTCCATCTCCTACAAGCAGCGCTCTGGCAGGGCCTCCCCTTTGTGAAGGGTTTGCGGGGAGGGGGGTTCTCTGTGAAGCAGTTGGGCACCCTGGTGAAGCATGTCCACTGGAGAGCTTGGCTAGGCCTTCTCACAGAGTGGGGAGCAGCCCACAAGTTCATTACAAGGTCAAGAGAACAGGTCCACCAGACATGGCCTGGCGAGGTAGGAGCCCATCTCTGAGGCTACATCATGCAGGCAGCCGACCTGACCCCATCCTCAGGTATTTCTTTGAGAGACCCAGAAGCTTCATCAGGTGTGGGGGAGGACGGTAGAGCTCTGTTCCTTGAGACAATTGCAAGTCTGCTCCTGTTGCTAAAAGAATGTAAACACACCTTTATAATTTTTAGATTCAGTTTTTTCATAATTTGCCAAGGTACATTGGACTCTGGTCTTTTCAGGCTCAAGTGATACTTAAAAAAATTTTTTAATGTTTATTTATTATTTTGAGAGAGAGAGAGAGACAGAACGTGAATGGGGGAGGGGCAGAGAGAGAGAGAGACATAGAATCCAAAGTAGGCTTCAGGCTCCGAGCTGTCAGCACAGAGCCCGATGCGGGGCTCAAACCCACGAATGGTGAGATTATGACCTGAGCTGAAGTCAGACACTCAACCAACTGAGCCACCCAGGCACCCCTCAAGTGATGTTTAAAGAAGTAGCAGGACGTCGTCCACACAGAAGAGACGGCTGCAGATAGAGCACACATCAAACGCAGATGCCGTGGGGGATTTCTGAGAGCAGAGGCAGAAGTCCAAAGTGCTCACCTCATCGTCCCTCTGCCTTTGAGGCTCCTAGGAACATGGGTCCTGGGGAGAGCCCTGACTCTTGTGTACTGTAGATCTCGCCACTCATGTATTTGGTTTAAAAAAAGTTATTTTGCCCTCTCTGTCTCTCACCTGCACAAGACACACACACACACACACACACACACACACACACACACACACTTCTTTCCCTATCACACAGCCACAATGCTGGAGGGAAGATTTGAGAGGTCTAAGAGAAAAAGGTACTTTAAAGATTCAGAGGACTCCTATTGAGACGGTATTTCCCAAGGAGAGAAATTGACAGTCCTGGTCCCTGACATCAGAGAGGACTCTGGAAGGTGACACCCTGCTCTTGCTTGCTCTCTCACAGGGTTACTCAACCCAGAATGACATGGATTCAGCTGCCACAGCCTGCTACTAACACCTGCGTTTCCTTTTCAGATCTTACAGGTGAACAAGGTGATGTCCATCTTGTTTTATGTGATATTTCTCGCGTATCTCCGTGGCATCCAAGGTAACAACATGGATCAAAGGAGTTTGCCTGAAGACTCGCTAAATTCCCTGATTATTAAGCTGATCCAGGCAGATATTTTGAAAAACAAGCTCTCCAAGCAGATGGTGGACGTTAAGGAAAACTACCAGAGCACCCTGCCCAAAGCAGAAGTCCCCCGAAAGCCGGAGCAGGGAGAGCCCACCAAGTCGGAGTTCCAGCCAGTGACTGCAATGGACACAGAACTCCTGCGGCAACAGAGACGCTACAGCTCGCCCCGGGTCCTGCTGAGTGACAGCACCCCCTTGGAGCCCCCTCCCTTGTATCTCATGGAGGATTACGTGGGCAACCCCGTGGCGGCCAACAGAACGCGGAGGAAGAGGTACGCGGAGCACAAGAGTCACCGAGGTGAGTACTCGGTATGCGACAGCGAGAGCCTGTGGGTAACCGACAAGTCCTCGGCCATCGACATTCGGGGACACCAGGTCACGGTGCTGGGGGAGATCAAAACCGGCAACTCTCCCGTCAAACAATATTTTTATGAGACGAGATGTAAAGAAGCCAGGCCTGTCAAAAACGGTTGCAGGGGGATTGACGATAAACACTGGAACTCTCAGTGCAAAACGTCCCAAACCTACGTCCGCGCACTGACGTCAGAAAACAATAAACTTGTAGGCTGGCGATGGATACGGATAGACACCTCCTGTGTGTGTGCCTTGTCGAGAAAAATTGGAAGAACATAAATTGGCATCTCTCCCCATATATAAATTATTACTTTAAATTATATGATATGCATGTAGCATATAAATGTTTATATTGTTTTTATATATTATAAGTTGACCTTTATTTATTAAACTTCAGCAACCCTACAGTATATAAGCTTTTTTCTCAATAAAATCAGTGTGCTTGCCTTCCCTCAGGCCTCTGCCATCTGTTAAACCTTATTTTGTGACCCGGCTCTCAGGAGCCGTTCTGCCGCTCTGTAAAATCTGTGTACACCAGTATTCTGCATTCAGTATTGTCAAGGCCATGACTGTCGTTTTAGTAAACTTGTTAAAATCAGATGCTGTCAGAGTTGTGTGTAGACACAGTGATGTCCCCCCTTCTGGTATACTTCATGTTTGATTAGTTCATTAAATGCACTGTTACCACGTCCGTTGAAATGATACCCAGTAGCTTTGAGCTCCACACTTAATTCTGGCCAGCAAGTTCACCATCAAGGACTTGCTCTCTCCTTTCTCTGCTGTCACTTTTGCCAATTAAAATCATGATCTGCTCCAACATTACGGCCACGGAACAATAATAACAAACCTGGCAATTTTAGTTTTGGAAGTTTCTTTTCAGCACATTTGTTGTTTTGGGGTTTGGGGTTAAGGGTTGGATTCTTTTTTGGTTTTTGGCTTTGCCTTTTGTTTTGCTTTCTGTAAGTGGTTTTCATCCTTTTAGGCATATAGGAAAAAATGTTTTAACTGTTTGTAACAGAACAATTGTACGGTTACCCAAAAGCAAGCTGAAGTGGATCATGGATAATCTACACACGGCAGCAAACTTCCTTCCTCATCAGAGATCCTCTGAGCACATGGCCTCCCCACTCCTATCGGGGCCCCTCCCAGAGCTGCATGAGGAATTAGAAGATGGTTGCACTTTGGAGTCAGACCTGGGTTCAAATCCTAGGTCCTCACTTCCTTGTGACTGGGAGCAAGGCTTTGAAGCCTCTTCGAGCCTCTGTTTCCTAGGGTCAGAAGGTCCCCACATAGGGATTCTTGCCAACTCATGGGGCTATCATAAAGAGTCAGCTAAATAACCACTGTAGACTAGATTTCCTAGCATAGGGTAGGCATTCAACATAGTTCCATCTTCCTTCCCTTCCTCTTCTTTCTTAGCTCTTGTATCCCTCTGTAACATTTTTTGGTGGATTCATCATTCTGAGATGGAAGGAAGGTGCTACTGAGTCCCAAAGAGATTGCCATGGTGATAGCCACACCAGTTCGCAAAGGCAAGCCTAAGGAGTTCCCCCAGGTGGTTCTCCCAAGCCCTTCCCCACTGGGAAGCAGACCTTCCCCCTGGTGCTAGAGCCCAAGGACTCTCATCTCCCATCTTGTCTGAGGCACAAATACCCACTCTCCCACTCTGGAGCCCAGTCCTGTGCCTTTCCTGCATTCCCCTGCCTTCAGGGCCTGTGTGTACTCTGTCTAGAGCAGCCCAGGCCCCAAGATTTCTCTAACACATGCCTAATAAAATATATGTTCTTTATGTGGCATGAGCCTCTTGAAACAGACTCAACAAATTGCAGTGGCTTTGGTTAAGAGCATCATTATACTACACTTGATTCTGGATGCCTAAAATATGAAGGCAGGACATGAGGAATTTGCCTTGTGCCCACCTTCTGCTAAGCACTTGCAAACACTGCCACCCTTCATTGTCACAAGCCCTTTGAGGTAGGCATTACAACCTCAAGTTTACACATGAGGACACTGAGACTTGAGGGTTTAACTTGCCCACAGTCATTGAGCAGGCAGGTGGCAGAGTGAAGAGGTAAATCCAAGCTTGAATGAGGACACAGTCTTGTTTCCTCTTCTCTAAGCCTCCTTGGCCCCCGCCTTCTGTGCAACACTTTGCATTTCAGAATGAATATTAACAGCCCTAGGGAAAAGGAGAGCTTAGTTGCCTGCGTGGAAACCTTTTGTAGCTCCTGCTTCATGAAGAAGAACACAACCGACCAGTTGAGAGTAGTGGCTGTCTTATGATTGAGCCAAGCCCGGTTCTCAGGCTGGAACTAATGCTCCTTTTCTAGAACTGCTATTCCAAGTCGGTGTAGAGCCTGTCTAGAGGGCCTGGCCACCTGGGGAGATGGGCTTGGGTGACAGAGACCCCAGTCTGGGAAGGCACCATCCCTAAACAATAGATCCCTAGCGGAAGAAGTTTGCCTGCACGTTGAGAGCAAGTCTGAAGCAGTGTGCTTCTGGGCTAAGGGCAGCTCTGGTGAGAGAGTGAGCCTGAGGATGAGATGAAAACCTTCCAGAAAGGACTCCAGCCTTCAGGCCATTGGAACGGCTCTGCCTCCCCTGTGCTGGGTGGCAGAGTAATGAAGCATTACCTGGTTCCAGTAACATTTTTTGGCACAAGAGGGCATTCAAGTGCTGCCAAAGTCAACATGTTGGGCTTGTGGGCCCAGGGTGGAGCCTTCCTCAGGGTTCCCAGGAGGCACGTCTCTATCCAGCGTCAATACTTGCCATTGAGATAGCTCCAAAGTTAAACTCATCGCTGTGATTGAGGAGACTTGGCGGGCTGGTGTCTGGCTCCAGGAAAACTCTACACTCACCTTCATCTTCCCTTATTGCCTGGTTTCCTATCGGAGCTTCATGACACAAGGAGGTGTGATTCAGTGTGACAAGCTTCACTGAATAGGAGGAAACAGGCTCTGGCTGAGCTTTGTTGCCAGCATCTACATGTCCATGGATAGCTCACCTGTCCTGATGGGGCCTTTCAGCATCATGAGATTCTCCTGCACAGAGAGCTGTGACCAGACTGGACACTCCTCACTTTCTTAATGATGGCAACAGTGAGAAGCTCTGTTGGCCATTGGTGGGGGCTTCTCTCTGCCCTCTCATAAGTCTACAGGCTGCCTCCATCTACAGGCTGTGTGAACTTGAGCATGTTGCTTAACCTCTCTGAACCGTTGTTTCTTGGTCTATAAAATGAGGATAGAGCCTACTTCATAAGATTGTTTCACAATGTAATCAAATCATCCAGTTCCTGGCTTGTAAGTCCCTCTGAGTGTTACTGATGATGACAATGATGATGATTAGCTATTGGGGGATTTGCAGGAGTCCTCATTCTGGAATTCTGGTAGGAATTTCTAAACTTCACAGTGGAGGATTGACCCTGATTAAAGTATGTTAATCACCAACTCCCAGGAGGCAGTCTTCAGGGTAACGTTTACCTAGTTCCCCTGGCCCAGTCTTCCTAACTGGACTTGAATCCTCAGTTGACAAACCAAGAAAGGTATTCCTAACCCTCCTCAGTGGAACTACTAGCAACTATGTGCTTTTCCGATGTGCACGAGCGCGTATTTTGTTCCTTCTCGCAAATTCTTGAGATAGCCTTGTTCTTGCTACATCTCCTTTACACTTGTACCCAATGAGGGTTGGCATTTTTGAGGATTTCTTTGTTGTTCCCTTTCCCCTAGATGTGTTCATGTGTGCTTTTTAGTTTATTTAGTCAATGTAAAAACGCTCCACTGAGGCTTGGAGGAACCATCTGCATTTATTTTATCACCTTTGAACATGTGTTCAGAAATGAAATCTGTGTAGTCAGTTTATGGCTACCTAGAGATTTGTTTGGCTTCACCAGGAAGACGCATCCCCCAGACTTCAAGCTCTGACGGCCCTGGGTGTGCAAATCCAATGCCAGGCCCTCGATTAGGCTTGGCTTTGCCTCCCAGAACTCCAGCTCTGCTCAACCCCAGGGAGGGTGCTCTGAAGCCTGGAGAATAGCCAATAACCTACAGCAGTCCCTCCTTCCACTCTAACCCCACCCGTGCCTCCGCCCCCCGACACTGTCTTCAACCCTGGCCCAAGGTCCTTGAATGTGCTCGGGGTTGCACAAACCCAGGACAAGCCACAGCCACTGCAGGCTAGAATCAGAAAGGTCCCTCAACTGGGACCTTTTTCAGACTAACCCCCAAATCTAAGGAGACCCAGACTCCTTACACATACCTTCTCAAGTTACACCGGGTGAGTGGATGTCTCAAAAGGCACACATGTTCACAACAAGCTGCAATGCAGGCACCTCAGTGTTGACTGGAACCTCTGGGTCTTTGGTTCCAGATGGAGGCTGGCCCAGCTGAGAAGAGCAGAACCACCGAGCAGGTCAGAAGCACTCTGAGGGGCAGTAGATTTGTTTCCTGGCCTATATTTGGCTACAGTATACAGAAGACCAATGAAACAAGCACAGACGTGCCTGTGGTGGGAGCCAGGGGTGCAGACAAGCAAGGAAGTAGAAGGCAAAGAGATAACAGAAGCCTTTTCTAGAAGCTGGCTATCACTGAGGAGTTTGGCAGAGTTGTTACAGAGTTCAGTGAATGACATTGCCTGTCAATAATAGAGGTCTCTGTGGCAAGAAAGCATAAAAGTTTACTGGGAAATTGTGAAATACAGCCTAAAGAGTTAGATGGTTTTTCACAAGGAGATGCATGGAGGTGGATGGGCGTGTGTGCATGCATGCATTTGTGTGTGTGTGTGTGTGTGTGTGTGTGTGTGTAGCTGCTTTGATATCCTAACCACTGATGTATTGCATTTTTTTAAGGGAAGGTAATGCTGGAAAAGAATGCCCTGGAACACAAGTTTAACCTTTAGGAGACTGAGCTGGTAGCCAGCTGGGGAGCATATGGAAAATGAACATTCTTGGGGCTAGAAAACAGGCTGATCAGGGTTGAGGATTGACAGACAGAAAAGGCATCAGGCATCCTCCACCAGCCAAAACAGAAGGATCTGGAATCGTGGGCTTTCTGATTTGTAGGAAAACACTGGAAGTTGGTACTGGGCTTAGTGGGTGGAAGATAAGGACAAAAGAATAAATAATAGTAATGGTGATCATTTACTGGCTGATCTTTCTGTGTAAGGCACCGTGTGCGCCTGGGAGTTTTAACTCTTTTGTGCAGTTGAGAACACTGGTTAAAAAAAGTTATCACTTGCCCAAGGCTGAACAGCTAGTAAGGGAAAGTACCCAGATAGGCACCCCAGAGGTCTGTGTAGTTTGGAGGCACAAGGCTTTTAACTGAGTAACACAGTAATGGAGAAGATGCTGATTGCTTCAGGGGACCCTGATGGCTCAATCGCAATGGGGTGGGGGGCGTGAGGAGGATGGCATGTGCTTGGCACACAGGGGAGATTGAAGGGCTAAAGTACAGCGGAGATCCCCAACAATCGCTCCACCTGAAGGAGCTGCCAGACTCCTGCAGCAGCTCTCAGCAGCAGAGAATTTCAGTAGATTGGGGAACATGAGTGGCCCTCCTACCTCACACTTTCCCTCCCCCATCCAGCTGCTTAACAATCAACTGTGCTAGGTAGAAGGTGGTTGCGGCTTCCCCGTGAAGTATAAAGATCAGCATTGCTGTATTATTTCTCTGGGGACAGGAATTTCAAATTTAGTTAGAAACTCTCATCCTCCCTTCCAAGGCAAAAGTCTTTTGTTCATTCAGTCTTTTTCTTTTTAATTTGTGGAATTTCTATGAGATGTCGTGCACCCTGTCCAACCATATGGACTCAGCACAAGAGATGTCATCCTTCCCAGAAGAGCAGTGAGTGGAAAGGATGGGACCTTAAGGCATAGCAGCGTTGACTGGCCTTTATCATTTCCACATCTTTTCCATAAGCACCTCCTCTAATTATCTGATAGAAATCCATTCCCTATGTTGAAAGCCACATCCACAGATACATCTCTAACTAAATTGCCAACAAAAAGGCTACAAGAGCCCAGAAAATCGGCAACTTAAGTGTAGCTTGGGACCATTGAGGAAGGCTTCACTGAAGGGGTGACCTCTGAGCTGGCTCTTAGGAATGAGTAGGAGTTTGACCAGGAATAATGAGAAGAAGGATATTCCAGACAGAAGAATAGCCTATAAAAGTATGTGATGGTGAAGGGGTCTGACCTACATAGAGAAAAGTAAATAACTTGGGGTAACAAGAATTTTCAGGACTATAGGAAGTTGGAAGGAGAAGCTGGGACCAAATAACTCAAAGCCATGTGTGAAAGGCTATGAAATTTGTATTTGATTACTTGGGTACCCCCAACTTTAGCCCCAGAATAATCACCAAGAAGTCTTCTTAGAACTGACTGCTAGGTCCTGTCACCTGACTTTCTGATTCCTTAGCTCTGGGGTGGAGCCTGAGAATTTGCATTTCTAACAAGTTTCCAGGTGATGGTGCTGCACACTTTGAGAATCACTGGTTTGCTAAGCAATGAGGAGTCAATAAGGGCTTTTTCAGCTTTTTTTTTTTTTCAAGAAGATGATTTGGTGGCAATATAACTGACAGACTGGAGATAGGTTGATAGAGTGCTAGCTGGAAGATCAGCAAATAAATAACCCAGGCTAAGGAGAAGGCAGTAGGACTGGGGAGAAACATCAGGTTGGAGAAGCATTTTTGAAATGCCATCAGTAAGATTTGGTAACCTATGGATGTGGAAGATGAGAGAGGAAGGTGTTAAGGAAAATGACCACAATGTTCTCAAGGCATTGTGGTTCTAAATTCAAGAGGACAGCAAGATGTGTGGGTTTGATGGCAGGAATGATAGACAGTGAGTTTGAGGGGGCCATGGGACATCAAGGTCGAGAAAGCCAACAGACAGTTGATTTTCAAGATAGCCTTATGCTTGGGGTTATAAAAGAACAATTCTTACTTATTGAGGAATAATCCAGCATAGATGAGCCATTTGTAAATGGGTCTAGTCAAAGCTCTGTGGATGGGTTGAAGCGCATCAGCAAATCAGGGTGTGGAATCTGGATTCTTCTGGGGATCTATAGTCAGGGCTCCATTGCATGTGTTCTATTCCACCTGCCTCCTTTATCAATTTGAAAGCTGGACAGACATATTGGAGATGACTGCGGAGAAGCAAATGAACATGCTGAGGCCCAGGGCTGTGTCACTCCCTGGAGATGTGTCTTGGCAATCAGCTTGAGGATACTACCATCACAGACAATTCAGGGTACGTTTTAAAGGGAGAAGTCCGATCTTGGGAAGCTGAAATCTAAAGGTTCTGTCAAAAGAGGACTTATTGTGGTTTTATTTTCTGGGCCAGGACCTCTACCAATTGTTAACATGCCTCCTTGAAAGCCTCTTGGTCAATCAGGAAAATAAAAGATTTCTCTCAGTATTAGGAAAATCCTGGAAGGAGCCAAACACCCTCTGCTCTGGAGGTGCAGACATGTCATTCCTTCTGCCTTGAATGCTCTTCTTTTGTTCTCCCCTCCCTCGGTCTGATTCACTCTTGCTCAGTCTTCAGATCTCAGTTTGTAAATTCCTTTTCCCTGTGGGACCTTTCCTGAAATCCTCTCCTGAGTTCATCACCCAGCCCTCCCCACCGTTTTATGTTCCCATAGCACCTGGAATTTTATCCCCTACCACATTGCACAACCAAAATGAGCTACATAGTTATTTATGTGATCACTTGTTGGATATGTTGCCCATTTGGCTGTAATCTCTGTAGGTAGATACCAAACTGGTTTTACAGCCTATCCCAAACGCTGGGCACTATGCTCTCAGTAGGCATTCAATCAATATTTATAGTACAAATAAAGGAGTCCCCTTCATAAACTGGGATCACAACAGGAAGAAGGATTTCAGTCAAACCTAAGGGAGAGTGGATTAGTATGGATGATGGTATTGCTCTTTAGTCATTTAGATGTTGATGATGAGTTAGGAAAATATGTTTGGGAGGCAAAAGTTCTAAATTTATTAATATCCAATATTCTGCAATCATAATGTCTTTTTCAGTCCTAAGCTTTGAGACTCCATTATTCCATTGGTGGAAATGTTGGGATGAGAACCCGAGTTGGAAGAAAACAACTTTTAAATATAAATTAAGGGAAGCAAAACACAAGGGCATGAACCAGGGCTATGTTTACACTTCTTAAATTTTTTTTAGTTTTATTTTAGGGAGAGAGAGCATAAGCAGGGGAGCGGGATAGAGGGAAGCAGAGAGAGAAAATTTCAAGCAGGCTCCACGCTCAGCGAGGAACCCAATGTAGGGCTCGACCCCATGACCCCAGGATCATGACCTAAGCCAAAATCAAGAGTTAGAAGGAAGTTCAACTGAATGAGCCACCCAGGCGCCCCAACACTTTTTAAATAAAGCACAATCAGGTACCGGTTGAGCAGTCATTCAACCATTCAAGCACACATCCAGTCAACAGGTTTTCATAAAAACCTACCAACATGCCAGCTCTCCTCCTGGGCATTGATTAGTATAATGACAAACAAGCAGATGACGCCCATACCTTAGTGGAGCTTCCTTGTCTGGAGGGTGTGACAGAGAAAAAAGACAAAGAAATAAGCAAATATGTACATAAAATTGTTCCAGGCAGTGGTAACTGCTAAGAAGAAACACAAAACAGGCAAAGGGTAGGAATGAACAGGGAGCAGGTGGGGCAGGGGGATGGTGGTCTCACACGCCATGCATTGTCATGATTAAAAAAGGCTTGCTGCTTGAACTTCAAGCCTCAAACATTGGTATACCTCAGGGAAGCCAAGCACATTTCCTAGATCCAAGCAATTAGTGGCCCTAATTGAAGCAGAGTCTATAACCAAAAGTCAAAAGTCAGGCTTTGGCAATAGAAGTGCAAACAGGGCCCAATGAATGAATCATCTCTGGGCAAAGCTTTTTATCAGAGACCTTAGGCACCCCATTCTCCTGTTTGCATAGTGTTGCTTTTCGCCAGAGGGTCTTCTTCAGCCTCCCCTCGCTCTGAGGGACCTTTTACCCTGTCAAACCTGTTCCATTCCAGAGAAACAAGACTCAGTCACTCCCTCCTGCCGCCAGGGAAGGCCCTCTGGTCCCCTTCCAGATGCTGAAAGTCCTGGGGTGGGGAACGCAGGGGGTGGGCAAGGCCACTCCCTCTGAACTTCTGTGCCTCTGGCTCCTGCTAGCAGGTCCCCAACCAGGGTGGGGGGAGAGGTTTGCCCCACCCAAGGATAGGTTTCTGGCTCTGGTACCCCAAGGGGGTTTTCTTTTCGTTTAAGTCATATTTCAAGACATCATCCCCATCACAGTGACTTTTCTTGAGACTGTAGTTGAGTCCTTTGTATTCTGCAACCCTCAGTTTTCCTTTCCTGAAAAGTGGGTATAAAAACATTCCTCATTCAATTATAAAATATCGTGTATGCTATGCCAGCCTACCTTAAAAATGAGTGGCTGGGGTAAGGATTTGAGTTTGCAAGAAGGAGAGGCAAGTGGGGAGGCCTCTGGGAAGCTCCAGAAAGGCCATTAGCACTACTTCCCTCCCCACCCTACTATGTCAGCTGGGCTCCAGAGAGGTTAGACAACCCGGCTAAGGTCACACAGCCAATATGCAGGGCAGAGCTAAAATAAGAACTAGATCTTCTGTCATCTTGTCCAGAAAACCCTCCACACTGCCTCAATAGGCTTCTTCTTGACCAAGCTGCAGGAGTGACGGATAGGAGCAGCCTAAAAGCTTCTACTGGGCCAGCAGAAAAGCATTTGCAAGATGTCATCACAGCATCTGCCCTGCCAGCAGATGTTTCTGCTGTTTCCAGGAACTTCTCAGAGACCAGATTCTTCCACATGGAATCTTCCATCCATGGCTATCAGACCCTCCAGAGACTGCCCCTCAGATCTGTGGTGAGATGTGGGGACCCAAGTCCAGCCAACCTACGCTTGACCGCTGATCTCTCCACTCATAACCATGTGATCTTGGGCAAGTTCCCTGATTTCATTCAGTCTCAAGTTTCCTATAAAATGGAAACAGTGTAGGACCTGCCTCTTGGAAGAGAGTAAAGATGTCTGTGGCTGGAGCAGGCAGTGTGGACCAGCGGATGGCGGTAGACTGGAGCAGGGAGGCTGGGGGCCTTCCTGGATCTTCTCCGAGTGTTGGAGTAAAAGGAATTCCTGAGGACCCCAGAGGAAAGGTGGTGGGAGCTCCCTTGGGGGAACCTGGGGCAGCAGTTATTTCTAACTGGTGCAGAAGTCATTTGGTATTTTAACACCTGCCCTGCTGTATCGACACCTTCCAGCCTCACATCCACTCTGCCTCCCCCACTGGGAAGTTGTCAGGATGGAAGGCAAACATGGGAGGCACATGGCAGCACGCTTGGTGTCCAGGATGCTCTCAGGAACACAGGCTTTCTCCCCCTGAGACCCAGGACCTGCACCTGCAGTTCCACAGATTGGGGATCCAGCTGGCCGCACCGCACAGAGGCACGTGTGAGGAGGAGGCATCCTTCTAAGGATGGCACTCACTTCTGAAGAGACATCTCTTTTTCTTGCCCAAATCCTTCAGGCTGCAGCTCAAGCCAATTCCAGTGCTTGTGATTTTTTTAGTCCTGACCATATCTGAAAGCTTTCTGAAGTCCTTGTAAAAAACACAAAACCATATATATATATATATGTGTGTGTGTGTGTGTGTGTGTGTGTGTGTGTGTGTGTATGGCTCCAAAAGCCCAGTACCAACTGGATGAGGAGGTCATAAAGCAGAGGATTCCCCATTTCTCCTAATTTCTTTTGCAACATCTACCTTTTCTCCTCCTTGTGGTCTAGCAGACAGTAGCTCCACCAGGGCTCAGGTCTGACCCTGCTCCTGGTGAGACATCACCCTGTCCTGGTCCTTTCTGCTTAGCAAGAGGCGGGAGAAACACACACAGGTGAGAGCTCATGCGCCCATCAGGAGCTACAGATGTGAACCCTCCTACACTGGTCCCACCACAGGAACTCAGATGAGGCAAGGGTCTCTTGGCCACATCCATGCTCTCTTCTCTCAGGACCGGCTCTGTGTCAGGAACCCGCCTGAGACTGCAGCACTCCTCTGGAGAGAGAGGCACAGATAGCAATGTGATCAATGTTTTGGTAGTCCATGGCAGACTGTGATTAGGCAAAGATAAGAGGCTCTTTGCCTCAAGCCAACCAATAGCTTTGTGTTGTTGGAACATAGTGAGGACAGCAAGGGTCCCATCATGGAGGCCAATTGTGCCATGCTAAGGAACTTGAACCTAGTCCTACAGAAGAGGGGGAGTCTGTGTCTGTGGGAGCGAAGCAGAAGAATGGCCTTCAGTAGACAGGTTAAGAGGGGTCCAAGGGTCTCATTGGTCGAGAAGGGCCCTGAGCTTCGTCTCTCTACCCTCTGGTGCTCTGGACCACCTGAACCAGCTGTTTCACTGTATCCGTGCACACTCAGGCCTGCCTGGAGTGGGAGGAGCACATGTGGCCAGCCAGGTGGTAACCCCAGTGTACATTACAGGATGGGCTATTACATCCTCTCTGGAGGAAAGACATGTTCAAAGTCAGGTTGAAGGGAAAGCCCCAGAGGCATCCTGGTGGGTTGAAAGCCAGGTTTGGAGAAAGGGGACGCAAGACTCCGCATATGGCAGGGCCACCGCATCACTCACGCCATCATCTGGCTCTGCACCATCACTCGGCATCCCGCGTGCATTCTCTGGTCCCCTTGTCCTGGTGGGAGGACCAGCTCTGGTTACTGCCCTTTGTGGTCTCCTGCAGCTGGAAGTCCAGATGCTGGGTCTCAGTCCCGGGATGATTACACTGTCCACATTGCTTCCTCTCCCTCTTATCCTGTCATGCTTCCTCCTGAACTTTTGACATGAACCCTGCTTCGTGTCAACCTGACAGTCAGCCCAGTGGAGCCAGCCTCCTCTGCCTCTGCAACCCACAGGCATGTTCCAGGCAGGCAAGCCACACTTCCCTTCTCAGCCTGCGGGTGGCAAGGCTATGATTCTTTAGAAGGGTAGGAAGACAGACAGCACAGTTCTGGTGGCCCTCAGAGCACAAGGCTCCTGGCTGCCCCATGGACTTCTTTGCATTGTGTATCCTGTGCTGCTGATCAAAAGAGGTAAGGTCTTACCGTGTCCATCAAGAGCCCCGCGGCAGAGCCGGCTTTCCTCTCAGCTTTCAAAGGAGCTGAACGAGAGTATTCCCAGACATGAATTTTCATCAATTGTCACTTGCATCAGGTCTCACCCAAATGCTTCCAGGAGCTCCCCATTGCTAGAATCCAAGCTTCCTGGCTGGGCACTTGGGGTCACTGACAGTGCAGCCCGACCTCTTTTCTGGCTCTTTCTTTCTCTCACAGGCACTGGGATCAGCCCCGCTGATTGTCTCCCTGTTTCTCAGACCTGAGGTGCACATGCCCAACGCGGATCTTTCCCTGACATACAATGGTTTCCCCCTCCCCACCCGCCCCGCTGCTCTGACTTGAACGTGATGCCTGGAAAAGGAGACGTGACACAGGTGTGAAGTACGGACTCTTGAATGTATGACTTTCTGCCTGAGACAGACGAGGATGCTGCACCCCAGGGAGGGTCAGTACCTCACCCGCAGTCACAGTACGTGCAGGAGAGTGCTGGCACTTAGTCCTGCACCCTCCAACTCCAGAGCACAAGCCTCAGAATGCTCCCCATACAAAACTCATGTCCTCCAACTCATGAGGAGGGAGAGAGTTTTGGATTGCATACACAGTGCTCCCACGTGTCTTGCACGCACCGGACCCCTTCTGGATGTGGGGGACGCACTTTTTCTGAAGGGAAAACACTAGCCAGTATCAGGACAACTTGGCCATTGCCAGAAGCTGCTGCCATTTCCCTCCTCGGGACTGGGGACAGAATGTGCAGGGCCCGATGCAAAAGGCAAACATGGAGTCTCTTATTCATAAATGAGAAACAAATCTTAACCCTAAGCACAGAGCCCTTCTATAGGCAGGGCCCTAGGTGACTGCCTGCGTGGAACCCTGTGAAGCCTGCAGGCTCCTGGTCTGGACTCCAGAGCACTGGGTTCTTCTCTCCCAGCACTCACCACCACTGGGGGCTGGGCGAGCAGGGCCCGTGGCTGTCCTTGCTGGAGCCCCAGTGTGAGCAGTGCCCACACATAGTAGGTCCTCAATAAACATTACTGAATTGAAAAGACTTCTTGTGTGCAAGGGGTTATAAACTTCACAACAGGTGATTCTAAAAACAAAAGTGATACCCATATGTCCAGATCTCCTGGTTCTTGAAACTAGAGAAAATATATGAACCTCTTTCTTTTTTTTTTTTTAAAGTTCATTTATTTTTGAGAGTGACAGAGACAGAGAGCAAGTGGGGGAGGAGCAGAGAGAGAGGGAGACGCAGAATCCAGGCTCCGAACTGTAGGGGCACCAACTCACAAACCGTGAGATCATGACCTGAGCTAAAGTCGCACGCTCAACCGTGTCACCCAGGTGGCCCTGAAACCCTCTTTAAAAACAACAAAAGGCTGAGTAAAGGGACACCTGGGTGGCTCAGTCAGTTAAGCATCCGACTTTGGCTCAGGTCATGATCTCATGGCTCGTGAGTTTGTGCCCCACATTGGGCTCTACGCTGACAGCTCAGAGCCTGGAGTCTGCTTCTGATCCTGTGTCTTCCTCTCTCTCTCTGCCCCTCCCCTGTTCACGCTCTGTCTCTCTCGCTCTCAAAAATAAATAAACTGAAAAAAAAAGATTGAGTACCATAACAGACATAATTATGCACACACCTCCCTCAGCCCCCAAAATCCAAAGTGTTAAAATCCTACCCCTAGTACCTCAGAATGTGATTGTATTTGGAGGTAGGGTCTTTAAAGAGGTAATGAAGTTAAAAGAGAGTCATTAGGGTGGGCTTGAATCCAATATGACTGGTGTCCTTATACGAAGAGGAGGTGAGGACACAGACACACACGGAAGGAAGACACACCGTGTGAAGACACAGAGAGAAGACCGCCATCTACAAGCCAAGGGGAGAGACCTGGAACAGACCCTTCCCCCAAGGCCCTCAGAAGAAACCAGCCCTGCCCACCCTTGGTCTTGGACTTCTAGCCCCAAGACCTGGGAGGCAGTATGTCCCATGGTGTAAGCCCCAGGCTGCATGTCTTTGCTATGGCAGCCCGAACAAACCAGCACAGGTTGTTAAAGAAGAAAAATAAATCACAACATATTATGAATGTTAAAGGTTGATAGGTACCATTAAACAATCAGAAAATATGAGAAGCCTAATACAAATAAACTCATTAATTGCTTATCAAGCTTCTATGATACTTTCTTTCCCATATTTTTGGTCTGAGTATTCTTCACATCTGGTCAGAGTTTCATCGTGTCATTTTCTAGAGAGAGACTAGAAAGAGAACTTGGCCTCGCTGGTAGCACGGGTGATCACATTTTGCTTTTTAATAGTGATATTCAGGAAAGTCTCCTCCAGGCTCACAATTTCTCCTTGGTAATGTCATGTACCTTTTTAGAAGTATCATCAAATTTTGGAAAACCCCTATTAGGTTTCTTTCACATATCAGCTGAAAAATGTCCATTTTTTAAAATACAGTGATTGATCTTATCTGCTCTCCGAATTGCCAACATTCATTAACCAGTCTATCATCCCATTGCGGTGTTACGTTATCTTTGTTAATGATGCTAGTTTTTGTTGAATCAGCATAAGAAAAGAAATCTCTCTCCCATGTGAGCATATAATTCACTCCTTTCCTTTAACTGGATTATGTAATAACCCAAGACCCGCTCATTACTCCTAACAGAAATCTATCATTTCTATTGGAAATTTGTCTTTCTCTTCATGAATTAATACTTTAATGTGATCTGAGGGATTTTGGTGGGGGGAGGGGTTTACAATTTGTTTCTTGATATCAGAATAACCATACTCACTTCCATCAGATTTTAAGAACTATGTCACTTCCATCCACGTTG
This sequence comes from Neofelis nebulosa, assembly GCF_028018385.1. Taxonomy (NCBI): domain Eukaryota; kingdom Metazoa; phylum Chordata; class Mammalia; order Carnivora; family Felidae; genus Neofelis; species Neofelis nebulosa. Next base: position 102,435,528 of record NC_080789.1, on the reverse strand, counting down.
CTACAAAAGGCCATATTTCATTCTTTCTCATTGCCACGTAGTATTCCATTGTGTATATAAACCACAATTTCTTTATCCATTCATCAGTTGATGGACATTTAGGCTCTTTCCATAATTTGGCTATTGTTGAGAGTGCTGCTATAAACATTGGGGTACAAGTGCCCCTATGCATCAGTACTCCTGTATCCCTTGGATAAATTCCTAGCAGTGCTATTGCATATATTAAAAAATAAATAAATAAATAAATAAATAAAGGCCATAAGGATAAGTTAGAAGTGAAAAAAAAAAAAAAAAAAAAAAAAAAAAAAGAACTATGTCACATATGAAGGCATTGCAAGGGCGCCTCCCAGTCTTTGGAAGGGGCTGGAGCAAGTGAGGGAAACTGAAGCTTCATTAGCTTCCTGGTAAATCAGCTCTGGTCAAGGTCAAAGGCTGGGGCTCAGAAGAACTGAACCAACACACATCTCTGGCACACCCCACTCCCTAAGCCGGTCACTATCACTTGTCCCAGTCAGCAACAACGGTGTTCAGTCCCACAGTCCTAGGCTGCAGTGAATTTCTGTGAGATTAGGATGGATTTATGCACGTTTTCTGTGTTTGTGTGTAGACAAAGGGAAACAATTTCCTGAATCCAAAATGAAGGTGACTCTGAGGGCATTGTCTACTCTATTCATCTGGTCAACCAAAATAAGATTTTCTCTGGTTTCCCATTTAAGGGTGTGCTGTTTGTCCTTTTCAGCAGGATGAAAGGGTTTGGTTTTGTTATCCATTCCACATGGAACCGCTGCATTCCCTCCGGAGGAGGGACTTGTCAGAGGTGGGTGAGAGGGGTCCCATTGGTTGCCCAGCCTGTCCCTGTCCTTCGTGGTCCTCAAGGTAATTAACAGTGTGGTCTCTGGAGCCAGGCAGCTGCAACTCTGACACGAACTCCATCCTGTACTAGCTGTGCAACAGGGGCAAACTAACTCTTCTGATCCCTCCTTTCCTCACCTGTAAAATGGAGGGAAAGGTACCCAATAACACAGGATAGTTGTTACAGTGAAAAGTTAGTGAGTTACTGTTGCAGGTAAAGCACCTAGCACAGGGCCGGACACTTCACAAGTGCCCACTACAGGATAGCTAATGTTTTTATTAAGAGAGTGATGGGGAACACCTGGCTCAGTTGGTTAAGCATCTGACTCTTGGTTTCGGCTCAGGTCATGATCTCACAGTTCGTGAGTTCAAGCTCTGCATTGGGCTCTACAGTGCAGAGCCTACTTGGGATTCTCCCTGTATCTCTCTCTCTCTCTCTCTCTCTCTCTCTCTGCCCCTCCTCTCTCTCTCTCTCTCAGAATAAACTTTAAAAATAAGGGTGCGATAGGGAGAATCAGGGAAAACTCATAGTGCGGACAGACCCTGTCCCTGCTCCAGGGGATCTACCCATTCCCCTTCCTTAGGCCCCATTGAAAACTGCACCCTCTGCTCTTCTGCCCTGGGGAACAGCCACACCTCTTGTCTCCCAGTCTCTATCAGGCCCAGTGTGTGAGGTTATATGCCCCAAAAAGGCCAGATGACAAACACTGAGTATTCCAGACAGGCTGTAATCCCCAGCCCATCCCTGCTTGACGAGAGCTCACTGCAAAACCTGATCCATCAACCACTAGAAAGGCAGGCCCGCTGCTTCTTCCAAGAAGTCTTTCTGGCTTTTACTCTCTTTCGTTGAATTCTGGTCATAGCCTGTATCTGCTCTAACCCTGGACCCAGTTTATTCAAGAGTTGTCCCTTACTGTCATGTATAGTGTTTCTGAAACTGTGCATTAAAATCAAATATTCGCAAGCATGATCATAGATTAAAAGGCCTAGGTGAGCATTTTCCTAAGGATCTAAAAAAGAATGTAACATCTTGATTACACCTCACCTTTTTTTGCAATATTTTGCAATATGCTACCCATATTTTGAACATATTTGCTAATTTGTTTCCTTTACAATGCTACATGCACAATGAAATGTCAATATGAAAAAAAAAAAAAAATGGTGTTTTAGGGACCAGACACCAGTCTAGGTATTTGGGATATATCTTTCATGGGTGGAGACAGATAATAAAAAGGGCACATAATAAATAAGTCAGTGTGTTAGATGGTGCTAAGTGTCATGGGGAGTGGGAGAGAGAAAGCAGAACAGAGTAAAAAGAGGTCCCAGAAGGCAGGGGAGGGTGGGCAGGAGGGTCCAGAAGGCTCATTGATATGCGGAGCTCTGAGCAAAGACTTGCAAGGTTGGTGAGGGTGAGCTCCCTGCGGAAGGTCAGGGGAGGAGCATTCTGAGTAGAAGGCCTACAATGGGAACACATCTGGCTTCCACTGGAACACAGTGCGTCGTCCTAATCGGGGTGAGCTCCTAAGGGGTCGTTTCTTTGCTCTTCCTTGAACATGCCCCACGATGCCTCTCTGTCTCATCTGTTATGTTTGGGAGACCCACGTGTCCTTCCCCTAATCTCCGCGGCTCTATTTTTACAAAGCAGTAAGTTCAAAATTGAATTAAATATGTAAAATAACTGCACAAACTCTGAAGCAGAGGGTGCGGCGGACCCTGAACTGCGGGCTGGCACGCTGCGCCCCCACGTGGAAGCTTGCGAGGTTTGGCCCCTAGGCGTGGAAGCTCCAGTCTGGCACTCGGAAGGAAGTCCGTGGGTTATCAGTGCACGGTGACCAAACGTGCATGCTGAGTACAAGAGAAATTTATGAAAGTCAAGACTTCTTGCTGCATTAAAGAACGGCAGGGCAGAAACAGGGTGTGGGGGAGGGGTGCTCGATGCTGGTGGAATGTGGGCCACACCCACGCTCCTCTCAGAGTCAGGAAGGACTTTCCTGTCCTTGAACCAGAGAGCAGACAGTCCCCCTGAGGCAGCTGTGTGTGTGGGGGGGGCGGGGTGCTGGGGTTCTGGGAGGGGGTGTGGTGCCAAGGAGGGTGCCCTGCTGGATGGCCCGCGATGCAAAAGTGCACTTTGTACTTCTTGGCAGAGGTCCTTGTGTTTACTGGATAGGCATGGCTTTCTTCTCCACCAGCATGCTCAGGGCCAAGACCTTCTGGGGCACCCAGGCCGCAGTTCCCAGAGGCTTAAGGACAGGCTGTGGGACATGTGGACGTCTGGGCTGGTGAGCCTGGGAATCGGGGAGGGGGTGTCTGTGCAGGGAATCTGGCCCACCCCAGTCATAAATGCCATCCTCTTAGGGACACGCAGGAGTATTTTATTGTTTCATTGAAAACTGAGCCCCCAGTGCAGCTGTTCCTCCCAGGAATTCCAGGGGGCAGGGATGGTGCGGGAAGTGGGGAGAGGGCTCGCTTGTCAAATACATGAGATCTTGTTACTGGGGTTGGGGGAAATTGGATGCGGTTCCAGGGCTCAAATCTTTCTTGCCCCACACACCAGGGCGCTGGCTCCACTAAAGGCGATCAAGGCACAAGGGCCGTGTGTTTATTCCCCATCAGGCGAGCAAATGGTTTCTGAGCCAATTCTGACAGCCTGTTTTCAAATAGGAAAAGGGTTTTAAGAAAAAAAAAAAAAAAACTCTTTGTTTAGAGAGCAAAACCTGGTCCCTGTTAGAGGTGACAGTTCAGGCTATGCTGCAGACAGGACCTTCCCCTGCCGGTTGGCTCACAGAAGGTCTTGCACTAGCTGGTCTGTCTGCCTGGAATGCTCTTTCCTTGGATTTCCACTTGCCATCGCCTTCTTGTCTTTCAGATGGCAACTTTAAAGGTCACCTTTCCAAGGATACCTTCCCTGCGCTCCGACTCTGTCCTGCCGTACCCCCTCCTGGCACCTGTCTCCGCCTGGTATTCTTGTGCCCACAAGAATACAAGCACCTTGAGAACAGGGTCTGTCTCTTCTTTCTGCTGCGACATTATTAGCACCTGTAAGAATACCCAGCACATGGCAGACATTCAAGAAATATACTTTATTATGTGAAATAAGCATTTTGTTTCGATGAAGAGATGGAGAGAATATAACACGGTAGAGCAGAGGAGAAGATAAGGAGAGGGACTTGAATCAGGAACGAAAAATAATACTGATTTTTTTTTTCTTCAAAGGTCACCTGCTCCTTGAGATCAGATGCCCTTTTGATTCCTGCCAGGCTGCTCAGAGGCACCGGATGGTGTCCTGATGTCATCTTCACTTGATGGTGACATCAAGACCCCAGTTTTGTCTCCCTTTGTCAATCACACCCCTATCCTATAGGGTCCTGAAATCCCTTTCTCATTTCTAAATGCTTTCCTGAAACCTAATGACTTTAACTTCCTCCCTCACTTTGGAATGGGTTGTCATTTCACATTACAAAAGCTAAAAAAAGAAAAAAAGGAAACAAACAAAAACCCCACTTCCAGTCCCTCCAAACACACCTGGATTCTCCTGGAGCCAGCAGTAGTTGTGTGACCTTGATCAAATCACTTCCCTCTCTGGGCCTCAGTTTTCTCTTAAGGAAGGAGAAGTTAGAAAGTAGTGAGTTTCTGATGCCCATGCCCAGATAACATCCACAAAGAGGGCTGCTTCTTCAATGAAAGCCTCACTTCCTAGCATCTCAGCATCTCTGGGAATTATAGGAAGCAGAGGACATCCTTCCTGGTGCCCGGACCCCCTGCCTACTACCCCCTGCATCTGTCTTTCCTTGGACACACAACGCATCATGAGGACCCAATATATTTGACAAGAAACAAGAAGCAGAGTTGCCTCCCTGCAAAAATGGCCCCAGTTCTCCACACCCTACCCTGTATCCAACTCCTTTGCAATGCGAGTTCATATTTTTCTCATCTAGACGTGGTGCCTGTGTTCCTTAAATCTGGCCTGGCTTTGTGGCCGCTTTGGCCAAAACAATGCCCTAGAAGTATCGATCAGTAAATCTGGAGCATTTTCAAGAGGCTTTGCACAATTCCTTTCTCCTTCCTGGACTCCTGGAGCTGCCATGCTAGGCTAGCCTATTGGAGGGTGGGACACATGAATGACCCCATGCCACCATCAGAAGAACTGACTAGCCAAGCCCGGCAAACATCAGCCAAGATTAGCCAAGCCCGATTCTGATCAGGCTGATTAGCCAGGCCCGATTCTGTGGGTCATGCACCTGACCCACAGACTTGTGAGTGATGATAAATGGTCCTTGCACGGTGGCTGATAGATGATATACCGAGACTCATCCCCCACAGCATCCCAACTCTCCCTAGTGTTGCACCCTTGGCCATCCTTGTACATGAGCTTCCCTTTCTGCCTCTGCAATGACTGCTTTATTTCTTAAAAATACAATTTCCCACCCCAGAGTTCAGCTTTATGTATAAAGGCATACAGACAACTGTCTACATGATGTAATTTTATTTTTCAAGGTCTCGGAAACACTGAGTGGCATAGAGTATCAGCCACTTGGACCAGCCATGGTATCTGAAGCTATGGTCTGAGGAATCCGTCTCTTGAATTACCATAGAGATTTTGCACATCATGTAGATGAACACACAGCCCACCTCGGTCTCAGTGGCAGGAGCTCGCAGGTGAGGAGGGAATGAGATGCAGGAATTACTACTTCTGTGGTTGGGAAGGGCTCCTGTCAGGGCTGTAGATTTGGCTGGGTGTCCCAGTAAAGGCCTCCATAGGGTCACTGGAACTAAGCAGGCCGAAAAAGCAGGAGTGCTCATAGCTTTGCTGTGGATTGACCCTATTTTGGTACAAGCATTCCATTTCCCTTCTGAGTTTAATTACCATTTGTTAGAAGTCTAACCTAAAGCAGGTAGATACTGGGCTAAGCCCAGGAGATGACAAAAATAAATAAAGCAGAGTCCTTGGCCTTAAGGAGCTTGCTAGTTCATAATCAGAAAAGCCCTAGGAGTATATGCCAATATATCACTAGGTTCAGATTTAGTTCTTCCTTCTAAAAGTCTGGCGATAAAGCCAAATCAATGATCAGCAATTAGAAAGATCAATTAGTAGGACATTTGTATTACTTTTGAGTTTAGAGTTCTTTAAATTATACTCAAACTGCATTTCTCTATGCATATGCTATTAATACTCAGAGGCAAACTCTTGATTTCCAGCCCTCTCCCAAAACCCATCTCCCACATCTTTACCCACCTCTGTAAGTGATTCCTCTGTTCATCTACTTGCTCAGGCCAAAAATAGAGGGGCATCATGTATAAACAAAGCAAAACCATATATATTTGTGTATAAAATATATTATTCTTCCTTTTGCACTGTATCTTATCCACTGTAAGTGCCATAATTCTTGGCTCCTTGGTGGCTCAGTCAGTTAGGCATCTGACTCTTGATACCTGCTCAGGTTGTGATCTCATGGTGGTGAGATCGAACCTGGAGTCGGGCTCTGCACTGAGCATGGAGCCTGATTGGGATTCTCTCTCTTTCTCTCTCTGTCCCTCTCCTGCTCTCTCAGAGGAAATAAATAAATGTAAAAAACCAAAAACGAATAAATGCTATAACTCTACCCTCACAATGTACACCAAAGCCAGCCACTCCCCACTATCTCCACCACTACCACCCTGGTACAAGCCATCAACACCTGTCCCCTGGACTTCCGCACAAATCTAACTGGTCTTCCTACTTCCATCTTCTCTTACTCTTACCTCCATCCTTACTTACTCTTGTAACCAGAGGGCCAAAAGATCCCATTCAAACAAAAGTCCAACTATGTTAGTTCTCAACTCAAAACCCCCCAGTGACTTCCAACCACACTTACAATAAAATCCAAACTTCTCATCAGAGCCTACCAGTTCCCAGATGACCTGGCCCTGACTACCTCTCTTACCACATCCCCCCATCACTCTCCCCCTAGAGCCAGCCCTGCTCTAGTCACTTGGGCAGTACTGCTTTTCCTTACATCTGCCAAATATTCCTACCTCAGGGCCTTTGCACTACCTGTTCCCTCTGCCTGGGACCCTGCTGACCCAGCTTTCTTCATGGACTGTTTTTTATGACATTTCCATCTCTACTCAATTTCTACCTCTTCAGAAAGAACTCCCTTGATCACCAGCGCTAAAACCCACCATCCCCACTACCCATTCCTCTTCTGGAATGCCCTTCATTTGCTATCCCTTTGAACAGTGTTTACCACCATATTAATGTTGTATTTGTACTTGTTTGTTTCCTGATTGGATGCTGAATGTGGGCCACCTAACACAGCGGTCCCAACTGCCTTGCGTCTCTCCATATCCCAGCACCATGAATAGTACCTTGTCCTTCCTAACTGCACAATAGGCATTTATGGAATGGATGCCCATGGGTTCACATTCATTCTTTTAATCTTTCTAGATGTTTTGATTTGTAAAATAATCATTAACTGAATGGGCAAGTCTCCAGCATAACTCAAACATTACTCTTGGAATTCAGAAGGTGTGAATTAAATCCCATTGCCTCTCTGTTTGTTTTTCTTTCTTCAAATCATGCCTTCCTCCCTCCCTTCCTAAGAGACACTGTCATTACTTCCATTTTACCAAGGAGGTAAGTCAGCCTTAGTCTTTGCTTCCTCAATAGGGCGAGCCTCTAGAAGACAAATTCTGTCCCAAAATTGTGGCCAGAGAAAGTCACTCTGAGACTCCCTTCTAAGGCACCACTTTGTGTCCTCAACACCTGCAACACGGGAAGGGCCCCTTGCCCAGGAGCTGCCTCTGTCCAGCTATCCCCGCCCCTCATAGGGCGGGCTGAGACTTGCTTGTGTCTGGGAACAAGCACCAGGCATGTGGGTCTCTGGTTTCTAGGAGCACTGCCAGTCTCCAGGAGCCCCAAGGCTATGCTCTCCAGCGCCTTCCTGTCAGGGGCAAATAACCAGTTGTTAATGTCTTCCTGGGCGTATGCGCTTGATGTCGTCACAAGGATCTCTGCAATTGGCACAGGCTGGGGTGCAGACACCCAAGGCCTTCAGGCTGATAGCTGCATGGGGTCATTTTCAATTAGAGGATGAGTTAGAAAAGAAGAAAAAGTCTAGTGTGGAATCTCCTCCTGAAGTCTGCCTGCCTGAGGCCTGGGGACTCCCAGGTGGAGGACGAACAGCCCAAGCCAGCAGTGTGGCCCACGAAGGAAGTGGGGGACACAGCTTGTGCAATCCTGCCCTGGCACGGGCTGCGCTTCCAGACAGGAAAAGAAAGCACAGGTGCCTCCATAGGCTAGCTGTCTCCTGGACAGCCTCCCGTTTTCCAAGTCCTCCTTCCAACGACAGACTCCACACAGCACAGGGCAGTGGGCAAGAACTCTGGAGTCATACAGAATCGAATTTGAACCCTGGTTTTGCTACCTGCTAGCTGTGCAACCTTGGGCAGATTCCTTGACCTTGCTGTATTAGCCAGGACTCCAGCAGGAAGCAGAGGAACAGTCAAATTGGATAATTTGAAGAGAATTGTATTAAGGGGTGAGAGATGGTGCAGCATGCCTGGGCTGGGAACAGTGGGGCACCATAACCCAGGGCGGACCGGACGAGTGTGAGCATGTGAAGGGACACTGAACAACTCAGAAATCAGACAATATCTTAAAGCAATAGCTTTTCAAATTAAGGTCAACATAGAAAATCCATGGTAAGGGGTGCCTGGGTGGTTCAATCAGTTAAGCATCTGACTCTTGATTTGGGCTCAGGTCATGATTTCATGGTTTGTGAGTTGGAGCCCCATGTTGGGCTCTGTGCTGACAGTGCAGAACCAGCTTGGGATTCTCTCTCTTCCTCTCTCTCTGCCCCTCCCCCAGTTGTACGTGCACATGCTCTCTCTCTGTCTCTCTCAAAAATAAGTAAATGAGCATTTTTTAAAAACCCATAGTGAACAAAATATCAAAATCCCTAAATAAAACCAAGCTCCAGCAATGCCATGCTGAGCCATGATGAAAGACCAAGGCAGAAGGAAATGTGCACACCTATAGATACATGTCTCTGTGTATTTATAATGGTTAAGTTTTCCCAGAGCATATTGTTTTTAAAATACTGAAAATTAAAAGTAAGTAGATATAACTCAGCATTCTTTGAAACTTAAATATTTTATTCACATCAAACCAGATTGCATCATATTTTTACTTCCCTGGCTTAAAATGAAAGCAACTTCATCAGTAATGTTTTCAGAGCCTACTTGTTGATTTATGTCATTTTCAATTCAGAGAATTACTGTGTTTGACAGTGCCTGCTAACCAAGTGACTATTTTAAATAACTTTCAGTTAATTTCAGCTCACCAAAATGTCTCTTGCAGGGCAACACTAACTGGAATGGCTTAAAATAAAATTCTCAGGGGGAACCTGGGTGGCTCAGTTGGCTAAACATCCAACTCTTGATTTTGGCTCAGGTCATGATCTCATGGTTTGTGTGAATTTGAGCCCCACATTGGGCTCTGCACTGACAGTGTGGAGATTGCTTGAGATTCTCTCTCTCTCTCTCTCTCTCTCTCTCTCTCTGCCCCTCCCCCATTTGCTTGCGTGCGTGCTCACTCTCTCTCTCTCTCTCTCAAAATAAATAAATAAATAAATATTAAAAAAAAGTTCAAGGCCACTGTTCCAAATTTGGAAAAGACTGCACTATGCAAAATGTGTGAATCAGTTTTAGATCCAAATACAATGCCAATACAAATTTCATATTGTCAATGATTGATATATTATGTTAGTTAAAACTATCCCAGATGAAATTTCTATAATGCTCATATCATCAGTATGTTTAAGAACTAAACCAATGACTTCCTTTTGTAAATCAGATCCTGTTATGGAAAATTACTTTTTATAGTTAAAAATTTGAAATCTAAAGATTCATTGTAGATAACTTTCATATCTCCATTTCAAATGTGGAAGTAAGACATCTAAAATTTTAAGTTCTATTTAATATGCACTGACCTCATCCTAACTGATAGTCTGATCTGTGATGCATACATTTCCAATTTCCTTAGTTCTTATTTCCTTTCTTCCTAAATTCAGAAAGCATGTTTATATCTGCTGATAAAGTCTTATATTCGTCAAACATATATCCCAAGTCATTTCCTCTTATTTGTTGTAACTCACAACTCTCAATTAAAAATAAGATAAGCCAAGAAATAGATTTTTGAAATATTAATGATGAGCTTCTTCCATTCAAACTTGGGAAATAAAATTAGAATACATTCAGTGTGCTGTATAAATAAAATATTTAAAATATATGCAAATAACATGAGTTTTGATACATCCACTTCTCAATTTTTCAGTATTTTTCAACTAATGTTCTAGAAAAAATAACCATTAAAAACAATATAAAAGTATGTATATAAGGGCCCTTAGTTCTCCTGAGACCTCAGGCTCCAATGTGGCTGTACAGGACACGGCCATGCCCATCCCCTGGCCTGGAGGGGAAAGTTAGGAGGGGCTTCCTGGAAGCTGCAGATAGAGTGGACAGGACTAATTGACAGGAGCTGGGACCTCAACAAGGAAAAGCGAGGAAAGCAACCCAACCTCCTTCTCCTCTGACATCTCCTGCCAGTGTTCTGCATGGACTGGACCCAACTACGTGCTGGTGGGCAAGGGAGCCCATTGGTGTGGTCCTTGTGTGCCCCTGTGGGTCAGCCCTGTAGCATAGGATGGAGAACAGATTGGAAGGGGCACGTGGAAAGTCTATAGGACATTCTTTCCTTCTCAGTGTATTTGCTCCAAAATACAAGGTTTTCATATGGGAAAAATAAGAATGTGTATAAATTGCCCAAGTTTTGGCAGCCCCAATCCTTGAGCCAATATTAGAGCTGTAGTGGAAGTAACCACTGCTGGCAGCAGAGCAAGGGACTTCCAGATCACAGAGGGGTAGTGGTAGGGTCCTGAGACCACACGGGACTACATAGCAGGACTGGCCCCAGAGGATCAGCCCTGCCTTTGGAGAAACACAGTGATTGGATGGCCTCTGTTTCCTCCACAGAGTCTGATGGTGATAGAACATACCTATCTTACAGGATTTTGATAGATAATGCATGTGAAAGCATTTTGTAAACTCTGAAACCTGCTGATTTTTCAGTTAGGGTAGAAGGGCTGATGCTTTTTTCATCTTCAAAACAGAAAACCACATAAAAGCCATGTGGACATATTGTCTTCTTTACTGTGAAATCAGATGCAGAAAATATTTCCCTTACTTTAGGATGCCATGTGAATTGTCCATGTTTGACAGAATACTAGCATCCAGAAGTAAGGAATTAAAAGATTCCAGTACCAACTTTCTCCTGTGTTACTGAGATGTTTTGAATCCGTGTCCCCTCGTTGTTCCTCAACCTCCCTGCATGCCAAGGAGGAACTATGGTGCTCAAGTAAGTGTTTTATGCTTTGGAGAAGAGAAGTGAGTGAGTCACCTTGACAATTCAAGGCTTTGTCAGCCTGAGTGGCCTGTTCTAAGAGGAATATGTATTCTATGGTAGAGTTCAAAAATAATGAGGAAGTGGGCACATCTAAAATGTTCCAAAATTGGAATGGCACAGAAGATTATTTTCGATGGCCTGTTCTCCTGGAGGCAAAATGAGTTGGAAAGATCACATAATTGGACCCCCGAGGCGGAGCCCAATCCCAGTCTCCCTGGACAGGTTCAGAGGAGAGTAGAAAGTACATGCCTGCCCCCACCCCCTGTTTACAGATGAAAGATGGGATGCACAGCTGCGATGTGACCTCAGGGCCCAGCACCATGGCCACAGGCACACCTATACATAGGAATACCCAGCAAGCTGAGGGGGGGGGGCAATAGGGATGGGATCGTGTGATAGCCAGAGGACCCCTCAGGGGTCTGTCCAGTCCTGCTGTGCTTGGCTCTGACCCTGAGCCAGCCACCTCACCCCTCAGCCTCATTCCTCAGTTGTGTGATGAGGGAATAGGGGTGGGCCAGGGTTACTATAGTCTGGGTGTTTGGAAGAATACCTGGGAGTTTTTAAAAATACATTCTCTTGGACTTTTGCCCCTAGAGATTCTGAGTCAGTAGACTTGTAGCACAATCCCAGAGTCTATAATTTTTCAGATACCTACAGTGGCTTTGAGAAGAAGCCAAACTTGGGAACCATGAGTCCCCATGGTCCCCTGGATCCCACCAGCCCTTTTAGTGTGTGGGTAGAAGCTATAGAGACAGTAGGTTTGGAGCATAATGTCATGGAAAGCATGGAGGGAGAGAGCTTCCCTGGCTGGGGATGGGGTAGGGATGACTACAGTAGGTGCAAAGGCCCGGACCTCTTTTAGCCTAGGTTGAGTCCTGGGTGGGTTTTACTGTTATCACCATGTGAAATCAGCACACTTTCCTGACTATTTCCTTGCCTCAGATACCACAATTTCCCATATCACCCCCATAAAATCCAACCTTAATTGATCTAAAAAGGTTATAATAATAGCAAACCCCAAACACTACGTTTACCTTCTTGATCTTTGCTGGCGATTCCTCTGCATCCTGAAAATAACTTGCAAGGCACTGTGCCCGGTTCTAGATTCCTCCTCAGACTGGCTGTTTGGTAGATAAGCAGGCGCCTCCAGGGGCCGCATCTTTTCACGAGGAGTGGTCAGTCGGCCACAGGAAGACAGTAAGAGCTGGCAGTAGAGGAGCCAACAGGAAACTGGGCCAAGTGACTAGTGCCACAGAGGCAAGCAGAGACCCAGATAGTGGGTCTGGGTGTTGGGGGTATGGCAATGGAATGGCCCTACCAGGCAGGGCAGGCCACGGGCCTGAAGCTGGGGTAGGGGCTGGATGCCACAGAGCCCCCAGAGGCACTAAGATGGCTTAAACATGAAGCCTGAGGCACACATGAGCTGGGCTGTATCCCAGAGAGAAGGTAGGGACAGAACCTCCAAGCAGCAGGCAGTGCTAGGTGGTCCACAGTCCCAGGTGCTCCACCCAGAGCCCTGGGCAATGGCTGGACACTAGGTTCCAAGGCTGGGGAGGAATGTAGGGGAGGATGGGGGGAGGGGCTAGTAAGAGGGGCTACCCATCACCGGTCTTACCTTATGCCAGCTACTATGCCACATTCCTTTAGACCTTATGACACTCGGAAGTCATCTGATCCCCATTTTACAGGGGGAGAAACTGAGACTTACAGAGTGTCAAGGACATGGCTGATGGGTGGCAGAGTTGGTATTTAACCCGGTTCTGTGTGACTACCAAGCCTGTGCTCTTTGCCAGGAGGCCAATCAGAAGCCGGGAAGAGGAGGCCGGTTGAAACCAGTCCATGGAATGTGCCCCAGAAAGAGTCGGTGTGAGGGGTGAGGACCATGCAGGTGCTCACTGGATCCCCACAGCCTTCCAGACCCTGGGCAGGGTTGGTTACACCAAAGGCTGGGAGGTTGGGTGAGGGGCCGGGTTGGCACTGGCTCTCTATTCTCTCTCCAGCAACCTTGGTGGGTAGGTCACCAAGGGAACGGAGGTCAGAGCCAGGGTGAGGGCATAGGACAATAGATTCATCCAGCCCAACCAGTCTGCAAGAAAACTGAGGCCCAAGAGCTGCCCAAGACTCCACCTGGCATCCGTCAACAACCCAGTGTCTGCAGGGAATTTTATAGTAAAGACAAGTGTGGTCTGCAATGAACCTAGATACAAGGAGGTTTCTGGAAAAGAGCAATCATGACAATGTTGTTGAGAGGTGATCAAGGCCTCCAAGTTGGAGAAGGACATGCCTGGCAAATAGACAGAGGGAAGACATTTCGGATTGGGGCAAGAATGGTGTGTGGGATGGCTTGGAGCTGGTGCAACACCTGTGCTGAATTCGGGCAGAGTGGTTCAAATCCCAGGCTGCCACTTGACCAGTGGGGTGGCCATGGGCCAATCCATGAGTTATCCGGGTCTCCACTTGCCTCCCATAAAGATGGCAGGAATAACACAAACCTCTCGAGATTGTGGTTTTGAGGAATAAGATCACGTGTGTAAAGCATTCAGCAGAGTGCTCAGCCTGTGCTGGGGCACCAGGAACGGAGTTACACCTGGGTAATTGCTGATGGTACCAAAATTCCTGGTAGCTAAAATGGGAGGAGAGAGGAGGCACGATGATGCTGAGGGGGGAGTTGACGTGAGGTCACCTCAAGACTCAGCTGACCATAACTGATATCACAGACGAGGGGCCTGGGGGCTGCCCCACAGAACACAGAGGGAGCAGAGCACAGGGCTGGTGGCCAGGTTTGCAGAACTTGGTTTTAAAATCCAAGAGCACATGGTTGATGGTGCTGCCTGGGGTTGTGGCTGCTCTGTGCTGAGGGGCTTCGAATACCCACCTGCCTAGGCTCCTTGGACAGCTTCCAGAATGCCAGGCAGCCAGACGTGAGGTCATGTGTTTACTATAGGGAGCGTGCAGCTGGGGTGGAGAGGAGGGAAGGGAGGGGGCAGCAAGGCAGGAGCCGGCTGCTCCTGTGTTCCTGTTGAGAGAAACTGGATCAGAGGCCCTTACGCAAAGCATGCATTGGTGGAGGGGTGGGAGGGAAGGGTCCTGCATCCCTGCCCTCCCCACCCCTACCCTTGTTTCCTTTACACTGTCCTGGGCCCGGAGCTTGGTGGCAGGTGTTGGTACAGGTCTGACAGGCACCCCTTAAGAGCACAGGCTGCTCAGGTCAGACCTTTCAGTCACTGCCCCAACACCTCAGGCAGTTGAAACTCCCCAGGAAATGGCTCTGGTGGAGAGGAGAATGTGAGCCCTCACCCACAAAAGCCACTGGATGGGGTTATAAGGGGAGGTTAATGAAGTCAGAGCACTGGAAGGGCTTCAGAGGCCATCTGACCCAGGCCTCACACTTCACAAATGGGGAAACTGAGGCCCAGAGAAAGGAAGTAGACTTCTCCAACAACATGAGAAATTAGAGGTTGTCAAAGGCTGAAAAATGCTACCCCTCCTCCCAGAAGATATGCACGTCCTAAGATATGGAACCTGTGAATGTTGCCTGATAATGAACCAGGGGAGTCTTTGCAGAAGTGATCAAAACCAAGATTTTGAGATGGAGAGATTATACTGGATTCCCTGGATAGACCCTAAATGCAATTACATATATCCTGATAAGAGAGAGGCAGAGGGAGACTTGATAGAGCCCATGTCAGGGAGAAGGCGATGTGAAGATGAGCAGAGAGAGAGAGAGAAGATGCTGACCCTGAAGAGGAGAGGGATGTACCTGCAAATCACCAGACCCTGGAAGACCCCAGAACAGATTCTCCCCCACAGCCTCCAGAAGGAGGCGGCCCTGCAGACACATTGATTTGGGCCTGGCGAAACTGATTCCGGACCTCTGGGCCCAGAACTGGGAGACCACACATTTCTGTTGTCTTAAGCCCCTGAGTTGTGATTTGTTACAGCAGCCACCAGAAACGAGTGAACTAAAGTGACCAGGCTCCACCCCTGGGACCATACTTTTGCCTATCGTCGGCTGCAAGGACAGAGGAGGGATGATGGGGGCCGGGGACGTGGGGGACCCAGTTTTCATCAGGAGCTCTCCCCAGTCCTGCTGTGTGCCAAGGAATAGGGACAGAGACACACTACTTGGGCAGGCAGGCCAGCAAGCGTGTTCACTCTGTCCTGCGTGTGAGCAGAAAACCAGCCAGAGCAGGATGGAGGCAGGGCCCCAGACCAGCCTCCTGCTGCTAACCAGGCTTTAATGCTGTCTAAACACAATTTGGGATATTTACAGTTGAAATTGCTACTGTGTGGCACTGAGCATTTGGAGTCTCACTCGCCGTCTCCCTGCAGCCCAAGGGGGAGCTCCTGGGATTGATTAGGAGGAGAGCCATTTGGGGAAAGAAGTGTTAGAGCTGGGTAGCATTCCCTCCCTGCAGGCCGAGGTGGTCATGAAAGAGTCTTGCTTCTGCAGAGCAAGACAGGCCAGAAGGCTGGGCCCAAACTCCAGTGCAGAGCCACTGTGCGTTCCACTAGAGAAAAAGACAACAGCTCATCTGAAAATCCGGGAGGTGGGTGCAGATGATTGGGAATCCAGTCTGCTCCGGCAGCCTGGAAACCCACAGCTTTGGGTGAGGTGCTGGGCCTCCTGGAGGTTGTAACAGTTAAATGGGGAAGTGTCTGTGAAAGGGCTTTTGTGAGCTGCTAGATGTCCCGACTCCCAGGGATTGTTAATTCTAACCCCTTAGCTCTACTGGTTTTCTTAATCGGGTCCTACTGCACCCTGGTCAAGAAGGCCCAATTGGAGGAGGGAAGGCTGTGATGCCACAGTACGCCTGACCCAGGGCCAGTCCATCCCACCCCTGAAAAATAGCAGAGCAAACATTACCATAGGGCACACACATACACATTTCCAAGGACCTGGGGGATGGGACAAGCTTGGGTTCTTGAAAGCCCTCAGTCTGGCAGGGGACACTAAATGCGTACATGGGAAATGACCTTAAAAGAAGGCAACACATCTAAAAGTGCCAAGTGACACAGCCCAGACAGATGCAAAAATGCTGAAAGCCCACGTAGCTGGAACCCAGGGACAAGGCTGACCCGAGATGTACCTGGCACTCCCCTGCAGCCTGGTACTAAGAGCTTCGAGGCCCAGTGCCAGACCCCCGTGCATGCCAAGGAGTGGGAAGAGGATGGGGCCATCTGGGAGAAGTGTGGCTTGGGGCAAAAGGCAGGAAGGGCATCTTCCCTCGTGTTACTGGGGTGACATGGAAAAAAGGAGATTCTGGGTCAGGAACACTGTGGTCCCATGAGCCTGGCAGAGGCTGGCAGTACCCAGGACAGGGATTCTGGTAGGAGGACCTGTGAACGTAGCAGTAGGTGGGTGGGAGGGAGTAAGTAGGCTGAGCCTTGTCCAGGAGGAGCCTTGTCAGGGGAACAAGGGCTCTCCTGAAGTGCCACCTCACCAGGACAGAGTTCTGTGTAAGTGCCACTGAGAGTCAGAAGCCCAGCCACAGGCATAAGGTCTGGACATGACCAAAATTCCATGTTCTAGGACCTACACAGGGAGCGAAAGCTGGGGTCTCATAGAGGCAAGTCCGAGTTCTGCCACAGCGATCAGGCAGAACCCCCAGTACAGGCTGTTTAGGGGCAGGAGGTCTCTGGACAGGTGGACTTGCCGGGCCGAGAGTGTGCAGCACTAAGTAGAGAAGAGAGAGCCAATCACCTTCCTCGGATGGTGGTAGCCTGTGACTGTGCACAGCTCCCACCACTGCTGTTTTCATTTATTCCTCTATGTCCTCGATCCGCAATCCTCTCGCCACCCCCTCGATGTGTTTGATACAAATCCTTAATAGAAATGGACTCTAAAACACATTTTAAATACATTGTGTTTGTGTGTTTAATCTACACAAATGACATCATGCTGTGGACTTTCCTCTGTTTCCTCTCTTTTTTAACTTAAAAGTATGTTTTTAAGATCTGCCCATGATGCTAAGTCTTAGTGTTCCATGGAGCACTCCCACCCCTTTTCACTTAGCCGGACCCCTGGGGATGAGTCCTAGCCTACACCTGACTGTGCTCATGTCCTGTCGTGACCGGGCTTCAGTCACTACGTAAAGGCAGACTCTCTTAAACATTCCAGGTTTGTCTCCAGAACCTCGGCACCAGCAGCACAGGCAGGAAGCCAGACTGGTCCTCACCCTTGTCCTTACCATCATCGTTGACACTCTGATGAAAGCAAGTTCAGGGTTTTGTGGTAGTTAAGAGTCTGGGTTCAGATCTTCATTCCATCACTTACTAGTTATATGACCTTGGGTAAGACACTTCTCCATGCCTCTGTTTTTGCTTCTGTAAGATGGGGATAGTGATACCATTACCTCATGGCATTAATATGAGGAGTAAATGAGCTAGTAAAAGTGTGGTGCATATTTAAGTGTCTAGTAATTACTACATTACTAGTACACTACTTGCTGCTATTAGTATTAGAACTTCTAGTGAGATTTATCATCTCTTTATATACTTGTTGGCCACTTGCGTTTCCCCCTATTGTGGATTGCCTATTCATACCTTTTTCCCCCCATTATTCCATTGGGAACCTATGTATTTCCTGCTTATTTGAGTTTGCTGAACATCCTAGATTTTTTATTTTTGTAAACACCTCCCAATTTGTTACTGGTTTATTATCCTTGACAGTGATGTCTTTTGTTGAACAAAAATTCTGATAAAAGTCAGATGTATCATTTTTAAAATTTTTTTGTGGTTTGTGCTTTTGGAGTTTCCTTTAATAAATACTTTCCTACAGGAAAATTGAAAATATATTATTTCTTTCTTTTATTGTGTTATAATTTTACTTTTCATATGTAGATCATTAGTCTTTCAAAAGATCACATTTATGCTTGGTAAGGTAGGTATAGAATTTATTTTCCCCCAATATAATTCTTTTCTTCATGATTTTGTAGTGATTCATACATATATATTCAGGAAAAGAATATATATGAATATAATGAGTGTTTTTAGCACCGATTTCTATTGCATTGATCTCCTTGGGTATCCCTGCACCAAAATCACCTTGATTTTATCATTACATCATGATAGGTTCATAGTATTTTCATATTTTATGAGTAAGATGACTATCCTTAGTTTCTCTTTACGAAGTTTAATTAGCAATTTGTGAATCTATATTCTTTGATACACATTTGGAACAAGTTTGTCTCCAAAAAAAATCCTTATGAGATTTAAATTGGAATTAAAATGACTTTGTAGATTTCTCTGGAGAGAATTGAAATATTTACAATGTTAGATTGACCATTCATTAATAAGATACATTTCTTCATTTATTTCTGCTTCATTTTTATTTTCTATTTCCTTTAATTCTTTGGGTTTACTCAATTTCTCTTTTTCTACCTTCTTGAGTTGGAAACTTAGCTCATTTGTTTTTGTTCTTTCTTGCTTTGTGATCAATGTATTTAAAGCTGTAAAATTCTCTCAAAGAAGTGATTTAGTTGTGCCCTACATATTTTGACACATGGCACTTTTATTCTGTTCAGTTAAGTACTTCATACTTTCCCCTCTGATTTCCTCTTTAACCAAAGCGTTATTCAATAGCATGCTCTTTAGTTTCCAGGCATACGGGATTTTTAAAAACTATCCTTTTGTTATGAAGTCTTCTCTATATAGCATTATAGTCAGAGTATGGTTTGTGCAATGCTTGTTCTTGGGAATTTATTGAGGCTCCTTTTGTCACTCAAGTTTAATGCTGACTTTTGTGAATATCCCATGTGTTCTTGAAAAGCGTGTGCAGTTTATATTTATTAGATGTGAAATATATATGTATTAGTTCAGGCTTATTCATTGCATAGTTGTATAATTCATATCTAGCATATCTTTTCTTTTCTTTTTTTGTCAGTTTCATTGATTAGTTTCATGATGGAATGTGTTAAAATCACCAGCTACAACAAATGATTGATCTATTTATCTCAAAAGTTAAGTCTCAGTTTTTATTTTATATGTTACAAGGCTTTATTATTAGGCTCATACATGTTTGTGCTCACTGTATTATCTTTGTCTATTCATTTTATTGATGTATAGTATTTTTCTTTGTCCCTTTGGATGAAGTTTACCTCAAAATGCATTTTGTCTGAAAAAACTTGGTTATGTGTTTGGTACATATTTTCTTGGTATATGTGTTTCCATACCTTTGTTTTTATATATTGAGTATATGCAAAGGATACTTTTAACACAAATAAAAGTGTGTCAAAATCAGCAAATATGAACATCAGCCATTGTTCAGCTCAAGTGGTAGAACATTAGCCCCTGTGTGCTTCTTCCTGATCCCATCATGTTCCCTTTACCCCCAGAGGTAACCTGAATTTTTGTCTGCCATTTCTTCACTTTTCTTTTTTTTAATGTTTATTTATTCATTTTGAGAGAGAGAGAAAGAACACACCAGCAGGGGAGGGGGAGAGAGAGAGAGTGACAGAGAATCCCAAGCAGACTTCATGCCGTCAGCACAGAGCCTAATGTGGGGCTTGAACTGACGAACTGTGAGATCATGACCTGAGCCAAAGCCAAGAGTTGGTTGCTTAATCAACTGAGCCAACCCAGGTACCCCTTCACTTTTCTTTATGTTTTCACACATTCGTATATCCCTACATAGTAAATCATCCCATTTTTCATGCTTTCTAACTTTGTATGAATGAAATAATATGGCATATATCTTTCTGTGACTTTTTTTTTAACTCAACATTACTTTTGTGACTCACCCATGATGATGTGCAAAATAATAATTCATTAATTTTCACTTTTTGATAGTATTCCACATTCACAATATAATTTATATATAATATATGCATATAAAATATAGATCAAAATTTATGTACTTATGTTCTTAATACTTTCTAGTTTTTAGTTTTTTATTGCTATGTCAAGCATTGCTGCCATGAATATTCTCTCTCTCTGTCTCCTCTTTCTCTCTCTCTCTCTCTCTCTCCTGATATATAAATGCAAGAGTTCTATCTTGTGAATTGTTGGGCTGGTTAAGGTTTGAATTGGAATTGCTAGGTATGCAATTCAACAAAGATATGCATATCCTCAAAATTATGTAAATATTAGAATTCCTCACCCTAATATCCACATATTTTGACATATCTTTTCTGATCCTTTTTTTTTTCTTTCTATGCTTTCTTTTGCAAAATTTCTTTTGGAAAATTTCTGAGACATTAGTCCTCTCTTTAGCTGTTTAATTTGCTGTTTAGTTCATCCATTGAGTTCTGTTTTAATTGTTACATTTTTTAGTTTCTACAAGTTCTGTTTGATTCATTTTAAAATCTCTTTGGCTTCTTTGATAGTCTTTGGTCCTTACTAATTTTTTCAAGCCTCGATTTTATCTCCTAAAGTGTAGCAAAGGTATTTATTTTATTTCTATATCTGATTATGCCAATATCCAAAGCATTAACGGGTGTGCTCTTTTTTCTGGGTCTACAGATTAATAAAGGGAGAGGATATCAGTTTGCTCTGTGAAATTACAACAGAGGAATACACACACTTCTGGAATGGGGTTCTAGCTATGGAGGTGGAAGGGCTAATCCCAGCAGCCAAGCTTGAATAGAGACCCAAGTCCCCAAGTCAGAATTTCCTGTCCCTCTCTCTTTCTATCTACTCCCCCTCCATGATATGTACCTTGAAAAGCACAAAATGAGCAGGTCATTTATCTCATGCCACTGGGCCATGGCGTTCTCATCTTCTGATGGATAACCCAGGAAGAAATGATATTAATACAGTGTGGGATTAATATCCTTTTCTATTTGTAGCCACATGTGGAAGAAGTTTGTCACCTTCATGCTGACTGCATCCTACCAGTATCCTTAGAGCCACATAGAGAAATATTACATTCTTAACCTCCACTTGCGAAGGCAGACAGGCAGCAGACAGAATCAGAGCTGGGAGAGAAGAGGATTTTGTAGAGGGGAGCCCATCCTAAATGAGAATCATAAGCAAACCTTATTAACTACCCAACAGTTACTTCTCCTTTATCCCTCCCGAAGAAACCCTGACATTTCTCAGGTATCCACTTCCAGAAGACAGAGACTTCAGGGGAGGCTGTGTTGGTTTCTTCATTCTTAAGGAGAGAAGCAAGAAAGAGCTGGCCACTGTTCTTCCATTGGACATTATCATGTGTGGATGAGATGCCTGGGACTGCCATAGCCAACTTGTGACCTTGAGGGGAATCAGCCTGAAGATGAAGCCACCCCGTGGAAGAGGACAGAGGAAGAGAACCACAAGAGTGAGGAACAAGAGCCCTGACCTATTAAGCTGGCTCTGCTTGTGTCTTCTCATATGAGATATGAATGAGATATCTCATTTAAGATATGATTGCTTAAAACTTGAATCAAGGTCATCCATAATTTGTAACCAAAACATCCTAAATGAATCCAAGGTAAGAGAGAGCATTTCAAAACTATAGTCACAGAATAGAAAAGAGCTAGGAGGGTGTCTAATGCCCCCCAAACCTCTCATGGAAGAAGGCTGAGACCTGGGTCCATGCTAACTCCTGTAAGGGCAGTGACTGGAAATGCAGGCCTCTTTGTCCTGAATCACAGCCATTTTATCAATGACTGACTGGCCAACTAGCATTTGCCACAGTTCCCAAGAAGTAGACACCTATTTATTCCTGTTCCAAATCCCATTTTTATTGGAATTTACCCTATTCCATGTGATTCTGATGGGATTGTCAATCCAGAGGCACCATCAGAGGGAGAAACATGTGGCCTATGCTGGCCAACAAGACTTTGTTCTTACTCTGACCAGTATGTTTGGGGATGAACATGTGACCCCAAGTCTGGCCAGTCAGAATACTTTTCAAGCATTGTTGAACTGTTGCATGTTCTAGGAGGGACAGGGGCCAAACCCTTTTCCCTCCCCTCAGGATTTTAGGAGACACCTGAGATTCTTTACATGACTGTCTTTTAGACCTGAAATGAAATGCCACTTTGCTGACACTCCAAGATAAAGGCATCTAACCAAGTAGTGGATCTCCTCATGCTGCTCTATTTTCTTCATGGTTTTTTCCATTATCTAGTTTTTTTTTTTTTAATTTATTGTTTGGTCTCCTTTTACATTCTCTCACACCCCCCACCATCATCAAGAATTTGGTAATTCCATGAAAGCAGGGACCTTGTTTGTATTGTTCTTTGCTGTATTTTCAGTGCCCAGAACAGAGCCTGGCACAAAATAGATGCTCAATAAATGTTCATTGTGGTAGACAGTAGTATTCTCTAAAATATTTGCTCCCTTCAGTACCAGATCCTTCCCTGTGGGTCCCTTTATGAGGTTTATCCCTATAGGAATGTATTTCCCACCACCGCTGATACCATACTTGACCTATTTTGGCCAATGGAAACCATTATTGGTATTTGACTAATGCAGGCTGAAGTGATATATACTACCACGAAGCAGAAGCTTAAAGAACTAATGGACAGTTTTATTACTGCTTTTTTACTCCTTCACAAGACCAAGAAAGATGGCACATTCTCAATGTGGCCCAGTAATGAAGTCTGTGTCTTTCTTACCCTATGAAGGATGTATAACTTGAGTAACAAATAAACTTTTGTAAATTTAAGACACTGAGATTTGGAAAGTAGTTGTTACTGCAGCAAAATCTAGGTAAAACTGATTAATACATTAGTTAAATCAATTAATAAGCTAATAAATTATTTTTCCTTGAACTAGTTTTTATACAGTATTTATTTTATCTTATACAGTAAAAGTTACATTTTTGGCTTCCAGTTCTATGAGTTTTAGCCCTTGAAAAAATTTGTGTAACCACATCACAATCAGGTTACAAAACAATCCCATAACTTCCTCAACCCCCGTAAACTTCCTCCATGGTCACAGTCTCTCCAACTCAAACCTCAGAAACTACTGACCTGTTCTTCATCACTATCGTTTTTTCTTTTCAAGAATATCATATTAAGGCAATCACACAGTAAGTAATGTTTTGATACTGTCTCTTTCACTCAGCATAATGCTTTTGACATTGATCCAAGTTGTTGCATGTATAAATAGTGCATTCCTTTTTATTGCTGAGTAGTATTTCATTGTGTGGATACACCAGTTATCTGTTCATCCAGTTGAACAAACATTTGAATTGAAGGATGTTTGACTCATTCCAATTTTTGATGATTATGAATAGAGCTGCTATAAGCATTCATGTACAAGAGTGGGATTGCTGGATCCTATGATAAGGACATGTTTAATGTTATAAGAAACTACCAAAGTATTTTCCAGAGTACCTATACTATTTGCATTCCAGCCAGCAAACGTATGAGAGCTGTTCATACATCTTACCAGTTGTCCCACATCTCCATCAGCACTTATCATTGTCAGTATTTTTATTTTAGCTATTCTAATATGTATGCAGTGGTATCTAATTATGGTTTTTATTTGCATTTTCCTAATGGCTAAAGGTATGGAACATCTTTTCATGTGCTTATATTCCACCTGTATCTCCTCTTTGCTGTCTGTTCAAGTCTTCTGTGCATTTTCTTTTTTTTAAATAATTTTATTTGTTATTTTTATCATAATGTGCTCTTTAATCCCCATTCTCTATATCTCCCATCCCCCCCACACACACCTCCCCTCTGCTAATCATCAGTTTTTTCTCTACACTGAAGAGTCTATTTCTTGGTTTGCCTCTCTCTCTCTCTCCTTTTTTTTCCTTTTCTCGTTTGTTTTGTTTCTTAAGTTTCACATGTGAGTGACTTAATATGGTATTTGTCTTTCTCTGACTGACTTATTTCACTTACCTTATACTTTCTAGCTCTATGTTATTATAAATGGCAAGATTTCATTCTTTTTATGGCTGAATAATATTCCTATATATATATATAGAGAGAGAGAGAGAGAGAGAGAGAGTACCTCTTCTTTATTCATCTATCGATAGATACTTGATCGCTTCTCGGCCTTTTGGCTAAGATCAAGTGTAGTATCGATAGATACTTGGACTGCTTCTGTAGTTTGGTTATTGTAAATAATGCTGCTATAAACCTTCACATGTATCCCTTTGAATTAGTGTTTTTGTATTTTGGGGGTAAATATCCAGTAGGGTCATTACTGAATCATAGGATAGTTTTCTTTTTAATTTTTTGAGGAATCTCCTTACATTTTTCCACAGTGGCTGCACAAATTTACATTCCCACCAACAGTGCAAGAGTGTTTTTTCTCCACATCCTCACCAACACTTGTTGATACTTGTTTTTAATTTTATGAAAGGTGTGAGGTGGTATTTCATGTAGTTCTGATTTGCATTTCCCTGATGATGAGTGATGTTGAGCATCTTTTCATGTGTCTGTTGGCCACCTGTATGTTTTCTTTGGAGAAATGTCTGTTCATGTCCTCTCCTATTTTTTAATTGGCTTGTTTTATTTTTGGGTATTGAGTTGTATCTGTTCTTTATATATTTTGGATACTAACCCTTTATTGGCTATATCATTTGCAAGTATCTTCTCCCATTTTGTAGGTTGTCTTTTAGTTTTGTTCATTATTTCCTTTGCTGTGCAGAAGCTTTTTATTTTGATATAGCTCCAATAGGTTTTTGCTTTTATTTCCCTTACCTCAGGAGGCATATCTAGAAAAATGTTGCTGTGGCCAATGTCAGAGAGATTACTGCCTATGTTCTCATCCCCAAAGAGAGCTAGTTTTAACTGCATGTCTGTCACTTGCAACTAAAAAAGTTTGTCATTAATATACTCTTATGCTGTTCTCTTTTCACTTATTTATGTTTCATCTTCCTCTCCAAAGTGTGAGGAGAGACATCATCTTATCCATCATTGTACCTTCAGGGCCAAGGATAGTATTTTCTCATTATGTATCTATGTTTTTATTACTTGGTCCTTGCCTTTATAGACAAGCCATTCAAGATGGAGACAGGGGAGGGAACTTTCAGGCCTCAGAAGCTCCAAATTAGGGATATTCTTGATCAATTTTTAACACTCCACTCTGCCATCTGTTTTATGTCCTCTGACCTAACCTATCTCATTAAAATGAAGGAACAGCAAAGTGGCTCTCCAGGTGTTTTTAGACCAAGGAGTCTTGCCAATGTGGCTAGAGAATTAACAAAGTTTTCTGGGCTACTCTGAAGCTCCTATCTCTTTATGTGGGGACCTGACAATTTACTAATTTTCAGCTGATGGTACTTTATTTTGTTTTTCTTAGTAGAGTGAAGTTTTTGGAGATAAAAAAGAAGCTCAAATCTGTGAATAACAGATGGGGAAAGATGAGAAAGTTCAGGAAGGTAATCCGTGCCAGTGTGGTCCCAGGTGGAGGGAGGATGCCAGGGCCGGGAGATTAGGTGTAGGAATAAGGAGCCCATTGATCCAGCCAATCACCTGTGAGAGGAGACAGCTCCAGGTGACTTCACTGTGGTGTGGGGAAGACTAGTTTCAGATGATAGGTAGCTAGTCTCCCTTCCTACTGACACCAGGTAACCCAGTTTTATGGCAGGAACAAAGGATCAGAGTTTGACATGGAAGAAAGTGTTCCTGAAATTAATATTGATAGTTTACTGCTGGGTCAGGAACATAAACACATTTATGCATGCTTGTGTATATATACACACACACACGCAAGACCCAACACAACATATATCTGTCTCTTCCAAATGGTTTAGAGAAGAGTTTTGAGTGAGGTGGTAGAGAGAAGGGTCTGGAGCCATGGATCACTCTGGCAGTCTGTTAAGCCCATAGCCACTTCTCAGAATAATGTTTTTTAAAAACTTAGAATACCATAAAACACATACTATTACAAATTAAACCAATGATATTGAAACACAGATATCAAAATATGACAAAAACATGATGAAATGCCTTTAGTAATGCAATAAATAACAAGATACTGCAGTAATTCCAAAGACTACCATTATTCCAAAGCAGTAATGAGTATGATGGTATTTCATGACATCTGTAACAACTAGGACATGATATGAAACTATGCATTCTGTTGGTGACAAAGTCACTAGAACCACTATTAGTAATGTGATTTGGCACCTATACTCAAAATAGATGGATGTGCTACAATTCAGTTAGAGGTTAGTAAAATAAACATATATTTTTTTCCCATCCAAGCTCTTGGGTGAATTCTATCCAAACATATCTTGGAAGCCACTGAATCTTGGATAAGAACCCTTCTTTCAGAGATAGGCCACTGACTTAAAAGAAAGAGATGTAGCATCTTCTTGGGATCCCATCCTGCCCTGTCGATTCAGATCTAAATGACCCAGTTACTCGGTGTTTGACTCAAAGAAGCAAGCTGTGTACCTGCTTTGTTGTTCTGCCCCATTGTGCCAGGGAACCAGACTGGGCTTTGAATATGCATAATCTGGGGGGTAGTGCTTGTCACTTCTCCCAGATCATCACAGAAGTCCTAGTGGCACAGATGGGGCCTGCTCTGTGCCCTCCAACTCAGCAGCCTGGAGCCATCCCAGCAAGAGCAATGGCACCAATTCCTGCCCTCACCCCTTTCTCCAGCCCATGCCTGAATCTATGTGCCCCACCTACTCGTGCATCCTTGAAGCTGCATGTCCATCTGAAGACCACCACACCCCTGAAGTGACATGAGAAAAAAAAGGGGGAGGGAACCAAGTCAGTAAGCCTAATGTGTGTGGGACAGTATGACAAGCACTTTGCATACATACCCTGTCAACACAGCCCTGTGACATGGGTGATATTACCCCATCTTGCAGATGAGAACACAGAGACCCTGAGAAGTTAAGTGAGTTGCATCATTTGAGGCCCAGATTGGTGGAAGCCTCATTTCCCAACATAATGCACAGAGTCCCCAGATTGAGATCACACCGTCTCTTTGAAATAGTTCATTTCTCCCATGGGTAACTCTGATCCCATATAGTTTTTCCTTATACTGAGCTTTAGTCTGAGGGTTGGTTGGTACTAATTATTAATTTTATTTAATGACAGACTGTTCATTTATTCATTCATTTAACAATGTCATTGAGTTCCTACCAGTTGTAGGCACTAGAGATGCAGCAGAAAGAAAAACAAATCCTTTCCCTCTTGAAATTCCCATTCCAGTAAAGAGAAAAGCTATCAAAATAAGTAAATATCAGGTATATCAGATTATTGAGAGAACTCTGGAGAATGACACGGGAGATACAGGTGATCACGATGGGATCCTCGGA
Organism: Neofelis nebulosa; assembly: GCF_028018385.1. Classification (NCBI taxonomy): domain Eukaryota; kingdom Metazoa; phylum Chordata; class Mammalia; order Carnivora; family Felidae; genus Neofelis; species Neofelis nebulosa. The sequence continues at coordinate 102,408,067 of NC_080789.1, read as the reverse complement.
GGAAAGGAAATTCCAGCCAAGGTTAGTCTCAAGAGTAAGGTGACGACTCACATGCAGGGGAGCATCCACACAGGAATGCCTGGCACACATCAGTAGAGCTTAGCATGGCAGGAGTGGAGTGAACAGGAAGAAAATGTGACAGGAGCGTTGTTGATGTTCAGCTAACATATACCGATATGGCAGTACTGATGATGAAGATACTGAAAACCTTCTAACCTGGTTGGTAAACAACCTCACTTCCAAACTTTCAAGTACCACCTCAGCGTTACTCTAGCCCCATAGACCTGCCCTCCCTCTTGGAACTCCTCGAATCCAGCAACTAGGGGATAATGCCTGGCAGAGCAGGGAATCTTCAGGCCCTTCCTCCAGTCCTGTGGTGGGCACCAGCTCAGACTGGTCAGTGCCCACATGGGCACCCTTTTGTGCCATTTAATAGTCTGAATATCACCCTGTGACACAAAGTTGAAGAAAGAGCAGGGTCCAGATCAGGTAGTTAAGACTTTATTTACTTTGGATGGGAAGGGAGCCCCCTTTGTAGTTCTGAGCAGAGGAAAGGCATGGGCAGTTGACAGGTTTAAATACCTGACCTGACTGCAAGGTGGAGAATGCTGAAAACAGATTGTTAAGAAAGCAAGGTCTGAGGCAGGGAGCCCAGGAGACTATGGTCACAATCCTGCAGAGGTGGCAATGGTTTGGTGTGGTGCAGCTGGCAAGAAGTGGTCTGATTCCAGACATAGTTTTAAAGTAGATCTGACAAATGTGGGTCATGAAAGAGGGAGAGGGGGTAAGGATGATGCCAAAGGTTTTGATCCGAGCAGCTGGAAGAGTGGAGTTTCCATCACCAGAGATGAGCGAGACCGTGGGTGGCACTCAGATGAAAGACTGACTCTTTGGACGAAGACACCAGGGGGTTGAGACCACGAAAGGTTTTTAACCTGAGCAATTGGAAAGCAGAATCTCTATATACTGGGATGGAAATCCCGCAAGAGGAATCTGGTTTGGGAGATAGTAAGTGTGAGATAATATTAGATATTCATATAATCCAATATGCAGTTAGAGATCGATGTTTGCAATTTGCATTTAAAACCCAACACTACATAAGAAATAATGATGTAAGGGTAGGGAAAGGGAAAAGAAAGATCCAAGGAGTAAACTCTGGGACAGATGTAAAACAAACAAAACAAAACCAAGAAAAGAAACAGTGAAGCAGGGGGAAGATCCAGAGGGAGGGGTGCCCTGCAGCCCCGTGAGGAACAGCAAGGAGAATGTAACCATCTGTAGCAGGTGCTGTGGGTTCTCAACAAGATAAAGACTGAGAATATCTCTGGATGGCGCAGCATAGAGGTGTTTGGAAGTGGCGACAAAAGCCAGATGGTGAGGGCTCAAGGGGGAATAAGGAGAACATTCCTCCCAGTGGAGACCACTGAGATTTAAAAGTCTTTTGAGGAATTTTGCTCTAAAGGAGAGCAGGTAAATGGAACAGTAATTGGAGGGAGAGGTTTTTCTGTTTTTGTCTTAATATGGGAGATATTACAGCTTGTTTGTGCTGATGGGAATGATCCCAGAGAAATAGGTGCAGGAGGGGCCCAGACAGGAGAGTGCTGGAGGGCAGATGTGCAAGCTCAAGGCCAGCAGGCTGGAGGGCAGAGGTCCGCCTCTAATGGCTCCTACCTTCTCAGTGAGAGAGAGAGGGTGAGGGGGATCCACTGACGATCTGCAGGGAGAAAAGAGACAATGAAATAGTTACCCAGCAAAGCGGGAGAGTGAATGGCCTGGGAGAAGATGTCACCAAGCAGCAAGCAGCATTGCCACCCTCCATAGGCTTGGGAGGACTGAACCATTCCGTTTCCAGTTTCTTTGAGGAGACCATTTGAGTCTCATACAGAAAGAACGGAGGGTGAAGCAGAGAGCTTCCCAGGTGGTGTCCAGAGCTCCTTGAAGACAAGGACAGGCCGTGCCTCTAGCACCTCCACAGGCTGAGGGCACAATGTAGAGCAGCACTCACTGCTGCTGCTGATGGTTGATGACCCCCTGTCCTAAAGTACCTCAGCCACCAATTGCCAGTGTCTGCAACCCTGATTTAAAGCTTCCTTTTTATCTGAACATTTTATGATTATAATAAAGCACACCTACAAGAAGGTACATAAATCTGAAGCACATGAAACCACCACTCAAGAACATTCCAGGCACTGAGAAGACTCCTTCCTGGCCTCAGAAGCTTCTCTCTTGCTCTCCCAGTCAGTGACTTCCAAATTAACCCATACTCTTGTTTTTTTATAAATTTTTTTGCCTGTTTTCGAACCCTGTATAAATGGATTCATACTTTGAATATTTTTTACATATGACTTTTTTTGCTCAATATTATGTCTGCAAGATTTGTGTTGTTGCCTATAGTAGAGTTTGTATTTTTTCTCTGCTGCATTGTATCCATTGTATGTGAATTTATCACAGTCTATTTATAGTCCATGTACTATTGATGGGCATGAAATTTGTTTCCAGTTTGGGGCTATTACAAATAATGTTGTTATGAGCATTCTTTTATAGTCTTTTTCTTTTCACAAGTATATGCATATCTGCCAGTTCTATTTGTAGGTGTGGACCCTGGTGGGTCCTTGGGAATGTGTGTGTTAGCTTTCAGACAAACAGCACACAATTTCCCAAAGTAGTTACACCAATTTGGGTTATACAGCTACAGTAATTCCTTCTCTTGAGCCTTAGATATTTTTCCAGTCTTTAGAAGCTCCTTCTTAGATCCCTTTTATTTCTTTTTTTTAATGTTTATTTATGAGAGAGAGAGAGAGGCAGAGCATGAACAGGGGAGGGGCAGAGAAAAAGGGAGACACAGAATCAGAAGCAGGCTCCAGGCTCCAAGCTGTCAGCACAGAGTCTGACGTGGGGCTTGAACTGATGAACCGTGAGATCATGACCAGAGCCAAAGTTGGACACTTAACTGACTGAGCCACCCAGGTGCCCTTCCTTTTGTTTCTTCTTAAGAAGAGAAACGATTTAAGTCTGGGAAGTGAACATCGTATACATGCTTACCTGGGACCAGGAATAGAATATTGATGGTTCTGGGTGACAGTGGGGAGAAGCTCAGGATCAGCTGTGGTTGGGATGGGGAAGTGAGAGGGCATTAGAGTGAAGCTGTCATGATCGGCCAAGGCTGGCCCTGTACAGAAGCAAGCAGACCCTCTTCTGGGTCTGGAGGGCCTGCAGCATCCAAGGACATGGAGCCCTAGCACACTCACCGCACCCCCATTACCCTCTCACCCACTCGTGTGCTTTATATCCCTTCTCCTTATGATCCACTCTGATTCATTACCAATGTTATGCCTTTTGGAGGGGCGGGGGGGGGCGGGGATGGCTCAAATGTTTTTTGGAAAGCTGCATAATGCAAATAGTGTCTTAAATTATGAAGCTGTATTAAATTTTTTGTAATCAAGGATCTGGCAAAAAATCAAAGATTATAGAATCTCCTTCAGTGACAGGCCAGGATCTCCCATGAGTAGGTCTGTAGGAGAGCAAGTCGGGTGAGCACATGATCTCTCTAGGTTATTGTGAGTCCGAAGGGAAAAGAGAGTGGGAAGGAGCAGGAGATTGGCACGTGAAGGAAACAGAGAGAGTCAGAATACCTTAAGGAACAAATTCAATCATTTCAACTTAAGCTCCAACTCTGTAGATCTCCGTGTAAATCCCGTTGTATGTCCTTGGCTCTAGAATGGAGTCCCAGAAAATGCTATTCAGGGATTATCTGACTGATTTCCTTACAGGATAGAAGAGCTAAGAAAGCACCAGCTGCTGTAATAAGTAAATCCCAACATGTCAGTAGCTTGACACAATAAGGTATACTTCTGCCTCCCATAACAGTCCAGTGTAAGTGTCCTGATTAGAAAGATTCCAGCTCAGGGACTCAGACTCCTTCTGTTTGTGGCTCTGCATCCAACATGTGGATGGAGATAGCAGTGGAGAAGGCACACTCTCTCTTGTAAAAGACTTTCAGGTCATTCACATTCATCCACTAGTGAGAATTGGTTATCTAGCCACACCAGAATGCATAAGGAACATGGACATCTGGTCTATCGTGGCCATCTCTGGGACAAACTCATAGCTTTTGTCTGATTTATGCAGATCCACTTTATTATGTCAAATGTCCTTTTCTCTATTCTATGTTTTAGTATCAGGGCCCAGATCATGTCTGATACTTTTCTGAGCCACCAGCCCCCAGCATACTGGAGGAACTCTGTGATGATTGATTGATTGCTTTTAGCCCCTTCTAGAGTTTTACAAAGGACCAAGCCCTAATTCTTATTTTGTTTGTTGTCTACCTACACCTCCTACTTCCTGGACAACCATAACCTCCCCACCCCTTTTTCTATCTGTAGAAAAACAATCATTCTCCTTGACTCAGTTCAAATGGTGCCTCAACAGCTAATCCTTCCCCGTCTACCAAAAGTTTTTTGTTCACAAATTTAGCACTTGACACTGCTTCTTGAGAATGTTGTGCTCTCAGTGCATCTAACAAATTGCCCTTCTAAATTCTAGTATTTCCATGCCTCTGAATCCCTCTTAACACTTTGTTCTGAAACAGGCAAGGAGAAAATTCTCAGTGTAAGCTTGCCAACTAGTGGGTCAACAAGATGAGATTCTCACACTCCCCCAAAATATCCCCTGGACCAACTGCCTTGTACCTGCCTGTATCAGCACATAACTCAATAAAAGCTGAACTCTTTTACACAGTCAGGCAGTGCAGACAGCAATATTAGAATGCAGCTTCACCTCTACCTCACTCCCCTTATCTCCTCCTTGTCATCACAAGTGAAACTCACAAAAAAACATCTGAGCAGAGAGAAAATTTGGAAGAAAGGAATATATGATCCCTGTGGCATGAGCTTAAGTGTGTGTAAATGTTGTGGTAGGGAAAAAGGCAGAATCCTAGGGAAAGTGCCTTCCACACCCAGTCTGCTGAGTGTCAGAGGGAATCAGCTGGCCCCAGGATCAGTTGTCTCTGAGGTTGGGGAGAAGGCAAAGAGCACACATCAGATCCTCTCCCCAGGGGTCTTCTTATCTAGGCAGGGTTGGGTCGTATAGTTTCCTGGCTAAAACCATGAGGCAATGTGCTATGGGAGAGAAAACATTGGATATGGTGGTCAAGGAGGCCAGCTCTCTACTTACTGTAATGAGGTAGGCCCTTACACTTCATCTGTGAAATGGACATGATAACTTTCTGCCACCATCAGATCCACAGAGGCATGGAAAGGCAGCTTCCATGATCCAGTGATCAAACTTGCCAACAAAGGGCTTTACACTAAGTATAACCAATAAGTATATTCCAAACAAATATCCCAGAGTATTATAATCAACTCTCCCAAGACCTCAGCATCCTGGAGCCACAGATTACAAACACTGAAAGGAACTTGTAAAGTTGGGCTAGCCACCTTCTTCTAGAACCACCTTCTCATTTTCTAGATGACCTATGTTTCATTCCTAAACACTCAGATCAATTGCTGGAAACTGACTAAGCCCTGGACAATAAGCTGTAAACCTAAGTTATAGAGTGGGGCTTCCAGAAAGCTCCTAAGAAAAGTAAGCCCCTTTAATCCTTTTTTACTTAGGATACAGTGATGGCTGGAGCAGAGGCCATTGCAGCTCTGAGATGACCTTGAGGAGAGAAGCCTGCATGAGTCCTCTGGATCCTGCAAAGGAAGCCTTGTGTTTGTTCTGGCCATCTGCCAGCCATGCCCCTCCCCTTGCAACAAGGAATGTCCTCTTCTGGACCACTTTGCTAATATTCAAGACCCCAGAATTTTCAGACTAAATCATCCCAAGCCCACTCCCAGGGCAATGTGTCCTCTTCTGTGGGTCTGTCCTCCCAAGCATGGAATATGTCACCAGTGTTGGCACCCCTAAGTGTCTGGATGCATGGTGGTCAAGAAGGCCTCTCTGAGGAAGTAATGATTGAACAGTGACTTGATAAGTAAGGGGACAAGGAATGTGAGAACCTCAGGCACAGGAACCTCAAGTACAGAGGCTTTAGGTGAGAAAAGATTCATGTGTTTCATGAAGCTGTGGGACCCGACTCTCTGGAAAGTGGCACCACAACGTTCACCTCAGAACCCATGAAAGCCAGTCTGTGCCACCAGGGTGTACCTCATGGCAGCTGTGTAATTCCATCTCCTAAAAACAATTTGAGTTAGGTAAATTCTGAATTTAAGTTCTACATAAATTAGTCTTTTGCCCCCTTTCAAATGTTCTGTACACCGTTCTCACATTTACCAAGGCTGTAATGACACCAGCTTGTGGTTGGCCACCTCTGGCCATGGGCAATATGGCACCAGAAGGCTGGTCTGTATTATCTGTTCCAGTTGCCATTCTCATTCTTGGAACATGGTTTCCTTTCATCTTGGACTAATTTCTTCCAGGCCCTGGGCTCTTTTGCCCATTTGGTCTTTGACATACCCGTCTGGGATGAGTTTGATATGGTTCCTGGCCTGGAGGCAGGGGGATGAAGGAGGTGACCTCCAGAGGAATCCACAAGCCACAGGAATTATCAGTGTGTGTCTGAGTCATGTCACCACCAACTAGGCCAGAGTTTGGTCCATTTTAGCATTTGAGAGTTCTTTCTCAGCAGGAGGGAGAGAAGGGAAGGAAATGAATTAAGTGTAGGCAGGGAGAATTGTGTGAGCGCTGTCCTCTCCTGCAAAAGATTTATTGCACGGAGAAGATAGCAGGTGTTCATTAAACTAGGTTTCTTTGTGTTTAAATCTATTATCTGGTGTTGAGAAAACACAAGTTGCTTTCAATGCAAATGCATCTTAGCCACTCAAGTCACCCTTGGAAAGGATGCCAACTGACTCAGAGTACATTCACCAGGATATAATAAAGGCAGAGACTCTTCAGGGCTTTGGGGATGTGATGCAGGGCCAGCTGTGATTAATACACGTCCTGAGATTGGATTAGAAATGATAATTAACTCTTCCTTTAGGAAGAGACTAGGATTTGGGGAGGCACAGGAGGGACACGAAGAATTGGAGACATAAAAAAACCTTGACTTCACTACAGTCTCTTCAGGAAATCTGGAAGGTCCAATGTTTCTTGATAAGATTTCCACAGAGAAGCCAACTTGATAGACGCCAAAGGTTTTCCCGTCTTGGATTTCACTTACGTTCTGGAGCGAAGGCAAATGTAGGCAGCTACCCACTTGTTTCCTTTGGAATGAACTCAGGCAAATTCCTCAGGGTTTGTTTATGTTGGCTGTCTGCAGGGACTTAAGAGCCTAGAGACAAGAGAGGGCAACCTCCACTCAGAGTATCTGAGCAAATTCCAGTGATCTTAAGCTTCTGGAAGGAAGTTTCTGGGTGGGGTGGGGTGGAGGGCAAATGGAAAGTGAGGAGACTTCCAGGACTAGACACCCAGGAATTGGTAATTCTTTGCAGAGATATTCAAACATTTTATACTTGGAACAGTCTGTACAACTACAGAGTGCTGAGGTCCCTTGGCGTGACAAGCATCGCTCCTTTATTTACTTCCAGGATCATAGGGAGGACCAGGAGGCCTCCAGGGAGTAGCTGAGGTGGCCTGGAGGTACCCTTGGGGGACTTTGGGTCAGGAGCAGGCAGAGGCTGTTTATAATCTCGTAGAAAATTATATGAATATTTTAGTCCTCAGTCTGGACTTGCTTGTGTGTCAGTGAAGTATGGGCTCTGCTCCTCTGCAATGTGGCTGTGGAGAGTGCAGCAATGAGACATGGTAAGGGAAGGGAAGTGGTGGGTTATTGTTGCTTTCCAATGAAATCCTCCTTGCTGACCACCTTCTAAATACCTACTCCAGTCCCACATTGCTTCTTACCTGCCACCCTCCTTCCTTACAGCAACCAACCTTCACTGAGTACAGACTATGTGTCCAGAGACTGTGCAAGGCTTTGGATCCTAGAGATATTAACATGTGCCCTTTTTCCTTCAGGGAAGTCAAGCCCACGGGTGAGTTGTACCTATCCTAACACCAGGCCCACTGCTGCACAAGCACATTTGTAGTGGTTTTGTGACAGAAGAGTGAGGAGTTGGGGACTGGAGAGAGGTCTGTCTGAAAAACAGTGTAGAGAAAAAGCTGACCCTTTGGTGTGTGCACCCTTGAATGGGAACCAAAGGTCAGGTGTAAAACCATGGGTTTTCTGGCAGTACACCAGAAATGAGCATTCCAGATGTAGCAAAAGCCTAGGAAAGGAACATGGGAATATATAAGAGACCACAACAGATTGGTTTGGCGAAAGTAGAAAGTTTATATAATTAAATAATGGGTGGGGGGTGGGGGGAAGGCTGGAGAAAAAACCTAATGGCAGCATGGCAGAAGAAATAGCATAGTCTTTAAGAGACACCTGGGTTTCAGGGCACCTGGGTGGCTCAGCCAGTTGAGTTCTGCTCAGGTCATGAACTCACAGTTAGTGAGTTCAACCCACACTGGGCTCGCTGCTGTCAGCATGGAGCCCGCTTTGGATCTTCTGTCCCTTTCTCTCTCTTCCCCTCCCTTGTTCATGCTCTCTCTCTCTTTCAAAAATAAACAAACATTAAAAAAAAAAAGACCTGGGTTTACTTGTGGCTCATGAATGTATTAGCTAGGTGTCTTTAAGTTAATTAGAGAGTGTCTTAGGGCACCAGGTTTTTTATCCATTAATGGGATCATTGTTATGGGTCTTTGTGAGGATTACAAATAATGACTCCAATGTGCCCGGTCCAAAATAGTCTTAATGAGTGGTTGTTCCATATGTGCATATCCATCCCCCTCACTTTCCCTAAACCCTTTTGGATCCCAGACCCACCATGTGTACGTAATCCCCCTTGCAGAGTAAAGGAGGTAATTGTAAAGTGTTTGTGGAGGGAGGTGGTGGAATGGTAAGCCTGGGCCAGGTGGCCACGACCATGGTGGGCCAGGAGTCTCCTGACCTGTCCTAAGAAGTGTCATGGAAGGGCATGCCCAGGGACGAGGGATGAGGTTGATGTAAGCTTGCAGGAGGATCCCTGGGCATGAGAACTGAGGGAAGGGCAGAGAGCTCAGCCTGGTGAGAATGGCATAGGCGAAGAGAAAGGTCAGGCCCTGTCTGGGCACCCCATAGAATCATGGGGCATGTGGAGGGTCAGGCAGCTGGGAGCCACAGCCTGTCTGACCATTGCTCCTGCTCAAACAGTACGGATCACGTAACTTGAGGAGTCCAGTTAGATACTCAGTGAAGCTTTGCAGCCTCTGTTGTAGTAGTTGAATGAATTGATAATCCTCGTGTTGTCCATTACCTGACACCCCCTGCATGTACTTTCTCACCCCTCTCACCCTCCCTACTTTAATCCCCTTGTGTATATAATAACAGCTTCAAATCTCTCTTCAGAGTGGGTAATCTATAAAGAAATAGACATATCTTCTCTTTTTAAAAATCTCTTTACCAGTGAGACATGCTTTTATCTGATCCCTTGCTTTCCAAATGGCATGCCACTGCCCACATGCCTCGCCTATAAGGGGCAGAGAAATGGCTACATAATATCTTTCCAATATAAACTCTGATGTGAGTGAGCACTCTTCAATGTGCATCTGATTCTTCATTTCTGACCTTACTGAAAATAGATTCAAGAATGCAGACTTGCACTGATAGACGGTAGACACTTTTCAGAAAGCCCATTCTCGGTTGCCAGTCTTTGAAGGTCCTTTGGGATTTTCTGATTTTGTGATCCTGGAAAATAATTGCCTCCATGTGGCATCCTGAACAGGAGATAGTGTAACGAGAGTCACCATGTTGGATTCTAGATGTGCCGTGATGCTATGAAGTAATCATCCAAAGATCAGTAGAAAAGCCAGTTTTCTTCTGAGGGGATTTCACTCTTGAAGATGAAGCATTTCAATCCAGAAGTCTACCCTGCTCCCACAATAAACTCTCTTTTCTTTGGTAGACGTTTATAAGGAACCACTCAAGGAAACCACAAAAACCATGAAAAATTAGTTTAGATTAATGCATTTTCTGAAAATCATGGCCTAGCGACTGAAGCTTATACTTGGGTATCACTTGATATGTTTCTAATGGAGTTGGTGCAATGTTTTCAGAAAACCACGACATACTTATTCGACGTCAAAGCAAGGCATTTGTTTTAAAAGCCAAGGCACATTAACAGGAGTGGGGAGTAAAGACAATAATTCTTTAGTGCATCCTGGCTAGTGACATTGCATTTGAGGTCTCCCTCAATAGTTTACTCATCTGGAAACCCAGCCTGGAATGGAGTTTAGCAAACGTGCTGATGTCAAGAATGCTAACCAGCCAGTGCCGGGTACTCTGCAGAGATCATCCCAGCACATAAATACTCCATTTCCTGGCATCTGTGCCACCCTCTTGGAACCTGGACATTAGGTTTATTGTTGGCCACAATAGTCTTTACCAATGGGTTTTATACTGGGCATATATTTGTCTTAGCCATTGATGATGATGTTTTTCTTCTTAGAAATGTAGGTGTTTGTTACAATATCACTCCTTGATATAAATCTCATGATCTGCAGTCCTGAGAAGGATGCAGGACAGGTATCATTTCTATGCTCCAGATGGAGAAAGAGCTCAGAGAAGTTGGAGTTCGCCCCACTAAGAGAGTGGGCTCTAGAACCAAGTCTGGCTCCAAAACAGAGTGCATTTTCCATTAGAGTACATTGTCTCAGCATCATATGAGTCTCTGTCCCCCAAAAGGCTTTACCCAAACACAGACAACTGAGAAATGTGCCTTCTTGCTTCTCACCAATGAGTGGTTTGGACGGGTGGCAGACTGCAATTCATTCCAGCTTGGCCACTTCCTCACTTTGTACTCTCTACCAGAGGCAACACTTCTTTGAGCCTTGAATTCTGCATCTGTGTGTGACAGAGTGCCAGAATCCCCTGCCGTGACCCCACATACCATCTCTGCCAGGTAAGATTAGAGGCTCTAGATTCAGTGAAGGCTGACACAAAGATTTCCTTCTGTGTGACAAGGGATTCCACAGAGTGGAAGGAGACTAGAAGCTTCTGTAGCCTTAGAGAGGCAAACCCTTAGATTCAGCTTGGGCTAGAGGCAAGATTTTTCAACCCTCCAAGACCCCCAACTGAAAATCCCAAATTGGCATTTATCAGAGTGGATCAGTGTGGCAAGAAAGACCCCAGGGCCTTAGACGGGATGTCCCTGTGTGGAAGTGGTGTTCTCGGTGGTGAACTTGACTTAATGCCAAGATCCAGCCATTCCTGGGGAAGGGCCGAGCCTGGTACATATGTGATGAGGCTGAAAGCCCTTGGGGATCCAGCCCCCTGTGGCACAGTGAGGCCATACCTTGTAGCAAGTGTAGGCCATGACTTTGTTATGATCGGAAATCTGTTCAGCAAGGGTGCCCATGTTGAGTGGCAAATTCTCCAATGGCGCCCTTTGTGCACGTTAGCCAAAGAGGAGAGAATACACCTCTGTCATCCCTTTAAGGGGTCCCTGAAAGCCCCCTTGGGGTGGAGTATGCTCTGGGAACTTGGAGGAATCAAAGGTAAGTGGCCTCAGGAAGGAGATATCGACGGTCTCTCATTCTAGCTTTATTAAAAATTATGTGGGCACTCAAGTGATTAATGGGGAAAACAGAGACATGCAACTGAGTGTAGCAGTGTGACTCACCTGGTTAAGTGTAAGATGGGGAATAAAAACACTTTGCAGGAGATTGTAAAGATTAAGCAAGGTGATGAGTGTACAGTTCTTATCACAACTGGCTCCTAGTGAGTGCTCCTTGGGTGGTTATTATCATTACTGTCACCAAGAGTACTGTCACTATGATTATGTGACTCCACGGGCCTCAGGCAGAGCACCCAGGGCCAATGGACTTCTGAGGGAGGTGTCATGATGCCGAAGAAACACAGGCTGGAGTTTGAACCCCAGGATTAAAGCCCCCATAGCTTCAGTTTCAGAGGCCAGTGATAAGAGGCAACTTTAGAGTGAGATTCCTTCCAAGGGAGCCCAGGATCTATGGAAAGACTTCTGAAATGTATGGAAAATTGTTTCATATCTTAGAGCTTATATATGAAAGAAACTTGAGAGAAGCGTTCCCAAATTTGGCAATAGTCTTAACATTCAGATGAAATCACCAATAAGCTGTGGAACTGAAAATAACTTTCTAGGTTCTTATTTTCTATCAGAAATAAAAAGCATGGTCTGAGGCACTTTAAGGGCCATAGGCTTCCATGCAGATATGGCCAAGTCCAAGAACCACACCACTCACAACCAGTCACAAAAATGGCACAGGAATGGCATTAAGAAACCCCACTTACAAAGATATTAATCTCTTGATGGGTAGGCCCCGAGTTCTTGAGGAATGTGCACTTTGCCAAGAAGCACAAGAAGGGCCTGAAGAAGGTTCAGGACAACAATGCCAAGGCCAAGAGTGCATGTGTCGAGGCTATCAAGCCCCGTAACAAGACCAAAGAAGTCAAGCCCAAGATCCCAAAGGGAGGAACCACAAGTTTGCCTATATCGCTCATCCCATGCTGGGGAAACGTGGTCATGCCTGCATCGCCAAGGGTCTCAGGCTCTGTGGCCCAAAGTCTAAGGCCAAGGCTCAAACCAAAACAGCTCTGGCTCCAGGTCCTGCTGTGGCTCAGGCTCCCAAAGGTGCACAGGACCACCCCCACCTCCGCTGCCCCTCCGCCACCAAAGGCTCCAGCATAGAGGCTTCTGTCCGCCAGCGTGAGGACAGAGGGACTGGCATGACCCCTTGGCTTCTATCTGCAGAGGTTGGTGTCCTGTCCCATTGGTACAAATACACCTGTGTGTGGCAGGATCTGTCTAAAAAAAAAAAAAAAGCAAAAGCAAATGTTGATTGACTTTGCTAGGGGAAAGAGTGAATTACCTTTCTCTTTCCTAATTGAAAACCTTGTTATGAAAAGCAATCAAAAAGCACATGACTAAAGATGTTGAGGGAGCAGTACTGTAATATAAAGGCAAGCAAGTCAGTTCATTAATAAAAAATAAAACCATTTGTCATAGATTTTGTCATGTTTCTGGTTTAGACTAAAATTTGTATTTTGGAACTTTTCTTTTCATGCTAAATATTCACTTTTGTACCTGATTTTATTTTATAATTTTGAGTATGTTTTCTTGAAGAGGATCCCTAAAATTGTAGAAGCTTCTGGGCCCACAAAACCAGGATCTGCCCATGTTAATCACACTACTTTTAACATAACGATATTGAAAAGTGCTCTACATATGCCGCACATCGACGCAGAGAGGAGCTTCAGGGAGCTTTCTGGAAGGAGGTGGAACGATTGAGAAGACAGATAAAGAAGGAAAACCTTGCTCTGTGAAAAGATACTGAGTGATCAAAAGAGACAGGTGGAGTACAGTGAAGTCAGAGGTGAGGCAGTTGAGAAAATTTAAAGGGTTAAGGCAGACACTGAGAAAAGTTTCTGAGTGTAGTAGGAATGAGGCCCATAGAAAAGGGTGGAAGAGGCCTATTTTAGGGGCCTCATCTGTTTCTCAACTAGCAGCTTCACTCAGACCAAGCAGATGTGGTTCTTGATAGAAGTTGACACATGCTCTCTGAAGAATTAGATGCAGGCCAACCAGAGTCCATCATGCTGGGAGAAAACTAGGAGCAGGTTATTATGTGGGACCCTTGTCAAAAGTCTGCCTCCTTCCCTTAGGGCCTATGGCTTCATTCCCCTAATTGAGGAAGACATCTTGGCGTGGAAGCCTCAGTCCTCAGCTCCTTACTCTGTTAGACAGGAAGTGAGACAAAGGTGGGGCAATAAAACATGAAGGTTCCTGAACTCATATGTAGAGCTGTCTTTTTGAATTCCCATCTGGCTTTCACCTTGCACTTCCTTTCTGCAGATAAAGCTGCATGTGCCATGGGAAGTGCAGAAGAATAAGTGGGTTCAACTGCCTGTGAGTCCTGGTGAGGCATCTGTCTTCTAGCCTGGTTTGGAAGGGGTCTGGTTCTTGGGGCACTGCCATTTCCTGCTGTACAGAACAGGGAAGGGGAGCAAGAGGTTAGCCAGATGTGTAAATAGGGCTGCATTCTGAAGAAACATCTGCTCTGTCTTCCAGAACTTGCGGCTAAGCCTTCAAGGGTGGGTTCTGCTCTCTGGCGCCCTCTGCTGTGGCTGAGCAGAACGGATACTACTGTGGGTTGGGACAAGAGTAGAAATTCCAAGCAACTCTTCCCTGGGCTGAATTGGGTTAGGTTATCCAAGACACAGATGGCCAGGGCTTGGGTTGTGAAAGGCGAGTAGAATGGTAACACGGAAGATAAGACTGACTATGCTCTTCATGTTTGCCGTACCATGGTGATCCTGTAGAACTGTACATGTCAACACATGGATGTGAATGGATGTTAGTGCTTGTCCAGTCCAACCTCTTCATTTACTAGCAAGGAGCATATCTTGGAAAATACATGCAGCAGGTAAAGGTCAGGCCATCAGTAGAACAGGAAATTCAGAAGAGTAGGGTATGGGGGGATGAGGAGAAATCTTCACCTCTCCCAGATTATCCATGAAGGATCATACAAGTGAGAGCTTGGAAACTGCTAGAATAATATCTTTGAGATTATAAGTGGGTTGCTTCTGAGGGGAGGAGGCAAAAAATAACATGGTACTCCAGGAAGGGCATGCTTCTGAACTATGGAGGATCAGGACTAGGAGAAACATGCTGAGAAAAAGAAGATGGTGGCCATGAAGATAAAACACTGGAAAGGTGATCCAAACCTTCAGTGTTTCCTTAAAGTAATCAAAACAGTTGGAATGGCTACACTAGACTCTGTTCCTGTACTAGAAGAGTACCTTCCAGAGCCGAGAAAGAAGTGATATGCAGACTGAATGTGGCCACAACATTTCAGGCCTGTTAAATAATGAAACCCGCATCAAGGCACATTCCAGTGAAATTTTTGAATTCCAAGAATACATTTTAAAACCCTATTTGCATGAAGGCAGGAGGAAAAAAGAAGGTACAAAGGAATATGGATCAGGCTTATGCCAGAGGTTTTCCCTCTGAAACCCTGGAAGACCATGAATTAATTGCCACAGCCATAATGTTTTGCAAGAAAGGATGGTGACCCAAGAAAGGTAAATCCAGCCAAATCACCATTCCAACAAAAGCAAATGCTCCATGTCTTTGGTCAGGTCCCCTGGGATGGGAACTGCATACCTGGCCTGCAGGAGGTTGACTGGGAAGTGTGTTCCAGAAGCACACCTGCCTAAATGGTGGGCAGGGGGAGGGGTGAGGTAAGCAGACCAGGGCAGCCAGAAGAGCTGAGCTGCAATACATTTTGGCCAATTCCATAGGGAGCTCTGGAGCTGAGGAAGCCCTTTAGAATTATCTCAAATTGAGCCAAGGGGGGCCTCCTCCACCTACAGAGATGAGAGGCTGCCCCCAGCAGAAAAGTGGCCCTGGTCCAGGCAGCCTCCTTTCACTTAGAGCAGTTCTGAGAGGGGATTCAAACTGTGACCATCAGAAGCTAGGGAGTGAGCACCTCAATCCTGAAGGGATCTGGGTAGAATCTTTAACACCACATTGTTAAAAAAAACATATTACCTGAAGGTATACTCTGGACACCTAAGGGAAGACTGTGACAATATAAAAAGACAGGAGCATTTTCCTAATTTATTTTTAACCTCAAACCCTATTTGGCTACATATTTCAAACAACCATGGGGCACACTGGTCCCTGAGTTTTCCCAACTCATTCTTGTCCTTCTAGAATGCCTTCCACAGCCAGGTGGAATCTCCTACCACAATTTATGTCCGCTTAGAAAAGCACCTGGTAAGTTTCTCTCCCGTGTTTCTTAACAAGGATTCATCTGTTTACAAGGTTAGAATGTTATTTTGGGTGCATTAGCAAACCCAAAGGCTTTCATTCGCCTGGCAGAAAAGCAAAGTTCCATATGGCAAAACAACAGCCATTTTATTCAGGAGTTAATGATGATTTTCTGCATCTTTAAAATCCTTGCCGAGAATAGCACCTTTTCCCCACCCCCAAGCAGTATTGTCCTAGACAGGGCTGCTCTGGAAAGGCTATGAGAGGGGAGAGAGGGAAGGGAAGTCCACCTTTTATTCCATGCTCTTTTCTTTACAATGAGTACATCAAGGAAATAGCCATCAAGATTATTTATGTAGGGGCGCCTGGGTGGCTCACTCAGTTAAGCATCTAACTCTTGATTTCAGCTCCAGTCATGATGTCACAATTGTGAGATTAAGCCCAGCGTCAGTCTCCATGCTGACAGCGTGGAGCCTGCTTGGGATTCTTTCTCTCCCTTCCTCTCTCTCTCTCTGCCCCTCCCCTGTTCGCTCTCTCTCTCTCTCTCAAAATAAATAAACATTTTTTTAAAAAGATTATTTCGGTAAATCAGCCATCAAGCGGATTCCATTTCTTTTTATTCTTAGTAAGGAAAAAACTGATGAACCCAATGGTAAATACTGTTTGCCGCCATGACCTCCATCTAGAGCTCATGGCTTTTTCTCTTGGAGTTAAAAATTCAGATGATTTAAACTATTTTATTTACATTTTACATTTTTTTACATTTTCTAAATCTTCAATGAGTATATGTTACTTTTATGACCTAAACAAAATAGATGCTATTCCAGATCAGTGTAAGTGACCACACATATACCATGAGACCACAAATGAAGTCAAAGTAAACTCAGACATTAACTGTTATTATTTCTAGAGAAAACGTGTAGGAAAAGGAGTGATATTTTTTTCATTTCTTCAGTGTTACAGATGTTTGCTCATAATTAATTTTCTTTTGTATTTTACAGTGAAATGTCAAAGTTTATAATTTCCTTAAAGAGCAGAGGGTGGGGGGTGCTGTTTGGCTCAGTTGGTTAAGCATCCAACTTCATCTCATGTCATAATCTCACATGAGTTCAAGCCCCGAGTCAGGCTCTGTGCTGACAGCTCAGAGCCTGGAGCCTGCTTCTGATTCTGTGTCTCCCTCTCTCTCTCTGCCCCTCCCCCACTTGTGCTCTCACTGTCAGAAATGAATAAATGTTTAAAAAAATAAATAAAAAAGCAGAGGGTAGGTTTCATTGTTTGTTTTAAATTAGGACTGGGGATGACTGGGTGGCTCAGCTGGTTAAGGGTCTGACTCTTGATTTTGGCTCAGGTCATGATCTCATGGTTCATGGGATTGAGTTCCAAGTTGGGCTCTGTGTTGAGTGTGGAGCTTACTTGGGATTCTCTCTCTCCCTCTCTCTGTTGCTTCCCTGCTTGCGCACTCTCTCTCACTCTACCTCTTTCTCTCTCTCTCTCTCTCTCTCTCAAAATAAGTAAGTAAACATTAAAAATAAATAAATTAGGATGCACCTACCATCTCTCTACCCAGACTAACAAATCCTTTGGGAAGTTCTTAGCCTACATCCCAGTTGCTGCCCTGTTGGGCAGGCACTTCTGGTGGTCACGCTGGTAAGGCAGGTGCTGAGATGATTTTAGCCTGGGGATGGGGGCAAATCACAAAATTCCTAATTCATTTGTAGTGAGAGAGAGGGAGAAAGTGGAGTCCTTTCAGGGTGGAAATGTATATCTGGGCAGATGGAATCTCCCTTCCTCTCCATCTAGATCTCCCTGGGAGGTGCTGTCTGGCCTAATCACTAGAGTGTGGGCTTTGGCCACCACAGGCTTCCACACCCAATCTGCAATCCCTTAACAGGAAGGGGTGGGGCAGGAAACAAAACAAAAACGCCCATTATGCAATGGAAATTAAAATGGAGCCTCTACCCCTGCTACCAATCCCCTCTACCTTGCTTGACTTTTTTTCTCCATAGCACTTATTACCCCCTAAGACACTATACAGTTTATTTTCATTGTTTATTGTGTCATCCTGACTCACCTACAAGAAGGCAGGAATCATTGTGTTGAGTGATATATCCCAAGTGCCCAATATGGAGCCTAGTACATGGTAGTTGTTCGGTACATACTTTTGAATAACATTCAAGACAACTGAGGGGCGCCTGGGTGACTCAGTCAATCGAGTGTCCGACTTCAGCTCAGGTCATGATCTCAAGGTCCACAAGTCTGAGCCCCGCGTCGGGCTCGTGGTTACAGTTTGGAGCCTGGAGCCTGCTTAGGATTCTGTCTCCCTCTCTCTCTCTGCCCCTCCTCCACTCACTCTCTCTTTCTCAAAAAGAAATAAACATTAAAAAATTGACAACAAACTTATGGGATAAAAGGATTGATAACTACATGAAGCAGAAGAAGAAAGCAAGATAGCATATACTGCATATTTGCAACCAAAAATACAGATGCGCTTGAGAGGGAATGACAGTCTGGAAGGAAACACAGCAATTGTTGATGTTGATTACAAATTTGAGGACTGTGAGTGATTTCATTTTCTTCTTCTTTTTGTGTGTGTGTGTGTGTGTGTGTGTGTGTGTTTGAGAACAGGGGAGAGAGAGTGTGCATGGCAGAGAAGCAGGGGGAGAGAGAGAGAGAGAGAGACAGAGACAGACAGAGAGAGAGAGAGAGAGAGAGAATCCTAAGCAGGCTCTATGCCCAGTGTGGAGCCCAATTCGAGGCTTGATCCCACAATCCTGGGATCATCACCTGAGCCAAAATCAAGAGTTGGATGCTTAACCTACTGAGCCACCCAGGTGCCCCTTGTTTTTTAGATCATCTGACTCTTGGTGTGCAAGTTCCACCTCTCTGATCACACAAAAGTGTGTACTTGAAAAAAGGAAAAGAGGTGGGGTCCTGAGCCAGCCACAGTCCGTCCAATGTGGGTGTCTTGGTGCTGGAGGTGGCCCCTGACCATCAGAATGGACCATCACTGCTTGTAGGAAATACCAACCCCACCCACACCCATAGGAGTCCTGGGGACATCCTCCTCCTTTTTATGGGCCTGGAATCTCCCTGTCATTAGTGCCCCTGAAGTGAAATTTTTCTCTTATTGGCCACTTCCCTCCCCGCTGAGTTAGCTGAAGCCTGTTGTAAGATGATGCAGTGTTTTGGTAATACTGTAGTTTGAATCTAGGCTAACATGGTAAGTTTGAACAATAAAGCGTGAAGTGGTTAAAATTTATTGTAGGACTACTGGTATGTGAGCGGCGTGGGACAGGATTGTCTGCTGCTCCTTCTAAAGCTGTATCTATGCCCTGGAGTCCCCATGAAAGAAGGAGCTACTTTCCAGAGCAAGAGTTGGCAGGGCAGTGCGATCCTGCACGTGGCCAGGAGGACACAGAAGCCATGGGGAGCGGCAAGGATGACCAGCCCGGCACCCCAGGCCCTCGAATTACCAGGTGTGCTGAAACATGAGAACACTCATGTCTTCTCTGGAGTGTGGCCCTCCTCAAAGCTTCTATGCAGACACTGAGAATGACCTGGGAGGAACTGGGGCCGGGTCCCGAGGAAGAGGACTGTGCAACAGGTTTCTGGACAGTGTGTGGGGCTGAAGTGTGCAAAGGACAGTGATGAATGGTGTTTGGCCTTTGCTTCCAACTCTACTTGAAAATCTGGCCCCCCAGCTCTGGGAGGAAAGATGTAACCTCAGAACCATCTCGGGTCTGTCACTGATTTGTATATAAAATGGTAAGCCCCTTACCTCTCCAGCTTTCACATTTCCTGCCTCCTTTATCCCTTGTATTTCTCCAGAGCCCTTATTACTAGCTAAAATCCTGTCTCTCCCCAGAAAGTGAGCTCCATGAGTCAGACATTTTATCTCTTCTACTCTGCTTATCTCTCATCTCAGAGACCATCTGGGAAGCAGTTGGTCCTCAATAAATATTGGTATGAAGTGACAGAAAGAGAGAGAGCCACAGACAAGGAGACGCATCTTTATAAAGAATGTTTTGATTTATTTTATTACTTTAAATCTGAACCTGCATAAAGTGATGGTTAGTTCACCAGCTCAAAGCATCCCCATGACATGGAGACAAGCTCAGGTTGGGACCTCTGCCACTCACCATCAAGTCCTGTGGCCACAGCCATCAGCCCTGTGACTTAATTTGTACCCACTGAGGCTGTGACAGTCCCAGCTGCAAGCGACTCAGAGGGGTCTGCTTGGGGAGCTGGTGGGAAGGGGAGAGGGATCGCTCAGGAGGGGGGCTTGCTCCTCTCACAGACTGTGACCACGTGAGAGGGGACACCTGAGGAAATGCAAGAAAGGTGCATGGCGCCTGGGAGCTCTGGGGTAGAGATACCCAGTTCTTGCACCGGGTGACTCAAAATGGGGTGCTGATCCCCCAAAAGGATACAAAGAGGACCTAAAAGGAACTTAAGCTTGAAGTTTCTGAGAAGCAGCTCCAGTTCTCTTCCTGCTTGTGCTTGCTCGCTCGCTCGCTCTAACCCCTCTTTCTTTGCACAAATGCACCTTTGCAAAGACCCCCCCCTGAGGCCGGGCCCTGGCAGACGCCAGCCAGCCCTCCCATGCAGGTGCACAGGCATGCTCCGTGAGGTCCCCTGCCACTGTGGCAGCCCCCGCGGTGGGGTCGACTCGCTCACACGTTGGTGTGCTGTGAGGCAGAAGACGCGATGCTGCCTGGCTGGCTTCGGCCCGAGGGTGCCGAGCTGGCCGCCCGGCTCCTGCTCCGACGCCCCCCTCCCAGGCTCCTTGGGGCTGGCTCATCCGTCAGCTTGAGTTTCTCGTGCTCCTCCTTCAGGAAGAAGTCCACCAACAGGCCCTTTTCTTTCTTGATCTGGTCGCTGATGTCCGTGGGGATATCTGGGATCATCCAATCCACGAGGACACTCAGGAACATCACGAGGTTCTGCCAAAAAGAAAGGAGAAGGGTTGCGAGGAGAGGCCCAGCCCAGTGGGTCAGAGTGAGGGTCTCAGCAGCGGGGCTGGCAGTGTGATGCCATGGTGGCAGTGGTGGAGAGTACAGATCCAGGGGCAGGATACCTCCGTGTTCCTCTGGCTCTTCTGCTTACTGGCAGGTGGTCTTAACCAATGAGCAGAAGTGTCTGTCCCGCGGGGTCCCCATGGAGAAAGTGGAACAGTAACAGCACATGCCTCCCAGAGTTGTTGCAAGGATTAAGTAAGTCAATACCTTGCACGCAGTGGAGCTTGAGAAGTGTCACCTATTGCTTTTTCCCCTCCAGTTCTTCCCGCCTGGCTTCTCAGCCTCCAGGTCCCCTGCTCCAGAGCCTTCTAGGAAGTGGGCACAGAGCCTGCTGGCCTCTCCAGGGCTTCTGCTGGGCCAGCGGCTCCTCTCTTGCTTCCTGCTTGCCTTCTGTCCTCCATATCAGAGCCAGTCCTTTGGTTTCTGTGCTGAATTCTGGTTTCAGCAAACCTCACACTCATCCTGCTCTCTCTTCCTGCTAAGCCAGTCACACTGGCCCAGCTAGGGTCCCTGCCCCTAGCTTCCCCTTCTCCTTTCTAAGCTTCTGTGCACACTTGCAATTGGCTTCCTTCTTCCACCTGTGGAGCCCCATCCCTTCCCTTGGAAACACAGGTAAGATAGGACTACCTTACCCTGCAGCATTTTCCACTGAAGCGGTAAATATATCACAACAGTGCCAGCATGGCCCAATCCCCACCCAGTTCCCAGGCCATGCTCTGCCCAGTATGCTGCTCCAGTGGTGGCCTTCTCTGCCTGCCAATCACATGCTTGCTCTGAGATCTGGGCACAAGATCATAAGGGTATGGCTGTCTTCCAGGCTCCAAACCTAGTCCCACCTTGACCTTGAACCTCGCTTGCACCCAGGGGCCCAGAGGAGGGCCCCGGGACCAGCTGCTGTTTCCAGAGGCTCCTGGGTGCATTCATGCTCTAAAGCTGCTTCAAGTCACACTCTTCTCTTAAGCCAACTTTCACAGTGCCAACAAATGTTACAGGTGAGCTGTGGGAAAGCCAGGGGACACCTGCAGGGGGGCATCGGAGTGGTTTTTCTAACAGACCGCCCCATCTCCCCAGAGGAAGAATGGCTATCTTCTTTAGGTGAAAGACTAGCCGAGGGGCTTCTCCACTTCCTGGGCCAGGGGCAAAGCCAGATATCTTAGAGCCCTCCAGAGATCTGCCTTCAGGGAATACAAAAGCCTGAGGGAGTGCAAGAGAAAAGGATCTTGAAGGCCGGCAGGACCCCAAGTGGGAGCTGGGGCCACGCACTTGGCGGATCTCTGCCGTGCAACCGGAGCTGCGGCCATTGTCAGAGATAGCAATCACGGGGCTCGAGTTTGCTATTCACGGAGGGAAGGCCGGATGGCTCTGGGGCCCTCTCCGCCAGATGTCTCAGGGGCTGAGGCACTCTAACAAAGGAGGGAGCCAGCCGAGAGCTAGAAGAATGATTCGGAACTTGAGCCCTTTCTTGGGCTGCAGAGACCAGGCGGGACTGTTTGTCTGCATCGGGGATGAGATTCTGGTTTCCACTGCTCTTCTCACTTCCTGTCTTGTCTTACGTCTGAACGGGACTCTATCTCCACCCTGCAACTTACTCCACATCTGTCTTGTAACCTTACTCTGTGTTCTATTCTCTTGCTGCAAATCCATCCATGAATGGAAGCCCTCTCAAGAGTGCTTCCTGCTTCCTCTGGGGAGGCACTCACTTCTGCCTGCCACATGCAGACACCCCTAGGTCACAGCGCCATTAAAACCTGCAGATGAGGAGCAGGTGAAGAGCCATGTGGTCTTTACCCCTGCAGCCTGGATTCTAACTGGCTACTCTTTATCTGAACAACTCACCTGGAAGATTATGACAAAAGCCAGACGGGCAGACAGAATGGACCAGTACTGTTTGGAAAACTCATACGGGTTTGGGGCCCACGGCGGCTCTCGGTAATCCTTAAACCTGCCCAGAGAGAAATGTGGTGTTAAGATTGGGATAAGGTAGAGGGAAGGGGGTGCTTCTCCAGGGGGAAACCTCAAGGTTGAGAGCAGCAGGCAAGCCCCTGCCTCCCCAATTTGGGAAGTAGCAGGAAGCAGGGAGGAACAAATGTCTGTGGAACTTAAGCCATGTGGACAGATCATAACGTGGTCAGTAGAAGAGAATACTGACCAACTGTGGAATAAACCAACAAGTGTCCATGGAATAAAAGTACCAAAGTCCAAAACAACCAGTCTTGGCCTTGATATGTCTTTTTCCAACACTCTCTCCAACAGCCCCCACAGCTTCCTCTGGTGTCTGAATTCTTCTTCCAGAGGAGCCCAAGACAGTGGATCCATGTTGGCTCCATGAGCTTGAGAAGGGAGGGGAGATGCCCAGAAACCTTGGACAGTTCTCTGCAGTCCAGGGGCTCAGGGAGAACACAAGCACCTGTGGACAATCCTAGGCTTCCTTTCTGGCTAGCTGTTTCAGGACCACAGCCATAGAGGGGCTGGCCTTGCTTGGTAGCTGCATTCTTGCACCCCAAGGAAGGCTGACTCAGACCAAGCTCAAGGCTGAGTGAATTTGGGGGGGTGGCAGTAATAGTTGCTATTGGTCAGTATCTTCTTCTACTGACCATATTTATGATCTGTCCATGTGGCTTAAGAAACAAAATGTCAGGAGCGCCTTAGTGGCTCAGTCAGTTAAGCATCCAACTCTTGATTTCAGCTCAGGTCATGATCTCATGGTCAGTTGTGAGACAGAACCTGGCATTGGGTTCTGAGCTGGGCAGGGAGCCTGCTTGAGATTCTCTCCCCCCCATCCCCCCAACGCGTGTGCACGCGCATGCTCTCTCTCTCTCTCTCTCTCAAAAAAAGGAAAAGAAAAGAAAAAGAAAGGAAAGGAAAGAAAAGAAACACAATGTCAGTGCGTGATGTAAACTCGTGCCTCTTTCTCAGACCCGTGGAACCATCTAGGGCTTTTCCTCACCGCTGCCTTTTCACCCCCATTCTGTGATGACTCATGTTAAAAATGGCTCATTTTTTCAGACTCACTTTTTTCTAAGCCTGGAAAAGTGACAAGAGCTGGTACCAGAAGAATTATAACGCTTCGTGGAACTGTTTTCTCCCTGGAATTCAATAGATCTTTGACGTTGAGTAAAAGCAAAACAAGCCCCGGGCTCGGGGAAGGAGTAGGGTGGCATGAGGCCACCAAGTGGGGTGCATGGCTGCCAAGGAAGGCAGGGGCGGGCAGGGGACTCTGCCCGAGGAGGGGCCACAAAGGAACATGCAGAATGTGCCAATCCCTGAGCAAGGAGCTTTACTGGAAGTTTTCCCCATTGGATCTCCACCACAACATCCTTGGGCAGGCACTGATATCCACATGACACAGGAGGAAACTGAGGCTCAGGGAAAGTCAATTACTTGCCAAGGTCTCTCTCATGGCCAGCAAGAAGCAGAGTCAAGGTGAGACCCCAAGTCTGGCTGAAGGCAGGCCTTTTCTCTATTGTCACAAAGCACCTCACCAACAGCTGCGGTTTGAGGCGGGGGATTCAGAAATGGGTGCTTTCTGTCCCTTCCCTGCCCTGAACGAGCCAGCTGCCCTAAAAGATCCAGGAAAAAGCACGGTGGCTTCCCACTGTCCAAGGAGAGATGCAAGAAGAAGAGAAGGAAAAAAAGAGGAAGAGGAAAAGATACACACACACACACACACACACCCCAGAAAGAAAAAGGCACAGCGGCAGAGTCAGCAACAGAGACAGAGGCTGATACTAAGCAGTCAACTAGGGTTGGGCAGGAGGCCAGGAGCTGCCCCTTCCCCACCCCCGCTTCCAACAGCTGATCACAGCTGTTGCAGGCTCACTTTGCCATCCGGATGAAAAGCAAAGCTAACTGCAGCCCAGCAAAACACCACAGGATTCAGCATATCCATCCATGGCTGAGGACAGAAGCACGGCCAACCCCAGATTATGCCTGCTGACGGGAGACAGGGAGAGCATGGCTTAAAGGACAGGGACACTTTGGAGTGGGAAAAACCCCGCTCGCCCGCCCTCCTGCTGCTCCCCCCACCAAAGGATCTCACGGCAAAAGGGGATTTCTCTACTCTTCCCAAGACCTCAGGAGGTGGGACATATGCCCATTTTGTACCACAGGCACATCCCTCCCCAGGTCCAGCCCATCCCTCCTGCTACAATCAAAGTCTGTTTGTCTTGTTCTCTAGCTCCATCTAGGAAGGGACAGCTGCTCACTGGCCTTGGTGTAGGGGCCACTGCTCACCCCTCTTTTCCCCAGTCTGAAAAGAATCCATAAATAATCTAATTCTGGTCCCACTTCCGCTCCTCACTCGCCACAGCTTTTGGAAATGTCACTTTGCCCTCCTCGAGTGTCCAAGACATTTTTAAAAGCTAACAAGCACATCCATTTAATCAAAGATCTGAGGAAAGACTAACACAGATATTTCCAGAAAGCTTTACTTGGAAATACCCCTACGCCAATGGGCTAGAGGGAGCCCTGTTGGGAATGACAGGACAAACTACCCACAGACAAGAACAAGACACAGTTTAATGAGTTCTGCATCTGTTCACATTTCCCTTTCCAAAGCTAACTTTAAAAAAAAAAAACTGTGACCTACATTACTAAGAAATACATTACATTAATTTTACATTAATGCACACATAAGTACATGTCAAGGCAATAAAAATTACACAAAACATGCTTACCCTGGCTGTGTGCACTGATATTTTCTGATTCTATCCTATCCTATCTTATCCTATTCTAGTCTTTCAAATGCTGACCATGATCTGCTAAGATGATTTCATAACCTGCTAATGAACAATGACTCATAGTTTGAAAAATATGATTTCAGTAAGCCTCTGCCACCAGGTAAATGATTGGTTGTTTACGTTCCAATAGAAGTTCAGATTTCATAATTGTTTAAAGTGGCATCCTAAGAAGTCAAGCTTATCAAATGTTTTCCCTGAGCAACAAGAAGATGCTAATTAAACAAGGAGATAATTAAGACTAGAAATGGCCACAAAAAATGGACTTAATTGCGTCCACAGCAGTGACGGTTGTCTGCTAGGTCTGTTTGGCTTCTAAGCCCAGGGCACGGCACTGGCAAAGGCATGGGCTTTGGAGTCACCAGGTGAGGGCTTGATGTCTTCTCTACCACTTTAGTTCTATGTCCTCTAAAAAGTTACCCGATGTGCTGATGGCCATGATGCTGGTCTATGGAGTGGCCTCAATGCTCCAGCTCCCAGGTGGCACGTAATGAGGAGGAAAGGTCAATGAGGAGCACCCGACAGCACCTGGCCTATCAGGTACATGCCCAATACACACTAGCTATTCTTTCTCCCTCCACTGAAGGCACATTATGGAATACGCCTCTTTCTTTAAGAGGACAGAGCACATGTGCCCCTCTTCCCGGCTCCCCCTGGCATTCCAGGGGGATTTCTGAGCACTCGGGCGCAGATGCTCCAAGTTTCCCATCGTGCTGATATGAATGAGAAAGTCAGCCACTGCCACATCTGCAAGGGGCTTCCCTCAGGATCTCTGTCCAGGGAA
Source organism: Neofelis nebulosa (assembly GCF_028018385.1). Taxonomy (NCBI): domain Eukaryota; kingdom Metazoa; phylum Chordata; class Mammalia; order Carnivora; family Felidae; genus Neofelis; species Neofelis nebulosa. The sequence goes on along the minus strand of NC_080789.1, from coordinate 102,381,756 downwards.
ATGGCACAAAATAGGTAAGCCTCAGGCCTGTGGGAAGTAGAACTTCTGCTCTGTTCCCATCAGCTCAAAGGCCTTCCCAAACCAGATACTTCACCCCGGTTGAGGGAGTACGTCTCCCAAAGTCCCCGTGAGTCCCCTGTGTGTCACGCCAAGCACTGGGTGACCTCCATAGCGGGTCACCTCCTGCACCTGCTGGCTGGGACTTAAGCTCGGAAGTATGATTTTAGGAGCCATTCCTTTCTCACCCTCACCCCTCCAAGGCTCTCCTTATTCTGAGCCTTAACATTGATTTTGAGAGTTCCCTGGAGTCTCATAATAATGAGAGGCTTGTAATTACAAACAACTAGAGTGTCTAATGAGCTAGTGCGCCCTGGGAGTGGATCTGTCACTTACTAACTGTAAGACCCCATGAAACGTATTTCCTACCTCTGAACCTCAGCATTCTGATCTGTTAAGTGGGGCTAGTGAAATGTGCTGAGTACAGAGAAGTGCTCCAGCTCTCTCCCACCAGCCACAAATAAATGAACACATGTGCGCGTACATTAAATGTTAAAGGAAAGCACAGTGAAAATTAAGTAAGACAATGCATGTGAATGTGATTTCTGGAGGCTTCCACAGAGAATAAACAGGATGGTTTCGACAATGACTGGGGTGGGGGCTAAGGAGAGAGTCTTTTCCTTTTGTGTGTATACCTATGTATACAGAATTACTTCTATGATAGCAAAAAAGTTCATAATTTCAAAAGAATATAATTAATGGTGATATTCTGTTCCGTGCATTTTTATACTAAGCTTTCAGGACCTAAATTATAGTGTTAACTGAGACAGACTCACACACAGTAAGTGAAACTGGTACAAAAATCATTATATCTTAGCTTTAAGTTACTTTAAGATTATATCGAGATTGTTCTAACACTATGAAAAATCACATTGAGTTGTATTTATACACTACCTAAAGAAAGAAGGTTCCCATGAATTCAAAATGTATTTCACTATTATAGAACAAAGCCATGAAACACCCTAAAGGTTCTATGAGTTCACTTGATGATGATGCATGGAGAAATGTCTGAGAAAGACTCACACAACGGTGTGACTGAGATTACTGTTGGAAAAGTGCCCAGGACTGGGCAGAGGTTAGAGTGGAGGTAGGACAGAGTTAGAGAAGTTGCTTGTAATGTTTAGAGTTTTTATAGACTCTATAGAACAGATTAATATATTACATGTATCATGAAATACTAATTTTTTAGGAACAGAAAAGAATCTTTGGAGATTATTAATTCCAAGTTCCCATTTTTATAGATGGGGAAACTGAGATGTGGAGAAGGAAGAGAGACTCCTGGCTCAGATGTCCCCCCACCATCCTCACTTGCAGGAGTGACCAGTGACCATGACACCTGCCACAATTCATCATAATACAAAATCACCGTGGGCAGGAAGAGGACATACCGAAGTAACAGAGGAGTTAGACATCAACACTCAGGAATGGCTTTTTCCAAAAATGAGGTTTTAGTTACACTATGAATCAATTAGTAAATACATCTCTCAACTCCAACCACAGTATGTTAATTGTTTTAATAGTCCCGATGGAAATTAATGTCATATTAATGCTAAACACAATTACATACAATATTTTCATACCATCTGAGCTACTTCAAACTGCCTTCCGAAACTGGCCTTTGACAAGGGAAAACACTATAGGCAATTAGGAACTAATGAGAACCACGTTAATCCAGTGGTTGATAAAGATCAGGAAAGGCAACACCCGGAAAAGCTGAGTCTCCCTCTGGTTTCAGCGAGGAACAGATGAGAGGCAGCCATGTACTGAAGAGAACTTGCCTCTTCAAAGACTTTTCACATGACTTTGGGATATGAAAGAACTCGGGCCCTGCAAAGAAACCTAGCAGGGGCCACCAAGGATGCTGTTTCTGGATGTTCAGCACCTCTAAGCAGACCCATTGGGTTGGCCATGCCCAAGTAGGCTCCCCAAGCTCCCGGACCCAGATCCCCAGCCAGGCTCTCTCCCATACTGACCCTCTGCTCCCTTCCAGTGGAGCCAGAAGCCTGAGCCACCACCCACCGTACAGGACATGGTAGCCCTTCAACCCTGTCGATAGCCACTAATCATGCCTGCTTCCTGACGTTGCCGGACTGTTTCTGGAGCAGCCCCCTGCTGGAGCAGCTAGAGGCCTGAAGAAAATGTTGCTCCAAAAATGCTGGGAATGCATCTCAAATGGGCAGCTGGAGACTTGTCCTAACTTTTACTGCTATTTTTAAGATACCTCTATCCCTGGCGAGGCTGGGCTGGAGCCCGAGACCTCAGTTTTATTTGACCACATTTATCTCCAGAGGTCACTGAAAGCTAAGAATAAGAAGGGTCATAGAGTTCCCAACACTATTTGCCAGAAAACCAGGGCAAACTTTTCATTTCCCACCATGGAAGCAGTTTTAAACATTGGCTTTGGGGCTAGCTCTAGGGCTGTCTCTGTTTCTCACAATCTCTCTCTCCTTCTCTCCTTGTCTCTCATCCTCTCTCCCTCCCTCCCTTCCTCCCCATCCCGCCCCCCCCCCCAACTCTCCTTCATTTCTATTTTGTACAGCCACTGACAACTCCTGGCTTACAAAGACATCAGCAGGTTAAGCCACCACTCCCAAACTCCTGGGCCAGACAAGTTCACATAGCATGCAGTGAGTAGAGCATACCGAGGCAGAGATTTCCATCAACAATTATTACCCATCCAGGAAAGGTAGCCCTAAAGTACACCTATGTGATATGCTGTATCTAGATAATATGCTGATGCCACTCTCTGGACACCTGCTTACACTGTAGAGTAGAGCATCTCTTTATTGCACATGTAACCCACTGCTCTTCATACTGCAGCCAGAGAGAACACTAATGAGAAGTAGGATCTCATCCCTGCTCCCTGTGGCTCCCCACTGCCCTAAGATGAAGTCCACACACCTCCATATGCCCACCACATTCTTCACGGTCTTCATGGCTTCTGTTTTTTCTTACCACCTCACCTCTCAGAGCCTATCCTCTACTCGAGCTCCCACCACCGAGCACTGAGTAGCCCATCTACCCGGGATACATCATTCTCCCTACCATTATTTTAATTGATGTGATTGGAATAAAATTCATCATATTTACCATAAAATTGGATTCTCTTAGCATCTTCCCCATCCCTGTCAATGGACCCCCCCATGCCCAGTCCTCTGACTTCAGCCCAATCTTGGGAGGTATCTTTGCCTTGGGCTCCCTCTTCTGTCCCTTGTCACCAATGCTGTCAGGTATTCTAGTAAACAGCTCATCTTCTCACTTCCCCTTCCGCCACTCTGGTCTATGTTCACCAAGGTTCATGGCTGGTGACGGCAGCAACTCAGCCACCCTCCTGGAGTTATCCCAATTCTAGTCCATCCTTCTCTCTGAGTTAATTCTCCTACACATACACTTTATCTATCATTCCTGGCTCTAAAAAGGTAACTTCCTATTATATCATGTTACAATGCCTGCAGTATTTCAAGACTTCCCATTACCTACTTCATCTACCTATTCAAATTCAACAATGCTTTGGCTTATACTATCCTAGGAGTTTTGATATATTGTATTTCCTATATTATTCTTTACTGTGATCTTCTAAGCACTCTCCTTGCTAATTACATCACCTAGCCCCTAAGTGTTCATCTAACACCCCAAATTCATCCCTACCCCATGACTTAGCCCATGCCGACTCCCCACCTAGCATACTCTTTCTGTCTTAAGACTCCTCAGGCCCTACAGGAAGCCTACCCTTCCCATTCTAGCCCCCACCGATCTTTCTCTCTTCTGAACACCCACAGTGCTCATGTTCCACACTAGATATAATCCCTGAATAGCCTGCTATGTCTTATCCACTCTGTTTATTTCTTCCAACCAGCCCATAAACCTCTTCATGGTAAGGACAAGGCTATATACTTCTTTGCTCCATAGTGTCTAGCAAAAGGCACTCAATAAACATTTATTGATGCACTGAAATTGATTTATAGTTATTCGGAAGGTTCAGGGCAGGGGAAAGATGGAGAGGAGAGTGATATCAATCTAGATCTTCCAGATAATTACTTGGATCTACCACATCCGGTCATCTGCTGCCCTCCTCCTCCCGAGTTCTTTACCTGCAGAACTGAACTTCCTGGTCAAACTGTGAGTTTTCTGGTTGCGTTCCCTCCTTCAGCTGGCTGACGTTGAAAAAGGAGAGGGTGTGGTTGACAAAGCCGTGCAGGGTCCCGTTGTGACTATAGGCATACTGGTACACGAGACGGGGGATGAAGTCAGAGGTGATGGCAATGACAAAAGCCTGCAGGACAGAGCACACGCACTTGAGGAGTGGTCAGGATGGATGCTATCAGGTGGAACAGGGTCCTTCTGGCTGACAGACTGCTGCCCCTTGGGCTCCCCATCCAGAGGCACTGCTCTGGCTGATACAGAAGTCCTTATCTCTGAGCTCCCGCGGCTTTTCCATCTTTGCTATGTGTAAGGGAATCCACAGACAGTGGCTGTCAGGAGGGTGAATTACAATCCCTGATGCAAAGGATGCTAAGCCAGTGTGGATCATTTGGTTCTGGAGAGAATGAGCCACCTCTGGTCTGAATTGACACTGGTGTTAGCCAAGTCAAAGCAGAGTAGAAGATATTCTGAGAAAATTACTGACGTTGATTAGAGTGTCACTTAAGTGCAGTGTGCAAGGACACTGAATGGCCATGTACATCTGCCTCTGAGTGACACCAGAAAACCAGGAATACCAAGGATATGGGTCCACAGTTCCCCCAATTTGACCATTGCCTCTTGACACTTTTCAGCACAGCATGTAACGGAAGTTGTTCTTTCAACCAAAGAAAGCAGCGAGTCTTGCCCGATCGAACCACACGTACCTAACATACTATCTGGCATAGTTAAGTGTTCTATAAATGTCTACGGAGCAAACCAAACACCAAGTGAGTGATTGCATGTTTGAATGTGGAGGTACTTTCTGCAAAGAAAACCTTAAATCTTTTTGGCAGGTGTTTATACTGTATTCTGCACTAACAATTAAAGCCCTTTTAAAAATGTAGTTTAGGTGTTGTTTTCTAAATGTATATATGAGTGCGGATGGCCATACCATATTTGAGAATGAGTAATGTGCTTACAATCACCACAGCTACAACTTACTGAGCACTTGCTACATGTCCTTTCATCTTCCCATTTAATTTCCAGAATGATCCTATTTGGTGGGTAATCTTATGCTCTCTCATGTTTACAGATAGGTAAAGAAGACAGAAACCCAGGGAAGTAAGATTTCTTGTCATTCTGTCATATGATAGAAAGTACCTAGAACGCAGGGCCTCTTTTCCAGTAGACACAACCCCAAAGGAGCTACTGATCTGTTTTCAAATTGCACCTCATTTCTCAGCCACAAGATGTGCGCTTCCTACATTGAACATTCACAGTGCAGCGAGCTGATTCTCTCTGCCTTTCCTCCTGCCTCTCCAGGCCTTTAATGTGTTCTTAATAGGCAACCAAGTCACAGAATCAATGTTTCTCTCCCAGGGGAAAATGGGTGGTGGCTTTCTTGGGAGGTGCCAAGCTGGGGGTCTTTTCTTGGGAGGTAGGACAGGAGGCCTGCCTAGCCACCATCCATACAAAAGGCAGAAGCAAAAGTTGCTATTGGCTTGGGCCCATCAGGATTTCCTCTGAAATGTGGACATGTCTGGCAAGGCAGTTAAAGAGGTCACAACAGGTAGGACCCCTCTTCTTGCATGTCCTATCTTAACCTACGTGGTGCCAGAGTCCATGGGAATAATTAGGACTTCGCATTGACAGCTTGGAGGAACCGTAATTAGGAACCGCTGCCCGGGCAATGCTCCAGGTATTGTTTAGCTCAGGAGGAGAAAAAGAAAGGAAAGAGATGGATAGATATGCGGAATTCTTTCCTCATTATTCTTGGCTCCAAGGAAAGATCAGATTTTGACTCTTAAGGCCACGGTATGCACTCTGGTGGGTAATTACCTTCCTTTCTCTCTGTGAAATTAACGATATGGTAGCGTGGCTCTGGCCAACGGCACCACGTATGCACTACTAACCAGGGGGCTGCCTTTAACAAAGCTCCAGAAGGAAAAGGCTGGGAGGTAACGAGGGCTGGTATCCTGCTCTGAAGACCTCAGCTCCTGTGGAAAGCCCTTCCCACAGGGCTAGGGTGTCACGAATTTAACACTTACGTTGCTGATAACAGAGAACTTGCCGATCCCGGAGAGAATGTCAAACCAAATCCCTGTAAGACAGAAAGAAGGGCATCTGGCTCATTCCCACCCTTGGCCTGGTGACAACAAGGCTGCAGCTCAGGGTGATGTTCCACAGGCACATTACCAGTGGAGGTTTGCCAGGTCCCCCAGAAATGGGCTTGCCTACAAAGCCTTAGGTGTCCCCCTCCACCGTCTGGAAAGCAAGGGGACAAGTAGGGGTGGATAAAGGTCTCCCAGAGCCTGAAGATATGAGGATGAGGACCTCCAAGGGCTTCCCCCAGCCCTCTTGATTCCAGACGTGGTGTGATGGTGGTGGCAGGTCATGGCAGGGAGACTGAGGGGACAGACAGAGGCAGAGGGCCTGCCATGGTCTCTAAGCAGGGGACATACCAATATCTTTGGTTCTCACGGCATCTGGCCGTCTCAGCTCAGTCACAAACTTCTTTGCATCAAGCCGCACTTCAATGACATTGTTGAGGAGGGCAAACACAGGTGCCAGAGGGAAGGAGGCCACAAAGAGGGTGACAAAGCCAAACTGGATGACTACGAGAGAGAAGAGGAGGAGAAGCATCGCTGGGAAGAAGTAAGAGCTAGATAAGCTTTGCCTTGCAGCTATGGCCCCTTGGCTTTTTCTTATGGGGTCTCTTTCCCACCTTGATCTCCCAGGCTCCCTTTTTCTCCTGCCCACAGTCATGGGTCTTTCTCTCTCAGTATCTGCAGGCCCACCAGCCAAGGCTGTCACCCAGGAGCAAAGCTCTGCATTAGGCACAGTGAGAAGACGTGAGAAAAGGAATCTTTCCTTTCCATCACTCTATGTCCAGTCACTAATCCTGGTCCTCTAACTCACAGGTTGATCACCTTTCTCAGCAAGGGTCCAGAGAGTAAATATTTTTGTATTTGCAGGCCACATAGTCTTGTCACAATGACTTAACTCTGCCATTGTAGAGTGAAAGCAGCTAGAGACAAAACGTAGACAAATGGGCTTCCAATAAAACTTTATTTACAAAGGCAGTACATAAACTGAGCTGGATTTGGCCCATGGGACATAGTTTGCCATCCCCTGATGTAACATAAAAAAAATCACCTCCCAAATTTGGCCTCTTCTTTCCATACCCATTGTCCCTGCCTTTATTTAGAAAGTTTATTCATTCATCACACATTTATTGAGAGCTCACTGAGGGTCAGGCACCTTGCCAAGTATTTAAGGAGGCGAAGGTCTGGTCCTACTTTCAGGGAGCTGGGTGTTAAAGCAGAAGAGAGAAATGTACACAAAGATGTGCTGCAAGATTTTATGCGTGCCAAGAGAGCCTCCATATCAAACACCTAAGCTTAGTCCTGAAAGGTGGGCCTGGATTAAAGAGAGCATCCCAAGCCATGGAAGCAGTGTGAGCAAAGGAAAGGAGGCAGCTTGTGCCAATCAGATGGCCATGTGGAGCCCAGCTCCTCATCCCTTCCACCTGGACAATTTCAAGAGCCTCCTAACTGCTTCCCTTGTCACCAGTCTTCCCAGAACCTCCAGCAGTCTGATCCTGTCACTTACCTCCTCCCGAAAATGTCTGCTGGCTCCCTTGTGTTCACTGGGTATAGGCCAAATTACTCATGTTGGGATGCAAGTACCTTATAATCTGCTCCCGACCACCCTCCAGCCCTGTCTCTCAACATCTCCCCCCCGCCATCATGCCTGTGGCTTCTGGCACTGAGCTTCTGCCCCTCCGGATCCTCTCTGATCCTGTCAGGTGCTTCTATACACTTGTGGACAAGCACTCATTCACCAGCTAGCAATGTCCATGCACCCTCGAGACAGTTCAAATACCATCTCTTTGGAGAAGCCTGCTCCTCCTGCTCTATCCTCGCGCCACCACCTTTGTGCCTGCCTCTGTTATGGCCATCGTCATGTACTGTTGTGATTGATCTACTCACATGTCTTCCTTTCCCACTAGAAAGGCAAGGGCTCTGTCCAACCCTAGGGGCTCAGCACCCACAGTCCTGAGCCCCAGGAAAACCAGTCTAATAGGACACCCGTACATACCAAGGGCAAGTTATTTACTTTTCTGTGTCTTAGTCACTTCAACTATAAATTGAGGATGATAATACCCACCTAGGTTGTCACAAAGGTAAATGATACTGTACAAATAAAGTGCTTAGAACAATGTCTGGCACCTAATAATTGTTCAGTAATATTACCTGTTACGTATATTTTTACTCTTGTTGGAATAAATATCAATACTTACAGATGGCTGCCATGTATATTGCACACTTACATGTTAAACGGACACAAACTTTTTTAAAAAAATGTTTATTTATTTATTTTTGAGAGAGAGAGAACACAAGCAGGCAAGGAGCAGAAAGAGAGAGAGGGAAACAGAATCTGAAGTAGGCTCCAGGCTCTGAGCTGTCAGCGCAGATCGTGGAACAGGGCTCGAACCCACGAACTGTGAGATCATGACCTGAGCTTAAGTAGGACGCTTAACCGACTGAGCCACCCACGTGCCCCTAAACACACACAAATTTAAGCACTAACTGAGAGTCAGGAGGCCTAACCTCTAGCCCTGGATATGTTTCTCACTAGCCGTATGTCTCTGGGCAATTTACTCTATTTCAATGGACTTCAGTATCTCCATTGATAAATTCCAAAGAGACTGGCTTAAATTCCTTTCAGGTCTGATTTGTAACGATGCTGTGGTTCTCATTCTCTCGGACAAGCTTCAAGATTCTAGAATATCCAAATAAAGAATGAAAAACAGGATCCAAACTAAAAAAATAATAAAAAAAGAAAAAAATAAACGTTCACAGAGGGATATGCCTAAACTCGGTCGAAGTTTCGAGAAAGAGAACATGCGTGGAACTTCACCCAGCACAACTGCTTTTGATTTGGCAGCTTGATCGGACCCACAGTTGTGGTTTATTGCTCTTGCTGATACAAGTCTGTCACTTCCATGGCCCTTGATGCCCAGTGGATTCTCAGCTGGCCCTGGGAGACCGGCAGGTGCCAGTTGGTGGCAAGATGCACCAGAAGGCTCGGATTTGTTAAGGTTGGGCCCTTGGAAGGATGACTGCCAAGCTGGCTGGCCAAAGGGGTTGGGGTGGTGGGGAGGGAAAGAGAAATCTTCAAAAACAAGCTCTGGGAGCCAGTTCAAAATGCAGGGTCTATGGCATCTTTTAAATCAGGCTTTGCTGAGGAATTCACTTTAGAGTTGGGGGTGGGGGTGGGGGCAGAGAGAGTGGAATTAACAAGGAAAGCAAAACAGATGTTAGACTAGTTTTCTAAAACCTGTAAAATGCATGTCTGTATTTAAGTGCATATATATGAACCTGTCTTTATTTATGGACTTCTAAATTGGTCTTCTTGATTCTAATGAGCTCAGTTCTACAGGGTAAATGTTCTTCATCTTGTAAGTGACTTCCTCTCACAGAACTGTGTAAACTCTCCAAAGCCCCAACAAGGGCCAGCCAAGGAGACTGACAGGAAAAGGAAGGGGCAGGTTACTTCTGAGTGACTATAAATGTAGACAGCCTGCCCTCACCATACTCCTAGCAACGGCACTACACATCCAGTGTCTTCTGGCTATAGGAAAACAGGACTCTCTACTTACTCTCCTTTCCTTCACGTCATCTCCAGAGGCAGATAGATATGAGACCTCTCCCAGGGGTTGCCCTGACAGTTTGCTTTCTTACCTTCATAAGCTCTCCAGACACACAGGCTCCCTTTGATTTCTCTTCTGTTGGCACAAAGGACTGCCAATGGCAGCTCAGTGCTATCAGTGCCCATGAATTACCTCAAGCCCATGATATGGTTCTTGTCTTTCTCCTTGCCATGGAAGCCTGTGTGTCCAGCGCTGGATAGCCTCAAGGGGTTGGGCTCAGCACAGGCCAGTGGAGCTGTCCCCCTTCCAGTGTTACCTGGGGTACTTAGGCTGAGAGGAGCCACTCTCTGTAGATGCTCCATTTCTGCAGGTGCTGCCTGCTTGGATGGGGCATACTACACATATCTAGGAATCAACCCAAAGAGGCAGAAACAAATAGGAAGCTTTGGTTTATCTCGGGGAGAAAAAAATATATCAAACTATAGCCTTCTAGCATACAAATTCCAAATCCAAGACTTTTTTCTTTTTAGTCAAAGGCCTAACTGCTGTATCAGATGGGCGTCCTTCTGGGTTCACTTCAGAGGACACGATGATACCGGCCTTCACCAACACCAAGATTTGCTTCTAAAAACAGCCAGCCTCCACTGGGAGAAGAACAACGCCAGGAACCCTCATTGCACTACATAATAGAAGCCAGCTTGGCTTGACCAACAACAGATTAAACCTGGCCAAGCCAATTACGGAGGAATCCATAAGTTGATTTTCAACTAAATCTTTACAAAGCCTGCTGTGAAGTGCTCCAGAAATGCTGAGCTGGAAGCAGAAAGATTGGAAACATTCCGAGGCCCAAACTCCATCAGTTTTCTCATCTCAGTCTCTAGGACCTTTTAAAATAACCACCAGCCCTATACTACCTAGTGCTGGAGACAATTAAAATCTTGGCCTTGGTTACCTGGGCTTAGGTTAAAATAACAAGGAGGAGTGTATTAAATTAAACAAGATGGCTTCCAGCAAGGACATTCCAGGACAATGTGCTTAAAGAAGAAAAATAGTACATTAGGTAGAATAGATTGGCCAGGATTGGTGGAAAAGCTCTTGATGGAACATAGTTTTTACTCATTTATTTAAAATTCTTCAGTGAAAATATCCACCCTCCCCTTACACATGCGCACATGTGTACACACACACACACACACACACACACACACATACACACACACACACACAGATCCTTGTCATGGCATTCAAAACCCTTTGTGATCTAACCCTAATTTATTTTTACAGACACATCTCCTCTCCCATGCTCTGTGCTCAGCATTAACACTTAGCTGGTATGCTTGAAGACCAACTTTGCCTGCTTTCCAACCATTTCAAAACCATTTGTACTTCTTCAAACTCACCATGTTTTCCATGTCTCTGAGCCTTCGTACATCCTGCTACTCTCTGTAATTATCCTTCTCTTTTTGTCTGCTGAATGAATCACCATCTACATTTCAGATCCAACTCACATCTAACCTTCTCTATGGAGACTCTCCTACACCCCAGTCCTACCTCCTCACCCACCTCCTCACTCCATAAAGTCTTGTTCTATTTGTCTGTCTAACTTGCTCCCTAGATGGGAAACCCCTTGAGACCATGGCCATATCTGATTCATTTCTGAGTCCCCACAATTTTGTGTGGTGCCTATCCCACAACAGATGTTCAGAGATTATTTATTTCATAAATACAAACTTCCCTTTTTTACCAGCTGTAAACACAAAACAGATACAAAAAGAGGCAGCTTCTAAACTGTGGGAATGGAAGTCACTGCACTTAGTGATGGTGAGGTAAGATGGGGCATAAATGCTAATACCTCCACACAGCAGTTTTTAGTGCTATAAACTTGCACAGGGGACTTTGAGGAAAGTGGTGTAAAACCAGTCAGTTAGGAGAGTCTAAATCTAATGAAAATAATTATAGCATTTTCCCCCTCAACTCTCGATAGCTTAGTAAAAGCAACACAGTCTGCTTAAGGGGATTAAAACCTGGGGGCTTGAGAATTTTCCCTTTTATGAACCACTAACAAGAAGCAATGCAAGGAAATTATCGAGGGACACACTGATGTGAGCTTATCTTCTCACTCAGGAAGCAGTTACTAAAAACTACAAACAGCCCATTAACATAAGCGCTTACGTGAAAACACAGTAAGGGTACGTCATCACTGTTGATTTCATCAGCCCCTATTTCAAGGCTGCAACCCAGTGATGCCCTCCTCCTGAGGGCAAGGGAAGCCAACTGTGCTCAGCACTGAGAGTATCTGTTGTAAAAAAGAATTGCAAATGTTGGTTGATTAAATAGAAAGAGATGCTGAGAAGGGCGTGAGCTGGTTCTCAGCCTGGGCCTGTACTGCTTAGGAAAACAGTTAAAAGCCCTGAAAGAATATAAGAAGGTTCTCAATGCCCATCATTCACCATTCATTCACCCATCCAGCAATCATTTATTGAGCACATTCTATACATTGGGCACCATGTTTGTTGCTAGGAAACAAAGATGAACAGATTACTATGTCATCCTTCCAAGAGCTCACAGTATGCAGTGGAGAAGCTGGCCATGAAAACAAACACTGCTGGTGTCACAGAGTTGAACTCTAATGGCAGCATTAATAGAGCACCAGGGCAGGAATAACTCACATTCACCAGCAGATCCATGAAGGCTTCACAGATTCACAACCACTGGGCTTGACTTGAAGAACAAAGTAAAAGAGGCATTTGAAGGTTGGCTATACGGTTGGTAGTTAAGATCTATCCTGAAAATCCACAGATCCGGGGCGCCTGGGTGGCTCAGTCAGTTAAGGGTCCAACTTCAGCTCAGGTCATGATCTCACGGTTGGTGAGTTCAAGCCCCACATCGGGCTCTGTGCTGACAGCTCAGAGGCTGGAACCTACTTGGATTCTGTGTCTCCCTCTCTCTCTTTGCTCCTTCCCCACTCACACTGTCTCTCTCTCTCAAAAATAAATAAACATTAAAAAAATTGTTTAAAAAAAAAGAAAATCCACAGATCCAAGTTTACAAATGAACTACTTAGGAAATAAAGACAGTCAGTGGAATTCCTTTGCAGTATGTATGGAGTCACTTGGGGTTTATACAGTGGATCAGGCTCAATTCAGAAACTCTGGAAGTCATAACAGGAAGGAACAGGTTTGAAGCAACAGCTTAAATATTAAGAGTTTACTGCATACAGATCAATGCAACATTGGGACAGATCAGCAAGGCATATTTTCTTTTCTTTGTGATTAAGGGAGACCCAATCCCCACTTTGCCCTCACCCCCACACAAATTCTGAAATACTAGTTTCTTCAGATGGGGAAAGAAGATCCAGTGACTTTTGAGAGTCCTGCTCTTCAACAATTCAGAGTCTAGCTATAACAGCAGAACTCTGGGTGATAGTATGATGCAGGCCAGTCCATTAGCAGCTCTCTTCCCTCCTTGGGAGCAGAGGCTAGGGTCAAGGGAGCTTCAGAGATGAAGTGTGCTGACGACCACAGAAAAGGGCAGGAGAATGTGACTCTCAGCCACAGGGGGCTTAAAGGCCTGGACACTATGGTCTTCTGGAAAAATCTGCCCATTGCTCCCCTTCCATATCCTTTAAGCAAAACTCCAAGCGCTCAGACTTCATGGAGCTTCAACCAACATTTCTTAAACATCTACCATGTGTAGGCACCATGCTCTCTGGTTCATAAAATAATATTTAGTGTCAAGTATTATTATTATTTCCATTTTTCAAGTAAGAAAACTGAGTCTCAGATGAAATAATTTTCCCAGGGCCACGTACCTAGCAATTGATGAAGATGGGAAACAAAGATAGTTTCTGATGCCAACATAATTCAATATCCTTTCCTCACACAAAAATGTAAATATTAGGCCCTGTGTCCACTCTCACATCTCTTAGGTTTCCTTTATTGGATCTTCTCCAATCTGATTTCTAATATTCTTGTCAGACAATGAACCAGCATCTGTGCTGATATTTTCACTCTCCAAAGCACCTTCACTCACATGTCTTGTATGACTGGTGCACTAGAGCTGTCCCTGCTGTTGTCCATGTCATTACTCCTGTCTGGCCTGAATTTGTGCCCCCTCAAAAAACTGACATCAGTGGACCTAGTTCAGCATCTTAAAACAAGAGAGAACTGAGTTGGTGAGATCTACTGATTTATTTCTGATTTTCAAAGAACAGCCTTGTGAATTTCCAATAAATGTTTATTGTGAACAAATGAATGACCTGGCTTACTCATGCTTGTTTACTTTATCCACCTGCAAAACGGGAATGTGAAGGCCAGTTACTCATTCCTTCCTCTCATCCATCCATCCATCCATCCATCCATCCATCCATCCATCCGTCAATCCTCCCATATACCTATTTGGGCCATGGAAACACAGTCAGTGAGGCAGAAGGGCAATGAAACTAGGCATGATTGGAAAGAAGTTCCCAAGCAACAAATGAATAAGAACATTTTTCCTTTATTCTTTTCCCCTTTCATCTTCCCAAAGGGCTGTAAAAAAGTCAACAAAAGGAACACATAGTGAGGTTTATGGAATTTTAGAAAAAAGGAAGTGACAGAGAAAGGAGGGAGAAACAAATATGTAAACTCTAAGGACCTATTATGGGGCCACAGCTGAGCAACAGAGTTCACTCTGAGCTTCCTGGGTGTTCCAGAAAGAAGAGAAATGATAAAGTGATGGTGTTCTCCGTAAGATTTAACCTTAAAGACTGCCTTCCATTCATTCATTCACTCATTTCATAAGCACTGACTGGGCATCTTCTGTTCACCAGAAGCCTTCTGTAGTACACTTAGGGGTATCATATCCGAATATACTCTTGTCTTTTCTCTTAAGTATGTATGGAGAGAGGGACTCCTAGTACAGAAAGTGACAATCAATGTACACTTCAAAGAGAGAGAGAGAGAGAGAGTGAGTCACACCCTACTTCCCAGAAATACTGGAATGACACCCTGGATACTGCCTGAACTGTGTTTAAATGCCATTTGGAGAAGATGGCAGGTGCCTGATGATCCAGTGAGATGACTCAGTTTGTATAAACAGGATGGTTCAGGGAAAGGAATTTCCTGATTCTCTGAGCCACTGCCTCGTAGCACACAATCTTGGAGTTCTGTGACAAAATGATCGAGCTTCAGTGCTGATGCTTGTACAGATACTCTGGAATATTTCATCACTTACAGCTAAGGCAGCCCTGGGACTAGTTTTATATATCCAGCCCGTTAGAAACTTGGAAATTACCCAGTGTGGTCTCTATTATCCATGACCAAAGAATATCAGAATATGGAAGGGATCCTGGGTGTCACCGAAGTCACTGCTCTATTGGAAGCTTTCTACTCTTTCTTTAGTAAGGGGCTACCTTTACCTGGTCATTTCCAGGGGAGGATACTCAGGGAGGTATGGAGCCAGCTCTTCCCATTGCTTGTTATTCTCTGTCTCAGTTGCAAGTCACTGAGACTTCGGGCCATTTGTTACAAAGCTTTATCATAGCTGTAGCTGACTACTACATAGAATATTTTGCCTGAACTACACAGATGATTAAACAAGTCTACCAATTTGTATGGCCTTAGGAAGCCTGCCTTTGGGAGGATACCATTCCCTAATCATAAGCACTTGAAAATAAGGATTCTTGGCCCCTGGTTGGGGCAAGTCAGGGGTAGATTGTGCCAGCTAAATCAACACAGCCAGAGGGGCTGGAGAGCTCTGATGAACAATGATGTCTGTGGAGTCCAATTGTCACTCTGTCTTCAAGGTCCAACACTACAGAATCACCTCTTTCATTCTATATTCCTCTTCTTTCCTTTTCAAACATTCATTGAGCACCTACTGTACGCCAGGCCCGGTGGTTAGGTGCTATGAATGAATAAAACACAAATCCTGACCTCAAGAAGCTCCCTTCACAGTTTCATGAATATGAACATAGGCCACTGGTCTTCAATTGTATCACTTATTTATCTGATATACTGGCAATAAACTTGATCGAGAGATTCTTTGGGAACTTATAGAATTAAATTTGGGCCCACGTTCTTATGCCAAAGCTACTCTACACAAGTGGAACTATGGCAAGTAACAGAGAACTAACGTTGCCTGCAGCCTTAAAGCAACTCAGGAATTTCCTCCCATTGGCCTTGAGGAAAACTCCACAATGGGGCTGTGAGGGGCCTGTGGCCAAAAAGCTTTGAAGCCCCATTTTGGGGTTGGGGACAGTGATGATTAATGTCACAGCCTGCTCCTGGGCCAGCATTCTTTCCTCCCCTCAGAGATGGGGGTGGGCGACTACCCTTGAAGTCCTTTTTAGTAAGCTCTTCAGGAAAAGGGTTTGATATTGGAGATTCCCTCGAAAGCTTGCTGTTCTCCTCACAGGTTTCTCCAGCTTAATCCCTCACTCTCAGGTTTCTCTTTGTCTGGGGCTGGCCCATCCCCACCACCAGTGCTGCCCAGAGGTAGCTCCCTACCGCCAGTGCCCCCTCCACAGGCTGACTCTCAGCAACCCCCCCATGCCACCCCCCAACTCCCAGCTTCCCCTTCACCTCATGGCCCCTCCCCCATGCCTGCTGGGCCCCGGTTCCAGTTCAATTTAGAAAAATGTAAATATAATACATCTCTCTCTGCTGCCTCCCTCAACTGATGACGTGCCTCACCATTACAACTGACAGGCTCAGAGTGGGCTCAGCGCACTTCCTGTCTGCATGGGTGGTCCTGGGGATCACGGGGAAAGAAGCCGACAGCTGAGAGCGGGGCCAGGGATCACCATGTCAGGCACACCAGAGGGAGTGGGCAGCTTTGGTTTCACTGCTCTCATTTTTGTTCAAAGCCCAAGACAAGGGCCTTTCTGGAATTAGGAGGTCTAGCCCATTGGGAAGGAAGAAGGATACCTCACCCTACCCCTATCCCTCCGCTAAAGCCCAAGTTCCCGTAAGTCCTCATGAAAGTCTCTTACACAATGATCCAGGAAGGGGCTCTGGCTTCAGTCCCACTAACGGGTCTGTGGGGCAACCTGAGGCAACTTGCATCACTCCCTGGGCCTCTTGGCTTCAACATACACTGTCTAAGATGGATATGTGAACTGGGATGCCAGCACTGGAAGAGACCCTGGAGGTTACCTGGTCCAGTGGTTTGAAACTCTTTATTCTTGTCAAGACACTCAGTGAAAAATGATTACGTGCACCATTCACTTCCATTGGGGTGGCCAGGTTTTGTGCATGCTGAAACTTTCTTTGTTCTCTCATTCAAAAATAATCTAGAAATGTGAGAAAGTGAGGGTGATGTTGCCTCTGCTTTACCTTATATTTTTAAACTATATTATCAGTAGGAGCACCTAAGTTGTGATATATTACACGTTTGGTTGTGACTGCAGACCAGTGGGTCAGGTCTCTGCAAGGAAAAACTCACCATCTGGTCTAATTCCCTCTAATGTGGAGGAGGAAAGTGAGGTTCAGAGAGATGATAGGAGGTGCTCAAGGTCACACGTGCACTTAAAGGCAGAACTGGATTCACATCCATTCTCACCGGACACCCTGGGAAGTTGGGAAGGAGAGAGATTGCTTGCTCTGTCCTACAGTGATCATCTGAAGAGAAAAGCACGCTTCATTCTGAAGACAAAGGTGCAGAGAAATCAGAACCAGTGATATGATCACCACCACCAAAGGTTAATTATCCACAGAGATGGCAGAAACTATCGCCTCCAACAAGGTTTTGACATTTGTGGACTTGGGTCTTCTCTCTAGGCAAGCTTTCCCAGGGCTGCTACCTATGAGCAGCATGGAAGGGTTCATATTACGCCTTCTCTTATTTCCTTGGCTTACTCACTGGAAAGGAGTACATAATAGGCCTGGGCTGGGGGAGGGGAGAAGGCCAAAGCAAAGGGGAGGAGGGGGAGGGGAGACAGGAAAGGAGGAGGAGGGCAGAGAAAGAGAAACAGGGAAAACCCCCAATTCTTGGTAATCCACTCAGTGGATTATCAGCCCATTAATACGTGAGAACTGACAGTAGCATTGCTAGAAGTAAGTTGTTTCAGCCTAGATAAGAGAAAGGCAGAGCCAGATAAGTGATACCCTCCTGTTCAGTCACTCCTTTACAGGGTTTTTTGGTGTGTTTTCAGTGCCCATGCTGTGTGCAAGGCCCTGTGGC
Organism: Neofelis nebulosa; assembly: GCF_028018385.1. Classification (NCBI taxonomy): domain Eukaryota; kingdom Metazoa; phylum Chordata; class Mammalia; order Carnivora; family Felidae; genus Neofelis; species Neofelis nebulosa. The sequence continues at coordinate 102,363,758 of NC_080789.1, read as the reverse complement.
TCCAGGAAACTGCCACCTAGGAAATCAGTTACCAAGAAGTATCAGAGGCATTACTGTCTTAGGAGGCAGCTTGTCTGAAATCCTGGGGTGGGAGTAGGGACAGCTAAAATCCTGAGGAATGGGAGAGAAGGGGAGGGGAAAGAGGAGCAGGAAGGGAGGGGGATGGGAGGGAAGCTGTTTTGGGAAGGAGGTGATAGCAGAGTAAGAAAGCAAAGGGGATTCCAGGGCAGGGAGGAAGGAGTGAAATGAAGGCTATGAGTGATAAATTGTCTGTTGGGGTCCATTTTGGCTGGACCCAAGAATACGTAAGAGGGCCTAGGGTTAAATACATCGAAACAATGTCCCACGAATGCCTTGGGAAAGATATGGGAACCCTGGAAGTTTTAGAACAATGGATGGCAAGACCAATGCTAACCTTCGTAAGAAGAAACAGGGCAGTGGAGAGATGGTGGTGGTTGCAAGGGGCTGTGTTGAGGGTGTGGCAGGAAAAAAACTACCAGGTGTAGGAGATTAAGAGGCTGAGCAGAAGAAGCAGCCTCCAGAGATATCCCAGAGGAAAGATGGGAGCCTGGATGGGAGGTGTGTGGAGACAGAAGAGTGAATGAGCAGCGATGTTGAGATTTCTCAGCTAGGGGCCTGGAGGGAGGGGGAACCATACGTGTGGTTGGGAAGGCAGGAAATGGCCATACAGGAGCTGAGTCTCTGGACAGAAGAGCTGAGAAATGTCTCCCCCTGGCCTGTCTGTTGTCTCAAAACAAGCCTGAGGTAGTGGGTGGGAGATGAGTCGCTTGTTTCCAGGCCAGAGTTTGTTCTGCCTCAGTACATGGGTTCCAAACCCAAGGAAGTTTGGTCAGTTGGCAATTACGAGCCAGAACAAAGAAGAGAATGGACAATTCTCTGTAATACACCTCTGCTCCATCAAATGGAAGCTTGAAAGGGCTAGCCTCTCTGAAGAAAGCACAGTCAGATGCAGTGTGTGTGTGTGTGTGTGTGTGTGTGTGTGTGTGTGTGTGACAACAAGGCCCTTTCATGTAACCTTCTGCCCCTGTCACTCTGCCGCTAGACCCTGAGGTCCTGGAGGGCCCGGGGCCCACTTACTGCCTCTGTGCCCCCAGTGCCTGGCACAGGTCCTGGAGCAGCAATGCTCCCGGGGACAGCCGAGGAGGGGGCACCGAAGAGGGAAGACGTGAAATCCGAGTTGAGCTTAAATCCAAGTCTGAGAGAGAGCATTCCACTCTGTCCGTTTTGGCTAATGACTTGATCCCTGAAGGCAAAGGAACAAATTAAAGCCAGAAGTGACTTTTCTTTAAGGGAAGCCCTGATAATAAACGTGGTTCACTTTGGTCTTGGGAGATGAAAATTGCTGCATATAAAAAATATATATAAATATGTCCACAGTGAAAAGGGAGGCCAGCCCAAATATGGTGGGATAGAAAGAAGCAGGGCCTCTATTTCTCTGCCACTGAAGGAAGGGAGCTAAAGTGCCATTCATTCAAGACACATTTTATTGAGGTCTTACTTACTACATTCCAGGAATAGTGCCAAGTGGTGAGACTAGGGAGGGATAAGGGGGCCCCTGCCCCCACAAACTCACATTTTTTCCTCTACCAAAGCAGGTGTAGGAGAAGAGAGGAGCCATTGATGGAAGAAATTGCTTCCAAGAGACAGGTTAGAGCTTGAGCAACTCAGCAAGAACTTGCTGCAGGCAGGTGAACTAGCACAGGCAAACCCAGCCCTGGTGGTGGCAGATAAGCAGGTGTGCATGCGCAGAGCCAGCGCAAGGAGCACGAGGATGCTCTTACAAGCTATACATGCAGGACACTGGAACTTTCACTTAAGGGAACTCTATCACATTGAAGGATTTTACATACAAAAGAGAATATGCTCTGGACTGTACCTTAGCAAAGCCATTTTAAAAAGGAAATGGGAAAGAGGGAAAAAGGAGGCAGGGGACAAGTTAGGACGCATTTGGAGTCATGCAAAGGAGGTGGGCACTTGCCATTATAAAATAAGTAAGTCAAGCAGATGAAAAGTACAGCATAGGGAACACAGTCAATAATAAAAAAAGAAGTGGAAGAAGAAGAAAAAGGAGGAAGGGCGAGGGCTTGAGTGAGGATGCAAAATTCTTAGTAGAGGCAAAGCCAGTGAGGGAAGGAGCCATGAATATAAAAGGCCCTGGATCATACTGATCCTCTCCTCAGCAGGCGTTGATGCAAAGCCAGACAGGAATCTTGGAGAAGAAGACAAGGTCTGTGCCAATGCAGTGATGCTCCTTCTGAACCCAGAAGTTCAAGTCTGCAATTTCAGGAGGGCGCTGCAATCTTTGGGACCTACCCCATGCGTTTCCACCTGCTGGATGACTCTTACAAGTCTTGGTGGACAGCCCTTGGCCCTCCAAAGTCATGACCTGGTCTTCACTCCAAATGAATGAGTAAGTAAATATCCAAGCTCAATGCACCTCCCTTTCCACTAAAGTTTGACAGGATGTAAACTCATGACCAAGAAAAATGAGGTTTCCTCTAACAACTATGTGAATGACAGAAAAAATTCACCTTGTCACCCACATTAAAGGCCTAGGGGATAGGCCTATTTAAGAAGCTGAAGGAAGGCTCTAGGGGGATAATTGAATTCTTGAGTCAGGAAGACAATAGTGATTATTTTTTAGAAGACTGGAGGAACAAAAGTTTGCGAGTTTTAGATAAACAGATGACAAAAGGAGCCCATTTGCGATGCCAGACTTGACAAGGAGAACCCTAAGGGCTTAGATTCTCTGAAAAGACAAACATCTTGGAGTGTTTACCTCTCAGACTTCTGAGTGATTTTTAGATTTGCCTTGGAGTCTGGTACCCACAGTCTTTCAACATTACTGCCCAACCCTATACTAATGGGTCAATACATTGAGGGCTCACTACATTGAGGGCTTTAAATTGTTTTTAGTCAATTCCTAGATTAAAGGGAAGGAAATTGGACTCTTGACAAGAACAGTGGCAACTCATATCCATAGACAGCCTATGTGGACCAAGCACTGTTTTTTAACTATGTTATTTTCATCACCTACTTCTCAGAACCATCCTGTAAGGTAGGTGCTATTATCATCAAATCTACTTTCCAGATGGGGAAACTGAGCCTGGCTGACTTTATGCATCAGCCCAGAGTCATGTAACTAGCCATAGCAGGCCTGGGACTGGAAGTCTGGTGGTTTGACTCCAGAGACCACCCCTACCCTCACTTAGCCTATGTTGCTAAATGGCGTAATGTTTGGTAAAGTTTAGTCTGCAGTCCGGTCTTTGATTGTACATGGGAACAAATATTCTCTTCACAAGGGTCAAGAGTATATTCCAGAGACAAAAGGAATAAAAGGACTCTAAGCCAGAAACATAGCTCTTGCACCTATATAAACTATGAAATAAAATAATCACATCTTTGAAGTGGCTGACAGCTTGGCAAAATGGCCTAAAGAATGCTGGGAGTGAGTTTCTGTGGAACCCAGCTTGGAAAACCCATGTGTGATTCGTGCTTCCTCCTCTAGAGAAGCCTGAATCAGTATCAACTGCATTGTTGACTGAATCAATATCATCCTGAACTGTTAAAGGCTCTGTCCTTGTTTCCAAACTTGTTCCTCCCTTTATATGTTTAATACATATCTGATGAATGAAATAATGAATGAATGAGTGAATGAGTGCGCCTGTGTTTCTTCTTCCTTCCTTAGTCTTTCTTACTACCTCCCTTCCACACTTGCTGCCTATCTCCTCAAGGGAAACAGAGTCACAGCACTGGCTAAGATTCTACAACTGCTCCCTACAGCCTGATGTGAAACGCAAATTTGTCTCATCTTCAGACAAATTAACGTACCAGGTCTTTATCTAAGCCCTATCTACCCAAAAACCACCATTTGCTATGTCAATGCTTACTCGTGGCCAGGAGACTCTTTGAACTTGTGAGTCCTTTTCCTTGGAATGCTCTCCCTTACTCTTATCATTAATATGTAGACTGTCAGAACCAGAAGGGCCTCAGGAATCAAGCCCGACCTCCTACCTACGGCTGGAAATCTCTTCAAAACATCCTTGACCCACCCACAATCAACCAAGCCCCGCTTTGAAAATGATCCTTCATTTGCCACTTAAAGTTGTTAAAAGCTAACCTCTGTTAAGAAAACTTCCCTCACTAATTAAGAAATCATTCATTCATTTACTCATATTTGTTTATCAGACACACTGAGTATCTGTTATATGCCAGGAAATGTGCTGGGTCATGGAGGCCATGAAGATGAATAAGCCATGATTCCTACACACTGTTCTTTAGAATCTAATAGTCTGGGTCTGCAGAACAGATATGTGACCAGTATTATCATAATTCTGGAAGATACACCATCAGTGTGTGTACCTATATGTAATGGGACAGAAAGGCAAATAATTAATTATTCCTCTCAGAAGGAATGGGGCTTGATCTAGGGAGACTTCACAGGGAAAGCACCATGAAAAGCTAAGTTTTGAAGGAGGAGAAGTCTGGAATATTCAAATCAACAAAGTGGAATGAGGTGGCCACAGGGGGCTGAGCATCTCAAACTTACTGTGCACTGATAATTCCTTCATATCACATTACTTCAGGCTACTAAATAATTTGTATTCACTGGAAGAGTATTTTGTACACTGCCTGTGGCTCGGTGAATTGGTCTAATCCTTTTAGAAAGCAATACATAAAATAAATAAATAAATCAAGAACTATACAATGGCCGTAACTTAGATCTAGTAATCACATCTGTGGGAATCTACCTTGAGGAAATCATTAGCAAATATGGAAAGGATTATATGCATGGAGATAATATATATTAGATTACCAAAATAGGGGAAGAATCAGAAAGTGAGTCTCCAATGTGTTTCACTGGAAAATCAGCAAATGAACTACAGTACATTTATTAGAGGGGTCATTTATTATGCAGCTCTTAGTTTTGGATATTATACGACAACTTGGAAATATTTATTCATCTAATGCTAACTGGAAAACAGCAACAAATGTGTGTATGTGATCACAACTTTATTTTAAAAATCATATACATAACAAAAAGGGTCTAAGAAGAAATGGCACCAAAATGCTAGTAAACATTGGGCTGAAATGAGGTAAGTCTGGGAGACATGTTCCCTTCTTTTCTCTATTTTCAAGCCTTCTGTTATATGGTTGTTTTGTTCCCTTATAACCTGTAAGTAGTTTTGTGTGTGCGCGCACGTGTGTGTGTGTGTGTGTGTGTGTGTGTGTGTGTGTGTGTGTTTTGTTTAATCTACAGAATGAATTTCACTCTCTACAATCGTGGTATAAACTTCTTCCAGAAGCCACTAAATCTTCTAGTTCTCGCTGTTTTTTCCCCTCTTCTCATTACTTTGTAAAGTGTCTGAACACATAGTGGATGTCCATTCAGTGATAAGGTGGCTGACAAAGTTCAGCCTATATCCCTGCACGTGGCTTTCCTAGGGTTCAAGACCATTAAGAGAATCAGCAATACTTGACAAACCCGGCTTTTATATGTGTTAGATGTTTTCAGATACTAATTCATTAAATACAACAATCCTATGAGGTAGATATTATTATTAATATCTTTTTTTTTTTTTTACAGCTAAAGCAAACTGACACACATAAAGAGTTAGCCACTTACCCAAAGCTGTCCAAATACTTGGGTCACAGAGTCAGGATTTGAACCCAGAGAGTAGAGCTCAAGTGTCTCTGCTCTTAAGGATTCACAAGAGGAACCTTTGAAAGAGCCAGCTATCTAGACAGATAGGTAGACAGGCCAGGAAGACCTACATGGATAGCTGGGTGGTGGGGGTAGGGGAGTAATGTTGGAGGGTGGGGGTTGGGAGCCATATTTAATGTAAGCCCCTTCCCAAATGGAAGCCTCAGCTTCTGGCAGCAATTTCTGTCTGATAGGATGGCAGACATTGAGTGGCATCTGGAGTATGAGTGATCACCTCTGTGTAAAAACCTGGCTCAGTGCTGGAGAGGGATCAGAGATAGTACTTAGATAAAGGAAAAAGCATAAGGGAGCTACATATTTCCATAAACTGTGTCTTGATATTTTCCTACCCTATAGCTCCCAAAACAGATATAACTGTTTCTCTTCTGATAAGTTTGTTCAGATTATAAAGTACAAATTTTTCCTGGAATTTTAGATACCTCAGAACTAGAACAGACATTTTATGGCCATCTAATCTAGACCCTGTCCATCCCTCTACCCTTAACATACATACACACATTCTTATAAACAGAAGAGGAGAAATATCCACTAGAAATAACAAGCAAGGGACCCAGTGCACAAAAAGGTATCTGTGACCCCCCTATTGCGAGTGATTAACCAAAGGAGGCAGGAGCCATTATGCAAACACAATGACAGGTCCAATGACAAAGTTCCAAGTGATTCTTCTATGGGTCCCACTGATGTTTCTCCATATACATTCTGGATTGAATAAATGTTTAGATGATATGGCTGACCTCTTGGTCCTATGTTTTTAATTCATTAGTTTTAAATCTTATGAAGAGGCTTCTCAAATATCTACCCCAATGAAAGGTCAGGATTATTCACAAGAAACCAAGAGTCTGAAGGCAGCTTATCTAAGTTGGGACATTTATCATGGAGATTTCATGGCTTCCAAACCACATCTGAAATGACTGTGTTCTACCAGCCTGTACTACCCGCACTCCTACTTTCAAGCCTTATCCAAGAGCAAGGAGAGGCTCTCTCACTAGAAATATACCTCTCATCCCCTACACAAATCATCCCAACTTTTTAAGAGAAAATCTGACATGTTACCCAGCCCCACTTGAGTAGAGTAGCGGACTCTTCTATATTCTCCATGTTAAAGATGCTATGTGTCCTTACTCTTCCTGATGACAATCTATTCTTAAATTTCAGACTTCACTATTTCCTTTTCAGCTTTATCAATGCCAGAAACCATGGTAAAATACCTGAGAGACCAAACTTCTCATATCATAGATGAGGAGAGGAAGCCCAAGAAAAAAAGGATATTACCCTAGTGTCAAGGTGGTGACAGAGTTGCTCTCGGTTCTCATTCCAGGACTCCTTTTGCCCTACCCTCCCTCAACTTCCATATGGCACTGAAGGTGACACTGTGTAGCCATGAAGCCCAGGAAGAAGCAGAGACTGCCCCAGTCATTTCCCTACCCTCTTCCCTAGCCCTTTTTGCAGACCCCTTGTGTGAACCTGCCCCCAGTAAAAGGAAAGATAATAGGATCTTACTCATCTCCATGTACTCTGGAGTCAGTCCAGTGTATGGCTCCAAGCTGTAGTCTAGGTCCCACTGCTCTGGATGCTTTGAGTGGGCAGAGTCAGTTTCTCCAGGTTCTGTCTCATCTTTCAGCTTCCGAAATAGTTTCTTTAGTTTCCTGGAAAAGAAATGGACCAGTCACTAAAAGCCTTTGGAAGACAGAGTTAGTTATACAGACAGAAGGAGGAGAAAAACTAAGGCTTTGTGACACTGCAGTTATCTCTGCTCCAAGGACACACAGAAGGACACTAAAAAGACTACTTTTCTCTTAAAGACAACCTGGGGTTTTCTTTTTTCTTTTTTTTTTTTTTAATTTTTTTTTAATGTTTATTTATTTTTGAGACAGAGAGAGACAGAGCATGAGCAGGGGAGGGGCAGAGAGAGAGGGAGACACAGAATCTGAAACAGGCTCCAGGCTCTGAGCTGTCAGCACAGAGCCCGACGCGGGGCTTGAACTCACGAACTGTGAGATCATGACCTGAGCTGAAGTCGTACGCTTAACCGACTGAGCCACCCAGGTGCCCCAACCTGGGGTTTTTCAACAGGATAAGGAAAGGTTCCCCCCAAAAAGGGTCAGGTCTCTTCAAAACCAAAGAAACTGAATTCTTCCTACTGTTTGATGAGCAGCAAAAGAGTTGGCCCTTCTTGCCAAATGCTGAGATCATCCTATTGTCTAACAGGTGATCTATCCACCCTCTTCATGGGGAAGAGAGGATGCCTAGAAAGTACTAGAAAGATGCTTTCCTCCAAGCTCAAACATTTTCAGGTCTTAATAACATAAACAGTACCATATTTTTCATTAAATCCAAACTAAATGTTGTCAACTACTCTTATGGGTTGAAGTGAGTCCCCCAAGATTCACCTGTTGAAGCACTAATCCCAGATGTGCCTGCATTTGACTACAGGGCTTTTAGTAGGTAATTAAGATTAAGTGAGGTCATAAAGCTGGGGTATTAATCCAATAGGACTGGTAGATTTATAAGAAAAGGAAGAGACAGTGATCTTTCTCTCTCCACCATGTGAGGAAGGACACAGTAAGAAGATGGTTATTGCAAGCCAAGAAGAGGGCCCTCATTAGAAACCAAACTCTACCAATTCTTGATCTTCGACTTTCCAGCATCCAGAACTGTGAGAAATAAATTCCTGTTGTTTATGCCACCCAGTCTATGATATTTTGTTATGGAAGCCCAAGGAGACTAAGTCAACCAAGATAATAATGGCCCAGCCTCTCAGTGCTTGGATGAGAATTGAGTGAAACAATGTCTATATGATCCTTAGCATAATATCTGGACATAGTAAGCATTCAATAGGTAATTAATATTTTTATTTTTAATATTAAATGCTAAAATATGCCTGAGGATATGGTCTTTTCATACTTCCCATTAACGCACAATCATAGGGAATGAAATTAGGTAAAGGAACAAGGTGCCAATTCTGCTAATCAATCTAAGAGAAAGTTTCTAGGAGATAGTTGGGAGGAGAATTAATAGCAGAACAGTCAGAATCATATACTTGAAAAGTTAAAGGGATTTTGAAGTCCATGCTCCATTCAATGCAGGAATTCCCCCCACATTCCCTACACAAGATGATTTAACCCCTGTGTTTCCAGAAGAACATTCTCAATATCATTAGGTATAGCATTCCATTGTTAGAAAGTGCTTCTCACAGTTAGTGGAAATATAATGGTTCAAAACAATGTTTTGATCAGTGTCTTGTCTACTACCATTTGTCATCAAGAAGATGTAGTATAGTAGTGTAGTGTAGTGGGTAGAAGTCTGATCTTTGATGTCAGAAAATAATTGTTTAAAACCCAGTTTCACAACTCACCAGCTATATTTTCTTGGTCAAGCTATTAAAACTCCATAAGATTTAATTTTCTTATCTATGAGAAAATAAATATCAGCTACCCCATAGGGTCAGTTAAGGAGATAATCTCTGTAACATGCTTAGCTTAGGGCTTGGTACATGCTAAGAGCTCAATAAATATATTTATCCTTGTCCCTGTCATCACCATCATCATTATCACCATCACCATCACAGAAGGATTTAAAGAATGAATTGAGATCCACAGAAGCAACAGTAAAATACAGTATTTCATAATAAAAGAGCAAGCAAGAATTCTGTGATAATAAGAAATTGAGAAAAATCTAGGTGAAGCCTAAAGATTCTGAAGCCAAATAGTTTGGACTGGCTGAGACCCTGTCTGTAGGTCAGGGCAAAGGGAGAGGTGAAGAAAAAAAAAATCAAAGAGAGAAAAAAAGAAAAAGAAAAAAGAGAGAAGGAGGGAAGGATGGAGGAAGGGATGGTCTGGAATCAGAACTAAAATTGAGACTTTTCCTCCAGATAGCAGTAATCAGAAAACGTGGCCAAATTTTTAGTAAAGAATAATCAGTGGTTTTAATTAAATATGGAAAATTGAGCACGTGTATATATCTCTTTTCCTTCTGAAACGTGACTAAAATGATAGCGAATGAATTTTAGAATGAACAAAACCACAAGGTTAAAGAAAACAGTCATGAATACAGCAGTGTATAAGAGATGTTAATAAATATCTTAGAAGACAGACAGTGGATAAAGGGGTTAGCAAAGCTGTGATGGCTGAACACCAAGTGCCTGCAGTGAAAAGCAGCAGAAAAAAAAAGCAAGCCCTCTCATGCTGGAATCTCAAAAAGGTTCAGAAGTTTTAGGCACTAGGTACTGCTAAAGGCAGGCAATAGTGATTGGTCAAGGCACTGCTTAAGGAGGAAGAGTAGACCCTAGTGTCTCTGCCCAACCGTATTGCCCAGGTGACCGACTACCACTTCTCCCACAGGAGGATTAAGAAGTTTATTAATTAATGAGCAGGATTAAGAAGTTTATTCAGAGGAAAAAATGAACTGGGGAAATTATAGATCTGAAATGAGTCCAATAAAATGATTGGAAGTAAAAAAATCAATAAACTCACAGAAAAAAATAGAAAAGAAATAAATAGACAATAGGAAAGAAAAGATAAGACAATAGGAAAGAAAAGATAAGACAATAGGAAAGAAAAAATAGAAAAGAAAATAAATAGACAATAGGAAAGAAAAAATAAGCAACTCCAACATTTAATCAGAAAGAGAAGACAGAGAAAATGGTGAGGAAAGCATAAAGAAATATAAGAAAATGTCCAGAGCTTAAAGATATGCATTTTCTGATTGGAAGGACCTACTCAGCATAATGATGAAAAAAAGGACTTCCACCAAAGCCCATCACCATGAGATTTCACAACTCTAGGAACAATGAACATGATTCTAAAAGCTTCCATGACTAGAGAGACAAACAGATTCTCTAAAAATTATTTGGAACAAAAAGATATTAGAATTCTCAACATCAGTCCTTGACATTAGAAAGCCCCAGGGAAATTTATTAATATTGAGAAGGCAAATGATTTTTAGCAAGGGATTTTATACCTAGCCAAAGTATACATCAAGTGCAAAGGCAGAAGAAAAAATGTAAAACATGCCTTTAAAAACAAGGTTTTTAAAAAGATATCCATGCATCCACTCTTGTGAAGTTCCTGGAGGATGAATTTCACCAACCAGTGATATAAAACAAGAAAGGTAACAATGGAATCCAGCAAACAAGAAATTACAGAAAAAGGAACTGCTAGATCTAACTGGGATTCACAGCTATATAGAAGGTTCAGTGAACAGTTTTGGTTTGAACAGGAGAATGAAGATTCCCAGAGGATGGTCTCCAAGAAAAAACAAGACATCTGATGTGTTAAAAGAGGCCATATAGCTGGGAAAATGGACACTTAAGTACTGCCAATAATGTGTAGTAAGTATCATGAAGGGAGAAATTTAGGTAATTATGACAAAATAAAACAAAGAAAACTAACCTGACCTGAAGCAGGGGATGTTTTCCCCAAGGAAGAGATGCATAAACCAACTAAATGATAAAAGATGGCAGAAGCATAGGAAAGGGAGAGTGGCATGATGGGTGAAGATGTGTTCTAGGCAGAGGAGATCATCTGTGCAGCGGCCAAAGGCAAATATGAGAACAGCTCAGAGAAGGGACTGAATGGAGCTCCACATGCTCGGAGCATGGAGTAGGAGAGGAAAAGTGAGGAAAGAGAAGAGCAAGAAGGCAGCACAAGTCTATGGCATGGAAAGTTAGCCATATTAGGCAGTGGCCCAGGTGACAGATTATGGCAGCAGAGTCCAGGGTAATTGCAGTGGACATGAGAAGGAGGAGGCAGACTGAGACAGGCTCAGGAAGCAGACTTAAGAAGCTGTGGTGACATGTACGTGGGAAGGAGAGGAACCAAGGACCATTTTGGGGTCTTCAGGCTTGCGTGTGGATGGTGGTACAGTTTGCTGAGACAAGGAACACTAGAGAAGAGGCCCTTTTGATGAGGGGGAGGCAGGCGTGTCAAGGCAGAGGATCCCACAGGACAAGTAAGTAGGGATGTCTAGTAAGCATTTAATACATGGGTCTAGAGCCCTGAAAACAGATTTGGGTGGAAGCTAACAATAATGAGAATCATCCTGGAGAGAGCAACCAAAACCATAGCAATGAGCCCCACCTGTGGATGGAGCACAGGGAAGGAATACCAACAGTCCAGGGATGGGGAGAGGGAGAGGAGCTTTCCAAGGGCAGGAAAGCAGAAGTCACAGGAACAGAAGGCCAACTGCTAGACCATGTAGCAAAGAAGGGAAGGGCAGAAGGGGAGCTTCAGGAATGACACTGCAGTCACTGTGTAATACACTGTGGGCATGTCGAAGACGATGAGGGGAAAAACAACCCACAAGTAATTCTTATGAACCCTTCCTTCCCAGAAGCTGCCCTTCTGGAGATGTCAGTGACCATTAAAAAAATTAATAAAGAAGGTCCCTCAAGAATAGGATTTAACAGGAATCCTGCAAATTGTATACCATACAGATGGGCTGTTTGGAAAACTTCAGATTACGATTCTGGCTGTACGATGCACTCACTCGTTAAAATAACTCCTTTGATGTTACCCCCTTGTCCTTTTCATCCGCTCTGCTATTTTTCCATCCCTTTTTAATGACAGGTCCGAGAAACTGTCTGGAAGTCTTGGAGCCTTTCCTTTGCTTGTGCCCCATGGGCTCATCCCAAGACCATGGTGATTGTCTGTCACACCTTAGGCCTTCCCACTGCAGGAATCTTGAGCCTAGGCAGCTCCGTATGCCTCAAGCCTCATTAAAGAAGGCAGGACTAAGCCCTAAATGAGCCAAACAAGATGAACACAGCAACCTCTGAGCTATGATTCCACTCCTTGACACCTGACAAGGTTCAAATTTGTTCCTTAAACTTCTGATTCATGGCCAGATTCCACTGTCTTTGAGAACACAGACCTCCTTTGCCTGTGATGGCTTTAAAGAGAGACTGTTTTATGTCTTGAAATGTAATATTTATCACATTTATGGAAAAAAAAAGCATAAAGTTTATAGAATCTTACTGGCCGTGTCCAGGGTACATTACAACTATTGGGGGATGTGATCTGGTGTTTTTAGTAAGAATAGGGATGGGGGGACATTTTGCTAGTGGAAGTATTGATCTATTTGCTCTGTCTCAGACTTAGCCCAGGAAAGAATCTGGCATTTGGAAAAGGTAGGCATTTTACCTTTTGTTAAAAAAAACACCCATCTTTCTGAATGACAAAAGGCTCATTTCCAACTTTCCTTCAAGGAAGACTGGAACTAAGTTTGAGAGAAAATTATAGTGAGAAGTCAGGATGTGGGGTGGCACGTTTTAGGGGCACCATCTGATTCATACCAAAAGTCTATATTGCACAAACACGTATGGGAAAGGCAGGGTGTGGGGGGCAGCAGTGAGGGAACAGAAACCCCCGATAGGGGACTCAGGTAATAAATAGCACAAGATCAGATTCTGCCATACCGCCCACCATGTCTGAAGTCATCTCAGATGGAGCTGCCGATGAGCATTGTTCTGGGGCCTGTAATGTTTAAAACCATCCAGTTCCTCTCTGGAAAGCATCTGTCACAACTGTGTCAGGCCCCAGGAGCCTGGGGTTGCTAAGTGGGGATAGTTCAAGGCCAGATCACGCAACCCAGTTTTATTTATTATCATGTCCTCAATTAGTCACAGAGCTGCCTTTAAAGAGCCTAGTGCCCCCAGTTTTATGGCCTCCCTTTGAAGCACTTTGTGTTTCCATCCCCAGGGTCTCTGAATCAGGCCTAGCCAAGGTGGGACTGCTGCCGTCTGGTGGAAGGTGCCTGGAGGGAGCTGGGCTTCTGCACGGCCCTGTCTGGCACACCTGCCAGATTTAGGGGCAGCAAAAGAGAGCCTGAGAGAGTTGGTGGAGCTTATCCAGGTCCCAAAGGGCAGCTGTACAGTAACCATGGACATGCCTAGTATCCGTGCCAGCCTTGTGGAAGCCTGTGGGATTAAGAAGTGATAATATTGCTCTAAAGCAACGTTTCCCAAGCAACAGTCACATTCCAACAGCAGTTCATTTGACACCTTTGGAGGTCCTTACACTTGGCCCTCATCTCATTAGATGCTCCCGTTCAGCTCATTTCCTGCTCCTGTTCAGCCCCTCTGATGGCGGTTAAGGAGAAAACCCCAGTCTGCTGCTGGCATGTCTTTAACAACTCCCCAGTGCCTGTGCAGCTTCCTTTAGAACAAAGAGAATGCGGATCTTAAGCTAATGTCACTGGTTGTTTAATAATGTTTACTTCTGACTGTATTTCTTTCTACTGTGATTTGCTGTTCACAGTAGCTGATAGTGTTCATGTTCCATTTTCAGAAATGTAATGAATTTAAATAAAACATGAGTTGCTTTAGAGGAAATTAATATGCAACAGTCACTTAGGTAGTTATGGAGAAAAAAACGTAAAGGTTAGTTCACAAATCACCAAAGATTGGACACGGTGTCTTACAAGAAGCCTACTAGAGTATACAATTCTCAAGGGCATTACAATTGTGGTTATGGTATGTTTGTAAGACACACAACACACACACACACACACACACACACACACACACACACACACACAGAATCTACTAAGAATGTTGCATCCTTCACCCTCAGGGAGAGAGGTAACTGACTACCTGGCTTACTGATAAAGGTCACTTAGATAGTCTCTAATATTTTAAAACTTTCTTTGGAAGAATCTTAGAAAACTACTTCCAGAAGTAGATGATAAACATCTTCTAATTGTATACTCTCATGTTTTTTTACCCCAAATATTCTTAACTAGTATAATCACCTACCTAACTCCTCAGCCTTGCTTCTGTTTTTAAAAATCAAATCGGGTATCTAAGACTACTATTTACCTCCCTTGGGGAAAGAATTTGATGTAGGCTCTGAAGGTACATGACTCAAAGGCCATCAGGCCCTGAACAGAAGAGAAAAACAGTGCTCCTGACTTGGTCTTTTTAATCTCACTCTTGGGCTTGCAACAGTCACAAAGCGTCACTTACAAACATAAAGCTAATGACGTTCAGTAACACCTTGGCTGCCTGGAGCCCCTAAGAACGGTTCTTCCTTTCTCGGATTTCATATGCTCTATTTTCAAGATAGCTGAGCATTTATCCAACCGTTATTTGTACATAAGCCAGGCTGCATGAAAATCTTTCTAGAATAACTTTAACAAGGTAACACAGTGAGTATACAACAATGGCTCAATTTAAACCCAGATCTGTTAGACAATCTCTGTCTTACTGAAATGTGCTACCCCCTCCAAAGAATTCAAGACCAATGGGTCTTATTCTTATCATTTATACCTCTTTTTCCTGTCAGGTCAACTGTCATATCTCTTTTGACTTGGAAAGACTCCTTTTTATTTTCTTGCTTATTTCATGTTTCTCAACTGTGTCATTCATATAAGGATATCTCCAGGTGCTTGAACTCTGGATTGGATGGGGTCTAATTTATTGAGAGTGGGTTCTGAGCAAGGAGGGGAAAATCCAAAAATCACCATCATAGTGATTTCATGTAAGTGAACTCAAAATACAACCTGTAAAATTACAAGAACTTTGGAGACAGAAGACTCCAGGGCTTGGTAGAAGGATTTCTGCTCTACACCCTCAGGGATTAATTACATATTTATTATTATAATTAACTATATATCTTATGTAGTTCATATATATATTATAATTAACTACACAGTTATATTGTATGTGTCCTTTAGCAACCTAGAAACTGAAATGAGGAACAATGTTTTGAAACAGAAGTAACTTGTATTTGGAAGCAGCAGTGCCCAGTTTTATTGAGTAGAGGACATGGTCACAGAATGTCACAGGTGAAATGAGAACACCTTGGAGATGATTCTAATGCCATTATTTTCATCAGGAGATGAGGACAGCAAGACTTAGAGAAGTGATTTGTCCCCAGCTTCATAAGTCACTGTATAATTTCCATCAATTAATTAAAGTGTGGCATATTAAACACATGTCAAGCATAAACAAGAAAATTTAGCCTTTGAGGCAAACAGCCATGTGTTAACTTCATCTGTTATGAAGTAGATGGGTGGGGGACATGCCAATACACTGTCCAAACATATGCCTGAGCTCTTGCCTCTCTTCTATCTATAAAAGGCCTCTGGTCCAGAGTAAATGGGCTAAGTAGTAGAGCAGATGTCCAGGCATAAATAAATCTCATGCCTGCAAGCTGTATACAATTCCATCCAGAGCAGAATAATGATACACTGGAAGGACAGGTGTCTTTCCCAGATGTCTGAAGGAGAATGGACACTTTCTTTTGTAGCAGCAGTGGAGGGGCTGGTCCCTTGGCTTCAAAGGAGCCAGATGTGGCTTTGGTACATCTTTTCTTGGTCTGTATATTTTCTGGATGTTTCTCCACAACAAATGTAGTCTCTCTCTGAGATGGTAAGCTCCTAGGGAACAGTGACCATGTGTCTTACCAGCTTTGCTTGACTATCACCGAATGACTGTCAACCAGAAAGCTGGAGATGGGGCACAGTTTCAGAGGGCTGGGTTTCTCAAAATTGATGATTTCCGGACTGGTGACCAGAGGCTGGCTGCAGCAGGGAGGTGAAACAAGATGTCCAGACACCAACATTCTTGCCAGTCCTCATACCAGAAAAACACACATCCAAAAGCCTTCTGAGATTGTGTCAGTGTGAGGACAGAAAAGCACCCTAAGCATTCAGCCTAAGTAATGGTATGAGAACACCAAAAAGCAATAGAAATGTGTGGTGGTGGTGGTGGTGGTGGTGGCGGCAGTAAGGGGAGGGGGGAGGGGTTACATTTTTCTTTGACCTGAAGGTAGATTTTCACTTACTGCATTTTCTTTCCTTTTAGATCTAGTGCCTACAAGTCTGTGTTTATTTTCAAGTTGATCTCAATGCAACACTTAAGGGAAAGAAGTCCTTCTGTGAAATCTGTATAAAACCATGTGGGAGGAGAGAGAAGATCCACATGCAAATCCAGCCTGAGCTTCACCAGCTCTGCACCCTTCCCTCCTCCAAGACCACATGTGTCTAAAGTATTACGTAGTATTTCCCCCTTTCATATTCATTTCTACCCACCACAATGAAAGTCTACATTACTTATTCAGTGGGAGGACAGCGAGCATTAAAAATATTTTACACTTTGAGGTCCGAGATACCTGAGTCCTGGCTCTGCCACTTAGTCATTACATTACTTAAGCAAGTGCTTAATCTTTCAGAGCCTCAAACCTTCCCAATCAGATGGGTAGACAAGCCTCGTGGGAGGGGCCCTGCCTCATGGGGAAAACTATTGGCAAGTGGGCAGAGGAGTAAATAACCAGGCTCTCTGAAGGGAGGAGGCAGGGAGCATCCTGCTGAAACTCCGGCCCTGCTGGGCTAGGCCCTGGTGGCAAGTGAGGAGATAAGAAGAATTCATTACATACGGGACTCCGATCTCAAAGATGTTATTCTGGATCAGCTGCTTCCCCAACATGATGATGCTGAGCTGAATGCAGAGCTCCATGAGGCAGCCTCCCGGAGCACACTGCCCAGAAGAGAAGATAACAGTAGATGTGATTAAGACCAAGGGGAGCTCAGAGAAGCAAGGGCAAAAAGTAAAGCGTGCGAAACGGGGTAAGGGTGAGGCTGAGGCCAGGGGGGCGCCTACAAACCACCAGCCAGCCATGGATCACTGGTGGCTATACTTGCCTCTTCCATGCGGTAGCCATCAAATACATAAACGTAGCTTCCAGGTCTGCCCACGAACCTGAAATCCACAAGCATGGGAGAGTTAGGGAAGGAGAAAGGCAGGGTTGCTTGTAGGCATGGCCTTCACAGTGGAACAGCCACCACCTGGCGTCCTCTTTGAAAGTAGGGGCTAAATCACCTAGGACCCTCACCTGTACCACCCAGGGTTCCAGGGAATAGGGGCCGAGGCTGGAGCTGGTGTGGGGCTGGGAAGGTCACATGTGTGGGTGTGCATGTGTGACAATCTCTGAGCCTAAACACCACAAGGTTTGCATGATATCTAAGTGTACTTTCTGTGCACCTTCTTCCCCCAACTAATGCCAAGAATTGAGTTCTGATTGCAGCTCCTCAGTGAGAGCTTTTGATTTCCCAGGAAATGAAGGGGGAGACAGGCCAAAGTTGCAAGTACAGATTCCTGGGGTCCGAAAAGAAAAATCCAGACTCCTAACTGAAAGCATCTGAAGGAATGGAAGCAGCCTGCCTCATGCTTCTTCCAAGTAGGGTCTATTTTACTGGGGGACAAGAGGATGGGGCAGGTGGGGGGGAAGCAGAGAGGTAAAAGCCAATCATGGAACCAGACAGGTAATGAGAAGATTCCTTTTCACTTGTAATGTCAGCCCCTCATCCACATGTTGAAATCCTACCCATCTATTTAAGGCTCAGCTCAAATCTTTCCTTCTCTGTGAAGTCTTCTTACTGTCTCTGTTCACAATTACATATTTCCCCATCACTTTCTTAACACTTCTCTTATGGTATTTACTGCAGTGTGCTGTTGACAAGACCATCTTTTTCAATCTGCCACAAATTTACCTAAGGGTCGGGACCCTATTTTTGGCCTGGAATTTCCATGTATAAAATTTGCTATGGATATTAAATCTAGAGACAAAGCACCAGTGGAGTATATACCCATTAATACAGACAGTCTCTCTACTACTATAATTTCATAAGAGTCAAGAGCAGAGATCCCAGGAAGGATGTGGTTTTGGTCAAAAAACATTTATAAGAAACTATCAAATATGTACAAGAACAGTTCTTGCTATCAATGCCTGCTTGATGAGATTTTAGTGATAGGAAAGCTTCCTGACAAAGTTAATCATTACTGGGAAATCTCCTTATAGGTAGCCAAGTGATCTAACCATGAAAAGTATTCATCAGAAGTCATTTTACATCCAGACAGGTTATATAATAAAGAATCTGACTGGCCTTTGTTGTTGGTTCTTGGGAAAGCCTCTACATCCTTAGAATTTCTTGGTTGGAGTCTCTGTGTTATTCATGGTGGCCTCTTGGGACTATACCTAAATTTATGCTAATGAGATCACTCAGGATGGGGGAGGCTGTGCCAGAAAAACCAACTATGTGATTAGAGGGTTGAACCTTTGATCCATGTAATAGCAGCCTGACCTCAGGGAGAGAAGGAGGACTGGAGGTTGAGCTCAGTCACATGGTGAATGATCTAACCAATCATACCTACCTACATACCGCAACCTTACAAATTCTGGCCACTGAGGCTTGGATGAGCTTCATGGTTGGTGGTACACATCAACGTGCCAGGAAACTGATCCATCTTGAGGACACGGAAGCTTCTATTTAAGACCTTCCTAAATCTCACCCTATGTGCCTCTCCCATTTGCTGGTTTGGATTTGTATCCCCTTTCTATCGTAAAACTGTAATTTTAAGTGCAGCACATTCCTGAGTTCTGTGAGTCACTCTAGAGAATTATCAAACCGGAGGAGTTAGTGGTCGTAGCCAGTGGGTACCAATCACGAGTGGCATAGGAACCCCAGGGCCTGCAGCTAGTGTCCGGAGTGAGCAGTCTCGTGGAAGATCATGCCCTTACTTTGTGAAGTATGTGCTAACTCAGGGTAGCTAGTGTCAGAAATGCATTGAGAGACTTCCAAGTCACTCACCAGACCTGAAATTTCCTCCTACCTCATCCTCAAAGTTGGGATGCCCAGATTATTCCAAGACTCACCCTCTGGGGCCCAGGGTCAAATCCCTGCAGTTTCCCTGGTTACCTGAATCTGAAGATTCTAATCCAAAATGATGTGGTGCGAATGCCATTGCTTCAGGAATGACAAGGTGGGGCAGAAGTGGGGAATAGGACTGAGGGTGTGAATGGGCAGTAGGGACAAGCTGACTCTAGCAGGGACCCCTGTCTTAGTGACAAGTCACCACGTGTGACACCATTATACTCACCGCCCCTTGAAAAAGGCCACATAGAAGATAGGCGAGTAGGCATTGACAAACTTTAGCAAGAAAGCTTTGAGTATCAGGCGCTCTTCAAAAGTCTGTTCTGTTTTTGGAACCTCTGAAAGATAAGAGCAAAGATGCTAAGACTGAGAGGCATATTTTTCACCTCTTCAGAGTTTTAATCCCTATTACATAAGCCATTGGTCTCTTGGCTCTTACTGCTTCAGGGTAGAAACCAAGAGACCTGTCTCTCTAGCACAGCAGAACTGAAGTCATCTGGGAGTCCCAAATGGTTTACCAGATACTATGAGGCTACAGAAGGCCAAGGGTACATATAATCATCACCTTTCTCCTTCCACTTCCCTCCTCTTACCCATTCTAGCAATGGTCTCTTACCATACCCCTCTGAGGGGGATCTTGGCTGGCAGAACTTTCTCCAACCACCCTCTCTTCATCGAGGGGTAGTCAGCTTTTCCCTGTGTGATTGCTGCTTCCATAAGATTTTATCTGAACAAAATCCCTGACGAAAAAGGCTTGTTAACCAATGAACAACAGTCAATAGGCAGCAAAGACTTGTCTTGGGTACCATGACATTGTTCCTCTTTTCCGCCTCCTCCATTTCTAGCAGGACAGCCTGGATCTGTGCGCTCTCTGGATAGGCTGAGACACTTCGCATGCACTCACTCAAATGATGAAGGATCATCAGATAAGTGAAATAAGCACAAGCCTAATAATGTCTCAAACTCGGGGGTCACAGCCCCATTGAGTTCTATGAGGTCCAAGCAGAGGAGCCAGCTGATAATCCCCAAAGGGGCCTGAGAAATACTGAACAGAAAACCTCACTGATGCCTTTGGAAGACCCGAGACCCATGGGATGCTCGGTGGACAACTAGGCAGAGTGTTTGATGGGGATTTCATAGACTGTGACAAATGGCTTGGCAAAGATAGGAGGTTAAAGGGCCACATTTCAGGGGCAGAAAGAAAGCACCAGCCCTGTATCATGTGCACTGATAAGTATCACCTGAAAGCGTGCTGAGCACAGGGCCAAAGTACCAGGACCATGCCAGCCAGGAGGTTCCGTGTTCAGATGAGGCTGACACACGGACCCACCTGACTTGTCTGCCCACCTGACTCACACATAGCTTTTGTCAGAATCTTTGGAAAAGTGGACATAAAACTCTGTTCCCTCCCCTGGAATTCCTTTCCCTGGGCCCTCCTCTCATGTACAAATCCTTCATATCCTTTACCATTCAGATCAGATGTTGCCTATAATCTCCTTCCTGAAGCCTTCCCAGATGATGTCAGATGGTAGAAATCTCTTTTTCCCCTGCAGTATTTTAGATTTCTCTGTATTAATTACCCACATCCAAGCCCTTTGAAAATCACAACAGTAGTTTTAATTAATCTTCTGTCTTACTTGGGGTGGCCCTCTGTGTCAAGAAGTAAGCAGTTTGGGAGTAAGTGGCTTATTTGGAAAGTGCTCCCAGGAAGCTTGGGGTAGTTAGACAGGAGTGGGGAAGACAGCACGGATGTGTTCACGAACAATTTAATGCAGCAGGCTACCAGGGCTCAGTCCCACTGGGGGGTCTTCTTAGAGACTGTGAAACCCCCCTCATAATTATTACACTGAGGAGTGAGAGCAAGTGGAGCCCCTACCTGGTTGAAGGTTACTGCTGGACTTGACTCCCTAGCACTTCCACCTTGTCCTATGCATGGGCTGAGCATGCTCACAACCAGAGAACACCTGCATGCAGGGAGCTGCAGTGACCTCCTGGGTGGTCAGAGGGATCATGCGCTATGCAGGAGTGTCTGCTCTGATCTGCTCCACACCCGTTGCATACGTCTGCTATCTCACGTCATCCTTACCTACTTGTGTTGGGGTGGGGGGGGGGGGGGAGACAGTACATCTCACTGTTATAAATAAAGGCAGCTCAGATCCAGAGAGATTAGAGCCTTGCTCAAGATCACACAGCCACAGTGGCTCTTATGGGTTACGTAAGAGTTAAGGTTTTGAACTCATATCTGCCTGTCTTCAAAGACAATTTTTACTCTGCCACACTGTGAAATCAAAATCTTTGATTACTGTTTACATCGCACATCCTCTGTCACCTCCCCACCCTCCACCCGCAGTCTAACATGATATATACCTAGGAAATATCTGTGACTGTTCAGTCCACATTAATTGAACACCCGCCATATGATGCCAGGATGAATAAAGACTTCACACTCCTCAAAGAGCTTAATTTAGCAAGGTCTCTGTGAAAACCTTTTGTAAACTGCTAAGTCTTTTCAAGATTGAATCTATGAGTGGCAAGGTATCATTTCCTCTCAGGTCATGGCGGAAGGGGATCTTAGGGAAAGAATGCTGTATTTCCATGATCTGTTTTCCCACACAGCACAGTGCGCCCCTCATTCATTTGCAATCTTAGAACACAATCCTGAGGATAAGAGACAGTGCCCAACATCATCGGTGTGGTCCAAGCACAAGCAGAAACCTACTAAAGAGACAGTCACAGGCATATGTGAGCTCTTGGGGATGAATGGCCCTGGGAGGGGCCTTGAGAATGGAAAAGCTTAGAGATGCAGGTAGTGATCACAATTGTGATCTGGCCTTGACTTCTCTCTAGGCTGAAAGAGCCTTGGGAGATGAGAGCTACTCATTGTCTAGTCATGTCCTAGCCCCCATGAGCCCTAAGAAACATGGCATCATCCCTAGGCAGACAGTGACACGGAAAACCAGCTCATTCTCCGAGTGCCTCATCATCCTGAAGCCTACTTGAGTTTGCTTATGCTTACGAACAGTCCTAGAGGCTCTGGCAGGCCATGCCGAACCTATAGAGCACCCAGTCACGCTATTCTGGGCTTAGCTGTGTGTTGAGGGGAGTGACTATTTGATTGTGTTACTCCAGAGGTGGCTGTAGGGGCAGATTTTTGCATCAGACACACCTGATTTCAAATGCAGAGCATAATTAGAGGTCTGAACTTCTATAAAAAGAATAATGACATCCGCCCAACAGGGTTGCCCTGAAAACTGCATAGGATTCTTAGAAAGCCCTCAGCCTAGTGCTTGGCAAGTGCCAGACCTCAATCAAGGATAGCTCCTGTTGTCCTAAAGTGTTCTCTTCTTGCATCACCTCCTCCAAGCTGGCAGCCCTGCTTTCTGCAGCATGGTTGGGCCATCCGTGGTCAGGTGTTTGTGCACATGTCTTAGCCCCAAAGGTTCTGGGCATCCTTTCCATGTTGTTTAATGAGCACTTTCTACCAATCAATGGGGAGGATAGTGAGGAGGTGATCCTGCTGGCACATAGCTGGGAAAATCTAATCGAAACAGCCCGTCCTCACCTCTGCAGAAGTCCACCACCCAAGCTTCCCGAAGTTCTCCAGACAACTATGAAAATAAACATTGCCAGGGAATCTGGAGACACTGTCCTCATTTTATAGGAGATGAAGTTGGAAAAGTCTACCGTGCTATCCCTCAGCTGGCAGACAGCTTGGTAGTTTTCTCCTTCCTTCCACACCTGGAGGGACATGGCATTGCCCATGAGACAGAAGTCCGGGCCAGTCCCACACTGCCTTGCCCAATAAGCATTTGGATAATGATCTGTGTTCACCATTTACAGTGAACACTGCCTCAGCTGCTATTTCTTCTTTAGTTTATGTACATCAGCAAAGCCCCTCAGATATTTAAACCGTAAGGCCTTTTCTGTTCCTGCTACAAATTCTGCCTGACAAAGAGGCCAGTGCATCCCTGTTTGATTTATGCTTCTCAAGTCTTCCCTGGGCTCAAGATCCACATCCCTTTCTTCCGTCTGATTCCTATTCTCCTTGACAAAAGAAAAAAATGCTGAGGCCCAGGAAATGCTTACCATTAATTTCTAAGGTCACTTTCCATTTTAAGATCTCATAACCACAGGGATGCCTGGGTGGCTCAGTCTGTTAAGCGTCTGACTTTAGCTCAGGTCATGATCTCATGGTTCGTGGGTGCAGGTACCGTGTTGGGCTCTGTGCTGACAGCTCAGAGCCTGGAGCCTGCTTCAGATTCTCCCTCTCTCTTTCTCTCTCTCTGTGCTCCTCCCTGGTTTGTGCTCTCTCTCTCAAAAATAAATAAACATTAAAAAAAAAAAGATCTCATAACTGTGAACCCCCATATGACTGTTAACCCTCACTTTCCCAAGCCCCATGCCACCCTCCCCTCGCCATGCATGGTTTGGGTGGCAAAACAATGAGCATAGTCAGATACACCTTCTGGTAGGCCACAGCTATCACTAGATGTACTCTTCTAAGCATATTTATTGAAAGAATGAATAAATGAATGAATGAATGAATGACATGAAAAAATATGATTTGGAATAGTGAAAAAATATTTATCATTTATTAAAAATTCCCTGTCATATTCCAAGGACCACTGTTTGTGGGTGTGGAGTCACAAGAAAGACGGATCTGCTTAATTTCAATTTCAATTTAATTTAATCGATTTAAATTTCCCTACCTTATCCACAAGATAAGAGCTGGGGATATTGGGGTTAGATGCAGGGCCATGCCCATGCCACGCGAGGGGCAGGGAGGGACAGGAGGTGAGGTGCTCTCTGCCAAAGAAGAAATGTAAGTGATGGGGGAGGGGCAGAGGCACCCAGCAGAAATGTTCATTGACTTCCCTGTCATTTGTAGTGGGATCCCATCATTAGCCTCTCCACAGAATCTTTAGCAAAGATGCATTAAAACCTGCTTTCTTCACCAGTGTTGAAAGAATTCTGGGTTTGTTCTTAGGGGAGGGATATGCCAAAGGACTGAGTCCTGCTTCAACATGGCCACAGGTCATGAACAGAGACCACCATGTGCCCTGTTGTGTTACAGAGGAGAAAGAGACACAGAGAGAAGGAAGGAGGGAAAGGGAAAGAAGGAAGGAGGAGGGAGAGATGGACAGAAGAAAGGAAGGAAGGAGGGAGGGAAGGGGGGAGGAGAGAGAGGGATGGAGGGAGAGAGGAAAAGTAAGGAGGAGGAGAGAGGAGGGGAAGGGAGGAAAGAGGACGGAAGGGAGACAGGAAAGAGGAGGGGGAGGGAAGGAGGGATGGAGGGAGGGGAGGAAGGAAGCAAAGACTTTCAGTAGGATTTTGAGCCTTTGCCCCATTTACCTAAGGCAGCCAATTTAACAGTAACAACCACTTCTTGTCTCTCATTTTAAAATAGTTTGGGTATAAGAAAATTAAAACTGATGTCACCCCAAAATAAGTATTCAGGTCTAAGGAGCTGAAAATTTGGAAAACTTGTCATGTAAATGTGGCTAGAAGGGGATTAAGAATGAGGAACAGAGAGGCATGTGTCTTTGATTTTCTTTTATAATCTCCTTTGAACTCTTTGTACTCAGATCTCCCAATCCCTGCAGGAATTTCCTCCAAGTTCTGGGGAAAGAGAATCTGATCCTTTCAGGATGCTTTACTCCAACTGGAAATGAGTGGCTCCTTTCCTCCATACTGATAAATCATGGGCCTAGTTATTATTTATTAGTTTTATTTCTGAAAACAGCCTTTGCCTGCACCTTTAGGGCCATGAGCCATCATAAATAATGGGCATTTCCAGTAAACAATCCAAATCCACTTGATAGGCCACTAAATCAGCTGGATGCCCCCACCTCAGAGAAGCTCTGTAGCCATGTAACGTGCTTCACAGAGCCTTCCAGTGAAGGCTCCCAGGGAATACCTTCCAGGGATGGAGATAAGTGGGGTGGGGTTGGGGGTGGGGATGGGTGTATTAAAGCCCTGAAGCTCCAGTTAGACTATTGGATCTGTCTCAGTAGTCAACACTAGGAACCTCATCTGTCTATGACAGAGACTATATGACTCAAGAAACAGAACAAGTTTTCCCAGGGTCCACTTGGGATGGGATGGTGTCTTCAGTCCAAGCAGAACAATTTGTACCGCAGGCCACTGGGCAGGATCCCCTCATAAGACACAGACCTCTGGAGTGGTCTGAATCTAAGACCATGAGAAAACAGCCCAGCCTTATGCTTCATAAAACTCCAAGCCCAGTGCCTTTAGGCTACAATCGCTACAGGGAGGTGAAGTAGGGAGTCAACACAGAGAGAGTGTGGGTAAGTAGAAGGCAACCCTTCTCTGTCATTATATGCTCCTGAAATCCCATATCCCCCAGAAAGTCACCCCAGGTTGACTGGAGGCCTTCTGAGGGTTTTGCCTGCTCCCAACCTGTTGAAGCAGATTTCCAACAGAGGGCAGACTCTATCCAGGACCAGGAAGGGCAACCACATGGAATTCCTGTGCAGAGCCATTACCCAGCCCCCCTTTTTGTTAAGTGTTAAACCTCTGGAGTGTTGTGTCATGAAAAAATATGAGTACAAATGACCCAGCTGTAAACTGCCTTGGAAAATAATTAGCATGAAAGCCCAAGTTAGTCCCAGGGGGCCAGCTCAGAATCCAAAGTCCCCAGAGCTCCATCCTAATCATATGGAAACAGTATGGCCAGTAAGAGGATGCCAGCTGCAGAACCTGAATTTTCGAAAAGCAGCTCGGGGTAACTGGAGCCCCCAGCAACCCAGCCAGCAGATATAGAATGATGGTGACAAAAGGAAATGAGATGTCCAAGTGTATGTTTCAGGCAGTACCAGCCCAGGCACTGCTCTGGGCAGAAGGAAGGAGGGCCTGAACTTGTGTGGCTGAGTCAGAAAGCAGAGGTGACTGCCCCTCTCCCCGCCTCTCCCTCAGGGCAGATCCAGCTTCTGCAAACAGCTACATTTTCTGACAGCCCTACCACCTGGCCTTCGGTCTGTTTGTGTGCGTGTGTGTGTGTGTGTGTGTGTGTGTGTGTGTTGGGGGCAGGGGCAGAGGTAGGTGTGTCTCAGCCTCCAATGTGATGCTGTTGCCTTGTTTGTGTCATCGGAAAGGAATCACCTTAGGAGAAACCAGCCAGCTGGGTAATTAAGCAGCCAGAGCATTGCCTAAGGGAGCTGAGAGCCCCAGAACTAGAGATTAAGGAAGGGCACTCCTGAGATATGCCTGAACCCTAGAGAATTCCTTAGTGCAAGGGATCCCTCCCTTAGAGTCAGGAAGATGACTTTTGATCCCAGACTAAGGGACGTGAGATCTGCTGTGCTGTCTAGCAGCCTAGCCCAAGGTGACAGCATCACAGGGCATCTCATTTTAAAAAAGAAGGAGACTAGGGGTGCCTGGGTGGCTCAGTCGGTTGGGCGGCTGACTTCAGCTCGGATCATGATCTTGCATTTTGTGAGTTTGAGCCCCATGTCGGGTTCTGTGCTGACAGCTTGGAGCCTGGAGCCTGCTTTGGATTCTGTGTCTCCCTCTCTCTCTGCCCCTCTCCTGCTCATGCTCTGTCTCTGTCTCTCAAAAATAAAGATTTAAAAAAATTGTTTTTAATTAAAAAAAAAAAAAGGAGACTAAATAGGACGGGAGCATCTGGGAGGGGGAAGAGGAAGAGAGAGAGACTGATTAATACTGTTATGGGCCAATCAGGAAAACCCCATGCGCAGTGCCCACTATATGCCGGGCACTATACGGGCACTTGCCATGGATTCCCCATGTGATTGCTATCACTGCCCTGTGAGGACTGTCTCCCCATGGCAATGATAGGAGTGGGGAGACAACAGGTAGGTGTGCCTGGCTTGTGGCCATCGACACTCCCACGAAACCAGTGGGTCATCTTGCAAACACACAGGTCTGGAAAAGCCCGGTGAGAAGGAAGGGAGTCATTCCACCTTAGCCCATCTCCTCATGCCTTTCCAGGGAAGGCAGCTCAGAAGGAATGCTTTTATCTTTTTCATCCTTCCCTAGTTCCACAAATGTTTATCAAGTGACTATTGTGTGCCAGGCATCAGGCACTGGGAATACAGTGGTGGCCAAAACCAATAAGCTCCCTGCCATGAGGAGATTACAGTCTAGAAGAGGGGCATAGATTAATGAGACCATTCTGGAGAGCAATGAGGATAAAAGGCAGGGAGATGAGAAGAAAAGGGGGCAGGAAGACGGTTTTAGTCAGAGTGGTCAAGAAGGGCCTCTGGAGAGCTGACCTCTCAGCTGAGGCCCCAGGGATGTGGTGGAGGGAGCACGGATGAGCTGGGGAGGAGCCACGGGTGGTAACCACAGGGAAGGGCAGCAGACAGGAGAGACCTACAGATGTGTAGAGAATGAAAAGACCCCAAGGACTGAACATTCTGAGCAAGGAGAAAGCATTTATTAGGCAGTAGAACTGGAGGAGAAGGCAGGGGCAGGTCAATGGGACTTCACAGGCCACAGAAGGGACTTAAACCTCACTGGAAGCACAATGGGAAGTCGCCTTGAGGTTTTGCACAGGGGAGGGATATAGCGAGATTATATTTTAAAAATATCACAGAAGATGGGCTATGTATATGTGTGTCAAGAGGGAGATAGGTATGGAAGCAGAGAGACAAATGAGGAGTGCACAGCGGTCCAGGCAAGAGATGGCCAATATTAGGATGGAACCTGTGAACTGTGATCAGATCTGGGGTATATTTGAAGGTGGAGTGGACAATACTTAACAGACTGGACTCTAGGTTTGAAAAGAAAGAGAGAAAGAGAGAAAGACAGAGAGAGAGAGAGAGAGAGAGAGAGAGAGAGAGAGTGAGTTCGGGTCCGGGATGACACTTGGGTTCTAGTACAAGCATCTGAGTGGTTGGTGGTTCCACTTCCTGAGAGGGGAAAAAAGTGGGTGAGAACTAACAGGTTTGGAGGGAAAATTAAGAATTCAAAGTTGGACACATGGAGTCCTTGGACCTCTGTGCTTCTGTCCTCCCTGGGCCGTGCCCCCAGTGGGATGGAGCACTGCATGAACTGTACCATCCTTCAAAGGTACCCAGCTAGCTTCAAGGAACCAGAGCCTTGAGCAAGTCATGGCCCCAGGTGGAGGGCACACCCTGTGATATCCCAAGTGCTTCCTGCTTCTGGTCTTTTTCTATTGTCTGTGACACAACTCACAAGGCTGTAACAGAAGAACACAGGAAGACCTTGGGCCGGAAGGACTTTTCTGTCCCAGTGTTCCCAGATAAGGGATTTATTTTTCTGCACCTCACTGTCCTCATTCCTAAGATGGGACCTTCCTTAAACATTTCTTGTAGAGTCTGAGGGAGATAAAGTATGGAAAGCACCAAGCATAGAGTAAGGGCTCCAACATTTGCTTTTATTATTTTATGTACCAAAGCACTCTAGCAGACATTTAATTTCTACACCTGCCTCCTCTTTAGTGAGACAGGTACCTGCAGGTTACCTAAAAATCTTGACAGAGTCCTCTTAGAAGGTCGGGGTGGGCATCACTTGGGTTGGTGAGGGCCCCTAGAGTCACCAGGGTAACCTCTCTCTGAGGGAGATTCAAAGGGATAGTATCAGATCTACTGTGTTTTGAAGGTTAAGAAGACAAGCTGTATGTCCCGGAGCCTACAGGATGGATGGCATCCTGGAGATGGGGGTAGAGGCATAGACGGGTGTCCTGAAAGCAGGTGACCCTGACGGCTGCAGCCCCTTGACTGAGTTCACTCTCTATAGAGGGGAGGATCATCCTCCCCGAAGAGCAATGGCCTGCCCGGGGCCTGCAACCCAGAGGGACCCTCTCAGCAATGGCCCAGACTCTTCTGTCAGATGGGACAGGGCCAGCATCCAACAGCAATGCTGTGTAGCAATGAGAGGAGGGCTGGCCATAGTGCAGGTCTGACTTCCCTGTTTAAATGTGGATGTTGGCCTGACTGCCTCTATGAGTCAAGATCCCATCAGGAAGCAGAACTCCCCTCACTGGTTCAAAGGAAGTGACCCTAATGAAGGTATTACTTACTACAGTGAGGGGGCAAGGAGAAGAAATGGTGTCACTGGAGCCCAAGAAGGGCCATGAGGGAGGACTCATCCTGTAGAATCTGTGGATACATGCAGGTTTTTTTTAAGCTTTTCAAATGTTTATTTATTTATTTTTTGAGAAAGAGTGTGTGTGTGTGAGCGGAGGAGGGCCAGAGAGAGAGGGAGAGAATCCCAAGCAGTCTCCGCACTGTCAGTGCAGAGCCTGATGTGGGGCTTGAACCCATGAACCATGAGATTATGACCTGAGCCTAAATCAAGAGTCAGACACTGAACCAACTGAGCCACCCAGGCACCCAGAAAGGGTGCATTTTTGTCAGAGATGAGGGAGAAGCAGGGAAGAACTACCCCCAATTCTCCCTTGTGCCTGCTAAGCTTCCTTCTGCTCTTCCATGGCTTCCTATCGAAGTCAGAGCAGGGGGCCCCAGTGATACCATCGGCAGAGCCTCGGGGATGCAGGACATGGTGCAAAAGGGTGGAGAAGGGGTCTGGAGAGAAAACAAGGCAAACAGAGAATGCCCACCATACTCCGTTCTCTTCTTGTGGCTTAAGTCTTGAGTCTGGGTTCTTAGAAACTCAAAGAAAGGGAGAGAAATATATCGGACTTCCCACTAACAGGAGATATGAGTGCTTCAGTGACTAACTGGAAAAAGGAGAGAGATGTGTTCATAGTTACCGTTCACATTTGGGAGGAAATTCTTGCCAGTTATATGAAACTATTATAAGTAGCATGATGCTAATAATAGTTTCATATAACTGGCATGGATTGTTCCACGAACTTGGGCTATAACCATGATCAGGTCTTTTTTATTATTAGCAGCAGCCTCCCGTGATCCAGGACCCTCCCAGACAACATTTACAATACTTCGTGCCCGCAGCACCGAGGGGGCCCTCAGACAATGGCAGAATCCACTTTCGCCACACCCTTCCCCTGGCCTCACAGATGGGCAGGCAGGAGGCTCTTCCTCCCCAGTTGCCTGAGGCCACCCAGAGAGTCAGGAGCTCAAATACAACCCCACAGACCTGACTCAGGCCGGATTTCAAATTACCAGCACTACAGCCCCCCACCCCCAAACCCCCGCCCTGTCCTCGGGAAGACACGGGTCCTGGCCTGCACGCACCCACCCGCATCCACACGTGTTCTCGCTGTGGAGGTACCTTCCTGAGCAGACTCGGTCTGCAGCAAAGCCCACTCCCCTTGTCCCAGGGCTCCGAGCCAACAAAGCCAGCACGTCCCCCCTAACTCTGAAAACACACGTTGCCCATATTTGATGGAAAATTAGATCCATCCATGTATGTCCAAAATGTTCTTCTTTAAAGAATTTCTGATGTCCTGGCAGCCTTTGGTAGCAAGCTTTGTCTCCTTTTTTTCCTTTCTTCCCTCTTTTCTCTTTAGTAGTGATACATTGGCTTTTCCTGATGGTAGCTTAGAACTGGATTTTAGACTGAGCCATTTCAATTCCTCAGAAAAAAGCTTTTTTAGAAAATTTAATAAAGCATGAGGGACCCCAAAGTCTGTGAACCTGCGCAGGTGTCCTGATGCACGCAGACCTAGGAGACAGGTGACGATGCACTCAGAGTTTGCTCCCTCCAAGTCTCCCTGATCGTCTCAGAGACCCCTACCACCTGCCACTCACATGGGTCGGGGCATTGCCTTTTAAACCTTCTAGAGCCTCTGGTGTGCTTTCTTTGGCTTTCTCCACACATCTAAAGTTCCCTGAGGAACCAGGACCGCTATATATTACCAGACAGTAGAGCATCACAGTCTTAGAGTTGAGGCCTGACTCACCACCTCCCAGCCCCATGACCTCGGGCCTGTTAGCTGTTTATCTCTGTGTCTCAGTCTTCTCCACTCTAAAATGGGAGTGTTAAGAGTCCTGATGCCTTTGGGACTTGTTTTGAGGATTAAATACACTGATAAATAGAAAGTGCTTACAGCAGCGCTTGGCATGCTCTAATACACATACATACACATACTCACACATGCCACTAACCAGATGCTCCTAGGTCAAGTTCCTAAACGTCTTCAGGCTTCCCAGAAGTAAAATGAAAGCCATGACCAGTTCCCAGTTCTACGGTGACGATTCTGTGGGATGATGTATGTACAATGTCTACCAGTGCCTGGCACATGGCAGGTGCCCCCAAAAGTCCTTCACCCCATCCCTCCTTTTGTTCCCTTCCTAGCCCCACTTCAGTGGCCCCGGGGCAGCAACACTCAGAAGCACGGCATCGTCAGTATTTAAACAACTCAAGAGCACAGCCATTTTCCTACAACTTGGAGACTCTGACTTGGCACACCACCATCCTTTGAGCACCTGCAAGATGCCCAACCCCAAAACTAGGAGAGGCTCACCACAGAGTGAAGGGTGAACCACATAGCTCCCCACACAGCCAGCGCTGCGCACACAGTTTTGAAAGGGAGAGGAAGAGAAGGTGGTGGTGGAAGAGCTAGAGATCGAGAATGATCCTGATAAAAAACAAGCTGCTGACATCTTGGTTATTAAGGCTAGAAGCCTGCTGGCAGCCCTGCCCCTCTCACAGCTGGAGTGCGGACATGCTCCCCATCTGGGCCGAGCCTGACCCATGCCTATGTTGGTCACGAGAAGACCCTACAGTTTTCAGGAGCTCTGGACATCCTGCTCCCCATGTGTGGGTTCAGAAGCTCGCTGCCTCAAAGGCACCGTCTATCGCTGTGCCAAGGAAAAAGCATGGTCTGCATGCTTGTGCACCCCACCCCTGGCCAGAATTCATATGTTGAAAACCTAATCCCCCTTGTGATGGTATTCAGAGGTGGGGCCTTTGGAAGGTGCGGCCTTTGGAAGGTGCTCAGGCCATGAAGGGGGATCCCTCAGAAGTGAGTGGGGTGCCCTTGTAAAAGAGGCTCCAGAGGGGCCCCTAGTGCCTCTGCCATATGAAGACACAGCCATAGGACCTGGGGGAGGACCCTTCCCCGGCCCTGTTGACATCCTGAGCTCAGACTTCCAGCCTCCAGAGTATGAGAAACACATTTCTGCTGTTGACACCCACTATGTGGTATTCTGTGATAGCAGCTGGACAGGCTAGGACCAAAGCATGCCTTGAGCTACTACTCAAGGGTCTACTTGGTGACCCTTGTCACCTTGCCTCATACCCTGGCCTCCCATG
Source organism: Neofelis nebulosa (assembly GCF_028018385.1). NCBI lineage: Eukaryota > Metazoa > Chordata > Mammalia > Carnivora > Felidae > Neofelis > Neofelis nebulosa. Next base: position 102,331,174 of record NC_080789.1, on the reverse strand, counting down.
ACATCTGAGCCCGGTCTGATTTTCCTGGACATCTGGGGTCCTGATGTCCTGCCCAGCTATTGCTTGTTTGCCATCCCAGGAACCAGACCCTTTCCTATAAACCACCACCTGGGACCCCTTCAGGAATGAACAGATCACTGGGGACCGTACTGTCCCACCTATTCATTGGGATCCTCACAAACTAATTACTGATGCTTGCTGAAGGGGGCTACCCACCTTGCAGAGCAGACTCTGGCCACCAAGGCCCCAAGCTTCACTCATTTTCCCCTAGCAACCCCATCCCACCACCTAGGTCCCAGCTCAGTCTCTGCCCCACCATTGCCATACAGCCACCAGCTCACAGTGTGCCTTGCACCCGAGCCTGTGACCACTGTTACCATGGCAGCCAGGGAGGCAATTACTGTGTCTTTATCTACCACTGCTGAGCCAACTCTTAACACATTCTGGAGTCTGTCACAAATATTTGTGGCCAGAAGGGACCTCAGATGGGCCTGATGTCTGGGCCTGTTGGGAGATGCTCCCAAGAAATCGGTCTTCACCACCCAGCCTTTGCAGGAAACACTTGGGAACTTGCTGGGGTTGTTTACACCAGCTGTTTGCACCTGGTGAGCAAGGCGGTAGTCATAGGCTCCTCAGCAATCAGGAGATCTGAGGCAAGAGGCCAGACGGGTATTAAAGCCAGCGTGAGAATGGCACAGGAAACCCCTAAGCCTGGCAGAATCCTCATTCCATTAGGTGGCCTTATTCACAACTTTTTGTCCCCATGCAAGCCTGGGGGGACTCTGCAGTCATACCTCTGCCTGAAGGTGCACAGGTCACCCCTGCTGTGCACGACCACCTCAGTGAGTGGGTTAGTGTGCACACTCTTTGCCATTAAGGACACTTTAAGTCTTCTGATAGCTTTGTTGCATCTTTCAGTGACTGTCCCATCAAGCCAACTTCACATTTACCTTATTCATCTCAATGTTTCTGCAAATCCTTTTGAAGGTAGGAAATAACAAACGCATACATGCTCGTGGTAGCTTCCACTGTAGTTTGCAGGATGCCTAGCCTATGGGCACTCCCCAGAAAAAAATTTTTTGAATGCATAAACGAAGACAGAGATAACTGCATCAGCAAACTCACAGATCTCCTGTGAGGCAGGCACTATGGGGGACATAAAAGGAAATATAAGACCGAGGAGCTATTCTCCAAGGCTTTGTAGCCTGGCTGGAGCCAGCAGCAGAGACCCTTGCTGTCCATGGAGTGTCCACACACTTCTACACATCTTCCCACTGCTTCACAATTAGGCTGCTTCCAGCCAGTGTGCTGTGAGCAGAAGTGAGAGATGGCGTGTTTCACAGCCTCCCTGGTGTCCATGCGGCCTCCATCAGTCTGGGTCCAGAGCCCCTGTCCTGCTGCACTGGACATGGAGCATGAGCAAGAACAGGTAAACAACTCCAAATTATGCACCTGAGATTTTAAGATAGATTTATCACCCTGGCAGAGTCTCGTCTACCCTAAGACTGGGAAACCCACACACAAGGGCCCCGAATGCTAGTTTATATCTGACCCAAGGGCAAATGGAAGTTGTCTGTGGGGGCATGGAGTGGTGCTCCCCTCCCCCAGCCCAAGGAGAAAGTTTGAAAAGACTGACTGGGTGGGGATTTCCAAGCAGGAGACCCATAGACAGAGGCTAAAGACAAGGGCATAGTCCTTAGGCTGTGACAACAGTCCCCACAGAGGTGATGATCAGTGGAGAGGAAGGAGGGAAATAATGAAGGAAAGATCAGTAAAACTGGTTCCAGAAAAGCTCCCTGTTTGCCCAATGCCACATATCTGGGGATGGGAGGGAGAAGGAGTCAGGCCCAGAACTCAAAGGTTCCTTCCACTGGGCTCCTGAATTCAGTGGCCCTTCCACTATACAAAAACACCTGTCTGACCCTCTGAGAACATCCAGTCCAAGGCAGACAAGAGCAGCAACCTAGGACGAGGCCCACATGGGTTCCTGCATGGAGACCCAATACACCACTTTGGTCCAGACAGTAAGAAACTCACACCGACAGAGCGCAAAAGGTATTTGCAGTTCAGAGGGACAATCTGAGTTTGAGCCTTAGTAAAATGAGGATATAATACTCTCCTTGCTGACCGCACACAGTTTCTGTGAGGATGAAATGGGATAACAGAACTCTTTTAAGTTGAAAGTCGCTTTATGAGTATCGCTATCACAAAGAACAAAAGGTACTTGCCAGGATTTCATCTCCTTTCCAGAGCACAGACTTCCTTACCAGCCACTGGTTGCACAGCGTGGGGGAGCCTGAACTTTGTGGGTAAGGGAGAAAGCGCTGTTAGGAACAGTGGATGTAGCTTCACAGTGTGGATGGTGTTTTATGGCCCAATGCAAAGAGAATTTGCCCTGCGTTGTAGACAGGAGGTGCTCACTAAACCCTTGTCAGTGAGGTTCTGACTGTGGACCACGCTCTATCTTCTAGCCCTACCACTCTCTAAAGCCATGGAACACAAGTGAAACAAAGTAATGCAAATGGGCAGCAGGAAGACATTTCTGCACCATCGCCGATTTCCTGTTCCTCTCTTCCCTACTTCCTGCCCACACACTCATTAATCTCCTTTACATTAGGCCTTCCTGCCTCTCTCTTCTCTGTGGCATCCTATGTCCCTGCCAGGATAGTTCTGCAAACATACAGCTCTAATCATGTTGCATTCTTCAGAAAGTCCCCCAGTGGTGTGGGGCCAGAGCCACTGAGGGGGATGGGGGACGTTTCTTTCCACTCCTGATGCTTCCCCGATGTGGAAGGAGTGTGTTATTTGTAATGCCCTAACTTGTCTCCCCCACCTCATCCTTTACCCTCTTGGGGGACAGAAGCTTATCTCATTAGTCAGCCTGGAGGGTGACACCAGCATGCCTCATCTGTCCACCCCCTCTGCCCTTCCTCTGGGGAGAAAAGGGTCTATGCCCTGCCCCTCCACGTCCTAAGACTTGCCTGGCTTCCCTGCCCTCCGTTGCTGGCCACTGGGAGGGACGTCTGTCTGTAATCCTGTATTAGGAAGCCTATCTGGCTCTCCTGCTAAGCTGTTTCCTCCCATGTAGCCTATTTTAGCTTTAAAAGTGAAGTCTCAGCTTTTGCCTACATCTTACTTTTTAGCATATTCAATGATTAGGGCTGAGAGATAGGTACTTTTTATTGGATGACTCTTCGAACTCCAGCAAACACTTTCCCATGTCTATGAAAATTAGCAGCATCCTTGGCCTGGCATTCAAGGTCTTCTACAGAAAAATCAGGTCTGGGTCAATGCTCTGGGCCTAGTTTCTCACTCTGCTATGCCCTGGACATGCTGCAGACCCTAGAGGAACCACCACACTGGACTCCTGTAGCATCCTGGACATGCTTCGTGTTTCCTTCTTCCCTACGCTGAGCTCTCTGCCCCCTCGGCTCCCCTGGCACCAAAGCTGTGCCCATTGTACAAGCCTAGCCCCTGTGCACTCCCCCCCTGTGCCTTTTCTGACCCTGAGGGGTCTAATTTCTCCCTTCACTGCCAGATTTCTTATTCTGTTTCCTCTGCCAGGAACCTCTTCTCCTCCTGCCCGCTTCCCCCTCCCTCTGCACCTATGTGTCTATATACCACTTATCTGTGAGCAATCCAACTTGATGCCCTTATACCTCAGAAGCCCCCCAGGATGCTCCCCCTAAGTACTTCTATAGAATCTCACATACCACTAAACACCCTGAAGCAACATTCTCTGCTGACTCTTCTCCAGAAACCTATGAAGGAACACGGACGGGTAACACTTATTAATGTGCACATGCGTAAAGAAAGCAGAACCTCCATTCCAGATGGTACCTCTACATCCACATGGAGACCAAAAGTCAATGCCCACTGTGAGTAGAGGCCAAGCCAGGGAAAGGCACTGAAAGAATCCCTTTAACTGGAATTAATGAAACCTTTCTGGAATGTTCTGATCCTCCAGGGAAGGCTCTCTTGACAAGGGGGTTATCCTATCAAGTGTCTAGCTTTTAACTAGTCAGTGAATTAAAGACATCTAATTATTAGTTCAATTTTTCTGAGGATAGTCAGAAGCTGACAGCCCTAGTCCCCAGATTCCACCAGGGAAAGAGGTGCATGCCCCAAGGCCACCCAGGATAAGTACCATGAGGAAAGGGTCTCAGTTCTCAGCTCTCCCCTGTCTAATAAGCGCAAATGCCAAAAAATGGTGCTCAGGCAACAGCAGGTTGTGGCTCAAATGACACGTCTGAATACTGAGGCCACCGCATTTTTCTCACTGGCTTGAAGCTTGGGAAGTCTGATATGCCTCTTTGAAGTCTGCTCAGTGTGTGGGGAATGTGTGGATTTTCTGGGGCCTCAGCAATATGGGGATAGATGAGACCCTCCAGGGCTCAAGTATCAAGAGCTTTCTCCACTCTGTAAACACTCCTGGGAAAATGAGGAAAGGCTAAAACTCTGTAATTTGTAACAGGAAGTGTTGAACCCATCTTGCTTCTAGGTTAGGCTAAAAAGAATAGGTCCCATGAATGATTCTTTGGCGACAATGAGGCAATCAACTTGGGCTGGAAGACTACTGATAGAGAATGCCCTAAGGAGGATTTCTGGCTGAGGGGAGGCCCCTGGCAGGCCCTGCAAGTACGTAACTTCTTTGGTACTTCCTCATTTCTCCAAATGAAATGCACTCTACAAAGCATTTTGTTCCTGTTCTTTTTTTCGTTTTCAGTCACCACCACCAAAAACCTCGCATGTGTTGAGCCAACTTCGTTCAAGGGGGCCTAGGGCAGACATGGGATTTGGTGACACAGTACCGATTTTGGTGAGCCATGTGGCCACAGCACCATAGATCTCGTCCAGGATGAGGATGACCACGAGGTTGATGATGACTGCTGTGGCTGTCACTGTCACCCGGACGTTGGAGCGTGTAGCCTTGTTGAGAGACAGGGCTGCTGCAGTTGTTATGCGATACACGATGACCCCAAAGACGATGGAAAATGTCAGGGCAATCTGTTTGAGAGACAGGGAGAGTTACGGCTCAGCAGACAAGTACTGGGCAGCTATTATTTGGTCGGCCAACAGTCCTCTTCGCTACGTCAGGTACTATTAATCTGGAGTCCACCAGTAGGCAACAAGGGGGTGGCACACCCTCTAAACTCTCGTGCAAATTCTATGGAGGGGTGCACTGTCCATGGAGACTGTCTTCCATTTACGAAATGCCAAATGGTCTCTAATACATACAAACCCCTAAGGATGAAAACACTGGACGCTGAGGTGCGTACAACACACGTGATGTTATTTCTTTCATTAGGGGGTTTCCAGTTGACCACGGAGGAGAGCTGAACTCTTACAGTGAATGAGACCTGAGAGGTACTGCATGCTCTGTGAAGGGGCTGAGAGTACAGAGGAACAAGCAGATCAGGGGAATAATGGGATGTAAACTGGGCTCTCGGTGAAAGGAAACAGGGAGCCATGGAAGGTGTCTGAGCTGAGAAGCGGTGAGTCAGCTTCATGCGGTGTGTGTGGGAAAGCTGCCCAAAGAAGAATAAAGAGAGATAAACCAGGCATGAGATTTGTAGACTCTTGGTCCTCAGGGTGAACAAAATATCACTGTAAGATTTCTCTGCCAGGCAACTGTAATAGAGGACTCGGATTTCTCCTTTGGTGCAGAAATCTCCGGCTGTTAGGCTGAAAGGAAAGCTTACCAGTCGCTTGACCTCCAAGGGCCCCCCATTTCCTCTTTCTAGAACCTAAGAATAATAACTCACTCTCCCAGACCAGGCCCTCTCCTCTCCCATCAGAGCCAGGGAGGACCATTTCCATGAAGCAGAAGGATGTCAGGGGAAGAAAGTGCCCTGCATAAGCTCTCAGGGCAGAGGAAGGAGATTGAACGTCTAGGTGTGTAACCTGCTCAGAGCAAAACTCTAATTTGCGTCAGTCAAGTGAAGTCTTCTTAGAATTGTTTCTGCACAGGAGGCTGTTCAGGTAGTATTTCCTCTGGGATCAGGGGATGGCGGGGGCAGGAGGGGGGTGGTTGGCGTTGGCTGGGGACAGCAAAGATTCCCTCTGAAAATACAAAGTATCCTGGACTACACGTTCCCTCCCTAGAAAGGAGGGGAGGAGAGAGGGGGTAGCAGGAGTGGGGGGGGGGGGGCGCCGCTCTGGTTCAAGCAATGCTTTGCAAGCTGTGTATGACACCGGTGGGCGAATGGGGAATGGGTTCCAGATGTGTCAAGGTATGAACGACTTCAGGCCTCTGGGGGGCGCTTGGGGCTGCCGGAGCTGGGGGTGTGCTGGTGGCAGCCTCAGCTGTTTATCCCCGCACGCTGTACAAATATCAGCATTTGCCCTGTGGGCCACAGTGTGAAAAAGGAGGCCTCCCTAAGGCAGGCAGGATGGCAACGTTCTCTGGGTAGAGGGCGTGTGTGCGTGCATGTGCGCACGCACATGTGTGTATGTCAGGGTGGAGAAGAGGTTACATGGGAATGACACCGTGTGGGAGACCCTCATTAGAGGGAGTGGGAGCGGCAGAAGCCCCAGCCTCCAGGACGACGGAGGAATGGGCACCGTGTAAGTAGGAAAGGCTGGACATGACATCACCGCTCTCCAAAAATGTAGACATTTTCACTTCCCGTTCCTCTGGGACTGTCACTGCCAGACAGTAAGGGCCTGGAAAACGTGGTGTGAGATTCTTTTCCCCCGAAATCACTTTTGCAGCAAAAGGCCAGTGATGGAAGTATTGATGAGGCGGGGGAGGCCAGGGCATCAAAGAGTGAGTGTGTGTGAGCATTCTGGAGGATTCTGGGGGAATGACTGGGGGGAAAACAATGGCAAAAACATCCTTTGCTTTGGGTCCTGGGGGTGGGGCATGGAGGAATGAGGGGGAAGGAGATCGGCTTCTATTCTTCTCCAAGAGGCCCAGCTGCTAAACTGGGGAAGGAAGAAAATTCTTTATTGCTACCCGGAGTGTGATCCATGGACCTGCTGCATGGGCCAGGAGCTCGGTCAACATGCAGCATCTCCAGGATAGCTCCAGATCCAGTGGCTCAGGATCCGCACTTGAACGAGACTCCTATCCAAGTTCTAGAGGCACTGCTCTACTCACTTGTCCCAGCCTCCTGTCCTCCTGGGCCCTACCTCCAACACACCCCTCCCCAGCCCTCTGGTGCTGTTCTGTGCAATCCTAGATTCTCAGCTCCTGATTTTCCCTTCCACTACAGCAACCAGGTCTGCAGCTGTCCTTCAGTGTCCCTGCAGGCTCCTCAGGACTCCTCAAGCTAGATGAGCCTGGAGGACACCAGCCCAGTCCTGTGACCAGTTTGCAGATGAGGAAACAGGCATGAAAAGTGAAGTGATTTGCTCAAGGTCACAAGGCGTGGCCTACAACCTTAGCCTCTGGAATCCTGATGGGAGTTAAAGGATACTAGCATTCAGGGGTCATCCACGTCCAGCCTCTAATTTCATATGTAAGGAAACTGAGGCCCAAGAAGCAGTAATGTGATCGGTCCAGGGTCTGGACAGCTCCTGGCAAAGCTGGGATGCTAATGGCGGAGCCCTCTCGATTGTGTTATTCAGTACACATCTACCTGAGCCCTTATCCTTATAACAATCATGTAAAACATGCCTTTTGTGGATGCCACTTACTGACTGTCCAGGATCTGAACCCTGCTCTGTGGCTCCCACGTCTACAATCTCATCCTATCCTGATGTTAGAAAGCAGGTCCTCTAGTAGTACTAAATCCAGCACTGTTTTCACCACTGTGGCTGCAGTGTTGATGTTGCTTAGTAAATTCAGGAAATATGTGCTGGGGATATTTCATGTTTATGAGCAGTCTCCCCCCAAATAGGCCAAAAGTGGGGACTTGTCTTGGACTGCATTCTGTGCCTCATGCCCTTTCACAGCGGTGCTTTACTGCAGAACCTACTTGGTAAAGATTTGCTGGTCCCTAGCTCTAGGACCCTAGCTCTCCAGAACATGGGAACATCACCATGGTCCCCATTGCTTTTGGTGTTCTGATCCCATAGCTTTACTTGTGGACACAGCCAAACTGCAACAGAACCCAGGCTATGGAGTCCAGAGTCCTATTTAATGCTATGAGAGATAGGAAGGAGAGACGGTCTGTCTGGTCCCCACGCTCCAGGTCTTACATCCACAATCATGGTGGAGAAAACCACTGCACACGTACAAGGATGAGCCTAATAGCAGGCGGACAGAGTACAGGCTCAGTTCATGAGCTTCATATGTGCCGAGCAGAGCACAGGGGGATTAGTCAGAGAAAATCCCACAGAAGTAGCTTTGGGACAGTTTCCTACGAGAAAGGTTTGGAGAAAAGAATACAAAAAACAAAACAAAACAAAAAAAAAGAGCAAGTAGAAACAGATAAGTCAGAAGCAATCTTGGCTGAACCAGTGGGAGAATAGCCAGTCTGAGGCAGGGCATGTAATAGTAGCTCAATTTTAAAACACACACACACTATCGACTTTATCATTGACAAATAGATCGTCTCTGGCAACTTATTAATGATTAATTACCTTACTTTCTCATTCAGTCACTCATAAAATATGTCTTGAGTACCTTCTACATGCCAGTCACCATTCTAAGTGTCAGGGATATAGTAGTGAGCAGACTGCCCAGGAGTGTCTGCCCTCGTGGCACTGATCTTCTAGTGGGGAAAGACAGACAACAAACTACTAAAATGCATCAAACAGAGAGTATATCTGGTTAGGAAAGGCATGGGTGAGGAGGTGATATTTCAGGAAGGCCCTAAAGAGGGAAATCGGAGGGAAGTGGCTGTCAGGCAGAGGGTGGCCAAAGGAGAATAAAAGGGGGAGGTGGGTGTGGAGAGGAGGAGGGTCATTCCTGTGGTACAAGGATGCTGGCTTCTACATCTCATGAGATGCAGGGCCTTAAGAGAGTTTTGAGCAGAGAAGTGACATGATTTGATCCAGATTTTAAAAAGATCAGTAAGCTGATGATTTTTTTTTTAAAGTAGGCTCTACACCCACCATGGGGTTTGAACTCACGATCCTAAGATCAAGAGTCGCATGCTCTATCAGCTGAGCCAGCGAACAACCTCAACAGGCTGACTAATCTGTAGGGGCACAATTGGGAGGCCACCACAATAAAGCAGGTGATGGAGGAGGGTTTCTGGGGGCTGGTCCCCAACACACAAGTGGAAGTAAATGACTGCCTTGGGCATGAAGAAAAGCTCAGGCACCTAGCTCTAGAGCCAGGACACTGCTTCTGATAATCCCCTCCCACATAAAAAGAAAACAAAAGAGCTTTAATTCAAAAAGGAAAAACACTGTTGTAGCTCAACACATTGGGTTGGAGAAGAAAGAGAAAATTCACCTTGTCCCACGCTGGCCTCTGTCACAGCTGGGGAAGAGGAACACAGCAGCAGGGCACTGCCTTATTCTCAACCATCCCATGAAAAATATCCCCAGCTGATCTGGCAGACTGGCATCCCTGAAACCCTCCCCACAGTCGTGGTCCTGACCTCTCCTGCCAACGTTTAGTCACAGGGGGTGGAGGAGAGAAGGACGTTCAGTACTCACATGTGTTGCAGTATGTGCCTTTGGTTTTACCCTAATTCCATAACCAAACCCCACTTTTTTGGAAACATCACCCTGCCCCTTTATGTGCCACTCCACACCTTGTTCTAGGGCTGTGCCAAGCCCTTTACTTTAGAAGACAGAGTTGTTTTTTTTTTTTTCAATGAAAAAAAATAAGGAAAAGTTAGCATAAAATAAAGATTTTAAAAAATCTAATAGGTATGAGACTATATAATTTATGGTCCAACCCATAATACTTTTGACAGTAAGAAGGAGTGCTATTGATCTTTATTTCTGTCAACCCAAGCACGCCTGACTGTAAAGGGGTGATCTTTAAAGGGGTCCTGCCCTATTTCTACCACTCTCCTCCTAGCTCCTGTTCACGTAGTCCAGTTCTGGGCACTGGCTGATGACAGGTGGGGGACCCCAGGCGTAGAGAGACACAACAATTAGTTCTCGGTTCCAATATAGAATCTCCCATTTGTATCGAGATGTGGAGTCAGTCGGGTGGGGTTGGGAAAAGGAAGATCAAAGATATAATTATATATTACTTCCAAACAACACAGAAAAAACTCCACACCAGTTAGGAGGTCTCCATGGAATTAAAAAAAAAACTAGAACTTTGGGGAGATGACCCACCGTTGAGCCAGTTTTCAGTACCGGCAAACCTCAAGAGTGTTGCGGGTTTGGTTCTAGACCACCGCAATAAAGCAAGTTATTATGGTGAAGAAAGTCAAATGAATTGTTTGGTTTCCCAGTACATATAAAAGTTATGTTTGTACTATATTGTAATCTATTAAGTGTGCGGTAGCATTATGTCTAAAAACAACCCATCATACATACTCTGATTAACAAATACTTTCCTGCTAAAAAGTGCTAACCATCTGAGCTTTCAGTCAGTTGTAATCACTGATCACAGATCACCGTAACAAATATAATAATAATGAAAAGGTTTGAAACAATGCAAGAATTGCCAAGCTATGACATAGAGACCAGAAGTGAACAAACGCTTTGGGAAAATGGTGCCAAGAGATTTGTTCAAGGCAGGCTGCCACAAACCTTCAACTATAAAAAATGTAACACCTGCAAAGCGCAATAAAGCACAATAAAACAAAGGTATGCCTTCATTTGTCCGTGGTGGTGAGGTAACCTGTTTGTTGTTGACACTGATGCTGATGATACCAGCTCCTCTCTCAGACAGTAGACAAGCTTCTATTTTCAGTGCTCTCCTTGCCTGACTGATCACTGGCATATGACATAAGTGATTGCCCTCCCCTTGCAATACTTTCTTGGTTTCCACAACTCCCTACAATCCTTTGGCTGTTACTTTTAATCTTGTCTTTTGGATCCTCCTCATGCTCCCAAACTTGAACATGGCAGTGTCTTGGGACTCAACCCTTGGACTTTCCTCTGTTGACGCTCAGCCTCCTGGTAATCTCATACAATTTCATGGCTGTAAATACCACCAGTACCATCTGATGAGGAGTCCTCTGAACTGCAAATTTATATCCATCATGAAGGCAACTCCAGAATTCCTCCCTATCCCGGTAAGGGATAACTCCAGCTTTTTTGATTGCTCAGGATAAGAACCTTAAAGTCATGGTGGACTTCCCTCTGTTTTGCATCCTATGATGAAATTCTTTTGGATTCACCTTTTCTCCAAGTATAAGCAGTGCCACTTGCATGGCTCTGATTCTTGGCTTTCTGTTTTTTCCACTGGTCTAATTATATCCTGGCAACAATGCCACACCATCATATTTATTACTGTTTTATAATAAGTGTTCATTTGATATATTCTTAGTCTTTGTCCTTCCATATAAATTGTCAGGGAGAAAATAAAAAGACCTAACACTGTTATGGTTCCATTAATGGCCACCCAACTTATATGCTATTATTACTGTGTACACTGTAATTCTACCTTATTTACTTTTATTTTAATGTTTATTTATTTTTCAGAAAGACAGAAAGACAGAGTGCAAGCTGGGGAGGGGCAGAGAGAGGGAGACACAGAATATGAAGCAGGCTCCAGGCTCTGAGCTTTCAGCACAGAGCCTAATGTGGGGCTCGAACTCATGAACCATGAGATCATGACCTGAGCTGAAGGCAGACGCTTAACTGACTGAGCCACCCAGGCACCCCGATTCTACCTTATTTTTAACCCTATGAGACACCATCATTATTGTTTTCACAGCCAAGGTACGCATAGGCTTTCCCACATATTTACCACTTTGTTCTTCACTTCTTAAAACTCTAATTCTCCATATGGGATCACATCTGAAGTACATTCTTAGGATTACCTTTAGTGAAAGAATCAGTTGGTGGCAAACCTCAGTTTTTGTTTCGCTATAAATATCTTTATCCTAATACTTCTATATTGTATTTCTCCTGGGTATAGAATTCTGGATTATCAAGTGTTTTCTTTTCAGCACAGGAAGACAGCATGTCAGTATATTCTGACTTCCAACTGCTATGTGAAATCAATGGCTAATTGGACAGTCTCTTCACTGAAGGTAATCTTTTGATTTCTGAACATATTTGAGATTTTTCTTGTGTCTTATATATTCTATGATTTCATTGTGATGAATGTAAATGTAGATTTCTTTTTATTTTTCCTGCTTGAATTTCATTGGGATTATTTATTTATTTATTTATTTATTTTGGAGAGAGAGAGACAGACAGAGAGAGAGAGACAGAGAGAGACAGAGAGAGAGCGAGCGCACAAGTGGGGGAGGGGCAGAGAGAGAAGGAGACACAGAATCCAAAGCAGGCTCCAGGCTCGGAGCTGTCAGCACAGAGCCCGACATGGGGCTCGAACTCACAAACCGTGAGATCAAGACCTGAGCTGAAGTCAGACGCTTAACTGACTGAGCCACACTGGGATTCTTCAATCTCCAAATTGGAATTCTGTTAGCAGAATTAGCCAGTTAGGTGACCATCGGTTAGTGTATCTTGTTCATTACTATTCTCGCTCCTTTTGCAGCAGTGCAATTAAATACATGTTAAATTTTCTCAGTCTGTTTCCAAATCTATTAATTTCTCTTTTGAATTCTCAATCTTTTGTCTCCCTATGCTGCATTATGGATAATTTTTTCTAACCTGTGCTGTACTTCACAAATTATCTCTTTAGCTATGTCTAATTTGTTGTTAATCCCATCCATGGTGAGTATATATATGTAATATTATGTTTATGTACATTTATATACTCCTGTTCATATTCATATCACATATGTTCATTATTAAATATTTATATATTCATATTTATCAATATATATTCATTTCTAGAAGATTATTGGCTGCTTTTCAAATCTTTAGGTCATTTTTAAAATAGTTTCTTATTTTTGGCAGATATTTTCAACCTGGCTGTCTTAACCTGTGACCTTTAGTCTTTTCTGTCTATCCCCACTGGTTCTCTTTCAGAGTGCTTCAGCTTCTTGTGCAATTGATTGTTTTTAACTGTGTTCTCTTTTTGGTCCTGGAAAAATTCTGGGGGATTTTTTGAGGACTGGTGTAAATATGCTTTCCTACAGAGAATCTGTGTTGGCTTCTGCCAGGCACCTGGAAGGGCTACCTGTCCTCGACCAAGTTTACAGCCCGAGGTTCCCTGGGTCTCTCAAGTGACAAACTATGCTGTAAGTCCATGATGGGGATCATCCATGACCACTTCTCAGAGACAAGGTTTTGTTCCTCTTTTCTCCCTGTTCTACTTAGAACCAGAGCAGTGTTCTCTACAATCACACGAGTCGGGAGGGGGTGGGTTTAGTTCTATTTCACATTTATTCTGAGAGTGTGGTTCCTTGTGGAGTTCCAGTTTAACTTGGTGAGAACTTCCTGTTAGCATCCCCACTTTGAGTGAGCCATATCTTCTGATTTCTATCCTCCTTGCCCCATAAAACCACCAAAACCAAAGCCCAAGTTTGTCTACATGGGAAAATGTCCTCAAAGTAAAAGCAGTATTAACGCCCAGGTATGTGTTTCTTGGTTATCAGTTTCCCCTAGATGGATCCATATTAGGAATAGCCTGGTATTGGGGTGCCTGGCTGGCTCAGTCAGTTAAGCATCCAACTGGTTCAGGTCATGATCTCACAGTTCAAAAGTTCAAGCCCCACATAGGGCTCTGTGCTGACAGCTAAGGGCCTAGAGCCTGCTTCAGATTCTGTGTCTCAATATCTCTCTGCCCCTCCCCTGCTCACACACTCGCTCTCTCTCTCTCAAAAAAATAAATAAATAAACATTAAAAATTAAAAAGAAAGGAATCGCCTAGTAATCTTTACTAACCTATCAGCCCCCCAAGCCTTTAGGAAGAACGAAAAAATACATCCATCCAGTATTTTTTGTTATTTTCAGCAAGATGGGGTGCTACTAATATCCTAACCTACCACTACTGGAGATAGAAGTCTATTTTACTTATCAATTTTCTTATTTATGTATGTATTTGCCATCTGTAAACTCCTTAAAGGAGGGATTATTTTATTTTCTACTCTATCCCCAGTGCCTAAGAACAGTGTCAAGCACATAGATGGCACCCATTAAATATATTTTTAATAGTGTTTTATAAAGATTTTACTTTAATCTCTGCACCCAACGTGGGGCTCGAACTCACAACCCCAAGATCAAGAGTTGCACACTCCACCAACTGAGCCAGCCAGGTGCCTCCCCCACCTGCCCTGTTAAACATTTCTTGAATGAATGAATAAACTTGGTGATGACAATATGCATATTGTGGGAGGCTCTGAAATGCAAAACTAAACTTGGTATCATTCCTGTGTAACACCCTGCAACTTGCCACATATTCTTGAATAAATTCTATATGCCTTGCTCTTGTTAAGGTAACAGATGCAGACTTCTAAGTCTTGGCGAGGCACCCATCGCCTCTGTACTTCAGAAGATCTGTACATCATCTCTGTACTGCTCTGTGAAATGAGGAGCAGGAATAGGTGGTGCCTAGGATCCCTTCTCTTTTTCAATTTCTGAGATTAAGACATGGCTCCTGTCCCCAGTGATCACAGTGACCATAATAATGGCAATAATAATCTCAGATCAGGGCCAGAGTTGCCAGAGTCACCAGAAAATAATTATGATTTCAGTCCCAGAATAAGCAATCCCTCCCCAAACCCACAACTAATGCTTAGAAATGCTTAGAAATGCTCCTAAGGACCCAACTCTCCTTTGTAAAACGGAAGTTCCAGTCTTGAACACTAGAAGGAATGTAGACAGAAAGGGGGGGGGGGGCAGGTGTCTCAGTGACCCAAGCTGAGCCCTTCTGAGCTTCACCTTCCTGAGGTCTTCTCGCTCCACTCACATCCTGGTTCCCAAGAATGACCAGCTACCACTTTTCTGATCTGACTTGAGCCTGAATCACAGACCTATTCCTGATCTTTGCTGACACAGCTGAGACCATCTGGGTCTTCTGAAAAGGTTCTTCCAAACTCTAAGGGAGAACATAGGGAAGTAAACATGGCAACTCTAGTAAACATGGCAAGGCTGAAGAATGAGGCTCACGGAGCCAAAGCTGGCTGTCTTCTGTGGTTTCCAGGCTCTGTTCTCTTCCACAAACCATCAGGGAGAGCCAGCCAGCCCACAGCCCCAACAGGCTGCCACAATTCTGCAGCCAGCTTACCCGGATTACTTCTTCCAAGGTCTTGGTCTGTCTCAATGCGGAAGGCACCACATCACAACCCACCCCCGGAAGTTCCAATTTCAAATACCTGGGCTCAAGGCTGGGAAGACAGAGCCCCCTTCTGTAGCCACTGAAAGCCACTGACCCCCATCCCAGGTCCAAGGGAATCACCTTTCCCTCTTCAGATGGCGGTAATGGCCTCGCTATCAGGTAAGATCTTCCCTGTTTAGACAGGACTGTGGCTTCATCTTTACTAGTCCTCGTTATCCCCACAGCATACTAGAATAACCCACCCATACCATTTGCTCTACAGGATCTACATGCGTAAGTTACAGGCAGGTGTTCCATCAAGGAAATTACCATGAACAAGATGGAGGCGAAGTTCATCAAGTAACCTGGGAAACGATCTTTCCAGGTCAGCTTATCTTCATCATCCTGTGGAAACAGGAGAGTACAATCAGAAGGCACAAACAGATATATCGATTTTCTTTCAAATTTGCACCAATTTGCATATTTAGTCATTCATTACTCTAGATAGGTGTTTTCCTAGTCTCTGATAGCCACAACAGCCCTCCTAATTCTGTGATCTCTGCATAGCCTGGAAAAACCAAGGCGAAATGAGGACAAGAGTTGACCCTTGCCTCAAACTGAGCTGACATTTTAGTTATCAGCTGTGTGATCTCAGATACAAGTCTTGACATTTCTGACCCGCTATTTCTTCATCTGTAAAATGGGCGCGGTCATGACACCCATTCTGCCTAATGCACAGGATGGTTTTATTTACTTTGTTTCATTTTAAAGAGAAATATGTGAATGTAATAAAGCAATGGACAGATGACAGACAGAACCTGACCCAAAGAGCAGCATCCCCAAATAGATCATTCTTTAAATAAAACATCAACCATTCACTGTAGATCCTAGTAAGTGTACAAATTACCCACAACTGCCGTTCTTCAAAGAACCTGCACGTGTAATCGTTTGTTTCCTCCGAAAGGACTATGTTCTGCCCCCGGTCACAAAAGCAAACATTTTGAGGCAGAGGTTGGGCTGATGCCTTGCAGTCAATCTGTCTGCGAACCCCACCTTTCCTTCTCAGACTGGGTCCAGGTCACCCAGGCCACTCTCCTGACCACAGTCATCCACCTTGGACAAACTCTGGGGGCCCGCATTGGCAGGGCGATGTCAGCAAGGTACGGATGTAAGACATCTCTACCAATTAGCTGCCACTTAACTTCTGCCCGGGCACTTGATTTCTCCAAGCTGCCGTTCTATAAGATTAGAATTGGTGCAGTGTCCTGCCTACTACCAAGGTTGTGGGGAAAACCCTCTAAAGCCACATTGGTGAAGATGCCCTGGAACAGCAAAGCGCTCCATGCTGGTGAGGCAGGAGTCCCCCTGCGTCTCTGCAATGTGCCTGAGTCAAACTCAGCAAGTGAACGGCCCAGGGCCTCCTGCTCTATTTTCTCTTCCCTCCTCCCTCTTATTTCAGAACACACCTTCTTTGACTCTAGCAACAGTGCCATCTAGCCTGTGAGAGCTTGTACTGTAGGCTAAGGGCCCTCCTGGCCTAAAAGACTTCTTTCTAAAGACAAGTGGGCGCCCACCGTGTGCAGACCCTGGTGCCAGGCGTGGTGGGAAGACAGAAGAAAGTAGATATGATCACTGCCCTGGGAGGCTCACAGTCAGATGACACAGAAGGGACACCCACACCACAAAGCTTCAGGAAGCACTTGCCATTTGGGAGAGAGGGTTATCTGAGGAGTGAGGCTGTGGGCAACTTGAAAAAGGAATGGTGTGTGTCTTCCTCACGGCACATTGAAACTGAGCACAGGGCTGAGCTGGCTCAATAAATGGGGGTGGAAGTGAGGGTTAGGGCAGAAGCCATTCAGTGATTCGCACAGTCATTCCCAGATGACATAAGTAAGTGACACTCATATTTCATAGATGGCATGATACAATCCAGGCTCTAGACACCGAGCCCAGCAGACTTTCCATCACACAGTGAGAACAGGTAACTGACTACCGGTCAGACCATTCTGAACAGGTGGGAGCTTGTAAACTTACTCCTATTAGGACTGGAACAAGACGTGTTCCTATTCTAAATTAGGCCAACATTAAGAGGCAGTTAGCATTCCTTTACTTTTCTCCCTCAGTGTCAATTCTTAGTTTTACTCACACCAGTGATATTTGAGATTTTGATGAGGAAAAGTGAGGATGAGTAAGATAGTAATATCACACCAGATTACCATGCATCTTAGATTGATTAGCCAGCCTATGGTGAGGGCCAAGCGGCATGCACCCACACACAGAGGTAAGAACTCTCAGCACCTCCCTCCTCTTTTAACAATGGAGATGACAACACTTGTCCTACCTAAGTGGCAGAGGCATTGTGCAGATCAGGAGTGAATGCCTCATGAGAGCTTTGTAAGCTATAAGGCGGTAGCAGACAAAAGTAAGATCTCATCAGCTTTATGGTTATGTCAAAGGTATCAAAGGATTAGGAAGCACTTAGCTAATGTCCCCATTGTTAAGATACAAGGCTAGCTGTCTTCTGTGTTTGTTTCTTTGTCTCTGCTGTCTTGGGTCTTTGTCTCCGGGTTATTGTTCCTACTTCCAAGTCTCCAAATAGCAAACAGCTCAGCCGTAATATTCACTTGAAACCAACAAAGTGCCCTTTGGAAATGGGAGCACTGACAGTGTAGCAGGTGAGAATACTATGTAAACAAAATCCTTCCGGAGCAGTTTTGAAAAGCGGCCAATCATCCCTGAGTTGTATTTTCATTTTTAATTAAGGTATAATTTACATAGAGCAAAATTCCCCTCATTAGTGTGCAGTTCCATGAGTTGTGATAAACATAGACTGCTGTGTAGCCACAAGCACAATGAGGACAAGGAATAATTACAATTCACTCAATACCCCCCCCCCCCCACCCAAACCCCAGGTCCCTTTGGAGTCCATCTCCCCGATCTCCAGCTCCTGGCATGACCTGCCATGTGTCCCTTTAGTTTTTGCCTTTTCCAGAATGCCGTATAAGTAAACTAGAGAGTATGGAGCCTTTGGGCCTGACTTCCTTCACTCATCACATGGCAGCTGAGACTCATCCATGTGGCATTCCCAGAAGTCTGCTCCTTTTCATTGCTGAATAGTGTTTCATTGTATGGACGTGCCATGGTCCACCTACCAATCAGCAGCAGAGAGGTGTTTGGACTGTTTCCACCTTCTTATGATTATGAATAAAGTCATTGTAAGTACTGGTGTACTGGTTTTGGTGTGAGAATAGGTTCACTTAGGTAACTACCAAGTCATGGACTTGCTAAGTCATAGGGTAAGTCTAGAAACGAGACCGAGAACAGTGATAACTGTACAAGACACCTTCTGTGAAGATGAAATGAGGTAACACATGGGAATTTGTATGGGTCCGTGCCCATACACACAGCTAGAACCCAGTATTTGTTACCTAGTATCATTACCATCATTATTATGGCTTCATCTACCGTGGACCTTGGCCATGACTGGAACATATCAGGTTAAGTTTCCTTGTCAAAGTAGCAAAGGAAACCCCAATTCACTTTGGGCACTACTTCCTATAGCTCAGACCCAGGGACGACTCTTCCTGTTCCAGAGCTACACAACCATCCTGTGTGGCCTCATTCTGCCATTTTGGTGCCACTCTGCCCTCAGACATAGCTGCCTAACGTTCCCTCTGCTGAGTGAGTGCTCAAGAACTCTCAAAAACATCTACTTTAGAAACAGAGGTCCCACCAACTTTACCATATTCTCTCTTTTTAGTTCTGTCTCCAAAAATAGTTCCTTCTCCAGGAACCCTTCATAGCCTGACCAGAGTAAGGCCAGCTTTTGAGTACATGTCCCTCCTTTCACTGAGCCTGAGCACCCCCACCCCCAACTGGTCTTGGTCCCCAGAGCCCCAGCACACACAGCCTCTTGGGCTGAGCCCAGTTCCTGCCCCTCAGCCCTGTGGACTTGCCCATGACTGATGCCCAGAGCCATCTAGAGACTCTAGAGATAAAGAAAGACTTTTAGGGACAGGGCCTCAATCGAGGAGGGAAGTCTTGGCAAAGGAGCATGAGGCAGTCACATGGCACAGCACCTAAGTCTACAGGCATGCCTGAAGCCCAGGGCTGAATGCAGTGTAATTTGTGGCTAAAATGGAAAACATTCTTTAATCCTCCCACTGCTTGGTTTACCCAGCAGACATAGAAAAACAGACTCTGGCTCCCTGTCTCCTGTCCTGAGGTCCAGCCTGCTTACTCTGCCCTCTTGGCTCCCCACACAGCTTGCTGCTTCACTTTCTCTTGTTTCTCAGCCTGCTGCCTTGGCCTTCCTGGGTTCCATTGCTGGGCTGAGATCTTCTCTCTCCCTGACCCTGGTCCCCACCGTTCCACTGTGTGCTCTGCCCAGATTCAGAATGGAGACAGCCCCTCCCTACTCACTCTCTCAAGGGAACACTCTTCTACACTGACCCCCTGGCAGGCCTCCTTGCCTGTAAAAGGAGGGAGTCTGGGCTGAAGCCATTAGCCCCTCCACTAGTAATATATGTGAGGCCTTAAGATATAACCTCAGCTATAACATCACACAAAGGCCTTAAGCCGAATGACCATGGACTTAGAATATGTCTAAACCCTGTGCCAGACTCCAAGGCTGACCTGATCTGGGGTCTGGCTCCTCTCGAACTTCATTTCTTACCATTTAATCCTTTGCTTACTCCATTTCAGCCCCTTGGTTTCCTTCTTGCTCACTGAACACCCCAGCTGGTTTCTACCCCAAGACTTTTGTCAGACTCCTCGCTGACCTCTTTACCCAGCTAGGCCCTCTGCTCACACTCCTGTTCTCAGTCCTAGCACCCCTCCCGCCATGAGGTCTGTCCCAGTGCTCCAGTCCATCCCCTGGCCCTTTCCATTCTCGATCACATCTCTTCCCTATCTGAAGTTATCTTGCTTGTTTATCTCTTCTCTGTCTCCCTCAGGAAAACAGAAGCTCCACGAGGACAGGCAGTTTCTGTGTCTACTTCTGCACCGGATCTCCGGAGCTGTGGTCAGCCTGGCCCATGGAGTTCACGTGCAAGTAGGACTCAGTGAGTGAATATCAGCTTGCAAACAACAGCCTAGCTCATTCTGGTAGCACTCTGTGCTCACAAGGTTGGGACCAAGTATTTAATCTTGGAGTGCGACAAATTTAGTGCCACATTAAGAGGAGCCCACAAAACAATGCTGTGCCACTGCCTCGAGTTACACACCAGTGCCAAGACCTAAGGGGGAAATGCAAATGGTTCATGGTGACCTTTCAACATTTAAAAAAAACAGTCAAGCACGTGTCCCACGGGCACGCGCCATTGAGGACAGCTTTTCTCACGCTAAACAATACAGGGAAGAGTTTTAGCCTGTGACTGATAACCAGAGGTGTTCTGACCCATCTTCCTGCCTTCAGGCTAGGAGGCCACAAGCCATCCTGTGCTCATCAGGAAGATCTCTGTGACAGAGACCCTGCAGCCACACTTAGCTCCTCCTGGTTGTATCTTGTCCCTTTGGGTCACATATTATATCTTACTGTACCCTACAAGCCTCTAGCTTCAGTTTGGACCCTTTCCTGATGTTCTAGCCCACAGAAGACAGAACCGATCTGTAGAACATTTGCTTACAAACTGGAAGTTCTTCATGAAATCCCCCCTTATTCTTGCTTTCTTCAGGCTCCATACTCATCATTCTTATTTTTTTCTACCAAACATGTATGGCTCTGCATTCCCGTCTGTATCTACTCCCTCTGTACCATGATGGCCCTATAGGTGGGTATCCATAGCTCACAGTGCTGGGGTGGGCAGGGGGCTGGGAAGTAGGTCCTGAGCCTTAGAAACTGGACAGGAGAGGGTTGGGGGCTCATCCCCCAGCAGATAGATGCTCAGGGCAAACAGAAGATGGGCGCTGCTATGCAGGCGTGAGGTTGGAATGGGACACCCATGGTGATGTCACTGGCTCCCACATTAGCTAATCATCACAACCACTTGGGGAGCGTTTGAAACTACACCAGTTCCTGGCCAGGCCCCAGATCTACTTAATCAGAATCTTAGGGGTGAAAGAATCAGTTTTTGAAAATGCTTCATGGGTGACGCTGTAGATCAGCCCAATTTGGGAACTACTCTTCAAGACTCACCCCTCCCTTGCTGTTTTGCTCCAGGGCCCATATTCCTGTGGCTTGCCCCACTGTGAACAGTCTCGGAGAGGAGCTCACAGCGTGGAAGCAAGCTTGGAGACAATTCCCTCATAAGAAGAGTGTCCACACAGAATGTGTCATGTCAGCTGCCCTGCTGGCCCAGACAACTTGCCAACTGGCTCCCATCCACACCCTCCCCGCCCACCCGCAGGCTGACTGCAGAGATGGAGCAGGCACACATCACATTCGAGTGTGGGGATAAATTTCAGATCTACTGCGCTGTGTTGGCAAGAACCCAGAGGAGAACGCACGCCCTAGGCATCAGCCATGCTTGGAAGGCCAGTAGCTGAGGCCTGGTGTGGTTTGCAAACCATTTGTTGGACATGTCAGAGAAGACTTAGTAGCTGATTACCTGGCTTCATTTGCAAAGTTTACCTTGCATTTTTGTGAACTTATTGAGCTTTAAAATTCCCCACTAGGTGCAGAGCAGCTTAATAGACACCATATTAGGGGATGGTCCCTGCCCTCCATTCAAAAGCAGAGGTGACAGGCTTCTCAGCATGGGGGAAAAAAATGACATTTGGAACTGTGTTGGTAACTTTTATTTAAAGACTGCGCCCTTTGAAAGATTTCAGGTGCAAATGAGTAAATAATGAACTTTACTCTTCTGAGTAAGGGCACTTTGTTCATGGTTTTAGTAACAACATCAATAAATTCTGGCCTCAAGCCAGGGACAGGGGTGTTACTCTCACACCACAGTTAGACTGTTAGATTGCATACATTTAAACTGGTGCTTGTAACTAGGTCTGCATGAGAAACAATTGTTCAGGAACTTGCAACAACAGTACACTGGCAAAAAGACACTGTAATTAACTCTCACTGTGGAATTTAGTGACACTGAACTTGAGCCTGCAATGTTTGTTTGTTGGTTTGGTTTCAGATTTTGTTAACTAGTAGACAACAGTGGTTAGTTGCTAATCCTCTTCATTAAAAACAGAGGTCAGAGCAAATGGAAAGGAACCCCAGCAAGGAAAATTGGGTAAGACACCCAGAAGCACTTCCTAGATCTTCCTCAAACCTGGCGGGGGGGGGGGGGGGGGGGCCAGTCAAGGAAGGTGTCTTCCATTATGCTTCAGGAGAACAGTAATCTCCAACCCTGGCCCTGGCACCTCCTTGTAGACACACCCAGAGCCACTAAAACACATCCTGTTCTGAAATTAAAAAGTGAAATAATCCACACAAGGGATGTCTCCCTCCATATGGACTGTGGGTAAGGTGAGAGCCTGCCCCATCCATGCATGCTTTTTCTTTGGGTTTGGTGCCCTCCGTGACCAGGAGTTGGCTCTGTCCTGTTAGGCTGAGGATATCCTGGACAGAGCCACAGGACCATAACAGAAGGCAGTGTCCTTGGCATGCCTCACTAGGCTCTGGCACAGACAGGGGAGTGAAGCAAACGACAGGAAGAAAATCTAGAAAGGGGAGGAAATGGAGGAGGAAGGGAGAGGATTGTTGCTTGTGGTTGAATGCACAGGTGGTCTCTGCCCAGCTTCCTCTGTTGCTAGTAA
This sequence comes from Neofelis nebulosa, assembly GCF_028018385.1. Lineage (NCBI taxonomy): Eukaryota > Metazoa > Chordata > Mammalia > Carnivora > Felidae > Neofelis > Neofelis nebulosa. The sequence continues at coordinate 102,308,274 of NC_080789.1, read as the reverse complement.
CACCACAGGGCCCAGGACGGGGCTCTGCCCACAGAGGGCTACTGGGTGGACTAAGTGTGTGCAGATCCCAGCACAGGAGGGCAATTGGAGCTTCTGCACTGACTGCCACCAGGCCATGTGGTGAGGAAGGGAAGGATCTGGGGCCTGCTGCTATCAGCAGACCCCCCTGCACTGCTGCACCTCCTGCTCTCGTCTCACCCATATAGAGACCTTGTCATCAGCCCCTCTAGCTCCCAGTCAGTACTGAGTTCAAAGGATTTGCTTTTGACACTCAAGAAAGGTTATGACACATTAATAGGCTGGTGGGGTCAGGCCTCTCAGATGCCACTGGTGCAGTAGCCCTAGCTGCCAGACTATTGACAGAAGGTGCTAACGAGTCCTTTTACAATCATTTAGTGAGCATCTACTTTGTGCACAGACTGTGCTGTGCTCTAAGAGTCTTAATGTCATTACAGAGACAGATGGGTAAACACTTACAGTGCAGTTGAGTAGTCGCTGGGATGTGGCCATGCCCAGGATGCCATGGAAGCATGGGGGAAGTGCTCCTAACTTTTATGTCTTCGGAAAGACTCGGGAAAATGCATGAATGAGTGCTTGTATATATATGTGTGCATACACGCACACGCACACGTATACACAATCAAGTGTTGTGGTCTGGGAGCACCCCAGAATAGTAACTCTGCTTAACTAAGGTAGTGGTCCAACACTGACTGTTCTATCCATCCATCCATCCATCCGCCCACCCATCCATCCACCACTCATCTCTCCATCCATCCACCCACACATCTATCCACCCACTCACCTGTCCACCCATCCACCAACTCACTCATCCATCTATCCATCCATCCATCCATCCATCCATCCATCCATCCATCCATCCACCTACCCATCCATCCATCCACCTACTCATCCTTTACTGTGTGCTTACCATTGGTCTACCCACCCACCCATCCATCCATCCATCTACCCACCTACCCCACCCATCCATCCATCTACCCACTCACCCATCCATCCATCTGCCATTCATCCATCTATCCACCCATCTATCTCTCCACCCACCCACCCTTCTATCCACCCACTCACTCATCCATCCATCCACCCACTTACCCGTCCACCCATCCACCAACTCACTCATCTATCCATCCATCCACCCACCCACCTACCCACCTACCCTCCCATCCACTCACCCACCCACCCACCATCCTTTACTGTGTGCTTACTATGTTACAAGCATTTTTCAGGATTCTTTATATATCTGATCTCATTTATTCCTCACAATAAGTTTATGAGATAGGAATTATTAGACCTATTTTACACCTGAGAAAATTAGGACCCAAGAAGATTACTTACTTGATCAGGGTCATGCTAGTACATTCATAAGTCGCTGAGCTGGAATTTTAATCTAGATGTGAATGATTTTAAGTCAGTGTTCTTTTTTATCTTTCCTGCATTCCATACACTGTGTCCTTCAGAACACTGGATGTTCCACATGCACAACCTCTCTCTCTTTTAGGATATGTAATAGGCCAATGAATACCAGAGGCTCTGAGAAGACCTGAAGTATCTCCACCTAAGCCAGCATTCCCAGACCCAGCTGACCATGAAACTTCTTTGGCGGCCAACTACCAGTCCCATGGCTTTTTGACAAAAGTTGCTTTATACCCTTTCTGATCTAGGATTACAACCTAGGACTTCTGCCCCCACCCCCCACCCCCCCGGCAAGGTATTTCTTTTCTTCAGCCAGCAAATAATGATTTGACCTTATGCCAATCAACAACCCATCCCTTGCATCTTGAAGATGTTTTTCTCCAACGGGCCTTCCACCTCTATTCTCTCCCCTGAGCTGCATGGCTTTTCCACGAAACACAGATGGTAAACAACCTCATGGAAATGAGGGGTTTGATCTGCAAGTGTGGGCTGCACATACACTGGAACCTTCTCAACCTGTCTCCTGGCTCTGGGTCTCAAACTGTGACTGGCCTGGGGCAAGCACCCATCTTCCTGGTTATTCTAGCCTCATACCTTCCACTGCAGGTACTACTGTTAGGCTGGCAGGATAATGACCTCGCTTTCAACGCTCGGTCTCTCAATTGCCAACTTCAGCATTAGAGAGATCTATCTGTACTTAAGTGTCTCTTTCCATCCTGCTCATAGTTCTCTTCCTGAAAAAGAGACAGACTGGCAGGACCAAGCCAGACATGCATGCTCCATGCCCAGAAGAGATTTTACTCACTGCCTCAGAAAGAGGGACTGGGCCCTGCCTCTCCCCACCTGCAGCCAAGAACCAGAAGCCAAGGCTGACACAGTGTTGTGTCCACCTGGGGGAAGCCCCTCCACTCTGCACCCTGCCCCACATCCCTGTTCCGCCACCTCTGACCCAGAGAGTCAACACACGTCACCTCCCTGCACTCCAGGCCCTGACTCACCACATTGTTGGGCAATGACTGCCCAGAAATCTGCAGCCTCAGCTGCTCCAACCAGGCTCCCTGCTCTGTACCACAGGGTACAGCCACCTCCCTATATCACAGGCTAAGGGTTTTGTTTTGTTTTTTTTCCAATGAGCTCAAGTCACCCCATCTCAGTCTCCTGGGAGTTGGCTCCCAGGTCATGCACAGGGCATCCCTTTACTTAGGGAACAAAATGCACCGCTTCACATAAGAGCCTGCCCTCTTCTGACCTCTCCACCACTCACTCCTCCATCTCCAGACCCTGGCAAAGGGCAGCCAGGGTTCTCTGGGATCCTGCATGAGCTAGATCAGAATTTATGGAGGATGCATTATGTTTTGATTTTTTTCTGATATAACAGTGAGGACTGAGGCAGAGGAGGGAAGAGAAATCTACTTCCTTGAAAATGGCAAGTAACCTGGAAGGAAGCCCCCGGGCAACAGATGCCTGATAGAAACAAGGAGTCTCCTCCATCACTCTTGCTTTCTTGCCCTTATTTCCATCCATTTCACTACATCTTCAACAAATACTTCTGGGAAAAGAAGGAGGGAAAACAAAAGTGAAGGAAAGAGAGTTTCAAATTACTCCTGTTGACTTCTCTCTCTCCTTTTTTTCCTTTTCTTTTTTGAGAGAGATAGAGAGTGTGCCCATGTAAGCAGGGCAGGGGGGCAGAGAGAGAATGAAGGAAGGAGGGAGGGAAGGGGGAGAGGAAAGAGAGAGAGAGAGAGAGAGAGAGAGAGAGAGAGAGAGAGAGAGAGAATATGAATGAATGAATCCCAAGCAGACTCCACACTCAGCATGGAGCCAGACAGGGGGCTTGATCTTACTACTGTGAGATCATGACCTGAGCCAAAATCAAGAGTTGGACCCTTAACTGACTGAGCCACCAGGTGCCCCTCTCCCTCCTTCCTGAGTGTGGGGAGGAAAGCATCAGGCAGCTACCCCGGGGCTGCCCTAGAGTGGATGGATGGCTCACATTACCACTGGTTTGTGCTGAGGAAGCACTCCTGAAGTGAGGTTCTAGCCCCAGCTCTGCCATTTACTTGCTGTGTGCCATTCAGGAGCCAGAAGGAAAAGAAAAAGACATTCAAATTCCTCACTACTGAATTTTACCTTGAAAAAGTAAACTAATTTTCTGAACTATGCTCACTACTATATCCATCTCCTTTCTTCTCCCAAAGCTTCAGGCTCCCCCGCAAAGGTGGCCACTGGTATTTCAGCAGATGAAGACTCTTTGGTAGGTGTGCAGTAAATAATTAACCTTAACCAAAAAGAGGTCTGATCTTTGCCCTTGGCTGCTTAGAATGCCATGGCTGATGGGAGCATCTTTGTCTGGAATATTTGGCCACCAAACTGTATGATAATGTGATTTATGGTGAGGTCTTTGGGCCACATGGCATCAGTTCTACCCCAACACAGGCTGGAGACTAAGGATCAGCCATGCAGGTGGTATATATGACCAAGCCCCAATAAAAACTCTAGACACCAAAGCTCTGGTTTGCCTGATGGGCATTACTTTGTGAGTACTGTCACACACTGATGCTGAGAAAGTGACACTGCCCTGACCACATGGGGAGAGGACGCTCCAAGTTCCATGTTTGGTGCTTTCTTGGACTCTACACTATGTACTTCATCCCTTGGCTGCCTTCAAGCTATGTCCTTTCCTTGGAATATACTATGCCATCAATATAACAGCTTTCAGTGAGTTCTGTGAGTCCTTCCAGCAACTCACCAAAGGGAGGTATAGGGACCGCCAGACTTGTGATCTGTGTCAGAGCTGAGGGTGGTCTGTGCAGACGAAGGCTCCTAACTCTGAAGTGAGCTAACTCTTTATAGTTGGCCTCAACTTTTATGGTAGATAATACTGAGTAACGGATTGGCAGATGGTACTTCTACTGGTGGAGCGATTCCTCCTGTAGTGGTCTGGGGAACGTACCCAGCAAGGGCTCCTGCTTCATGAAAAGATTACAGGGATTGCCTTAAATGTAGCAGTCAGCTTTTAGAATCAGATAAATGCAAACGCACACTGCCACAGTGCCAGGGTTGCAGAATTTCTGGCAGTCTTGGTAATCCTTCATGGAGACAGTGCTTGGGAGCTACACAGCCTTCCTTGCTGTGCCCTTGGCCCTCGGTTCATGCTGTCAACATACACTCATTGCATTCTGTTCTGATTTTCTGTGTGTTTCCGTGCATATCAGACTGTGAGCCCCCTGAGAGCCGAGACCATGTCTTGCTCATCTTCTGCTTTCTGGAGATCAAGGCAAAGGTTACACTCTAAGTGTCTGATGAATTAATTGAACTGGGTTTGCTGATCCTTCAAGACAGTAAGCAGTTGTGTCCATGGATGTGTGGTTATTATAGCCCCATAACCAGTTTCTCTTTAAACTGTGAGCCCACATAAAATTTTACAAGTCTCCCGTTCCTCTCTAAGAAGATAGCCAAAAGGAAAAATCAACACAGAGGCAGCAGCATGGAGCTAGGAGCACACACGTGGGATGTGGGAGACCAGGGACCTGGTGACAGCCTCATAATCCCTGGTGGCTACATGACCTTAGACAAGTCACTTGACCTACCACGAGGTCTTCTCACTGTGAGGCAGCAAAAAATAGCGTGGCATCTGGCCACCTCCCCTCCACCCACAGAGGTGCCAAGAGGTAATAATTCTAAAGCTCATACTATCACAAGTTCAGATTCCACAGATATTTTTTAAGCACTTAATACCTGTTAGGGACTCTAGAAGGCACTTCACCATTGTTTCTTTCCCTTGAGTGCCCCTGTTCCAGTGTTGGAGGGTAATAGTGGGGAAGAAGCCATGAATGGAGGTAGAGATGGCAGAAGCTGGCTGTGAGATGATAATTATTGAAGCTGGGTAAGGGGATCTGAAGGTTCACTCCACTGTCTCCTCCATTTCTGTGTATGTCTGAAATGTTCTAGTAACACATGCATTTAAAACAATCCTCTTGACAACAATGTGAGGCGAGTCTTCCTGGTCCCACTTGACCCATGGGGAACTGAGGCAGAACTGAGGAAATGGGCGGGTTCTACAGGATGCTAAAAGCAGAGCTGGTTCTGAGACCACAGGTTGCTACTTCTGTGCATTCTCCCACACCCCCAGCTGCCCATCTCTGGGGAGGTGACTGTCCTGCACAGCAGGTGCCTGCTCACTCAGAACCACACTTGCCCTCAGAAACAGGTTCTTTGAAGGTACAGGTTTGCTTCCAAGGGAGGCATATGACTGCAAAACAGTGGAGACATGAGAAAAAAATCCACCTTCCCCTCCTATGCCAGGGACCCCCTTCCACATTTCATTTGAGAAATTCAAGGAATATGGAGACTCCTCAAAGTCACAATCATCATCGGCAAACATTTGCTGAGCCCCCAAGAGCACTGAGTAGCCAACTCTGGAGGCTCCAAAAGTGCTATAGCACACAGGCCTGCACCTCAGCAACTGCCTCAAATCTGCTGGCAATGATACTTTTAAATTTATTAGCAAACAGTACAAAGAGAGAAAAATATCATCACAATAGTCGTCACCTTCAAAAGGATTTGCTCTAGAATGGAGAGAGGACTGCCCATCTCTTCTGCAAAGGAAGGAACTGTGTGTGTTTGTGTGTGTGTGTGTTTGTGTGTGTGTGTGCTTTTTTGTACGTGCATGTGTGTGTGTCAGGGAAGAGGGGATAGATGGAGCTGAGCAAAAAGAAACACACTTCTCAAAAGCCACACTAGGAACATGGCCATCTGCAGTGCCAGAGTTGGCTGCAGCTTGCGTTTGTTTGGAAGTTCAACACTGGGATCTACACAATTTTCCCTAAATAGCCCCTTGGAAGGAAGAACAACATAGCACAAGTAACACCAACAGTACTCGAAAGCATGGAGACATGCTCAACCATTTTCTTTACTCTGACCATATTTTGCCAAGGCTCACGTCCTAGAAATCTCTCCCTCTCCATTACAGGGAAGTCACCAGATGGGCTGTGTTTTCTCACCCCACGTTTTAACTTTTTCTCAAGCTCTTGCAGCAACACACTGGTTGGCCAAGCAGAATACACCAAGGAGCTTGGGAAACATTGCCCAGTCACTTCTGCCACCTCAGAAACTCCCACCATGCCTGTCACAGGACATCCATTGCACACGTCACTGTGCATTGCACTGCTTGGGTATCTCTTCCTGGTGGGTCGGGGGGGGGGGGGGGTGGTTATGGCTGGAAAGGACAGCCCCTAAATGCTTCCTCCACACTTCCTCTCTAAATCAGGCGACTTTTCAAGCTATGGCTGGATTCCCCATACTCCAGATTCTCTGTGGCATCTCCTGGGCTTTCCACAGAACCAAGAGGCTATCAGCAGACCAGAAGCTAAACCCATGACCAGGCCGCCCGCCCATCCTCCCATCCAAGGATATGTAAAAATGTATCAACTTTATGACGCTGGGGAAAAAAACCAAGTCCAACTCCGTAATTGTGGTCCACTCACAAGGCGCACTGTATTGCCAGTGAATTCTCTGGGAGGCTAGGCTGTTCATGCCTCACGGAGGCAGGCGCTGTGAAGAATAACAGGGGCCTTGCAGTGTTCTACATTTTGTGCCCTTCTAATGATCTGGATTTAAAAAGCATAGTCCTTGGATTGAAGAATCAAGCTCTTCAAGTAAATGCTGCCTGGCTCATTTTCTTTCAAGTTAGATTTGGGCCTAGTGTGGATGGTCCCTGGATGTCAGTACCTGGTGTAAGGGAGTCAGCTTCCTATATGTGTGTGGTGTGGTGTGTGTCTGTGTGTGTGTGTGCCCATGAGCTCCTGCTAAGGAAGCAGAGAAAGTAGCAGACACCAAATACATCGAAAACTTCTGCCAAATGACCTCACAATGACGAATAACATCCACCTTGGGCAAGAGTCTAGAAGTGAACAATTTCAAAGAGAATTCCACGCACTTAGAAAGAGCCAATATTAGTATCTTAGAGCAGATAATGCCATAACTTCCCTTTTGTTTGGAAATTCTATGTAATACCGCTTCTGGACTTCAGGAAGGCTTTTTTATTAATTTAATTTTTAAATAGGTAATGTGCTCCAGTGGTTCAAAACACCCCAGCGTATCCATGGTAAAGGGTCTTCCTCTTATCCAAGTCCACACCTGCCTGGCTCTCATTCCCCAGATGCAACCACTATTACGAATTTCCTGACTACACTTACGGGATGACTTATGAATACAGGAGTACAAATGTGTGTGTGCGTTTACTTGCGTTTTCTCCCTCTTTTACACAAAAGGAGGTACGCCATGCACCCTGTTCAGTACCTTTGGTGAAGCCTGAGAAAAGCTATACTAACTCTGAGGACAAGCTGGAGAAATGGGGAGCGGATGGCGCTGTGCAGTGGTGGAGACGTGGCACAGAACCAGAAATGGAAGCTAGTTCTGTTGACTTTCTGTCTTGGGTCCTTTCCACTGTGCTGCCTTCCCGTTGCACTGTCTCCTGGATCTGCTATTTGCTCACTGTTAAAAAACAGACAACAGGCCCAAAATGGAGTCTCTTGTGCTATGCCCATGTCACCAAACTGAGACTTAATACCTAACCCAACTGCAGTTTCAGCCTCTCCCAGGAATGCGATCTTAACCAGTCAGCCTGGAATTTCCTGATCAGCACTAGTGAGATAATCCACCTGACAGACCCCTGCCTTCCCCCCAAAGATCTTGCTTTAAACAATCCACTTTTTGCTAATAACTTCCTTGTTCTGTCCCCTTCGGCCTAGAAGAGTCTCTCATTTTGTACAGCTCTTTGGAACTCCTTTCTACCTGGCAGATTAGATGCTAGATGCTACCTGATTCATAAGGCACTGAATAAAGCCAACAGGGTTTTTTAAATTTACTCCACTCAATTTTGTCTTTTAATACCATGTAAAGGAGTATCTCTTAAGCCCCAGTAAGCCTCTCAGAAGCAGTTTGTCCACTTCTTTAAGTGGCTTAAAATCTCCCCTGGCAATCTTGCACATACTACTCATTTGTTTAATAAACCTTTTCCTCATAGATGATGCAAAGATCAATTCTGAGCCCTTATCTCTTCAAATGATTAAATGGCCTCACCACATGGAAGCCCCAGCCCGGTGCTCGGCACATAGTAGCTACTTCATAAAATAAGTATTAGCAGAATCTGATTGATTACCAAACTCCAATTTAATGGGATCTGCAGTAATCCAGAGACAGAGAACTGGCTCCTTTCAGGGCCAGACCAATGATGGTTTACTCTGGCGACAAAAGCCTTCCTCGAGCCTGAGGTCACTTCCTACCCTCCCACCAGAGAATCGGAAATAGTGGTTTTCTTCATTTTCAGAATTCATTTAAGAACCCCGTGGATTCTAATGGTTACCTACTGGCAATGTTCAGGCCCACCCCTGGACAAAGCTGAGCTGGAAGGCCAGGCAGGTCAAGGGGGGGGTGAAATGGCAGCACCAAATTTGGGGCAGGGATGAGAAATTCTCTCCCAGGGCCACCTTTACTGTCCTTCCTGGCTTCCCCCCACTTCACCCCTGACCTGCCCTTGCCCATCAGACCAACTCTGGTCTTCCATCAGACTGAAGATCTCAGGAAGTCACATTTCTTTACTGCTGGCTTCAGTCATGTACGAGAGAGGGTGACCCCCTGGAGAAAACAATATTTACTCAGAGATTCCAAAAGTGAAGGAGGACTCCCAGGAAATTAGTTGTTGCTTTTGTTGGAGACCGCGACCACTCTCCACTCACCACTATAAATAATTATAAACTTGCAGTAGCTAGTGAGCACAGGAAAGGAGAGCAAAGTAAAACTTCCATTGGCTGGTAATTTTCTGAATTAATCTGCAAGGTACATGTCTTTTCCAGGCCACCAGAGAATCTCAGGTCAAGTCCCCAAACAGTGCACTGGGCTCTCATCCTAATTTTCCCTTAGGGAGCCAACACAGTCATTACCTCCACATAAACATGTCACCCGTCCCCACACACAGCCCTGGGAAATCTCTCCCAGCCAGCCACAAGTGAAGGAACTTAACAGCTCTGGCAAGCAGCACTGTCTCAAATACAGAAAATGGCTGGCACGAGGCTCCCTCCAGGGTCACAGCCTTCTGTTGGCAACGGCGGCCACGTATTCCTAGAAGAAGCGCTCTCTGGGAAAGGTGCAGAGCTGCCGGCTCTTCCACCACACCCAGACTGCAGCGGTGACAAGTGCTGGGTTTGAATCTTGCCTCTCACACTGGGTTCTGAATCATTGTTTTAGTTGCCCAAGCCGCAGTTTTCCTCATCTGTAAACCTCTGCCTCCTGGAGGAGTTATAAGGACTAAGTGAAAGTATCCTAGCAAAATATTGAGCAGAGCACCTGGTAGGCTGGTAGTGCTAGGTAAATGTGACTTATCTAACATCATGACTGTGGCTCTCAAAACAGAACACCACCCCCTACCCCCACTGCCTACTTCCACTCTGCTCCCTGGGTTTCAATTCTCTCCCTCCAAGCTTTCTCCCACATCGTGTTCCGGTCCTCATTTCCTCCTGCTCCCCGTCAGCCATCTTCTGTTCCCAGACATTGGGAGAGTGTCTCCCTACCAGCTCTTAGTCAATAATAACAATAATAAATCATCCCAATAACAACAAGAGGGACAGTAGGCAGGTGACACCTGCATATGCTGGGTGCCGAGAAGGGCTCTGTATAGGCCCTCTCACTCTGTCTTCATCACACCACCTCACTCGCTCACCACAAGCCTGTGGGATGGGGTCAGTATGCCAGCTTTAAAGCTCAGGGGTAAAAGGTCAAGCTGCCCAAGGTCAGTCTGCAACCTTACTAGAATGTAAGCTGAATGACAGCACAGGGTGTCTGCTGCGTCTACGTCCATGTTCCTAAAACCTAGGAGAGTTCCTGCCCTTCAACAAATATTAGTTGGATACATGAATGAGTGAATGAATGGGTAGATGGATGGATGGATGGAAGGTAGGAAGGAAGGTAGGAAGGAAGGAAGGGAGGGGCTGGAATCTGAGTCTCTGGTCAGTGTGAGTCCACGTCCAGATATGACACTCTTCCTGCTACCTCTCTATGTATATCCTATTCATCCTAGGAGACCAGCTTCTTCCAAAAGTTTTCTGCCAGCTACAGCCCACTACTTTCGGTCCTTTTCTAGTGTGTTTGTAACATGCAAAGTCTCCACCACACAATGCAGGGCTTCGTAAACACTCTAAGGGCAAGGGCTACTTATTCACTAGACCTCTTGGTCTCATAAATCAGGCACTTAAGAAACACCTCCTGGTTGAATGGCATCTTTCAGGGGAAAGGCTGCCAGTCATCACCTCCTCTAGATCCCTCCATCTCCAAACGCTAGCCTTTCTAACAGGAAAGACGAAGTGAACTGAGTCTTACTCCTGATGTTTTTCGAGGAACTACATTTGCCCTTGGTCTCTTGCCCCAGTATGTCACCACCATTCTGGCGAGTTCTTAAAGCTGCTCTAACAATGGGCTGTAGCAGTAACTCTGCCCCAGGTGCCAGGAGCCCTGGTCCCAAGTCCCAGCTCTAATGTTACTTGCTATAAGAACTTCTCCATTCTGGAACCCAGTTTTCTCATTTGTAAAATAAAGGTGTCCACAATCTCTACATTCTCATCTGCTTTGACTATCCATGCAACTCATGTGCCCACCCTATCCTCAGGGCCACAGAGAGCAGGACAGGTCTACTTGCAGCTGAACAGCCCTTCTAAGGTGGGAGGTCCGTGTCCCACCTCTCCCTTCCCTGTGGTTTGCACCATGATTTCCCTCTAGACCGCTCCTCAACAGAGGGCTCCTGGACCAGGAGCCACATCACTTCTGCCATGATGGCACACTGTGTACCACTCTGCTCCCCTTCCTCACAGGGCCCCTCTCCTTACTAGAGACCAGACACACTGCTCTTCCCTGTCACAGGGGCAAGAGGTGACAAGAGGAAGGCAGGGTTCTTAGCAAGAGTTGCCAACAACCTCTCCTGAAGGTAAAGAAGCTCTCTGAGCACCATGGTAAGAAATACACTTTGGAAAGGCATCAGCCACTGAAAGGGGATCTCTCAGATAGACAGGAATGAAAAGAACATTCGGTCATGGCTTGGCCAAGAAACAAACATGCTGGGCAATTGTCTCGTGCCGACAAAGAATGAACAACAAAAGGATGAGACTGCTTGCTTTTAGAAGCATCAAGCCAACTAACCAGGTGAAACGTGGCTCCCTGTTCACAATAATTATTGGGTGTAAAACTGAGTTTACAAAGTTTGCAGTACATCCCATTTTACATACAGACAAAGATGCACGAAAGCACACAAAGATCCAAAGCAAATATACTAAAATGTTGACAGGGATCACATTAGGAATGACGCTTTTAAAAAGCATTTGCTTTAGGCGTGCCTGGGTGGCTCAGTCGGTTGGGCGTCCAACTTCGGCTCAGGTCATGATCTCGTGGTTCATGAGTTCAAGCCCCACATTGGGTTCTGTGCTGACAGTTCAGAGCCTGGAGCCTGCTTCAGATTCTGTGTCTTCCTCTCTCTCTGCGCCTCCCCTGGTTGTGCTCTCTCTCTCTCTCTCTCTCTCTCTCAAAAATAAATAAACATTAAAAAACAGCATTTGCGGGGGTGCCTGGGTGGCTCAGTCGGTTGAGCATCCGACTTCAGCTCAGGTCACGATCTCGCGGTTTGTGAGTTCGAGCCCCGTGTCAGGCTCTGGGCTGATGGCTCAGAGCCTGGAGCCTGCTTCCGATTCTGTGTCTCCCTCTCTCTCTGCCCCTCCCCCATTCATGCTCTGTCTCTCTCTGTCTCAAAAATAAATAAACATTTAAAAAAATTAAAAACAAACAAACAAACAGCATTTGCTTTTAAAAAAAATACTTCTTTGTAATTTCTAATTTACCTGCAGTAAACAAGCATTGTTCTGTAAGGAGAAAAAAAATACTAAGTTATTGTAAATGTCATCTCATCCTAAGATTTTGAAAATAAAAACGCTAAAAGTAAAAGGTTCTTCCCTTTTAAAATGTACTGCAGAACTGACCCCAGATAGAACAGAAGGAAATGCATGAGCTTGAGGAACTAGAGAAAAGATAGAGGTTCTCAGGACTCAGGAGGGGCACGAGGCAGGGAAAGGGGAAAGGCTCCAGGAGACACTTGGGGTCAGAGGGGTGGTGCTAGGAAGGCCCCCGGAGCCCACCCGAAAGGAGAGTAAGTCATGGAAGACAAATCCTGTTCACACACAAGTCAGACCTACAGGAGACAAATGGGAAGTGCAAACCAACAAGCCACATCCTGTTTCAGAACAGAAGCAAAGACAACATTACTCTACTTCTTGATGTTTGGAGATTCAAGAAGGTATCATCCTTTCAACATGTATTTACCTTTTATTAGTTATTAATTATTGTCCTTTTATTAGTTATTACTTATTATTCTGTTAGCATCATCCATTATCCCTTTCTACCCTCCTCTCCTCCCCCCTTAGCAAAAGGGGACTTTGCAGACAGAAGAATGAGAGATGTTCTGGTTTTTCCGAGGCCCTGGTTAGGTACCCCTGGTGTGCTTGGGATCCTCTCTTTGACTCTCTCTCTCTTTTCCTCTCTCTGCCTCTCTCTCAAAATAAATAAATAAATTTAAAACTTCTTCTGCTGAAGATGAGCAGGAGGGAAGATCAGCTAGAGGTAGGGAAGAAAACCCACCCCAGGAAAAGAGTGAGACTATGGACACATTGCTTTCTTCCCTGAAGCCATCAAAGGCTTTGGGTCCTGACTCCTTGTTGAGAAGTTCCAGTCCTCAGGCTCAGTTCGGAGACAGTGGCCCCTGGGTAATTGAAGTTGGCAGATTTTGACATGAATTTCCTGGGGGTGACCTTGAAGATGTTCTGATTCTAATTTAGAAAGACTCTCGGTTTGGAACACTAGCTGCATAGCTAGATCCCTATACCTCCAGCTCTACCAGATGTGACAGGATCATTTATGTTAGGAATTTGAAGGGCTGTCCAACCAGAGCTTTGGACTAGTGCCTCAAGTTGGCTCCAAGTCCACCTATGCTTAAGCCAAAACCTTCAGGGCACCAACTGGGTGGCGAGGGTGTCTCTAGGCTCTGAGTTAGGAGGCCAAATTGTCAGTTTCCTGGGACATATCCGGGACCACAGTCTCTGTATAAAGAGACACATCAAGGTGAACGCTGGGGACTGAGGCTAACATTTTCCAACACATTTACTGGAACACAATGCTGATATGGAGTGAACGCCATCTTCTTCTGAATTACACGGAATTGGACTGGTAATTGGTTAAGTAAAAATATCCAAGAGTGTTGACAAGTGAGATAATGAAGGAAGGTCCTTGATAGTGTGCCACAGTCCTTTGCTTTTTCCTGGTCAATATTTTCATCAATGATCTGGATTAAAGACAGAGACAGTAAGCTTAAACTGTGCAAATATCACCAGACTGGAAAGAACAGATAACACACTGGCTGTCAGTAGGAGTACCCATGAAGATCTCAGTTGCCTAGCAAGAGTAGCTGAAATTCACAAGTTGGGTTTGAATCTGACAATTGTAAGGACCTATATTTAGGTTCAAAAAAGCATATGGGTGAGCACAGCCCATGCCAATGTCAGCTCATCTGAACAAGACTTAGGAATCTGAGCTCAGCATAAGCCAAAAGCGTGAGGCAGCCTCTAAAACTTACATTATACTGACAGATGTATAACTTTTGAAACTAATCCAATAAGTCCAACTCTGTCTACTTTTGGAGCTCTTCTCTGGCACCTTATTAAAAGGGACACTCACAAATAGGAGAGGTGACCAGAATAGGAAAAGATCTGGAAACAGTGTCAAGTAGGGGATGGGTGAAATAGATGGCATGCTTTGCGAGGAATGGAAAACACTCAAGCGAGGCAGGACAACCACCTTCAATTATCAGAAGAACTGCCTTGTGAAGATGGCTCTGCCTCTGCTGTGTGCACCTGGAGAGCAGCACTAGGACCCACTGGTGGAAATCGTGGGATTCCTGATCAAAAGGTGGAACAGGCTGCATTATGAAGTAGTAAATCTCCATCCCTAGGAGCATTAAAGCAGAGGCTAAATAAGCACCTATCAGAGACATGGTAGAACTTATTGGAACCCTCGTAACTCTGGGGCTCTGTGAATTCAGGGCCACAAAATGATGCAAGAAAAAATCCCAGGTAATGAGGAAAAGCAAACAGGGGATATGTCATGGCTAGCCACCTGCTGGAATTCTGGTCACGAGGATTAATGGGAGGTGACTCACAGGTGGTCTCAGGGTAAAGGATACAGACAAGGTTAAGCTCTTATAAAGATGAGCCTCTGGATGAGAGAACTGCTCTGCAGTGAAAAATGGAAAAGCTTTTTGCACGAGGCTCAAGCTGAGACACACCTGGAGTGGAAGAGGTACCCGTTACTTGTCCAAGGACCTGGTGCCATTGCCACCAGCCACAGGACCTGCACTAAAGACTTTGCAACAGGGCACTACCTTGTGCTCTGTGTGGAAGGGCAATCTCTAAGCTGGAAAGACACTTCAGATAAACTCAGAACAGATAGCATCCCTATTAACAGATCTGGGGTGGAGTCAGTGTGGCAGCCATGGGACTTCCAGGAGATCACTTCCCCTCTCTACCCTTGGTGTTCTCTTCAGTGAAGGGAGGGGAGGGCTACAGATATATCTGACTAGTCACTTCCACCTCTCACATTTGCTACGACTTGCATGGATTTTGTGACTTTTGGTTCAGTGACATCAAGGTCATAGCACACATGGGAGGGACGGAGTGCCCAAGGTGTAATCAATTTCCCGTAAGGATGAGGCCAAAGCAGGGTGTCCTTGGGGAAAAGCTCCATAAGGACAGCGTTCAGAGTTGCGGCTGACCCCGCCCCGCTTTCCCACTCCCATCCCTGGGAATAATGCTTAAAGTGCAAGTCCCACTAAAAGTTAATGAACAAATCCCCCACTGATGTTGCAGTCGCTTCCACCCGGGAGGAAATTTACTCTCTTCCTCTAACCTTTTCCTTCCTTATTCAGCTTCATATCCTCTTCTTACTCCCTCGAGCCCATTACTACTTATGGCCCCTGTGGCTATTTTTTGAGTCAAAAAGCTATTTATTAAGCTCTTACATCTCTTCCTTGACAACCCTTATTCTCCCTCATTTCCCTGTTCAATCCACAAACCTACACTTCCTTTGACTAACCCCCAGGAACACAGAAGGATCAGTCTTGGCAAGTTTCCTTCCTGGATCCAGAGGTTAAGCATAGACTGTGCTGGGAAACAGAGGGGTAGAAGGCATAACTGGACAAAATTATGGAAGAGGAGGTCCATTGCTTTACTTAAATTATTCAAAAAGTGATATTCATGCTTTCTCTTTAATGAATTTTCTTTTTTTCTGAGGAAGAAGGGAGGAAACATGCATAGAGATAAGTTCAATGGTTCTTGAATTCTTTATCCTAAGACCTGTGTTTTTCTTTCTGGCTTCCTATCCCACAGTTTTGGATCCTTAAATTTTTTCAACTCCTATATTCACCCAAACCAGAAAGTAGGTTGGGAATTCTGGTCTTTTGAGATTTTAAGAGATAAATGAGTAATCTACAAGGGAAACTATTATGGTCTTGAGTTATCGACTGTATTCTCTCTCTCTCTCTCTCTCTCTCTCTCTCTCTCTCTCTCTCTCTGTTTCTCTTTCTCTCAGCGGGGCTAGGCAAACGGAAGGAATATGGAAGGTCAGTCATAACAATGAGGGATAGAGGCCTAGGTAGTGGTGGGTTGGGGGTGAAGAGAACCATGCTCACAGCAGCCACAGGCACAGGAAAGAGGCAAGGCTAAGAGGTCCTGCAGTTCATGCTGTTCAGCTCCAATGCCCTGGGAACTTACTGTGTCCAGCTCAGGTAATGTCCTACAGGCCAAGAAATACTATGTTAGGCACTGAAGAGCCTGTGTTTGTGAACGCAGTTAGGCAAGAAAGCAGGCAACACATAAGGACTGGCCATCTCTTTCCCTGGATGTTAAAGATTTATTGAATTCTGCTATGTGGCTACTGCCATGCCAACTATGGTGGGAAATGAAATGATAAACTATGGTTCTCTACCTTCAAGGAGCTAATCATCTGGTTGATACCATATTTGGATACCCAACAAAGATCACTCACCTGAGTGGAATGAGTGAAATGTGGTCTTGTTTGGAGGCAAATGGAGAGACAAGAAAACATTGGCAGTTTTTCTTTTCCACACTGAGATGTCTATACTTATCAGGAGAAAGCAGAGAAGAATGGTGACCTCTAGGACCCTGTAGCACTGAGGGCTATGATGATATAGCCAGTGTCCCCTAGGGCCACCCCCTCTCTGCAGTGTTCTTGGAGAACTTGGAGACAGTGTTCTGTCTCTATTCTGTGCATTCTAAAAGCATATCCTGACCCTGGGCTGTGAGAAACACTACCTCCAGCTGTCTGCCTTATTATCATCATAAGCCTTCTCTCATGGCTGTCTCTCTATGTGAGCCTATAATTAAAGTCAGAAGACACAGCTCAGGCAAGATCCTGAACTATCTTATTTTGGGGAAAAAAAAATCAAGAAGTGGAGGAAAGATTCAGATGTCTCTCCCACTCTCTCTGAACTGTCAGAGATCTGTAAAAGATTAAAAAATCTAAAGGGAATGCAATGTGTACCATCTTCCCTCAACAGACTTTAATCTGGTTGAGGAGACAAGGCTCAGACAAGTGAGGACTTAAACACTAAACAAAAAATAACAGACTTAAACAGGCAAGTCGGGGGTCCACAGAGTCAATTCTGTGTTGGCCACATACAGTGGAATTTTCTGGACAACCTAAATTTTAACAACCGGATCAATCGTTATGTCATATGTCTTGATTTTCAGTTTAGAAAACAGAGTCACCATGATTGTATGCCAAAGAGTCAAAAAGATACTATGTGTAAGAGAACTTCAGAAGAGGGAGGGGGAAGATCTCAGTGCAGGCAGAAGAGGTCAGAGATGGCTTCATGGGGGAGGCCATGACAGGGACCTGGAAATGGTCCCCATCCTCCAAGTGAGTGCACCCACTAGTCCGGCCCTTCCAAGGTTTGGCCTCGCAGCTGTCTTGCCTCCGCTCCTACCTTCATCTCTCTTGAATCTGCTCCACTTGGGCCCTCCCTCTGCCCCCATGTGGGATAGTGTTCCACCATCTATAATTCACTGTGGCAGGTGTGTTCAGGGACAGGAAGGCATGGAGACAGGAGACTATAAACAACTGTCCTCACCACCACTCCGGTCACACTCAAAGCTTAGGCAGGCCCAGTATCTGCCCTGGGGCCCTTCATGCCAGGTGTCCCTCCCACCCCACCCCTCACCAGGCCCTAGGGCTCCTCGGCTCACAATGTGGCACCAAGATCTGGCAGTAAACAGCTCCACCAGAAATACCAGCTGCTCTTGGGTTTTTAGCACCTGGGTCACTGCCAACAGTGGGACCACTGCTCCCCTAAGGGATCAGAGCACCAATTCACAAATATTCACTGAGTTTAGGCCACGGGCTAGACACAGACACTATGATAATAAAACAGAGAAGGCCTTTGCCATTGAGGAGTTGATAATCCAGTGGGGAAATAGCCAAGTAAGAAGAAATTAGTTTACAAAGTCTGAGCACTACATAGGGAGCTGTCCCTCTTTGGGGGCCACGGAAGCTCCACGTGGTATTCTTGGTTGAAAGTGGGTCAGCTTCCACCTGGGAATACCATTCCCCCAAAAGAGTACAACTTCTTCCCAACTACTCTGGTTGCCTTGGCCCTAGTATTCAGCATTGCTTGAAACACCACTTCTTCTAGGAAGCCTTTCCCTACTAACCATATTCCATCCTAAATCTCTATATCCCTCGAAGGTTGTAAGATACAGCATGGCACACCCATCTGCTGACATTTTTGGTGCCTCCTTCCCACGTAGTTAATGCTGGTTCCATTCTAACCATTACCCACTTCAGAATAAGGTCCAGATTGTTTACTCATTTTAATCTTCCCCCTGGAAGTCCTAGAGAGCCTGGTGCTTTAACAATGGTTCAAGGCCCAGGTTTTGGAGTCATGGGTCTTTGGTGCAAATTCTGGCTCCACTGCTTATTAGCCTAGGAGATTAGGCACATTACCTATTTCTGTGAGCCTCCATTTTACCCCTTATACAATGTATGAAATTAACCAACTCCAAGAGTAGCAATTAAATAAGGTAACAGCAATTAAATAAGGTAATATAGGAGAAAGGTCTAGTTCTGTGTCATGTACATGGCATGTTCTCAAGAAGTCAGGGTTCTTTGGTGACAGATCTGTACACAGTGGAGACTCAGTATGAGTCGGAGACTGCCTGTGCCCATCTTTGCATGGTTATGAGGAATCAACTCTCTCTACTCTTGGGCTGGCCAGTGGTAGAAGAGACAGAGAAGGCCCCAAGCATCTACTAAGCCACCCCGGAAAGGGGCCTGACCTTCAGAGTAAGGCCTGCACGGCTGTCTGAACTTGGTCAATTAGCAGAGGACTGGGGTCAAGAGCCATAGGAAAGCTGGGGGCTTACAGGGTACCAATGATACTCTTGGCATGTCCCCAGGAGTCTCCGTGAACATGGAAAGGAT
Source organism: Neofelis nebulosa (assembly GCF_028018385.1). NCBI lineage: Eukaryota > Metazoa > Chordata > Mammalia > Carnivora > Felidae > Neofelis > Neofelis nebulosa. The sequence continues at coordinate 102,289,263 of NC_080789.1, read as the reverse complement.
CACAGGAACGAGGGCTGGTGATAGTCCACCCCTCCCAGTCAGGTCAAGTTCCTTCCTTCATCACCATCTACTCCCTCACCACTCACCTCCACCCAACCACAACAGAGAAGAGAGGCCTCAAGGGAGAGCTGAGGGCAGGACAGGACAACTGCCTGTGGCGGCCTTCTCACTCCAGCCTGGCTTCTGCAAATAGCTCTGCCCACAGAGGACTTGGCCATTTCCCTTTCCCCAATCCTTCTGCTGGAGCAGCACCCCCCTCAAGTGGCAGCAGAGATAATTCTATTGAGACTGACTTCTTCTCATCTGGAAAACAGACAGTTTTGGTATCAGGCAGAGAGGGGCCGGCCCCCCAGACAAGGTGGGGCAGCCTCTACATAGCGAGCCAGTGGGCAGACTCCTGCAGGATCAGGTCCTGGGGCAGCTCTCTGGAATGGCAAGGTTTCACTCCCCCTCTCCTGGCAGAGCCCTCCACTGCCTGCTCACTGCACCCCAAGAAATGAAAAGCATATATGTGTTCTCATAAGCCATCAGCCAAATCTGTTGACCCCTACAGAACCACTACCTACATTGTCTGCACATACATACACACACACAAAATCTTTCTTAAACACTCATCAACTTGCAGTGCTAACTAGGTACCATGGACAGGAATTTCCAGAGCTCTCCTTATGGATTTCAATATAAAATGTCTACATTCCTTCTTTATTTCCCAAATACTTACTAAGCACTTACTATGTGTCAGATTAATGAAGAGACAAAGACAAATTAGACATGGTCCATCCTCTTTAAGGGGTACAGAGTCTAGAAGGGGAAACAGATCTATACCATTAAACTGTGCCACAAAGGCAGTCAACTGTTACTTGTAGTAAAATAGAAGTCCATTTAAATGCTATGGGAGCACAAAGGGGGAGCGGTTGGTTTTCTTGAAGGTCTAGGGGCATCTTAAGGGAAGGCTGGGGGCCTTTACACTAAAGGGCCCCATGGGCCCTCTGGGAGGCTAGTGTGTGGCACCTAAACCTGGCAGCAAGCAGTCCACCTGAGGACACTGGCAGGGCCACTGTCAGTGTGGGAATGGTTTTCTGATGGTTTGTAATGCCAATTTAATTATTCTCTTTAGTTCCTTCCTTGTGCAAACAGTGGAAATACAATGCCCCAACCCTGTTCCCTTGCCTCATGTGCATCTACCATGGCCCACTCAGTGTTTCTGGAAAACTGGGTGTTCTGCAAAGATATTCCTGATGGCCAGGATGAAACATCCAAATTCGAGTAAAGGAGGCTGAAGGAAAGTGTGGGTGTGCACGCATTCATCTGAACGTGTACAGAGGGAAACAACGGGTGACGGGTAAGTGCAGGATGGATAAGAAACTGAAGAAAAAGAGGAAGGCCAGCTAGAAAAGGTTGAAAATCATCTGAAGCAACATACTTGGCATATCTTTGGCTGAGAATAGTTGATAAACAGTGCTTTAAACAACTGAGTTAAGCTAGGTTACAAATGGTTGCATAAGGCACTGCTTCCACCTATTCCAATGATGCACAGTTCATGTTCCACATTCTTTAGTGATTTGCCTTTTGCACTGGACCCTCAGCTCAAAGGGCCTATCCTGTCCACCACCTAACCCTGTGCCTGGCTGAGAACAGTTGCCAAATAAAAATGAATGAATGACCTTTCTTGAATATGAGCAAAAGAAAACGAGAGTTCGGAGAGCCCCACACCAGGAAGACTGTCCCACAGGAGGGATTTTTGAAACCCCAGGATATACCTCCAATGAAGTGTGTGCAATTACCTTACTGAAGAAACTCTGTGAAATGGAGTTGGCATCCACAAGTCTGGGCTGGTCAGGCGGGATCTTGCATGGAGGCTGGGGGACGCCCCCCCCACACACACACACACATATTTTGGATGCTGGGGCTTGATGCTGAATGCTAGCAGCATGCAAGGTGTCCCCTGCACGAGGCCATGTTTTCTGAGAACTTGGAGTGCTGCACAAATACCCAACATCTGTGAATTTCCACAGTACCTTTCTCTAAGGAATTCCACACACTTACAGACATGATCTCATCCATCCTCTCTTTCCCTCTGAGGCAGGGAGGGGACCAACATGATTATCTCTGTTACACATGTGAGGGGACAGACACAGAGAAGGAAAGAAACTTTCCCAAGGTTACACAGCAAATACGGACTTTTGAAAAGGATACCAGGTGGTCTGGCCCCATGCCCCCCATTGGTTCCCTCTCCTGCCTTTGCCTTGACATTATACTGAGAGTTAGAAGCATTAGGGAAAGGTACATATTATGAGGACTGTTGTGTTATCATCATGAATGTCCGGTGAAATCCAGTAAGACCACTAAAAAATAGTATTAGTCATCGCTACAAACCCTCTTCTCCTTCCAGGTTCCTACTTCAATGATTAGGACCTTGTGGGGGAACAGAAATAAATAAAACACAGGAACAACAACAGTGGTGAGGAAGAGGCCAAAATTCTACCCCTGGATCAGGGCCTGAGCAATGGGCTGAGCCCATCAGCTCCCATGGGAGTGGGGATGGCTTTGGAACATTCAGTGCTTTGGGAAATCATGAAGGGAAGGAAGTCTGGCCTGAATAAGAGCCCAAGAAGCAAAGACCGGCTGAGTGTCACAAGAGGCCTGAAGCAAGGACAATCCTTCACAAGGAGGACCAGTCACCCCTCTCTGCTTTAATCAGAGGGCTCTCTTAATTAACACAAAGCCCTGGCTATACCATTGACAAGGATTTTCTTACAATCTTTAAAGCCCCAGCTGCCCCTAAACAAAGGCTTGACTCCTCTACTCCCTTTTGAGGGAGGATTAAAGTACTGACTAATCTAATCCCATCTGTACCTACTCAAATCCCTGGGAGCCTAGATCTAAAGGGCTTAGACCCAGAAGGTGAAAATCTCAATTAGGCATGCTGCTTTATCCAAACCTAGGAGACAATGGCACACAGTTTAATCCAGATTCGCCTATTACTCTGCAAATAGGTCAAAGGGTAATAGGGCCCAGTGGCTGGTTCATCCAAGGCTAGCATTCTTCTACACAATCCCTGTTCCTTAGCTCCACTAAAAAGAAAATCCTGACCCATGGGAGCACCCCTCCCTTGTCAGAGGTTTTTGAGCACCAGGAACACCCCATGTCTCCTACCTAACTCGTATTTCTATTTCAGATGATCAGTACACCAGTCTCCTAAGTCCCTATCCTGCTGTCCAGTCTGGAGGCACAGGAAGTGCCAGTCTTAAAGGGCCAAGGCCGCAAATCAGGGATTTGCCCTCTCAGGTCATGTAATGGAGATGCAGAGAGCAAAGACAAAGTGAGAGCCACAGGGTGTACTGATTAGGAAGGCAACTAATGATCCTAGAGAGATCTGTTTCAGAAGATTTGGGGAAGGACACAGATGGCAAGGTTATTAAAGGGCAAATAGGATGAATGGAGGCCAAGGTGGGAACTTCCAGAAGAATGGCAGTAAGAGAAACTGACATCAAGGATACTTAAAGGGGGGGGGTACATATTTGACGGGGCATTTGTAAGAGAGCAGGACTTTGACTTGGTTTTAGGGGAAGAACAGGAGATAACTTAGAGATTACAAATGTGAAAGAAAAAAGATCATTTTTGAGTAAAAGCCCAGGACTGGACAGGGAGAGATGGGGTCATGAGCATAGAGACAGGCTTTTTGCAGGAGGTGGGAACTGGCTTCATTTCAGTACCTTCTTCGTGGAACCCAGAATCTGTTCTGCGGGCCTGGCCTCTCAGGTCCTCACAAGGTGTGACCTCCAGGGCCAGGCCCCGGCTCACCAATGCTGACCGAGGTCTTTGCTCCTAAGCTCTCACGGACTCTGGTCTGCTCCCATGACTGGCTCTTCCCTTTCCTCCAGACCCAGCTGGGATCTCTGCATTCAGCTGCCCTGCACCTTGAGACTTGCTCCCCTTCAAGCCCACTGTGACACACAAGCAGGTGGACTGAGACTCCTGCAGGGGTGCCCATGGCAATGGGCAGGTTTAAGGAGAGAAGCTTGGCCTGCTGCGGTCTCTTCTTTTTCTTGTGGCCTAGCTTAGGGTGTGACCTTGTGGAGTTGCCAGCCCGGCGTCTGGCACATAGTATACACTCAAGAAATAATTGCTGAACTTAAGCCTGCTTTGTATTCTTCTTCCCTTCTTGGAGGCTGCTAATGGAAAATGATTTTTCCTAAGCAAGGCAGCTAAAATGTTGCTTGTGTAAGATGCTGACATAAGACAGACGCCCGACGTGCGCAGTGTGTGAGCTTCGTTGTGACATGTTTAAGTCTCAGACCGCTTGCGGAAAGCAGCTCTCCATACGCCCTGCACAACCAGACGCAGCAGGGCAAAGTCAATTCTAAAATTACCCAGGCACTTTCTGCTTTGAGAATCGACTGGCTGGCTGGACCTATGGAGGAAGTCACTCCTTAACACAGGCACTCGCGACAGAATGAATGCATGGGACTGATGGAGACATGAAGGTAAAGGTGACAAGGGGCTCAAACCACCCTGAATCCAGTCCCGAAGCAGCCAGGATTGAAGCCCACAGCTTTGGAACTGCCTGCCTCCCTGCCTCACTATTTTCTCACTCAGGATTCCCCTGAAACAACATACTTAAAAAAAAAAAAAAGCCAAATAAGAGTGAGTGCTCTGAATGAGGGAATCCACAGTTGCTACTGACTTTGGATCTCCAGGAGGAAAACGAGGCAGCCAAAGCTCTTGGCCAGCTTCATGTTAACATAAGTTGGCCAGCTCTGCAGATTCCTGAAAGTCTACATCCTCCGCGGGGTGAAATTCTCCTTTGCTCTGTGCCTGGTCTGTTCTAGCTCAAGCCGGGACATCAGCCAAGTCACCCCAGGGCAAGAGTTTCCAAGGTAGCTGCCCGAGGTTTCCTCCTGTCCTGGTGTTACCCTGTCATGTGAAAACAGGAGCTGGGAGCTGGGGTGGGGGGTGGGAGGGCACAACTCCTACCCTGGGAAAGAGGGTCCCTCACTCTGGGCCTCAATTGGCTCAAAGGTTCAGGCAGAATCACACCAACGTTCATTATACTTGGAACAAGTTGCCCCCATTCTCGGCATAAAAATAAAGCTGGAAACCTAACGAAAATCAGAAATTAGACCTAAAATTAATTTTAGAAGCTCTATTGACCAGCCAGCAGGCAATTATTGAATGAACACCTACTAAGTCTCTGCACTACTGCAGAGAGAGAGAGAGAGAGAGAGAGAGAGCACACGGCAGTGACAAGTCACAGACTCCCCATCTCTGTGATCACTTCAACAGCACATGTGCGAACACTGGAATGACAGACTCCCCACCTTCCGTGAGCTGACATAAAGAGGGGATAGGCATCAAAGTGGTAAGAAATAAATGAGTGAGACTGGGGTACTGTCAGGTGCTAAAGGAAAATCACCCAGGTGAAGGCAGAAGGGCCATGACAGCTAGGGCTGGCAAAGAACTCTCCAGAGAGTGATGAGGAGAGCAGACAGCTGAACAGAACACTGAGAAAGAACCTCCCAGCAAACCAAAGGCCCTAAGATGGATATGAACTATTATTATTTCAGGGACCAAAAAAAAAAAAAAAAAAAAAAAAAAAAGTGAATGCAACTTGAGTGTTAAACAAGGTGAAGCATGGAAGGAGAGAGGGAGATGGGGACCAGATCTTGCAGGGTCTTACAGACACAATGGGGGAGGCCTCTGGTGGGTTTTATGTGGGTGACATCATCTGATCTATACTTCAGAAAGCTCATCCCGGCTAACATGTGAGGCTAGACTACAAGGGAATGAGTCCCCCAGACAGTGCAGATGGGTAGTTCTTGCAATAACCCAGGCCCAGTGACGGGGGTTTGGACTAGGTTTGCAGGAGTGAGAAGGGTGAGGGGCGTTCAGGTGAAGGATATATTTCAGTACTAGAGCCAAAGGTACTTACTGTGGAGCATCTATACAGTGTACAACAGAACAAAAAGAATCAAGGATGATTTCTAAGTTTTTGTCTGTCTGATTTTTTTTTATGTAAGTTATTCAAAAAAGACACATGCTTAAACTGGAGATTTGAGATATCTTGTTCAGCCATTAACTTGTTAGCTGGCTGACATCTGGTTGATACTGAATGCTAAATTCAAGGAGATGCATTGACTCCTGGATTCACTTAAGCCCCTCCACTATGACATGGCTCAAAGATCCCAGGGGCAGGCCAAGATAGGGCTCTAATGCAATCAACTACGTTTGGGTCCTGGCAGCGGACCTACACTCACGTGTAGGGTGCTGTGTTCCCCCCAAGCAGTTTTACGCAGAAGCCCAGCATCCCAAGCTGGCCTGGGTTTTAGCAAGATGTTCGTGGCCTTGGTGGGTCTGCGAGTGATAACAAGAGGCCATTTCCTAGGTGCCCATTCCCAGACCAGAAGGTCATGAGGCAGCCCGGGTGAGAGCAGAGTTGGCCAGGGAATGGGAAAATGAACTGAGAAAGGAGGAAAATGAAAACGGGCACTGCTGAGCGCCAGTCACACATCCACGTTGGTCTAACGGCAGCGCGGGGGGAAGCAGTCGGTGACCCCTCCCTTCCCGAGGAATCTCCCTCACGTGACCCTCTGGGACTCCTCCTCCCATATTACTTGTCACTTCTCAGAGACTTTGTCTGGGCCTTATTATCCCAGTCTCTAAACCCCAGACAGGCCCCGGCTCAGTGCTTGGGCATCTCTCTTCTCTACCTGTACTCACCGATTTGGTGAGCTCAGAGATTCTCACCACTGAGAAAGCATCTAAGTGCCACCACACTGTCCAGCCTGGGTCTGTGCCTGGCATCAAGTGGGGCCTCAATCCACACGTGTTGTTCCCATGCACACTGCCTTCTACAAGTGTGCTTCTACTTAGTTCTCTCCAGATCCTATGGGGCCGGTCTTCTCATGCCCCACTTTACAGATGAGGAAAATGTGCCCTGAAAATATCGAAGGGACTTCTCTCATCTCTACAGGGACCATAATAGCTGTCACCATGCAACATGTTCGCCACTAAATTCCAGATATCCTCCCTGACCAATATCCTTCTGGGTACTCAGGCCAAAATCTTATAGTCATCCTTGATTTCATTCTTTTCCTCACATCTCATGCTCACTCCATCAACAAATACTGAGGGATTTGCCTTTGAAATAGAGCCAGAATAAGAATACTTATCACCACCCCCATGGCTATCCCCCTAGTTCAGGCCACTGTTTTCTCCCCTGGGACTACCACAATAGCCTTCTACTGGTTCCCTGCTCTGCCCTTGCCCCCAATAGTCTAGTTTCCACAAAGCAACCAGGGTGAACATTCAAAAATGTTAGTGGACTATGTCAGTCCTTGCTCAGAGTCCCTGTGACTTATCATTTCATCCAGAGTAAATCCAGGGGCCTTGAAAGGTCCACAGTCTCTCCATGATCCATCTCAAGCTACCACCCTGCCTTTCCCTCCAGCTGCTTCCTCTCTCAAGAGCTCTCACTGGCCCCCTCACTGCCCCTTGAGCACAACAAACCTGTTCTACATCAGGACCTCTGCACTCGCTGCTCCCTCTGCCTGGAACCCTTCACCCTCACCACCTCTTGGCTTGCTCCTTCACTTGCGTCATTTAAGCTCAAGTGCCACTGTGCCAGAGAGGCCACTTCTGACCACCTTACCTGCCTCTTCAGTCTATCCCTTTACTCTGCTTTATCTTCAAAGGGCATATTGCTACTGAACACATGAGATGTTTACTTGTTCACTAGTTTATTGTCTGTCTCCCACTACTAGACTGCAAACCCCCTGAGGGCACGGATTTTTGTCCCTTTTTTTCACTGCCGCATCCCTAGAGCCTGGATCTGTGTCTGGCATAGAGTGGGGCCTCACTCAACATGTGCTGTTGTTCCCACATACCAGGCACTTTACAAGTGCACCTTCACTTAATCTTCTCAAGATACTACAAGGTCAGTCTTATGGTGACCCTCTTTATAGATGAGGAAAATGAGACGACAATAAGCCATCCCGTCCAATATTGACAGAGCCAGAGGGTGGCAGATACGGGACTTGAAACAGCCCCATTTGGTTCTAAAGCTCTCTCCACTATGAAAGAATGTGCCCCAAAGCTAACACCAACCCCCAAAGCTTCTAGGATCTCTGCTTCAGTGCCTTAGTCAAAGGCTTTACTCAAGAGAGATAGTCAGTCAGACAGAGAGACAGAGACATAGGGGCAGAAAGAGAAAGAGAGAGACAGAAGGACAGAAAGTCAGATGGAGGTAGTGGATTCTCCTTGGGAAAGGCTGAGTTGTTCAGATCTACAAGTACAGTGGTGAGCCTGGCTTTCCAGGACAATGCTGGGATTGCTGAACTCCCCACCAACCTCACACAGAGCTTACAGAGGGGTGAGCATTAGGGGAACAGATTTTTCCTTACTTGCCATTAACTAATGGGCAAATCCCTTCCTCTGTTCTAGCCTCAATTTCCCATCTGTAAAACAAAGGGGATGGCCTGATCATGGTTCCAAAACCTGGCTATATATCAGAATCAGCCTGGAGTTGTGTGAAGCACATGGCATTCAATACTTTATTCCTAGAGACAAACCAAGAAACAGACTCTTAACTATAGAGAACAAACTGATGGTTACCAGAGGTGTGTGTGGGGGAGGGTGGGGGGGTGGTTAAAATAGGTGATGGGGATTAAGGAGTGCACTTGTGATGAGTACCAGGTGATGTACATAAGTGTTGAATCACTATATTGTACACCTGAAATTAATACAACACTGTATGTTAACTATACTGGAATTAAAATTAAAAAAAAAACCTTCACAAAAAATTAAGTTTTGAAAAAGAAACAAAACAAAACCCAAAACACTTTATTTCCAGAGGGATTTTGATTAGTGTGAATCTTTCGTGGGCAGGAAAATATGTATTTTTAACAAGAGTTTAACATCAGATCTGGGTGTGAGGCAGCACCATGAAACAACTGAGAGCTTGGTCCCTGAGATCAGAGGCTGCCTGAATCCAATCCTGACTTCGAGACTTTAGGACTTAATCTCCCTGAGGCCCAGCCAGTTTCCTCACCAGAGAACCGGGGACAATAATATGAATGCTGTCAAGGCCTGGTATGAAGATTAAGTGCATCGGTATTAATTGGGTAGAACAGTTGGTATTTGTAAAGTCCATACTTAAGTGCTATGTAAGTGTCTGCTGAATAATAGTTAGGCAGCTCAGTTGCTGCCAGCCATGGACAGCCTCTAATGGGTTTTTCTGGTTTTGATATTCTACAATTCCCCGCCCCACTACTCCTAAGAAGGAAAAGGGGACTGGCCCTCATTAAACTCTTGTCTTTCAGTGGAGAGCACTCAAGCACCACTCCTGACTCACTACTGAATCAGCCTAATGTGCATTAGGCCCTTTTAATGACAACTTTGAACAACGTGTCAGATCAGGCAAGGTTATTGACATTGACATAGAATCACTGTATTGCCAAGTTGAAAAGGATCTTAAGATCATTGGTCAGCATTCTTTTCAAGCACATATGGAACTTTTACAAAAAATAATAATACTAATAACACATTCCAGGTCACAAAGCAAATCTCAAAAGTACCGCCAAAACCAGTATCATTTATGCCACATTTTCTAAACAAAACTCAAGCAAATTAGAAATAGCCCGGATACCAACATCCCCACCCCTACATCAGAAGAAATATAAAACATACTTTAGAATGTAGAAATAACTCATGGAATAAAGAATTCAAAATACAATTTTCCAAATATGAGGGCAGGGCTTTGGTGTTTTGTCCACTGATGAATTCATAGAACCCAGAATAGTGCCTGGCATATATGTGTTTGTGGAATTAGGGAGGAATGAATAAATGAACAAGTTAAATGATAATAAATTTATATGTTTTATTATAAAAGAAATAAGACTGGGAATTAGTGAGTTAAACATTAACAGCAAAGAACAACAGAGTTAAACTCAAAGAAAGGAAAAAGGAAGCAAGAAGTAATAGAAGGCAGGAATAAATGAAATAGAAGACAAACAATTCTAGAAAGGGTAAATTAAACCAAAATCTGTTTTTTAAAAGAGTAATAAAATAAATATCTTGCATACTGATCATACTTTTAAAAAGAAAGATGACATAAACAATATATGGCATCATAAAGGCAGGAATATGATAGCAAATGGAACAAAGATTAAGGACTTCAAAAGACAATTCTATGAAGAATTTTATAACAATAAATTTGAAAATATGTACAAAATGGACAACTTCCTAGGAAAATATAATTTAACAACACAATCAAGAAGAGGATAAAAATCTGAATAGAACAGAACCAGTAAAAAAAAAAAAAAAATTCCATAATTAAAAAGCCACCCACAAATACCCAGAAGGTGAGCCAGATGTTTTTACACTGAGTTTTATCCGACTTTGGAGAAACAAATAATTTTGCCCTTTGATAATATATGGCAGAAAATAAAAAAGAAGGAACAGTTTAAACTAATGACATGCAGTTTTTACAATCTTGGCACCAAAACCAGACACACAGTACAAGAAAAAGAATTAGTGGTCCAACCTCACTAAGAAACATAGAGGCAAATATCCTAAATCAAATATGGCAACATATTAAAATAAGTACATAATGGCCACATGGGCTTCTACTGGGAGTGCATGCACAATTTAACTTCAGTGCCCGGTCACTGAAGCTCCTTACATTCAAAGGTTAAAGGAGAAATGCCACATGATTATTTGGGTTGGTATCGAAAAAGCATTTGAAATTTGAATCTTAAGTATCGTGGCAAAATAGGAACAGAAGAGAACTTCTTTTATCTGATAAATGGTCTCGACAAAAAAACAACCACAGCAAGTTTCCTATTGGTGAATAAAATATTAAAAGCATTCCATTGAAAATCAGAAACAAAATAAAATAAAAGCCTACATTTTTAGTGAACATGGTACTAAAGAACAATGGCCACAGAGTAAAAAACAAATAAAATACAAAAATTAAAACAGAAAAAAAAAATAGAATTGTCATTGTTTGCAGAAAATGTGACTATCTACTGAACAGAAAATGGAAGAGGCACTCCCATTTCTGACAGCATGGTAAACAAAATGTGAAGCAGATCTCTTCCAAGTATGGAAAACACACTAATTCTTGTGAAAATATATGAAACATCTTTAAGTATGCCTGAACTGGCGCTACAATAAGGAAACAATTCCAAATAAATGTACCAATCCACCAGTTCTAAGTGAATAGGCAACTACTAACAATCAAAAATTGTTAGAACTACATGAGAAATTGACAAATTTCAATATTTAACTGTCATTAAATTCCAATCCTTTTCTCATTGCTTTTCAACCCTTGAGTTTTTTGACAGACATTTTCTTTTCCATTTTAAAGATATGGGGGTAGTTTTGATAACCCTTAGAAATCATTTCTGAATTTACTGCACTGTGTTCAGGAAATGTGATCTTTGTAATACAAACTCTGTAAAAACACGTTCAGACCTGCCTCCTGCTTGAGACATGGTCAATTTTCCGTCACTGGGGAGATTTCAACTTAGCGTACTCAGTAGCTGATAACGCAAGAAGGCAAAACTTCAGCAGGTTACAGAAAATCTGAAAACCACAGTTGGCACACTTGATCTAAGAAATTAAACAGTACATACCAGAGCCATGTTTCACAAGTTCTATCAACCAAAATAATGTCAATATTCATCAAAGAATGCCATAGTCATGGTAAAAACAAGTCACAGACTGGAAGAAGACATTTTCAATGCATACGACACATAAAGATAGTATCTACAATATATAAAAAAATCCTATAAATCAACAGGCAAACAATTCAACAGGAAAATGAGCAAACGAAAACAACAAAAACTTCACATGGATGATAAACCTAGGAAGAGATGCTCATTCTTATCAGTAACCCAGGATGTGTAAAATAAAGCCATCATATAGAAAACCATGAAAATTTGTCCCTGCTGCACTCTATACATAAAAATAAATTCCAGGTAGCTTAAGATTCACTTAAGATTCATGTAGAAAAGTAATCTTTAAAAAAGTTTAGGGAAAAAATGGAATATCTTTATGATCTTACAGGGTAGAGAACAATTTCTTCAGCAAAACACAAAAAGGCACAATCCAAAAAAAAAAAAAAAAGAATCTGACTAAATTTAAATTTAAGACTAATGAAACACCACTTAATAATTAGCAATTGGCAAAATTTTTATTCTGTTATCGGGAAGTGCTTGTAGAGATGCATACATTAGTGGCAGCAGAAATCAGTTCAGTCGTTTTAGAGAACAATTTGATTATATCCCGCAAAGATGTGTTTCCTGTAGGAGTAAGTAATTCCATTCCTAGAGAAATTCCTACATAAATGTTCCCAGATACATGTGTAAGAGGATTCATAACTGCATTGCAGGTAGTAGAAAATAAGACATCAGCCTCAGTGGATACCTAAATGCCAGTATACTAATCTAAGGAATATGGTAATTCAGTTTCAATGATACTAGAGGTACATATCTCAAAATGATCTCTCTGAAAACCAATGCTGAGCAAAAAAGCAAGTAACAAAATCATATGTGTAGTATGATACTATTGAGATAAAGTTTACAAACATGCAAAAAATACAGTATAGTATTTGTATGCATGTATGTTAAGTATCAAAGCACACAAATATCCATGAAAACAGTAAACACAAATTTCAGGAGATTAGTAACCTCTAGGAAAAGAAGGAGCAAGAATGTAAGAGCAAGGGCTTCAATTATATTCATAATGACATTTAATAAATCTGAAGCAAATATGACAAAATGTCCTTTACAACAAAACGTCCTTTATGACAAAGCATGCTTTATGAAAAAGCTGCGTCACAGTTACATAGGTACTCATTAGTTTACTCTTTAAATTCTTCAGTGTGCTCAAAGTATTTCACAACTTTAAAAGCATAGTATCAGTTTCCTCTAGCCACACAAGGCAGAAAATCCTCATTGAATGTTTCTGGTGATTATCCATGTTACCTTCATGCGATCACTTCCAGAAGTGGAGAGCTCACTACAACAGAAGATTACTTATTCGGAATACCCAGGATCTGACCTGACAAGGGTGTGTGCTGTTTTTGAAATTTTTCAGTCTTAGATCCAAAAGAGCAAAAAGATTGGGGGAAAAGAGCGGGGGATGGGAGGCACTTATTGCATATAATACATTTGCAGAATTGCAATTAAATATTTCACAGCATTAGCCTCTTGCCAGAATACATAAATGTCTGAGATCCCTCGTGACTCCTGCATTATCAAGATTGCCATCATCGATCACAACCTATATCTGCCCCTGTCCATGTGCTTTCTGTGACATCACCAACCAGTCATTCCCACTCAGCAGGTCACACTCACCATGTGCTATGACAGCAGCTTCTTCTTTACTTTTTATAAGGCATGATTTTTAAATGGGCAGGCATAAAATAATGCTCTTTTTAGAACAATCCTGTCATTGGAAGCTTCTGGTATTTACAAAGTTCTCAAAAAAACCCAGCCTTTTAACTGAACTTTGTGATGCAGCCAATTCTGTTGGTGGGCAGATTTGACTGTTAAAAAAGTTCTTCCCCGAGGAATCTGAAATCTGTCTTCCCTGAAACTTTTACCGCTTGGACTTGATTCTGCCCTTGGAAACCCCCCGAGTGAGCTTCTCTAGCAAGAGTAAATGTGTGTATGTGTATGAGTGTGTGTGTGTGTGTATGTGTGTGTGTGTGTGTGTGTATTATACACCCTATCCTATACATGTTTTCAAATGCACCCCATGTTTTCTATGTTTTTAAAAGAAATCTATTTCTGAGTCTACCAAGATTCAGATATGAGGGAACTGTAGGCAAAGAAACCCTAGCTTATAACAAGAATTATTTGAATAATGCACAGACGTTAAGGTAGTTATGTTTTTAAAACTCACCTACTTAAAGTAATTGAAATTGGAATATCAATTGCCTGTCACTTCTGGGAAAATCATACCTGTGGTTAAGAAACATAATTTCGCTAACAGATTGTTCATCATTATGGCTTTTATACAGTTGGAATCCAACAAAGTTTCATTGAAAAAAATTATGACACTTTATTTTCTTAAGAGCTGGTGATTTATGAGGACCACTTTAGTAGACATATAGGGCATGCTTTATTTGGGAATGGAGATTCTGTGATGATATTTGCTTGTCAGGGGTGGACTCTGGGTGTGTAATAGGTAGATAGTTGTCTTATGAACTATTATAACTTTAATAGAGGGAGAATCAAATGTTGGTTAATGGCCTCTGCCCACGGTAAGAGAGAGGGAAGCGGGGGCGGGCGGGGGGGGGGGGGGAAGAAAGAAAGGAAGAAAAAGAGGAGGACGGAGAGAAAAAACCTATCTTAAATAAACAGTGAAGAGACAAGGGTGCCAGACCTCTAACCCCAGGCTCCCCAGACAAGAACCACAGTGTGGTTTCCCCTCTTCACCCTCCAGCATCCTATCAGTCTGTCCACACGATGGGAGGGCCAGGCAGAGCCCTCAACCAAATGTGACCATCTATGGAGCTGGTCCTCCAGAGGGGCATACAATACAAGGTCACTTCTGGGTACCCCAATTCATGCACTATTACATCTGCTTAATCCATGCCTAATACTATATAAACAACTATAAATTCTTACAAATTCGGACTCTATTGTTTTTGGCCACTCTGTGGCTTCCTAAATAGATATTAAAGGAATTCTCCAAAGCCTATGATAACTGTTGGTTTTTCCTCTTAAGTCCTGGTGTTTTGGATTGTCTAGTCCAGCCCTGAGCAGAGGTCTGTGTTTAATTTAAGATGATTTCTACTGTCTGAATCCCAACTGCGTTGGATGGTTCCAGCTCCCTTCTTTCTATTCTACCCATTTAAGATCACAAGCCCCTATAGCTCCTTCCAAGAGTCAAATGCTGCCAGGTCAATGAGGTTCCCAAAGCCTTTTGGCTTGCGAAGGAGAGAGTACCTTTGACCTTGCTCAAGGGTTCAGCCTGGCCCTAGACTGACACTGTGCCCCACGCTTTCTGAGGGAGAACCCGGATGCCATGGGAAGAAGGGTGGCCTGGGGGTCAGGGACACTGTGTTCTATTCTGGCTCGGTTACTGCCTGGCCAGTTATATGACCCTGGAAATACTCCTGAACCTAACTTTCCAATTCATAAAGCAATTTTATACACATTAGCTACCTCATCTGCTCCTCACAAAAACTCTACCAATAGGACAAATATTATCCCTTATGTCTCTGTTGAACACCCTGCAGGGGCTGCTCATCTCACTCAGAATAAAAAACAATGGCCCTGCGGTGGCCAACAAGGCCCTACAGGATCCTGTCTCCAGCCACTTCTCAGACCTCATCCCTCCCACTGTCCCTTTGCTCTGTCACTGTCACACTGGCCTCCTGATTGTTCCTCAAACACATCAAGAGGATTCCTACCCTAGGGCCTTTGCATTTACTATTTTCTCTACCTGTATGCTCTCTCCCCAGATATCCATACTATTTGCTTTCTTACTTCATGATGATGTTTGTTCACGTTACTTTCTCAGAGAGATCTTCCTTGTCCACCCTATTAAAAAAAAAACAAAAACAGTACCTTTCCCTCCACCTCCTGCCCCATCTCTCTCTGTCCCTGTACCCTGCTTTATCTTTCTTTGGAGCGTTCATCACCCTTTGATACACTACGTATTTGATACACTATGTAAATACATAATGGAGTTTGTCTCCATTGTCTGTCCTTCAACCACCAAATTGAAAGCTGCTTGAAAACAGGCACTTTGCCTTTGCTCACTGCTGTAATCCCATGATTGAGAACAGTGCCCGGCACATAGTACACATTCAAGAAATATTTGAGTTAATGGTGTTACTCCTAAGTTACATGTGAGGGAGATGAGAGTCAGAGAGGGTGAGTAACCTGCTCAAGGATGCTAAACTAGTAACCATAGCAATGCTCCTTCCTTTCCTTGAAAGTTGGAAGACCAGAGCTCCACTGCCAACTCCTGCACTTCCTGGCCAGGTGACCTTGCCCACTCTGGATCTGAAATTTCATTTAACAATACAGCTTATCTAATTTGTGGAGCTTTACAATGTGCATAACTCATTTAGGTTTAGATCCTGTTTGTTCTTTACAGTCATTCCAGCCTCTGGTTCAGATAGGATGGGTGTCGATCCTAGTAGTTCAGGGAAATCAAATGCTTCCCCCCAAATTGATCCTGCTAGGAAGTGGCAGAACCAAGCCTGACCTGGTTCAGAGCTCTGAGGTCTTCTGCAGACCTAATGTGTTCCCAGCATTTCCCCTCAGACGATGCTTAATCAACTTTTACGCACATGAGTCTGCTGATCCATGTATCTTCAGGGCTTAGCTTTGAAAGTTTCTCCACCACTTCCAGCCTTCCCAGCTTGACACTGGTTTCTCCTTCCTCTGAACAGACGGCATATATGGAATTCACACCATGCTACATGATGCTGCTAAACTGTCTTGAGTTAATTTTATTCTAAATGATATATGCTAAATAATAACATATTTATCGACAAAGACATCCCGATTCTATGTCCATGTTTCAAATACCATCTGGAATGTCAGATTTCTATCACTAGCCCAGATTTCTCTTCTGAGCTCTAGATCCAACTGCTGAAATGAACTCTCCACACAGATGTTCTTATAAACACCTTGATTCAGTATGTCCAAAACTGAACTCATCATCCTTCCCCTGAATGTTTCTCTTCCTGTCTTCCCCACCTTAGTAGATAAAATCACCACCTCCCAGCTGTTCACATGAGACACCTGCATGTGGGTCTTCCCTGTTTTCCTAACCAAACCTGGTGAATTTCACCTGCTCTGTATCTGGACTTGTGTCTACTCCTGATTCCTTGGCCTAAAAGCTACTGTCCTCACTGATGTCCCAGCACATGGAGTTACTTCCCCAGGACTCCATACAGTAGCCAGAGTATTTTAAAATGCAACTCTCATCATGGAGTGTCCCTGCTTTTAAAATCTTTCAGTGACTTCCCACGGGTCTTAAGAATAAGGCCAAACCCTTAGCCAGGCGTCCAAAGCTCCTTTAGTCCCATGTGAGCCCCTGCTCTCAACAAAACATTCCATAGTGCAGGCATCCTTTTCCTTGACTACTAAGCAAGTTGCCTGTTTACTTATACAGTGGTTCAGGGTATGTGCCCTGGAGTCAGACTGCCCGGGTGTCAAGGGTCACGTTGGTTACCCAACACCCTGTGACCTTAGACACATTACTTAAACTCTATCTCAATTTCCCTATCTGTAATATGGAGATAATCAAGGTACATACCTTGTAAGCTCCATGCTGTAAAAAATTAAAAGTGCTTCAAAGAGAGCCTGGCACTTAGTAAGGCACATAAGATACATTAGTTCTTCTTAGCTCTTTTCTTCCCTCTTTGACTCATCAACTTAAGCTCAGCTTTTCAGTTTTCGTTAAATATCAATTCATCAGCAAAGCTTCCTCAACTCTTCAGAGTAGGCTAGTTTCTCCTGTTATGTGGTCCCATTCCATTTGTGTCACTGAATGAAAGTATGATGCAATGATTTCCTTAAAGTATGCCTTTTCCATAAACTGTAAGCTTCACAAAGACAGAGATCAAGTCTGTCTCATTCACTTTCCCATCCACAGCAACTAGCAGTGTCTGGCACAGAGCAGGTGCTCAATAAAATATTTACTGAATAAGTGATTCAATAAATAGCACCTGGGCTCATTCGCAAACCTATCTACTTTGATTCTTCCAAAAGCCTCCACTTAGTTCAATTAACTAAATGTATTGACCCCCACCGACAAAGGTTGCTGGTGTTCCCCAAATCCATTCTCCTTTCTCAGGGTGTTGTTAAAGCTCCTGCTTTTAGCTGAGTCTGTGCATGTCCAAAAGAAAAGCTATACCCCCTGGCCTCCCTTTCCATGAGGAATGGCTGTTG
The DNA here is from genome assembly GCF_028018385.1 of Neofelis nebulosa. Taxonomy (NCBI): domain Eukaryota; kingdom Metazoa; phylum Chordata; class Mammalia; order Carnivora; family Felidae; genus Neofelis; species Neofelis nebulosa. The sequence continues at coordinate 102,271,339 of NC_080789.1, read as the reverse complement.
CCTAAATTCTGGCTCATGGAATATGAGTAGAAATCACATGCACAACTTCTGGGTCATGCTTTTAAAAGGAAAGAGGTTGCCTTCTCTTTTGACAGTCCCTCTTCTCCTAAGCATATTCTTGATCAAAATATTTTTAATTTCAGCTCTTTCCATGTACTTAAATCTCTCCACTGCTATGCCCATCGATCCCAGGAAGGGATCAATACTGAGCTGGACTCAGGTTCCATTCAAGCAAGAGTTTGGCAACCAACCAGAGGCCTCCAGGAAAGCTATGAGTGGGCTTGAAACTCCTCCCCTGCATCCCCATCCACTGAGCTTAGCTCAGCTTCTTTATTCACTCATGGTTCTGCATTCATATATAATTTGACCAATCTCTCTGGGAATCTATATTTTCTACAAGCAACACATTTAGGGTAAATGAGTGACCCACAACATCATCACTTCCCTCCCTCTTTGTTCTCTTTGTACTATCAGGGTGATCTGACTGTGAGAAATTCTGGGGATGCCCAAACCTCAATAGAGAAGTAGGGGTGCAGCTCCAGTGCCTTTAGCTGGTAGTTAGAGCTCATGCCCCAGCCTAACTGTTGTGTAAGGACAGGAAGCATCATGGGCCAATCATGGGCCAGCTGGTACGGGCCACGGAAGAAAATACAGAAAGAAAGGGATGGAGTGCATGAGGATCCAGGGGTCTAGGAAAGTGGTGGGAACTGGAAAAGTTGCCCAGTGAGAGTGAGAATGGTGTTGGAGGACAGGGCCTTGACATCTGCTGCTCTGGGTGCTGCTCTGGGCAGTTGGGGTGAGGATTCAGTAGTGGAGGAGACATAATGACCAGGAGGCTGGTAGGGAGGCGGTGAATGAAGAAAGGTGTTAAGCAGCGGTGATAAGTTGAAAGTGAGACCAGTGTGACTAGCAGCTCTGCCTGAAGATGGGAGATCCTTCATGAAAGCCCAAGATTTACAGAGGCTTAGATTCTAGAATGCCGGGCCATTCTGTAACAGGTGATTACTGAGGAGAGAAAGGACAGGTCCCAGCTGCTGCAAGAGCTCCTCAGAGAGCGAATGGTGTAGTTTGCTCTGCACAGAGAAGGGGGCCTGGCACCCAGGACTCTTCTCTGTCCGTGACATAGGGCAGAGATGACCGAGAATACTTAAGCCTTTTGTAAATAGTTTACACAGCACTGAGAATTAGCTGCATCCTCCCTTTTCCAAAAGAACAGTTTGATTTTATAGGTTCTTTCACATAAACAGTCTTGTTAATGTGGGTTTGGAAGGGAGACCTCAGAGAGAGAAGGCAGTGGTTAAACAGGAGCTAGAAGCCTCTTGCCAAATTATTTTCATATTTGCCTCCTGTAACCAAAGATGAAAACCCTCTGAACAGTTAAGATTCATGTTCCCAAAGGGCTATAAGAGTCACAGAATGATGGGCTTATTTATCCAGGCCTATGGATAAATATATGGCACGCAGTAGGGCCTCATTAATAATCATTGTAGACTGATTTGGTAGACGGGATTTTGGACTCCTAGGGCAAATTCTAACCACAAGTGGATAAAGGAAATCAAAAAGTCAGGAGTTATGTTTTAACAATTCTGTTTAAAGAAAAAACAAACAAACAAACAAACAAAGGCCTGGAGAATAAAAGCTGCTGCTCTCATAAATGTAGCATACTTGAATTTACTGACCAATTTCCCAAGACTTGCTCCTTCCTCAAAAGCCAAGCTCGCATTTGAAATATAGGAAATCCTGGCAATGCCTATATATATTGAGAAATGTTAAAGTGCTTCCTCTCAGCCATTTGGTGACTTTAAAAAATGTGCACATAGTCATCATACATGAGAAAATACACATTAGAATGTACATGAACTTGTTTGGGCTCCCCCTATGATTTGTGATTTCCCAAGATTCCCCTCTGGATATTCCTTGAAATCAGTTAGCCTAAAAATTCACTTCTGCCTTCTCCACATCCTCGCCAACATTGATTGTTGCCTAGTTGTTAATTTTAGCCATTCTGACAGGTGTGAGGTGATATCTCAGTGTGGTTTTGATTTGTATCTCCCTGATGATGAGTGATGTTGAGCATCTTTTCAGGTGTCTGTTAGCCATCTGGATGTCTTCTTTGGAAAAGTGTTCATGTATTCCGCCCATTTCTTCACTGGATTATTTGTGGGGTTTTTGGGTGTTGAGTTTGGTAAGTTCTTTATAGATTTTGGATACTAACCCTTTATCTGATATGTCATTTGCAAATATCTTCTTCCATTCTGTTGGTTATCCACAGAAAACTGCAGAAACAAGTTCCTTGAGCTGTAAGGGCTTTGCAGGGATGATACCGTCCAACCTCCTGCTTCCAAGCATGCCTACATCAGCCCAAACTAAAGTTAAGTGCTTAAGAACAGCCTTTACATAGCTATTTCTTAAATGTAATGAAGTGTCATGCTGAGATGCAGCCAGGTCCTGTGCTAGAAGTCAAAGATACAAGGTCAAACAGAAGACCTGCCCTCCAAGAGATTTAATCTGGAAGGTAAGAATATCGGTCAATGCTTTAAAACCCTATGTAAGAGTCCCTCCTAAAACGAGTGAGTTGAACTGTGGCTCCCAAAACTGTATGTCCAAGTCCTAACCCCTGGAACCTGTGAATGTGACTTTATTTGGAAAAAGGGCCTTTGCAAATGTAACTTAGCAAAAGATCTTAAGATGAGCTCATCTTGGATTTAGTGTGGGGACCTAAATCCAATGACTAGTATCCTTATAAGAGACAGGAGGAGAGAAGACACAGACACAGGGGTGAAGGCCAAGTGAAGACAGAGGCAGAGACTGGAGAGATGTGGCTACAAGCCAAGGAATGCCTGGAGCCACCAGAAGCTGGACAAGGCAAGGACGGGTTCTCCCTTAGGGCCTTCAGAGGGAGTGTGACCCTGCCAAAACCTTTACTTTGGACTTTTGGCCTCTAGAACCATGAGAGAATAAATCTCTGTTGTTTTAAGCCACCCCGCTTACAGTAATTTGTCACAAGAATCCTAGGATATAAATCTGAGGGCCAACAGCTAAGTCCATCAGGGAGTGAGAGATGGCCTCCCAGGAGAGATGACATTAGCCCTAAGTTTTCTAGATGAGGAGGAGCATGTTGGATTAAAACATGGAAAGCATTTTCCAAGCAAAGAGACTTGCATGTCCAAAGTCACTGAGGCATGATTCAGCAAGAGGTACTCAGAGAACTGCAAGTAGTTGGGAAATATTTGGCAGAATGGCTTCATATGGGACAGCGGGAGAAGCTGTTGGAGTGGTGGGTCATGTAGGGCCTTGTGGGTAAAGCCAAGAAGCTTGAAAATAATCCTGAACACTATGGAGAGCATTAGAGGATTTTAAACAAGGGAGTGTCATAATTAGATTTGCATTCTGGATGGATCCCTCTGACACAGCTGGAAGGGGGCCTGACAAGGGGTGGGAGACCAGTCAGGGGGGTCACTGAAGAAGTCTAGGCAAGATGTGATGAGGGCCTGAACTCAGAGGACAAAGAAGGGATAAATCTAGGACATTAAGTACGCCCTGGCAGATAGATATGGGGATGAAGAGAAAAGAGTAACAGGATGGCTCCAAAGTTTCTGGCTTACACAACTAAGTCTTTCAAAATTGGTGTCATCTAACAAGCATACAACACATGCATTTATTCTTGTTTTCATTTTTCACTTATTTTTTAACCCAAGGATACAGACATTAGATGAACTTCTTTAGTGTTAGAAGGTCTCTTTGTGTCTCAAGCTACTTTAAACATTTCCTTCCAGAAAGCAGCCGGTCAAAGCCACAGTTTCCATTTGGGGAAACTCGGCAGGTGGCTGAGGGGAATGCTAAGTCCCCCCGACCCTGTGTGCCAACATTATAATCAGCACTGCGACAACACATGAATTAAATAGCTAAGAGGGGTCAGTGCAGGGAAGGAAGGTTTATGGAACTTCCTGGAAGAAATATGGAAGATGACACATGGTGGGCTCTTGGGAACTGGGAGCTCCCAGCTTGTTTACAGAGCAGTTGTTACCAAGTCCTCTCTGGCATGACTCACACTGGCAGCCCCACCAACTTCCATATTTCAAGTTGCCAGACTCCTCTGCTGGTTCCAAAACAAGGAAAACTCAGAGTGAATCCTTCTTCCACCATCTACCATCCATGACATTGGCTAAAAAAGCCTGGGCAAAGGGGGTGTTCCCAGCTACACCCTTCCCCTCAGGGCTCAGCTGGCCCAGAGACACTAGTCTCATTTACTTGGGGAGCCACTTCAGGTCCTCCTTCTGTCTGCCAGCTCCTAGCTTCTGCCAAAGAAAGGAGACACAGGGAGAGATGCTAAAGCCGGAAGAAACAAGATCCAGTATCAGGATCTGGCCCAGAGCCTGCAGACTTTGAGCAACCTCCCTGCTCTGCTTAGGCCTGCCAAGATTCCGGCCCATTCCTTCGACTTCCCCACATGCGGATTATCTGCCACTCTATCAGATCACTCTGGAGTGACCTTTGTTTGGCAAAAGTTCAGAGGACACAGTCATTTTAGCCAAATTCCCAATTAGTCCTCCAGCTCTGCTATTATGTCCACATCTCTGAGTCCAAACGAAGGAACCTCAGATAAGGACTCACCCCACTTCCTGCCATCCAAACAGGGATTAAACAAGAACAGAGGAGGCAGGGAGGCTGGCTCTGGGACTTGCAGTGGACCTGAGGCCATGGCAAGTTGTACACCGGGCCCAAGAAACATTAGCCAACCCCCAGGTCTCACGAGCTTGGTGGTACTGCCAGCTTTGTTTCCTGCCTGGACCTCCAGAGAGCTAGAAGTAGCCCCAAACACTCCATTTATGGGAAGAAGCTAAAAACTATGGAGACTGGGGTTATAATACAGCATTCATTGTTATCTATGAATAGGGGTAACTACAGACATTCCTTTGCTCCTCCTTCTTCTTCTCCTTTCTCTTTATTCTCCTCCTTCTTCTGCTTCCTTTTAAAGAGGTCTACTTATTTTAATCTGGATTTTTAGAATTTCAAGGGTGCCCAGTTTAGAATCACAGCATGAACTACTTAGGAACCTCTATCCTAAACTATGTATGACTGGAAAAGCAAAGACAGGGAAAAGCACAAATTCCAAATTCAGAGCCCTATCAGATCAGTTTGGGGCTAATGCTACATTTTCCTGGTTTACCAAAGGGTGTGAAGGTGTGCCTAAGTACTATGGGGAGAGAAAGTGACTACTGATGGAAAGTTCAGTCAAATGAAAAAAGGTACTAAAGAAAGAGCATCATATTAAGGTATTTATCAAGGGCTCTTCTTGGATTAACAATATTTTCCATAGGTCAACAGTCTGTGTGTGTACATGTTGTAAAGCTGGAAAAAAAATCGGCATCTCAACAACAAGAAAATCCTTCCCCTTCTCGGAAGTCAGAGTGACCCTACTTGCCCTCTAAATTGTTTCCAGAAGTTTAAGTTATCATTTCATACTTTCTTGGTTGATCATTTACCAACCGGGACACATTTCCTCTTGGAACTAAAACCATAGCTCACAATTTGTCCCACTGATTTCCCTGCCAAAAATCAGCCTTAGTTCAAATGATAAAATATCTTTACTGGAGAAGCACTCATGATCCATCTATTGCCCCCACAAGCATTTTTCCACATTAATGATGGAGTCAGAAGATGTAGACAGTTCTAGGATTTGATACAAGTTACCCACCCATTCCCAGGATGTGATAAATGGCTCCCTGGCCAGCACTCACCCCCAGAGTCGAAGATAATGACCCACCTATGCTCCAGAACATCTGCTCTTCCCACTGCACATGCAAAAAGAACAAAGGCCTCCTGCTTTCCCAGAAGGGGCACCCAAGTCAATGGGAAAGTTCTAGGACATGAGTTAAGTGACCTGACCCACCATCTCTCACAGTGAACAACCAAGCGGTGGCAAGAGAGGCAATTACACTCAAGCTGCTTCTACGTACCAGTCGCAGGTCAAGGGCTAGCTCTATGTAGTTCCTCCAACAAGTTCACAAGCATGTGCAATTAGGAACCCAGTAACTGAATAAAGATCTTAAGCTTCTAGTGATCTCTCCTATTAATATAACCTCTTGAAATAATCCAAACCATCCTCCCACTGACATAATAAGTACAAATAAGTATAAATAAGTAATAATGAATACAAGTAAGTAATAATAAGTACAATACTAAAGGCTAAGGACTAAGAAAACTATAATACATTCATATGATATATTAATCCAAATAACCCAAAATCTATGAAAAGAAATGAGTGTGTTCATCATATGCTAACTACAAGTTAAGGGCTAAGAAAAATATAATACATTCACATGATAACATATTGGGCATTGTAATGATGCTCTTGAACTCTATTTAACAAGACTGGGAACTTCTCATGTTCTAAGATGAAGTAAAGAAATGATGATGGGGCACCTGGGGGGCTCAGTTGGTTAAGCATGAGACTCTTGGTTTTTCAGCTCAGGTCATGATCTCGCAGTTTGTGAGATCAAGCCCCATGTTGTGCTCTGTTCTGACAGTGTGGAGCCTGCCTGGGATATTCTTTCTTTCTCTCTTTCTCTCTTTCTCTCTCTCTCTCTCTCTCTCTCTCTCTCTCTCCCCCCCCCCCCTCAAAATAAGTAAACTTTAAAAACCCATGATAGAAAATTAAATATGTAGAATGATTTTTAACTCCATGACAATATACATTAAAATGGGGTTTACAAGAGTTTTTCTGGGAGATGAAATAATGATTTACTTTCCTTCATTATATATTACTTCCCTTTTTCAATTTTCTACACTTAGCACATTTTACTTTTATATACTGAAAAAATAATCGTTTGACAATGCCATGGATTTAGGGGGCTGGTGATGAGGATGCCAAAGAAGGATGTGCTGAGCTGGAAGGTGGCCAGGCATCACCAGAATTATTGTGCTGATTGCTGACCCCCATTCTGACACTCCAATCGCTGGGCGTGGAAGGGTCCAGAGTTGTCCCTGGCTCCACCCCGCATCCTGCAGTCCAAACCCTCTGGTTATGAGCAAGTTCTTTCATGACTCACTATAGGCCCCTGGACTGGTCACTTCCCTTAAAACAATCCAGCTGGCAAAGAGCACACAGTGGTGTTAGGAGGATTAATTCATTCATGTTTATAGACGAGCTCTCTGGGATTCTTGGATGGGAGTCACTTCATGCTAAGGAGTGAGAATATTCGGCAGAGTACATTTCCAGGGCAAACTTCCTGCTGCAGTTCTCTAAACTTGATGCAGATGCCCAAATTCAGAACAAAATTTATGTAAGTTGGCTGGCAGACCACACACCATTAAAATAAAAATGAACTGGATGTCAAATATCTACAGCCAACTGAACACCATCACGTCTGTCCTTCCTGAGGAACCATGAGGCTCTTTCCAACTCTGGCCCACTGATGAGCAGGACTGCTTGGCCCTGGGTGAGTGGCAAAGCTTCCAAGGTTATGTATATCTCCACCACAGGGATGTAAGTGGCCAAAAGGTGCCATGAAAATCAGTACAGGCCCACTGGCCCTAGACCAAGCAAAAAGAAACCCAGTGTGCGGAAAATCCTTCATGTGGCATCATAATATTGGGAAAGCATAGTATTTTTGAAGAAAAGCAACAGCAGCAGCTCCCCAGATGAGGATTTGACTCTGGAAAAATCTGTGGATGAAGAATGACTCGTGGAACGGGCCGCCCTTTTGCCCAGGCCAGCACTTAGTTCTGGCTGTGCGGCAGCCGGCTTCTGACAGTAGCAGATAAATGGTTATGAGAGCTATGTGGGAACCATGCAGAGGCCTCAGGAGCTCCTCAGGGATATTTTTCTGTCTCCCACCTCCCACCAGTTGGAGGACAAAGCATGCTCATTTTCAGAGAAAACGGAATGCCCAAGTTAGCCCAGAAGATCTGGAATTGCATTTCAAGGTCGTTTTGTAACCACATCTCAAGGGCTTTAGCTGACAAGATACAGAAATAAGATAGGTCCCACAGGGGTGGGTTTTGGATATCTTCTTTCAAAGAAGCGTGATTTACAGAGAAGACAGGTACAGAAGGCAAGTTAAATCAAGGATCGCCTCCTCGCTCCCCGCATCACCCTGCCTCAATCTCTGAAACCTGAACACAGTGTAAGACAAGTAACTAAATTAACATCTTGTGCTTATCTTTCCCACAAAGGGATCCAACTCCTTCCTCTCTGGGGTTGGCACACCCACTGACCCAATTCCAATGTATATTTTCCCTTGAATTGCATATCTGGCCTGCCTGCAACAGGAGGGTGCCATTCTCCTAGCAGGTAGTAGCCTGTGAATATTAAATACACCTATCAATCTGGTCTTAGATATTAAAGGAAAAGAGAGAACATGGATCATTGTGTTCTTAGGTATTTTATGGATTAAGTCAGCTATTAAGTGAACCTCCAACTTAGAAGAAGTAACCAGGGAAAGCAGAGACTGGCATTGGCTTTGCTCTAGACTTGGTGCACATTAATCATGAAAGCCTCACTTAGGTTGCCCCATCTGAAAGAACAGGAGACTACATGGACATACTTCTCTCCGAGAAGATTGGAAGAACGAATGAGGTAACCACTAAAGGCATGGGGAGCCCTCGGTGGGGGCAAATTAGCATGAACCAGATCACTATTACTAGCAAATAGAATGCTGACATTTGGTTTTACTGAACAGATAAAAGCTGACATGTGTACATGGTAAAAGGCTGAGAGAGCGAGAAAAACCCAGCATGTTCCATGTTTTGAAAGGAAAGAAACCTACCTCACTGAAACAGAGTAAACACCAAGCCTTGGTAAGCCTGACACAGAAAAAAGAGCTTTTTATTTAAGATGTGGTGTTTCCTCAATGACTGCCATGATGGGAGCAGAAGATGTAGAACAAAAGGCACAAGAAACAGCCCCAAGACACCTCAGAATGGGGCAGGGGGTGGTGGAAGGGTATGGAGTATGTCCCCCATCATATCATCTATCCTATCCCAAAATGGAGTCCATGGAAATTCCTTAGAAATTCCAGAGGCCACTTTGGAGATGACAAACCCAATAGTCATATGAAAGACCTGTGAAATAGCGGGGTGGAGGCATACATTTATGTCAGATAAAGGGTTAAGACTAGGGACCGGTCCTTTTCCTGTTTCCTCTCAGATCTGCCCATCCTTTGCTCTAATATGTAATATAGGGGCAGTGGTCCCTGAAGTCCCATTTCCAAGACTCTCTCACCAACTGGCTTCAGACTAGACTCAGCCAAGGCAAGAACTGGTGGCAGATTGGCAGGTGGATGGAAAGAAGAACCCTGAGTACTGCTCCCTTCCCTCTATCTGCTTCATGCAGTGGCTGCACCTCCACCATACTTTCAGCACCCCGCCATACTGCCCTTCCTCCGATGACCCCATCTCCCACCATGCAGCTTCCACCACTGTTCCAGTGCCCAGGCAGCCCAGCCCTGTGCTCTGGTTACACCATCTTCTACCTTGGCTCCCCAGCTCCTGCTGCCACTTATCTCTGAGTTGCTTCACCACCCCTGTTTAGCTTGTCAGCGATTCACGTATCTAACGAACTTTCCCTGTATTAAATTCCCTCTGCTGACCTCCTGGGCTTCCCAAGTTTCTGACTGGATCTTGACCGATACATTTTAGGACCTAGAAGCTCTATACTGTTGGTGTCTACCTCAGACCTCCAGGAGCTTTACTACAGAGTGGGGAGGTCCAAATTCCAACTGCCAGCACATGTATCTCTTTGCCTGAAGACTTGTTTTGGTAGTTTGAGTCTTTTCTGTTCACGTGTATCTTCAGGGCAGGTCAGAAGTGCAGGGGAATTTTCACTCACACACACACACACACACACACACACACACACACACACACACACATACACAACCTCCCTCAATGGTGACCCATGGGAGCTTCCTGCCCACTCAGGCAGTAAAACTGCCAAGTGCCTGTTCTAGCTCAGCTCCCAGAATTTCCCAACAGAAACAGCTCCAGTTGTCCACAGCAGTAACCCGATTGACAAGACACCCTTTATTGGCTGCCTTCTTTCCTCTGTCACTTGCCCACTCCACTACTGGGGTTTCCACCTCTCGAATAAATTTTGCACCTGAATCCTTGGCTCCAGGTCTGCATCTGGGGCCACCTAAAGTAGGACCCTGTTTTCTTGTCTTCCTAGTTCCTTATTCTTCATGGAAGTGTAGAAAGTCATGTCCAGGAAGAACGCTGTGCTGCAGACGCTCTGATGAGAAGTGCTTTCTCACCAGCTGGAGCATGGCTGAGCAGGCCATGGTGCTAGGGGGGAGAGGGGAGGTTCCAGAAACCTCATCTAGCCTGGGTAACAACTGGTAGAAGAGCACTGTCTTGAGACCTCTGTTTTCTCTGTCCACAAAAGAGCAATCCCACCTGCTTTCTCTAAGAGCTTTCTTTCTGACCATCATGTCAAAAGAATCACAGGAAGCCAGAATACCTCCTGACCCTGGAGGAATTTTTTAAACCGACACTTGATTTTCTGGCACGTGACGGGGAAGACGGCAAAGGAACCTGAAGGGCTTATGTGTGCTTCCGGTGAATTCTAGGGAAGTGAAATAATGACCTTGGCCCAGACAGCAAAAGACAAATTTAATTTACATGCTTCAGGCCGTATATGGAAAAATCATTTAGACTGAAAAAAGAAAAGTCCAAACTGCAAGTCAATAGTGGCAAACATCACACATCCCGACGGTATGTGCTGGCCTCCATTTGCTACTCTGCCGTTCCAACATTCTCCATCGTTGCACATATTTGGGCCTTGTGTTTTCCATGAGGGTCTGGTCTGAAATACCATCCTGAATTTGCCCAGCCTCAGCTCAGAGGCTAGAGCCACCGCTTCTCCTCCCACAGCGCGCTCTTACTTCAAGGGCTGACCCATCTCTCTGGCTTCTCCTCCATCACACAGTCCTCGGGACTCTCCTTATTTGTAACTTCTTAATTTAGACCAGGGCCAGTGGAAATGTATACAATGAGAGCATAGGGAAGGTCTTATTTTAGCCAGCACTTCTGATGCTAGAATGGACTGTCAGTTGAAGAGGGCCAGAGCCCCCGTATGATAGCCTGGGCCACCCGAGGAGTCTCTCTTTGGGATGAGTAATTCCCATGCTCCACAAAGGGATATGTTTATGGACACATTCTGTGCTTCTCTGGCATCCCTCTCCACGAAGCCCAAACCACCCTGGAGACTGTAAGTAAAGCAAGGTCTTCTGGATAAGATGTCGCATTTATTTTTAAACCCAAGGATTTAAAGGGATGTCCATAATCAGAAACCCTCAGTCCCCTCCTGACACACAGACACACACAGACACACACACGCACACACACTGAGAGACAGACGAGGAAACAGAGACAGAGGCAGACACACAGAGAGACCGTCCTAGAGCAGATATACTCTGTGGCCCAAGAGTGTAATCAGTGGGAGACGTAAGAGCAAGTGTAGAAGAAGTCAGTCCACCTGGCACTTTTCTAGCACACACTTTGCCACAGAATGTTGCCACCCCCAAATAAATTCCTGCAGCTTTAAAGTTTATTCACTTATTTTGAGAGAGACAAGTGAGAGGGAGAGAGGACAAGCAGGGGATGGGCAGAGAGATACAGGGAAAGAGAGAATCCCAAGGAGGCTCTGCACTGTCAGTGTGGAGCCTGAGGTGGAGCTCAAACTCATGAACCGTGAGATCATGACCTGAACAGAAATCAAGAGTCAGAGGCTTAACCGATTGAGCCACCCAGGCGCCCCAAATTCCTGCAACTTTAAAACTCATTACTTATCTCTTTAAGATGTTCTGCTTTTGGCTGTATACTTCACTCTGAAATCTCTAAAAAACTCAGGAAGTTCTTTATGCAGCAGTTCCCAAACTTTCTCAGTTCGTGGTACCCTTAATGTCTACGTAATTTTTACACAAATGCCCTAGGCTAAAAGAAACCCTTGGCAGTTCCAGAGTAGTTGAGTCCAAAGAACCTAGTGAGCGTTTTTGTACTAACAAGTTTAGTAGCCATTTGGGGGAAAATACACACAAATGGAAAGAAAAAATATTTTATTTTATTTCATTCTGAGCCTTAACTGCTTACTAAAAGGATGTGCTCACCTGTTGGACACTATCCAACTTCACCAACCTTGGAATCAGACTGGACATGACCACTATCACTTCCTGGTTCTATGATGGCTTTGTGCGGAACTGGTATCATAAGCACTGAGAGCTTGACCTCACTAAGACAGGATGACATTGAAAGGCTTATCATATGTGTTAACAGTGACACAGCCAAGGGGGTAGTTCATGTGGTGTCTGTCTGACAGACATCAAGTATTTCTGGGCTTCCCTCAAAAATGTTTATAAATTCTATACCTCTGTGAGTTCACTGTGGAACTCTGGGGGGGTGTCTTGGGCACAGTTTGGAAAACACAGCCTTCCTGCTTCAACCTTTGTCAACACAATGAAACTATCTGTCCATGACTTTCTCCTAAGTGTGTGTGTGTGTGTGTGTGTGTGTGTGTGTGTGTGTGTAAACAAACCCATAACCAAAACAAATACAAGTGCATACATGAATCAAAGTGCCCAAGGCAAGGCCTGGAAGTGTACAAACCACACTATATCTGTAGCTACCTCTAGGGAGACAAACAACATTTGGAGGAGGTGCGAATGAGGGAGCCCTTCATTTTATCTCTCATGTGGAACTTTTCTTGACGAGAATGCTTTCATATATAATAACTATAAACAAAAAAACCCCCACAATTGTAATGTACCCAAACACAAAAACTTTACCTACAATACCACTTCAGATAGGGCTAATTTTGTGCAGAGAGGGGTGAGTCCCAAATTCCAGTGGAGGGACTTAGTCACTAAAGGACTCAAACAGGCTTTGTCATACACTGATAGGCGAACACTTCTCATTTACTTCTCCTTACAACATTTCCCTCTTGAGGAGAATTCACTTTCCATAACAGTGATTCTCAAGGGTAGTAGTCAGGAACAGGACTATGGGCTTTTCCACACTACTCCCTCCATGCACCTTCCCAGAGTCTAACTGTTCACACTCTACTCACATCATGATGCTATAGAGGGGAAGGCCACTGTCCTTTGTTAGTTTGGAGCTGCTGCCTGGCAATGACCATATTTCCCAGCCTGCCTTTCCTCTAGGTGGAGCCAGGTGACAAGGTCCCACCAATGAGGGAAAGGGATGCAGAACCCTGAAATTCCAAATTTGAGTCCTTAACTATTCCTAAGAAGACATCTCCATTCTATAGTCAAACAGATGGACTCCCCAGTCCCTTGCTACATCCATTTCTCTGCACCCTTGCTTATCCATTTCCCTTGGCAAGACTGGCCTAGGGAGGAAGGGACCATAGGTGAGAAACAGAAGCCTCTCCTTGAGAGATGGCACAAAGACAGTGAGATCCAGGGGAAGTGGATGGTGAGAAGCAGGAATAGATGAGCCAGAGCTGGAAACAATGAATCAAAGATACAAGAAAATAACAATCAATCAGTAACCATATAAAATAAAATGAATAAAATAAAATAAAGTAAATAAAAGTACATGAAATTGTCAGGGGGGTGGCCTTCAGTAACAATTCAACTCCGTAAACCGTGTTTCACCCATGGAGCTACATCGTACACAGTGACCTGTTTCATTGCCCTTATTATCAAACATGAGAAATTCCAGGGGAGCAAGGATAAATGACTTGGATTTCAGAGCTGACCAGCCCTTGGTCAGTTGGTCCTTATCAGTTTAAGTAAGGGCTGGTCTGAGAAGCAAGAAGACTGACTCCTCCAGAAGGAGCGTGGGATAGAAGCAGCCTCTTTCCTGACAGTCCTCAGTTCATGCAGAAGCACAGGTGAGACTGAAGGCCCAGAATGGTGCCAGCATTTAGAACTCAGCCGTAATAGTGAGAGGCTATGAAACACCCAGATAATAAAGAAGATTAGTGACTGTGGGCACCAATGCAAATACGAGGCTTTCAACAATGGACCCAAGCTCGAGCCTCACCTTAGCTCTTCGTGATGTGACTCTTTGGCAAACTGAGTCATTTTCTGTCCCCATTGAATCCCTGTGCCGATGGGGAACCTTCTTAACCCCTAAGAAGAGTCTGAGAGAATTACTTAGATCTCTCTCTTTTTTTTTTTTTTTTTTTTTGACCCTCAAATGGTCATTTAGTGCCTTCAAAGAGGGCCTGAGGGAACTTCACTCTGTTCCACGGAACATTCTCACGGACCACCAAGGGCCTCTGTGGAAAGTCTGGGCCATACCCCCTTGGCCCGGACAGCCCCGACCCTCCCTGGGCCCCTCTTCCCCCCTGAGCTGACAGTCCTGAGCTTCCTGGTGCTGTTGTCCCAGCCTCCTCGTCAAAGGCCCTACAATTATGCATAATTTATTCCACATGTTTTGTCTGTTGCGCCTGCCAGAGGCATCTGTCATAAATGTTTCAATACTTTAACTTTAGATGAGTTTTCTTTTGAAATAATTGTCCCCAGAGTGGTGCACTGAACAGTAAATTAACACCCATCTATCCCCAGGCCTCCTTTTGGCACATGTTCTAGCTTCGACGCTCCCCATAAAACATTCAGTAAATGTAGCGTCGCAGGCAGGGCCTGGCCACCACAGGAGCACAGGTGGCGCGCCCGCACCGGGTAAACAGCTGGGTGACAAGTCCTGTGAGGTAAACTCTGGGGACCGGTTAGATAGGAGTTTGCTTTAGAGTCTTCTCAGTGGTTTGTTTTACAGGAGAACATGCTTTTAGGTCTCACATTTGCCACCTCCCAGCTTGCTACACATTCCTTGTTCCTTGACATGAAAATACATTTCCCCTCCTCTCTGAAGCCATCGGTTATCTGATCCCATCTGTGTCGCGCCAGTGACAACCCCCCCACATCCCGCCCCATCACACACACACTCTGTCTCTCCTACACACATACTACCACACACTCTCACTCATGCTCACACAAACATTCACAACTCATGAGCAGTCTGAACAACTGATCTTCCGGGTACTCATTATTAGTGGTGGGCGTTATTGTGCTTTTTGCCAAATTTTTATTTCTGCGCCCCAGTAGCTTCTTAACTCCCCAAAGTAAGGGCCTGGCTAGGAAGGAGCTGTGGCTCATCAGCTACAATGAGTAAGGGTGTGCTGACTTACTGACTGAACCCATGTTCCAGTGCTTTGCCACTTGCTCTCAGATCCACTCAGCCATTCCCTTCCTCTGCTTGGGTACTGACCCCTGAAAACGATATTCCCCAGAAGAAGTGAACAACTGACTTTGAGTTGGGTTTGGCCAATGGGGGGCACTGGTGGGAGACTGGAGGGTAGGGGGGGAGATTCAGGGTATTTCTCCTCCACTGTCTCCTCCAAGGCATCTCCAGAAGTAGCTGCACCTCCTGCAGGGTTCCAGCCCCCACTGGGTGGTCGTGGCACCTGGCCTCTGGTAATCCCACCTCCCTCTTTGTGTTTCCAGTCCTAAGAATGGCAGCAATTCCCTGAAGCTGCCAATCTCTGGGCTTCCTGTTTCCTGCTTCCTCTACCTGCCCAGTTCTAACACCTCTGTAATTAGGTCCTCCTATTGTTTTCCCTCAACTGGCATGTGCTCTGCTTTCTGAGTGTACTCTAGCTAATACAAAGCTTATTGAAAGAAAAGGAGGCATAGGCTAGAATTAGAAGGGGCTGAGTGAAAGGTCAGAGGGATGACAGGAAAGATCGGGACTGCTCCCCAATCCTGCCATCCACAGCATCTTGCCATACTCAGTTTCAAGCCTTATCATCCTGCACAGAGAAAAACCTTGCCCTGGAGGAAAACTTGAGGAAACCTCCAAATTGGTCCAGGACAGACTAGTCCAGAAGAGATTCAAACTGATTTAGGGGGCTGGGGTAGAAAGAGAAAGAGAGAGAGCCTATTCTTTTATTAAAAGTATCAGACTCTAGATTCTTCCTTGGAAACACAACATATATATGTTTATGTTCCTGAATTTTTCCTACCGTCTGTTGAACCTCCTGCTGTAAACTGAGCTAATTCTACTCATGGTTGTCTTCAGTGGAAACAGAGCATCACGCCATGAGCATTTACACAAAACTATTAAAGAAAAAGTAGGTTAGCAAGTTTGTCTCATTCCAGTCTTTCCAATGAATACCCTTGTCCTTCTTGCCTTAATATAAGGAAGAAAAAGCAAGCATGACTTTTTAGTAATGTTTGAGGATCTGTTGAGGGAAAACATTCGAAGGACAGAGAAGCACAGTGGTCAAGAGCATTGCTCTGGAGTCAGACTGCCTGGCTCATACTCTGATTCTGCCACATATTAGCTTTGAGCAAGTTGTTCATTTCTTTAATCCTCAGCCTTTTCACATTTATAAATTGGAGATAATAATGGTTTTGAGACCTATATGAAATAAAACATGTAAAGCCTTAAATATTACTCAGAATTTTATTATTATTACTATCCTCACTATGCCTATACCCTTGAAAATCATAAGAATATATGTAAGAAGCCTACAACAGACCCAGTTCAGACCAAAAGACACCTGCAGATTGAAAGGGTGGAGATGGAGAAACATTTATCATGCAAATGGATGTCAAAAGAGAGCTGGAATAGCAACACTTATATTGGATGAACTAGACTTTAAAACTAAGATTGTAACAAGAGCTAAAGAAGGACATTATATAATCATAAGGGAAAATCCAACAAGAAGATCTAACAACTGTAAGTATTTATGCACCTAACATGGGAGTACCCAAATATATAAAACAATTAAAAACAAACATAAGAGACTCTTAAAAACTGAGAACAAACTGAGGGTTGATGGGGGGTGGGAGGGAGGGAGGTGGGTGATGGGTATTGAGGAGGGCACCTTTTGGGATGACCACTGGGTGTTGTATGGAAACCAATTTGACAATAAATTTCATATTTAAAAAAACATAAAGGAACTCATTGATAATAACACAATAATAGTAGGGGTCTTTAACACCCCACTTACATCAATGGACAGATCATGTAAACAAAATAAACAAGGATGGGGCGCCTGGGTAGCTTAGGTGGTTAAGCGTCCAACTTCGGCTCAGGTCATGATCTCACGGTCCGTGAGTTTGAGCCCCACGTCGGGCTCTGTGCTGACAGCTCAGAGCCTGGAGCCCGTTTCAGATTCTGTGTCTCCCTCTCTCTCTGCCCTTCCCCTGTTCATGCTCTGTCTCTCTCTGTCTCAAAAATAAATAAACGTTAAAAAAAAAATTTTTTTAAATAAATAAACAAGGATCAATGGCTTTGAATGACACAGTGTACCAGATGGATTTCACAGATATATTCAGAGCACTCCATCCTAAAACAGCAGAATACACATTCTTTTCAAGTGCACATGGAACATTCTGCAGAATAGATCACATATTAGTTAACAAAACAGGCCTCAACAAATACAAAAATGTTGAAATCATGCCATGCCTCTTTTCTGCCCACAACACTATGAAAATAGTCAAACACAAGAAAAAATTTGGAAAGACCAAAAATACATGGAGGTTAAACAACATGCTACTAAACAATGAATGGGTCAACCAGAAAATCAAAGAAGAAATTTAAAAATATATGGAAACAAATTAAAATGAAAACAAAATTGTCCAAAACGTTTGAGATGCAGCAAAAGAAGTTCTGAGGCAAGTATATAGCAATACAGGCTTACTTCAAGAAGCAAGAAAACTCAAATAAACAATATACCCTTACATGTAAAGGAGCTAGAAAAAGAAAATAAAGCCTAAAGCCAGCAGAAGAAAAGAAATAAAAATATAAGAGCAGAAATAAATGATATAGAAACTAAAAAAAAAACAAAAAACAATAGAACAGATCAATGAAACCAGGAAGCTGGTTATTTGAAAAAATTAATAAAAGTGATAAATCTCTAGCCAAATTTATCAAAAATAAAAGATAAAGGACCCAAATAAATAAAATCACAAGTAAAACAACAAATGAGAGAGGAGAAATAACAACTAACAGCACAGAAATACAATTATAAGAGAATATTATGAAAAACTATATGTCAACGAATTGGACAACCTGGAAGAAATGGACAAATTTCTAGTAACATATAAACCAGAAAAACTGAAACAAAAGAAACAGACAACTTGAACAGACTGATAACCAGCAGAGAAATTTAATCGGTAATCAAAATACTCCCAAAAAACAAAAATCCAGGGCCAGATGGCTTCACAGGTGAATTCTACCACACATTTAAAGTTAAGGGGTGCCTGGGTGGCTCAGTAGGTTGAGTGGCCGACTTCAGCTCAGGTCACGATCTCACAGTTTGTGAGTTCGAGCCCCGCATCGGGCTCTGTGCTGACAGCTCAGAGCCTGGAGCATGCTTCTGATTCTGTCTCCCTCTCTCTCTGCCCCTCCCCCATTCATGCTGTGTCTCTCTCTGTCTCATAAATAAATAAACATTAAAAAAAATTTTTTAAATAATAATAAAGTTAATACCTATTCTTCTCAAACTATTCTAAAAAATGAAAAAAGAAGGAAAACTTCCAAATTCATTCTATGCAGCCAGCATTACCCTGATACCAAAACCAGATAAAGACTCCACTAAAAAAGAGAACTACAGGCCAATATCCCCGATAAACATGGATGCAAAAATTCTCCATAAAATACTAGCAAATAGAAACCAACAGTACATTAAAAAAAATCACCCATCACAATCAAGTGAGAATTATTTCTGGGTTGCAAGGGTGAGTCAATATTTGCAAATCTACCAACATGATACACCACATTAATAAAAGAAAGGATAAGAACCATATGATCCTCTCAATAGATGCAGAAAAAACAGCTGACAAAGCACAATATCCATTCATGATACAAACCCTCAACAAAGTACGTTTAGAGGGAACACCTCAGCATAATAAAGGCCATAAATGAAAAACCCACAGCTATTATCATCCTCAATAGGGAAAAACTGAGAGCTTTTCCTTTATGGTCTGGAACAAGACAGAGATGTCCACTTTTACCACTATTATTTAACATAGTTCTGAAAGTCTTAGCCACAGCAGACAACAAAAAGAAATAAAAGGCATCCATATCAGCAAGGAAGAAGTAAAACTTTCACTATTTGCGGATGACATGATACTACATACAGAAAACCCAAAAGACTCCACCAAAAAACTGTTGAGCTAATAAACAAATTCAGTGGAATCACAGGATACAAAACCAATATATAGAAATCTTCTGCATTTCTGTATACCAATAATGAAACAGTAGAAAAAGAAATTAAGGTATCAACCCTACTTACAACTGCACCAAAAACAGTAAGATACCTATGAATAAACCTAACCAATGAGGCAAAAGACCTGTACTCTGAAAACCATAAAACACTGATGAAAGAAATTGAAGATAACATACAGAAATGGAAAAACATTCCATGCTCATGGACTAGAAGAACAAATATTGTTAAAATGTCTATAGTATCCAAAGCAATCTACACATTTAATGGAATCTCTATTAAAATACCAATAGCATTTTTCACAGAGCTAGAACAAACAATCCTAAAATTTATATGGAACCACAAAAGACCCCAAATGGCCAAAGGAACCTTGAAAAAGAAAAGCAAAGCTAGAGGCATCGCAATTCCAGACGTCAACTTATCTAACAAAGCTGTAGAAATCATGACAGTATGGTATTGGCATAAAAACAGACGTATAGATTAATAGATCATAAAACCCAGAAATGAAACCACAATTATATGGTCAATTAATCTTCAACAAAGCAGGAAAGAATATTCAATGGGAAAAAGACAACCTCTCCAACAAATGATGTTGGCAAAACTGGACAGCAACATGGAAAAGAAGGAAACTGGACCATGTTCTTATATCATACACAAAAATAAATGGAAAACCGATTAAAGACCTAAATGTAAGACCTGAGGGGTGCCTGGGTGGCTCAGTCAGTTAAGCATCCAACTTCGGCTCAGGGCACGATTTCACGGTTTGTGAGTTTGAGTCCCATGTCGGGCTCTGTGCTGACAGCTGAGAGCCCGGAGCCTGCTTCAGATTTGGTGTCTCTCTCTCTCTCTCTCTGCTCCTCCCCAGCTCTCGCTCTGTCTGTCTGTCTGTCTCTCTCTCTCAAAAATAAATTTAAAAATTTAAAAATTTAAAAAAATCTAAATGCAAGACCTGATACCATAAAAAGCCTAGAGGAGAACACAGGCAGTAACCTCTTTGACATCTGCTGTAGCAACTTCCTTCTAAATATGTCTTCTGAAGCAAGGGAAACAAAAGCAAAAATAAACTATTGGGACTTCATCAAAATAAAAAGCTTCTGCACAATGAGAAAACAATCACTAAAACAAAAAGGCAATCTATGGAATGGGAGAAGATATTTGCAAATGACATATCTGATAAAGGATTAGTATCCAAAATATATAAAGAACTTCTAAAACTCAACACCCCAAAGATGAATAATCCAATTAAAAATTGGGCAAAAGATGGGGCGCCTGGGTGGCTCAGTCAGTTGAGCATTCAACTATTGGTTTTGGTTCAGGTCATGATCTTATAATTTGTGAGTTGAAGCCCACATCATACTCCATGCTGACAGTGTGGTGCCTTCTTGAGATTCTCTCTTTCCCCCTCTCTCTATCCGTCCCCCACTTGCTCTATCTCTCTCTCAAAAATAAATAAACTTAAAAAAAATTTTTTTAATGGGCAAAAGACATGAAAAGACATTTTTCCAAAGAAGACATACAAATGGCCAACAGACACATAAAAAGATGCTCAACATCACTGATCATCAGGGAAATACAAATCAAAATGAGATATCACTTCACACCTGTCAGAATGGCTAAAATAAAAAATGCAAGAACAACATGTGTTGTCGAGGATGTGGAGAAAAAGGAACCCTCTGGCACTGTTGGTGGGAATGCAAACTGGTGCAGCCACTCTGGAAAACAGTATGGAGGTTCTTCAAAAAGTTAAAAATAGAACTATCCTGGGGCACCTGGATGGCTTAGTTGGTTAAGAATATGACTTTGGCTCAAATCATGATCTCACGGTTGTGAGCCCAAGCCCCACATAGGGCTCTGTGCTGACAGCTTGGAACCTGGAACTTGCATCAGAATCTGTGTCTCCCTCTCTCTCTGCCCCTCCCCTGCTCATGTTCTGTCTCTCTTTCTCTCAAAAATAAACATTAAAAAAAAAAAAAAACAGAACTACCCTATGATCCAGCAATTGCACTACTAGGTTATTTACCCAAAGGATACAAAAATGCGGGGGCGCCTGGGTGGCTCAGTCGGTTGAGCATCCGACTTTGGCTCAGGTCGTGATCTCAGGGTCTGTGAGTTCAAGCCCCACCTCGGGCTCTGTGCTGACAGCTCAGAGCCTGGAGCCTGTTTTGGATTCTGTGTCTCCCTCTCTCTCTGACCCTCCCCCATTCATGCTCTGTCTCTCTCTGTCTCAAAAAAATTAAGGTTAAAAAAAAATTAAAAACAAAGGATACAAAAATGCTAATTCAAAGGGATACATGCACCCTGATGCATATAGCAGCATTATCTACAATAGCCAAATTATGGAAATAGCCCAAGAGTCCATCAACTGATGAATGGATAAAGAAGAGGTGGTATATATACCACACACGCGCACACACACACACACACACACACACACACACAGAGGAATATTACTGAGCTATAAAAAAGAATTAAATCTTGCCATTTGCAAAGACATGGATGGAGCTACAGAGTATTATGCTAAGCGAAATAAGTCAGAGAAAGACAAATACCATATGATTTCACTCATATGTGGAATTTAAGAAACAAAACAAATGAGCAAAGGGGAAAAAAAGAAAGAGGGAGAGGCAAACCAAGAAACAGACTCTTAACTATAGAAAACAAACTGATGGTTACCAGAGGGGAGGTGGGCAGGGGGAGGGGTTAAGTAGGTGATAGGGATTAAGGACACTTGAGCACCGGGTGTTGTATGGAAGTGTGGAATCACTATATTATACTCCTGAAATTAATATTACACTGTTGTTAACTAACTGGAATTAAAGTAAAACTTTTTAAAAAGGCATATTTAAAAAACAGATGTAAGAATATCCAAATTAACACCACCTAAGACAAATAAGAGACAGTCTATGCCCCAAAGTTATGGGCTAACGGCCAACATCATCTCTCACATAAACAAAGAAAGTCACCAACTCTCAGAACCACAGAGGCTATAACTCAATCTTCCCATGTGACAGCCGAAGCAGAAAAGACCCAGAGAAAAGCTCAACTACCTGATGAGAGTACCATGACCCAGCCAGCCAGCCTTGGGCCATACCACACTGTCTCTCCCGAATGTGGACATGTAGTTACCACCTCATTACAGTATAGAATGTTTCATTTCAAATAAGCATCGTGTTCATGTGATGTAAATTGTTTTCTGGGAAGCCTTACAAAGAGAGAACAAAAAAGCAATGGGCCACAGCTAACATCACACTTAATGGTGAAAGACTAATTTTTTTTTCTCCTAAGATCAAGATCAAGAACAAGACAAGGAAGTCTGTTCTCCTCACTTCTATTCAACATTGTACAAGAGATTGTAGTCAGAGCAATTAGCTAGAAAAAAAGAGATAGAGACAGAAATAAAATGCATCCAGATTGGGAAAGGAAGAAGTAAAACTATCTCTATTCACAGATAACATGATCTTATACATAGAAAATCATAAGGAGTTCACTAAAAACTATTAGAATTAAAAAATGAGTTCACCAAAGTTGTGGGATACAAAATCAATACACAAAATCAATTATATTTCTATATGCTAGCAATGAATAATGCAAAACAGAAATTAAGAACGATTCGCAATAGCATCAAAAAGAATAAAATAGGGCGCCTGGGTGGCGCAGTCGGTTAAGCGTCCGACTTCAGCCAGGTCACGATCTCGCGGTCCGTGAGTTCGAGCCCCGCGTCAGGCTCTGGGCTGATGGCTCGGAGCCTGGAGCCTGTTTCCGATTCTGTGTCTCCCTCTCTCTCTGCCCCTCCCCCGTTCATGCTCTGTCTCTCTCTGTCCCAAAAATAAATTAAAAACGTTGAAAAAAAAAAAAAAAAAAAAAAAGAATAAAATAATTACAAACAAATTTAACAAAATATGTATAAGACTTCTACACTGAAAATATAAAACATTGTTGAAAGGAACTAAATAAGATCTAAATAAATAGAAAGATACATCACGCTCATAGATTATAAGAATAGTGTGGGGCGCCTGGGTAGCTCATTCGGATAAATGTCCGACTTTGGCTCAGGTCAAGATCTCATGGTCTATGGGTTCAAGCCCCACATCAGGCTCTGTGCTGACAGCTCAGAGCCTGGAGCCTTTTCAGTTTCTGTGTCTCCCTCTCTCTCCCTCTCCCTACCCTGCTCTCTCGCTCTTTCTCTCTCTCTCTCTCAAAAATAAACAAACACTAAAAATTAAAAAAAAAAGACTTAATAGTATTATGATGGCAATATTCCTAAATTAACCTATAGATTCAACTCAGTTCCTATCACAAATCCTAGCATGTGTTTTTTACAGAAATTGTTAAGCTGGTTATGAAATTCATATGGAAATGCAAGGCACCCAGAATCATCAAAACAATTTTGAAAAAGAAGCACAAAGTCAAAGTCACATTCCCAATTTCAAAACTTATTACACAAGTGTAGTAATCAAGACAATGTGGCACTGGCATAAAGATAGACACATAGGTTAACAGAATACAATTGAGTGTCCAGAAACAAATTCTTACATTTATATTGAATAGATTTTTGATGAGGATGTCAATATAATTCAGTAGATTAATAGTCTTTCAACAAATAGTGCTAGACAATTGAATATCCACATGCAAAATCAAACAAAAAACAAGAATTTGGACACCTTAGTTAGTTAACTAATACATAAAAATTAACTCAAAATGGATCATACACCTAAAAATGTAAGAGCCAACACAAAAATCCCTTAGAAGAAAACCTAGGAGTATATGTCTATGACCTTGAACTAGGCAATGATTTCTTGGATATGATGCAAAAGCACCAGTGACAAAAGGAAATACATATAATTTGAATTACAACAAAACTTTTTGTGCTTTGAATTGTATCATCAATACAATTAAAAAACAACAGGAGAAAATATTTGTAAATCATATTATATATTGGATTGGTATTTAGATTATTAAATAACTCTTACAATATGATCATAAGAGAACAATTTAAAAAATGGGCAAAGAGGGCACTTGGGTGGCACAGTCGGTTAAATGTCCAACTCTTGATTTCGGCTCAGGTCAGGATCTCACAGTACATGAGATCAAGCCCCGCTTTGGGTTCTGCACTGACAGCGTGGAGCCTGCTTAGGATTCTCTCTCCCTCTCTCTCTGTCCCTCCCCCCACTCTCTCTTTCTCAAAATAAATAAATAAATAAACTTAAAAAAAATAAAAATAAAATAAAAAGTAAAAAATGGGCAAAGGATTTGAATAGGCATTTCTCCAAAGAAGGCATACAAACAGCCAATAAGTACAAGAAAAGATGTTCAACATTATTAGTCATTAGAGATATGCTAATTAAAACCATAGTGAAATGCCACTTCACACAACTAGGATAGATAAAATAAAAAAGATAATAGCAAGTGTTGCTGAGATGTGGAGAAACCATACATTGTATGGTTAGACTGTAAAATGGTACAGTTACTTTGGGAAATAGTATGGCAGGTCTTCAACTTGTTAAATATGGAGCTACTGTGTGACCCAATTATTCCACTCTTACCTATAAATCCAAGAGAAATGAAAACATGCATCCACACAAAAACTTGTACACACATATTCATAGCACCATTATTGATAACAGCCCAAAGGTGGAAGCCATCCAAGTGGCTTTATCATACCAATTGATAAAGGAGGTATATCTAAACTATGTAATATTACTTGGCAATAAAAAAGTATGAAATACTGATGTAGCTAAAACATGGATGAATCAGGAAAACATTTTTCCAAGTGAAAGCAGCTAAATACTACATTTTTCATGATACCATTGACATGAAAACCCAAATAGGCAAATTATTTTTTATTGTATTTTATTTATTTATTTTGAAAGAGAGAAACAGAGAAGAGAGAGGGAGAAAGTGTGCATGCGGGAGGGTCAGAGAGACAGGAGAAGAGAGAGAATCCCAAACAGGCTCTGCGCTGTCAGTATGGAGCCCGATGCAGAGCTTGAACTCATGAATCGTGAGATCATGACCTGAGCTGAAACCAAGAGTCAGATGCTTCACTGACTGAGCCACCCAGGGGCCCCAGAATAGGCAAATCTATAGAAAAAGAAAGTAGATTAGTTGTTTTTCCAGAGTTTAATAACTACTAGGTATAGAGTTTATTTTTGGGGTGATAAAAATATTTGAGGGGTGCCTGGGTGGCTCAGTTGGTTAAGCATCTTACTCTTGATTTCGGCTCAGGTCATAATCTCACGGTTTGTAAGTCCCAGCTCCGCATCAGGTTCAGCAACTGACAGTGTGGAGCCTACTTTGGATTCTCTCTCTCCCTCTCTCTGCCCCTTCCCTGTGTGCTCGCTTGCTCTCTCTCTCTCATCAAGTAAATAAATAAACCTTAAAAAAATATTTTAAACTTAGATGGTAGAAATGCTGCACAAATCTGTGAATATACTAAAAGCTATTGAATCGTACATTTTATGTGAGTGAATTTTATGGTCTGAGGACTAAATCTCAATAAAGAGGTCTTTAAAAATGGGGTTGATATCTTCAAAATTAAAAAAAAAAAGCAATAGGCCTTGGGGATCGGGTGAAGCTAAGTTTGACTACCAGCTTCCCCACACACATTATATGGTCTTGGGCAAATTCCCATACTGCTCTGGGTCTCAATAAGTGGTAGCTTATCATCCAACTGGAAGGAAAGTAAAGAGAGGTGAGGATATGCAGACTCGGGGTCACAGTCAAGGCAGAGCCAAGAGGATCCTCTGGGATGAAAGAGGCATATCCAAGACCACCAGCTAAATTTTGGTTCTTTGTCCCTGTCTATTCCCCAGCAGAAGGGGCCTTTCCTAAATATCCCACACATGAGAGGGTCTCCAGAGCCATGTTATACAGTGGGTATTGACCTCAACTCTTCCAGTAGGCAAGAGCAGCATCCCTCCCATCAGACAGCAGCACGTGCTCCTCCCTTCATCTCCCATCTTTGGCTAGACTTACAGCAGGAACAGAAGATTTATAGTATTAACAGAATGGAGGGAACAGAAGAAGGATGTTGACAATCACATTCCAAGCCATTTTCATCTCTCACTGCTCAATCAGGAAGGTCATTTTCTCCCCAGTGCCCATAAGACATTAGATGCTTTGAGCTTTGCATTCTCAACAGTGTAATGGAAATAGATGTTGAATGCTAAAACATAAACATATGTATCATTCATAATGCATTCAGATGTTTTTCAATTATTCATGGTTCCTGAAAGTTATGTGACCTATCATGCATATATATCCAAGCAAAGTTTATATTAGAACCACAGTCTCAATGTACGCAATTCCAGCTCCTTGGC
The DNA here is from genome assembly GCF_028018385.1 of Neofelis nebulosa. Classification (NCBI taxonomy): domain Eukaryota; kingdom Metazoa; phylum Chordata; class Mammalia; order Carnivora; family Felidae; genus Neofelis; species Neofelis nebulosa. The sequence goes on along the minus strand of NC_080789.1, from coordinate 102,244,819 downwards.
ATTCCCGTCCATGGAATTAAAATTAAATGAGTCAGTGGTCAATAAAAGTTACATGTGATTTCCATAAAATTATCCATTGTATATTGCTCTAGGGTGGAGAAAGAAGGTTGCATGGAGTTGCTAAAGCTGAGAACACAGAATTCTTGCTTTCTGATGAGGGTGGTGGTGATGATTAGTCTGTCCTAAGAATGAATTCATTATTTCCCTGAATAATTGGTGGTCTTGGACTTACTTTTTGTCTAGGAAAAAAAAAAAATAATAACTCAGAGAGCCACGCTCTTTCTCTTCTAAGTCCTGTTTTCTTTAAGAAAGAAAGAAAGAAAGAGATAAAGAAAGAAAGAAAGAAAGAAAGAAAGAAAGAAAGAAAGAAAGAAAAGAAAGAAAGAAAGAAGAAAAAAGCCAGTGTTCTGGCCTCAAAAACACCACATTCTTCTGTTTTGGTGCTTGAATAAATTTGCATGTTAACATGAATGGTTCCAACTTTAAGAATGTAAAATTAAATGAAATTTGAATTCAAAGCCAAGATGGAGAAAAGACACATGCAAAAACAACAGATTTCCAATCTTGTTGATTTTTTTCAGGAACCAGATTAGGAAAGACATAAACACACACACACACACACACACACACACACACACACACACACACAGTTTCAAAGAAGGGTGGCACTCAGAGAAGACAGGCACTGCCAAAGAGGAGCCCCCCACACTGTACCCCCAGCTCACACACACTATGCGTATTTACAGATCACAGCACAGATTCTGAAGCTCTGTTTTAATGTCTGAATGCCACCGTAAAACTCAGAAATAGGACTCGGAAGACATGTTCACCATCACATTCCTACTTGTGAAAGCCCACCCAGATAAAATGAAATGTAAGGAACTTTATATGAGTAGCTCAAGTGAACACAGGCATGAATTTGCCTCGGCTGGCCCTAAGAGCCATGTCTTGCTTGGACTTCTTCACTGCACTCGAAGGGCAGTATTGCATGTAGTGGTTAGATGCACAGACCGTCAGAGATGTACAGAATCCCAGATCTACTCACCATTTACTGGCTGGGTGACTTCTGGCAACTGACTTAAGCTATGAACATAACTTTTGTCATTAGTTTTCATTTGCCTAATAAGAATGCCAGCATCATAAATTTACCATGAAAATAAGATAATATAATGCACTTAGAATGGCATCTAGCCTAGAGCAAGCATTCGACAAGGGTTAACTGCCATTGTGCTAGTTAGTATGGTGGTAGTTATCATTATTAGGTATTTAGGTGATTCAGTCCTGCACTGAAACTGTTTCTTTCTTCTCCAACCTACTCTCCCATTTTGGCCAGACACCACCATCCAGAAAGAGAGACAAATCAAGTCATGGCAAAAGCCTGCTCTGAGTGCAGGTCAACGGAATGTGTCATGAATCATCCCCTCCTGTCCCACTCCTGTCAACCTCTTCTCACAGCCCAGTCTCTGATGAAGGCATTCCAAATGAAATGACAAAGCACCTTCAGAAACGAAGAAGATGGCAAGCAACAAGCACCAGCAACTTACCTCATCTTCATCCTCAGCCATATTGGTGCCCAATTTCTGGACCACCGACTTGCCACTTGCCTTTAACATTTTCTCTCGAACTTTGGTTTCATACTCAGGCCGGGAGTGTTCCTAAAACCCAAGAGTCAAAGAGTAGTAGGTAAGCAGGCAGAAGAGCCCCTGGCCTGTGGGTGATAATCAGACACTACGAGTACGGTATAAAGTCAGGACTTAGAATCGAATGCTATTTGGATATGAACACTACACACGATCACAAGGAGTCTAGACCAGGAACACAATGTGGGGGAGAGGGAAGGAACACACAATAGTTGTTACCACACTGAAAACCAAACCTGGGCACGTTCCTGGGGATGGCGCCAGTGTTGAGAAAGGAGAGAGGAAACATTAACTGGGCAGCTGATACAAACAGAAGCATCTGGTTGTCCTACTAACTATCCTCATACCTCAAACTTTAAGTTTCAATGAGCCAAATCCCAGCCAGAGAAACAGATGTGCCCCACAGCTGGGAGTTAGGGCAACAGCAAAACTTCCTGCTCCATTATTCTGCAAGCTAAAATGGCGACCAATAAACATCAAAGCTAAAGATGGCCACAGGGAATCTTAAAACTCACTTGCCTGAACCTGTTTCCTGTACAACCTAGGTGACTAACTCATTGGCAAGTACACCAATGCTCAAGAGATATCACTGAGCCATTCAGCAATATAAACCTGAATAGTGAGTCACCAGGCAGGGGAAAGAGACTAACTAATCAAGAGGACTACGGTCAAACCAATGCAGATGCTGAAGCAGGAAGATGCAGGACTTACTTCAAAGAGAATTTAACAGTGTACACCTGGCCTCATTGGCAGGTCTTCCCTACAGCGTCCAAGGACAAATATCTACAGGTGTGAGGACTTCATGTTCCCGCATCATTTATCGATAAGTTGTAGGCAAGGGTTCAGGCACTGGCTCAGAGTTGACCCAGAGTACACACATTTCTTTACCACTGCTCAGACGTCAGAGATTCCAAAAGCCAAACAAGCTAGGCTCCTGACCAGTCTTTGGCTTTCCCAGGACATTCATAACATTGGAGAGGAGAAACCATGCATGTGACTTATAAGCATAACCACTGCAACAGGGGGTGATGCTATTGAAGGGTTTTAAGGCACCCTGTCATTACCAATCTCCAAGGATGCATCAGTCCCGTCCCTTCCAGGACTTCTCTGCAGCAGCATGCCTGGGGGAATCTCCTTCCTCTTGAATAGCCTAGAGTTGCATAGTTTGTACCACAAATAGTTCTCAATTATGTATATTTCTTTTATTTTTTCCTAGCTGTTTTGCATGTGAGAGTCTCCTAATATGAGGATCTGCTACCAAAACTGTCTTATTTTGTATTTTTCACAGTAATTAGCACCATGCAGAGCACCCGGGAATCTCTAAATGCTTGTGAAGCTCACTGATTTTGTCTCTCACCTTCATCCATTCTCTACCACATCATTTCCTAATGTGTGTGCCAAAAGAGTTTTAGCTAAAAAGGGATTTCAGGGTCTAAGAGATTGGAAAAGCCCATATAAGGTATCACCTGAGAGTCACAATGAGCATATTAGAAGCTCTGAAAAGTTTTACTGTGAAGACACTTGCTTAATTTTTTTAAAGCCACCATTTCTTACAAAAAAACCCTTTGCTCCAAAAATTAACATCCTATAGGAATACTTTGAGAAATGGGGTTTGAAATTGTCCTCCATGGCCTCTGAAATCTGGCCACTTTTTATCTATATTATTTCCATGGAAGATTTTTTATTTTTTTAATGTTTATTTCTGAGAGAGAGAGAGCAAGCATGGGAGGTAGAGGGGCAGAGAGAGAAGGAGACATAGAATCTGAAGCAGGCTCCAGGCTCTGAGCTGTCAGCACAGAGCCTGATGTGGGGCTTGAACTCATGGAGTACAAGATCATGATCTGAGCTGAAGTCAGATGCTTAACCGACTGAGCCACCCAGGTGCCCCTCCATGGAAGATTTTAATTAAAAAACCATAGCAATATCCTTTTGGTGAGTACCATAATGTGGATTCTAACCCCCCTCAAGCTAGAGTTGTTTCTACCTTTCATACCCTGAAAAGGGGCTGAGGAACTTCCCCTACTTGACTAGGAGGCTGCTCTCAACCTGCCTCTGACTTTCCAAAGACGTGCCACGCCATCAGGCATGTCTCTGCATTCCTCTAGTGGTGGCTATGGCTCACCTCACCCCACACTGGGCCCCCATTCAGAACCCCTCCTCTGTTTGGAACAAGCCGAGCATTCTTGGTGCATAAACAGAAGTCCAAGACTCTCAAAGCAGAGTTAGGCTGCTCTGCATCTAGCTGAGGCAGGTCAGACAAGGATCTCTCTGTTGGTAGCCAAGAAGGTCAGGTGAGGTTACAGAATTCTTCAAAGGCAGAGGGCTGGACAACTGAGCTCATGGCCAGAGCAGAATCTAGTCCCTGTGAGGGTTGCTCCAATGCACCCAGCCATGGATAGGTCCTTCTTATTTCTGATGTTCCCCATACATGGCCTCTCTGGATTGGTGGTCTGATATAAAATCATCACAAACATATAACTCCTCCCACCAAGACTCCGGGAAATATTTCCCAAGGCTACTTCCACCTGGTTGGTCTCCTCAGGAACTGGCTGAAGGATGGCACCAGGCCAACTCAGGACCAGCCTTCTCTGAGATGATCTAAAGAGGTAAATCCAGAGATATGTTCAACAAGTGCCTTCATCAAAGAGTTCCCAAGCTCCTACTGTGCTCTGAGCCTTTTTCCAAGCTCTGAGGTCACAATGGGTCCCTCCTCTCGAGGAGCTTATCTTCAAGTGGAGGAAGGTGACAGTAAGCAAACACACACACACATAAGAAACCAGCAGATAGGGATAAGAACAACGGAAGAAATAAAATAGGATGGCTGCTTTAGAATGGGGATTCTGAGAAGGCCAGTCAGAGGACGGTAATGTTTTGGTATGGAAAAGTCAAGAAAGGATAGGCCATGTGGAGACTGCAGCATTCTAGGCAGAGGTGACAGCCAGTGCAAAGACTAGAACAAGCATGGGAAAGAATGAAGGTCTACATGGCTGGAAGGTCTGAGCAAGGAGGAGAATGACATGTGCTGAGGTCAGAAAAGGCAGGTAGAGGATTTTGCTTCCTATGTGATAGGAAACCAGCTGGGTCATCTAAAGCTTGATATGACAGATGATGGATGGGAGAGAGATTGAGGGGAGGATATCTGTGTTCAGACAAGGCCACACTCTCTAAGAGGAACACCTGGGGTCTGACAGAAGCTAATGAGGCAAATGAGGCCCACTGAGCTGAAGATCATCCCACCTCACAGGGAAAGACTCTTGAGATCTTGCAGGCCTCCCTTCAACAAGAACTGAATCCAAAGTAAATCCCTTGAGGTGCCCCTGCTGGTTCCACAGGGAAGCCCCTCAGGCAGGGGACACACTGACCCAAGAAGTGTTGGCTCTTGGGTTTGGTTTTTCACGTCCTTCCCTGCCCTGAAAGAAAGCAGTCTCTAGCCTCCTTCCACTTCTCCCTGGTTTACAACCTAGACTTGAGGCATCCCACTTGTTTAACCCTTCCTGGGGTGGCCCACGTGGTGGGTTCCCCCCAGGTGGGAAGGACAGAGGGGAAATGAGCCTTTGTCCCAGTGAGTTAACCACTCTCCTCTCCCCTGAGGAGGTAAGTGTTTCCTAGTGAAGACCATGGGGAAGCATAACGTCTTAGAACTACAGACAGCTGACCATGGGAATATTCCTGATTCCTAGAGATACCATCTGGTTAAAATAGAAATAACTTCTAATCATGACCTCCAAGGGCCCCTGCCTCCCTCTCCCCAATGCCCAAGTCATACCCGCCATCCTCTTGCTCCTCGCCTGAATGCAGGTTAAACCTGCCCACGACACTTCAGATAAGGAATCTTGTAAAGTCATAAACACCTTCCTATCCTGCCCTCCATGACTTCCCATGACCTACAGGAGATGCACAGCAGCCATCAGTAACCGCCCCGACCTGAGTGCATGCCTATATTTGTTGCTTTGTCCACCACTACATCCCCAAACCTGTTCCCACAGCCAACTGCACCTTCCCATCATCTCACTGTTTCTGATCTATACCCCTGGCTTCCCGGATCAAGACTTCTGCCTGCTGTTTCCTCCTGTGGGTACCCTTTCTTCCCTTTGAAATTTTCTTCAGTGGAATTTGACCAGTCTTCAAAACTCTGATAAAAACAAAACAAATTTTTAAAAAGGCATTTCTTCTTCTGGCTACATTAGCCAGAAGGAATTTCTATCACATATTTACCATTGTGTTCTAAATATTAGAGACCAGACAGCACCCTAGTTGAATAGAACCTTTTGGAGATGCTCAGAGACCACCCGACATAATTCCATATTGCATATCAAAACTTGGTACATAGTTGGTGCTTACTGGGTATGTTCAGACTGAACTAAACTTAAAGTGTGTTTGATATCCTAGTTTGAAATATAAACACATTAAAGGAAAAGACAAGGTTGTCCTCCCTTCCTCTCAGCCATGCCTGGCCCTGGGCTTGCACACTCAGGGCACACCAACCATGCTGTAGAACCAACCTGCCTTGCAGTAACCTCACCCATCAGGAGTGACCAGAACCCATGAGGACCACCTCATTGTGGTAAACCCAGTCTTGGCCAGACCACTCTCACCCTGCACATGAGTTCCTGAAATCATGTACCTCCCATGAAGTTACCACTGCTCGCTGGGTTCATCAGAAAACAGGAAACCTGGCTACTAAAAGAAAATGGATCATATGGCCACCCCTGGCAGGGGCCTGTGACTGAGATTTTGAGGGAACTGAGTCACAACCAATGCCTTTCTCTGTGTGAATGTGTTTATACCTCCTAACAGAGACTTGCTGGCATCCTCAGCTCTACTTAGCCCACACACTTAGCTGGTCTCTGGCCCCAGGCAGGCTTGGATGCCAGGATGTTTCTTCTTCTCTTCTTTGGAGACATGCTAGGCCCTTCATTAGGAGAGTGGGAGCTCCCGCCACCACTACCCCCATACCTGGCCATAACTCCCCTGTCTCTCTCTCTGCTGAAGCAACTGGAACCAACGGGATAAGGATGTCCCAATCAGGTCACACCCACAGTCCCACTTCTACAGCTCTTTTATTGGAAGCACTCATTTGGGCATTCTCCCCCAAGAAAGGCAACTGCCTTCATTATTCTCTGTTGCTTATCTTCCTCATTTGTATCCTCTCTGAAGGTAGAATCCACATGCACATTCCCTGATTTGCCATGGAACCCATAATGCTGTCAGTCCCCAGGCATATGTTCAATGCACAGGACTGGAATACAGTGAGCCCATGTACTCAGTGCATGGTAATGGAATGCCCACCTGCCCAATTATAGCATCAAGGAGAAGAAATGATGTCATGCTACAGACATAGGGACTCACAAAGATCCCGAGTGTAAGGCAAGGCACATCAATTACTATGGGAGAATACAGAAAAGGCCTGCTCTCCATGTAGCCGCCATAATGCTTGTGGCCAGCCTTTGCATGTGGGTACTCAGGCAAATGCAAGTGTCCCTTGATCTTTCTAGACACCGTTCCCAGTACCTCATCAACAATGTCCATGATATCAGGAGTGCCTACCCAATATTCACATTTACTGTTCAGTCACTGGTAGTGTGTGGAAACAGATAAGAACTGTGAGCAACCATGCACATACTACTCATTGCCAGTTTGCCAACATCAGGACTGTGGACCTGGTTCTCATAAGAGCCCAGGGGGACGGCTGATTTGTTTTCAGTCTTTTCAATATCATCTGTCCATAAAACTAGACTCCAGAAGGGCCTACCCTTTGCCCTTAGCTCATCCTCCAGTTTCACACATGCTGTACTGGCTTATAATAGTTCAGTGGTTCTTCTTCCACAGGCATCAAAGGCAATCAGCATCTGGCACCCACACCTCTCCCTTGACCCTCAGTAGGCTTACATATGCATGCTCTGGGCTACATGAGAGTGATTCCTACCCTTTGGCTTCATGCACACTAGCAGCCATGACATGAGAGACAGAAATTAAATCTCAAAAGTTAAGTTAAATCCCAAAGCTACCATAAGGCTTTTCTCTTATACCACCTCTTTTTCCACCTGACTACCTATCAGGTCCAATGTTTTATAGCTCAAGAGAAGAGTGGAGATTTGAACTCTTGGCCTCAGTGCCTATCAACCATAGCTAAGACCATGGAGCCAATGGATTGATGTGGCAGCAAATGTTAAGTGGTCATCTCACTCAAGAAGATCTATTTCCAGGGTGAAACCAAGAAAGGACCCAGAGAAGTATGCAAGGAAACTCACTTCTTCCTCTTCTATCCCAGTCAGGTCCCAGAAGTAGCCCAGTCGCATCTGCAATCTCTTCCAGTTTTCAAGAAACATGGTAGCTTAAAAAGAGAGAAAAAGTTCTATTAATTTTAAAGGGAAGATTTTGAGTACCCTTTAGGTTCCCCAGTGGAGGTGAAGGATAAACATACTGATTTCAAATTTAGGGACTCTCTTTAAAGCACTTATTCCCTTCCTTCTACTTCTAGCTGGAACTGATCAAAACATTCCACATCCCTGACTGTTCACTCCATATATTTAAAAGGAGATACACATGCACACATGCTTGCGTGCGCCTTTCCCACTTCTAGATTATGAGGAGAGGGTAAACACGGACCTCAAGACACGAAGGAGGGAGGGAAGGATGAAGAAAATAAGACTGGAAGGGTCTGTAGTCTTTCTTGACAAGCCTCATCTTGCCTCCACACACATTCTTTCTTCCTGCACCTTCCTCAGCTGGCTCTCACTCTCCATCTTTCCTTCCGTCCCCAGCACCCTTCCCTTCTCTGGGCCCCACTCATCCCAACCTGAGGTCATGTAACAGTCTCCTAACTGACCCCAGTCTCAGCCTTCTGAGCCCCCCTGCATGTGGCTCATGGAGCAATCTCCCCTAAGTGACGTTCACCCATTCCTCCATTTGTTCGGCAAGTAGCTGCTGTGCGCCTCCCACACCTGCATGCCGGTAGGTCTGCCGGCTCCAGCCGCAGCCCCTTAAAGGGATAGCCCAACACACCCCAGGGAGAACCAACACCCATGGGCTTGTGACACCAGGACTGAACACCTAACACCTGCTGATGGAGCAAGCTGGTTCTCTCTTTTGATAACTGAAACTAAGAGACACGAAGAGAAGCAGACATGGGACGAGCCATGCAGCACCTGAACAGAGGAAGGGCCATGGTTTCCGGTAGCTCCTCCAGCTCCAGTTCCCCAGACACCTGGCTGCCTGTCATTACCTGCATCCATGAGCTTGCTTCTTGCTTTCTTACAACAAATCTCTTGTTATCTGAGCAAGCTTGAACCAATTTCCAATCTTGCAAAAAGAACCAGGCCTGACTAAGATCATCTGTAACATATACAACACTGTTCTAGACATCATGAGGGTGATCAGGGGAAACTAACGTGGATTTGCTCTCAAACTGTTTATAGTCTATGGGGAGAGACTGTCAATAACTAAAATACAAGGCATGGAGTGAGCAGGGCCTAAAGAACAGCACAGATAAGAGCTGTGGACATGCAGCAGAGGGAGCGCTAGCTGCCAGAGAAACCATCTGAGTGGAGTCGAAAACAATGGCATTTGGGCTGTGAAGAAGGGGTGGGGAGAGGGCAGATGCCCACTCTCCCCCATCTAAACTTTCAATGGCTCCTTATTGCCTAGTTCTTCTCTCTGGATGGGGGGATCCTGTATATGCGGCCCAACCCATCTGTCTGAATCCATTCCCTCGGTTTGTCAACACACAACCTCACACTTGCACTGCTGCTAAGTCATCTCCTTGTTACCCTCCTCGCCCCCAACTCATGCACACTGTCCCGCTCTCCTATGGTGCCCTCCACTGTCTACCCTCATCCTCTGCTGAACCACTCAAGCCCCACCTCGCCCATAGGATCAGGCTTGGGACACCCTCTCCTCCACACTCCTAACTGTCCTTTAGGTCTGGTGCCCTGGACAAAAAGGAAAGTGACACTCCCTGAGGCCACCCCCTCACCTGGACACCAAGCATGGGAAGAGCCTGGGCACCTGTTGCTGCACCATGCAGAGCAGTGCAGTAACAGGGCCATAAATTTCCTCAGCTCTACCAAGGGCACAGCACAGAACTAAGCAGAACACCTACAGACCAGCTGAATGTGCAGTTGCTAAAGGCTGTTTGTTTTACTTGGCATCTACATTACAGTGCATGGGTTCATGCAGTTTCTCCTGTGGATTTGAGGCTTCTTAATGTCAGTGCACCGTGACCTCCCAACCCTGGCATTGGCCTGGGGATGCCCTGAGAACAAGGTGGAGAGGAGGGCGTCCCTCCTTTTCCTACGCTCTTCTCAGCGCCTAAGGAGGGCTCTGCATACAGTGGGACTCAGAGTGCTTCCTGACTGCCATCTCTATGAAGCAGACAAGTCTGACCATGTGAACAGAGGAGAGGGGCAAAGAAGTCACTGCAGAGGAGCCATGAGGACAAGGGAGGACTGTCATAATGACGAAGAGCGGCTCACAGCTCCTGGTGTGTATTACACGCCAGGGACTATGTTAAGTGCTCCACACATATCTCATTCACTTCTCACGGGAACACTACAGGGTAAGTATCCCTTCACCCACCTCACAGATGAGCATAATGAGGCCTAAAGGTTAAGAGCCTTGCTCCAGGTATACAACACCTTAGTTAAGAGTGCCGACTTTGGTGGGGCACCTGGATGGCTCAGTCGGTTGAGCATCAGTGAGTTCAAGCCCCCCATCGGACTCCCTGCTGTCACTCACCAACCCCCCCCGCCCCCCGCCAAGCCTGCTTTGGATCCTCTGTCTCCCCTTCTCTCTGCCCCTCCCCTGGCTGTGCTCGCTCTCTCAAAAATAAATAAAACTTAAGAACAAAACAAAAAACAAAACAAAACAGAGTGCTGACTTTTGTGACCAGGAGCCAGATCCACGGTGTCTGGCCATGGACCCTCAGCTGGTAAGGGGCAGAACTGAGACACACACATCTAGGACTGCCTGGCTCTTAAGACAGTGTCCTTAACTTCTATTCAGAACAGAGTTCAGAACCCTGTCCCATTACTTCCCTTTTCAATAGAGCTTCACTCACTTTCCAAAGTTCCCTGGAGTCTGAAGCCGGACGACAGAGGAACCAGGAGCTGGGCCTGAAGACTCCCACAGACCCAGACCCTGCCAAACTAGCACCTTCCACGCAGCCCTGGCTCAGCAGCCCCCACTCCTGCTCCACTGACAGAGAATCTCTCTGCAAAGTGCCACTTCTCCCCAGCCTTCCTCCTGGCAGGTTGGGCCCCAGCCCAGGCCCACCCAGCACAGCATCACTGATCATAATAATCATGGTAATGAGAGGCAGTACTATTATTTTTAATTGTAATTTGCAGGCAATTGTGCCCAGCGGCTCTTGGCTGCTGCAACCAAATACACAATCACATAAAACACAGCAAGGCTGTTAAAAAACACAACCGAACCCCACGCTATGCCAGGAAGCTCTGACGCATCCCACCCTTCCTGCTTTCCCCGCACAGCCACAGGAGGGGGAGGGAGAGGAGCGGGGGCGGGGGTGGGGGCAGTAAATTATGGCAGATCCCGGGGGTGGGGGGGGGGGGGTGGTGAGAGGCATCTGTTAATTACAGCTATTGAGGAAAGAGGAGAGGTAGTTGTTGGGGCTTGAGAGTGGGAAAGTACAATTGAAAACCAAGTTTGTCTATGACAAGGGATTACGGATCCTAGGAAAAGTCTGTAAGGGATCATGGGTCTGGCGTTATTAAGCTTTAGCTATTCAGTCATGGGCATCTCTTAAGACAAATTGGTGGGAATTAGGACTGTAATATATCAAAAACTAAATATGTGTTCCAGGTTCCAAATGAATTCCAGTGAATTTGGGGGTAGTTATGAGATGCTATGCTTGACAAGGAGCCACAGAGCTGCAGCCCAAGATGCCCCAGGCAACAAGCTTCAGCTTCAGCCAGTTCTACTGAACCCGTCCTGTGAACCATTCCAGGGCCAAATGGTACTAAGTGCCACTTCCTCCTACTCCCTGTCCCTACTTCTGTGGGCTGACTACTGCCCATGTGCTCCTGGGTACTGGCTATTCCACCTGAGAACAGAAAATAGAGTGTCCCCTGGAAATGTTTCTTGGTGACCTAGTAATATGGCGGTCTTTCCAGTCTGGTTCTATCTCCACCCAAGTAGAGGGCCCTACAGGGAACAGAGAACGCTTGTGTTCGGTACTCCCAACACTACTGACAACAGACCTCTCCCTGTCCCCTCTTCACACTTTTGGGAATGTGTGACTCATGGTCCCATCCTGGCATGTCCTTCAGGCGCCATGGAGTCAGTGATAATCAAGTATCCTTTGCAGAAGGATCATGGCCCTGCTGCTCTGCCATCCAATGGGGAAGCTAAGGGCTTGTGTATCCAACAATGAGGAAAGAGTAAAAGTCAGGTAGCTACTCAAGATGGACTGAAATGTGTTGACTCTGTTCCTCGTATGATACACGTGGGTGTGTCTTCTTGGAAATGTCCAGTTACCACAGGGTTATTATTCCAGGTTATTCCATTCCAGTTTGTGAAGAGAAGTGTGTGTGTGTGTGTGTGTGTGTGTGGTCAGATGGCTATGGCCCAGAGAAAGTTTATTACCCTAATACTCTGGGGGTAAGGGAGGAGAAGGAAAATGATGAAACTATCTGTTCTTTACAAATCCCTTTGGTGGAAATACTGACAATACTTCTCTGGCATTAAGTAAAATCTCTAACATCTACACTCATGGTATCCTGGAAATTGCACTGAACCTGGAGTCAGGAGACCAGGTTTAGGCCCATCTTGACCACCAGCTACCTTGGTGACCATGGCAGTCACCCCACCACTCTGAGTGTTATACTGAATATCTATGACTTTACATATCTTAGTAGATAAACCTGGAGCACCTTACAGGTGTGCTAGGGGTTTTCAAACATGCATTGGTTCAAATTCTGAATAGATCATATGTGAGATTAAAACAAGATTAACATCCTATATGCTTTTAAAATATATATAAAGCTGTGGAGGGTACTCCTAGGTCTATTCACATGTATAAGAGAGAAAGCTACTGTCCCTAAAATACTTACTGAGGTATAAGTATTAAATACTAAAGGACATAGATCAAAGGGTATGGGCTTCAGAGCATGGTCACTGTAACCACTTAAAGATATCACCAATATAAGCAAGGCTCATGGTGACCACTTACCCCACAGAGCCATGAAGATGGAGAAGAAGACGGTGGCAGGGTTGTCAAATAGGTGGCTCGCCTTTGCTGTACCACAGGCTGAGCTGAGGTTCCAGTAATCACAGGACTTGTCACACAGGGGACACATGGTGAAGGCATTCTGCTGGTCACACATCTCTTTGCTGCAGTTGACAGAGGCTGCTGGGTCAAGTGGAAGTCAAGGAGGACCCACCCCAAGCAAATCACCCTGAAAACATCTCCCACTTCCAAATCCATGGCTAAGCTTATCAACTCCATAGGTGAGGTGTGTTAGAGATGCTGGAATTGGATTCTTTGCCATGAGAGTTTTACTTCTGCATTTTGTCAAAGAAACGGATGGGCCACTTCTGAGGTGCGGATCCCCCTGTCACTAGGAGTGTCCTAATTAGTGAGCATCTGTCAGAGATGTTGTACACTGAGTGATGCCTTATAAAGTCCCCTCAAAATGTGCTGCATCTATGAGGTTGGTGGGGAGCACCGATGACTCTGAATCCATCACCTGCCTGAAGTCCGATTCCACCACCATCATATCAAGCCCAGGTTGTCTTCTTAAACCCTGATGGCTGCCCCAAACAGGTGTGGGACTGGTCATGGGGAGAAGCAAACCAAGAGTCTGGCTGGATCAACACAAGCTCTTACTTCTTTCTAAAGAAGAAGCCACGGGAAGAAGAATGGAGTCAGAGCTGGCTTGGAAGTCTCTAAGTGCATCATCTGCACGCCCATTTGTAGAATGGGGATTAATACCCTCAGCATAATAAGAATGATCAAAACTATGAAATGGGGGATGCCTCAGTCAGTTAAGCATCCAACTCTTGATGTCAGCTCTGTTCATGATCTTGTGGTTTGTGAGTTCAAGCCCCACATCAGGCTCTGCACTGTGTCAGCATGGAGCCTGCTTGGGATTCTTTCTCCCTTTCTCTCTGCCCCTGCCCCACTTGTTCTCTTTCTCCCTCTCTCTCTTTCCCTCTCTCTCTCTTAAAATAAATAAACTTAAAAAAATTATTTAAAAAAAAACATGAAATGGGATTAGGGAGAATGCAAGAATAAGGTAAATTCTTCCAAAGTCTAGATTCTATGATACTTGTAGAGAGAAACACGAGTCAAATAACCACTGGTTAAATTCTAAGCTATCCATTCTATTTAATGGACTAATGAGTATAGTTGAAATTCCATTCACTCTTTAGGTGATTAGCTAGATCCAATAAATTCAGGCTCATATGAATGCTTGCAAATAAGAACCAAAGAACTACCAGCCCTAATTGGCTTCCCCAGTGTCCTTCCACACTACATATTGGTAGGAAAATGAATGAACTCATCACTCTGGTGTGTAATATTTCCCCAAGGGGAATGGGTAGATGGTTAAACTCATTGTTTGGGGGAAAAGGGTGGAGAACTCGAGATTTCATGAAAATGAAGCATTGGCTGTTCTCAGAGAGCAGCTGGAGACACAGTCTTAGCGAGGTAGGAGGTACTACACTAAAAACCACAGCTGTGTTTCCTCTGGAAAGAGGCAGCAGAGGGCACTATAGAGTATGGCTGACAAGAGGGAGGCCATTGCCACAGTGAGCTGGCTGGCATCCTGTGCTAAATCAAGTGCTTAGATGAAACCTGGAAGTCAAGGAATGCCTGGATCCAGCTCCCTTCCATGAAGAAGTTGAAGGATTTCCCTGAGGGCTGTCACAGTCTGTCAAGTCCCAGCTTTCAGGCTTGTTTTTAATGAGCCATTAAGCCCACAACAAGGAAAGGCCTTCTGTGTGAGAGAATGGAAACTCTAAGTCTCTGAATAAATCCTCATTCCTCCATTGACTCGCTGTGAAGCTGTCCATTGGCAAGTGTCAATAGGAGTGAGTCACTCACATAGACAATATTAAATAATATCTTAATAGTAAGTTTAGCCATGCAGGTTTTACTTGGGCACATTGTTGTTTTTTTTTTAAGTTTTCTTTTTTTGTAATGTTTGTTTACTTTTGAGAGAGAGACAGAGACAGAGTGTGAGCAGGGGAAGGGCAGAGAGAGGAGACACAGAATCCGAAGCAGGCTCCAGGCTCTGAGCTGTCAGCACAGTGCCCGACATGGGGCTCGAACTCACAAGCCATGAGATCATGATCTGAGCCGAAGTCAGACACTTTAACCGACTGAGTCACCCAGATACCCCACACTTGGGTAAATTCTTATTGGTAACTGGAGAGCAAGGTTTATTCTAAGTCTTCTGGGTCAGACAAGTGTCCACTGTATCACTGAGGAGTTGTTATTTTCAGAGATGAGACTACCCTCTTAGAAAACAGATTCACACAGAAAACTGTTAGTCTGTATAAATTATAGTAAAGAGCTGTGCTTTTAAGCCATGTTTGAGAACATATAAGTTCCTCAGTGCTGTCCTTAAGTATGTGTGTCAGGGACATCACTTTGTTGTTTGGGATTTTTTTTTTTTTACACATAGACTTGGGGGAGGGATAATCCTAGTCAACCCAATTCTAATCAAACCCAGTCAATGCTTTAAAAAAAAAAAGGTCAGGAATGAACACAGTGTCAGCAACCAGCTTGGTGCAAAGCACTTTGAAACTTAAGTGCTGTGTCACCAATCATTTGTACAAAATGGCAGCCATTGTAACATGGAGACTTCTCAAATCATTTAAATTTGAAGTCAGAATGCTTTATAGGTATTGGGTTGTTTTGTTTGTCTGTTGGATGCAAGCAATTTGAACAGAATTCTGGAGAAATTCTGCCTTAGGAGGATATTAAAATGACTTTGTATTCTCTGAGAGAGGCCGTCTCTCTAGACAAACTGAAAAGACAACTAGAAAGATGAGGGAAGCTCACTAGAACTGAAATCACATCTGGGTTATTCACCAGCTGCATAATCCACAGATTTCTTGTTAGATGCAAATGTGACTATAACTCATATTTCTTCAATCTATCATTTTCTCTAGAAAGCATAAAAGGGCTGATAAATGGTCTGGCAATCAGCTGAACCAGGACCCCAAGGTGAGTGGTGTTCTTAATCAGTAGTAACTCATTGCTCACAAATTAGGTGATACAGGGCTGTGCTAGCATGAAGGGAAGAGGTGCAATACGGCATTTATTCAAGAAATTCAGACACAACATTGCTATTAAGGACTCAGACCTAAAGTAACCATTTTTTTTCAACATGGTTTAGATCAATCAGATTTTTTTTTTAAATGTCCCAGTCTTTCCTACGCATGTAAGCAAATGCCTAATAAATGGAATCAATCCCTTGGTTAGTAAAGTACTATAGACAAGTCATGTACATATGGAACCATTTATTACTCATAAGTGATATTTGTATCTCACATATCAAAGTTGTGGGTGATAAAAGGTACCATTCAAAGTTCCACATAATGTAAATTTTCTGCTTTTGATATTATACTATAGTTACATGAGACACAACCAGTGGGGGGAACAGGATGAAGGATACTGTGGGTCCTTTGTACTATCTTCCTATTAATTTATAATGTTTTCAAAATAAAACATTTTTTAAATGATACATAGATAATAAATTCCAGGCTTAATGTCAAAATACTCTAAAGTAATCCCAGGAATTACTTCTGCAAGTTTTTAATCATGCTTAGGAGTAGCTGACAGACACAGATCCCAGAAGAGTATGAATTTGTTTAGATTCAGTATTGGGACTTAAAGACTATCCTTTTGTTGATTGAGAGTGGTATTTCATGAGTTTTCGTCAAGCCCAAAGAGCTTGGATTTCTGATGGATACACAATTATGATTAAAGAGCAGTTCTTTTAAAAAATTCTTCATAATTTGTTATCATTTACATCTTCCTTATTTATCACACCCCACCTTGAGTATGCAAAACCAATAACCAAAATTTCTATTTTATAACAGTCAATTTCAAACTTTTGGACTGTGACCTACAGTTTAAAAAAAATCTTTTAATCAGGTTCCAGTATACAAATACATACTCTCTCCCCTATAAACATACTTAGATAACTAAATAAAATCTCATAAAACAATACCTATACTTCCTTCTTATGATGAATACTAATATTATATTTCACTCTACTCTATCCTGTCTTTTTCTGGTTCACTTAAAACATAGCCATTCAACCGATTCTTTAATCCACTAGTGGGTTGCTATACATAGTTTCTGAAACATTACACACTCTTACAGGTAATAAGATACACCTGCAGTGATAACAATGATATTTTACATGACTATATACCTGCATATACACAAGCACATGTGTATAGATATATATTTTTCAGCATGTGTAGACCATGATAATTTCCAGCTAAAATGGTCACTGTCTCATGTATTCCCAGATGGGAAACCAGGGCAAAGGTTCTGAAACCCAACATTAACCAGACGCTGGTTGCCCACCCCCCTTCTCCTACACTGGCATTGGCTCTCTATGCACAGTATGGAGTTTTCCAGTTTGGATCAATCTGAGGCCCAGCTCTCTAGGGATCAAACTCAGTAAAGGGAAACATGGGAGCCATGTTTCCTGAGAAAGCACCAGGCAAGGCCAGCTGAAGCTACTTGGCTACCAAGGAAGATATAAGCCCTCTGGGAGACTTCACATCTTAGCGGAAAAAGCAAAGATGGGAGCAGGAGGCAGCAGAGGTCAAACTGCAACCCTGACAATTATTAGTTGTTGAAGTTGGACAAGTTAGGTGACCATACTTAGCATCAGATGAAAATAATAACAGTTTACAACCATTGATCTCTACAGGATCAAAAAAACTAATGCATGAAAACCACCCAGCACCATGCCTGGCACAAGGTAGGCATCTAGTAAGTATCCATTCTCCCCTTGTGCTCCATGGCCTGAAGAAAGCAGAACCTCTGCTATGTATCTCGTGTGACAAAGGTCCCAGAACTCCCAGTCAAGAACGCCAGACAGTTGGTCCTGGAGTTTTACACACAAAAATATCCAAACCCTTGTCTCTTATCTCAAGGTATTTTGCTTTATTCTAACCACGGGCAATGCCTATTCCAGCTTCTCTAGTTTACAAGACCATTCCTATAGACAGACATGGTGGAAAGAAGAGCTACCTGGTTCCTGACATTGGTGAAACCTTTTCCTCAAAGGAGCACAGCTCTTGGCCCTTTCTCCACAATGGCCACTACTTCCTCCAACTACAGTAGACACCCACAGTCTGCCCGGTGTCCTCATCCACCTGGCTACTGAGGGAACGTCCTGCTGGTACAGCGTGATCTCGGCTCACAGCCACAATTGCTGGCCCAGGGCCCTCCGCCTAACCCAAAGTGAGCCAACAGGCCTTTTTCATTCAGGACCAATCAAGTAGAAAGCTCTAAGTTGTAACACCCATGAGCTATTAGTAGGACTGTTTACATCCAATGGAGAAAATCTGTAGTGAAACAAATATGAGAAAGAACCAGAGACAGGAGATAAACAGGAGTCCCTATTTCCATTGTCTCTTAGGCTAGCCACATGCCTGCCACTAGGTTCCCCCGACCTACCCCAGAACCCTTATGATAAATTCGTTTTGTTGTTGTTGTGTTTTTTTTTTTGCTTCAGCTAGTTCATGTTGCACGTCTATCACTTGCAACTGAAAAAGTATTAAAATACACTAACCCACTAACTATGCTTCGCTTTTCAAGGACAGTGCTGCAGATGGCAAGAGATTTAAATTTGAAATATAAGTGTCTCTCATGTCGCTTGTACTTTATTTCCACAGACGTTGACCCTTTCAACAACTATTTATTAATATTCTACTATGTGCCAAACATTGTCTCCTTGAATCCTCACAACAACATCACGAGGTACGAGTTATTACCACCATTTACAGCCAAGGGAAGGAAGACTCAGGGAGTGAACTACCCAGTCCTACAGCTAATACATAATGCTGTCCATCCTAAAGGATGCTATTTTTAAGTGCTTATATTCTTTGTAGTCTCTCTTTTCACCCGAAGGACCAGCCTTTATTCTATCTTTGGCTTTCCAAGAGCCTCACCATGGGGCCTATCACCTGCAGTTTCCAACTTCCTGAACCAGAGGCTGAGCCCTCCTTTCCAGAACTGCCTGCTTCCATGGTCAGCCTCACAGTGTTTGACCATATAAACATGCAATCGCCACCCAACACCGCTCAACATCTCCTGACTTGGGTCTTTATAGAAAACCAGAGAAAAGAATAAGTCATGAAGTTGAGGGGGAAACGCATTTCTCAGGCATGATTTTTTTTCATCAGGTATAATTCATTTGCCCATATCAGACTTAGGCCCTGGAGAAGAGCTTAAGTAGGAGAGAAAGGGAGCCACCCCAGCACAGCTCTGAAGCCATTCCCAGACTCTGTAGTTCCCAGATCTGTCTCTGGAGGGAAGTTGCATGTGCGGTAAGGGGAGGAGAGAATAGAGGGTAAGGACTTTGGAAAGAAGCGTGTGAAATGTACTCGCAACTGGGATGAATCGCCAAACTACTGCCATGTGGGAACTGAGCCCTCTTCTTTAAAACCGTCTCACCTGGGAATATCTTCTTCGATTGTTGCACATCCATAAAGAAACACGATCACCCCGATTACAGAAGATGGGATGAGGAATGATGTATATAATCCCAGCCAGGCAAAATACAGTCCAATTTTTTCTCCAAAATACTTTCTGTAAAAGAAAGAAAATCGCAACACATAGTAAGAACACCATATACATTCCACATTTCTGTTTGTTCTAACCTGACAATGGGTTGGCATAAAGGAAAAGAGATGGAAGTTAGATAGCGAAACAGGGACCTCGGCACAAAGATCAAAGGGTCTCTTCTGATATGAATTACGTTCCCTTGGAATCTCACACACACACACACACACACACACACACACACACCTGCCCTGGCTATTCCTGTGCCATAGCTGCAGGAAGGAATCCAGCCCTAACAGCAAGCTGAGAATATGCCGTAAGTTTTGGCATCTTTACCGGACAAACATGAAGGACACATCATCATCTCATAAGTACTGCAACCCACAAAAAAACCACACCTTTTCAGAACTTGCTTATATGAACAAAACACACAAAGTATATAGTTGGGCATGTATACTTGTGTACACAAACCATAAAACCCATAGAAAAAGGACTAGATGCATTTTGGTAAAATATTAGCAGTGGTTTCTCTAGCTGACAGGATGATGAGTGGCTTTTTATTTATTTTTCATCATTCTGCATTTAAAAAAAATTTTTTTAACATTTATTCATTTTTTGAGAGACAGAGCATGAGTGGGGGAGGGGTAGAGAGAGACAGGGCGACACAGAATCCAAAGCAGGCTCCAGGCTCCGAGCTGTCAGCACAGAGCCCAGTGTGGGGCTCGAACCCACAAACTGTGAGATCATGACCTGAGCCGACGTCTGATGCTTAACCGACTGAGCCACCCAGGCACCCCTTATCATTCTGCATTTTTAAACTACTTTGTTAATGAATTATTTTCATTAAAAAAAAAATCCTTTTAAAGAGAAAATTAACCAGCCATTATCTTTTTGATCCCCATTCAGGAATGTAGTAAATTATCACACCAAGTCTCTAAAAGGGGATTTTTTTTTCCTTTAAACAAATATTGGTTACGGATACCTGATGAGAAAACTACAAGTAGATTTTACTTCTTGAGAGCCTCTGACATAAAACTCAGGAGAGACAAGGGAGTGCAGCCCAGTCTTTGATGTGAGAACGAAAGAACAACAACAGAGAACAGAATCTATTTTTCTACTACCAGAGGTGCTGACTGCGAGGACATGGGCCTTCCACCCTAATGGCAAGAGAAATCTGGATAATCTGTGACATCAAACTTCCCTTGACGTTTCCATCAGGGAGTGGAAGCTGCAAGGTAATCATGTGAACTGAATTGAAAAAACAAAAGCAAAAACAACGACAAGCCCCTCCCAGGAAAGATGGGACATGTGAACACTTTCAGATTTTGCAGAGCATGGGAAGAAAAGGCAGACACCATAAAAGTGGGCACAAAGAAATAGATATAATTTTTTAAACCTTAAAGGTTGAGTATAGGTTAGCATGACATGGTAGAAAAAATGGCAGCTCTAGACACAAGAGGGCTTTGCGCTCACGCATAAGATCCTAGCCAAGAACCGCCACTCGGTACTCAGGACGACGGTAATGGGCAAGGTCAGAAACTGGAAAGGGCCTACTTAGTTGCAGAGAGGCATGAAAGCACACCATCTCCCAGGACCATCTCTTATTCAAATCACTGAGTGACAAGGATCAGCAGTCTGCAGTGAGGGAGGGGCAGGAGAGAGACCCCCCTGCGGCAAAGGACTGCTGACAGCTGACGGTGGAAAGGGGACAATGAGGACAAACTGTCAGCACTTCCAGGGCCCACATGAAGCACATGGTAATAGCATCCCACTGCTGAAGGAATGTGAAGCCTGTCGTATGCTGCAGATGACTCTCACAACAACAAAATCCAAGCCGTGCCCAACCTCTGACTAGGTTGACTCTGCTCCCCTCATGACAGAAGAGGTATAAGCCCATTTCAGTTTTTCTTATTTTTTTTAGATTTATTTATTTTTTGGAGAGAGAAATAGAGAGACAGAGAGCACACAAGAGCACACAGGCGGGGGAAGAGCAGAGAGAGTGAAGGAGAGTTCCAAGCAAGGCTCCATGCTGTCACCACAGAGTCCGACATGGGGCTAGATCTCACAAACCATGAGATCATGAACTGAACTGAAATCAGGAGTCAGCTGTTTAACTGACTGAGCAACCCAGGTGCCCCAAGTCCATTTCTAGGTGTAAATACCACTTACCTCAGTTTCTATGTCCTTTCATACACAATGTTCAGAAAATTCAATAAAAAAAAAATCCTGAGTTACATAAAAAATTAAACATTCACTGTCAAGAAATTAGGAAATCAACAAAACCAAAGTTGCTCTAGATGCCAGAATTATTAGGGACTTTAAAGTAATTATAATTCATTTTTTAAGGAAGAATCTAATGCAAAAGATAGGCAACATGCATGAGAAAATTGGGAACTCCCATAGAGAGACGAAAATACAAAAATGCAAAATGGAATTGCTAGAGGAAAAAAAAGCAATAATGGATATCAGATATGAGAAACATCTTTATTAGAGTGCCTTAGCAGGAGACTAAACACAGCTTAGGAAAAAAATGAATAATTCTGAATATAAGTCAACAAATATTATCCAAACTAAGACACAAAGAGAAAGAAAAGAAGAAAAATATAGCAATCAAGAGCCATAGGATAATATCCTAGGGTCTATCATATGTAACTGAAGTCCCAGAAAGATGAAGAGAAAGAGACAGAAGAAACACTTGAATGGATTATGGCTAAAAAAATTTTCCAAAATTAATCGAAAACAATAAAACACAGATCCAAGAACTCCAGAGAACCCCAAGCAGAATAAATATACAAACAAAAACAGAAACCCACATAGCTAGACAATATCATAATCAAACTTCTGAAAAACAAAGATAGAAAATCTTTAATTAAGCTGGGGTGAGGGTGAGGGTGAGGTGGGGAGGGTATTATATGCAAAGGAACAAAGGTAAGATTTACAGTCAATTTCTCAGCAGAATCTATGCAAGCCAGAAGAATAGAGTGTCAACCTTAAAATATGGAAATTTTAAAAAAAAACAGTCAAAGCAGAATACAGAATATTATGTGACATAGTGCTTCCATGGGGGATAAAACTAGTTCTTTGGAAGCCAAAACTATCTTAGGTAGCTTTCAGGTGGTTTTTAGGTCTCCAAAGGGCCACAGTACATAAACAGATACAGAGTATATACATGGTATTAAAATTTCATGTAGCAAAAATGGAATAAAGGCAGAGAAACACTGATACCAAGCAAAAATAGTGATAATGTCTTATGGAGTTTATAACATATGTAGGAATAGGATAATAATAGCACAAAAGACAGGAGAGAAGAAACCAAGATATACTGTTGGAAGGCCCATACCCTGTGTTTGAAAGGGTATAATATTATTACTTTTTAAAAATTTATTGTCAAGTTAGCTAACATACAGTGTATACAGTGTGCTCCTGGTTTTGGGGGTAGATACCCGTGATTCATCACTTCTATACAACACCCAGTGCTCATCCCAACAAGTGCCCTCCTCAATGACTATCACCTGTTCCCCCCACCGCCATCAACCCTCAGTTTGTTCTCTGCATTCAAGAGTCTCTTATGGTTTGCATCCCTCTATGTTTGAAACTATTTTTTCCCCTTCCCTTCCCCCATGGTCTTCCGTTAAGTTTCTGAAGTTCCACATATGAGTGAAAACATGTGAGATCTGTCTTTCTCTGACTAACTTATGTCACTTAGCATAATATCCTCCAGTTCCATCCACTTTGCCACAAATGGCAGGATTTCATTCTTTCTCATTGCCAAGTAATATTCCATTGTATATACAAACCACATCTTTTTTTTTCAATATATGAAATTTATTGTCAAAATGGTTTCCATACAACACCCAGTGCTCATCCCAAAAGGTGCCCTCCTCAATACCCATCACCCACCCCCCCTCCCTCCCACCCCCCATCAACCCTCAGTTTGTTCTCAGTTTTTACGAGTCTCTTATCCTTTGGCTCTCTCCCACTCTAACCTCTTTTTTTTTTCCTTCCCCTCCCCCATGGGTTTCTGTTAAGTTTCTCAGGATCCACATAAGAGTGAAAACATATGGTATCTGTCTTTCTCTGTATGGCTTATTTCACTTAACATCACACTCTCCAGTTCCACCCACGTTGCTACAAAGGGCCATATTTCGTTCTTTCTCATTGCCCTGTAGTACTCCACTGTGTATATAAACCACAATTTCTTTATCCATTCATCAGTTGATGGACATTTAGGCTCTTTCCATAATTTGGCTATTGTTGAGAGTGCTGCTATAAACATTGAGGTACAAGTGCCCCTATGCATCAGTACTCCTGTATCCCTTGGGTAAATTCCTAGCAGTGCTATTGCTGCGTCATAGGGTAGGTCTATTTTTAATTTTCTGAGGAACCTCCACACTGTTTTCCAGAGTGGCTGCACCAATTTGCATTCCTACCAACAGTGCAAGAGGGTTCCCGTTTCTCCACATCCTCTCCAGCATCTATAGTCTCCTGATTTGTTCATTTTGGCCACTCTGACTGGCGTGAGGTGATATCTGAGTGTGGTTTTGATTTGTATTTCCTTGATAAGGAGCAACAGTTGAGCATCTTTTCATGTGCCTGTTGGCCATCTGGATGTCTTCTTTAGAGAAGTGTCTATTCATGTTTTCTGCCCATTTCTTCACTGGGTTATTTGTTTTTCGGGTGTGGAGTTTGGTGAGCTCTTTATAGATTTTGGATACTAGCCCTTCGTCCGATATGTCATTTGCAAATATCTTTTCCCATTCTGTTGGTTGCCTTTTAGTTTTGTTGGTTGTTTCCTTTGCTGTGCAGAAGCTTTTTATCTTCATAAGGTCCCAGTAATTCATTTTTGCTTTCAATTCCCTTGCCTTTGGGGATGTGTCGAGTAAGAGATTGCTACGGCTGAGGTCAGAGAGGTCTTTTCCTGCTTTCTCCTCTAGGGTTTTGATGATAAACCACATCTCCTTTCTCCATTCATCAGTTGATGGACATTTGGGCTCTTTCCATAATTTGGCTATTGTTTATAGTGCTGCTATAAACATTGGGGTACATATGCCCCTATGAATCAGCACTCCTGTATCCTTTGATAAATTCCTACTAGCACTATTGCTGGGTTGTAGGGTAGCTCTATTTTTAATTTTTTGAGGAACCTCCACACTGTTTTCCAGAGTGACTACACCAGTTTGCATTCCCTCCAACAGTGCAAGAGGGTTCCCATTTGTCCACATCCTCACCAACATCTGTTGTTTCCTGAGTTGTTAATTTTAGCTACAAAGCTGTAATCATCAAGACAGTACAGTACTGGCACAAGAACAGACACATAGATCAATGTAATAGAATAGAGAACCCAGAATTGGATCCACAAATGTATGGCCAACTAATCTTTGACAAAGCAGGAAAGAGTATGCAATGGAAAAAAGATGGTCTCTTTAGCAAATGGTGCTGGGAGAACTGGAGAGCAACATGCAGAAGAATGAAACTGGATCACTTTCTTATGCCATACACAAAAATAAACTCAAAATGGATGAAAAACCTAAATGTGAGACAGGAAACCATCAAAACCGTAAAGGAGAAAACAGGCAACAACTTCTTTCACCTCAGCCACAGCAATTTCTTGCTCAACACATCTCTAAAGGCAAGGGAAATAAAAGCAAACTGAACTACTGGGACTTCATCAAGATAAAAATCTTCTGTACTACAAAGGAAACAATTAACAAAATTAAAAGGCAACTGACAGAATGGGAGAAGACATTTGCAAATGACATATCAGATAAAGGGTTGGTATCCAAAATCCATAAAGAACTTAGCAAACTCAACACCCCAAAATCAAATAATCCAGTAAAGAAATGGGCAGAATACATGAATAGACACTTTTCCAAAGAAGACATCCAGATGCCAACAGACACATGAAAAGATGCTCAACATCACTCATCATCAGTGAAGTGGTATAATATTATTTTAAGGTAGAATGTGATAAATTAAAGATGTTTTCTGGTAAACCCTGGAGAAACCACTAAATTTTTAGGATAGGTATAATTAATAGGCCAAAATGGGAGATGAAATGAAATCATAAAATATATTCATTTGCAAAGAAGGCATGAAAAGAGGAAAAACAGAAATAAACTACAGACAAAACAAATAAAAAACAAAGATGGTAAGATGGTAATTTTAAAATATAGATACATTAATAATAACACTAAATGTAAATGTATAAGAAACCTACTTTAATTATAAAGGCATATATAGAAGAAAAAGTAAATGAAAAAAGACATACCATGCAAACATGAATCAAAAGGAAGCTGGGACACATAAAGAAGACTTCAGAAAAAAGAACATTACTTGGGATAAAGAGGGGCATCAATTAATGATAATGTGGTCAATTCATTAAGAAGGCCTAATAATCCTAAATGCATACAGTAAAATGCATACATCAGCTGCATACATCAAAATACATACAATAAAAACCAATAGAACTAAAAGGATGAATCAACAAATTTTCAAGTATAAATTGGAGATGTTAACACTTCTCTCTCAAGTAATGGAGAGAAAACTAGACATAAAATCAGTAAGAATATAGATGTCACTACACACTAACTTGATAGTCCACTAAGCAGCTGAAAATACATTCGTTTCAATACACATTCACCAAGATAGTCCATATTCTGAGTCATAAGGCTAATCCAACAAATTTAAAAGGATTGAAGTAATGAAAATTTTATTCCCTGACCACAATTAAGTTAAACTTTTTAGTTTAGTTGATTTTTGTCAACAGCAGCAAGATATCTGAAAATAACCACAAATACTTGGAAATTAAACAGCACCCTTCTAAATAACCCAACAAAGGGACAAAGAAGAAATAAAGGGAATTAGAAGGTATTTTCAATTGAGTGAAAAGGAAAACACAACATATCAAAAATTGTGGGATGCTGTTACAGAAATACTTCACAATTTATAGCAATTAATACTTGTACTAACATAAGAAATCTCTGAATCAAAATCATCTAAGCTTGCACTTCAACTAGAAAAAGAAGAACAAATTCAATCCAAAGCAAGAAGAAGAAAATAAATAATAAAGCAGGGACCAGAGGTCAGTGAGGAAGAAAGCAGAAAATCAATAGAGAAAGTCAATGAAACCAAAAGCTGGTTGTTTGACAGGACCCATAAAAGTGATAAATGTTCAGTCAGACTAATCAGGAAGGTGAAAGATAAAACACAAATTACCAACATGGGGAATGAAAGAAGGGACATCACTACAGATCCTATTTTCCATGACCATGTGATACTGTTAGCTGCTTCCTCATGGGTGTGCTCATCTTGCCTCCCCCTCCACTTCACACTGCCCACCTCTGGAAGAAGAGCGAGGAACAGAGAAGGCAGGAGGCACATAAGAAATAACAAACACAAACTGCCCTAGTGCTCTTGTCTTGATTGTTTGTACGGCCCCACTTTAAATTCTCACGATATCTTTTCCAGGTGAGAAAACTAAAACTCTCTGGATAGATAGACTTGTCCAAGGTCACATGGCTAGTGCAGAGCAAAGCAAGAGCTTGATCCCTTGTCATCTGACCCCTCCATGTCCATTGCTCTTGCCAGGATAACAACAGAAGCCATAGTGACTGAAATTTATTGAGGACTGATTGTTTGCCAAGCTCTGTTCTAAGAGATTCTAAATAATGTCTTATTTTTCAGTCCTCACAACTCTATGAGGTAGTATGCTATTACCCACCAGTTACAGATGAAGAAACTGATATACAAAAAGATTAGCCACATGCGACTAAAAGATTACTTACATAGCTAGTAAGAAAGCAGAGACAAGATTCAAATCCAGTGGGGCTAACTTGAGATTCTAGCTCTTCACCTCCATAGTATACTGACTTCCAGGAAGGACTTAGAGAAGGAAAGGAAATGGTTGGGCAAGGGGACACACCCAGAGAAAACTTGCTGAGTTGGAGAAGGACAATATATAGCTACTTATCCATCCCCCTCCCTTGCCATGTTCTCACTTTTTTTTTTTCCAGCTCTGAAGCCAGACCACCACAGCATCCCATCTGAAGCATATTCAGAGACTTAAGATTTCCCCAACCACTCTCTTAACCCATATAATCTACAAATCTCTTCTCCTGTTGTTTCCCAAACTTATGCTTAAGAAGCTGATCTGATAAATTAAACTTTACTGGGATACTTCATCACTTCTTCCAGGAAAGGAATTACATTCCAAGCTTTATGGAAACACAATACCTTCACCCCTTAAAGGAAGGGGTAGAGTATTTTGAGGGGCTCTTCTAACTGTTCTACCTAAGCAATTTACTCCTCTTTTTACCATAAAAACACTGCTGGTCAGAGAGGTGGACAGGAAGCCTGAATACAGAGCCTAGATGCCTGGAAAAGGAAGGTGGGAAGGTCAAAAATCATGAGGGTAAGAACAGATGGAACGAAAAAGGAAAAAAAAATCAATTATGTCATTTAAGGAAAACAGTTTAGTAGAGTCAAAACTTCAGATGCCTTCAGAAGCCAGGCAGGAAGCATAAATGTTTGATGCAGACCAGGCATGACCAATCATAGCATCTCCAGTGGAGGAGATGGAGAGGGCTTAGGTCTGTCTTCAGGGACCAGTAACTACTCAGCTCCAGCAGTCCAGGGTGACATGTGAGAAAATGGGACCTGAATTGCCAGAACCTAGATTTTTCAAGAAAAGCTGGAAATCTGCATTTCTCCTAATTTTTCAATGTTGGCAACTAACTCAACTGGAAAAAAATGTGCGAGTCAAACAAAAATATCCAAGGACTGGACAATATCTATGGGATTATCATCTGGTGCCCCCTCTGGTAGAGCAGAGATCCCAGAGCAGGGGCTTGGAGTGGGGAGAGCTGGGCATGAGTGCGCCCTCTTCTGCTTCCTAATTTGGGCAAGTCTTCCACTTCTCTAAGCTTAATTTTCTTTCCATTTAAAATATGTTAGTGTGAAAATGAAATGAGTAAGGTATAGGAAGACATGGTGAGCAAGTAATAAATGCTGGAGGACACAGGAAGCAAGTAATAAATGTTACCTATTGTTGATGATGTTATTCTAAAAGTCCACGTGGTCTACTACATTAAAATGAAAAACTTCTCTTCATCAATGGTACTATTAAGCAAGTAAAGAGACAGGCCAAGGAATAGGGAAACAAAGTATTTGTATACATTTATACAACAATAGACTTGTATCCGGAATACATAAAGAATAGATCAATATGAATTAGGAATCCAATAGAAAAATGAGAAAAAGACTTTAAGGAACATTTCATTAAAAAGATACCTAACTGCAGCCTCCAGTGAACTTACCACCAGAAGCACTGCTGCCTACAGTGAACACATTGTCCGAAGTACTGCTGCCTTCAGTGAACCCACCGCCCGAGGCAATGCAGCCTCCAGTGAACCCAGTGCCCGCGACACTGCAGCCTCCAGTGAAACCAGTGCCCGCGGAACTGCAGCCTCCAGTGAACGCATTGCCTGCAGCACTGGAGTCTCCAGTGAAAAGGCCCGCGGCAGTGCATCCACCAGTGGACCCAGTGCCCACGGCACTGGAGCCTCCAGTGAATACAGTGTCCGCTGCACTGCAGCCTCCAGTGAAACCAGGGCTCGCGGCACTGCATCCTCCAGTGAACGCAGTGCCCGTGGCACTGGATCTTCCAGTGAACACAGCTCCTGCAGCACTGCATCCTCCAGTGAACCCAGTGCCCGCAGTACTGCATCCTCCAGTGAACACAGTGCCCACGGAATGGCAAACTGCAGTGAACCTAGTTCCTGCGGCACGGCAGCCTCCAGTGAACCCAGTGCCCTCGGCACTACAGCCTCTATTGAATCCCGTGCCCTCGGCACTGCAGCCTCCATTGAACCCACTGCCAAAGCACTGCATCCCAGTGAACCCAGTGCCTGCGGCAATGCATCCTGAAGTGAACCCAGCCCGCGGCACTGCACACTCCAGTGAACCCAGTGCCCGCGGGACTGCAGCCTGCAGTGAACCCAAGGTCTGCCGACTCTACCCTCCAGTGAAGCCAGTGTCCCCGGCACTGCACCCTCCGGTGAAGCCAGTGCCTGCCGCACTGCACCCTCAAGTGAACCCAGTGCCCGCAGCACTGCAGCATGCAGTGAACCCAGTTCCAGCTTCTATGCATTCTCCAGTGAACCCACTGCCCGCAGCACTGCAGACTCCACTGAACTTACCACCCGAAGCACTGCTGCCTACAGTGAACACATTGTCCAAAGCACTGCTGCCTTCAGTGAACCCACTGCCCGAGTCAATGCAGCCTCCAGTGTACCCAGTGTCGCGACACTGCAGCCTCCAGTGAAACCAGTGCCCGCGGCAGTGCATCCTCCAGTGAACCCAGTGCCCACGGCACTGCATCCTCCAGTGAAAGCATTGCCTGCTGCACTGGAGCCTCCAGTGAAGAAGGCCCGTGGCAGTGCATCCTCCAGTGAACCCATTGCCCATGGCACTGGAGCCTCCAGTGAACACAGTGTCCACTGCACTGCACCATGCAGTGAACCCAGTTCCCGCTTCTATGCAGCCTCCAATGAACCCAGTGCCCGCAGCACTGAACCATGCAGTGAACCCAGTTCCTGCTTCTATGCAGCCTCCAGTGAACGCAGTGCCAGTCAGTGCTGC
This sequence comes from Neofelis nebulosa, assembly GCF_028018385.1. NCBI lineage: Eukaryota > Metazoa > Chordata > Mammalia > Carnivora > Felidae > Neofelis > Neofelis nebulosa. The sequence continues at coordinate 102,214,762 of NC_080789.1, read as the reverse complement.
ATTCAATAAACATGAAAAGGTACTCAACTTCCCTAATGATCAGACTTTTGGGGAAATGAAAATGAAATCACAATGCAATATCTCTACCCAGTAAAGAGAATGGTAAAAATGAAAAAGAGGGGAAATACCAAGTTTTGGCCAAATGTAGAGAAACTAAAATGCTCACGCAGTGCAGGTGGGATATACACAGGTGGATCCACTTGGGAAAACTGCTTGGCAGCACCTACTACAGTGGGGCATGGGCATCCCCAGTGATGCAGTAACTCTTCTAAGAATATGCTCAACAGAAGTGCAAACGTGTGCACTGAGAGACCCATACAAGACTCACTATTTATAATAGCCCCAAGCTGGAAACCACCCTAATGCCTATAAGGAATAAAATGGATAAATATGTTGTGATATACTTGCACAATGGAATATTATGCTGCAGTGAAAATGAACACATTACAAAGAACATGCAACCATATGGATAAATGTCATCAATACAACAGTGAACAAAAGAGGCCACATACTGAAGAATATATATACTTTATTATTCTATTTATATAAAGTTGAAAAACAAAATAACGGTGCTAGAAGTCCATATAGTAGTGTAATCGTATTTTTCTTTGATCTGGGTACTGGTTGTATGGGTGGGTTCAGTTTGCAAAAATTCAACAAATTATATATATTATATATGCACACCTTTCTATAGGTATATTATACTTTGATTTTAAAATGGTTTCATTTTTTTATTTTATTTTAATTTTTTTTAAACATTTATTCCTTTTTGAGAGACAGAGAGAGACAGAGTGCAAGTGGAGGTAGGGGCAGAGAGAGAGGGAGACACAGAATCCAAAGCAGGCTCCAGGATCCGAGCTGTCAGCATGGAGCCTGATGCAGGGCTCGAACCCACAGACCGTGAGATCATGACCTGAGCTGAAGTCGGAGGCTTAACCGACTGAGCCACCCAGGCGACCCTAAAAATGGTTTCATTTTTAATTTTTTTGTTATGTGCAGCTACCCTCTGTCGCCACACCATGCTATTACAGTACCATTGGCTATATTTCTTATGCTGTGCCTTTTATACCTGTGAATTATTCATTCCATAACTGGAAGTCTGTACTTCCCATTCCCCTTCACCCATTTTACCCATGCTCCCCTCTGGCAACCATCAGTTCATTCTCTTTGTTTATTCATTTTGTTTTGTTTTGTTTTGTTTTTAGATTCCACATATGGGTGAAATCATATGGCATTTGTCTTTCTTGGTCTGACTTATTTTCCTTAGCACAGTACCCTTTAGGTCCATCCATGTTGTTGCAAATGGCAAAATCTCATGCTTTTCAGTGGCTGTGTAATGTTCCATTATATATAATACCATATCTTCCTATCCATTCACATCTACCAATGGACTCTTAGGTTGCTTCCATATCTTGGCTATTGTAAATAATGCTGCAAAAACACAGGGGTGCATGTATCTTTTTTTTTAATTTTTTTTTATAACGTTTATTTATTTTTGAGACAGAGAGAGACAGAGCATGAACGGGGGAGGGGCAGAGAGAGAGGGAGACACAGAATCAGAAGCAGACTCCAGGCTCTGAGCAGTCAGCACAGAGCCCGACACGGGGCTCGAACTCACGGACGGTGAGATCGTGACCTGAGCTGAAGTCGGACGCTTAACCGACTGAGCCACCCAGGCGCCCCTGCATGTATCTTTTTGAATGAGTATTTTCATTTTCTTTGGGTAATTACCTAGTAATGGAGTTACTGGATCATTTGGTATTTCTATTACTAATTTTCTGAGGAACCTCCATAGTGTTTTCCACAGTGGCTACACTAGTTTGCATTCCAACCAACAGTGCGTGAGGATTCCTTTTTCTCCACATCTTTGCAACAACACTTATTTCTTGTCTTTTTGATTGTAGCCATTCTGACAGGTGTGAGGTGGTATCTCATCGTGGTTTTGATTTGTATTTCCCTGATGATTAATGCTGCTGAGCATCTTTTTGTGTGTCTGTTGGCCATCTGTATATCTTCTTTGGAAAAATGTCTATTCAGGCCCTCTGCCCATTTTTTAATCGGGTATTTATTTTTTTGGTGTTGTCTTTGGTCTTTATATATTTTGGATACTAACCCTTTATCAGATGTGTCATTGGCAAATACCTTCTCTAGTTGTCGACTGTTTCCTTCACTTTCCAAAACCTTTTTATTTTTATTTAGTTCCAATAGTTTATTTTTGTTTTTGTTTCCCTTCCCTTTCCCTTGCCTTCCCATGTTTAGAAAAATGTTGCTATGGACAATGTCAGAGAAATTACTGCCCGTGCTGTCTTCTAGGATTTTTATGGTTGCAGGTCTCACATTTAGGTCTTTTATGCATTTTGAGTTTATGTATGGTGTTAGAAAGTGGTCTAGTTTCATTCTTTCCAGTTTTCCCAGCACCATTTATTGAAGAGACTCTCTTTCCTCATTGCATATTCTTGCCTCCTTTTTCACAGATTAGTTGACCATATAATCACTGGTCTATTTCTGGGCTCTCTATTCTGTTCAAGTAATCTGTGTGTCTATTTTTGTGTCTGTACCATATTGTTTTAGTTACTACAGCTTTGTAGTATATATTGAGATCTGGAATTATGATACCTCCAGCTTTGTTTTCTTTCTCAAGACCAAAAGGATCATTCACCACAATCAAATGGAATTTATTCCAAGGACGCAAGGATGGTTCAATATTTGCAAATCAATCAACATGAATCATCACACCAACAAAATGAAGGATAAAAATCCTATGATCATCTCAGTAGATGCAGAAAAAGAATCTGACAAAATATCAACATTAATTCATGATAAAAACTCTCAACAAAGTAGGGTTAGAGGGAACCTACCTCAACATAATAAAGACCATATATGAAAAATCCACAGCTAACATCTTAATAGAAAAAAACCAGAGCTTTTCCTCTAAGATGAGGAAGAAGATAAGGATATTCATCATAATCTCTTTTATTAAACACAGTACTGGAAGTCCTCACCACACCCATCAGATAAGAAAAAGAAATCAGAGGTATCCATATGGGTAAACAAGTTGTTAACCTGTCACTATTTGCAGATGACATGATACTATATAGAGAAAACCCTAAAGACTCTACCAAAAAATCTACTAGAAATAATAAGTGAATTCAGTAAAGTTTCAGGATACTAAATTAATACCCAGAAATTAGTAGCACTTTTATACACTAATAACAAAGTAGCAGAAACAGAAATTAAGAAAACAATTCCATTTACAATTATACCCAAAAAAATAAAATACCCAAACATAAACTTAACCAAAGAGGTAAAAGACCAGTACTCCAAAAACTATACAACACTGATTAAAGAAACTGGAAGAAGATGTCACAAATAGGAAGATATTACACGCTCATGGACTGGATGAATTAATATTGTTAAAATGCCCATATTACCCAAAGCAATCTACAGATTGGAAGCAATCCCTATAAAAATACCAACAGCATTTTTCACAAAACTAGAACAAATAATACTAAAGTTTGTATGGAACCACAAAAGACCCCAAATAGCCAAAGCAATCTGAAAATGGTTTTAAAAAGACACCACATGTCCTATAATCTGCAGGCCAACAGATTCCCTGAAGATCATTTTGTCCATTCTCTTGCCTTCAAGCCAGACAGCATTTAATCCACATCTGGTGTATGTATCATTCAGGCCCAGTCTATCACCAGACCTGAACAGGGAGTTCTCACCTTAGTGAAGCAAAAAGGCCAGGCTTACAAAGACAAGGCTTCCAGAACCAGGCTGCCAGCCCTGAAATGCAAGGTCGGCATTCGGCGGGGCAGCCCAAGGCAGTGATGGGGTTGAATGCTGTTTGTGTCATTCCCAAGCGATCAGATCCGAAGTGGAGCAGACATGCCAGCAGGGCATGTTTCGGGGGAGCCAGCCCTGTCAGCCAGAGGGAGAGAATTCTGCTCTCAACTGCTGCCAAGCCCACATCAGCCTGACAGCATGGCAAAAGCACAGCACCTTCCTTCCTGGTCTTACGAAAAGCTCAGGCTTTCCCAGCCCCTCAGGAGACAGACTGTGGGCAGGTGCTGGGATGCCAAAGAGAAAGTTTGGAGCCTTTAATTAGAGTTCACAATGGCTGGTTCTTTGGAAGACAGCCTGGAAATTCCCAGCTACAGAAGGAGCCAGGCAAGCCAGCAAAGGCCTTTCCTTGGTGAAACCACGAGATTGGGCCAATTACCAATGCCCCTTTCCTGTATCTTCAGCTCTTGGAAATCATAGCTGATAAGGGGTCAGCACTGGGAGCAAGAGGAGAAATGCAGCATCTATTCAGCATGTACCATACGCCAAGCTCTTGGTTAAGTGCTTTATACACATTATCTCATTTAATGCCTACAAAACCTTACAAGGCAAGCTAAAAACTAGTGTTGGAATTAAGGTTAGATTCAGATGAACAAACAGTGAAAGATGACTTGGTTTGGTCAGGTTTTTAAAAAGTCTTTCTTGGGATAATATTCAGTCAAGTCAAGGTTCAAGCTCCCTGTCAGAATGGTCTTGCCCAGCTCAAAGAGTTTCCCCACCTTTACAAGGTAGTATACAGGTAAGGAGGAAGTAGGTGCATCCTTAGGATGTAAGAGGGGAGGGGACTTCTGGCCAGAAGGCTGTCCGCTGGGAATTTCCTGGTCTAGACCTTGGAGCCCTGCCCTGGTCCCCGCTTCTCAGTAGCTGAGCTGGGCTGCATTGGCTCCCAGTATTGTGTGGGCATCCACCAAGGGGTGGCCAGGCCAGCATGGTCCTACTGGGGCATCCACCCCAGGCTTCCTCTTCCTTGTCCCCACTCCAGCCTCTTCAAGTCAGCTAGTTCATGAGAAGTTCTGGATCCCCCAGACTCTATTTGTGGTCTGTGGGATGAAGGGGGTGCTATTTCAGGCTCAGCTATCCCGAGTCAGCTGCCCTGGCAGCAGCATGAACACTGGCCCCATGCTGGATGCTGGGCTTCTCTAAAGGACTTGTAATTTCCTAAGACCGCACTCTAAGACAGGAGGTGCAAACCCTGGGCACTAGGATTCACCCCCAAAATATCCAGGTGCTTGCTTCCTCTTGCTTCCACCTCCCTCTCCTACTCCAGAATAGTTTGACCCAAGGGAGGCACCAGAATAATGACCTCTCAACTCCTATTCTCCTACATCTTTCTATTTCTTTATTACAATGGACTTCCTTCATTGGAAAAGCTGGTTTTCCCTTTCTGTCTGTTGGGAATTTCCCCATGTCTTATCCCCTCCACGCCTCACCGCAATCCTAGGGAGTACTGCCCCACCCCCTGCAGCTGGGAGAGGTGGGGGTGGGTAGCAGAAAGGTTGCTGGAAAAGCAACCCAAGACGAGAATCTATATCAAAAGGGATTTCAAACATTGTCTATACAGATATACATTATACTCATTAAAGATTGGTGCTTATCAGTTTCTTTTCTTAGGACCCACGATCCTAAGACCTGAAGTACATGGTGCTTCTCTCCAGGGAATACAGACATGCCTGTGAGAAAGAGACCACCATCACAGGACATAAGGTTCTCCAGGCCTCTCCCCCATCCCACCTCCCAGCTTCTGCCTCCTGATCACTAGCCTGGCAATCCAGGGCCTGAACCCATCCCCGGGTGGAGTGGGGGGGGGGTGTCCCACTGTTGGGGAACTGCAGCCGGATTGTCACCCATCTACCATAGCCGAAAGCAGGAGCCAGGCTGCCTCCAGCTCTGGGAGGCACAGGCCAGCACACACAGTAGGTGGCTCCTCAAATCAACAATGGAGGGCCAGGAGGCTCTCAGTGCTTAGCCGTCCCAGAGAGGTCAAGAGGAGACCTCCTTCTGAAAAGAACATTTTGCAAATATGGGGCAAATTCAGAAAGGAGAGTGAAGAATGGGCTAGGCTTCAGGGCTGTAAAAAACGGGCTTGGCTCAAGTCCTGACATTAAGAGACAACACAGATGCCAGCTAATGGGATGGGAGCACTTCAGAAGTTCCAGAGGGGAAAAAATACTCCTTGGAATCAGAGCACCCTAAGTCCATGACACTCTCCTGTGCCACTTCTGTCAATTGTCTCCCTCTCCCCTCCAAGTCCTCTGTTTGAAAATGTTTCCAAATAAAGAACTGTTGTATGAAGCAAGGGAAGCTGCAGGCCCAGGCCCAGGACTCAGAATTGGCTGGGCTGAAGTGGCCCATCACAGGCCCCTCAAGCAGCAGGTGTGTCCAGAGGTGCAAACAGAACAGAAGACCAGGGAGGGCCAGGGACCACAAGATGGAGATGCCAAGCCCAGGGTCAAATAGAGAAGGGAGGTTCAGGTGACGGTAAGTTAGACAGATAAAAAAATCAGGGCTAGGAAAGTGAGTTAAAGTAGGAAAAACAAGGCAGCAAAAACCAAGCTCCAAAGCCAGAGCACTGGCAGGATCTTCTCCAGAACCCAGGAGAAATACTGAAGGCAAGTTCTGATCCTGGCTCTTTCCACATATTTGTGGATTCCCTTCAGCAGCTGGATAGACCTCTGTTAACAGCCATGTCTCCCCAGCCAAAAGGAGAAACAGATCACAAAGTAAAATAAAATACCTCCATCTCTAATTGTCCACTTCATTTCAGGTACCCTGTGGAATGCTTTCATCGCATTCTCCCTTATGTTCCTCACAAGAACCCGGTGAGCGAATACAGAGCTTGGCAAAAATGGTGTCCTTGTGTGAATGAAAAGGTTCCTTCCTCTGGGAATACACAGCCCACATCAGGGCACAAGGCGTGGAAAGAGAGCATGGTGTGGATTCCAGACCCCACTCACACTCTCAGCCAGGGACCTATGGGCAAGGCACAAAATTCACAAGTCTGTGTGCAGTCCTAGAAGTACGCATTATATCCCCATCTAATAGATGACGGGATGGGTATTTAAGTGTTAAACACCTCACTCAAGTGCATGAAGCCATTAGGTCGTGGAGCCAACATTCAAACTCTAATCCACTGAGGTACAAAAACCCCTGATTTCTACTACCACACTAATATCACAAAGCAGAGAGGAGTGCCTTTCAGGAAGCCCTTCCAATAGTTAACAGCAATGGCTGTAGATTCCTAATGACCCTAAAATAGTCAAGAAGCCTCATTCCCCAGTTGTGCGATTTGTCCCCAGTTCATGAGATGGAACTACAGAAAAAAGCAAAATGATTGATATTCTCCCAGCTTGTTGGTTTCCAATCCCACAGTTCCATCAGCTAACCTGACACTTCCCCATGGTGGCTAATAAGAGTCTTGAAGTCAATGCACCCAAAGTGCAACTCTTGGTTTCTCTACCTCTCCTACCACTCTTCAACTGTCCTCCGCAGTCTTCATCATTTGGAGACACAGAACCACAATCCAGGTGCCCAGGACAACACATGGAAGGAAGATCACGGACTCTGTTCACCACACTCCACATCCAATCCATCAGCAGACCCTGCAGGCTGTCCTTTCAAAAACCCACCAAATCCAACCATATCTCGCCATTTCCACCACTCACACCCTGGCCTCACTTCGGTAGTCTCTCTCCTGAGTCACTTCCACCCATGCCCTGAAATCTCTTCACTACAAAAAAGGCAGAAGAATCCGTTTAAACATCTCTCAGATTCATTATTCCTCTGCTCAAGGTAATTGTATGACTTCATATCACATGTACAATAAAACCTGAAATTGTTTTCATGACCTGCAGGGTCCTATCTGATCTGGCCCCAACCCCCTCACCCCCTTGAAACAAGTCCAACTTCATGTTTTCCTGCTGCCCCTCCTCTTTGGCTTTGCTCCAGTTCACTCACCCCCTTTTGCTCCTCAAGCACACCACATCTGCTCCCAACTCAGAGTCTTTGCTACAGTTGTGCCCTTGGCCTGGGACACCCCTCCCTCAGACTTTCTCATACTCACTTCCTCAGAAAGGCCTTCTGTGACACACCCATTCCAAATGTCACCCACTCTCTGGCCTTGCTTCATTTTTCTCCATGACACTTCTCATTACCCAACATTATGTGCTAAGTTTATTGGTGTCTTTGTCCATCTCTGCTGCTAGAATGTAAGCTTCACAAGAGCAAAGACATTTTCTGTCCCATTCGCTATTGTTCCCTAGTGCCTGGAATGTGTCTGGTACACAGCAGTGGCTTAATAAGCATTTGATTAGTGGATGAGTAACTCCTCACAATAACCCCTCAGAGTGGTTACTAGGCCTATCCCTCAGCATGAGCTGAGTATGGCTCTGAGAACTGAGAGCCTTGTGTCGTCACATAGCTAATAAGAGAAGAATCTGGACTCCAGCCCAGGGATGCCTGATCTCAAGCCTATGCTGTCCCCATAGCATGTATCCCTTCAGGAATGGAACAGATGATAATGCAGACTGGACCCTCCTGGTTTACTAAGTATTATGAGTTATCTTCTATTAAAAAAAAAAAAAAAAAACTGGGGCGCCTGGGTGGCTCAGTCGGTTAAGCGTCCGACTTCGGCTCAGGTCATGATCTCACAGTCTGTGAGCTCGAGCCCCGCGTCAGGCTCTGTGCTGATAGCTCAGAGCCTGGAGCCTGCTTCGAATTCTGTGTCTTCCTCTCACTCTGACCCTCCCCTATTCATGCTCTGTCTCTCTCTGTCTCAAAAATAAATAAATGTTAAAAAAAATTAAAAAGAAAAAAAGAAAAAAAGAAAAAAAACTGAAAGGAACCCTAAGGCTCATCTGAAACAGAATTCTCCACTCAAAGGTTTACAAAACCCTGCAGCCCTTCCCCCCAGAAGCACATTCACATTGGAGAAGCCAGTGATAGCATCTGTTCCAATTTCTATTTGTAAAAAGGTAATATATAAAATGATTATACAGACATTTTCTGTTTATTAATGAGCAGCATGAGAGCCTCCAAGACATATCAGATGGTGATTAGACACACACTCGTGCACAGACCCCCCAGTCATTTAGCACCTGGTGGTTTTGACCATTCTACATTGTTTGCATTTTCACTCTTAAATATAGTTTATTTCTTACCCACAACCAATCTTTTAAAAAAAGATGGAAACATGAAGGATACCGATGTGGAAATGTAACATGTTAACGCAGAACAGGAAAATGGCAAGAAAGAAGTCAATAAATTTGCCTCTAGGTGATATTCACACGGATCCATAGATTGCATGCCAAAATTATTAATATGACATAAGATACCCTTATTGCCAAAACTCAATGTTAAAAGGTTGGAGGAGCTATTGTATCCAATTATATTTAATTGGTTTTTCATTTATTGAGGGTTAAAGAATGTCCCCAACTACCGTGTGTCATCTGCAGAGAACTCCTTGTAAATGTAACCTAAAACTTTCTCTTGTAGCTCTTAATTTGGGAATGAAGAATACACATTAAATGCTGAACTCAAAATGCAGATATACCAAATTTCAAGTCAGAAAAGTGTTTTTCTATTTGGGAGCTTTAATATGATGATAAGTTCTAATCTAAGTTTTTACATACATCATTACCCAAACCAAGGATGACATACTCTGCTACTTAAAAATGTATTTGTTGGGACATGTCTTTCTTTTCTTGCATAATTTAATGTGATAACATAAACAGTATGTGCTACCTCTGTCGAAAAAAAGGATAGACTTGCCTTTATGTATAATGAATACTATAAAAGATGAGATGCAATGAATTGTATAGTACAGTACCCATTAATATTTATTTGAAATAAACTACTTTTTCTTAGAATCATTTCTTCATCATATTCCACATAATTTTGACTTAAAAACAATTCCTAGGGGGTGCCTGGGTGGCTCAGTCGGTTGAGTGACTGACTTCGGCTCAGGTCATGATCTCACGGTTTGTTAGTTTGAGCCCCGTGTCGGGCTCTGTGCTGACAGCTCAGAGCCTGGAGCCTGCTTCTGATTCTGTGTCTCCCTCTCTCTCTGCCCCTTCTCCGCTCATGCCTCTCTCTCTGTCTCAGAAATGAATAAACAAAAAAAATTTTAAACAATTCCTAGGGGCTGCTATGAAGGTGGTCCGTGCAGAGCCACACACCTACCCTCTACCCACCCAGCTCCACAGGGTCTGTGTCCCACGAGGGTGACCTCAGGGGAGAGTCAAGCAGGTTCCCTGGCTCTCTGGCTTCTGGGTTGGCCAGTGGGAGGCATCAGCAGGAAATCAAAGGGTAGCGGAATGGGTTGGCCATGGGGCCACAGCATCCAGCAGGGGCCTCGCCTGCACAGTGGCTTCAGCCACAGCCCACCTCTCTGCGTTCTGTGACCACAGCCCCCTCCCGCCCCTTTGGGCCTAGAGGTACTAACAGCTCCCCACTATTGCTGATCGACCCCTAGGGTGCCTTCCCATCCTTTCTGGATTTCCTTTAATCAATCACATTTGAGCATGCCACCTCTTTCCTAAATAAATATAAGGTTCAACAGTCAAAAATAGCACATGATGAGAGTTAGAGGTTGCTGATCTGTTACAATCCTCTCCTTTTACAGATTAGGGAACAGAGGCTAAAGGATCTCATCAGACTTGTCCTAAAGCCCTGCCAAAAACAAGCCAGAGCCACAATCAGAGACCAGAATTTGACACAGGAGTGATAGAGACCATATAATGTATGGCTATGAGAAGAGCCATGAGTTCATACATATGAATTGCTTGAAACAGCACCTGAGCAGAGTAGATACTCAGAACTGTCAGCTAGCATCATCATCATCATCATCATCGTCGTTGTGTACCAATTCCCAATCCAGTTCAGAAAAAGGGGACATGGACTTAAAAATACACAATCCTTTCAGCATAAAGATCCTAAAATCAATCCTATTACTAGATGGAGAAACCAAAGCCCCAAAAGGTTCTGTCCAAGGCAAGACCCCTGCCACCTTCAGTATGAATGAGAAAGAAGTGCCAAGGCTCGTGACTTGGTGGTGGCATGGAGTGAATTCCAGCCCCCTAATACTCCCTTGACCAGATGCCCTGTTCAGCTCTGCAGAGCTGTCCCAGAATGGTCCCGCTTCAAGGTCCCCCAGCAAGCAGCTGTCACTGTTAAATGAAAATGACCTTCATCTCACTGAGTGGTTACAAATATCCACTGAGGCAGCATAGGAAACATGCTTTCAGAATTCTAAAGCAGAGGGTTCCAGCACAAATTACCATGGCTTCCTTACTCCACATTCTTCCAAAAAGAAAAGGGGCCAGAGATTAGAATAAGAAGAGGCTGAGGAGCTGTTCTGACTTCACTATTCCATAATGTGTGGGGGTGGCAGAAAAAAAAATAAGCCTTTATTCCCGTATGACAAAAAATCATTCTTCAGTCTTCTTCAATATTCTCAAGGGGGAAAGAAAGACCAGCGCTATGATGTGTAACAACCATGCCAAGAAACCTGTTATATTTCATGTTGAAAGGTTGATGAAAAGAAGGTCTTGATTCAAAGCACAGTTTTACTGCAAGTTTATGGGCAACGTTGGTATTGATGTTTTTAAAGAACACCTGCTAGCATGGTGGGACCCCCAGAAAAAGCTCAGTTAGGGAGCCCAGCCCGCCCAAACTATGTCTGCTCTTTACCGAGACACAGGCAGCCCACATTCTTCCCTCAGTGTTCATCCATGTGAAAACCTAACTGGAATCTGGTTTTTTCTTTCTGGTTCAAGGTGCATTTCCCATCTTAAAGATAACTCTGTTTGGGACACCTGGGTGGCTCAGTCAGTTAAGTGTCCAACTCTTGATTTTGGCTCAGGTCACAATCTCATCATTAGGGATTAAGCCCTGTGTCGGGCTCCATGCTGAGCATGGAGCCTGCTCAGGATTCTCTCTCTCCCTTTCTCTCTGCCTCTCCCCCACGCTCACACTCTCTCAAAATAAATAAACTTAAAAAAAAAAAGATAACCCTGTTTGTTCTGCCACTGGGCACTACACCTCTTCTTGGTGATGTCTTCTTTTCCAAAATTTGTTCCCGTCTCATCCACCAGGAAGGGAAGAAAAAGAACATGTATTAAGCACCTACACTGCTTTTTACATACATAGGTAAGTTAGTCCTCACCCTATGAGTTAGAAATTATCCCCCAATTTTCAGATAAGGAAAACCAGCCTCAAAGAAGTCAAATCCCATGCCCCAGATCCACACCCAGTTAGCTACACACCTGAATTTCCAACTGAAATCTATTTTAACAGTCTTTGATCCTTCCTACTGCCCCACTGTGCCAATTCCAAACCCCCTCTTTCCACTGCTAATCGTACCTCCCTCCTCTACCACTAGAATATGATTAATGGATAAGAGAATAGAATCATATTCTCTCTCTCTCTCTCTCTCTCTCTCTCTCTCTCTCTCTCACACACACACACACACACACACGCACACACAAACAGATTCTACCAAACAGGAACAATCTCCATTGTCTCATCTTGACCCAGAAGATCACCACATGCCCATATGAGTCATGTTAAAAACTATGGAAGAATAAAAATTAAAAACCTCCTAATTGTTTTTCCAACAGTTAAAATGCATTGTCCTGAGCTCCATAAATTTTTTTCTCTAATAGTTTCCTAAATAGTTTTCTCCCTCTAATCTCTCCACGGTGCACCTCCCTGGTCTCTGACAATGTACACTCCCTAAGCTCAAAAGTCCTTCCCAGCTAGTGCCCTTCCCAGTACCTACTGCAGCCTTTGGTGCGGTAAGCAGTAAATGACAGTAATGAACAGAGCAGCATGGGCTCAACAACTAGAAATAAACTAACAACATCTAAACCCCATCCTCACATATAGTGGTTGGGGGTAAAGATGCCTAGACGTTCCAAGACTTCAAGGGAGACGATCAGAATATCCTCCCCCAATCCAATTATTCCTTACTCAGGCCCCACACTGGCAATGAGCACTGTTGGCAGACACAGGTCTTCAGACCTCACCTACATTCTAGAACTTGGTTCCTCTGCATTGCACTGAAGCTTTATCATTAAAATCAATAACACTGAAAATCTGCACAGCACTTTATTGTGAACAAAGTACAGTCACATACTCTATCCCATGCAATCCTCCCAAACACTCTTTGGAAAAAAAAAAGTAAAGGTCACAGATGGAAACAACTGGCCCAAAGCCAAAGAGCTACGACGGGGGATGCTGGGCCTCAGGCCATGTCTTCTGTCACCATCGTCCGAGCTCTTGCGGCTCTACTACTTTTGTATTATTTCAGTTGTTGTGTCTGGTCTCCCTAGCCTTGCTGTAACACCTCAAGGATTATCCATCTTCTCCCTCCCCACCTGGGCACTGGGCAAAGCTCTGCCCTTTCCCAGCCTTTGGTAAACCCCTGCTGAACGCATGAGTGAAGAGCATATGAAGTGACCTCCTCTTTCTGTCAAGTAATGGCAAGTAGAAGAAAGAAAGCCTCAAGTGATTCACTTTTCAGATGAGTGGCTTTTAGGAATAAAGCAGCACTAGTCTCTGTGACCAGAGTCCTGATTCTCTGGAAGAATCTACCTTTGGGCAGCTTTGGCTATCCCCTCAAGAGCTTTCTCCCAGCATCTTTGACTTACAGACAAGGGATGAAGGGCTCCTTTGAGCTTAGATACAACCTCAGTCCCAGTGCTTTCTTCTCATTGGCATACAAATGTTGAAGCCTAGCAGAACTTAAGTCTTCAGTCAAAGGTCACATGCTTTCAGCTCCTTGGTGCAGCTCCTGAGGTGTGTGAGTGCAGATTGATGCCATGACTTCAAGGTCCATCCACTCCAGCTTGTGAGGAGAGGAGCTCCCAACCATGGCAGGCCCCGAAGGACTCAGCTTCCAGATCTTAGGGGGAGGTCATGAATCTCTTCTCCAAACCTCCCTCAAAGTACTTCTGGAACCCCAGACCCATGATAGCAAATGCATGAAGGACAACTATCCCCTTTAAAATATATGCAGAAGGGACTGAGGAAGGAAATAATCAGATGGCATGAGCTTGGAAGAAGTAAAAAGGTGGCTGGACAGAAGGAGCTCACAAGGGCCACTGAGCTGTAGCTTGAGGCACTGGCATCAACCAAGAACCCTCAGCACTGCAGAGGATAAAAGGAATGGTCCTTCCATCAGGCAGTGGGGTCGTAGTAGCAAAAATCAGCTAAGGCCTCAGTGAGGCTCCAGAAAGAAGGAAAGATTCAATCATTTGTCTTTCACCTCACGATCAGGATACAGAGGAGACAAGGTCTTAGGGACAAAGGCAGCAAGAGGGAAGAAAAGACAGCAGTGTCCCCATGTCAACATGATCCTCTCAAAACCTGGCAAGTAGTGGCATGGGCTGAGGACCTGCAGAGGCTGCACGGGGCTTGTAAAAGTGGCTCTGAAGTCATCCAAAGGCTCTTCCTCAGCAATGCTGTCTGATTATTTCAGGGCAAATGCATCACAAACATATGGATTTGATTGTACCTCCCCACCCCCATCTTCCTCTCCTTGTGCCAGAAAAACACATACAGATTTCAAAATGAAAAGGAAAAAACAAAAGAACGGCCAGGGACCAAAATGCGTAGTATGGTTTTAAGCAAGCTTGGAACATGCTAGGAAAATAATTGTTACTGGTCAACAAATCCAAACAGCAGTGGCACCCAGCCCTGTCATTAACATTGACAGCCAGGAAAGTAACTGCAATTCGGTGGGAGCAGACATGTGGTCTGCCAGAAGGGACTAGAAATAAATGGCCCCCAAATGTCTGACACTTAAATGGATAAGGTGACGCATCATCTCTCTACAGTCTCCAGACCAATGCATGAGGGTGAGTCCACTTGTGTCCTCAAATTTTATCAAAGGGTCAGTGTCCAGCTGTTCTCCATCTCCACTGGAAATGGAACAAAACTGCTTCCATTAGAGCAGAGGGAACACAATTCAGACATCAAAAGAAATGACCAGTTGTATGTACTCTTACAACAGAGCATATTAATTGCATGCCTATGAATCAACCTATTTACAAATATTTATTGAATGCTTACCCTAAAGTAAGCGTTGCACTGTGTGTCAGACACAAAGCTAGGTGATTTTCAAATATTATTAGCAATCTTCACAACAGCACTCCAAGATGGGCATTGTGAATCCCGTTTTATAGGTGAGGACGGAGACACAGAGAAGTTAAATGAGCTTCCCAAGATCATAAATCCCGGAAATGGTAGACCGAGGATCAAATTCAAGTTCATCCAATTCGGATTTGTTTTCTCTATTTTCTTCACTTTCAGCTAAGTGCTGAAGGGAATTCTTTGTACCTCCGCACAAAAACGAGCACACTGTTTTATGCCAAGTAGATGGTGAATGAATGAATGAACAAGCACAAACAATAGGTTCTACCACCACCATTCTTATGCCATATTTCATTAATTCAAATGTTCACCTTTAAGTATTATATAAAATAAATGTATATCTTACAATCAGAAGACTCTTGGAATCAATGAAAAAATGATCATCTCAAACTAAGATCAGTGTGACATGAAAGCATAATGAATGATATGGGACAGTGAGCATTAAGTGCCAAATATAGGTAAGTGTCACAGTTCAGATAGAGCAGTCCAAAAAGAGTGGAGTTGATTTTAGATATAAAGGCCAAATAAATAAATGAAGGCCAAAGAACCTTGATGAGGATGGGGAACGGTCATTTGAAGCATCTCTCTTAGCAGAATATACAGATCTCTTGGGGTGCCTGGGTGGCTCAATCAGTTAAGCGTCTGCCTTGGTTTCAGCTCAGGTCATGATCTCATGGTTCAGTTCATGAGTTCAAGCCCCACATGGGGCTCTGCACTGACAGTGTGGAGCCTGCTCAGGATTCTCTCTCCCTCCCTCTCTCTCTGCCCTTCCCCCACTTGTGTGCATGCTCTCTCTCACTCTCTCTCTCAAAATAAATAAACTTTAAAAAAAGGAAGAGTACATAGATTTCTTAAAAATAGGGGCCTCATCTGATCTGTTTCACTCCCCAAGCTCCCAGTTTTGCATTATGTAAGAAAGAATGGTGGGGTCTCCCCTCTGAAGTATCAAAAAATAAAGGAAAGCCCAACAACTCATCAGACATTCCCAGTCTGATGACCTCTGAACACACCTAGATCCAGGATTCCATACCTAAAATGGGAAACCTAATTGGTTGCTCACCTGATGAACTACAGAAACTTACTGTGCAGTGACAGTATCGAATCAAGAACTCACTCAACAGTATTTTGCTTACTCACTTCTCTCTAGCCAAACTTCCTTTTTGCATTTCCACATTTTTTATCACGCCCCCTCTCCCCATACACACACAGACACACACACACACACACACACACACACACACACACTCCCCCCACACACACACACAGCCATTTGAAGGTAAATTAATCTCCCTTCTCTATTCTCAATTTAAGTAATCTAAATGTCTACTTTCTTCAGGAAATGCTACATGGTGTTAGGGAACAGGGACAGAAAATGGTCACACACCAAGCAGGGCCTTTAGTAAGGAGTTTCTCTACTACTTCTCCCTTCAAGATGCCGTCCCAAGAGGTACAAAAACTTAAAAACAATTCTTGCTTGCTGAAAGTAAGGGGTGCAAATCTGATGAGGAACAGGATATTCACAGGGTCTCAAAGACTGTCCTCATAAATTTATTATTAATTACAGAGGAAAACCAGTAACCACACAGTGGAGGAATCTGGCAGACACCACGAAGAACCCAGTGATCAAAGCTAACATCACCATAAAAGGGACACGCAGACAGCACAGGCCTCCTGCGTGATATACTGACAAGGACACACATCGCTTATGTAGGATTCCTACTAAAAATACATGATCTGGATCCAGTCATGAGGAAACGTCAGACTAACCCAAACGGAAAGACCTTCAACAAAATGATCCTTTATTCTTCAAAAATGCCAAAGTCATGAAAGACTAAAACAAGATCACAAATTGAAAAAGACTAAAGAGACATACCAACTCTAAATGGTAATACAGGACATTATTGGGACCACTGAAACTCCAATATGGATTCTAGAACAGATAATGGCATCAACAGCAATGTTGAAGTCCCTGGTGTTAAAAATTACACTGCAAGAAAAAAATCTATGTTTTTGGAAAACACACACTCAGGTACTTAAGGGATAAAGAGGCATGACATCTGCCACATTCTCCTAAGTGGTTCAATAAAGATAATGTATTCATAAATGTATAGACAGAGAGAGAATGGCAGAGCACATGCAGCAACATGTGAATAAGTGATGAACCTGAGCGCTGACAATCAGGGAGTCCTTTGTATTACTTTCACAGTTTTCCCATCCTGTAAGTTTGAAATCATTTCAAAATAAAAAGCAAGAAACAAATTAAACCAATTTCTCCTCCTTTTACGGGTGTCACTGAGTCCGGGCCCTCGCCTCTAACTAAGCAGCCATGTCTGATTTCTTGGGCTCCACCAGCCACCAGGGAAGGACACAGAGAAACGTCCAGCAACACGTCTTGTCTCTCAACACGTTCAGCCTTTCCTTTGGTTTCAGTAGAGACTGCTAGCGAACAACGTGATCACTGAAAGTAATTATCTGAGCATAAAACAATTAGTACAACAACCACAGAGAGAAAGTTAATAGCCACTTACGTGGCTGTTCACTTGTAAATACACCAGCAGTGAAACTCGGCCAAACCCGCGCTCTGCCCTGAGGAATTACGAGTCTTAAATCAAAGTTACAAGGGCAGGGCAGGCAGTAGAGGCTGTGCACATTTTGAGGGAGGCTCCAAAAACAAGCATAAAGATGTTCCTGGAAGCGGTTCTGGAAGGGGAAAAGGAAACCCTGATCACTTCATGAGGTATTGGAACAGGTTGCAAGGGAAGGGGACTGGGCGTCCTTTCCTGGACATCTTTAAAAGAAGGAGAAACCGTCTAGGAAAATGTTACAATGTGTAGAATTTACTTCAAAATACTTGATCATACAAAGTGTGAGCGGAGGTGTCTTACTCGGCCACAGCTCTGATGCAGGTGCCAGCCAAGACGGCCCAGGTGTTCAGCTGGCGCTCTCTTCAGGAAGCCCGCTCTCGCAGGTGGTTTCTCTGCCTCGCGCATCTCCATCGACAAGCACAGCTTGGTTAATTAGCATAGAGTGTCAGAAATGGGTTTTCGTGGGTAAAAACAATGGCCTGTTTGTTGACTAGCATAACGAGTGCTAGAAAAGAGCTCTCATTTGGTGAAATTAGAGGTATTCAAATAATGTGGACTGGCCAGACCTATTTCAGACATTTTCCTACCCTTGCTTATAAATATCCAAGGGGGCCTGTACCCCTTGTCCTAGATGCCTTAGGCTAAACCCCTATATGGCCCCATGTCTAGCTGAGTCTCTGGATTCTATTTCCCTGACACTGTTTATAAAGGTGACAAAGTTATGTCTCTAGAGTTGAGGGGTTTGCCTGGAATCAATCTTTCACGCATGGAGATGGGTCAGAGAATACAAAAGAACGATGACTTGGGACATCCTGAACACGTCGTGAGAGCTATTATTTTTCACACTTGTTAATAAATGTCACTCAAAAACTGCAGGGACTATGGTAAAGAATTATGGGTGGCTAAACTGGCTTAGGTCGGCGTGAAGCAGATGAACAAGGGGTGGCCCTACATAAACACAGGGGCAGAGGCACGGCAGGCTGCGGGTAGGCCTTTTTGTTAATGACCTTCAGCTTAATGCCACTGTGGTCTGAGGAGATATGCCATCTGACCTCAATTCCGAAAAAAATCACTGGAACTTGTTTTAAGGGCTAGAGTACAGCAGCTCAGTAAATGGCCCGTGGGAACACAAAAAGCATGTGTTTGCTGCCATTTGGGTGCAGTGTTCTATAAATATCAGTTAGGATAATTTCATTCATAATGTTGTTCAGGTAGGTGTACCACATCTGATCGTCTACTTGTTCCCATCAGTTATTGAGAGAGTTGAAATCCCTAGATATCACTGTGGCTTTGTCTATTTCTCCTGTTTTGTCAGTTTTTGCTCCCTGTGTATTGTTAGGTACACACAACCATAAATAGGGCCGTTGCATCCTTCCAAGAAGTTGGCTCCTTTATTGATTACAAATATTATCCATATCTCTGATAATACTCCTTACACTGAAGTCTATTTTCTCTGATATTGACATAGACACTTTGGCTTCCTTTTGATTAGCGTTTATGTGGTATATCTCCTTTCATCCTTACACTTTAAACCTATCTGTGCCCTTATATTTAAAGTATGTTTCCAGTAGGCACCATATAATTATGTATTGTTTTTAATCCAACCTCACATGTATATTCTATCCCGTTTATACTTGATGTAATTACCAATATGCTTGGATAGAAGTACACCATCTTGCTATTTTATTTTGCACTTGTTCAGAGCCACAGAAGGGCTCACCTCGTTCTTTCAGGGATTACCTGCCCTTTGTCTAATGTCTGGCAACAGTTATTACTTGAATTTTAACTAGGTTTGTAGTTGTTTATGGCACAAAAGCTAGTCCTACAGTAGGTACTCCATCATGACCAGATGTGGAAGTAGGGAATCCGTGTTTAAAAAGTTTCTCAGGTGATTCTGGTGTGCTGCTAGAATTGGGAATCTCTGCTTTAATTCGAGGGTCACACTTTAAATGGGTCACACTTTAAAAGACACAGCAGAAATGTGAACTGCTGGATATAAGACAATAGGGACTGCTGGGGGGTGTGGGGAACCAGACAGCATAGGTTCAGACTAAGAATATTCACACATCTTTTGGACCAAATCTTTTTAAATGCCTCCTGGCTAAAAATCTTCCCTGGGGCCACCAACTTGCACCATCTGTGACTTTTTTTTTTAATTAATCAATTTATTTAAATTCAAGTTAGTTAACATACAGTGTAGTACTGGTTTCAGGAGTAGAACCCAGGGGTTCATCCCTTACATAAAACTCCCAGTGATCATCCCAACAGTGCCCTCCTTAATGCCCATCACACATTTAGCCCATCCCCCCATCCATCGCCTCTCCAGCAACCCTCAGTTTGTCCTCTGTATTTAAGAGTCTCTTATGGTTTGCCTCCCTCTCTGTTTTTATCTTATTTTTGCTTCCCTTCCTCTGTGTTCATGTGTTTTGTCTCTTAAATTCCATATATGAGTGAAATCATGTATTTCATGTGACTCTCCTTTAGTGTCAATGTACCTCTTAAAATGGGATGCCCAGAATGGAGCACCATCTTCCATGGAGGACTGACAGCTCAAGGTCAGTGACACCATAACTTTGAATCTTGACTCTGTTATCTTTCAGGGCAACTACTTCTTCCACATGTGTACCAATGGAAAATCTGGTAAGTATGCCTCCCATTCTCAAGGACCCAGAGCCTAGTGACTAGATGGCATAACACGACCCCTTGACTGACGCTGGCCAATCAATGCTACCTCTGTCCTTCATAATCTCTACCCCCAGGAGAACAGAGATCAGAAGCACAGGAAACACCAACAAGTACACCAGCTGTTAGAAAGTATCTTGGCAAAACTCCAGGGTGATGGTAAAGTTGCGATACGTGTGCAGATTTTGTATAAACGTTCCCATGAACACTCCCGCAGCTCACTTGCACAGGTAACAAGTAATGCTGGAAATGGAGAGGTTGGGGCCACTGTAGAGCAAAACTGTGGGGTCACTATTCCTGTCTGGCTTCCACTCAGCAGCCCCAGATCTGCTGTGAATTAGCTGCATGGCCTTGGGCTACTGAGCTGTCTTTCCTAAGCTTCCAATTATTCCTATGAGGTCTCCCTCTCCAAGAAACTTTGCCCCTTCTCCCATCCTGGCACCCTCTCTCCCACCAGAGACTCAATCTATGCCCCATTTCTACAAGGCTTGGCATTGCCCTGGCCCTGACACACTTCTGGGAAAAGTAGTTGGGGAAATTTTATCCCTCAGATAACGTTCTTCAGTCTGATCTTACCAGCTTCCTATTCAAAATCCTTCCACGTCACTTTGATTGAGAGTTTTCACGCTGGCTTTATGATCTGATGCCTGCCTATCTTTCCTGCCTTACATCCTCCCCACCCTCACATATACCTTTCATTCCTGTGAAACACAGCCTCCTGCAGACCCCTGAATGATTATGTTTTTTCACCACTGTTTGCCTTAATTCATGCCCACCCCCCTCCTCTCTACCCAACTTATGTCATTGCTCATAGCTCAGTCATGCATATTCCAGGCCTCCTCTGATTCAGGAACCCCCTTTTTGTACCTCCTAATTCTGCTGCACACATTCTGTCTGAGCAGTCATCACACATCTGTAGATATTAGCTGACTCATCTTTTCTCCAAGGTGACTATAAGCCCCTCAAAGGCCCGGATTTTTCATTACTACTGTACAGTTCCTGCCACAGTATATGTGCTTGAATCACTGAGTGCTTTGAATGATGAGGGCATCAATGATGAGCAAGTCACATCACGGGGGCGGCGGCCTACCTGCCTCATAGGAAGGGCCAAGCCTGCAAACCAAGCCCTTGTCACAGTATCCTGAGCTCAGACTCAGGCTCCTGGGACTATGTCAGAATGTCACACAACCCAGTGTGGACTCTGCAGCCCATGCACTCTCTTCTCCACCCTCTGTCTAAATCCTCTCCCTGAGCAGGCCCAGTTAAATGGAAGAAACCTCTGCTCCCTCTGCTCACAACTGCTTCACAAACAAGAAGGAGCCACACTCCCAGATGTGCTGCCCGAGAGGTGCTCTGGTGCCTGGAATTTAAGAAGTCAGGAAACCTCTGGAAAAACATCAGTTGGAAAATCCATCCACAGCCAGCCCTCTCCAGGCCTCTCTCCTGCCGAGTTTGCTCACTGCTTGAAGTCTACAACCCACTAGTTGTTTACGTTCCTAACCCTGAGTTAGGGGCATCTGCAATTTAATTTGAGCCATGGCTAGACAGGACTGTTCTCTGTTAGAGTTGCAAGAGCATAAGCAACCTTCTAGGCTGAACCCTGTGTGGCATTCTCTGGCACCACCCCTACCCTGAGTCTATAAATACCTTCTATCACTTTCCAAAATCATCTCTGGCAAGCCAAGATGGGGGTCAGTCACCCCCAAACCTGGAAGATGTCACTAGGGGTGAACAGATACAGAGTAGCTGCAACAGACTGGTAAGGAAAGGAGATGGAAGAGGAAAGAACAAAGTGTGATGGCTATTGGAGGAGGGAGAAGGGAAAGTGCAGGGGAACCAGAGAGGTTAGAGGGAGATGCACGCAGCCGTGAAGCCTGAAGATCACTAACTCAGGCCCTGGGAAGGGTTGCAAAGGACACCAGAGAGCCATGATGGGCTCTAAAATACCTTGCCAGGAGTCCGGCTCCAAATGAATAGTAAACAGAGTTGGCCAGGCACACCCACCCCTCCTTGCCACCCACGAAAGTATCTTCACCTACGGAGAAACATGCCAACTCCCCTCTGCCCATGTCCAAGACTCTGAGGACTAAAGGCCAACACTGAGGGAAGGGACAACAGACAGCAAAGAGAGTCCTGGTCAGGGGACCAGACTATTCCCAGCTCATTCACTAGGGAAGTCTACTTTGCATCTCATCTATCCCTACTGCTCAGTGGTCCCACCAGGTGGCTCACTGGAAATTATTGTCACCTTTCAAAGACACACTACTGCTCTGCCTCTCTGCCCCATGTCACATTCATCACCCACCGTCTACCTATAGAAAGCACACCATTGGTTTATGTTATTGGATGTGCACGCAGGCAGATAAGAGCCCCTGTTACAATGGAGAGCAAAGCCCTGAAGGGCAGCATCCCATGGCAACAAGGCAGAGGGCCGTCCAGTCTGCTTACACACTCACGCACATGCACACATGCACGCACATAATTCCCATTCACCAACACCACTGGAACAACTCAAAGCCATTTGGAGCAGCAGCCCCCAAGCCGGGCCTCTGAGCCTTCCCAAAGTCAGTCAGCCCTCATGCCAGGTGTCCTGCCATGCAGCTGCCATCGACCCTCCAGGCCATCAGCCCCTGAGATGCCACGCAGACTTTTCCACTCATCCAAAGCTTCTTAAGTGCTTCTGATACACACCATGTGTCCCAACAGGAAAACACACACTCAACTCCACAAAATGCTCCAGATGTGATCAAAGCTGGAGAGGCAAAAGAAAACAGAGATGGGGGTGTTCAGGAAAGGGAAGAGGAAGAGAGAAATCCAGGGGTTATGGCAGCAGGGGTACCCTGGGTGGTGGTGAGTCCAATGGATTGAGTCTAGAACTAGGGGTCCAGACTCCCAGGCTCCAATCCTTCCTTGCCACAATCAACTTGCCTCATTGTGAGACCTGGGGTCCTGCCCAGACCAGCTTCAGGCTTAGGATTCTATCTAGAGAGCCTAGAAAGTTGGCCCTGGAAGGGATGTTACAGATCACCCATCCCAACCCCCCTATTGTTAGGTGAGGAAGGCAGCAGGTAAGTCAACCTGCCTGGAACATCTTCCACCACCTCTAACTCCACACACCCTTTTACCTCCCAGCTCACCACTGTCTGTATTAAATATCAGCAGGTTACGGCAGCAAAGATTAATGATTCCTTATCATTAAAGGAATGATGTCCCTCTGCCCCATTAAATCTGTTAGAGGATTTTGGTTCCCTTTTTATAAAGTGAGGCTTTCAAGGACCTCCCCACAAATCTAAAATTCCTAAGTCTCCATGATCTTTGGCAATACCCCCTTTAACGAACCAGATCTGTTTTATTCTAAAAGGTCCTAGAGTCCCCTCACCATACCATCTAAACATCTGACCACATCCGTTCACTATCCCCCACCATCGTCTGGAAGCTCCTTTTAGGAAGCAGCCCCTGTATCTCACCAACAGCCTTCCTCTCTCAAAGTGGTACAAAATGGTTAAGATAATGGGCTCTGGAGTTGTACTATCTGAGATCTGGAGCAAGTGACTTATCTACTCTGTGTTGCAGTGTCCTCTTCCTGACAATGAGGTTGGTGACTATGCCAACCTCACAGGGTTACTGTGAAGATCCAAGCAGAGCACGCATACAGAGGGCATGGTGACACACGTGCACAGTGAGTATAGGGGTCAATGCTATTAGTACTGGTCATCATCATGCCTACTGAGACATCTGCCACTGGGGAACAGGGGCATTACAACCTAGTGAAATCTGTGGGTTAGTTAGGATGTAGAAGGGAGAAAACAGAAAAGAGACTCTAAGCTTAGTGTCATACCACCCAGAACATCTGTCATGTCCTCTGGGAAGGACAGAAGACATCTCAGGAGCAGAAACCGCTCTTCTCCCCAGACCCTCCCAACCCTGCCCCTCCATCTTGTCTGGCACAAAATGTGCAATCTCTTTCTAGTGCCCCACAAGGAAGAACTTCAGGTCCTTTAAAAGTAAAAGCCAGCCAGATCATGTTAATGTCGTCCACACAAGTGCACCCACATAAGCCAAACTCTTCAAGGACGTACTCTTTTCCTTAGGATAAAGCCCCAAATCCTCAACGAGCCTACAGGATCCTCCAGGACCTGAGTCCTGCTTCACCCCAGCCTGGTCCCCTATCACTCCCCTCGCTGCAGACCTAATGCACTCTCTTCCAACAGTGGGGCAGTATACACAGTGGTGAAGAGAACCAGCTCTGAAGCCAGACTCAGGAGTTCAAATCTTACCTCTTACTTACTAGCTGTGTGACCCTGAGTGACTTCACAATGTCTTTGTGTTTTAACTTCTCATCTGCGAAAGGACTATAGTGATGTCTATCTCAAAGGGCTGTTGTAGGTTAGCAAATGCAAAGAGCTTAAGCAGTGCCTAACACACAGGAAGGACCATGTAATATCAGCTATTGCCATTACTCTGCTTACCTTTGCCTGGCTTATCTTTGCTTTCACTCATGTATCAGAACTTAGTTCGGGGCACCTGGGTGGCTCAGTTGGTTAAGCATTTGACTTTGGCTCAGGTCATGAGCTCACAGTTCATGAGTTCGAGCCCTGTATCTGGCTCTGTGCTGACAGCTGAGAGCCTGGAGCTTGCTTTGGATTCTGTGTGTGTGTGTCTCTGCCCCATCCTTGCTCATGCTCTGTCTGTCTCTCTCTTTCAAAAACAAATAAACATTAAAAAATTTTTTTAAAAACTTAGTTCAAAGTCACTTCCTTAGTGAGTCCTTCTCCACCTAGGCTAGATTACCCTATATCTTTATTCCCATCACATTCCATGATCCTCCACTGTAAACCATGCCACATTTAAAATTAACTATATATTATCTGTGTTCCCTACTAGATCACAAGCCCCAGGAGACCAGACTAGTGTGGACCACAGGTTTAGATATTCCCGGGACAGTCCTGGTTTACACTTACTGTCTCAGTGTGGTAGGTCAAATTGGTTTTCAGCCAATATTAACTTCCCAGCAACATAGATTTGTGCTTGGCTATGTGAGTTCTTTGGCCAATGGAACAGTAGCAAATGTGATGTTGGTGATACCTTAAGAGGTGCTATGTGTTTCCATTCCTTTGCTTGTGCTCTTGTGATTCACCATGAGAAGAACATGCCCCAGGTAGCTTCTGATCTAAGGAGAATGTACACAACTATGAAGACCTGAACAGTCTGAGGTCTGGAGCCAAGCCCAGACAACCCGCAGCCTGAAGCAGAGCTTTTCCATTCAACCAACAGATATACGAGCAAGACAAATAAGTGACCGCTGTGAGCAAGACAAATAAGTGACCGCTGTCGTAAGCTACTGACCTTGGGGTACTTTGTTATGCAGCATTACCATGACAATAGTTGACTAGTACACTCAGCATAATTATTAATAGTGCTCACCTTTACTCTTAAAAGTGTTCCAGGTAGATGATAAATAATGTAATCACCCAAAGTCAGCCCATAGCTATCTACCTTTTTGTCATTTTTAACTCCAGTGCCTAAAACAGTGCCTGGCTCAGGGAAGGCGCTCAATGAACCCACTGGATAAAACTGAACTGAATTACAGGATTTCTTAAATCTCTTCCCCAAAAACATGGAGTCTTCTTCCCAACTGCATAGTTAGATGTTAAACACTCAGAGAAGGGCTAATATATTCAAAAGGAGATACGATCTCACAGGATTTGACTGGATGGTGTTAAGCCTTCAGAGAAGGGCTAGTATTCCAAAGAGAGATACGATCTCACAGGATTTGACAAAGAGGGGAAACAGATCATGGAGTAAGCATGGAGGATGAATGAAGTGAAGGGGAATGAAGCTCCACAGGTAAGAGGAATCTCTATCAGGTGCATCAGGTGGGGCTTCCAGGAGGCTGAGTGTCCATGAGTGGGGCAAAGAGACACCCTTAGGATGGTTCTTCTCTCCACTGAGCAGCTTGCCTTCCTGACCAAAGGTTGAGGATTGGGCAGAATATCAACCGAAGGCAATACTGCCATTTTGTTATTGATAAGAGCTGGAAATCAGCCACTGTCTTTACCCTCATCTGGACAAAAATGCCCACATAAAAAGTTGAAAATCCTAGTCCTTTAATCCTCTCTGTCACTCTTGTGTTCAGTTGAGTATGGATTCTACGAGAGAAACTGACGAGGTGGAGCCAACAACCCTGAGGCCTAAGCCCTCAAGATGAGTTTTCCTGAGTCCCTTCAATGGGCTGGGTGACCCAAGCTAGGTGCCACATCTTTCAAAGTTTGCATCAACCATTCTGCCAGAGGCAGACAGCAATCCTTGGCGGTCAGCCAACCACTCATATCTTTGAATACCTTAGATAATCTCAAAGGTACTGGAGGACAGCAACCTCCCAGGCAGGGATCTTGAAGCTTTTTGTTTTGCTTTATTTTGTTTCTTGCTTATGTCTGTGACTTCCAGACCCACAAAATGCTGTGGTTTTCCGTTTCTAAAACAGAGGCATGTCCCTCTGCGAAAAGCCTGGGCGTGCCGGGCTAATTAAATTTAGCTATCTTGTGGTTGTTGTTGTAACGTGTGTTCCGCCAATGTTATTCAATGTGTTAAGACGTTTTCTGTTTATGTTGGTTACATACCCATGTGGTGTGGGTGGAGAACATCACTCAAGGGAATATCATTAGCAGGAACAGGGAGCTCAAGGGTTCCAGAGACACGTGGTGAGACAGTGGCTCACGGGATCAAACAGTTGGGCCGTGTCCATGGTAACTTATCCACATGCTAGTCCCTTCCCTCTTGCTAGGGCAAGAGCAGTCCCTCAGATCTACCTGAGGTCCCCGACTTCCGCAGACAGGCTTGCACCTGCCACGGCCAGCCTAGAGGTTTTGCAGAAGAGAAGAGATCCCCCTCTCTCCATCAGGGACAGAGACTGCACCCGGTCCAAAGGGGCTGGGTGACTTGCCCAAAGTTTCCCAAGAGAGTGGGTGAGAAACTGCCTGCTACCACTTCACAGCTAGGAGTGCACGAGTCCTGAAACCCTCGTGAGCCCTGTTTTGCCACCTGCCTACATTCCAGAGAAGCCATCTGACAGCATCCCCTTTGGTTTTCCACTGTCGTGACTCCTTTGTCTAGGCTCTCTTGCCGCACTCTCTCAAACGTCTCCTCCAACCACTGCCCGTAGCACTGTGCTTTCTTCTCAGCGCTTCCTCAGCCTTGGCCATTCTTGGGTCTCTCCTGACCACAAATGCCTTTATCAGAGTCCTGTAAAGCTCCCGACCATATTTCTTCTCTCCTTCATACCTCTGCTTTCTACTCTAAACTCACCTGCTCCGTAAGTTACATGTTTCCCTCACAAACCACACTAAATCCAGGCACTACCCCTTCTAAACCTTCTACCACCTGCTCCTTGCACATCAACATATATCTGGTGTGTCAGCTACCTGCTGGGCACTACTTACAGCTCTGTGACCTCTATCAGTAGCGTTCCATTATGAGCACCTTGTGTCCCAACATAACACTTCAAGCTTCCTGCTCCCCCATTTCTTTTAGTTGTGATGCCACACCCAGGGCAAAGTTCTTCATCCAGTAGACCCATGATGCAAAGACCGTGTTGTTAACAGAGTCTATTTTGAGAATAATCTTTGATCATCTGGGTTTCTTGCGACCTGACGACATCACACTTACTCTGGTCCCATCTCTGAGGCCCCCTGAGCTTCAGAAACACCATTTCACTCTCACTGGGGAACAAAAAGAAGACATTCCCATGACAAAGGGAGACCTTCCACAAAATCCCACACCTAACAGGAGCCAGGAGCCAGACTCTGGGACAGACTGTGGAAGAGTCTCACCTGGTACACAGTGCGAACCTGCTGGGGTGTCTGGTTGCGAAACCTGCAAATAAGACACAGCAGCACATTGGAGTTGGGCAGGAGCTACTCGATTGACAAGACCAAGAAGTGACAACTAACAACCTGACAACATGGAAGAAGTCAGAACAAAAAGACTGCAAAAAGACTGCAAAAAAAGACTGCTTTTGATTGAGAAATCAAAAGCATGGCGTTCTGGGGTTGCTTAACAGAGGCACAAATGATTCTCTCCAGCTCAACAAGCCAAGAGTGGCCCATCACCCCTGCCATGCCCAGGGGACTGTTCATAACCGTGTCACCACTGTAAAGCAGAGGTTGACTATAGCCAGTGAGCTCCACTCACCAGGAGCCCACACTAGTTTTCCCTCAAAGATTAATACCAGAAGCTGGAAACCCAGCTTGCCTGACGTCCAGTTGGATGGAGCCGTGTGTCACCTTCAGCCACATGCTACAAGGAAAAAAATATAGTTTCTGTAATCAGACAGGTCTGGGTGTGAATCCCAGATGGGCTGCCAGCTCTGTGCCTTGGGGAAGGTCCTTATCTTACTGAGCTCAGTATTCCCATCTATAAAATGGAGGTAAGAATACTCATGTTGCAGGGTCACTGGGAGGCACAGAGCTCACACACACAAAGTGCACAGTTGCAATGCACTGATTTATAATGAGAAAACATAGTCCTATGATTATGCAATATTTGTCAAAACTCTTGAGCTGAAGGGCTATGTAAAGTTCTGCTAGCTTAGGGAATACTATCGTTTTCCTCTAGGGAGCAGATAAATAATAGCTTCGCTTAACCAAACCTATGTCCATCACCGCAGTATTTGTGCAATACTTTATCACAGTCCTCAAACTAATATCACTGGCCAGGTAGGACAGGTGTTATGGTCCCTATTTCATAGCTGAGGAAACTGAGGTTTGGGAGACAGCTTGTCCAGACATTACATCAACTGGAAACAAAGCTGAAGCTAAAATTGAGTTCTTTTCATTCTTAACCCACTGCTCCTCACCTAAGAGAATGTCCCTAAGCAAGTGCCTCAGGACTTAAACACACGCACACTCTATCCATCTTTTAACTTAGTAAGTGGCGGCCTTACTCCTTCTCCATTTCCTTCCTGGATAGGGAGCTCTTATTTGTTTAAGTCTGTCTTCATATGAGTCCTCTCCAAATCTTTGATCACATTACTTTCCCTTCCCTGAAATATTTCCAGCCCGGCTGAGTTTTTTCTTTAGACACAATGACCTCAGTTAGACACATGTGAGGCTTTGCCATGATTTGGTAAGTTATGTGATCCTAAAATGTTTCCTGAGGATTTCCAGGGTCTGTGGGTACTGTGACATATCACATGGATATGTCTAGAAAGAGTTACGGTCACCTCCCAACAATCTTTGCCTGAGGCATGGCTGATACCCCTAAGCCCATCATTGCAGATGACTAGTTTGGGGGTCAATTTCCCCTCATGATCTTTTCCATATGCTAGTTTTCACAGCCTCACAGTTACTTTTTGTAAATTTCTCCATCAGTTTGTCCCTTCATTTCCCAGAAAAGCCTAGTGGTCATCTACAAGCTTAGAGATTTGACTTTGAACTTAAGCTCCCTCAGAACGGGGCCATGCTTAACTCATCTCCATACATCTAGCACCAATGTCTGACATATGGTCAGTGCAAAATATGTGTTGGTTCAACTACACTAGCTAACGTGTGCAGAAGGACCCTGCTCTGAGTACCCCAAGGCCAGTGAGTCCCGAAGAGAAGCATCATGATGATGAGGCTGTTGAAGAGCCCGTGTCACACAAGGACATGCAGAAAGGCCCAGGAGCATTTTATGTAGAAGAAAAAAAAAGTCCAGGGAGCTGAACTAGAATCCGAAGGAGGGAAATAGGCAAAGTTCCTGCTCCGGCTCCATGATCTCCTAGTGACTAGAAATGTCCAGCAGAGAAAACAAGTGACCCCTGAGGCAAGATGCTTTCTACTACAAGAGAAATCAAGCAGAGGCTGGGCATTTGCTGGAATATGCTGTGAGAGCAAGTCTCCATCCTTTCATTCCAGGCCTAGGCACTGGGGTGGCGGCCCCTAAGTGCATTCCTCCTCTGCCGGTATGGTTTGGTCCCGGAGGTTCTGGGTAGCTAAGAGTCTACTGCTCACAAGGGCCCAAGGGGAAAATGGAAAATATAGCTTGCCATGTATTTTTAGAATAACAGCAGCCTCTCTTCTTCCCTGGGAAATTGGACATAAGAGAGTCAAGGAGGCAATAAGCCATGAGCCAGACAACCTGTTCTTTCCCCGGTTCTGCCCATGGAATTCTGGGTGGCCATGGGGAGTGTGTGTGCGTGCGTGCGTGTGTGTGTGTGTGTGTGTGTGTGTGTGTGACCTCCTGGTACTTGGGATCCACCATCTGTACCATATGGCTGATACTGTAGGCAGAAAGATTAAAAGTTTGATCTGAAACAGGAGCCACCATCCATGGAAGGCTGTTCTGAGGTTTGGGAGGCCACCCTCGTAAGACCAAGCTGGCCTCCAGGCACAGCCTTGGACTGGAGTGGAGAGCACTGAATTCCAACTCCTTGTCCACAGGTTGACCACAGACCTACTGCTCTCCCTCTGGGCGGGGGGGGGGGGGGGGGGGGGGGGGGGGTTTTGCACCTGAAGGACAGTGGCTCTCAGTGGGGGAAGCAAGAACCCTGTCCCAGCTACATTTAATAAACAGCCTGGCTTACTTCCTGACCTGTACAATGGGCCAGAATATAACAGCACAGAACATTACAATCCTTGTTTCTGCCTTGCCCCAACCAGCTACTGCCTGCTGCTCTGTGTCTACTCTGCTCCCGCAACCCGGGAGGTAAAGGAAAAATATTCTTCAGGCCCACAAGATACTACTTCTTTCCAGTCTGCAAAAGGTTGCCCTGCCAAATCCAATACTTCAAATGCTGGGACCCATGCAAATACCAAGGTTCTAGCCTTGCACTTCGTCTCTCCTTGGTCTCCCCTCCCTTGGATCTAGCCTCATCTCCTTCCAATTCTCTGCTAATTCACAGGGCGGAGCCAGGGACACAGGCCGGACGGGCACAGAGTCTATACAGGTGAGACCTGTAAGTCAACTTTTTGATCTAACGGCTCTCACTCAACAGCCATGAGGGATCTAGCTTTGAGTCAGTGGGATTTCCAGCCATCAGTATCAGGCTAAACAGTAAATCCATACAAAGGGCAGCCCAGGCTGGCCATGAATACACATTCATGTCCTTTAACCTCAGTCCTTCAGAAAGTAACATTTCTAATTCAAGTGTCACCTCTTCCAGGAAGCCTTCCCTTATTCTGCTAGTAGCAATTACTCTTCATCTACTGTCCTGCAGTATTATGTTTGTACTTAAGTTATAATCCTTTTAAGCCCTCACTTCATCCTGCCTTGCACACATCTACCTCCCTACATAATTGCTAGATCTTTAGGGCACAAACCCCACCTTATTCATCTTGCACCTCCCCATGCCTCCTAGCACAGAGACTTGCTCACTGTAAGCATCAGTAAATGCTTACTGCGTTGGACTGAACTGCCTTTATAAATCCCAGAGAAGGATCAAGGAGGAGGCAGCAGTGCTCAGGAAATAATTAATCACGGGTTGATCAACATTTTTTCCTCTCCAGTCCCTCCCCCAAACCAGCTGCGGCCGGTCCTTCCTGAGCCTGGCCTGCTGAGAAGCCTCCTAAGAAAGAATGTGGCTTCCTCTGTCTTCCTTCTGGAGGGATTTGGATGGGTCACATTTCAGGGGGGTAGAAGTAGGGCCCCAAGACCGAGAGGGACAGATCAAATCACACAGCCGTCTAGTGGCTGTCCTGGAGAACTCGGGCAAGGACAAGGACCTCCGCCTTGCAGAGGAGGAGGGAAAGGCAATTCCTGTGATGCCAGGGCTCCAGAGAGGCTCCCCATGGGCAGGGCTGGAGAGGGCTGGATTCTAAGATGGCAGAGATGTGCAGCAAGGTGGGGGCACAGGGCCTCTCGTGCTATTCACAGATGAGCCCCGAAGGCTGCGGAGATGGTGTGACCCCATAGAAATCACTCTCAAGTCATTGTGGAAGTGTTCGTGTCTCAAGACTTTAGTCCAGGACGTTTCGAAGAGAACTCCAGAGCTGCCACATGGACGGGTTCCATGCCCAAGGCCTGATTTCTAGGAAGCCTCACTCATGAAGTGGGCATTAAGTAATGAGTAAGAGTCTGGGTGCCTGGGTGGCTCAGTCGGTTAGGCGTCCAACTTCGGCTCAGGTCATGATCTCACGGTTCGTGAGTTCAAATCCCACATCGGACTCTGTGCTGACAGCTCAGGGCCTGGAGCCTGCTTCTGATTCTGTGTCTCCCTCCCCTCAGCAGCTCCCCTGCTCACACTCCGTCTCTCTCTCAAAATAAATAAAGATTTTAAAAAATTTTTAAGTAATGAGTAAGAGTCAATCACTCCTCTCCAGACTGTAATCCTGATTCGGTGTGGCAAACCCGAGGCCATCCATACATTATCCTCTTGATGAATTCCCCAAAGTCAATGGACTGCAGTCATGCTAAGCCTGGGAGACTTCTGGACCCCTCTCTTCCTCACAAAGTCATGGGCAAGCAGCGGCATGGGCTTAAAATAAAATTTTTGTATACCAACTTCAACATAGTTAGAAGCTAAGTCAAACTCAGCTTAAAGCCTACTGCTTTGTCTGATCCATACCAAAACCTTCCAGCTAAGAAAATCAGCCTGTGAGCAGACATTAATTTTAGTGAAAAGACAGGTCATGGCCCTAATAGTGGATCATACCTGCACAAATTCAAAAGGCCCCAGGCCTCCAGGTTCCCCGGAAAATAAAGGCTGTTTCCCTCCTGGGATGTTGGGGAGTTAACCTAGAGCAGTATAGACAAAAAAAAATCTACTTTTCTGGCTGTGAGGACCCTCTTAGGGCTCCTAAGGGACCAGAAGAGTCATTTCCTTCCAGCTAAGGCATCATTTCATCCATTGTCTTGGTCACAAGCTGTGTTTCTACCAGGGCACAAGTAGTGCTGGCTGCAAGTTCTTAGAGAGAGCTACTGAGAGTGGTATCCCTGCTGGATACCTCCCTGGGGAACCTTCCAGGCAATGCTCTCTCTCTCTCTCACACACACACATACACACATACAGCTCAGGCCTGCAGGCCCCACCCAAGCTTTCCAGAGCAAAGACAGGATCCAGGGGTGGAGAGCCCTGTTGGGCTGGGAGAGACCCATTAGCAGTCTCACAGTGCAGCCTGCTGGGCATGAATGAAGGTGCAGCAGGAGGCAGGGGTGAGGGGTGCAGGGAAAGGTAACTTGCCTCCCCTCTGTCCACTTCGAACACCTGGGAAAGGGGCCTCAAACCCCAAATTTTCAGTTTAGGCTTGAAGGCCTTTGAAAGGGGAAAGATAGTACTGGGGCTTTCAAATGCACACAAATCTCCCACCCCCACCGAGTTGTCAGCTGGTCAATGCTTTAGAACATTCCAAATAGTTGGCACGAAGGAGGAGCACTGGGGATCCACAGGAGGAACAGAAGATCAGTACTGAAAAGAAGGAGCTGAGTGTCCAAGGAAACAGGTGGGAAATGCCCCCCGTAAGCCTCTGTATGAATTGTCATTTCCAACTTATAGAGGACTTCCTGCTTCCACCAGCCTTTCAACACAAGCACATGGAGACAATTTCTACATGAGGCCCAAAGAGGGTGTGGTCCACGTTAGTAAGCAGCAATGGAACAACACTGACACAGTGTGGGGGCCAGCCAGGGGCTGGACTATGCACAGGCCAGGTGGTTCCTGACAGGCGGTGGCAGGAAAGATGGAGAAGTTGCTGAAGAGAGATGGCCCTGAAGAAGCACCCACAGGACCTGGTGTCAGAGCAGGGAGTGGCAGGTGAGAAAGAGGGCCGCCGATAAAGAGGAAAAAGGAGGTGGTTTTGAATCGGGCAAGGTGAGCTGGGCCATTTGCAAGGCAATGTAACAGTAGTCCAGGGTGGTGCCTGCTGGGTGTGGATAGCTGTTTCCCACACCTTGCACCCTCTTTTCTCTCCATGACCCCTCTCACACCCTGGTCTCGCTTACCTGTCTCTGCTTCCCCGCCTATTACTCTGTT
The DNA here is from genome assembly GCF_028018385.1 of Neofelis nebulosa. Taxonomy (NCBI): domain Eukaryota; kingdom Metazoa; phylum Chordata; class Mammalia; order Carnivora; family Felidae; genus Neofelis; species Neofelis nebulosa. Next base: position 102,180,553 of record NC_080789.1, on the reverse strand, counting down.
CGCCCCTAATGCCCCTGGCCCTTCCCTCTCTCCCACTACTGTCAATTTCTCCTTCCAGCAGCTCCTTGAAATTGGAGAGTTTCTTATACCACTGGGTGGACAGCAGCCCCCCCCCACAACCCCCATACACCACCCAGTGACCCCCTTCCCTTCCCCCACAGCCAGCCTCAGAGGGATGCCTGAGGCTCCAGCCTTCCTCCCTCCCAGCCAAACCAGCCAAGCCGCTGGCCTCACCCAGGAGCTGTGGGAGCTCCCTGAGCCATCTGATGTATGAGGAGCAGTGGACAGCCTCCAGCTCCACAGCACACCATGCCCCGTCTAGACAGATCTGAGCTCTGTGTCCTCAGGAACCACCAGGCCCCAGAGCAAGGCTTTGCTCCAAAGGTAATTCTTCCCCTGCAGGTGAGGCCGCTTTGGTGGCCAAAACTGAGTGCACATTGGAGCCTTTTTCCACTTAGCTGGCAGCCAGTCACCTGAAGTCTCTGGGGGAAAAGACAAGGCTCTCTGGTAGGGAAAATTCTTATTTTTTCATCATATTTTGTAAAAACGAGTATGTAGCTGGAGAAAACAGGCGACAGAGTGGGTGGCCACTTGGGATGCAAGGAGGAAGATCAAAGCCCACCAAGCATGGAGGAAACAGCCTTGGTGTGGCCCAGAGAACAATCTAGGTGGCCAGTGCTTCAGACAAGGCAGCCAGGGAATGGGAGGTGTGGGGTGAGGAAGCCTCAGTCACAGGCACCCCATGGCCCTGCTCTGCGACCCCAGCGCTTCAGTTAACAGTCTTCAGCTGGAACAAACACCTGCTGTCAAGAGACATCCAAGCAAGCTCCCAGTTCCCTGGGCGGGCCGTCACATCTCTGTGTGGGAGGTGAACCTACCCAAGCTGCGGCCCCCAGGCTGCTTTCTTCTTCCAAGAAGAAGCTGGAATCCCTCCCTCTGGACACAATCCTTCTGGCTGCTGCCCCCCTCACAATCTCAGCCCAGGGCAATTAGCCAGGAACACTCTCTGTGTTTACTGGCTGATTAATTAGCTCATTAGAAGAGCCACAAGTGACCGTGTGGCAGTGAGTCCATTATGGCAGTCATGAGGCCAAAAGTTCCCATCTTTTCCAAATGGGCCTGTGCTACCAAATCTCCTCACAGATCCCTCAGTTCAGCCTCCCAATTTATTATTCTTTTTTTTTTTTTTTCCAGTTTACGATAACCAGGATCCCGATGACCATGGAGGGAACGTGGCTTGCCCAAAGAAGCCACAGCCCACGATGGCAGGCCCGGCCTCCACTCTCAGCTCAGTGCTTTCCCGCTTCACAGTGCTGCCTCCCAACATTCCAGCTGGGAATGAAGCTGGGCTCAGACAGCCCACTGAGACTCCAGAGTCCTCAACCCACTTGAGGCTAGTCAGACCCACAGCATTCTAGTACGTTCTCTCAAAGGACTTTCACCAATGTTCTGCAGAAGCTAGGGAAACTCTCAAGGTACCAAGACATCATTTGAGGGGCAGCATTGAAGGGAGGGATTCCAGTCTCTTCTCCCTTCTAATGTGAAGAAGCCATAAAGAGCTGACATTCCCTGTCAGAAGAGCCAGTTTATTCCTCACGTGATTAGTCAGGTCTTCCCTTCTCTTGGTCAACACCATGGCCACTTGGGCATAACCCAAGATCTGCTTCACCCTATCCTCCAGGATGAATCTGAAGGACAATAGTAAGAGTGATAGCTGCATACACACACACACACACACACACACACACACACACACACACACACAGGCAGGGAAAGAGAGACTATATGCTGAGAGACAGAAGTCATGGTATATCAATGTACATTAACTGCTGCCCCACACAGACCCCATTCCCCTCCCTGCCCTGAGCTGCTTCCTCATGCATCAGACATAGAGCAGGACAATCATAGCCTAGAAAAACAGATCCCTCTCCTTGGCCAACAGACTGCCAGGGGTTAAGAGGGTTGACAGGTGCCTCTCAGAATCTGCATCTCTAGGGTCCTTCCAAGAGTGCCCCCCAGATCTTACCTGATGAGGTCAATAGGTTGAAATTTATAAAACACTCCGTAGCGTGCCCATTCTTGATACAGCAGCTAAACAAGAAAAACAGGGAAACAGATGAGAGGTGCAGGGGGACAACTGTTCACCTGTTTGTCCACCCTAGCAAGTCAAAATTTTAGCGCCCCAAACCACCCTAGCAAATCAAAATTGAATCCCCAAAGTTCAGCTTCTAGGAAAATTCTCACGAGATCCACCAGAAAGATATCCAAAGGCAGGAGGCTACAGAGGCTGACTTCCTCTTTGGCTATAGGAGGCTATAGAGGTGACCTTTATCACACTCTGGGGCAGTGCTTGACAATCATAACCCCACCTTCTTTATTCCCTTGCCTTGCTTCATCCAGGAAAATGAGTCCTGGCTTGCTTTCATTTACTCATTTAATGTATTTATTGAACATCTACTATGTGCCAGATGCTGGATATAGCTATAAACCAAACAAAATCACTGTTGTCATGGAGCTTACACCCTGATGTGTGGGAACAAACAGAAACACACCAACATGTAAGATTTATAAATGCTTGGGGCACCTGGGTGGCTCAGTTGGTTAAGCATCTGACTCTTGGTTTCAGCTTGGGTCATGATCTCATGATGTGTGAGTTCGAGCCCTGTGTCGGCTCTGTGCTCACAGCACAGAGCCTGCTTGGGATTCTCTCTCTCCCTCTCTCTCTCTCTCTGCCTCTCCTCACCTCCCCTGCTTGCACACATGCTCACTCTCTCACTCTCTCTCTCTCTCAAAATAAATAAGTAAACTTAAAAAAAAATAGATTTATAAATGGCTTTAGGAAAAGCAAATTGAGGCAAAGGAATAGAATACAAAGGGCAGCGGAGTAGAGTAGGATGCTATTTTAGATAGATGGCAAGGGAAGGCCTCTCTGAAGTGACCTCTGAGCTGAGGAAGTGAGGGAATATGCCAGGCAGAAAAGTGCTCTCCTGTGCAAAGGCCCTGAGGACAGTGCATGCGTTATATCCTAGGGAAAACAGGGAAGCCTGTTTGCACTTCCAGGGCAGTGTGACTGTGAGGCAAAAAATGAGAGATAATGTCAGAAAGTACTGAGGTGGCAGATCACTCATGGGCTTGTAGGCCATGCCCAAACCTTTGGACTTTGAAGGAAGCCAGGAGGGGAGATTTGCCGGAGTAGGGAGAAACAGCCTGCCTTGACTACAGACCTCCCACTCCGGCTGCTGTGTGGAGAAGAGACTAAGAGCTGGCATAGGAGTAGGGGGTCTACCACAGCGGTCCAGAAGAGATCATGGTGGCCTTTGCCACAGAGGCAGTGGGGGAAGTAATGAGAAGTGGTTGATTCCACTTTATATTTTAAATGTAGAGTAAGATTTACTGTTAGATTGGATGTGGAATGAGAGATGGAGAACCTAGCCTGAGCTGCTGAGTGAATGGTGACTCCATGCGCTATGGTGGGGAGACTGTGGGAAGAACCGGTCAGCAAGGCAGAACCAGTTCCGTTTGGGACGTGCTAATCCAAGATGCCCTTCTGGCATCCACATGGGGCTACTGAGTAAGCAGCTGGACGTAACCTTCTGGAGTTCAAAGGAGAGTCCATCTCCTTTACAAAGAAGATGTACATTTGGGAGGTGTCAGGCCAGAGATGACTTATAAGGTCATTAAACTAAGGATCTAACCACCAAGGAAGAGGAAGTAGGTAAGGAAGAAGCGTGACATCAGGGCCCCAGTGCAGCAATGGTCAGAGAGCAAGGAGATGATGAACAGCACAGAAGATGGCAGAGCAGCCGGGAATGTGCTAGACGTGTGTGGTGTCCTGGAAACCAAGGGACAACTGGTTTCAAAACGAAGAAAATGACCAGCTGTGCCAAACACTGCTGATGGGTCAGGTCAGATAAGAATGGAGCAGTGACCTCCGGACTCGGTGACTGTAAGGTCACGCATGACCTTGACAAGAGGGGTTTCTGTGGAGCTGTGGGGGCAACACCTGAGTGTACCACATTCTAGAAGTTAACAAAACCTAGGTGTCAATCCCAGCAGCAAACCGCATTTTGGTTTCAAACACTTCACCGGTGAGCTTCACAGCTCATCCGCCTGGAAATGAAGTGATCTGGTAATGAACCGTTATTAGACGTCATCTACATACCCAAGCCGAATAGATATTAGCGTGTAACTGAATTATACGTCTAGCATTGACAAATCAAGCTAGACGTCAAGCTTTGACAATACACTGGCCATCCTGTTAATGTTCTTTATTCTCCTTACACATCACACGTCCTTACACATGACACAGAATTCATAACGAATTCTGTCAAGGAGACCCTGCTCTAACTAGGTATTTTAGATATCCAGTTGTACATTAGGAAGCCATCCTTTTCACCTGAGAACCTTTAAAGACATGCTTTTTAAGTAAACTGACATAAGAACTGGCGTTCCTCCTTAATGGGTAAAGACTTCTATCATCATCATACCTCCCAACCACTACAGAACAGAACCCAAAACCACATGGACCCTGACAGAGCAGCCTTAGTCACCGCCACTTGCAGAGGAGGAAACCCACACACGAAAAGCGACGCAGCGCCATGACCAGTAGAGCAGGATGTGAATCCGTGAGTTTGGATGCCGCTCACTCCGGGCAGGTGGCGTCTAACCTAATCTCACTGTTCCTATTACACCACCTCCTCCCCTTTGTCCGGGGAGCTACTACTGCCCTGGGTCTTTATTCCCTCTCATAGTGCAATCCCTGCACTCACCAGCACCTGGCTGTCATCATCTGTGGCCCAAAGGGAGGCCAACGTGCGTCAGAAGGTAAGAGCAAGGACTCCCCTGAGGGCTGTGGGTCGTCACTGCCTGCGTCCCGGTTCTGACCTCCAGAGCAGATTCCTCTCCGAGTCACATATCAAGCCAAAGCCCGAGCCTGAGAACATCCATCTGCTACTGCCCTGGAGGGAAAAACTAAACACACTCCAAGAACCAGTATGGCACAGTTGGCTTGGGCCCAAACTGACAGCCAAGCTCACAAGCCTTGCCCCTGGTGGGATATCGAGCATGCTGCAAGAAACATCTAGAGGTCCCTTTCTCAGCGTGGCACCCTCGGAGCACAAAGCTAGATTCAGTTTGTGAGGATGAGCCAAGAGAGCTGTGTGAGCCCCATGCAGATGGGCAGGATGGACACAGAGGACATCACGGGGCAGCCCCTGCAATGGAGCTCCAGCTACTGGACACCAAGCCTGGGAAATGACACAGCAGTGAGGGCCGAATGCCCACGTGGTGCTGTCCAGGCTGGCTCGAGCGCTGCAGACCCTTCACCATCTCTACAAATGTTCACTCACACATACTTAGAGACCAAGTGAGTCTTACATACTAAAGCCCAGGTTACGGGGTCCCAGAGCAGACTGGCAGTTAGGGTAGAGGGAGGCGTGCTCTGGAGTCTGCCCCCTAGGGATTAGTGTGGTGGAGGAAGGTGCAGGAAGACATCCACAGTATCTCGTAACAATCCCTTTACATGTGCAGAGTCTAGATCCTTCTAATGCAGCTTTTAGTAAATCCACTTTCTCCCTCAGAGCTACACCACGTCCTCTTCACGACTGACCAAGCCTGCAAATAGATTCGGGAAGGTCCGCAGCTCCCTCTCAATGGACAGTACCTTATTTCAGAAGCCCGGGTGTTGGCCTGACCCTAAACCTTTACAGCAGGAAGCAACGACCCACAGGGGCCACCCTGCCTGAAGGATCAGGGCATTCAAGCAGCCCATGGGCTCCCTGGGGATCACACTTGACAGCGGGTCAGTTGGTTTTAGTATTTCATGAGACTGTAAAGGAACCCGACTGTTAAAACCATTTGCAATGCCAGAGAATGGCAAGATGCTTGAGACTCGAGGCCCTCTCGAGCTCCTCCGAGAGCCAGGCTTGCAACAGGAAGAAAGATGCCAGCTGCAGCCCACCGAAAGGTGGTGATGGAACAGAGCAAACTCAATGGAAGAGAATGGAATTCTACTCCCAGATCCTGCAATGACCTGTTTGAATTTTTAGTGACTCACTTCAACTATCTCGGTCTTCTCCAGTAGCAAAATTAGTGCAGGAGGAGAAAAATCAATCCTCAAGTGACACCCAGGACAAAAGTACCTTTCTGGTCAGAAAAACAGACTGACTCTCTTCACACACCTTTTAGTGGGTCACTTTATAACCGTCCACTAGAGAAAACAATCATCTGCAAAAGCTGGAAAATACAAGACCCAGGGTTTAAAAACTGCTAAGGAGAATCACATTCCAGTGATGTACCTTAGGCACCCCTGTAAGTGGGTGAGGAAGCTGCGGGAGCTGGCAGGGCTAAGGCGGCCCTCATTAGATGATTATGGTCACTTCCCTGGAATGCTTAGGAAAACCAGGCAGGTCCAGCTAATGTGGAATTAGGTGGCTACTGGCAGCCAGGGGAGACCCATCCACATCCATGCTGCTCTCTCTTCCTGCTGCCCTGCTTTCTAGAAAGGTGTAAAATGCGGGGTGCCTGGGTAGCTCAGTTAAACATCCAACTCTAGGTTTCAGCTCAGGTCATGATTTCATGGTTTGTGAGTTTGAGCCCCAAGTCAGGCTCTGGGCTGACAGTGTGGAGCCTGCTTGGGATTTTCTCTCTCTCTCTCTCTCTCTCTCTCTCTCTCTCTCTCTCTGCCCCTCCCCAGCTTGCTCTCTAAGTAAATAAATAAAAACTTTAAAAAAAGAAAAAAAAAGGTGGGAAACCCCTGTTCTTCAGAGGCAGGCTGCGTCTTGTTAATTAGCCTCCAGGAACAGGGAGAGAGAGACTTCCAGCCCCTGGCTGGGGCTGAGTCATCGAAACTGCACAACTGCACAAGACAAGCTGGAAGGGAAGAAGACTGCATTCTCGGGGGCCTCTGGTCTTTCCTGGGATCTGCCCATGAGGAGCCTGGGCCTCAAGGAGATCATGGGAACAGGCACGAATTGCAGGGAAGAGTAAAAGAGAACATCTAGATACCGGCAGGATGGGCAGCTTGGGGTGCCCTTGCAAATCACCCCTAAAGGCCCCCAGAGGGGTGACCCCACTGCAGTGCCTAACCCTTCACACCCCCCAGCAACAGATGCAACGGTTCTCCCTGGCACCCAACCAAAATCCTTCCTGCAGCTCTCTCCAAGAACACTAGACTATTATAATGCAATTAAAACGAATCAATATGCTGCACGTATTCAGAGGTTTGGACTCTTTCTTCCTTAGGATACTTTTAGGCCCCACTCATACAGTACTGAAACTGCGGGAACAAACCCAGCACAGCGCTGAGAATTCCTGCTGCCATACAAGAAGACCCTGTGTACCTGGCTATAAAGCACAGGCTGCAATTTGGACACCAGGGTTTTAGTCCTGACTCGACAATCATTTATGGCCATTGGAACCATCTCCTCACCTTGCTGGGTATCAGTTTCCCAACCCAAATGGACAGAAAAAAAGCTTCCCCTCTCTCACGGATTCCCTTATCCCAACCCCAGCAAAGCCAATATCCCTAACCATGACCGTGGCAGAGGAAAATAAGGACTGGCCAGCAAACCCAAGGCAAAGCCACAAGAAAGGGGCCTCTTGTCTTTTGAAGACAGCTACCTTTGACATCCGCTGTGGGAATTACCCACCAAGGTGCGGTTCCATCCAACCTGGTCTCTCCCTGCCTCCCAGATTCTACCCATTCTGACGGTTGGGCTGTGCACTGGGAATAATTCTGTTGGCCTACCCGAAAGACTCCTGAAAGGAAAAATTTTTGTTGTGTCGTGTTGTTAATGCTAACGTAACATCATTCCAAAGACGAACAGACATATATTTTAGATAGTCTACAATTTGCTCCCCTCTGCCTCTGTTCAGGTAACAGAGGTCTGGCTGATTTCTGCCAGGAGTTGCTGTGTGTTCCCGGTCGCTGGAATGTTCCTGTAGAATGCTCCACCTTGACCGGCTGAGGTCACCACCCACTCAGCAGGAGGATCCTTAGGTGGGCAGCAGTGGTGAGCACTCTTTAAAGGGGAGGAAGGTGAAATGAGAAAGCAGGAGGGCAGAAAACGGTTGGGGTGAGCTAGGTGAGATGAGGGGAGAAATGCTTCCTCCTTTTCCTTTAACTCTGATCCGGGACTTTTCAGGAAATTAAACACCGAGACTATTAGCATCAGATAGAAAACAGATGAGGTTAAGACATCGCAATACTACAGCAGATTCCCTGGGCAGGCAGAGAGGGGACATGTGTAAGCAATCACAGCAGTATTTCTGAAAAAGACCTTTTATGTTTTTAATACTTAACACTTCATAACAGGGACTAATAGGCAGGATAAAAAGAAGGCTGCTCAAAAGGCAACTTGGGGGATGAATAATTTTCCAGACAACAGAGCTGGGGGGAGGGAAACTCCTTGGGCTTCAATTCCTCAGCCCTCCCACCTCTGCCCTCCCTCCTCTGCTCACCAGAGTTGCTGATGGTTGGGGGAAGCTGGGCAGGAGGATGGCATGAAGGGGTTGACAGCCAGATGGGGCAGTCCCCACTAAAGAGGCGGGTGATCGTTAGAGCGCCGCACCATGGTGAGGGAGGGTGGCACACCCACACAGAAGAACCGGATCTGGGTGGAGAGCCTGGAGAGAGGGGTAGGGGCAGGTACTGTCTGTGATTGGTGCAGGAGGAGTCCTTCCAAAGGGACCTTTTCCTTCCCCTAACTATAACCTCTGATTCCTAGCTGCCTGGAATATACAGCACGACTGATCCTCCTTCTCCCTCACATCTCTCATCTCTAACTTGGGAATGGCTATTCCCCACTTGTCTGACTAGAGAATAAGAAGAATAAGTTAAAGATGACACCCCCCCCCCAAAAAAACACAGCCATGATGGCACAGATAGTAATACACTTATTCAGCAGGGACATTGGATTGGAGAGTCAGAGGTGTTCCAAGCCTCCTCCCTTTAATTGTGGCAGTGTCATCATGGGCAAGGTGCTCACTCTCTCTGGGTCTCAGTTTTCCCACCTATAAATTAAGGAATTTGGATGCCCAGTGTTTCTCAGCTGAGGCCCTTTCATCATCGGAGGTGGGACAATGCTTCTGGGCGGGACTGCTGGATAGACTTCAGGATGGTGAGCACTGTGGGCTGTCCAAGCACTGAATGCCAGTATGAGCACCCCATACACACAGTCATGTCAATGACCAGAAATAGCCCTCACGTTTCCAATGCCTGGGGGGTAGGGGGCTGTGGAAGAGCTGCTGAAAAATATTTAATCAGGTAAACAGGACATTTGGGGCCAGCCCCACACCCACCCACAGTCTCCTGTGCCCAAGCACTCAGTGTGGCCCAGGCCGGCTTACCTTTCTGTCATTCGTGTCATCCCCTGGGCTGTCATATTCACCCTGTAAGACAGGAGGGATGGCTGCATCAAGCCAAGGGAACTATCAAAAACAGAGAAAGGATTTTCTTTTCCATCTTCTAGCGTCACCCCTTTCTGTCATTCCCTTTGGGGGAAAGTCAAAAGCCTGACACGGTAAGGAGCCAATGTTCAGTTTTGTTAGTCATCAACATTTGCCATGTTTCCTCTGGACAGCTTCTCGCACAAAGATGCTCCCCTCCTAGGCGTCTGCCATCAGCCTGTGCCTCCTCAGAGCAAACACAATGGCAGAGGCCATGGCCAGCAAACGGTGTGAACTCGCCCTGCACCAGGGCACAGCGCCCCCTGTCCACAAGCAGCAAAACCTAACAGCATATTTGCCCACAGCCAAGGTATGGGGGTGGGAGACTGCCATCTGGAAACTCCTTCGGGTACTCAGAGGCCCCACCTCCGCAGTCTCATTGGGCATGACTGTGTGACCCGTGGGAAAGAAGTGACCGGTCAAGGAGCAGTGCAGTCGTGAGGGCACCTAGGTCAGGAGCCAGGCAAGTTCTTCACAAAGCGTCTTGAAGAAATGTCATCGCACTGTATCGTGGGATGTTTATAACACGACTCTCAGTCGAGGAAATCTTTACTTACAAGTCCGTCTGTTTTCTCTACTGAACCAAACAACAGCAAAAGCAATTTTGAGAGATTGGCTTCAACATTGTTAAATATGTTTTTTTTAAAAAAACCTGATACTTAATATATATTTGCCTATTAAGGATGAGGAATTTCACACCCACACAAAACAATCACACACAAAATATCACCTTCAGACTTTTTCAGGGTCTGACCGCCCAGGATGTGTGTTACCTGGGCCTTCGACTCTCCTTCCACCACCACCCACCCACCTTCACCACCACCCCCTCCCATCATACACTGGCATGCCACGTCTGCCTTCCCAAAACCACCACAGGGCACGTGGGGAACGTTCCCACCAAAGCCGGCTCATCCCGCCATTGGGACAATACCCGGAGAGGCAGCTGTGGGGATTCCTGTCCACCCCAAGGAGGCTGGATTCGGCCCAGGTGTCTGAGCGGCGTGATTCCCTCATGCCTCGCCTGCTGTGTACTCAGCCACCGTGTCCCCTGCATTGCACAGCCGTTTGCAGACTGCGCGGAAAGGATACTTACGTCATGAAGAGGGTAGGCAGCCTCATAGATGTTGTTGGCGATCAGAGAGTTAATGCCTGTGGAAGAAAGGAAGATGAAAATGGCAACTGTAGGGCAGGAGTTTCTCGACCTCACCTCTGTCTGTTGGAAACAGGCACTGCATGCTCCTCTGTCACCCCTCAATCTACAAGTTTCTGTGGAGCTTTAGTTCTTAGCCTAAGAACAATATTTTTACTTCCCAAAAACAAAGTTATGTTTCAGTATCAAATATACTCTCTCAAACCTCATGCTTCCCCTTTTCTCCTGCCCCGGACCACCGCAAAGTCTCTGCCACCACCATCAGGTGACACTACCTGTGTTCAGTGACAGCACAGGAATGACTATGGATTTTACTGTCATATGATCAGGAAAAGTATATGTCATAGCATCCCACAGCACGTTATCAGAACTCATTTCTGGTGCCTTCCCATTCCGTCCCAGAGCAGTGCTGGTCTGCCTGGACCATTCCCTCCCGGAGGTAGAGGACTGTAGAGCAGTGGTTCTCAAAGTGTGGTCTGGGGAACCCTGGGGGCACCCATGACCCTTTCAGGATGCTTCGAAGGTCAAAACTAATTTTATAAGAGCACTAGGACATTTTTTGCTTTTTCTCTCCTATTCTGTCATGAGTGTACAGTGGGATTTTGTGACATGGGGTGGCATCATCCCCCTGACAGCGAATGGAATGTGTGTTTGTGTATCCTTGTGCTTTAAAAATCTCCTCAGTTTTGGGGTGCCCGGGTGGCTCTGTCGGTTAAGCGTCCGACTTCAACTGAGGTCATGATCTTAGAGTGTGTGCGTTTGAGCCCTGCATCAGGCTCTGTGCTGACAGCTCAGAGTCTAGAGCCTACTTTGAATTCTGTGTCTCCCTCTCTCTTTGCCTCTCCCTCACTCGCTCTCTCTCTCTCAAAAATAAACATTAAAAATTGCTTTTTAATTTCTCAGTTTTAATTTCTAATACAATAAATATTGACTGACATAACCCCACCAAAACAAAAGCCCTTTGGATGCTCTCAATAATTTTTAAAAAGTGTAATGGTTTCCTGAGATCACAAAGTTTGAGAACCACACATGAGATTCACTTTTTAATCCCGACAGTATTTCACACCACATGCACATAGCAGACCCTACGAAATATATGCTAAATGAGTCAGTGACTCTGTCCCTATAACTCCGGTATAGTCACAACAGAGAACTTTCTGCTCAGGACAAAGGCACTGTTATTTATTTGTTTCATTCATGGTTTTATTCAGAGACTATAAGATGGTCTGTATGTTCTGACTCAGGATAGTCTGTCCTGGGTCACTGGCTCCCATATGGGAGACATTATATCCCACCAACCCTAAGTACCGACGACCCTACCATGCGAGGATACACGTGTAATCACAGAGGGGGAGAAGGAGGGGTAAGCTCTGGTTCATGGGGATTTCCCTTGTCTCAAACACACATTCTGCTCTGAACCATTCTTTTCAGAGAGACTACAGACAGTTGTGAGATGAGAAGAAAATTGGTTTGGGAGGAAAACATGTATCATGTGCAAATGCTAAGTAATGTGCATTTGCACGGCTCTGGATAAATGACAAGGATGGATAACAAATCTAGACAACATTTTCCACCTCCCCTTCCCAAGCGATACCCCACCCACATACTCAGAGACCACAGAGGCTCTCAAACAATCCTCTCTCCTCATCGGCCTCCTCTTCTTCAAACCCTGCCCCTATTCGCCTCATTTTTAGGACCCTGGAATCCAGGAGGACCAGCCATAGGCCCCAAGTAGAAGCAGAGGCCCTTGGGAGACTGCAGGGGGCGCTCTGGGAAGCGACCACTCTTGCAGTGAGTTGAGAGCCGCTGCATCACCAAAGGACCAGTCCTCTCCTGATTTTAAGTTTCCTCCTTGGCATGAACATAAACCACCCGAAATAACTTTGGGGGCTGGGGGGGAATAGACAGTGGGTAAAAGGGAGTGCGGATGGGGAGGGGTGCCTGGGGTTGCTGAATGAGCTGCAGATCTGTCTTACTCACAAGACTACAATTTCACTCTGAGCATCATTAATCAGTTCAAGAGCCATAACCACAGCAATGTGAAGCCACCCTACAATAATCAAGGGGAGGAGTCCCAAGTGAGGAGGGGGGTGGGGGATGTTCCAAAGCTACAAAAGGGCTGTCCACATGGATAGAGGCTGAAGCATCACAGGCGGATGGAGCTCTAAACTAGACCGCACCCTGTGCACTACCCTGACCCAATCAATCCCTGCACTCACACCCATGGTAACCACAGCAGCAACATACACCCTGAAGACAGCCCCCAGCCTGCCTGGAAAAAGTTAAACAGGTGTTGAAATCTCTGCTGTGCTGGGCACTGAGCACAGCAGCCGAGTGTCTGACAGCATTAAGCTGACCACTTGGACTCAGGGGTCCTGCTGCCAGATCCTCAGGAGGATCTAAATCACTGGAGGTCTCAAATAAAGCTTCCCTTGCACCACGTGCCTGGAACAGGCAGCTCACTTCACTTGTGGGATGTTGTCTGCCCCTTGTTGTGTGTCTCCTGAAGGCTTACAAGGTACCCAAGGTCAGAGAGCATTCTCCCCTCACCTGTATCTCTCATGGCACCTAGTACACTGCTGGGAACACAGAAGGGATAATGGTGGGTAAGAGTAACCAGCCCCATGGCTAAACGTATCGCAGTATCTCTTCCCATTTATCACAGGCACCATCTTCTTCACTACTCCAATTTTCTATGGCAACCTATGCTGATGAAGAACCTTTAAACTCTAGTCAATTAGTCCATTTCCTAGAGAGGAAACCCAACCAATGGTTCTTTGTCTTGGGGCCAATACAATTCAGTTCATCACACCTGAGTTGTCCCAACCCAGATAACCAGAGCCCCAAAATGCTGTACATGATGTGTCTCTGTCCTCCAGGGCTGTGTACCTCCTTTTTCCAGAGGGCATCAGACGGGCGATTCCAACCAGTGGCTGCTACACAGGGAGGCAACAGCACATAAAAGAAAAAGAATGGGGAGGGTGGGGGAAGCAAGTTGAAAATAACTATTCAGCCACAACTTCACCCAAGAATGGGAACTGCTTTGGCCTCTTGGGTCACCCACAGACTTCAGAAACCAAGATCCTACCCCCAAACAAGCATGGAAATCAGTTTGAAAGAAGAAGAAAATAATCAAACGTTTTTTAAAAAGGAGTCTCTGCTTTGAAAACTGAAATTCTGAATTTTTTCCTCTCTTTTCAGCAAAAATGAGCTAATTGGTTCCATCATGCACCATTCCATCTGGCCATAATGGCAAAGCTTTCTTCTTCAGGATCACATCTAGTCTTTCCTCTCTGCTCTAGACCCAGGGAGACAGAGAAAGAGAGACCTAACCACTCATCCCACTGCCCCCAGAAGCAGGGCCAGCAAGAAGGAGAAAGCACAGAGGACACTGTCCTGTCCCTCTCCCCACAAAGAGAAGCAGTGTCTCGGCTCAAACACAGCACAGCTCACTAGGGACCCCCTCACTGATCCGTACGGTCCCTTTGAGTCACTAGGTTCTTCATATTTCTTGTTTTTAGAACTATGATCCCTAAAGGAAAGGGCTCATGCTTCCCCTCTGTCCAACGCCAACCACAGCTCTGCACAGACTGACCCGGCCAGGCCTGGCAATGCTGTCCCTTGGCATCATCCATCCAGAGGGTCAGGGCCAAGGAACAAAGCAGGGTGGGCTCAGGCTCCAGGACTGGTACCTAAAACACACACGTGGAACACAAAACCCGAGGCCTAGCATTTAGCTTCCAGGACATCTCTGGCTTCCCGGACACAAAGGATCAACCAAAGCACAGTTTATGGTAGGCCTCCCAAAGAGAGCCTCATTAAATCTGTGAGTGCCGCTGGGTGATGGGGACTGCGGCTCTATTCCCTCCAGGCCAAACTCAAAGAAAACTTTCATCCAGCGGGACAGGTACTTAGAGGGATGGGGCTGAACTCTTGAAAACCCATTTGGTTTTGATTCCCCCCAGAACAGGGACCAGTCCGCCCGGCATCTGCTTTCATCCCCCTACTCCAGCCGGACGTAAATCTAAACCAGAGGCCCCAGACGGTGCATTTAACAGAGACTATATTTACCCATCACCAAATTGTCTTGACGTGTGCTTAATTACTTAAATGCCTTTAATCCCAAGCCTTTTCTTCTAACAAAATATAAACCAGTTCAGCTGGATGAATGATAAACCAGATGTTTACAACACACAACACAGTCTGGCTTTGGTCAAAATAATTAAGACATCGTCTCCTGAGTGGGGAGGAGAGAGTCCCAAAGCGTACATTTGTTGAAATGCTCTGACACCAAAATGTCTATGAAAATGTAGTCCCATCAATCTGTAATTTTCTGTCCAAGAAAAGGCAGCAACAACTTCCATACGAAAGGAGTAGAAAAGGTGTCTCTCTCTCCCTCTGACGTGGTCAAGGGGGCTTGTGACTCTCTCCACAGTAAAGTGTGCTTTAAAAGGCATATAGCCAAAAATACTGCAGTAATGCTGTATGGTGACAGAGGGCAACTGCGCTTATCATGGTAAGCACTGGACCACATGCACAACTGTTGAATCACGATGTTGTACACCTGAAACTAATAGAATGCTGTATGTTAATGACACTTCAATTTTTTAAAAAAGGCATTCCATGAAAGGGTGAATTTGCAGAGCCCTGGCAGGTGAACTTACATGATGTTGATTAAGGAGGCATCGTGGCGCTAAGGAGGCACCACCAAGTTTCACCAGGCCAAGCCCACTCACACTACCACCACCATGCAGAACCCAAATTCATGAATATATTCGGTCTCGGAACACTGTGCACATTCGTCCATAATCCCTTCACTTCCAGAGGTGAATAAGAGGGAAAGAAGGTTACAGAAGGCACAGAAGAAACCCCCACAAATATAAATTAGACAATCACCAAATGCCAATCCACCCATACTTTTTTAAGGTCAGTAACCTTTTCTTTACCTTATTATACTTGTTTTTACCCTCCTGCCCATCCTTCCGCCACAGGACAAAAAAGGAAAAAAAGAAAGTCCACAAGGCCCTACTGCTGGCTAGGACAAAAGGGACTGAATGCTAAATGTCCATATGACAAATGTTAGAAAAGTAACAGCAACAATTAGGCCCTTCACAAAGATGACCTGGTTATCATTGGGTACTTCAGAAAACCAGTGGCCACATCCCCAGAGGACAGAGCACTCTGCATGATTCTTTCCAATTCCCGGATGTGAATAGAAGCCTGTGGCAGCCAGCCCAAAGTCATCTTTATCTAACTTTAGAGTTCCTAAGAATCACCTCGGTAGCTTGTTAGAAATGCAGCTTTTGGAGCCCTGCCCCCACCCCCCCCACCCCCCCCACCCCCCCAGCCGCCACACACACACACACACACACACACACACACACACACACACACAGAGTCTGACTCGGCAAATCCTGTGTGGGATTTGGAGAGCCAGGGCTTTCCGAGGTACACCAGGGGTTTGGGATGCCAATGGACCATGGCCACACCTAAGCAATGTCACCCAGGGCTTCAGGCAAAGGAATGATGTAGGAATGCAATCTTTTCTCCCAACCATGCTAGCCAGTGGTCCTGAATCCTCCCTGCCCTTACCTCCCCCTCATTGTCTTCTCCCATGGTCTTTGAGGTCCGTAAACATCATACCACCTCAAGTCCTGGCTATGGCCCGGGACCTGCTCAGTGTGAATTTATAGAAGAGCCAGTCCCCTCTCTAAGCCCAGCTGGCTCTTATTTTTTTTTTTTTTAATGTTTATTTTTGAGAGAGAGAGAGAGAGAGAGAGACAGAGATAGAGACCATGAGCAGGGGAGGGGCAGAGAGAGAGGGAGACACAGAATCCAGAGCAGGTTCCAGGCTCTGAGCTGTCAGCCCAGAGCCCGACACAGGGCTTGACCCCACAAACTGAGAGATCATGACTGAGCTAAAGTCGGATGCTTAACCGACTGAGCCACTCAGGCGCTCCAAGCCCAGCTGGCTCTTATGGAAAGGAGACCATGGTGTTCCTTTGAATCAAAGTCTATGAAATGCTGGACCTGGAATTAGAAGATTCAAGCACACTGTGGGGTCTCTATGTTACAAGGGGAGAAAGAAATGGGTCCAGTGAGGGAATGTGACTTGACCTAAGTTTCTCAATTTGCTCGTCCCAGAACTGAAATGCCACCTGCTTCTCCAGTCTTGCTGGGCATGTGCCTATCCTCCTTTTGCTCCTTCTAGATACACACTCACCCCTTCTCTATCTGACATGAATGGGCTCCCTTGCTCTCTGGCTTTCCATTGGGTTCAATTCAGCAGGTCAGAGGGAATTGGGACCCCTGACCTCCTCCCTGAATAGTCACCTGCTTGTCCCAATGGGTCTCCTCTACCCAGTTCTGTCCATCCATGTTCCAGTAACCTTTCTCTCACCTCATGGATCTGAAGCTAGGAACAGCTTTACTGCTCTAATTCCAGGCATCCCCAACTCCCTATCCACACCTTTATAAATGGTATCTCAATACTTCTACCTTAAATTATCCTATTTTGAGAGTGTCATTTGTTCCTGTTGGGACCCTGATTCTCGGGAGTGGCTTCCATCATGTCTCCTGTATTATTTGCTCTCCTTGCATGCATCTGTCTTTCCAGACAGCCACGTGGCAGCCTATTTCCTCTTCTCCTCAAATATTACCTCATATGTAAGCCCCATAAGAGCAGGGATTTGTGTCTGTTGTGTCTGGTTGATTCACTACTCTATTCTTTAGATATGAATGACACATGGTAGATGCTCAATAAATATCCATTGAGTAAATGAATGGATGCTACACTGGGAAGACCTCAGCTTCCATTTCTCTGTGAAACCTTTCCCAGATAACTTCATCCATTTATTCATTAATTTAATTGAACTTAATTTAATTAATTTAAAGAGAACTGAAGAAGAGCCAGGGCACCTGGGTTCTAAATCTGGCTCTAAATCTCTGATCCTGGGCACCCTGTTAATTTCTCAGTTGTGAAATTACGTAATATTTGCTGACCCTACTTTGCACGGTGGCTTCAAGGATCACATGAGAAATAAGTGTGAAAGTGCACATGTGCAAGGGGTCCTTATTATGCTGGTTACAATAATACCTTATGTGTTCAGAGAGCTCTTATCTGCTTATCTCAGTTGTCACAACAGAGAGCCCAAAAGAAAGAAAAAGTACCTTAATCTCACAAAACCCATTCTCTAATGTTGCATGCTGTAACCACAGCAGAATCCTCAGACCCTCCCTCAATGCATTTTCTCTCTTTGCTCCAAATTCTAATAAGCTGCTTTTTCTGTCTCCCAAACAGCAAAGTAAGACTGAAAGAGCAGAATTCAGAGAAGGAGGTTACCAGAGTCAAAAATTCAAGATATCACAGAGTATGGGGCAAAGAACCCTAACAATACTTTGGGAATCCTCGAGGAAACATTTTAAAAATTGATGGTATTTTTTTTAATTTTTATGTAATATTTATTTATTTTTGAGAGACAAAGTGAGAGACAGAACATGAACATGGGAGGGGCAGAGATCGGGAGACAGAATCTGAAGCAAGCTCCAGGCTCTGAGCTGTCAGCACAGAGCCCGACACAGGCTCGAACTCACAAACTGTGAGATCATGACCTGAGCCGAAGTCGGACGCTCACCCGACTGAGCCACCCTCAAAACTTCTGTTCTTAGTGATGATCCTGAACCATCCAAAAAAAGTTACATATGCATTTATATAGAAGATATACCTTGATCTATTCTACATAAGAAAGCAGAGAATAGCATGAGAGATTTTAGAAAAATTTCTGTACCAAAAGATGTTGCTGAGGATATTAAGAGCTAAACCACTAACCATACTCCCCTTTCACTTGGTTCAAGGTCAAATTTGCAGCCCCAACTGTAGGAACTACAGGCCCTTATGGTTTAAATATTTGTATTCCATTTCCCCCCTGGTATTGACATTCTATTTTAATTTGTGTTTTTTCTGGTTCTTATTTCTTTATTTATTTATATTATGCTGTTTTATTGTTTTTCTTGTAAGCCACCTCAGAAATTTTGTGGAACAAGACGGGAATATAAATAATTCCATACCTGCAACTCATATACAGCTTCATGCTTTGCAAAACTAGGCTCTCAAAAAAAAAAAAAAAAGGTATTTTCTACAAAGAAAAAAGTGATAATATTAAATGACCAGGAGTGTGTCTGAGTTACTATTATCTTTAGTATATTTTCCAACTTTGATTCCAGTCTTTCTTATTTTTGCCATCTTCTAATTCCCTTTGTAATTGGGTACAATGGCAAAGGAATGAAGCTTTGTGAACTGGCCACAATAATGACCATATAAAAAGTAATTCCAGGGGTGAAGGATCAAGAAAAATACCTTGGAAAACAATTCCAAGCACTGTCCTGTTCTCCCTGTTCTCTTCTTTTTATGAGGCAGATTCCTCTGGAGGAATCTAAGTCAATTCTAGTCATTTGTGCTTCTCTATAAAACCAGAGAGAAGGGCAATAAAATCAAAATTTACCCCATGGCTCAAAGGGCCATATTATCTTGAGGCCTCTGAGTGTCATTACATTCCTCATTTTTTCTGATCTTCTAAGTAAGATGGTACATTGCCCAAAGAGCTTAAGGGGAACTTGACTTTCCAACACAGAAGACAAACAACTTGAAAATCAGCCTGGGGGTTCTCTTCTGCTGGTAAGCAGAGAAGTTCAGTCATATGTCCCTTGTTACAAAGCTAGTAAATCAGCAGCAGCTACTGCTGAACTAACAGACTTTTGGATGGGGGTTAGGGCTTCAATGTTATGGATCGGGGGGTGGGGGGACACAAACATAAAGTTCATAACAGGTAACTATTAAGAGGTTTGGATTTTATCTAAGGGAAATGTGGATCTATTTTGTCATTTCAAGCAGACCAGTGAAATAATCAGACCAGAAATAATCAGACCAGTGCATACCTAATTATTAGCTCACACGGGCTGTTAATTTTACGTTATAGGTTAAAAATGGGTAAAACTAGGGTTAAGAAGACCTTTTAGTGGTTGGGATAATAGATTCAAGAAAAAACACAGTTGATATAGAGTAGGATAATGGCTGTAAAGACTCAAATTGTGTCTAGGGGCACCTGGGTGGCTCAGTCCATTGGGCAACCGACTTCGGCTGAAGTCATGATCTCACAGTCCATGGTTTTGAGCCCTGTGTCGGGCTCTGTGCTGACAGCTCAGAGCCTGGAGCCTGCTTTGGATTCTGTGTCTCCCTTTCTCTCTGCACCTCCCTGGTTGCACTCTGTCTCTCTCTCTCTCCAAAATAAATAAATATTAAAAAAATACATAAAAAGAGTCAAATTGTGCCTATTTCATAGATGTTCACAAGATCAACCCAATAGCACTTTGTTACAGTTCCAGGCTTGAGAAATTAAGAACTAAAGTTCACTGAAATTTGGGGTACATGGATGAGAGCTAGGTTGTCCCCCCAAAGGGAAGTCTGTATTTTTTTGGTTTATGTTGTGCTTGAGGTTCCTTCAGAGCATCTGCATGAAGACACAGTGTGTAGTTAGACATTTTGTTCTGAGAATCTAGAGAAAATATAATTCATCACTTCATTTTTATAATGCCCATGCTTAAAGTACAGAAATCAACAATGGGTTCCCCCCACACACAACTGGTAAAATCTGCCAGATATTTATTTATTTTTTATTTTTTTAAATTTTTTTAATATGAAATTTATTGTCAAATTGGTTTCCATACAACACTCAGCACTCATCCCAACAGGTGCCCTCCTCAATGCCCATCACCCACTTTCCCCTCCCTCCCACGCCCCATCAATCCTCATTTTATTCTCAGTTTTTAAGAGTCTCTTATAGTTTGGCTAACAATGGGGCTTTAAAATTTATTTGTATAGTGAGTTGTTTAAAGTTTAACTTAAATTATATTAAAATAGCACTAAAGAAGAGGCTTTATAATATGTTAACCTCAGTTTTCCTTCATTTTCATCATTTTGTAAGTGCAGGAAAACTGAGGCTAACAGACACAATACAGCCTACCAAAATCTAACCAAATTTAGTAGAGACAGAACTTGAACTCATTTCTCCACGTTTCCACCTAGCAGAAGTACCTGGGAGTTTTAGGACCTAAGGTTCAATATATGTTAAAAGAAGGTAGGCTCTCCCTTCCAATTCAAATGCCTATAAATCAGTGGCCAGATGGCTACTGCTTCTGTAGTAACAGACTTTAAAGATTCAACCTAATTCCACCTCTAGTTCACAGCATCCCAAAGGTATTGGATATAAGATTTGGAGCAAAGAAACCCAAGTTCTAGACCCATCTGACAATGACTCAGTATGTGACCCTGGACAAGTCACATGTCATCTCTGTCCCCATTTGTAGAATTACTGACATGCCAACTTTCCCCTGAGCTATGAAATGAATACTGGATAATTTATGTTGATACTTAGACACACACACATGGAAGTTAATTGCTTCCACCTCTGTGTTCCCTCTGCACTCTGTACATGTCTCTATAGTTGTACCTAGCAGATTAGCTCATAATTATTTATTTACATGACTGCCTGCATAGCTAAACTAAGAGCCCTCAAGGCTAGAAATTAGGTCAAATTCATCTTGGCATCTCTCAGTTTCTATAACATCATTTGACACAGACAAGGTGCTCAATAAATGTTTTCTGAATGACAAAAAAGAAATTTTTGAAAACTACTCAACACAACAAAATTCTTAAGAAGTTTGATTTGAGACATCACCAAAAAATTCATATCCTCAAATGAAAAAGAAAAAAACTTCAGTGTTAAAGTAGAGGATCCCTAATGGCCTTTTGACAACCCAGAGACGATCTCTCAAAATAAACTTCAGTTT
The DNA here is from genome assembly GCF_028018385.1 of Neofelis nebulosa. Classification (NCBI taxonomy): domain Eukaryota; kingdom Metazoa; phylum Chordata; class Mammalia; order Carnivora; family Felidae; genus Neofelis; species Neofelis nebulosa. The sequence continues at coordinate 102,159,111 of NC_080789.1, read as the reverse complement.
TCAAGGACTTCCTAGTTTACAAGACAAACTAACAGCTCAATCTTCCCAAAGACTCTGCAAGATAGATGTTACTATCCCACTTTACATCCAAGGAAACTGAGTTGCAGAGAATTTATTTGTCCATAGTTACAATTACCAGCAATCGCTGTGGGCTAACAGGCTAGGCATGTTTAATTAATTTGCTAAACGAAATTCATGGACTAGAATGTGCAAGGCAGACAGCTAGGTGCACTGGGGCATAGGAGATGATTCAACACACTTCAAGGACTGTTTGGGAGCCTAGGCCATGGACATAGCAATCAGCAAGAAAGAGACTGAATTTGGTGGGAGTTCCAAGGACAGGATATTGGAAGAACCCATGGGACATCCATGTTTGGTCTGGGGATGGGCATGGGGGGATGGGGGGAGGACATTCAGGTGAAGGGAACCATGTGAGCAAAAACAGAGAAGACAGTGGTCACAATAACAGGAAGAGAAGCAGGAGAGAGAGGAAGAGAGGGGGAATTAGAAATGGACATTTGATATACTGATTTTAAGGTTCTGGTGAACATCTCAGTGGAGATATCCATCTGTCAGTTAGAAATGTTGGGCTAGAATTAGCGAGAGAAGTGGGAAATAGAAATACATGGTTCCTAGTCATCTGTATACAGAGAAAAGTAAGGAGGCCAAGGGAATACGGAGAAGAAAACATCTAAAATCTAGGAGAAGGAAGAAGAACCAAAGAAAGTGTGGTCCATGAGGCAGAAATAGAATGGCAGCAGAGGGGCACCTGGGTGGCTCAAGTATTAAACATCCCACTCTTGACCTCGGCTCTGGTCATGATCTCACAGTTCATGGGATCAAGCCCTACATTGGGCTCTGTGCTGTCAGTGCAAAGCCTGCTTGGGATTCTCTCTCTCCCTCTCTCTTGCCCCTCCCCTGCTCATACTCACTCTCTCTCGATATAGATATAGATATAGATATAGATATAGATATAGATATAGATATAGATATAGATATCTCAAATATATGTGTGTGTGTGTGTGTGTGTGTGTGTGTATATATATATATATATATATATTTTTTTTTTTTTTTTAAAGAGTGGCAGCAGATTAGTACAGCAGTAGCACCTTCCTGGATATCAACTCTCAGAGGATGAAGGTCCATAAAGAAGGTGTGGAAGGATGTGTAGGATGTGTAGGAGGTTAAAGAAGAGGAAGACTAAGAAAAAGGCCATGAAATGTGGGAATTGGAAGTCACCTATGACATCTGAGGGAGCAGGTTTCGTCAAATTGAGGATGGTCTGACAGGATAAAAGGCAGATTAATGGAGCTGAGGAGTGAACTGGTCAAGAAGTGAGGTAAATTCAAGAATTCTGATAGAAGTCATGAGAAAATATAAAATACATTCTGAGATCTCTTGACTCTTCTGGTTGTCCTTGGAACCAAGGAAAAATGGCCGCTCCAAGTGGGGGCTTCAGTCCTTCCATGGAATCAAGCTGGGCTAATTAATTACCTCCCTCACTCATGTCCTGGCCTCATCAGCACCATGTTCCAGACAAACAACATCACATGCAAGACTTGACTTTCAAAAACTAGAGTGTTATTTGGGATTTTGTACAAGATGAATACATCAGCGCAACCCGTCATCATAAATTGCCCCCTCGAGAAGTTCTGCACTAGACTAAAGGCACTATCACTATATAAAACCTGTTCTAGTTCCTTCTCCAGGACCACTCCCTTGGTATTAAGGCAGCTTATGAGTCCCCCCGCAATACTCTCCAATGCTACCTTTATTATCATTAGCACTGTTGTGATTTCTTGGCTTGATTGACTACATTATTCACTAGACTTGTCTCTAAATGACTTTGAACTCTTTAACTCAAGGCTGCCTCAAAAGCCAAAGATTTGCCACCCCAGAGTGTATTTTGAAGGAATTTCTCTCAAAGGTTTCAAAAGCCATTCTGAGTGCTGGTAGCAGCTCTGGAAAGAGCTCTGGCCTGCAGAGTGATTCCTGTGGAAAGGACGCATGCTTGTGCTCATAAGCTCCCATCTCCACCTCAGCCATTTTGTGTGTCTTCCGCAAAGTCCTCCAGCATCAGTTGGCCTGCCCTATGGGCTCCCAAATGCTGACATTCCTACTGCAAAGACTAATACCCTCAAGTTTCAAAAACAAATCACTAAGGGAACAGATTCAGCCACATTTGGTGACAGGAACACTGAACTCAGGAGCCGCACCTTCAGACTAACGTGTGACCTCTGAAAAGTCACCCTGCGGGAGGTTGGCTCCTTCACACATAAAGGGAGAAGGCTGCACTAAAGGGTCTCCGAGATGCCTTTCTTCTTAAAAACTAAATAAATAAACTAAACCTGCCATGTTTGGGTGATTATTTAAACCTTGTATAGGTTGTGGAGACAGGGATGAAGGTCTGGGAGAAGTTACAGCAATCTGGGGAATGCCCCTGCCCCCACAAGATGGGGTGCTGCTGCTCCTGGAGAGCAAGCAGGACCCCTGGCCCCGAGTGCAAACAGCCTCCCCTACTCCATGGGGGTGTCTGTTTGTTCTGTTCTTCGTTGCCCCCCATACCCTGCAGCAAGCTGCAGAGAGGACAGCTCTGGCACTGTGGCAGCCCATCAGCACTGGGCCCGTGGGCGGCAGAGGGGGTCCTTACCCATTGTGTTGTTAGCCCGAGAACAGGCTGTGCGCTTCAGGATCTCATGCACCTGAAACAGACAAGAGCAGGGCTGTGAGCACCATGACCGTGTGTGCCACCATGGGAGGGGGCGGGCAGGGGACCAGGCAACTGGACCCACTTCCAGAGAGGGGGAAGCGAAGCATATGCCAAGCTCATGCACTGCACATCAAACCTGTTCGAACTTGAGTGCTTTGAGGAAGCAAAGAACCTAAGTCCCTCGCACGCACACTATCCCCTTCGCCCTACCCCGAAAACATAAAGGCTGTATATGGACTGCAGTTACAGGAGGTAAGGAAAACATGCCAGGGAGCCCAGACCCACATGCTTCAGGAGGCCTTGGGAGGGAGTGCTGGGGCCAGAACGTCCAGGGAAGGGGAAGAGGAGGGTGTCCTGTCCGCCAACCCTGAGTAACGCCACGCTGGGGAAAGCCCGGGATGAGCAGGCCGCTGAATCCAGTTCCAGGCCCGGCTCCTAGCCAAGGGGTCCTGAGCAAACCTCCCTGAGGGCCCTGACAGTCCCTGGCCTTCTCTGTAATGGAGCTGACTCACAGAGCTGTTCTAAGAAAACATGAAAGTGCTTTGTAAACTCATAGAGGGCCACATACATCTTGCTCATTGTTACTATTATTTCTCTGTTTTTTTCCTGAGTCCTCATCTTGTCTCCCCAGTCAGACACTTCCTCAAGACCCCTTGTCTCGGAGCACTTCTGGGGCACATACCAGGCTCTCAGCCCAACAATGACTGTATGGCGAAATAGGCCAACAGAGCCCTGGACGTGGGACTTGCAGGGAAATGTCTCTCACATGCGAGGGAGGGCTGCAGAGGAAATAGTGAATGGCCAGCTAGTGCCCTCCAAAGGGTCCCAAGACTGTGCCCAACTATAAAGAGGTCCCCAGCAAGGAAGTCTGCTCTGGGACAAATAGCTGGGGGTGCTAGGACACCTACAAAGAAGGGGCACAGGGATGCCGTATACAGATACGAGCAAGTTCCTCAGACAATAGTCCAGGGCAGAGTAGACCCCAAGACAAAACTCAAAGGCTCTTTTCTACCCCTTCTCACTATGCAGGGGGGGACTAGGGAAAGGGAGAAGCTTCCAGAATGAGAGCTGAATGAGAGAAGCATGTTCCTGCATCATCATTCACACTCCCATATTCCAGCCACAGACCTAGAGTGAGTGGAAAATAAATAACTTCCCGCACTATGGTGCCCAAGAATGTTTAGTTCACTTATAATACTGTGCAGTAATTTGACAGCAATAATAATTAGGAACAGCATTTATATGACACTGACTATTTTACAAGTACTTTGCAATTATTTGGTAATCTCCACAACACCCTATAACTCCCCCATAGACATGAGACCCAAGCCACAGGGCGATTTAAACAGCTTGTAATAGCATCAACAAAAAAATGGGAAGTTTATGCCTTTTTCCATAGGATGATAAATCATGTACCCATTTTAACCTTCCTAAAACACTAGGCTAAGGAACCTGAGGTGTTTTCTTCCCCAACCTGTGAGCAAAGAGTCAGGGAGGGCCATGTTTTCAGTGTGCCTTAGAAATGTTTTGTAGCTTCCTCTAATCACCTGTCACTTCTCATCCTTCTGATCACCCTGCTGACTTGGAAGTCCTTCTACTACCTGACCCTTACTTCTCCTCTGTTGAAACTTTCCTAGGGTACAATGGAAACACACTGCCATTGTTTCCACTGTGGCATAAATAAGTGAGCAGCTTTTCTTGGGTCCCTCTTTTTCTCCTCTGTCTACACGCTGAATGTTCTCCAGGCAGATAGAGAATAAATGGACCAGAGCATGGAGACACACTACAGCTCAGATGGAGGCCACGGGCACAGGCCATACACAGATTTTCATCAGAATCCATCATCCTGCAAAACCAAAACCTTGATTTCAAAAGGCAAAAAAAAAAAAAAAAAAAAAAATAGTAGAAGAACGGCTACGGTCATGAATTTTGGCTTTCTATTGAATGGGCTGGGAATTTTATTCTTGAACAAACTGGCTAGTTCTAGCATCCCCTGTGATATAAATGCACAACACTCCTTAGAGGGTAAAAGAAACACAGTAGCCCCGCAATGAGTCCTCATTCAGACACTAGTGATCTGTATGAATTTTTTCAATCCACTGCCTCTTAGAGCCTCAGTTTCCCCAACTGTCAAGCAAGGGGGTCACCTGATTAGCTGAAAGACCCCACCAGCTCAGACATTTCCTGTTTTTGTGATTCCAAACGGCCAAGGTGGAAAATCCTAAAGAGAAGAGACTTCTCTCAGCCTCTAAGTGAGGGGAGCTGTTTGCTATTCCTTTTGCCACTAAGATTGGGAAGCTCCTGGATCCGCCCCTTGGTTGCTAGGCAACCCCAGGCAAAGGATGATGGGAGGTAGCAGGAAGAGCAAGAGAAGGCCCTGCCACACTGGGTACCCAGCCTTCCCCTTATTTCCAGAACCCACCACCCGTAGTTGACCTGTGTACTTACAATGCGGCTACGGGTGGCATTATCAAAGAAGGTGTCCTTGTCCTGGATGTTGTACCTGGAGACACCAAGAAAACAGAAGGTCAAGTCATTTTATGACCCTTGTCCTGAGACCACTGTCACCCCAGGCCAGAGCAAACCTTGAGAAAGCAACAGAGCAAGATGTGTGAGACACACATACTCACACATGCTCACACACACACACGGTGTTTATAATTTTTTTTGACTTAGTAATTGTGAGAATTGATCACAGAAATGAATCCTAGGAAATATAAATTCAATAGAAGAAAAAAGTTCCATAAATAAAAATGTTCGTTGCAAAGTTACTGACAATAAGGATAGTGGACATAAAATGAAATTCCAAAATCAACAGGGTGGATTATCATGTGGTCACTGAAAATTATAATTATGAGAACATCCTAAGTAGAAAATTTTAGACTGTGATAGGAAAATATTATACTATGATATGTTTTAAACATGAAAGTATGTAGAAAGGATTCCTGTGTATGGACAAAGAGAGTAAACAATATAACAACCACCAGAAAGAGTATAGTTTCCTGGTGCTGGGATGATAAGGCTTTGTTTTTCAAACTTTCATTTAATATTGTCACTACTGTCACATCAGTTAGCTACCAAACTCTTAATTATGGAAGGCCCGCGTCTGTTCTCCACACTGTGACCTTTTCGCTAAAAAGAACACCTGTGTAGATCTGACTGTGCTCAGGGTGCACATGCCTGGAATGTGCTCCCAGCTCCCCCGGAGCCCCCGTCACTTGGGCGCATGTGTTTCCTAGTAACCGATGAAGAGCAGAACATGATAGTAGGTAGGCCATTGCTCTAACAATTCAGAGGATGGAGGGCTTATTTTGGGCGGGAAGAACAGAAGATTCTTCCAGATGGAGGTGTCTAGGAACTGGATTTGAAGGGTCACAGGCACTGAATGAATGGAGATGCATGGGAGATGGCAGTTCAGATGCCAGCACCAGCATGCAGACCCAAGGAAGGGGAAGCATGGAAGAGACACAGAGCACCAAAAAAACCCAAAAAACAAAAAACAAAAAAACCCCAGCAGCCAGTAGGTCAATGTGCCAGTCCCAGTCCCAGTTCAGCCACTTAATGCTGTGTGAACTTGAACAGACCCCCGACCTTAGTTTCCTCTCTATGAGACACCATTATATCTGAATGGCCACCTCATGAGGCAGGGTGACATTGTGACTTATGCTAAATACATCTTTTAGTCTTCATCCAGGGCTCGTGACTCACAGCTCCCAAATTCCTTGGAATTTTCTGAACAATAAGGGCAATGGGAACATGTTTTGTCATAATACTTGGTCTCCTGTCCTCAGTTCCTGAAATCATTTTCAGAGCCATAAAGGTGAAATGGGTGTCTTGTTATTCCTAACAAGCCTCTTTCAGTCACAACTAGGCTTTTATCAATGAGGTGATTTTCGGAAATTCCCTAAAGGTGGAAGGGAGGTGGGGGAGAGAGAGCTGATTGCCAGAGGAACCAACCTTGAATAGAGGGTGGAACTTTCAGTCCCACCCCTGATTTCTGGGGAGGTGAGAGGGGTTAGAGGTTAAATCAGTAGCCAAGGGCCCATGATTTAATCAATCATGGCTACATAAGGAAGCCTCTAGAAAAACCCCAAAGGAGAGGGCTTGCAGAGTACCCAGGCTGGGGAACTAGGATGCTTCCATGTGCCCCCATGGCGGGCCCCAAGCTCCACAAAGACACAAGCACCTTCATTCAGAACCTCACTTTACGTATCTCTTCATCTGGCCATTGATTCATATCCTTTGTAATAAATTAGTAATCTAGTGAGTAAATCAGTTTTCTGAGTTCTGTAAGCTCCTCTAGCAAGTTAATCAAACCTGAAGAGGAGGTCATGGGAACCTCTGATCTACAGCCAGCCAGTCAGAAGCACAGGGAACACCTTGGACTTGTGATTGGCATCTGAGGTGGAGGGCAGTCTTGTTGCACTGAGCCCCCAACCTGGGAAATGTAATGCTCTCCAAGGGTAGGTAGTGTCAGAACTGTGTGGAATTGCAGGATGTCAAGGAATTCCTTGGTGGATGGGAAGACCGGCACACACATTGGAATTGGTGACCAGAATTGGGACCAGAATTGGGGCCAGAATCATGAAGGGAATAATGATTCAATGAGAAAATACATGCAAAACGAACAGTAAATACATGTGTATGGAATTATTATCTAATACGGCAAAAAATGGGTAGGAGATGTTATCCAATCAACAGCAGAAACACAGCTTTGGGAATGCCATCTCCCCAAAAAGGACAGATTCTTCTATCTCCTCTACCTATCCTTGGCCCTTGCTTTCCCTCTCTTAATCCTGACACTCTTATTCTCCCATCAGCACCTACAACAGAAGTCATGCTTGCCTGCTCCATCTCTCACTTCCCAACCATGACTCATTCTTCCAAAGGTTTCCCAAATGACCATCCCTGTGAAGAGCTCTTATCCCACCCCCCTCCCTAGGGGGGATCTAGGTGGGCATCTCTTCAGAGTCAGTGAGTACATGAGTATGCAGATGCGAATACAAAAATCCAGAAACTTTATCCTCCTTCTCTCTGGTTTATCACAATATATTGAAACCCTATTAGACTAGGAACTGGGCAGAATGGTTTCCTCACAGAAGGCAAACAGGTATCTGACCATTTTCTCACTGAACCCCAAAGTTTATGGCTCTGTGCTCCATGATTTTCCATCCATCATGCAACATGACTAAAATGGCGGGTGCTCCATGAGCCACTGCACACATGTTGGGGAGCTCTTTGGGATAATCTCATTTAGGGAAGGGGATTCAGAAAGCAGATGCAGGGAACATTTCACCATGAGAGCATGCCTCCTCCCCTATCTCCCAGGCTGTGGGGCACTCACTGCGGGAGCTGAGACACTGAGTGGTGTTTGATTTCCCTTCCCATCCCCTGCCACATCCCTACCCCAACAGCTCCCATACTTACAGATACATTTTCTCCCTGGAGAATGGGTAGGAGAGATTTTTCATCTTGTTGTTACTGTGCTCTGGAACTCTAGGTTTCAGGGGTGAGCTCAGCTTCTGCAGAAGCTCGTTGAACTTCTTCGCGATGCTGCCTTCTGATTTGATCTCATACATCTACAAAAGGCAAAGCCATAGGCCTAAAAAGGAGACCGCATCCAACCGAGAGAAGAATGACTACAACCACAGCTGCACGGGGCACCAAACCCCCAGCGAGGGACACTCTGGAAAGAGGAGGAGAGTGGGAGAGACAAGTGGAGCCCTCCCTTCCCTGCTGCTTTCACAAAGGTGTGGGCTCTCGACCCCGTCTCGGTCATCTCTGCGGATGGAGTAACCAGTGCAGAGAAACCAGCGAGGAGGCCAAATTTGCTATATGACTTTGTTACATCATCTTAAGAGAAACAGAAGACCTACTATGTGACAGTTGCCATACTAAGTGTTCCACACAAATTCGCTCCAATACACACAGAAACCCAGCTCAGTAAATACTACTCTCATACTATGAGGAGGAAATTAAGGCTCAGAAAGGTGCAATGAGCCAACAAAGGTCACAGATAGTAACTGAGTGACAGCTTGGATTTAACTCATGTCAACCTAGTCAAAGTCTGTACTCTGCAACTACACCATGCCCCACATCACTTTCTTTGTGTGTTCCTCTTGGGAATTAGCTGATAAATGAGTCTGTTTTCAAAGTACTAAACCTCTAGAAAATACCTGCCTTGAGTAAGATACAGAGTTAGTATCAAGATAATTATTGATATATATATAGTACACATAGCTTTTTATAATGCATAGGGTGTTTTTGCATACATTACAGATCTTGTTCTTTTTAATTGATAGATGTAGTCCTCGAGACATGGAGGCTGCACTTACAGCAGAGCTGTGACAGATTGAAGGTGGCCACAAATTTCTTATACAAATTTTCCTTTCAAGAAGCACTATTCTGTTCCCACCCTCTTAAATCTGAGTGAGCTCTGTAGATGCTTAACCAGTACAGCAGAAGGGACACTCTGCTGGTTGCATCCTCTAGAAGACAGGCAGCTTCTGTTTGGTTTGCCTTTGTCTCAAAGTCCGGAGCCACCAGGAAGAAGTCCATGGGAAGGTAAGAGGGTTAGCTCAGAAAGACAAAGGACTTAAGCTGGACCCGGCCTTTCAGCTGCCTGGCCATGCATCAGCCATATGAAGGAAGTCTTCTTGGACCTTCCTGTCCAGGTCAACCCCCAGCTAAATTCCACCAAGGGACACAACTCAATACCACATGAGTGGAAGAATCATCCAGCCCAGCTCTGCTCAAGTTCCTAACCATAAACTCATAAGAAAGGAAAAAGTGACTATGTTTTCAGCTACTACATTTGAGCTCATTTGTCACGTTGTGCTAGAAAACCAGAACAAGGGCCAACATCCAGATCTTCTAACTTGAAAGCTGATTTTCTTCTCTATCATGACATCCATCCAGTGGCTTAAATCTAGAGAGGCAGTAAAACAGGTATGAAATACAAGGTAGACAGAGTTAAATGCCGCAAAAGCCACACAAAGTATTCGAGGGTTCAAAGAAAGGAGACAGCACATCCAATTGAGGAATCAGAAACATGTTTCATTGGGGAATAGCATTTTTGTTGAGCTTTCACAGAAAGGTAACTTTCTCTTGCTATCATTTTGTTCTTTAATAAAATAATAAATTAGGGGAAGGGGAAGAACGTCCCCAATCTAACAACTGAAATAGAACCATGGTTTATTTATTTCTTCTAACAAGTTTTTTGATGCATTTTGATTTTATTTCAATTACAAAATTAACACAGTTCTAGTAAACAAGCAAACCCAAACCATAAAAGTACATTAACTGTATGTGAACAGTTCAATTTCATTTCCAGCCGAATCCCACCATCCTTTCCAGAGGAAATCTCTATTAACAATTTGGAGTACGTTTCATCCTAACTTTTTCCACACACATTCCTTTCTAAATCCAACTATGATCCTGTTTCATGTATGGTTCCACAATTTGCCTGTTTCATTTAGCAATATATCACAGATATATTACCTTTCCAGGTCAGTTCACATAGAACTACCTTAATGAATGTGTAATATTACACAGCAGACATGAATCCTAATTTGTTTAGTCATTCCCCTATTGATGGGCATTTGTTTCATTTTCTACACATGCTTTATCTTGTTTGATCGCACTTCTAATAACATTACCTTATGAATAGTTTGAATGAATAAGGCTTGAACAGATGCAGGCAAAGACATTCTAGACAAACAAGAAAGTAGAAAAGTTCAAGCTGGATTGAAGAAGGGTTACATGGCCTGATTTCTTTGGAGTACCCAGATAGTGTAAACCAGGTAATAACTGGAGTATCTGAATCCCCTGGCAAAGCCTGTGTTCTTGACTATTCTACTCTACTGCTTTGTTTGCTAAAATGTGAGTTATCATGGGGGGAAAAAACAGTGTGCCACTTATAATCATGCCTCTATTGTCATTAAGTTCTTAAGCATCCTGCCAAGTCTCTCCGCACACATTGGTCACTGCAATGCAAAGAGCTCATCCCTCAGGAATCTTTGAGCCTGGAGGGACGGGGACAGAGCAATGGCCCCCTCATGCAGTCCCAGAACACATCTCACAGGTCATTTGGGGCAGGTGCTGACCAGGCACGTGTCCTGCACTGAGATTGCAATGTGCTAATCATACCCATCACCATGTGTCTTTCAATGGCATGTGCATGGAAATTAAAGTTTCCAAACAGGAGGGAAGCTGATGGACTCTGTCTTCCAGATGCCTTGGAATGACAGGCTCAGACCCACCAGGGTATTTCTTCTTTGTCCACTTCTCTCCATTACTACCTTCCCAGACTCTCCTAGTCTGGGAAGCCTTCAACCTCCCTATGAAAAAGCCTTCAATGGTTATATTGCTCTAATAATAAAGAACAAAGTTCTTAACACAGCCCATGGGACCCCACAGGAGTCCCCATAGTCCCCTGCTCACTGCACCCAACTGCTGGCCCTCTTGCAGTTTTCCCAACATTCTGAGCCCTCGACACTCTGCATCTACTCCCTGCCCCCCCCCCCCCCCCCGCCAACTCTGTTCACACTTGATGCCTCCCTTAATCGTCACTTCCTAAAGAAAGTCCTGCCTGGCTTCCAGACAAGGTCAAGTCATACCTTCACAGTATTTCATGGGCCCAAATTCCTCTCCTTCGTAGCACTTACTGCAGTTGTAATTTTACATTCACTTGAATGATTATTTGATTAATGTCCGGCTGCCTTACCAAACCATGATCTCCATGAAGGCAGGATACCATCCAAACTGTTTCCTGTCTTTGAATGAATGAATGAATGAATGAATGAATGAATGATAAATTTTGGGGGAAACCAGCATTGATGATGGCAGTTGCTGCCACTGGAGGAGCCCAGGCTGGGGACAGAACAGCCACAAGGTAACAGGCCTGGTAGAAATAAATGGGATTGGAGAGTCAAGCTAAAATACTAAAGACTCTGGCTGGCTGAACAGCTTCCCTCCCTGTCCCCACCAACTGCAAAGGCACTTGGGAGCCCAGCCTCGGCAGAGGCCAGGAATGCCCGTATTCAACAGGTACAGATTAATAACCCAGCAACTGTGTCAGGGCTTTGTTCTGGCAGAAGGTTAGCTGAGAACCTCCACGTAGTTCTTCACCCTCACCCTGGCAGTGGGTCTGGTAGAGCTCACTTAGAGAAACGGGCTAAAAGGAGTAGGCATCTATGGTATGTCTTCAGAGGGACCAAGCATGGGCCCAGGATACCTTTCGACTGTTTCCTGATGGGGGTACTCCAAATCACTGAAAGCAATATCATCCGCCTCCAGGAAAAATGTAAAACGTGGAGGAGAGTCTCACCAGAAACATCAAAGTAACATCCACTCCACAGCACTGACCAAGACCCCACACGGTCATGTCCAGGCTGAAAGATCTGATCGACTTACATTGGAAAGAGATTTCCCAGACTTCAGGGGCTCGTCGGGGATGGAGCCAGACATGTACTCACAATAAAACACAGGTGGGTGAACCCATGGCACAATGCCAGGGACACATAAGCTCACAGGACAAAGGACCCTGCTCCTGCCTGAGCATTGTACCTATTCCTGAAACTTCTTCCCTTCCTTTTCATCTGGACTACTCCTACTTCTCCTTCACCACTAGGCTTACGGATCAACTTGCCCAGAAAAACTTCCTTGGCTGCTCACTTCTCGTCATGCATCTTCAGTACCCTGTGAACAAATGCCTGCGTCATGAAGTTTATCATGTTCTTCTCTAATTCTTGGCTCACTTGCCTGTCTCCCTAACTGACTATAGACTTCTGGAGAGCAGGGACCAAACCCTGTGTGCCTGGTCCACAGCAGGAACACAATAACATCTACTGAGTGAATGACCTGGGTCCTGGTCCTTGCTGACACCAAGGAGCTGTGTGACTTTAGGCAAGTCACTCTCCCTCTCAGGTTCTTCACCTCTAAAGAGAGAACTAAGGAATACCCACTTCCCACTACAATGGAGTAAAATGGACCAGATTTACCCTATCAGAAACAACCAAGACACCCAGACGAAAACAAACAAACAAAAAAAACATGAAATAATGATTGCTGTGTTCTCCCAAAACTCATATTTTGAAATCCTTAGTGCCCAATATGATGATATTAGAAGGTGGGGCCTTTGGGAAGTGATTCGATCATGAGGGTGGAGCCCCTTCTGCCACGTGAGGACACAGTGAGAAGTACCAGCTAGGAACGAGGAAGAGGTCCTTCACCTGACCACAATGGCACCCTGGTCTAAGACTTCCAGCCTCCAGAACCCTGAGAAAGAATTCCACGCCCACTTTCTTGTTTATAAGCCACCCTGTCCATGGTATTCCATTATAGCAGCCCCAATGGATAGAGACTGTGGTTTTCAAAATACTGGCTATCAAGCAACAAAGTTCCTAGGAGACAGGAAACAAGCAAGATGGCTCCTGGGATGGCTCCATCTCACTGCCTTGACAGAGGTTCTCAGCCAAGGGGCAGGAAGGGAAGACAAGTGGGGCCCATTGAACCCCTGAGCTGAGGAGACAGAGCTGGAAGTCTGGGGAGGCCAAGGCAAATGGAGTTCACAGGACAGGGTAGCCCAGAGGAGAGAGCTTCACAAGGAGCTCCAGAGAGCTGCAGAAGGTCCCCTGTGACCATTTGACCACACAGGTGCGAGGGACCTAGCTGAGCCTGGAGAAAGAACCATCTAAAAGGACTGAAAATAGCACCTCTTCCCATCAGGCAGAATGGAAAATCTCATCATCCACAGGGCACTGGGAAGAGTACTCAGGTTGACTCGGTAGTGGGGGATCATTAGCTCTAGACCATGCACTGCTCCAGATCCACTTCAAAAATCATAAAAGAAAGAACTGGACTAAATGCCTTGGAAAGCCCTGTCCAACAGTGTACAGCTTTAAACATTTAATGAAAAAGAAACACTCGTGATGTTTCTATGTTTCAACATCATGGGCACCCCCTAGATGCAGGCACTGAGCTTGGTGGTTGATTTGCCAAGTGCTGAAGAAGCACAAAGCTGGTGATGACCCTTCCAAAACAGAATGCTTTGCAATGTGCCCAGCACTTCCGTAGGCACCACTTCATCGGGCCCCATGAACACTGCAAGTGTGCTTGCCAAGTAGCATTAGCATCGCTACCTTACAGACAGGAAAACAGACTCAGACGCAAGGAATTGCCAGAGTCGCTGGTGAAACCAGGCCTGAAACCCAGGTTTCCTGACTCTCCCCCTCCCCATCCAGGCTCTTTCCTTCAACCTTTGATCCGTGGAAGGGCCCCATGATCCCCCAAGAAGGAAGCAGGCTGGAGTTCCCTTTCAGTCCCACCAAACCCAATAAGCCAGGCTCTTTCTTCTCTTGTGTCCAGCAGGATCCAGGCAAGGCACCCCGACCCTCTTTATTGTCATTAATATGCTCAGCAGCAGCCTCGTTATTACTGTTATTCTTGGACATCAGAGAATTATGAACATCCTCAGAAATGGCAAGACACATGTTGGCCAGCTGTTCCCCATTATGCCCTCCTTGGGTACATGATACGCCTTTCATGTGCTTAAAATCATAAATAATTTTTAAAGTATGTTGCTCTTATTTTTTATTCCAGGGCTCAAATGTGGTTCTCATAAAAGCTCACTTTGGCCTCATTGTCATAGTCTAAGAGGTTTACCGAGATCCCTTCTTTTCTTACTTCTTTCTCCCCCAACTTGTCTCCCTCTGCCTCTCCCCTCCAGAGGGGCACAGCACTGTGGTCTCAGGACTGATTTGTTTCCTTCCTGCGTTGGAATCATGTTTCCTCCTGGGATGCAAGGAACCAAGGCTATGGTGATGTCTATCATGAACAGATACATAATACTGTCCCCATTCTATAGATAAAGAAACCAAGGCACAGAAAGTTTTACTAACATGCCCAGTACCATACAAACATGAAGAGGTCCAATGACCCCAGAGATCAAGGAGAAGGTACAACAATAAGAGCTATAAATGATATAATCTTGATCATCTGTGAGTCACTCACCTGTAGTGACCTAAGAAGGCCTCTCCTTACAACTCGTAGGAAAAGTCAGTGGAAAGAGCACAAACCAGGCATCAAGATGGACAGTGAGCCCAGCTGTGAGCATGTGTGTCTGCTTATATCCCATGACCCCAAAAGTCTGCCTCTTTTCATCTATTTATGCTTTCCTCTGCTCCTCCTAGTCACTAGATAATTGAAGGTCAACTGTTACAATTGATGACATCTCACTCGCCTTAAGGCTAGGGCTTGAAGATCAGCATCACACCCACTTCCTGACCTTTAATGTCAAAAGGCTCGGGCACACTGAGAAGTCAGTGTGGAGCATGGCACCACAAGCCACTAGCCGACAAGGGCAGAAGGCTCTGGACTAAAGAAGTTATGAGAAAGGGAAGCTATAGATGCAGCAGAATTTGCCCCCATGTTCTTATCCCGCGTGCCGGTGCCTGAGAGGGCAGAGGGAGGGATACACACGCACACGTACACACGCATGCGTGCACACTCTGTACCAGATTCAAGGACTCCCACACATAAGCATTTACCTGTGTGTGTGAGTGTTAAGCTATTCACCAAAATGCCAACAGCACCAGAATCCCCAAGACCAGCCGCATCCTAGATCCCACAGGGAGACTCTGTGTGACACCAACAACAGAAGCTGACCAGTCTCTTCATCCCTACCTAAGCTTATGGGTAAATTTCCTGTCTGAAGCAATACTGAGCCTGGAAAGTGATACTACAAAATGCACATTCTCCTTTGTCTAGCTCTATATTCATTTATGGTTTTTAATTCCGTTTTGGTATGTACTCTACACATGAATGAATGTTTGCTGACTTTAAAAATATGGGATAAAATCCAAACTACTTACATGGCTGACAAATCCCCTGTAAGCTGCGCCTCCTGCCTCCCACTATATGCATAATGGCCTCCTCTCAGTTCCCCACACAGGCTGGGGTTTCCTTACCTTGGGGCTGGATGACCTGTCCTTCCCTCTCCTGGGAAGGTTCTCACCTGTCCTCCCCACCTGCCAAACCCCAACCTGGCCCTCAAGTCTAAGCTCAAATGGCGCCTTCCCTCACCCTCCCTCCACCACCACCCCCCCCCCCCCCGCCTAAATTAGTTTCCTCTGGTTGGCTCTGTCCACCCCACTCTTTTTCTTCTGTGGGTGCCTCCCAGCTCATACAGCTCTCTAACTTCTGAGTCTTCACCATGCCGAAGCCAATGGAGCCAAGACCAGTGTGGTCACCACTGAATCACCTGCCCTCAGCAGAGTATAGTGATACTCAATAGGTATCCATTGGATGGATGGATGGATGGATGGATGGATGGATGGATGGATGGACAGAGAGACGGACAGACAGATGGACAGATGGACAGATGGGTGGATGCATGGGTGAGTGGGTGCGTGGATGGGTGGGTAGATGAAAAATGGGCTTCCAAAAGGCTAGGACCCCTTATATACAACCTAGCCCCATTCCAGCTACAGTTAGACTTTTCCCAAATGTTTTTTGGCAACTGAAGGGGCAACTGAAAACCCAGAGCAGGAATGGATAATATGGTACATGTGCTGCCAGCCCCACCCATGTAGACAGCCCTTTGGGATGACAGGAATCCTTCTTAGTGCCCTCAAATGGGCCTCAGAGCCCACTCAGCATCAGTCTGTATCCAGTTGCCACCACAGATTAGGTCTGGTATGTATGACCCATTCTTTCATTCATTAACACATATTGGTTTCATGCCTGCTCTATTCCAACACATATTGGTTTCATGCCTGCTCTATTCCATGCCCGTTCTAGGTGCTACCTGTATCACAAAGCCAAATCCTTGCCCTCATGGAGCTTCCAGTGTAGTGTGGACACAGATAATCAAACAAGAACACAAATACATGACTCAGGAGCCAGTGGTACTGTTAGGAAGGAAAAACAAGAGAAGGGCATAGAGAGTTGCCGGGAGCATGCCTCACGGAGGGTGGACAGGGAGGACTGCCCGAGGAGGGGACATATGAACAGAAATCCCAGTGAAGTGAGGGAGTGAATTCTGTGGGTAGATAGAGGTCTTCCAGGCAGAGGGAAGAGCAATCAGAGAGTCCTTGAGATAGAAAAAGGCTTGGCATTCTGGAGGAAGAACAAGGAGGCCAGTGAGGCTGGAGCAGAGCCAGCAAGTAGGAAGATGTAGGAAATAAATTTCTGTATCAGAGGCAGCAGATGTGGCATCCATTCAGAGTCCCTGACATAGACATTATCATTCCTGGCCCCTCTCTGATCAATGGCGCTTTAATGCCTACTGCAGGAACCACAAAACACCCTCAGGTTGGACCCTGCCCCAGCCATGGCACACAGCCACTCTGCCTTTATACTCAAGTGTACATCCTTGGGCTTTTGTTGGCGCACTGCTGGTAAATGTTTACCAACTAGTGGAGAGGCTGTTGATTTATAACATTTGTGGATTTCTATGGTATAAACAGTGCCCACCATGGCCATTTTCAAGCTACCAATAGTTTAACCACTACCTTGCAAAATTCCTGAAAAAGTAACAATCAGATCTCGACAGGTGTTATGAGCCAACATGTCACTGACTCCAGTTCTTACTGGGTAAGAAGAGCTCCACCCATGAGCCCCAGGTGCCAGAAGCTGACTGCCTCTGCCTGCTTCTCCACCTCTCCCCTTCTGCTCACTCTTTCCCATACACCCTCAGGAGCAGCCATGGCCAAGCTGGAAGAGCACCCACATATCCCAGTTACTCAGGACAGTCCTGGCATAATCACTGGGAGCTATTCCACCCTCAAAGAGCCCCACTTTGGGTGATACATTCAATGGTCAACCTATCCACTGCCCTCCAGCACCAGGTCCCAGCCAACCCCCGAATGGCACATGTTACCCCAGTTCAGAGAGACATGACTCTAGGCTTTAACAAAAGAAAGCCATCACTTCTATTTCCATTTTTTTTTAACATTTATTTATTTTTGAGACAGAGAGAGAGCATGAACAGGGGAGAGTCAGAGAGAGAGGGAGACACAGAATCTAAAACAGGCTCCAGGCTCTGAGCTGTCAGCACAGAGCCCGATGCGGGGCTCGAATTCACGGACCGCGAGATCATGACCTGAGCCGAAGTCGGATGCTTAACCGACTGAGCCACCCAGGCGCCCCATTTCCATTTTTTTAACCATGAGTCTTAAAATAACTTACTACAACAATTCAAAAACACTTCCCATAACATTTTCATATATTCTTCACCGTTTTTGAGCCCTGAGTCAGACTTATCCACTAACAGACCAACACTAGGTCTGCCAGGTCCATATGGTCTCACCAGGCCCATATGCATGTCTAGAACATGGCCATATGCCATCTCAGGTTCCTCACTCAAACCACAGCACTTAGGTGGCATCAATTATTTTATTTCTATTTTTGAAAATGAGAAGCATTACCTAAAACAAAAAGGAATAAAAAGCCAAAGGAATAAAAAGCTGCACTCTTTCCAGCCTATTTAAATACCAATCAAAGAGCATGCACCGAAAAGCCCATAAAGATATCAAATATAAACCCTACCCTTTCAGCTGTACCTCCATTAAAAACAAATGTCTGGTACCAGAAAATGGCAGCATGCGACAAGGCCTCACCTACAGCCAACCCTATGTAAACACCAACAGTTCTGGTTCATTTAAAAATTACTGCTGATAATAATAAAAAGAAATCTGCCCTGAAAGGCATCTTGAAGGCTGAGTAGACAGTGACCCTTCTCCCTGTGACCAGGAATCTACAAGTTCTCCATCCTCAGCAAAGCTCATTGGGTTTTTCCTGCTTTTTACTTTCTGGTCACCAGAGAGGATTCACTAAACTATCAAAATAGCCCCAAAGAGTAATTAGCTCACCACCTGATGAAGGATGGAGTTGGTCTGAATGAGGAGGGAAAAGAATGTTCTGGAAGATCACATGAACTATACACAGCTGTGAGCTAAAAGTCCTGCTATTACATTGTAGATCACAGCTGCGAGAAGACCCTGGGGCTGGGGGAGCAAGGATAATCTGGCATCAATCAGCCAATCAATCTGGTATTTACTGAGCATCTATTATTTATGTAACACGAAACTAGAGTTTGCAGGGAATACACAGGAAACACAAACTATAGTTCTCAGAGGGGGAGTGGGGATGTGGCACCTTGGGAGACACAAGAGTAAGGCACCCTAAGAAATAAAGGAAAAACTAACAAATGA
This sequence comes from Neofelis nebulosa, assembly GCF_028018385.1. Taxonomy (NCBI): domain Eukaryota; kingdom Metazoa; phylum Chordata; class Mammalia; order Carnivora; family Felidae; genus Neofelis; species Neofelis nebulosa. The sequence continues at coordinate 102,140,187 of NC_080789.1, read as the reverse complement.
GAAAAATCCTGACTATAGGGTGACTAAGAATCCACTTAAGGAATAAAGGAGGGTATATGAGGGAAGTGAGATTTGGGCTGGGATGCAAAGAATGTGTTTCTTTATTGTTTATTGTGTATTTAGAGAAGATGAGGAGATCATTCTAGGACCAGAGGCAAATATTTAAAGCATGTGAAAAGTTTCCAGGCCCTGGAAGAGAGAGTAAAGTACTCTCCTCTTGACAAGAGTCTAAATCAGGGAGCTCAATGTAGGCTCCACAGAGAGACATGGGCAAGAGAACTCAGAGAAAACCCAGTGACATTACCAGGCTCGAGGACAAAGGGCAGCCCCAGATACAGAGTAGGGATCCACATGCTAAGTGTACTACCTCATTCAGCACACAGCTTGAAGAAGTGACAGATGTGGGACAATTTTACTCTGAGATATTTGGACACAGAGTGTGAATGACCCCACAGGAGTCCCTCAGCTAACATCAACAATGGGGAAAGAATGAACAAATTCATTAACTGTCACTTGGCTGATGTGTGGATCCCAACATTTTAAAGCTATGACAGAGAAGTTAGGGTCCAACCTCCATACTTTACAGATGAGAAAGCTATCATCCAGGACTGCTAAGTAACTCACTGTTCCAGTCCCAGGCAATGACAAGAGAAAACTTCTGATGTGTTACCTGTCCCAGCCCAGAGGTATGTAATCTGAGATGGAGTTTCCCAGGGTATGTTCTGCAGATCACTGGTTCCCCAGGATTCCTAGGAACATACCTATGAATAACCTATGAGTGTTCAGAGGAAAAGAGTTAAAGTGGAACCTCTTAGACTAAGAGTCTTCTTAGAACTTTTAATTGGTCAGAAAAACTTAATAATTAGTGTTTCTAAAGTCTGTTAGACCATGAATTATTTTTATTTTTATTATTTTTTGATTTGAGAGACAGAGAACAAGTGAGAGGGGTAGGGAGAGAGAGAGAAAGTCTTAAGCAGGCTTCACACTCAGCACAGAGACTGATGCAAGGCTCAATCCCATGACCCTGGGATCATGACCTGAGCCAAAATCAAGAGTCAGATGCTCAACCAACTGAACCACCCAGGCACCCCAGACCATGATTTTTTTAAAAAAAACAAAAGACCACTGGTTCTAGAGTATAGGCTCTGAGAAATGATGTTCTAGACCATGCTAGCCCAAGCTTCAATTTGGACGTTTCAGTAAAGTGAAGTAGGAGCACAGCTTTGCAGTCAGAAAGAAATGAGTCTAACCCCTTCATGCCAGGTGACCTTAGGGAAGCTTATTAACCTCTCTGAACCTGTTTCCTCACCTTTAAAATGGAGCTAAAGCTAGTCTTACCACATATTGTTGTGAGGATAAAAACAAAAAGCATGTAATGCTCTTATCAAAGAACACAGCGCATAAGAAGCATTAGCTACATTTAAAACTCAATTTAATTATTTATCAACTTATATCTCTGGTTATAAGTTCTTTTATTTTCAGATATTTTGAGTGATATCATTGAGAGTGGTTTGACTACCTTTCTCCTCAAAGCCAACCATAAGAATTATGAAATATGGGCAACCTTTAAAACACGCTAACAGACTTTATCCTTATTTACCCCTTATCAAGGCAGAAAGAAGCTTTCACCTAATCAAACCAACAATTATCTTTGGGATCAGAAGTATAAGTGGGGAAATAATTGCTGAATTGAAAAGCAGCTCTTAGCCACACTGGGTCTCCTTCCACCATGCGTGCTAAGATGAGCCCCTTCCAGTCTCTTCGGATTTCATTAAAGCAAAAGCAGAACGTGAAACAGACACAGACATGGTGAGGTCATGAAGGAGGATGCTTGCACAAAGGCTCCTCCAGAGGAGTCCACAGCCCAGCATCAAGGAATGAACAAGGCTACTTCAAGCAACCTTAGAAAATGCCAAATGGATTCCTGGGATACAGAGCAAACCCACAAGCCTACCTGAGACCCAGGTCTTGGATCATTGGCTTGTTGCTTCCTGCCCAGAGGAAGAGTATACTCATTCCCCAGGGCTTTCATAACAAACTACCACAAAGTGGGTGGCCTGAAACAGCAGAAATGTATGCTCTCACAGATGTGAAAGCCACAAGTCTGGAATTGGGCTGCCAACAGGCCTCCACCCCCTCTGAAGGCTCTAAGGGGAAAACCTTCCTTAGGTTCTGAGGGCCCCAAGCATTCACCTTGGCTTGGAGCTGCATTCCTCCATTCACAGCCTTTGTCTTCACCTGGTCTTCTTCCCTGTGTGTCTGTGGATCTCAATTATCTTTCAGCCAATAATTGGATTTGGGCCCACCCAACATCCAGGATGATCTTATCTTGAGATCCTTACCTAATTCTATCTGCAAAGACCCTTTTTCCAAATAAGATCGCATTCATAAGTTCCACAGTTAGGGCTTGGATACCTATTTTTGGACACACTATTCATACCACTACAAAAAAAGGATTATGGACCTTAAAAAAAGCACAAGCACTTGTGATGGCTAATTGTATGTGTCAACTTGACTGGCCACGGGGTGCCCAGATATTCGGCCAGCATTATTCTGAGTGTGTTTGGAGGGTGGTTTTTGGATGAGATTAACAATTTGAATGGATACACTGAGTAAAGCAGTTTGCCCCCCTAATGTGGTGGCCCTCCATCCAATCAGTTGAAGGCCTCAATAGAACAAAAAGGTTGACGAAGAGGGAACTTCTCCTGCCTGCTTGTTTGAGCTGGGACATTGATTTTTTTTTTTTTTTCCTGCCCTCAGACTGGAACTGAAATGGGCTCTTGTTGGGTCTCCAACCTGATGGGCATTTGGACTGGAACTTATACCATTAGCTCTCTTGGGTACCATAATCAGCTTACCATAATCACTTGGAACAATTCCTCATAATAAATATAACACACGCGCACACACACACACACACACACACACACACACACACACACGTCTTATTGGTTCTATTTCTCTGGAGGAACCTGATTAATATAAGCCTCACCTCTAGATAACTAAGAAGCAAGAAGTGCTGTGGTCCTGACTGGGCAGAGTACCTGAAGCTGGCTGGACACCATAAGCCAGAGGGAGAGTCTTCCTGTGGAGCTTTTGCAAAACCACAGTTACCAAATCAGAATCTCTAGAGAGGCAGTAGCAGGTATCCGAGAACAACTTCTAATAATTTATAAGGCTTAATGGAATTAATATCTTCCTCTAAGGGGCCATTGAGGCTAACCAAAATGCCAAGTTTCTTTGCTTTTAAGATGAAATTCTAATAGTTCAGTGTGGTAACACCAATTTCTTAATGGCATTTATATATTTTTTCAGTTAATGAAAATCAAATGATGAACTATTCTTTAATAAATGCAGTTTGGTAGATAAAAGAGATCTCAAACCAAGGATTCCATGGAGAGACTTAAAAGATGAATGCTATTTCTGCCCTTTTCTCTTTGGATCATTGACTCACCAGAAATTTCCACACATTACTTGGTACTACAATCCACCTTGCACTGCAGTTTAACATGGCAACCTCAGCTTTTATCCAAAAGCAGTTAAAAGATTTCTATGCAAAGAACATTCCAGCACTTTATATGAACTCATTACTAAAAATACATCCCTTATATTGTTTCTGTCCTTTACATTGCAATTATACTTTAACCACAGGAAAAAGTTTGGGTCCTCTGACAAAACAGATGCTCATTTCCATGGATTACATGAACCACAGTCCTTCCTTCCTTGGCTACCAGGAAGCTCAAAGGGAAATCTGTCACACTTGCATTAATCACTCTTATTTTTTTCATTTCTACTGTCATCATTTCCCCTGCACTTCCTTACTGTCCCCCAATCACAGGGTTCTTTTCTATTTACCGTTTGTTAAAAAATGATCCCTTTGTATTTATGATTTTGCTTGTAACCCATCACAAATCCTGTTTTGCAAAATAGGGTAAGATATGAATCAACCCCAGGTTCAGGGGGGCAGAGCCAATAGTGAAACTCAAGTCTCCTTTTGCCACATCTGCTGTCTATCCCTGGAAATGGGCGCCTTCAAGACCTCCCTCCTGCACTGCGGGGCTGAGCAGTCTTCCTGCTGACTCTCCCAGGGACTGCACCACAGGTCTCACACATGCAACCATTATGTTTAGGGACACCCCAAGGAGCCATGCTCTAGGAAACAGAAATCCCCCAGCACACAGTGCAAAGGCCATCTGTTCCCGCCTCTCCCCAGACTCTATGTCTGGGCTTCTGGCTGCCGTCGCAGGTTTAAGGAACTAGGTCCAGTTTCCCCCAACGCTGCAGATGCTGGCTGTGAAGGGAAACAGCAGGAAAGAGTCGGCCGATTCATTGCCGACTGTGCCGCCCTATTCACATCACGTGTGAACAACAACGACAACAGTAAAAGTACCCGCTATCATGTGTTGTGTGTGCCTCTATGCTAGACATCCGATATCATCACCACTCCTTTCAACAACCTGCCACGACATTTATTACTCCTGTTTTGGAGATGAGGCTTGCTCTAAGCCTGCTTTCCTAAAAAGATACAACTTGCTGGAAGTTAACAGCATCTCCTTGCCTGCGAAGGACTCATAAGCTAAAGTCCTCATAGGCTTCAGGGAACAGCAAAAGTAGCCCCTGCAATATCAGTCTCTCTACTCGAAAACAGCTACATAAATTTTGACAGACTGGACAAAAGTGATTTTCACCCACCCCAGGCATATCACTTCTTCCAAATTTGGTGGATTCTGACTAGATTAATATGACCTCATGGACAAGAATGGACTCTGTTAACTCCCCCTTGTCTGTTTCAACCCTTGTCTCTGTTGCAGGAAGCACTTGGAGAGTCAGTGAACGTAAGGGGTAAAAGAGGGGGGAATGTTCGTTTATATGGACAAAAGGCGAATGAGGGAGAAACATAAATGTTGAGCGCAATCTAGAAGGCCCATTTTGGTAATGAGCAGAGGTGAGAAAGGCACCCGTTTCAAACCTTCCCAGGCTGCCCCGGGGCCAAAGGCCAGGCCTCCCCACCCCCTTCCTGTGCACGGAGGTTGAGTGTCCCTCACAAAATGCTGGCTCTTCTGTTGTTGTTCTTGGAAAACAAATGTTTCCTTCCAAGATCCCCCTCCTGGTTAATATCTGTGTTCAGGACTCTGAGTCCCTAGACGCGTTACTATGGATTTGTCCAGGTTTAGAGATCTTGATTTCGCGATTTCCTCCCCATCTTCCTGGTCTCTCCAGACCCTGCTGAGTTATGATACAAACCTCCACCGGCCCGGAGGATGCTCAACTGATCCCACACTGTGCCTCAGCCTTCCTCCACGTTCCCCCCACCACCAGGATGTGGCTCTCTGCAAACGTAGTTTATTCTCATCGTAGTCACTTCCCAAACCCACTAAAACAGGAGGAAAACGCCAGTGGCCCCCATGCTAACCTTGCACAGATTTCCCTGCCTCATCCTCCCTGTCCATGCCTCTGGGTATAGCCCCCACCTCCACCCCTGTGATCAGGTTCTGTCAGACTGATTTTGAAAAACATGCATCCTACCCTGCCTACCAAGTTATGCCTCCTCTCCTGCTTATGACATCCCCTGTGAGGTCAGCCACTGCATCCTATGACTACAAAGAAGATCAGGGCCATGTGGCTGGACCCACAGAAGGATGACACACAGTCCACCTGTGTCAAGTATGGGACCCAGAAACTTTGGGGAGAAGTTCCTTCTGTTATATCTGCAGCCTTCCAGGAGCCACCACCTGGCTTTGCTCTCCCCAGACTCCTTGCCCCATCGTATTTACATATAGATCTGTGCTGTGCTAATGAGTTGCCATTTGAGATAGTGTTTTACTCATGCTTTGATGTCTGCGTATGTTTATTCCTGATGAGCCCTTTGTAAACTCTCTGAGAGCATGGATTATTTCTGTGCCCTTCAGTGTCTCTCCAAAGACCCCCTACAGTGGGTCTTCCATCAGTGTTGGCCGCAGTGAAGCTGGCTGGGTCGGGGAAGGGCTAGGAATCGAGAATGCACATAAAAATATTTGAGCACACAGACACAATGATAAACTCCTACACTTCCATAGCACCAGTTAGGAGTTAGTCTTACAACACCCTTTTAAGAAAAAATAGGGCATGTACTATTATAGCCTATATCATAGATGAGGAAACTGGGGCTCTGGAAGACGAAGTGACATCCCCAGATCACACTGCAAATAAACATGGAACCAAGGCTAGAAGTCTGGTCTTCTAGACCCTACCACAGTGTCTACCATCCTCAGCCTCTAAAAGGAAAAGGAAGGGGGTGGGGACAGCCTGACTGTGCATCAATCAATGAATGGATACAGAAGATGTAGTATGTGTACACAGTGGAATCTTACTCAGCCATGAGAAAAAAAGAATTCCTGCCATTTGCAACATAGATGAACCTTGAGCACACCATGCTAAGTGCAATGAAAGCAGAGGGAAAAAAAACTGTACTATGTAATATCACTTATATGTGGAATCTAAGAAGCCAAACCTATAAAAACAGAGAGTAAAATGGTGGTTGCCAGGGAATGGGGTGGGGGGATAAAACAGCTGCTGTTTAAAGGGTACAAACCAGTAACAAGTAATAAATAAGCTATAGAGATTTAAGGCACAGTAGAGTGAATATAGACAACAACGTTGTACTACAACCAGAGACTAGAACTTAATTATTCCAACTGCCAAAAAGAAAGAATAATTATGTAACAGTGATACAGGTGCTAATTACCTCTACAATGGCAATCATATTACAGTATATAAATGTGTCCAATTTACATGTTGTATGCCTTATATTTACACAAGGTTATGTCAAATATATTTGATTTCTTTTAAAATGCAAAAAAAAAAAAAAAAAAAAGACAAAGAAGGAGGGAAACTCAGAGATGGCTGCACTGTAATATGTCCTTGCCCTAATCATTCCAACTACAAATTCAAGTGCAGGTACTACCCAAACTATAGATGGTAGTTCCAACAGGCTAAGCGTATGGGGACACATGACTCTGCAGGAAAATAGGTCATTTAAGCAGATCTATACTCTCAAAGGTATGAGCCTATGCAAGGACAAGCAGAGACCAGGGGCAGGCATTACTTGGGGGCTGAGTCTGGGAATGAGGAGGAGAGGAAGGTGGTAGAGAAACGAGAGGTATGGTAGGATGTCCCAAGAACAGAGAGGGAGGCAAGGAAAAGGCACCAGGAGAGAGGAAGGCAAGGAAAAGGCACCAGGAGAGAGAGGTACAAGGGAGAGGGAAGAAGGATGGCAAGGAGAGCAAAGAAGAGACAAAAAGGGGAAAGAAGAAGGATACACACTTCTTCTGTGTCTCTGGCTTCCCTGCTATTAGGAGCATCCTGGGAGATAGAAGCCATAGCATGGGCTTTGGAGTTTTGCTCACCTTCTTTCCAAGGATCAGCCAGCAGAGAGAAAGTTAGAAGCCAGAAGAAAGAGAAGTGAAACGGTTAGCCAGGTCGTGACACCACCAGAGGGAAGCAGAAGCCTCCATCCAAGACTGATACTTGAGGCATGTTGCCAGCAAACCAGGAAATCCTCTAATCATCTATGGAGGAGGAGTGGAGGTCCACAATAAAGATGGCGCCTGCGTTCGAGGACAATGGGATTAGGAGCAAGAGGTCCAAAACTAGGAGACAATGCAGCAGTGCAAATGAAGGGACAAAGGCCCTGGTATGGTCCTTGTGAAAACAAGACACTCAGGCAGGTGACCCCAAAACATTTACTTCTTTTGGCAGAATATCTGTAGCTGATATTCACGTCTGTTTGTTCATTGTTTGTCATGTGTCCACCTGCCACGAAGGTATCGTCTGTCTTAATAAACCTATAAAAACAGAACCCACAGACTTTACCCTCTTGAGTAGGGGATTCATGAGGGTAGCAAACATGTTGGTATTTGGTGAGTGAATTTTGATGGGGACGGTCGATCTATTGGTAGGGAAGACGGTATAAGCATAGACAATGACGTTGATCAAAATGGTGCTGCTGACTCTGAGGATAGTGATGAGAGTGAAGACGGTGATAAGGCAGGTGGTAACAGTGGCAGTGCAGAAAGCAACAGACATGGAGTTCTGTTCCTGATGGGGGTAGAAATTCTGGTGATGGTGGTCAGAATGAGGAAAATGATCTCTGCAAAGTTAGGTCACCACTTATGAAATACTTTGTGTGTGTGTGTGTGTGTGTGTGTGTGTGTGTGTGTGTGTGTGTGAGAGAGAGAGAGAGAGAGAGAGAGAGACAGGGAGACAGAGACAAAGAAACCGAGAAAGAGAAAGAGAGATATCATCTATAAATCACTCATTAGACTAGAGTAGCATGTGCCCCAGAACCCTTCCTAGAGAAACATCACAAGTGGCCAAAGTCAACAGCCACTGTTTTCTCCTAAAATGCCTAACAACAACAACAACAAAAAAAAGAATAGTAAATCTGTGGACACTTTTCCTTTCTCTTTGGAAATGTTCACTGGATTTTGTTATACATGGAGACGTTCACCTAGGAATTCCCTGGGGGAATTTTGAAATTATACATAAACTATACTAACTGAAAGGAACCTCAAAACTCATCTGAACTGTGTGGTTCTCAACCCAAATACACATCAGAACCTCCTGAGGATTTTTTTCTTCACAATATTGGTGCCAAAACCTCATTCCATACCAACAACCTGAATCAACATCCCAGAGTTGGGAGGCTGGCATGATATTCCAAAAACATTCCTCAGATGGTTTTCTTTTAATCAACTCTCCTGATTAAGAACCTTCTATTTTACAGAGGAGACCAGCAAAAGCCACCACACAATACTTAGTGGTAGAGCCACAACCAGAATAGGGATCTTTGCAGCAAGTTCGGAGCTATTCTCCCTGCATGCTGTCTACCCAGTCCGCATGGCTTGCTGTCTGCTCTCATTGCTACATCTGGTCTTAAAAAAAAAAAAAAAAAAAAAAAAAAAAAAAAAAAAAAAAAAAAAAATGCCTGGGAGTGTCAGGACCTCAAGAAGAGGGAGAGAGGAAGTATAACAGAGAAACCAAGAATCTGGACCAGAACAATGCCTGGCTTCCCATGAAGCACATCCCAGGGGGAGCTCCAAGGTGAAGGGACATCCCAAACCCAGCCCCTCTCTGCACCCCAACTTGCTTTCCCACCCCACCCACATCACTGCCCCATACTTAGGGTCCCTGGGGAGGCAAGAGCAATTGCAACTCCACAAACCCTCATCCCCCAAACCCTGGACTTGTTCCCACACTATTGCCAGCCAGCCCACCCTCCGGAGGCCCCCAAACCCAGAAGAAACATGCTCATACTTTCTTGGTGGGGACTTTGATCTTCAAGAACTCTGCCTCTCTGGCCAGCACCTGCCACGGGGCGTGTATCCGGACAAAGATGGATCCCTGGCTTTTACTCTGCAAGGTACAAAGGAAGAAGAAATGGAGACAGTTAGAAGGACATAGCTTAAATTCCTGTTTCCCTAGCTCTCCCAAACTAGAAGCCCCGACCTGGCATTTCTTCAGTTTCTGGTGTTTGTTCTCTTTAACAAAACACCAGGGTCCTGTCCCCTCCTGCCCTTATCTAGTCACCAGCTCTGTTCCAGAAGGGCCCTCATCAAAAACCACAGGGTAATGTTCCCAAAGTGTGGTCCCTGGAGGCTTGGTGGCTCCAGAAGAAAAGAAGAATTAAAACAAGTATGTTCCCAAGATTTGAAACATAAGCAATTACGATTTTTGCAAAAACCCTATTATAGTCTTCATAACAAGTAGGGAGTTTACCTTTGCTAGCATTCAGTGAACAGCCTGCAACTCACCCCATTCACATATTTGTGCTCTATCATGCTCGGTCATAGCCTCAAATGACAAAAGTGGCTCACCTAAGCCCCAAAGTAAGGATACAAATAATAATGTAAACAGGGGCGCCTGGGTGGCTCAGTTGGTTAAGCGTCTGACTTCGGCTTAGGTCATGATCTCACAGTTCATGGGTTCAAGTCCCGCATCAGGCTCTGTGCTGACAGCTCAGAGCCTGGAGCCTGCTTCGGATTCTGTGTCTCCCTTTCTCTCTGCCCCTTCCCAGCTCTCTCTCTCTCTCTCTCTCTCTCTCTCTCTCTCTCTCTCTCTCAAAAATAAATAAACATTAAAAAAATTTTAACAATAATTATAATGTAAACAGTACAATGTAAAATGACATCATCAACATAAACCATGAACAGGGCTCCAGTGTGAATGTGGAATATGAATCTATGACTCAGGACAAGGAATTCCATGAGTACATAGACTTCACCCAAAAAATATAAAGGAAAGGAAATGCAGTGATGAGCATCTGAAATTTAGGTCATATTGATTTAGTAATCCATTTGGCCCTGGCCACAGTATGTGTGATAAAAACTGGTCAGGGAGTCCCTGGGTGGCTCAGTTGGTAAAGCGTCCGACTCCAGCTCAGGTCATGATCTCACAGTTTGTGGGTTTGAGCCCCGCATCAGGCTCTATGCTGACAGTAAGAAGCCTGCTTGGGATTCTGTCTCTCCGTCTCCCTCTCCCTCTCCCTCCTTCTTCTTCTTCTTCTTCTCTCTCTCTCTCTCTCTCTCTCTCTCTCTCTCTCTCTCTCGTTCTGCCCCTCCCCTGCTAGCTCTCTCTTTCTCTCTTTCTCTCTCTCTCTCTCTCAATAATAAATAATAAACATTAAAAAATTTTTGGTCAAATTATGATGTCAAGCCATCAGTTTCTCCCCATCTTCAAATAAAACCTCAAATTTTTTTCAAAACAAACACAAAAAGAAAACAACTACCTCTGACCTTAATTCAATTAGTTTTGTCACTAAAGAATGAAAGGAACCAAAACAAGTCAGAAAAATGGGCAAAAGCCCCATTATTGGTGAGAAGCTTCTAAAACCACCTGCAGAGTTCATCACAAACGCGGTGTTTGCAGAGAAAGCAGAGCAAGCAGGCAGCACCATGCCTTCATTGGATGACTGTCGGAGATCACCTAAAACCCGTGCACCGTGGTGGGAAGATGCTGGTGTGCCGGCCAGCCTGCTACTGATGTCAGGGGGCAGCGTGGGAATCAGGTCCTAGTGAGTGTGCTCCACAGACAGACGTGCTTGTAGCTTCTTGACCCCCCCAGGCCCCCTGAGGCTTCTACTGAATTACGGTGTATTTTGTGAAGCAGGAAGCACGGAGACCAGTACCGAGAAGACACCAACTCTGCATGCGACAAAGGTATTCCCGCTCACGTAAAAGGTGTCCCCTTTGAAAATCATTCCCCAGCTTCATTCATAAAGACCAGCTGGTGTTCATCAATCCATTCTCTGGTCTTGGTTTTGTGCTGAAGATAACAGTGGAAGCCATTCACATCCAGCCTCTTACCATCGGCTTTTCCAGTGTGCTAGGCAGAGAAACAGGTAGCAAACCAGAAGACTGCTCTCCCCATTGAAGTATATGGACTACTGACGGTGCTCACAGGACAATGGAGAAGATAAAGAGACACTTTATGGTGTTCAGAATGCAAGTGAAGACTATCTCTATGATTCTGAAATGTGGGCGCACAATACATCCAGTAATTCACATACCCAGAACCTACTCCCCACTTCGAGGATGAAAGCTTATGATTTAAAAAAGGAGAAGAAGGAAGAAGAAATGAAGATTTTGTATGAAGACTGAACCATGGTATGAAAGTCTTGGAGGATCCAGAGTTTGCAAACACCTGAAAATAAGAGCCATGGCCATGATGCGTATATACTGAGTGCATATCATGCGCCAGCACAGAGCCAAACAGTCATGTGTTTTAGAACAAAGAAGATGTACGGCCACACCGTCAGGCAGGGACTATCACTGTCTCTCTTTTACAGTTGAGGAAATCAAGACAGGGAAAATTTAAATAATTTGTCCAAAGTTACACAGATAGTGTGACAAAAAGGTATTCGGATCAAAGCAGTCTATGCCCTACCTGATGACTTTCTTGGCCATGGAGGCAGACATAACACACTACTGGGCAAAGTGAACAGCCACCTCCAAGAGCTGTAGCAGAGCATAAAGACACACTTTTCAGACTAAAGTCAAATCAAAGGATGGATAAGGAGTATACAAGGCAGTCCTAAGATAAACACTCAACCTTCCGGCTTCCATGGATGACATAGTTCTGACCAAACACTGGCAGTGGCTTTCAGCAAGAAATCTCCTCAATTTCCATGTCTGTCTGTGGTTACACTATCCAGGAGTACTAGACAGAGTTATCAATCACTTGCTGCTACTTTGAACTGTAATTTAAGCTTTTCTAACTTAGTGAAAATGAAGGGTAAGAAAGGAAACCACCTGGGAAGCTGACCTGCACCCCCAGCTCTCCATCATGGCCCCAGAAAAGATGTTTGTGGTGAAAGGCAGTGAACAGTACCATCCTTCTTACTGAGATGAAATCATGACTATTATTGATTTTAATACATGATGTTTTGTCTTTATTTTTAAATTGCGATGAATGGTTTTTTGTTTTTGGTTTTTTGTTTTTTGTTTTTTTAGAGAGAGAAAGAGAGAGTGCAAGCAAACAGAGGGAGCAGAGAGAGAGACTCCTAAGCAGACTCCACACTCAGCACAGGGCCCAATGTGGGGCTCGATCCCACAACCCTGGGATCATGACCTGAGCCAAAATCAAGAGTCGGACGCTCAACGTATTGAGCCACCCAGGCGCTCCGGTGATGAATGCTTTTTTTGAAAGTTTGCATAGAATTGGTAGCTCAAGTGTGCACTGAAGTGGCTACAGATGTTCAAAGTTTGAGGAAGGAATGAGAAAGCAAGGGTCAAATCTCATGACCTTGGTGGCAGACTGCTAGCTGTCCCCTGAAAGCCATTATCATCTCCTTCATCCACTTTAAAACTAAGTGTATAGCCATCCAGAATCAAGTCTGTATCTCCCCTGCAGTTAGATGTAACCATAATACTAATCATGAAGCAGCTGCCGGCCACCCTCTTCAAAGACAGTGTGCAGGTTCATTGTCCTCCCTACCCTTGACCTGCTGCCTGGAACATGGAGACAAGCATCTCAGACCTTGAGGTCAAAGTCAAGGCCAGAAACAGCAAAGTATCAAGAGAAAAGCCGAGTCCTAACCTCTCAGAGTGTTGTAACTTCCCTGGCTGTCCCGGGGATTTTTACGTGAGACATAAAACTGTTGAGCCCTTATGATTTTAGAGGATCTATTAATTGCAGCCCAACCTGTTTGCTCATTGCCTCCAGCAAAGCATACTTCATTCTCCTCAACTGGAACTTGTTTTAAATGAAGATAAAGGCTGGTATGCAATCATGTGGTGCTAACATCCAGTCATGACCCTTTCAACCCAGGCAATACTGTTACCCTCTCCTAAAAAAGAAAATCACACAGGGTGCCTGGGTGGCTAGGTCAGTTAAGGGTCCGACTTCGGCTCAGGTCATGATCTCATCATGGTTTGTGAGTTCAAGCCCCTCATCGGGCTCTGTGCTGATAGCTCAGAGCCTGGAGCCTGCTTTGGATTCTGTCTCCCTCTTTCTCTGCCCCTCCCCCACTCACACTCGGTCTCTCTCTCAAAAATAAATGTTAAGAAAAAAATTTTTTTAATTAAAAAAAGAAGAAGAAGAAAAGAAAATCATGGGAGCTGATGTGAAACATTAGCTCATGTGACTGGCCATGTCTCCTGAAGAAAAACACATACTTGAAAATCCCTGAGCAGAACCATCCCCAAATGCAGAAGCTCTCTTTACTAACCCAGGAATCTAAAATTGGAGATAAATATAGATTGAGCTTTAAATTAAAAAAATGGTTCCCTTCTTCTCCAGGCTCAATTGACTTCCATTCTTCCCCGTATTTGAATTCTCTCAAGCACAGCAAGGGAGTGGAAAGAGCTTGGGCTTCAGATAAAAACAGATTAAGACTGGAATCCTGGATTTTATAGCTGGAGGACGTTGGACAAGGCACTGAACCAAAGGAGCCTCAGTTTCTTTATCTGAATAAGGATGAGAAATGTTGCAGGTCTGTTGTGAGGATTGAAGACAGTGTGTGAGGTCCCTGCCCCAGGGCCTGGCACACAGGCCATCTGAGACGTATCTATGGGCCATGACCATGGTGATTCCCTCCACCCAACTGAAATGACAGCTTTCTGACTGCAGGGACAGCATCTAATGCTTCTTTTGTGTTCCTCAAGCACTTCCCACAGGGCTGGACACATAGGAGATCCTCCCTGAATCTCTGCACTCAATAGAAAAACTCAGGGAAAACCAGTTCCTGTTCCATTAAAATTGTGACTAAGTAATCCTTGTTTACTGCCCTTGAACTTTTAAAATTATCTACAGGATTTTCAAAATGTCCCATGTGTCCTAAAGGAATTCACAGGTTGAAAATAGAGCACATCTCCAGACTTTGAGGACAATGTCGGAAAACATGACTCTCTGAAATCAACACAAAATTCAACATAAACAGTATATAAGAGCTTGCCTACCATGGCATATAACCCATCTCTGGAAGATATTTTATAAACATATCATCAATGCGACCAGAGGGACTCCCAAATCACATCAGGCAACCAAAATTCAAGTTCACGTAAAACAATCTACAACATGTAATTTGGTTCTGGTCATCAGACAAAGAAGAACCAGTGTCCAAAGACTTCTCTGAGCAAGCACAAGCACATCCATCTTGGGGACGCAACTATCCCAGAGGCAAGAAACGTGAAATATACAACAGAGCCATAAAATCTCTCCAGCTCAGCTGCAATGTCTTGTGCCACTCCTTTCACTATGGTTCTGTTTTCATAAAACCCTACAAATTCTGTCTGTCCAGCTCCCGGGTGAAGATGACTGTGTCTCCCTCTTTCTCTGGTCAAAGGAAATGAATAGTATATGTAGGGCTCAATACCATCCATACTTTCAGGCATCCACTGGGGGCTTTGGAAGGTAACCCCATGGATAAGGGGGCCTCCTGTACTCTTCAGTCATAACCTGACTTTTGGTTTTCTAGGTCTCTTTTAAGTTGTGCTGTCACTTGGTTTCCTAGACCTAGTCACCACTAACTACATTAATGGAGCACAGAGTTCACCAAGCGAAGCAGGTCCCCATCTCTAACCAGTGCCTTGCTTAATCGGCCAGTTTCCCACCCTCTCCCTCCTCCCTTCTTCTCTAAAGTTGCCTAGACAGCAGGCCCAATCAAATGCACCTTCTCTAAGGCACACAGTACCTCTGCCCTCTCCCTGGACTCCAGCCACATAGCCCTTCCCACTGTTCACCAACTGCTCTAGCCAGTGTCCCACTTCAGAACCTGCTTGTAAGCTATTTCCTCCTCTGCAAAGTCCTCCCCACCCTCAGACCTAGCCAACTCCTAACTGGTTCTCAGCTAAACATTCCTTCCTCCAGAAGACCTTTTCTGAACCCAGGATTATGCCTGGTCCCCCCTCTTGCCTGCATGGCTCCTGTCCTTGTCCTTCATAGCAATGGCCGACATTGCAATCACGGTGAGTAGGTGTTTAATGCTTGCCTTCCTGACAGACCTTAAGCTCTATGAAAACAAAGAATGTGTCTATCTTGTTGACTGCTTTGTCCTAAGCAGCCAACACAGTACTGACATATGGTAAACACTCACTAAATAAATATCTACTGTAACTTCAACATGCATAGATACCTAGTTCTGCTTAGATCTGTGATTAATTTTTTTAAAGAAGTTTACCTATTTATTTTGAGAGAGAAAGAGACAGAGAATCAACAGGGGAGGGGCAGGGAGAGAGATTGCGAGAGAGAGAATCCCAAGCAGACTCTGTGCTCCATGCACAGAGCCTTGATGCGGGGCTTGATCCCACAAACCATGAGATCACGAACTGAGCTGAAATCAAGAGTCGGAGGCTTAACTGACTGAGCCACCCAGGCGCCCCATCCTGTGATTAATTTCTAAAAATTGGCTACCACAGCCCAGAAAGTAACTGGTGACCTTTGGCCAACCACATTTAAATCTGGTTCTATTCTAAGAGAATAATTCAATTACCCTTAACTGTCATTTCTGAACTGTTTTCTCATGTTAACAACCCAAGTTATTCAAGATTCCACTTGACCAGGAAACTTATGAAGACCTTGCAGGAGGACCTCTCCATTCCTAACAGGAGCCCCCAGCCCTCACTGCATTTGCAGACCACTGCTTCCTTTCCTGGAGGCCTAACCCATCTGCACACATTCATCTGGTGCTCATAAAACACAATCTGAACTGAGCTGGGACCACATAATACCTGGAACCTCTCTACCTGATAGCATTAAAGGGTACTGTAGTATTAAGGAAAACAATCAGGGATACGTTGGAAAATAAAAGGGACATCAAATGTAAAAGTCTTTGGTATCTTTACTTGCCAAGTATCAGACTTCCATGGTACCATTCAACATTCTCAGCAGAGGATGCATCCAAAGCAGAGCCAGCTGATGGGCATGTGGTGAATTTCAGAAGAATGCGCTGATTTGGCCAAAGTACTCTGGAGATAAAGAGGCCTCCAAAGATAGCTAACGTATCTTTCTCAAGTAACAAATGAAGACCTAGAACTCAGGAGACTCCGCTGCTTGGACATGGACATACAGCCAGTTAGTAGCAAAGCCAGGAATGAAATCCAAGTCTCCTGACACCAAGGCTCCATCCCATAATCCCCGTGTGGGATGGCAGCACACGTCCCCAGGGGCTCCGATGTGTCTGAGGTCAATCCTGAGCCTCTCCCTTCACAAGAAATCGGGCAAATGAGGGATGGAGGAACAGCAGTGTTAGAGGAGGGAACTGTACCCCCAGCCACCTCCCTCCAGTGTTCCCACCACTGCTCAAGGCCCTTGGCAGGGACCAGAGACCGAGCACTCCTATTGAGATTATCCATATTGTTTATGTCTTGCTGTTGTTATCCAAAGATTGCATGTGGCTTTGCAAGACCACGTCTTCCCTCTAGAGAAACAAGAATGAATGGGAGGCAGCCCTAGCCAAACACTGGAAACCGATACTCCACAAGCCTCCTTCCCACGCAGTCCTGCCAAGCCACCTCAACGCTGACCCCAGACGCCTGAGTGTACTCTGGTCCCGAGCCCTGCTGTGAGCTGAGAACATCAGCTGCAGCACATCGTGGCCCATGAATGGGGCTGCCAGAGGAAGGGTGGGGAGATGAGCATGTAGACATGGAGAGGGACAAAGCAGGGACAGACTTATCTAAGATATCACCAACCTAGGCCATCTTGGATCAGCAGGGACCACAGGCATATGGTCCCACAGTGAGGGTGAGAGAAGCCCTCTGTGACTCCCACGTTCTCAAATCACCACAGCTGATGTGCATACACTAGAGGAGTTCTACCAGGTGGTGCTGAGACCGGGGCTGGGGCAGCCATCACCACAGACTAAAGAGGAGTGTGGAGAAGTGGCCCTGAGACTTTTGAAATGTGAGCAGGAAATGAGGGGGTCCTCACAACTGCTCCATCTGAGGAACACCACGGTCTACCTGTGTCACTGTTAAGACCAAAGTCTTCACTTGCCTTCAGCCATCCGGAACTTCCAACCTATGGTCAGGGAGTGGGCTCTGGCCTGACTTCCTGGAGACCCAGGGACTTAGAATTGAGCACAAGTAAGAATGTCCTGGCTGGAGGAGGAGAGACGAAAGCTTGCCTTTCTGAGAAGCCATGGATGAGAGCAAGGGAACCCTCTCTTGAACCCTAGCCTCTCCAGACCAAGGTGGGGATGGGTCAGTGATCAACAAAGGCAAAGGGTAGGACTGAATGCCCACCTAACCCTGTCCCAGAAACCCAAAATATACCTGTGGCATGTCCCCTCTTACAGAAAAGACTTCACATAGTCCCCAACCAAAGATTCAGGACAACCTAGCCAGGGTCCTATGGAAATTACAATTCAGCCAATCTTGTCCTTTATTGAAAGCAGCCATCCCCAAAGTTCCTGGAAGGGGAAGAGACACTCTATGCCAGGAAGATCTCTAGGGTCAGCTACCAAAATGGACAGGTGCCCAGAAGCGATTATCTCTGGACCCATACTGTAGTGTCTACTGTGTGTATCACCTATTACTGCACTCCAGACAGGAGCCCTCTAGAAAACCTCTGCTCAAAGCCCAGGTGAAGATGAAGCAGTGAGAGGGAACCTAGGAGAGCCAAGGAGTCAGACCCTCTTACACACCAAGGGCTGAGAGAACCTGTTCTCCCACCAACCCCTGAGTAGAGGCCCCCAAGGGCAATACAGCACCCTGGAAGGAGTATCACATGAATAGAGTGCGAATAAGTGTTCTCTGGGTCTCATTCTACTTCAAAAATACTGCAGAAGAAATGGGGGGAAATCTTCACCATACATGACACGACATGGGAAGGCTGTGGGTACTTGGGCCTGAGGACCCAGTCCTGGAGCTTGGCTCTGTCACACCAGCTGCGCCATTTATGACAAGTCACCAAAGCTCTTTTTTTTTTTTTTTTTGAGTTTATTTATTTTGAGAGAGAGAGTGAGAGAGAGAGAGCACACACATGTACATGTGAGATGTAGGGGCAGAGAGAGAGGGAGAGAGAGAGAATCCCAAGCAGACTCCACACTAGTGAGGGGCCTGACATGGAGCTCGATCTCACGAACCATAAGATCATGACCTGAACTGAAACCAAGAGTCGGATGCTTAACCAACTGGGCCACCCAGGGGCCCCATCACCAAAGCTCTTGAAACTCAGAGACAATGTTAAAATAATTGTAAAAATTAATAATAATACTACCTGGAGGAGAAAAGGATGAACTATACAATGACACACGTAGAATCTTCTGCGGAGTAGATAGGTTTGTTACCTCAATTCTGATGATGGCTTCACAGGTGTGTACACATATCAGAACTCAATAGATTTGATGCTTTAAATATCTGTGGTTTATCACAGGTCAGTTGCCATGTATAAAGTAACAAGCTAAACAGAATCCATCAGCCAGGGACCAAATTTCTACAAAAATAGAGGACAAAAATGCATCAGCCCTTAAGATGCTGGCAGAAAGGACAGGGCCTCTTGCAAAAACTAAGGAAGACTGGCAGGGTTGGGGGTGGGGCTGATGACCAGGTTGCAGGGACACATGGCCAGCCCCAGACAGAGGGGGAAAGGTCACAGATAAACCATAAGGAAAGACCGGACAAAAATGCTGCCCTTTCCTATTCGTCACAGTGAAACTATTTTGGACAGTCGACATCCCGCAAGTGGAATCAGATGCTGCAGAAGGCTAGCTCTCAGCGGTGTGTGGGCTTCCCACTCACCCCCAGCAGGACGCTGAGAGCATTTCAGTGCCCAGAGGAAGGAAGAGCAGATGCACAGAGGTGGGCAACAGGGCCCCCCGTTGGGTGGCCGATACATACTCAGACCGGGGATGATCAATAGGTCCTGGGTGGGCTGGCACAGTCCCAGTTTACTTCTCTTGCCTCATCATCCCATACTATACAGCACTGTAGCATTATCAAAAATGCTCCAGATCGGACAGTAAATCCTGGGGTCACCCTGTGATCAGCAACAAGCACCACTAAATTCAACAGCCATCAGACCTTTGGGCAGCAGTGCCCAGGATCTCCTTCCTGACCTTCCTTCCTTTGACCCTGTGATAAATGTCCCACTCAGAGAGAAGTATTTCCAGGCATTTAAAAGCCCACTGTATTACCTCTGAAAGTACCCTATCATTAATATCCCTCCTAACTCAAAACTTATGTGATTCTTTGATTTTGATGCTTTTCTTCCTCCCTGAAGACACTTCTATAAAACATTCAAGCTATCATTAATTAACTCCTCTCCGTCCCAAAGATGTGCCCTTGTCTTCTCTTAGCAGTGACTCACCTCTCCCCTAAGGAACAGCTCCACTATTTTCTGTGATTCAATCATCTCAACATAGTTCAATTGAACAAGTATTTATTGGACAACAACCGTGTGCTCTGCAATGTGCTAAGAATTAAGGGCATACAGAAGAAATATAAGCTATCATGCCATCACACGGCTTTCAGACTCTTTGGAAACCAGATGAACGATATCTAACACATAAAACAGATGAATAACATCATAACTAGGCAGTAATTAATGTCCAAATAGACAGGACAACTAGTGAATGTTCACTTGATTCTTGCTTCCCTTTCACTCATCAGTAATGCCAGACTTCTGCTCTGAAAGCAATTCTCCTGGATCTCAGCCTATGTTTTCAGTGACCTGATCCTATCACCAACTCCAGGGATGAGCCCAATTAGCCTGAGCCAATCAGCATATCCCTCCCCTAGGCCAAAACAATTGGTTCTGGAATATGTTTGTAATGCAGTCAGAACCAATACGATGTGAGGAAATGTTGGCCAGGGGTTCTGGAGAAAGCAGCTTTCTCTTTCTGGCACAAAACTCTGGGGAGAATAGTGGAAATCAATTTGCTCCATAAGGGGAAGACTGGGTCAGCCAAGGGACCACTGAGTAAACAGAAGACGAAGTAGAACCTGCAGAAGGTTAAGCAGAGAGATGGAGAAGTAGGGAGTCCTTGGGGACATCATCTGAGCTGTCAGATCAAGCTTCACCAAATTCACTTATGAGCTTTCCGATTACATGAGCTCATCAATTCCCTTTGTTGTTTAAGCCAGTTTGAGTCCGGTTTTCTGTCAGTGCAACCAAGAGTTCTCACTGCTGTGAGAAACCAGTGAAAGAGCTGCGTCTGGGCTAGAGGAGCCAGAGAGGATGCCTTGGAGAACAGGGAGCTTGAGTCATACTGTGAACACGGTATGATGGGATTTACATATGCGAACCGTTCTGGGTGGCACAGAAGAGAAGAGACAGGCAGACAAAGGTACAAGGAGGAATGTGTGCAGTGTGTGGAGACCAGCCTGCCTACAGTGGGGTGGAAGCTAGGGAGCCAGAGGGCTGAGCTGTGGGCTGTGCTGGCCACACTGCTCACTATGTTACTGCTGCCCGTGAACCTAATGACAGCGACCTGGACGGATCAACCCTGTACGGTCACCTAGATTCATTATATCTTCAACAGGAGAGAGAAGAGTAAGCGTCCCGCTTTTCAGGGAACCCTGAGAAAATGCCTTCCTCCTTTCTCCAGTGGCGCTCAAGTTGGGAATTTCTTCCTATTCTCCAGTGGGCCCAAAAAATACAATAGGTGGGCAGTGACTGCCCATCTGCTCTGCAGTTGGTCTAGACTCTGGTCAATAGAATAAAGGAACAAGCCTCCTTTGTGCCACTGTGATCTTCTGCAGGTCAGGGGAAGCAGGCTTCGTAAAGGCAGGGCTCTGGCTTTATTCTAGGGGCCATTCATCCTTCATAACAGAGATCTTATATAGGAGGCAGGGTAGACTTTGAACATGTACAAAGAAGCTGTAAAACCTTCCACAACACTAGTTTATGCTTTATTCGGGTAAAGAACCCTTTCTTCAAATATTTCAAAGGACTACCCTGGTTGAGCTGCGGAGGACCAGAACATCACCTGCTCAGCCATCTTTGGCCCTGATATAGTCTCTGTGCCACCTTTATGCAAACCACAAGAGGTGTACATTCCCCTTGGAAATGGGTGAAAGCTTCTGATTGTCACACTGACTAGGGAGCGCCACTGTCATTTAGTAGATGGAAGAATAGATGCCAAATATGCTTCAATGTTTTAGAAAGCCCCGCATGAGAAAAATTCTCTTTCCTGAAATAAACAGTGCTCTGTCAAGAACCACAACCCTAGAGCTCAAGGACCTGTAGTCGAAAACCAGCATGCTGCCGGCAGATTGATCAGACCAGACACAGAAGCGGGCGTTAGCAAATTATCGCACCAGTTGCCTGCCCCCACCCCACCAGACCCAGACTTAAGACATATTAAGGTAGAGCTTAATGAAATTAATTTATGAATAAAGGCTATTAAATTAACCAAGATCTAGATCTTGGATCTGATACTGAGGAGCTGATGAGGGACACTCAGGAAACGACCCATCATGGTGATGATTAAGAACAGAGGAGTTGACTATTTTGTGGGCTTCAAAAAATACTCAGAACCAGCCCGTCTGCTAAGAATGCTACGAAAATAGGGGCGCCTGGGTGGCGCAGTCGGTTAAGCGTCCGACTTCAGCCAGGTCACGATCTCGCGGTCCGTGAGTTCGAGCCCCGCGTCAGGCTCTGGGCTGATGGCTCGGAGCCTGGAGCCTGTTTCCAATTCTGTGTCTCCCTCTCTCTCTGCCCCTCCCCCGTTCATGCTCTGTCTCTCTCTGTCCCAAAAATAAATAAAAAAAAAAAAAAAAAAAAAAAAAAAACGTTGAAAAAAAAGAATGCTACGAAAATAATCCATTAGCCTAGAGTGGTCTGGGGGCCAGAGGATGAAGTAGATGGGGTCTCTGGGAAGCAGGGTACATTTAAGGAAGAGTCCAGAGAGACTCTGCCTACATCCCAGATCTTTCATATGCCCCTGTGTGATGATGGATATGGTAATGTAGTTTCTCTGAGACATGCTTCTCTTGTTGGTAAAACAGAAAAATGATCATCCGAAGCAGCAGCGCCCTCACGGAGCTCCTGTGAAGACTAGCAATGACACAAGAAAGGTACCTCTCATGACACCTGGCACATAACACCAACAGCAATTGAATTTTGCAGATGGTGTCTTTAGGCCAGAGGAATTTGAATTGAGGGGGTTTGTGCAATCCGGTTTCCAGCATCCTCCCTCTTTTCCCAGAAAAACCTGGCTCCTGGTTCCTAGGGCATTTTTTCCCCTATATGAAGCAAGAGACCAGTTTGGAACATGTACCCTCCATGCAGCCAAAACAGGCTTTTCCACAGCCGTGGGAGCACACTGCCGTGGGGCTGGCCCTGCCTGAGACCACCCATCCCTCCCTGTGGCCTCCAGTTGGGAAGAAAAGGGGTCATCAGCCATGCTAATTAAATCTACAGATGATAACAAACTGGGCGGAGCTGCAAACAGCACCAGAGAGGATGGGGAAATAAATGAGAAGGGACTTGGGGAGTTTAGAAAATATGGGACAGGAAATAACAAAATGAGATTCAATGCAGAAGAATGTGAATAACTAACTGGGGGGAATAATCAGAAACATAGACACTGGTGGGGGGAGGGCTGGGAAAAGGCTGGGAGATGAGGAGTTAGGCAGGTGACAGGTGGCAAGTGGGAGAATGGGTAGCAAGAGGTGAGCGACAAGGAAGGGATGGAAGCCTAGTGGTGAGGCCACACGGATAAGGGGCTGGTGTCAGCTGAGCCGGTGCCCCAGCTCCCACCGGGCTGGGCGATGCAGCATTCTCCAAGGCTCACTTTCAAAGGCAGTCCTCCATGCAAGCTGCAACTCAAGTCACACCTGCTCCAAGAAGCACTTCCGGACTCTTAAAGCAAGGGACACTGGTCTCCTCACATGTCACTCATCTGTGACATGCATCACCATGTCTGACTGTAGGCATCTCTGACTTCCTTGCCTCCAGGGCGACAAAGACCCAACTCTGGAGCTCACTGGCTCCTCCTGAAGCCATGTGCTAAGCCACTAAGCCCATAGTAGGTTTGCAACAAAAAGGGGGAGGAGGCAGTGACATCATCTCAACACAACAAAGGGAAGAATTTCTCTCCTCTTCATGGGTCAAGATGATTTCTGAGGCTTCTCTGTCTTTATCCCTATCCTGGTGCAAGTAGCCTAGATCATGGTGTCCCGGAATCAAACACGTGTTGTCTGTTTAGCCCTTTTTCAGGCCAGAACACAAACCAGAGGTCACTCAGGGTCCAGGGAAAAGAGGACGAATAATGGGTTTGGGGAACACGATGAAGCATACACTCCAGCCTCGGCTGACAATTGATGATGACTCTTCTGATTTGGCTGTGATGCAGGCCGTGGCTTCGTAAAACTACAGGGGTTTCCCTGAGGCACTTGCCTCCTTTACGCAGAAGCTTCCATGCTCAACAGCAATTGGGAGAACAACATGTAACTCATTCTCTGGGAACCTAAGTGAGGCTCTGCAGAGAAGTCATCGCTGCTGGGGGCCACTGTCAAGTCAAGCTCTTAGAAGAAAGGCAGGAGTCCCTCATTAAATCCAAGAACACCACTGTTCTCACTAAACATGTGTGTTTCAAGGGATAAAAGGAGCAAACACCAAAAATTTACTTTGAAGCTAAGCTTACTCTGGCATCAGGGACAACTGGAGGGGAAAGTCAAGAACCAAACATGCAAAAAATCTGCCTCTGAGAAGCTGGGGGACGGGAGTATTTTTAGAGCATCTTCTCGGCATAGCAGGTTTACCATATCCCAACCCAGCAGGATCCTCCACTATTGCGAGGTCTCTGCGGAAAGCAAGCCCCCCCGTCTTTCCTGCTCTCCCGGACCCACGCTATTCCAGCACCACTTCCCCCCGAGGACGAGCAGTGGGAGAGACTAGGCATGAGCTGATGACACAGAGCTCCAGGTCCTGGTGCCAGCTGTGCACTTGTACCTTAGGGACGTCACACCCGAGCCTCTCTGGGCCTCTGCTTTCTGCTTACCTGTACAACAATAAGGTTGAACTCAGAAGGTTCCCTTGCACTGACAGATCTTTGACTCCATGAAAGGTGGGAGTTTTCTTAGCAATTCATCCTGAAGCACGGGCCTTTCAGTCATTCTACCGCAAAAGTAAGTTGATGGGCTGCAAAGCCCCCCATCCTCCCAGGGGTAAACTAGAGTACAGAGTCACAAAAACTACTACCGCCTAAACAGAATATTTCTTCTGTCTTCTTTCCCCAAGGCTCCCAACCCTATTCTCATATTCCAAAACTTGAAAGGGTCAAAGGTCCAACTCGGGAGAAGGCACCTCTCTGCTGGAAGAAAAATACAGCAGACATCAGCCAGCAAGAGTACTTACCAAACGTTAGTACTTACCCTAACCAAGTCGGCCCTGTACAGTTGTAAAGGCCATGTAATGCACAAAAATGTCACATTACTAGGGGGTCCTAACCATAGAGAAGTTATCTTAGAGTTGACAGTTTTCTGACACATGGCAGTAAAGTGTCTTGATCTAACAAAATCATGTTAAAACAATTTTTTTTATTTTTTAAATTTTTTTAATGTTTACCTAGTTTTGAGAGAGAGAGAGAGAGAGAGAGAGAATGCAAGCACAAGCAGGGAAGAGGCAGAAAGAGAGAGAGGGAGACACAGAATCCAAAGCAGGCTCCAGGCTCTCAGCTGTCAGCACAAAGCCCAAAGCAGGGCTCCAACTCACGAACCATGTGATCATGGCCTGAGTCAAAGTCAGACACTTAACCTATTCAGCCACCCAGGCGCCCCTTAAAACAATTTTTACAAGAATGGAAGCAAGGCATCTTGAGGAAGGGAGACCTTTTTCTAATTGGCACAAAGATATCATATGGACTAGCTGTGGCCCCCGTCTTAACCCTGGATGTTGACCCACAGGAAAACAACCAGAGAGGGGACAGGAGAGCTCAGTGTCCCTTCCAGTGCCCCAAAGCAAAACCTGCTCTCAAGAATCAATAATCTGGAAAAGTCTTCACAAGTTGTAAATGACCGGTAGGTCAAAGCAGAACACCTCCTGTGAATGAATATATATATATATATATATATATATATATATATATATATATATATATTAAAGGATCAAGCAAGGCAATAATTTCTTAAAGACTGGGTGCATGCCTTCCCCCATCAAGTCCCAAGGCACCCAACACAATGCTTATAGCAAAGTAAGCACCCCAACAGCTCACTGGAATGAAGGGAACCAATGGAGGAATGGAGAACCTACTAGTGGGTAATCAAAGAATCCAGGACTCCTATGTCCTAGCCTACAAAGAAACCATGGCTGGGTAGGAAGCCCAACACACTCCACTTCAAGTCCCTTCAATAAGTCCTGCACACAGGACATGCTCAGGGAGCTTCATGGGCGTCTCTGAAACCAGAGAAAGTTAGAGATACACAATCTTCTAAGTTCATTTTATTCATCCCTGCAACCAAGAGAATCAGAGAAGCAGTCCAGAAAATAGTCTCAGGATGTCCATCAGCCTTAACAAGGTTCAGGTAAATGAGACAGGAATAAAATACGTCTGCTGTCCTCCCTCTCCTGATACCCAGCTGTTTCAGAGTGCTCTCCATTGGACCCTCCACCTGCCTCTGTCTTGCTCTGAAGGGTCTGTGCCTTGAGCATTCCCTCATCCTGGCTCACCTGCCACTTAACCCACATCCTGTCCAGCTAAGGGAGGCCCTGGATGTCCTGAAGGAGCTCACAGTCTAACCCCGGATTCCCATGCTGTGAGATTACCAAGAGACTGATGTGTCAGTCTATGACAAGGCAACCCCCAGAGGCACTAAAGCCTGGGGTAGACCTGCTCCCACAATGCTGAACTGTGACAGGGGCTTGAACACCTTCTGCTACCAGTGACTCACAGCAGGCATGAAGGCCCATGGGGAGGCTGATGAGGGAGAAGACAAAAGTCCAGGGGTATCTCTAAAGAGGCTCAAAAATCATGCCACCTAGTTGATGGTTACACAGTTCTGTGAATATACTAAAAATGACTGGGGAAGCTTTTAGGGTATTAGAATTCCATTTCCATTTTTTTCAAATCATGCTACCTAGACCTCCACTTCTGCCCACAAAGAGGACCAGCCCTGTTAGGACTCTGGAAGAGCCTCCTGGATAGTGCTTCCCCAAGAAAAGGATGTGCCCATGGTCCTGGGAGAAGACAGGAAAAGAAATGGGTCCAGAATCTGATGGCCCTACTATTCCTTCAGTATGACTTTGGTGGTGATCTAACTACTCTGATCCCTGGCCCACAGAGTGGAAGAAATGGCAACCTTCACAAGACTGCTATGAGGAGCCGGTGTGAAGAAGTGTGGGAGACACCGTCTACGGGCATACGCATGGCAGGTACACATCTTTGTATTTCCTTTGGTGATAGGAACCACTGCACTTGGGCCTTTTCTTTTTCTCAATATTTGGTAACCTGGGCAGGTCAGCAAGGCTAGTATATGTGACCAACTTCTATACTGCTGTAAATAAAAAAGACAGGGGGTGAGGACTGGGGAGGTTACAGGTCCTGCCAGGGTCGGAACTGTAATTTTTGCTCGAAAGTGCTGAAAGCAGTTTTCTTTGTCTCTCTCATGATACCTGGTGTCCCTGGGCTCCTGAATTCTGGCCTGTGTCCTCTGGCTCTATCACTGAGCTGCCCAAGCCTCTGACTGTGGACAACTTTTACGTTGCTGTACAGATGACAAATCTGGGACTGCGTGGGCAAACACTGGCCAAGTCATTTTGCACCGCATGGCTGTTGCATTCCCCTCCCCATCCATGCCCCTGACCTGTCTCTGACTCACTGGAGGGACCATGGCTGGCACCCGTCCAGCACGCTGGGGGGAAGCCAAGGGGAGTCTGCTCAAAGACTCAAAGAGGCTGGGAAGAGCAGGTCCTAGCAATGAGGGATGGGCCGAGCTGGAGCATCATCTCTGGCTGCTCTTCTAGCCATTCCGTCAACACATCGGGACAAATGAGGTGTTTCTGTCAATCACCGAAGATGCATGGCATCCCAACTGAATCCTCCCTGAGCTGATGCGGCTGCTTGGGAGACATTCAGCATCTAAAGAAGCTCCTTGTCCAGGCACGGTGAAGTGTTCTAGAGGAAAGGCTCTGCAGGTGGCCAGAGCATATGTGACAATCTGCATGGGGAGCTGTAAAGCGTATCAGGGCTCAGTGACAGCCTCACAGCCTTCTTGAGGGGCCTCTCAGCCCCGGGGACACCAGCTATGGCCGTGAAGCAGTAACATGGCCCTACTCCCACCCCGACCGAGGGATACCCACAGAAGCCCAGACTTCACACCCACACGTGGGAAGATGGGAATAAAGTCCTCAAGGCTCACTTCTTCCACACACAGCCATGGAGACCCCAGTCTGAACAAGGAGGGGCTCACAGACAGAAGCCCTACCCAGACCCTGCCCTCAAGTAGCATACAGACTAGGGAACCCTCCAAGAGGCTAGAAAAAAGGCCTGAAAGTCTAAGGGCTGAAGAAAAGTCAAGAGAGAGGGACAGCTAGGAGGAGTCTGGGCTTCCCAGTCCTTTCTCCTAAAGAGCCTTATTCAGTCAGTGTCCCGGGGCTCAGGTCACAAATGGCAGAGAGAAAAGAGGCTTCCACCTGACCTGCCATTCACCAGCTGGGTAAGCTTGGACTAGACACCTCAATCCCCTTCCCTTCCCTTCACTTGTGCAATGAATGGTGGAGGCAGACCTGTGAGGACCCTTGCAGCTCCAGGGCTATGTGCTTCTTCGATGCTTTACACTGAGTCACTTTTATTACCACAGCATGGCCTGTAGTCCATGCAATCCTCTGTGGTCACAGCCTCCTGTCCTTGCTTAGCCCCCAGCTTTGGCCTCTCCTTGACCCTGGCTTCTGTGTGCACCTGTAAAAGTGTACCTGTGGGCACACAGCTCCCTCCCAACCCTTCATGCCTCCTGCCCGCCTGCCCTGTTTTCTGACTTTATACCTCCCTGTCAAAACCTCAATCGTGGCTCCAAAGTTCTCCCCCAGCCAGCTCCTCAGGTCACCTTTCCCTGACTGTGTTTGTAGCTGCACAAACAAAACTTCGGAAAGCCCCTAAGAATAGGGTCCATGTCTATTTTCTATTCAGAACTCTCACCTGCTGAGCCATCATCTAGGTCAGGGGGCAGCAAGCTTTTCCTATAAAAGGGCAAACACTCAATATTTCAAAGTTTCGCAGGCCCCATTGTCTCTGTCACAACTACTCAACTCTGCTGATGTGCAAAAGCAGTCATAGTCAATACATAAATAAGTGACCGCAGCTGAATTTCAGTACAATCTTATTCACAAAAATAGGTGGTAAGCTGGATTTGGTCTGCATGCCACAGTTTGCCAACGATTAATCTAGGGCAGGTCTCACTGATAGACACACCTCCGCTTGGCCCTTCTCTCAACACTGTGATTGTCTATTCAAAGCTGGCACTATGGGTTTTTTTTGATGTTTATGTATTTTGAGAGGAGGAGTGTGAGCCCATGCACATGCGCAGGGGAGGGGCAGAGAGAGAGAGAGAGAGAGAGAGAGAGAGAGAGAGAGAGAGAGAGAGAGAGAGAGAGAAGCAGTGCAGAGCCCAACACAGGGCTCTATCTCACAAACCATGAGATCATGACCTGAGCTGAAATCAAGAGTGGGACGCCCAACCTACAGAGCCACCCAGGCGCCCCAAGCTTTTCGTCTTTTAACTGCTGGATCCCAGTCTAATACTGTGCCTCATATATACTATATATGTATATCCAATAAATGTCCTATTATCTCCCTGATATAATGGCACATGTTTCACATCTCATGACCTAGGGAGATCATCTCTAGGACAGACCCATGAGATATCAAGAGGCAGACAAGCCCCAATGTGAGGATGGCCCAGAGCCGAAACCCAGCCACACAAGTTTGTACAGCGCCTGCCAGGGAATGCAGGGGAGGGCAAGCTGGCCTGCTGGCCTCAGCACGGCTCTTGGAGGGAACTCCATTCTGCTACATCAAAGGGCGCACCTCTTGATCAAAAGTTTGGACCAGACACACTGCCTCCTGGATCTTCCTCCATCTCCTCCCACACTAACTAACCCCGACTAATAGCCCTCCAGGGACCGGGATCAACCATGGAGGGCAGACATCTGTGGGAGCTTCCAGGGCCTTTCATCTGAACCCATAGCAGATGCCTAGCGTCTACCACCAACACATTCATTATGCTGCACAGGTAAGACGGAGCATCCAGACCCATCAGGCCATTTGACTCAAGATATCCTTGTGACGGACTGGGAGGATCCTCATTCTACAGAAGACCAGACTGAGCTCAGAGAGGCTGTGACTTGCTCAAAATCACGGCAGTAAGTGGCAGAACTGGTCCCAGGGCTTCAACATGATGTGAGCACTACGAAAAGCTGATGTGACCAAGGCTGCATCTAGAACAGCAGAGAGGAGGACTCTTTTCTCACTGATGCATTTCAAGGGAGCAGAGGGACAGACAAACAAGAGCCCATTCTGGGGAGAGACATGAGAAAAGAAGAACTCAAGACCACATCCAATGAAAAATGGATGAAGGTGTCTGAGTAGAGAAGGCAAGGGTATGGGTGAGGGATCACGATATTCAGCCACCTGAGAAAGAAGTAAATGTCCCTCATAGTCCACTGTCTGGCCATGCCCCTCCTCCCCTCCCCCCAAAAAAGAGATAGACAAACCAAGAAACAGACTCTCATCTATTGAGAACAAACTGATGGTTGCTGGACATTAGGTGGGCAGGGGGACAGGTGAAAGAGGTGATGGGGATTAAGCAGTGCACTTGCTGTGATGAGCACCAGTGGTGTATGGAAGTGCTGAATCCCCATATTGTACACCTGAAACTAACTGTATGTTAACTAACTGTAACTTAAATAAAAACTTTAAGAATCATGTTCTAACATACGATTAGGTTCTTAGAGCATTATTTTAATTATTTCACCAGCCTTTTGGAATAAAATAAGGCAGTAAATAAACATTCCTTCATCAATTGCCATCTTGAAGTGAAGAGAGAATGGTTATTATCGTGGGTTGAATAGTGTCCTCTAAAAATCCACTTCCACCTTAAACTCCAGAATATGACCTTATTTGGAAATAGGTCACTGCAGATACAGTCAGTTAAGATGAAGTCATACTGCATGAGGGTGGGCCCTAAATCCAATGACTGGTGTCTCTGTAAGACACAAGGGACACAAGGAAGGGACACAAAGAGAAAAAAAGACAATGTGAAAATGGAGGCAGAGACTGGAGTAATGCGGCCATGAGCCAAGGAATGCCATGATTGCTGGCAACCACCAGAAGCTAGGAGAGGGTCATGGGCCAGTCCTCCCTCGGAGCCTCCAGAACTTACAAACCTGCTTGATTGTGGGCTCTGGCCTCCAAAACTGTGAAAGAATAAGCTTCTGTTGTTTTCAACCAACAAGTCTCAGGTAATTATTTATGGCAGCCTTAAAAAACAAATACAGTTATGGACTTAGAAATATTGGGGCGCCTGGGTGGCTCAGTGGTTAAGCATCCAACTTCGGCTCAGGTCATGATCTCGCAGTTTGTGAGTTTGAGCCCCGCGTCAGGCTCTGTGCTGACAGCTCAGAGCTCAGATTCTGTGTCTCCCTCTCTCTCTGCCCTTCTCCACTCACTCTCGCTCTCTCTCTCTTTCTCTCAAAAATAAGTATTAAAAATGTTTTTTTTAAAAGAGAAATATTATCAGGCTGAGCAATTCATAGGCAGCAGTACAACATGGTGGTTAAGAGCACACAACATGAGGCCAAACCACCTGGGTTCACATCTGCAGCCAATGCGACCAGCTATGCGACCTGGGGCAAGTTATGTAACCTTCCTGTGCCTCAGTCTCCCCTTCTACAAAATAATGAAAGTATCGACCTCCTAAGACCATTGTATGGATTTAGTGCATTAGTACATGTAAAGCACGAAGAACAGAGTTTCTGTTAGGGAACAAACCTTATAAATTTTCGCTATTACAATCAGCTAAAGCAGACTGGGGAATCTGAGTTTTATATTTTATTATAATCGCTACTCTAACAGTAGACAGTAATTAGGAGTCTCCACCTAATAAAGTGGAAAGTACTGTACCAACCAAATTATGTTTGATGTACTTTCTAATTCTTACAATGAGACTGTAAGAGAAGTAGAATAATCCTCACTTTATACGTGAAGAAACTGAGGCTCAAGAAGGTTGAGTAACTTGTTCAGGACCACATCGTAAGAAGGGATGCAATTAAGATTTATACTCAGGTCTATGTGATTTTAATGCCTTTTCATAATATCACACTGGCCCCTTGGGCAGGGACCAATTCAGTTCCCCACTATATTACCAGCCCTAGCACCATGCCTGGGTAATAGTACCTGTGCCCCAAACACTCGACTGCCCTGAATACTGGCATTAATGACTTTCTCTTAAGCTCAGCCCACATGGCATAGAAGCAAGTACCCAACACCAACAAAGCTAGACAGCAATCCCCAAACGAACCGGCAGGTTTATGGGAACGTCAAATTCCCACACTGACCTATATAGCATCCTATGTGGACACACAAACTTCCTGAAAATGTGTCTTTTGTTACTTAGAGAAGCCAGGGAAGGTGGCACTGAGATTCAGCACTCCCCTGAAGGAACACGCTGCCTACTAACTTTACTAAGATTTCAATTTTCCATGGAAAATGGAGCAGGAAGAAAAGCTGTACTCTCTAAAATTTTATTCTAAAGCAGAGTGCTACTCCTGTTCTACTCAAGTCTATCTTAACATTTTATTGGAGAGAAGAAAGTGGAAATGGCCACTGAGAACATTAACCCTGGGACCGCTGGCATAACCACAAGCTTGAAGGGTCTGTAAGGATGGAACAAATCATCACAACATTTTCAAGGAGCAAGAAAAGTGGGAAGGAGGAAACCTAGGGGGTCAAGGAAGACTTCACAGAAGAACAGGCCTGAGCTAAGATCCATATCTTAGGGGAGGAAAGACCATGCCAGGTGGAGGAAAGAACGTGGGCAAAAGCCTGGAGGCAAGAGGCAGCGTAGCAAGTGTTTGGTGTGGCTGGAGTCTAGGGTGTGTGTCTGGGGTCGAGTCATTGAACAGACCTACTGGAGATAAAGTGAAGACATGGGCAAGCGGCTAATCACAGAAACCTGCTATAACATGTGTGAGGAGTGTGAAGTTGATCTTAGGTGCTTAGAAGCCACTGAAAGATTGTAAAGGGATTGACTTGATCAGATTTGTATGGAAAAGACCACCTCGATACAGCATGAAGATGGTTTGGAGCAGGCAATCTAGGGATCAGTTGGGAGATACTGCAATAATGTAAGAGTGGGGGCCAGGTACCGAGTGCTGGAATCAGAATGGTGGCACTGGGAAAGGAGAGGTGGAAACGGATATGGGAAACAGGACTGACGTGAGTTGGTCTCTAAGTGGATGTGAGGGAAGGGAGACATCTAGGGAGGCTTCCAGATTCTGACATGGTTGAGAAGGAGAATGGTTAGAACAACCCCCAAGATAGAATCAAGAAGGTTACAGGACTGACAGAGAAGATGTTAAGTTCATCTACGAACATGTGGAGTCTGAGACATCCAGGCACGTGTGGTCAGGAGACAGGCAGGAGAGCCCGGAACACATGGGCTAAGTTACGTAAGAGCATTTGAGAATCATCATATGCATGTAAATAATAACTTAGCCACAGTGACATGGGTGAAACATCCCAGAAAGAGTGTTTGAAGAGAGGAGTAAAAGAAAAAGGAGAAAAGGAGATGAAGATGAAACTCTAAGAACACTGCTACTTCAACGGAAGATAAGGGGTGGGGGGCGGGCGGTGAAGCACATGAGAGGGAATAACAAGGATGCCCAGAGAAGCACAGAAAATGTAGGTACAAAGCATGTTACAGACCCTGAAACCTTCGTAAGAGAAAATACCAAATTGGAAGTGGTCAACTGTGTCAAATGCAAAAGAATGATCAAGTAAAAACAGGACTGAAATGATCTTTGATTTCGCTGAATGGAACTATTCAACAAAATTAATATAGAGCACATTAATATAGTTGCTAAAATTTAGCAGACACTTGCTAAATAGCATTTGGATGGATGGACAGATGGATGGATGGAAGCACTTCATACTGACCACCCCGACCTGAACTCACTGTCTGCATCATGGGTTGTATTTGCGATGGTTTCTTCCAGAGCCACAGAGACAAAGGTGACCTCACGGCATCTCTTCCAGGCTAAGTTATATAGTCATCTACCTATATCTCTACACAAAAAAGAACTGTCCAGTCCACAGAATAACAAGAAAAAAATTCATAGCTATTTTACCACGAAGAGTCTTCCAAAGGTCATTCCATCTATCCCCCTGCCTCTGGCAGCATGTCAAGAACAATTTTTAACTCACGCCATCAGTAACATACAGAAACCCACATATGCATGCATCCAAATCAGACTTGCCAGAAGGAAGGGAGGAGTAGGCTTGCGTCTACCCTACCACCTCTTGCATCTGGCGGGGGGAACGGAAAAACTCGTCATCAGCATAGCTGCTGCCCCTGGAGCCAACAGCACAACCGTAGAGCCAAGTCTCTGTGAAATGCATCAGATCAAACTCAATGATCAATAATAAAATCAACAGCCTTCGCAAAGCCAAAGGGGTTGAAATTCAGAAGGGGCAATCCTGTAATTTCTCCTGGGGCCATACAGCACACTCATTTTTGTGAGATTTACAGCTTTAACCAATTCTCCGGATGCAGGACAATGTTACAGAAGTCAAACCTTCTGACTAGGTGAGAGGCCAGGGTCAGGGGAATAATGATATAACAATCAGAGAGGCTCATGGACCCCTAGACCCCCTACTCCCACCAGCTCTAACAAGAGAAATCCAAACTGCTTATGAGGGTTAACCAATCAAACCAGAAAATCCAACAGCCATACAGTTCAGCTGGAAGAATGTTCCTTTATTAAACAAACAATGTGTCTGGAACACTTTTGGTCTCATTGTTCCATTCCAGGCTGGAGACTGAAGCTATAGAAATAAATTAGCAATTTCAATAATGCTCATCCTGGGCTGACTCTGCTGGCAAATTGAGACTCTTCCTGGCAGGGGCCAAGAACTGAGTTAACTCTTGCAGGCTATGGTTTGGGGGTGGGGGGTGGCAGCTGGAGAGGCATAGAAAAGAGATCTCAAATTGTAAACCACTAGTGAAAGAGGAAGGCTGGATAGCACTGAGAAGAAAGGTGCTGCCTCTTCTTCAGGGATCTTTAAGAATGGAAAGGAGCAGGCAAAACCCTCTCTGGATTGAGACTGTATGCCAGCAATACCAGTAGACCCTGACCCATATCCACTCAGTCAGCACAACCCATCACCTCTCCTAGGGTCTGAAAGAAATAACGCCTCTCCCCAACTCAAGCTTCCATCAGTGGGCCAGGTACACCAGAAGGAGGTGGACATACTCCTGCGAGGCTGTGGTCTGCATTTTACAAACGAGAAAGTCTAGAGTGATTTCTGGGGACCACTTGACTTCAGAACCTTCTGCTGTGCTCCATCTTCTCCACTTCTCAGGGAAGCGAATTTGGAGAGCCATGGCCCTTAAATGACACCTTCAAACAGCAAGGCCAGGATCTGGATGCCTCCCCACAGGCATGGAGTAGGGGCTGTGCCAGCTTTGGGTCGTGGCCCACCGGCTGGACAGAGGACAAGAGGACATTCACAGCTTGGTCAGACATCAGAGGGACTGGTGGCCAGAGGACTAGCCATGTGACAGGTCTTCTTTTCCAAGGTTCAGAGGAAACCGACATCAAAGCTAGGAGAGGCATTAGCTGGGTGGTCTGAGAGAGCAATTAGGGAACAGGAAAGGAATGGAGAAAGGAGAGCAGAGCGCCTGGTCGCCCACATCCCCAAACAGCGCTCTCTTTGTCTTCCTGACACAAAGTCCAGCAGCAGACAAAGGCCCCAAGAGAAAAGGCCACGACCTTGCTACAACTAGGCTCAGGGAGCATTGCGACCCACAAAGCCATGCAGTGCCGTCCACTGGAGAGATGACAGACAAAGGGAAAATTCTCAAGAAGAGAATGAGGTTAAGAGCTGGAAAGGGATGCTCCCAGGTGCCTCAGTCAGCTGAATGTCTGACTCTTGATTTCGGCTCAGGTTGTGATACCAGGGTTGGGGGACTGAGCCCCGTGTCAGGCCCCATGCCGAGCATGGAGCCTGCTTAGGATTCTCTCTCTCTTTTCCCTGCTCATGTTCCCCGCCCCCCCCCCACCTCTCTCTCTCTCAATAAAAAAATACAACAAAATACCCATAATTTTAAAAGAGCAAGAAGGGGAGATGAGAGCAAAGAGGGGTGCTTGTGGGCAGAGATGGCTCCCTGTGGCTTTCCTGCTAGGAACGCATCCTTAAGGCGTGTCAAGCACTCACCATACGCCCTCCTGGAAACCACTAAGGCCACCACCTGTGTGTTGGCCTCAAATCTCAGAGTGGCTCGGTTACCCTCCTCCGGCTTCCTGTCACCAGCTAGGATGCTGAAAACTAAGATCAGTTAAATAACTGAGGCTCACACATACAGCCCACACTCACTGCAGTGCAATTTAACCTAGAAAGAAGATTCACACGCCCCAGG
Source organism: Neofelis nebulosa (assembly GCF_028018385.1). Lineage (NCBI taxonomy): Eukaryota > Metazoa > Chordata > Mammalia > Carnivora > Felidae > Neofelis > Neofelis nebulosa. Next base: position 102,104,134 of record NC_080789.1, on the reverse strand, counting down.
GGTAGGTCCACACACTCTACCTATAAAATAGACCTGGAGAAGACCGGTGCCCCAGAGCTTACACACAAACTTACAACAGCTCTGTGCAAGCACTCATAGAAATGTCACTTAGTGGTTTGTTTCATATGCATCCTGAGTAATTTCTCTTGCTCAGTCATCAATGCCATCAAATAGCACAAAGACTTGAGTGGATTTGTACCTGCATACGTCTGCTCAGCCGTCTGATCTCTGACTGTTCTGCAGGACTCCTCTCTGAGTTTGGAGAAGAGGGCCCCTCAGGGAAGCAGGGAGAGCGCTGAGCCAGGAGCTCAGGTCTTCACCTCAAGCCCCTGCTTTTCTACTAGCTAGAATTGAGGCCTTCGCAAGACACATCGTCTTGCCAGGCCTTGGTTTTTCCATGGAAGCAGGAGGTTGAATGCAGTGACTAATGTCACAGGTCATTTCTAGCTGTAACATTTTCTGGGCTTATTTAATGCACTTGAAACAGTGCCAAGTATTTATAATGAACAACTATAATAGCAAACGTTCCTTGACCTGGTCAAAAGGTTTGAGCTCTGTAACACTGTGCCAATGTCCGGAAAACTGGTTGAAGCTGTAAATGTCACAAACGTGAGCATACCATATTGGCCTGGGAGAAATCACAGGATTGCTCTCTCTGCACGTCAACCCCTATGTGGCAGACACCTCTTGAAACCCTTCTGGTGCATTATCTAACTTACTTACACCTCACACCAGCCTTGGCGAGCGTATCTTATAATCAGCATTTGACAGAGAAACAGAGGTACAGAACAGTTTAAAATGTGGCCCAAGGTCACACAACTAGTAAAAACTGGAGATCTCAAACCCCAGGCATCTATCTCCAGACCCTGAACACCGAACCCTGACATTCTGTGGCTGCACCGGCAGTGAATGAAGGGAAGGGCATTTTGGAAATTTTTTTTTTTAACGTTTATTTATTTTTGAGACAGAGAGAGGCAGAGCATGAACAGGGGAGGGGCAGAGAGAGAGGGAGACACAGAATCTGAAACAGGCTCCAGGCTCCGAGCAGTCAGCCCAGAGCCCGACGCGGAGCTCGAACTCACGGACTGTGAGATGGGAAGGGCATTTTGAATCTGGGCCTCTTCCCAGCCAAGGTGCCCAGCAACACTAGACTGTGGCCACGGTGGGCAGTGATTCTAGCTGCTGCCAGCAGGGTGCTGTAAAATTCATGAGAGCAGAGGATGCAATTACCGGCATCTGGTCAGAACACAAGGGCAGCTTCAGTTTCGGACATGTCGTCCCACCCCATCTACCTGAGCAGTCTCTTCTGCAGACAGCGTGAATGCCAGCCAAGTGCAGACCTGAAAGCCTGCCCTTCTGCCCCCTTGCCCAGCTCTCCTTCCCACTGCTCTAATTGCAAATATCTCCTGATGAAAAGCAATCACAGCATGATGGCAAGGTAGCCTGAAGGCAAGGTCAGCTCACTAAGGCCCCGAGGCCATCTCTGTCCTGACCCAGGACGTTCCACACTTTCTGCACCATTCCAGAGGTGGTGGACAGGCCATGGCAACCCAAAAGCCAGGAAACTCTTCCTGGGGGCCAGGTGATAGTGTCCAGCCTACTTCGGGAAGGTGTTTCCACCTTGCCTAATAGTCTCCTTTGGAGGAAACAGCAATTGCTTAAGCCCTTCTCTCCAAGCTGTGACCTAAGAAAACACACTGGGCCTGCAGATAGCTCTGGATCATCTGGACGGAAAATGGACCAAACAGAAGAGAGAGGAAGCCAGCAGGCAGACCTGAAACCCACTCTCTTCCCCCAGCATGGTGAAGGACATGGTGAAGGACAAACAGCCCCAGGGCAGGGCTACATGGATGAAGAGCAGAGAGGACCCAGAGCAGGATGCACCAACTTCCCATCCGCCACCATCAGAACCATGTTCAAAAATCTGGTTCCGATTTGCTGCAGCCATCCGTTGCCTGATTCTACCAGAAAGCACTACATTCTTGTTCTGCTATTTCATCTCCCTCTGGTCCAGCCTGCTCTGGCCCCGTGTCAGATTAATATTCCTATTCCGTGGAAGCCGGACGAAATTTCCTCTGGTGGGGTTGACCTCTCCAGTTGGCCCCGGCTGCCCGGAAGCTTACAAAGCCAGTGGCAGCCACCACCCCTTCCCCAGTGCTGGGATCCGGAAGCATAAACACTCGGGGCGGCCTCGGACTCACACACAAACTTATTAGGAAAGAGTGAGGCTTTACAAGGTGTCAGACTTTTCACCAAGCCTTCAGGTTGGGAGACCTGAGCTTGGGCTTTGGCAGGGAGAGAATAACTGAAGGGGAAATGCCCTAAAGGCACAGACCAGGCTATGTCTGAAGGTCGTGCTTACTGACTAATGACCAAGGCTCGGCAAAGGGAGGTGGCCGTAAGCAAGTACAGTAATACTTAATATTTACAGAGCAACTTACCGCATGTCAGGCACTGTGCTACGTAAGGGTTTTAAATGCATCATCTCATTTAATTCTCTCGACAAACCCAGAAAGGACACACAATTCTTTTTCCCATTTCACAGATGGAAAAAAAGGTGAGCCTAAGAAAGGTTTGGTAACGTGCCCAGGGTGTCAGTAAGTGGCAGAGTGAGGCCTGAACTCACTCTGTCCAAATCCAGAGTCCCAGTCCTTAATCACTGAGCACACTACCAGCAGGGCCTGAGTTCTTTGGATCATCCCGTAGACCCATTCAATCCTTAATGAGCAACAACAGGGATCATTTTGAGGGCTGTGCAGGGGCTAATTAAGACCCTGGGCCAGGACAGTCCTGCCTGCATCTGCCTTACAGACCCTGACTGTGAATCAACACATACACAAGAAATGGGAGTCTGTCAAGGCAGACTCCAGCCAAAGCCAGAGCAAACTTTCCTGTGTCCGTCTTTCTGGAGATGTAGACTGTTGGCCCTCTCCATGAGCAGGGATCACCAGAAGAAAACCACAGATCCTATCACCCAGTAGATGCCTGCAGTGGGCCAAGAGGACTCTGAATAGAGTCCTGACCTGGGACTCAGGACCTGCATTTGAGGAGGAGAGGCCCTTCCCAGCCTGCAAACCGAAGCTGCCCTGACCCTCCCAAGCAAGTTTAAAAGCAAACAGGAAAAGCAGGTGTTCAAAGAGCCATCTGTACACTCATGGTCACAGCAGCATTACGCACACTAGCTGAAAGGTGGAAGCCACCCATGTGACCATTGACAGACCATGGATATACATACGGTGGACTACTATTCAGCCTTAAAAAGAAGGGAATTCTGCCACAGCCTACAACAGGGATGACCTTGAAGACATTGTGCCAAGTGAAATAAAAGGACGCAAAAGAACAAATACTGTATGACTCCCCTTATATAAGGTACCTAGAGTAGTTAAGTCCAAAGAGACAGAAAATAGAGAACAGTGGTTGCCAGGGATTGGGGATTGAGGGGAGTGGGGAGTTAGTGTTTAATGGGGACAGAGTCTCATCTGGGGAAGATGAACAAGTTCTGGGCATGAATGTGGTGGTGGTTACCCAACAATGCGAATGTACTTTATGCCACTGAACTGTATGCTTAAAAATGGCCAGCATGGCACACTTTATGTTATTTAAAATTGTGTGTATAATCTTATGTATGTATAGGTATTTAAACTATGTGTATTTCACCACAATTGCAAAAAAAAAAAAAATTATAATGTGATGTCTCTTGAATCTAATAGCCATTAAAAATTTGGCTTGAGGCGTGCCTGGGTGGCTTAGTCGGCTAAGTGTCCAACTCTTGATTTCGGCTCAGGTCATGATCTCATGGTTTGGGGGATCAAGCCCCTCGTCAGGCTCCACGTGGAGCCTGCTTGGGATTCTCTGTCTCCCTCTCTCTCTGCCCCTCCCTGCTCATGCTGTCTGTCTGTCTCTCTCTCTCAAAATAAATAAACTTTAAAAAATTTGGCTTGGATCTTAAAAAAAAAAAAAAAAGTCAAAAAGGAATAAGTAATTCACAAAATCCACAGAGAGCTACGTTCACTAGCCTCAAACCCCAATGAAATGTTAAGGATAGATTCACTGAAATCCAGGAAAGTGAAAGTTAAATCTTCCAACATTGAATTATTTAAGGAGGTAACCCTACCTGACACAGCAGCATCCTCAGTAAAAGTGTATGATTCGAGGCAGATCATTCACGAATGGGCTGGGACCAACCCTGAGAACCTACTGCTTCCCCAGTGAAGACTTTGATCCTGGGGAATGGCCCGTTCCCCGGCTCTGTGGCAGTCCCTTCCCACCAGTGTCCAGGGAAAAGGGGGCGCCTGTCTCCTGGAGGCCCAACTAGCCATATCACTGAGTCACAACTGGTTTTCTCTCTTCAGCCATTCTCTTAGTCATTCACTAATGCTTCATGTGCACCTTCTGCATGCCAAGCATGGGGTGGGGGGGGTGGGGGGGGCAGGGCAGAGCTCCAGAAGCAGAGAAGCAGGGAGCATGAAGGGAGCAGGGGAACTAACGTTTTGGAACATTGCAACATGCCATGCACACCTCTAAGCTCTCCACAGGCATCATCTCCTGCACGCCTCACACAAGCTCTGTGGGGCACATACGGCTGATATGGCTTCTTTTTTTTTTTTTTTCCTTTGATGTAAATGCCAACTCTTCATGAGAGAGACAAAGCTTCTGGCACTAACACAAGGATTTGAATCTAGACTTGTCTGGCCCCTGAGTCAGGGTGCTTAGCCATGATTCTGCCCTGCTCATGCGGAGATACAGACATTAATGTCCCATGACCGCTGCCCTCAAGGAGGGCACACGCTGCCGGGAACAGCAGGACAGGAGCAGTTGTAGTCCAAGAAGAAACTTGCTCAAATGTGGGTCAGCATATGAGCACCCGGCAGCCTCAACAAGAGTCAAGACACCTACACGTGGATGGGACTCGTAGACGCTAAATGTCTTGTGTCTTTATCTCCTTCCCCTGCTGACGGCTTTCCTGGGAACCAGGACCATGTGTCCTCCTCTCCACAGCCCCACCTTCCCGGTGCCACACTGAGAGTGACAGAGTTGGGGTGTGCTGGCCACCAAATGGACAATCAACCCAGGAATGACAAAGTGGGGTTCCCAAGGAGAGGGAAAATGAGGCCTTTTTAGGTCAGGGCCTGATGAGAAGTAAAGTCTTCTTAAAGGGGGGCCGTGCCTGGTTTGTAGGGTTTCACTTGGTGAAGCTACCCTCCAAGGCTCTTTACTGCCTCCTGGTGGCCTGGAGGACTCTGTGGCAGTTGTGCGAATAATGCCCTGGGGCTAAGAGTTCAGACAGGATAGATAATCATAGGCAGTGTGTCTGTGGACAAGCAAAAGCAGGTACACAGACGGAAAACAGGACTCATCGGGTCTATGCCTTCTCTGGTCTGTGGCCCCTGGGGCTTAAGATTCCACTCTTTTTAATTTTCTGCCCAGACCTGCAACTTGGGGAAAACAGTTCTGCCCAGAGGTGGTAATCCCCACCTGTACTGAGTCCTTGGCAGCATGGAAAATCTCCCCCCAGGGGCCTGGGGAAAGTGGCAAGGCCTCTTGTGGCTGCACAGCTCATTCCTCTAGTATGACAGCCGCTCTAGACGCTAGCAGCCTCGATGCTGGCGCACTAGCCAGAGGAGAATGTGCTTCCAGCTGGTCACACTGGAACAGCATCGGGTAACAGAGTAAGACCCTGTCTTAAACCCTGCGGGGCCCCCCAGAGGTGGGCCTTGCACTCAGAGCCCAAGGCAGACGTGTACATGTCAGAACAGATAAACGGACTGCTCTTTTTATAAGGTATTCATATACCTAATCTGGAGTTAATTATTTTTGAGTGGCTCTTTCAGGATTTTCCTAAAAGCACATATTAAAAGTGAGAGAGAATCCAACCCAGAAAGAGTCCAACCCAGCAAGCACTTCTCAAGCCCTGTGTTAAGGACCAGGGAGTGCAAGTGGATTTCTTTTTTCTAAAATTCCCATTCTTGTGATACACATTCAAGCAATATATACCTTTTCTTTGATTTAAAACATACATACACGAAAAGCCTGGTGCCCATATCTGACCACACCAGGTCAGATTTCATCACTGCCAGGATGGCATGGACAAGTGGGGCTCTTCCTTTGCCAAACAGCTTTTCATGAGATGAAAATTTAGTTCCTCTGACTGCCTTTCCTACACTCAAAGATACAGCCCACAAACAAAGAAATTCAAGAGTTACTAGATGTTCCATGACATTCTGCTTGAAAAATGTATACCTAAAGCCGATATCTTAATACTGGAAATTCCCCATGACAACATTTCCACAAGCCTTGAGTTCTACAAACTTGTAAAGCTCTATAAACTTGTATAAAATCAACCATAGTTCCCATTTGGCCATCTAATAGATAATAAAATCTGTAATGTTTTATTTCTCTTAATCTCATCTGCTCAACCAAGGGATTTCCACTGTCCTTTCTCTTGCAGCTTATTGAAAATAAACCATTGGGTACTTAATGTTATTAAAGTGAAGTAACTTGACGTACAGTCTACTCTGAATAAAAAGTTTTCCCATGATTATTTACGGATAGGCTGTATCAGTGGTTCTCAAAATGTGGTTCTGGGACAAGCAGCGTCAGCAGCTTCTGGGAGCTTGTTAGGGGTGCAAATTCTCCAGCTCTGAGACTAATGGAATCAGAGAAACTCTCAGCGTGGGGGCCAGAAAGCTGTGCTCTAAACAAGCCTTCCAGGAGTCTCAGTTCCAGGTAAGAGGACGTAAGCATGTTCCCTGCATCTTTTCTTCTGAACACAGCTACGAAACCTGAATAGAAGGTATGGAGCAGCAACTCGAGAATTCTGAAAGATAAACAGTAGTAGGCAGACTGAGGAACTAGGGAGCTCTTCAAACTAACACCAAACTGGTGTTTTTCTCCTTCGGTATCCCCCCGCTTAGAGCCAAGGCAGTCCAAAAGCCAGAGGTGGGCACCACCAGCCCGGCAGAGAGCCCCAAGAGAAGCCCTCTAGTGTTGGCTTGAGAAATTAAAAAAAAAAAAAAAAAAAAAGGGAACCTCAACACTCAGAGAGAAGGGAAGCAAACCCCCATTTTTTTTTCTTTTCTCTGTGCTTTTGCACCCTAGCCCACAGGCCTCTAGAAGTCTAAGGGAAAGGAACCTTCTCCCCTGAGCAGAGGGGCTGTGCCCCCAAGAGGGTGGAGCAAACCCCTGTTGCTGTTTCTCTCTCTCTCTGTTCTCCCACCACTTGACCCAGATACAGATGCAATTGTGGGAAATATGCGGCAGAAGAGGGTAAGCAAATCCCAAGGTTTCTGGAGAAAAGGTGACAAAGGGGACGTTGGAAAACTGGAAGGTACAAAAAGATCACAGAGAGGGAGGAGCACAGCAAACTGTCCCCATAAAGCTGTTCATGAACTCCTTCGCTCACCCCTGGGCTGTAGGCACATGCATCTGACCCTAAACAGTAGGCTACATAAAGACTGGACTACGTGGTAGACCGCTGCCCATGTTCCAAACTAGCCACCTGGGAGCATCTGCGGGACAGATCCAAACAGCACAAGGCTTTGAAAATGAAACTGATATTGAAACCACGGTCCACAGAGGACTGGTCAGAACTTGCAGCCTCCCAGGCAGATCAAGTGCCTGCTAAAACACAAATAGGATTTAAACAGGACCCAACATCTAATAATATTGAAAATGTCCTTGACGCGCTCAGAAATTATTGAGCACACAAAGAAACAGAAAATGATTTTATGGGAAAAGGCAACAGATGCCAACTCCAACACAGCAAAGATACTAAATACCTGGCAAACACCTTTAAGCTACTTTAAGTAGCTATTATAAAAATGCCTCAGAAAGGGACACTCTTGAAATAAATAGAAAATTTCAGCCAAAAAAAAAACAAAAACAAAAAACCAGAAGACATAAAAATGAACCCAATAGAAGTTCCAGGAAAAAAAATACAATAATCAAAATCAAAAGCTCATTGATGGGCTCAATAGCAGAATGAGGGTGACAGAAGAAAGAGAATCCTTCAAAAAACCAATAGAAATGATCCAGTCTGGCTCTCTTCCAGGGGGATGGCATCCATAAGCATTCAGAATGGTCCAGCATTTGACATGTCATCATAGGCTGTCCTACAAAGCAGCCTCTAACAAAACTAGGCTATCCTGAACCCCTGGTAAAGAATCGTTTACCTTTATACCAAGGAGATTAAGAAAGCCCTAAAATCTGCACGTGACGTGTATCCAGGCCAACTTCAAGGAGTCTGCGCTGGGAGACCTAAAGTTCTTATGAGGTTGTCTAAAACAAGAAAACATGTCAGCGGGGTCCATGATGGTTCCATGCGTGCTAAGTGTGTTCATGACAGGATCAAGTGTGCTTTCCTTACTGAGGAGCAGAAAATCATGGTGAAAATGTTGAAGTCACAAGCACAGAGTCAGAAAGCTACATTTTACAATGAATCTCTTTTGAGTAATAAAAAAAATTAAATTAAAAAGAAATTATCCAATCTGAACAACAGAGAGAAAAAATAATTGAAAACAACAAACAGGACCTCAGAGACCTATAGGACATTACCAAAACGATCTAACATTAATGCCACCAAACCTCCCAGAAAGACAAAAGAGAGAGTTCAGTGCCGAAAAGAAATTTTTTTAATAACTGAAAACTTCCTCCCAAATCTGGTGAAAGATAGAAACGTACAGATTCCAGAAGCCCAGAAAATCTCAAACAGAATAAATCCAAAGAAATCCATCCTCACACATATCATAATCAATTGTTGACAAAACTAATGACAAAGATAAAAAAAATACTAAAGGTAAACAGAAAACAACTATCTGAATGAGTACAGATTTCTCACCAGGAAACGAGAAGGCCAGAAAACAACAGAAGAACATTTTGTAAATACAGACCGAAAAGAACAATTAACCCAGAATTCTCTATCCTGTGGAAATGTCATTAGCAAATGAAGGTTAAAATAAAGGGCTCTCAGATGAAAGAAAACAATATCACTTCCTGCCAACAATAAAAGCACTGCTAAAGGCAAGTCCTCAGACAGAAGGGAAAATTAGAACATCAGGAATGAAGAAAGACCCACAAAAATGGTAAATATCTGAGTAAATGAAATACACCATTCTATCCTTCTTGATTTTTAAAAATATGTTTAGTCGTTAAAATAAAAACTATAACATTTCTGACACATTTTTCAATAGATGTCACCGTAGTTACATAAGAAAATGACGAGACAAAGCAGGAAGGGACTTATGAGATGGTAAGGTTTGTGCACTCACCTTGAAGTGGTAAAACACTGATTCTGAATAGACTATAAAAACATAAGCATATCTACTGTAATTCCTAGAGCAACCGCTAATCAAAACATACAGAGAAACATAGTCCTAAATAAGTTCTTCAGGTGACTCTGATAATACTCAAATTTGAGAACAAATGGACCACCTCCATATACAAACACACAAGAAAGATCTTTCAATCTAATTGACATCCTGATTAGTAGTCCCTATGACACTGTATCTCCAGCTTTAAGAGATACAGGGGATGATTTCGACCTAAAAAATGTTCTAAAGTGATTATCAGGAGAATCATAGGACATAAGCAATGAACAAATAAATAAGCCTGTTTGTCAATTCCCCAGCAGGGTAAAAGGGGCAGCTCTTTCCCACCCCTGGACTAGTAATCAAGGCTGGAAACTGGACATCTGGTTTTTGAGAATCACCAATAGTCCTTGTGAGGGGAGTCTGATGGAAAAAACTGAGGGCCTTGCTGCCTACCAGTTGTGGTGGGAGGAATTCACTTGGCATTTCTGTGCCTTCGTCTTCCCCTCCTTTGAAGCTCTACCATTCTATATGTCAAAATGAAGATGAAAAGAGTAACACCGAAGATGAGGAGAGCTTCACAGAAACCTAGGAGGGTTGACAACCAACACTTCGTAGGGATATTACCTGTTTCTTAAGAGAACAAAGAAACTGACAGAAATAAACTGGGTAATTCTCTCAGCTTCCTAGTGAATTAGAGAAATACCCCCAATTAATTATTTTGGGCAACTGAATTTCAAAGAAATCCCTTGCCTGAAGCCCCAACTGGAGGGGATCTGAGTACATAAGGAAGGTAGGATAATAAAACATTCTGGGTTAAAAAAATAATTCAGGAAGACAACGACAAGAGGAAAAACTCTGATTGAGATAATCCAGGATTTCAAGCTCTGAAGAAAATTCTAAGTGGAGATATAAATTCAGGAGTTCTCTTAACATGAAGACGGCAGCAGAAATGTTGGAAATAAATCATCATGGGAGTAACTGTAAAATGAGAAAAGGGAGCCTAGAAATGACATTCAAAGCAGCCCAACATTTAAATAAAAACCCTGGGGCAGCCTGGGTGGCTTATTCGGTTGAGTGTTTGACTCTTGATTTCACTAGGTCATGATCCCAGGGTCGTGGGATCAAGCCCTGCATCAGGCTCTACACTTGGGATTCTCTCTCTCTCTCCTTCTGCCCCTCCTCTGCTCATACACATGTGCACACTCTCTCTCAAATTAAAAACATAAAATCAAAAATCAAAAAGTATTAAAATAATAATCCAGCAGAATAACCCAGCCAAGAAGACTGAGAGGAGGTGGCCAGAGAAGTCAGAGGGAAATCAGGAAAGCGTGGCATCGGCTTAGATAGTGTTTCAAACAGGAAGGAAAGGTTAGCTCTTCTGAATGTTGCTATAAGGTTAAGGAAGCTGAGAACTAAAATATCTGTTACGTTTTAGCACCAACCATAGGGGGACAGTCATCTATGGCCCATAGGGGCCATGTGGGGCACAGTGGCAGGAACAGAAGTCAGACTGAAGGAGCTTGCTTAAGATAAAAAGATTAAAAAAAAAAAAACCCAGAAAATGTAAAAAAAACAAAAACAAAAAACTCTGAAAGGCTGTGAAATACCTAACATAAAGTGCAATGTTTACAACAAGGAGGTATTAGCACAAATACAGTCGAACAGAACCACAGAATAAAATAGAGAATCCAGAAGCAGCCACACACACTTGTTTGATGACATGGAACACTGCAGAGCCACAGGAAAGGACGGTTCTTTCAACAAACATTGTTGGGTCAATCAGACATCCATGTGGAGAAAAAAATTAATCTTGACTCACAAACATGCCACACACATAAGAAAAAAATCAACTTTATGTGGACTACAGTCCAAAAGTGAATTGTTAACCAATAAAGTTCTGGAAGATAACATTAAAAAATATATTCACAACTTGTACTTTAAAGGTGATGATTTCTCAAACAGAACACAAAAAACACTAATCATAAGGAAAAGATCAATAAATTAGACTAGAATAAAATTAAGAAACTCTATCCACCAAAAGGCACAAATGAAGAAGGAAAGGAATACCACAGAGTGGAAAAAAGATATTTGGAAAACAGATACTCAGGACAAGACTCATACCAAGAACATATGAAGAACTCCTTCAAATCAATGAGAAAAAGGCAGACAATTCATCTCTTAAAATGCTGAAAGACGTGAACAAGCACTTCACAAAAGAGAATATCCAATGGCTAGGGAAAAAATACATGTGAAAAGGTTTTCATCTCATTAGCCATCAGAAAATGAAAATTAAAACCACACTCAGACACCACTATGTATGTAGCAAGAATGGCTAAAGTTAAAATGACTGACAACACCAGGAGTTGCCAAGTATGCGGAGAAACTGGAACTCCTGTACACCGCTAATGGAGAGTATAAATTAACACAAAAACTTTGGAAACTGGTCAGTTGTGTCTACTAAAGTTAAACAAACATATATACCATATGACCCAGCACTTCCCCCCACAAAGAATACCCATCAGAAGTACATTCACCAAGGGGCGCCTGAGTGGCTCAGTCGGTTGAGCATCTGACTCTTGATTTTGGCTCAGGTCATGATCCCAGGGTCGTGGGATCAAGTCCCACATTGGGCTACACAAGATTCTCTCACTCTTTCTCCCTCTGCCCCTCTCCCCCGTGCATTCACCAAAAGATTTGTAAAAGAACAGTCAAAGCAACACTATTCATAGCTTAAAGCAGAAAACAATGTCCACTGACAGGAGACTAAGTAAATTGTGGTACACTCGAATGAAATAAATACCCTTATAGTAGTGAATAAACCACCACTACACATAACACAGATGAACATCACATACTTAATGTTGAGGGGGAAAAAAAATGAGGCACTAAGTATATACCAAATGATTCCATTTACATAAAGTTCAAAAACAGGCAACACTCACGCCTGAACACAGAAGTAGTTATGGTGACCTTTGGACAGGGGCCCGTGACTGGGCAGAGGCCCAAGGGGGGTTCTGGAGAGCTGGAAATGTTATATTTCTTCATCTGGGTGGTGTTACACACATGGATCCACTTGGTGATAATTCATCAAGTCCTACACTTACCATTTGTGCATGTACGCTTTTCTGATATATGTTACACTTCAACAGGAAGGTTTCTTTAAGCCTGGCTGTGAAGAAGAGGAGCGAGCAGGTGATAACTGGAGGGGTAACCGGGTTGAAAGAGGGGTTCCCAAAGACAGGGGAAAAAAGGGTGGGCATGTAAAAGCAAGCGGCAGCCAAGAAGCTTGGTGTCTCTTGCTAGGGTGGGAGAGACTCCCCCTGCTCTCTGCCTGAGCTGGGACTTCACATTCTGCCCTAGTGTGCCTGTGCATGAGAGACACACAGTAGACTACTTAAAACAACCCCTTTGGATGGTGCTTCCAGGTTAGAAGCCAGCAAATCTCTCTTTAACAGTCATTTCTTTTTTTAGAGAGAAAGGGAAGAAGGGAGGGAGTCCAGGCACCAAGCAGGGGAGGGGCAGTGGGGAGGGAGTGAGGGAAGGGGAGAGGGAGAGAGAGAGAGAGGGAAAGGGAGAGAAGGAGACAGGGAGACAGGGAGAGAGAGAGAGAGAGAGGGAGAGAGGATCTTAAACAGACTCCATATTCAGTGAGGAGCCAGATGCAGGGTTCAATCCCACAACTCTAGGATCATGACCTGAGCCAAAACCAAAGAGTCGGACGCTCAACTGACTGAGCCTCCCAGGCTCCCCTAACAGTCATTTCTGATCACAGCTCAGAGGATTACAGACTTCATGTTATTAGGAATTCTAACAACTGAGCCAACTAGCCAAGTCGCATGAGTTCCATCTTCAGAGAAGGAAAAAGATACATGCAGTGGGTTAGCAGCTATCCCCCAAAATCGCTTGGTCCCTCAAAGACCATGGATCCTGGGATCTTCAGTCAGGTAGGTCCACAGAACCCATGAGAATAAGGTGGCAGCACGTGTCATGGAAAGTGCATAGCACTGAAATGGAGCTTCGTTTCATCTCTGAGAGCCTCAGTTTCTATAAAATAGGAATAATTTCACAATAACTACTACCCCACAATAGCTTTAAGAGAATATGAATATATACTCGGGTGACCACACAAATGCTTGTTCCCAGGGCACCTGGGTGGCTCTGAACATCTGACTTTGGCTCAGGTCATGATCTCGCAGGTTCGTGAGTTCAACCCCCACATCAGGCTCACTGCTGTCAGCCTGTCAAAGCAGAGCCCGCTTCGGATCCTCTGACCCCCCTTCCTTACTTGTGCTCTCCCCAAAATGAATAAATATTTAAAAAACAACAACAAAACAAAACAAAGCAAAAAACGAATGCCTGTTCCCTTTCTCCTCCCCCTTCCCGAGGGGAGTGGAAGGTTTTCAGAAAAGAAAACCAGCTCTGCCTTGCAAAGAGTTCCCACACACCAGGGATGCAAAGGTCTCTAGGGTTCCAGACGCATGTTCTTGAGACCACGCAGTCTCCTGATGCGATATATGCCAAGAGCTAATCCCTCTCCCTCTGCAGTCCTCCTTCAGCCCATCCACATGGGTTTCTGTGTTTCTACATGGCTTGGGTGTGTGTGCTTTTCCTAGACTGGGAATGAGGGAGACACGGCAGCACAGTGTGTGTGTGTCTGTGTTTCAAGTTGCAGCTGTTTATTTCCCCAGTTGAATTTTAAAATCACTCCAAATTCATCAGCATCTTCTGAGGAAGCCTCCTACACAGCAACATGTTCAAAACTCAGAAGCTGTCCGGGGATAGGGAGAAAGAGCACTGGGACAGGGAGCAGGATGCAGGAGTTCTGTCTTTAACAGCTTTCTCCCCACCCCCACCCCCACCGCCCCAGCCAACCCCCTTCCCAGGTCACTCAAGTTCTGACAATCTTGGAGCAGCCATCCCACTCACCCTCATTCACACTCCTGGACCTCAATTTAATCATGGTAAACCGAGAACCCTGGGAGGCTAGAGAGGTACCACTGCACCCAACATCACCTTCTAGCTCTGGGTCAAGGTAAAGAGTGAGGCAAGATATAGCAGGAGGAAGACAAGGTTGTTTGGACAGGCATCTGTTTCTGAGCCCCTCCTCACTGAGAGAGGCTTAATTTTCCATGCTTAGTAGTGAGCACCCATCTAGAGAGCAGAGGACAATTTGTAACGCTTCTGGGAATTGGAGAAAGTTACCAAACTTCCATGGGCCTCCACCTGTAAAATGAGACGAGCATTAAAGACTCTCAAAGGTCCCTTGCAACTCTGACATTCTGAGTCATCGGGGTTTACAATAAAATAAAATAAACCCTCCTTTTTCTAAAAAAAAAAAAAAAAAAAAATATGGGGGGAGCATTCACTCTTCCTCTGCATTTAACTTGTGGCCCCTGCCATCCTGGCCCAGGCCCCTACCTGGACAGGAAATGGCCCCAACCCCCTCATCCAGTGGGACTTGGTGGCTTCATCTGCTGAGTATTTAATTAGAACTGGTGATGGCTGTTTGGACAGAGCCAAGGCCAAGAGGGCAGGAAGGCGTCCCCTTGTTCTCGGCTCAGGAGACTAAGAGAAAGCGGAACAGCTGGGACAGGTCTCGGGGTAGGTCGTCCCCCTGCTGGCAGCGCTCGATGGCTTTCTGTGTTCATCAATTCAGACGTCCTCCTGGGGAGAGCCTTGACTTCAGAGAGGTGGGGCCCCTCTCAGCAGAAGAACCGGCTCTCCCCAGCCCAGAGCCCGCTCCATTGGCGGTTTGCTTTCCGAGGGCTGCATGCAGCCCAGCAAGCCCGTGCGGTACAGGCTGCAAAAGGGACCTGGAGATGTTAGCAAACCCAGGCAGGAAGTAACAACGAGCAGATTCAACCTGGAAAATGTGGCTGCTGCATCTGGGGATAAATAATCAGAAACACAAATACTCAGGTGGGAGGGAGATGCCTGGAACAGGAAGCGGCCAGACAGCATTTGGACAGGAGCTTGCAATGTGATCTAGTGACAAAGAAATTGCTGGGGGATTCACGAGCTGGATGCACGGAGGTGATACCCCAACAAGAACAAGGAAGGAACAGGGGCGGGGCCGAGCAGCTGTACTGCGCCTCTCTAGAGGCCAGGACTAGGTGGACCAAGGGACTGAGATGGCAGCAAGAGAGGTTTAAGTCAGACTCTAGAAAGAACCTTGTCCCTAAAGTATAGGGAGATATTATCTGAAACGATGGAGAAGTCTCTAGGAAGATGTTTGAAGGACAGGGACACGAGAAGCCTGTTCCAGAGGCAGGGGCGTGGACAAGATGACCTCCAGATATCTCATGCAGCCCACCGAGGAAAATGTGAATCTTCAGGAAACAGTGAGCTGACCTGCTTATTGGTGTCACAGGAGACAGAGGATGGAGCAACCCAAACCAGCCAAAAACACTGAAATTCAAGATCTGGGAAAAGTCATACGACTGTCCTGAGTCTGAGACAAAGCTGGGAAAAGAGCTCCAATCTGCAGATTGTCAGACTCTCTCCTCTTCAGGCCCAAAAGGAAGATATTTTCCAATCTTCCCACTGGCTCCACTGCCTGGGACATGGGAGCTTCAAAATGAGGCTCTGGAGACATGAGGCATGTACATGAGACCCAGCGGGGCCAATCAAATGCATGCCATCTGACCGGCTCCTTCACCAACACATGGTTGCTCTGGAGGGAGTTAGGTTAGACACCAAGAAGAACTTCCCTCTTGAGTTCTACGATACTGCACAAGCAAGCAAAAGAGCCAGTTTATATTCTCTCTTCCTCTGGTAGGATAAGAGGCTAGAATGTGCTTGGAGCTATACAGTGCATAGCTGTTCTCAGCAAAGCACAGCAAGAAAGGTACGGTGTGCCTCCCTTCAAACTTGAGATTTGAAAGTCCAGATTTAGAAAGCAGAAAAATTGCACTGATTTTTCACTTTAAAAATGGACTTACTGGGGCACCTTGGTGATGTGGTCAGTTAAGCATCCAACTCTTGATCTCGGCTCAGGTCGTGATCTCACAGTTCAGGAGTTCGAGCCCTGCATGAGGCTTTGGGTTTCTGTCTCTCCCTCTCCCCCATTTGTGTGTATGTGTACTCTCTGTCTCTCTGTCTCTCTGTCTCTCTGTCTCTCTCTCTCTCTCTCTCTTTCTCTCCCTCTCTCTCAAAATAAATAAATTTTAAAAATTTTAACTGGACTTACTATAACAAGTTACATTAAAATGCTTAAAGTTCAATGAGGATTTTAAAATCAGGCTAGACTGCTAGCCCAAACCAGGGTACAAAGATTAAAGATCTAGGCCCGGGATCTGTGATCTAGGTCACAGGCCCGGGAATGTGAAGGTCTGTATGATTCCAGGTGAGCCTTCCTGGCGACCAGTCAGCCTTCTGGTGAGGTACTTGATACTGGGTCTTAGCTTTTGAGAGAGATTTCCAGAGACTCCAGAAAGAAGAAAAGAAAAAAAAAAAGCCTTTTAAAGAGGGGCTGGCTCCTCAGGGCATTGGGACAACAGGCAGGTGTTAGAGTCTCCTGCTGGTCCATGAAGCCAGACCAGAAGACAGATGGATGTTATCTGGATGGGAGACTACATCTCATGTACAGACAGGTCAGCCTAGAGGTCAGCAAAAGACAGAAGTGTTTTAGGGATCTCTGGATCCGAGATCAAGGAACTAGAATAACAAGGAAACTGAATCTCGGGCATATGCCAGGCACGGCTCTCAGCACTTTGGGGTATGTCATCTCACTGAATCACTTGTTTCCCTGACAAATATTAAGTACCCACAATGTGCCAGATGTTTCTTCAAAACAACTCGAAGAGATCCAATTAGAAAACTAAAGTGACAGGAGACATCATACGGCTTGCCCAAGCTTATACATCGCTTAGTGGCTGAGCTGGGATTCAGATGCAGTCTGGCATTCCAACTCTGCTTACATCAGAACTTTCTCCCTCAGGAAACCTTCCAGCCCTGCCCTCCCTGGTTCCAAGCAAGACAGTTAGAATGTGTATCTACATACATATGCCGACAGGTCTGTGCAATTTGAAATCACCCAAACCAGTGAAGCTGAGGGGTGGTGCAGATAAACCACAGCCCTTTGGTCCTGGAGGGTGTTACACTCTGGGTCTGAGGGAGGAAGATCCTAGCATATCTGTCTGATTCAGCTTGGCTTAGGCTAAGATTAATGACTGAATTAGCTTTCATTTCCTGAGCATCCTAACAGCAGGAGGGAATGACCCAGAATGCAGGAGGCTGTGAGCAGATTAACCACTCACCCTCCATAAGTAGCCACACATGGAATAAACCTGCACATTTACAGGGGCCATCCTGCATGACCCTGAAAAAACTGTCTGCCTTCTGTTTCTTCATTAAACACTGACCTCCCCAGATGTACTGACCACGTCCTTCATCCCAGATCAGAACAGAAGCCTTCGCGCTTAAAGGGCATTCCATCCCAAACGGTGCCTGGCTGTTACAGCATTAGGCTGTAAGATAAGCGGCTTAGGACAGCTGGGGTAAAGGAAGGAGGGAGGCCGGTCTGGGGCCATGGTCCTTGAAAAAAAGAAAGAGCCAGTATGGTGTGATTTCCAGAGCCTTGCTCCACCTGCTGGTGCCCAAAAGCCTGAAGCTTTGATCCCTATTCAAGTGTAGCGGCTTCAAAGCAGGGTTACATGAAGGGTCTGAAGGAAAGACTGGACAGTCCACATAAAGGATGTAGAATGATGGAGAAACCAGACGGGGAGAAGCCACAGAAAATGCACAGAAAAAGCACGCTCAAGACCAACGCCGCCTTGTCCCCCATACCCACTCTGGTGCCTGAAGGCAGGAAAGGGCAGCACACACACCTAGGGATCATCCCAACCCTGCTCCACAGAGAAGCTTCCAGCCCGGCTCAATGTCCTCCCTGCTGGGGTCCCGAGAAGCTCCGGATGCCACACTGCCCCGACGCCCCACAGCACCCCACGTGCTCTCCAGCTCTTGCCGTGTCCCTCCCCAGCCTCACCCTCCTGGCAAACCCTGCTGCCTCTCGCCCCTGCCTACTGGCTCCACGCCCATCTAATGGCCTCAGGGCCAGCCCTGAGCAGATGGATTCCTTTTTTTTTTTTAATATTCTTTATGTTTATTTATTTACTTTTGAGAGAGAGAGAGAGAGAGGGGGATGCTACCCACAAGTAGGGGAGAGGCAGAGAGAGAGACACATAGAATGTGAAGCAGGTTCCAGGCTCTGCACTATCAGCACAGAGCCCAACATGGGGCTCGAACTTACGAACCGTGAGACCATGACCTGAGCCGAAGTCGGACTCTTAACTGACTGAGCCACCCAGGCACCCCTGAGCAGACCAATTCTTGCCACAAACACAAATTACAAACCTTGTAACTAAAAGGTGTCCACAGGATGCAACTGTTCCCCAACCCACAACCTCCCCAGACAGACAGGATGGAAGACAGGTGTGCCCAACAGGGAGCAAAGAGGTAAGCAGAATAATCTCAAGTCCAGAGGCTACCTTTTCCTCTCCTGAACCTGCTTTAGCTGCTGGCAATCCCAGTGGTGAGAATATGGCCACCCTCTCCTCACACCAAGCTCAGATGACAGAAGCGTTATCCCTGGACGGGTGGGACACCACAGTGACCGAGAGCTCAGACTCCGGGTCTGTCTGTATCCCTCCCTGACACTAGCTGTTGGACCCTGACCAAGTTAGGTAACTTCAGTTTCCTTATCTACAAAAGAGGGGGCAGTAGTGGTAAATACTACAGAGGGTTGTTACCAGGACTAAATGAGTTACTTGATGTACCTAGCACAGAAGTCATTGTGCTCATTAAGAATAACTTGGAAGGCAGCAGCAAGATGCCCAGGGAGGGAATGGTCCAGATTCCCATGGCAGGAGGGAGAGAACAGGTACCCCCCCCCCAACACCAGCAACACTGAGACCAACAGTGACTGAATGAAAGTGGGGTCCTGATGCCAGAGGGGCCTTCGGAGCATGGCCATGGGTCACATGGGCAGCTCCTGCCACAGTGTCCACAGCAAACAGGACCTGCGTCTTTTTCTAGAGGACTGGATAATCATATCACAGAGAGTAGCCTGGCATAAACACAACCACCGCCAAGGGCTTCAACACAGTGGTCTGTGGCATTGTGGGAGGTGCCCACCAGAGGAGAGCTAGAGGCTGCTAAAAGAAAGAAGAGGGAGACAGCTAGAGAGGAAGGAGGATGGAAAGACAGAAAAGGACAGCTGATAACCCCTGGGGCTCAGGGCACCAAACCCCCCTCAACACTGGGCCCAAGGGCAGCCTGTAAGGGCTCAGGCGTACCCACAAGTCTCCTGACCACCCACCTCTCCTCAGGGTGGGTGGCTCTGAGGGGGAGGCAGCCTGCTGTCACATTTTCTTCCCTGGTTGGGGAAGGAGGTGAGGGAACCAAGAAGGAGAAACAGGAACTGGGAGGGGACTCCCCAGGAAGAGTGAAGGGACAGGTTCCCGGCTGGAAGAGGGGCGGGGCTGGGTTGCAGAGAGCGCCCCATCTCTGGAAAGCCTTCCCTGCCAAGCCTAACTCTTGTGGATCTCTCCCTCCCCTCGGCTCTACAGTGTACTTTCTCGCTACACATTGTGCTTTGAATCAATTCAACAAACACTGTTGAGCACTTACTATGTGCCAGACATTGTCCAAAAGAACAAAGAAAGAATGAAACACGGTCCCTGTTCTCAAAGTCTTCAGTCGATCCAGGAACAAGTGAAACTCAGAGGCTATACTAAGTGCTTGGGTGATGTTGCCCAAGTACAGAATAAGGAGCATCAAACAGTGAACAGACACAACAGAGCATCAAATAGCATTTTTAAATAGTGCAAAAGTGAGCCTCTTTCTAACTTTCCTGCAAAGATAAAGTCTCAGATGCCAATACACCTTTAACCTCTCCAATACTAGCAAAGCCTCCTTCTCAAGGAAGAGTGAGCAGTACCCCCCACCCCCAATGGCCTAAGATCTTCCACAGCTGCTGCATCCAGCCAGAAATGAATGACCTTATTTGGTTTTTTCTGTGGTTTATTTTTGCATTACTGTCTATTTCTTGGCCAGTGATACTGGTTCTCTATGATAAGGATATGGTATTTCCTTTTAAAATAAATTTAAGGGGCATCTGGGTGGCTCAGCCAGTTAAGTGTCTGATCTTTCATTTCAGCTCAGGTCATGATCTCATGGTTTGTGAGTTCGTGGCCAGTGTTGGGTTCTGTGCTAACAGTGCAAGGCTTACTTGGGATTCTATCTCTCCCTCTCCCTCTCTCTCTGCCCCTCCCCTGCTGGCACTCTCTCTCTCAAAATAAATAAATAAACAAACATAATTTTTTTTTTTTTTTTAACGGGGCACCTAGGTAGCTCAGTTGGTTAAGCATCCGACTCTTTAATACCAGCTCAGGTCATGATCTCACAGTTCATGAGTTCAAGCCCGGCATTGGGCTCCAAGCTGTTAGTGCGAGCCTGCTTGGGATTCCCTCTTTCTTCCTCTCTCTTTGCCCCTCCCATCACCGCATGCTTGCTCTCTCTCTGTCTCAAAATAAATAAATAAACTTTAAACAAATTTAAATAAAATAAAATAAATTTAAGTTTAAAAAGTGAGCCAACTTAGCAAAAACAATTCAGCAAATAAGAGTAGAGAGAGTAAACTCCTGACACTGGTCAGCAGTGGTATTCAGGATCACGACCATGGTATTCAGAACCGGTGCTGTGAGACTCTCCAGCCCAGAAGAGACGCAGTGAGCACATGTGCCTGCATGAGGCGGTCTTGTTTCCCGGCTCGACAGTAAACTTCCCGCACCTCCTCCTCCCTTTGGGGATACCTTCATGCGTTCAGAATATGGACAGAAAATTCAGCTCAGCTCACAGGGAGGGTAAAAAATTGGAAAATTAAAGCAGAAACGTGGACAGGTGGGAGAGCCAACTCGGGCCCACTGGCAAAGAGGAAACCCCACATGATCCCTACAAAGGACGGTGAAAACAAGGACACTTCATTTTCTGACAGCCTACAGTTTAGGAAGTATGTTCACCTGTGGAGGGTGCTGGCTACCCATCTCAAATAAGAAAAGAGACCCAGCATGGCTGACAAACGTGCACGAAAGCACACATCAGTGAGTCCCATTTGTGGCCCTCCACACACAAAGTTCTCCCCACTACATTCTGCTGCCGGACAAGTCCAGGTGACCTGCACGAAGTAACTCCTACTGACGGCCACTGGTCTTCTAAAATGTTCCGCTAGCAGAGCTGGGACACCCAGGCCGTGCTCACAGGCCATGGTGTGAGCTGGTCCGAATGCACCCCCTCAACTCCTCGGCGCACAGTGAGAACAGTACATAGCAACACACACAATGGCGTAACCGTGGGCGGGTGGTCTGGCAGGGAGCCAACCGCGAACCCACACAAACTCTGAGGGCTCTGGGGCTTCAGCTCCAAAGCCTTCAGGTTCCTGTGTCTGCACTTGACAAAGAAAACTCAACAGACCAACAGACCCATCAAATTCCACTCCTTCTGACTTCCTGTTCCTGAAAAGGTGCTAAAACGCCACAGGCCCTCTCTGCAGCCAGGGAAGCCTCGACCCTCCGAGGGCCTGTGGATGAGCTAAGTGTAAGTTCCCTGGGCTGGACGAGTTCAGAGGGAGGGAGAAACACAGCTTTAGCTAAAACATTCACAGCCAGAGATACTCCACCCTTTGACACCTGACAGCAATGGAGGGATCCCCAAGTGGAAACTCAACGAGACAGTTACAAGAATGCCAGTGGTCACCTGGCCCCTTGGACTGCTGAGCTGGATGGGGAGTCCAGCTACTATCCACGGTGGGCTGGGGTGCAGCAGATGAGAACCCCAAACCAGCGATGATCAAGGGATGGTGAACACATTCCAGAAGATATCACAATGCACCCAGGACTTCCTGGAAGCCATTGGACCAAAAATGGCAATCTCTATGAATCTTGCTGGGGAGATTCACAACACTCTTGCCTTAGCTGACCTCCAAGCCAAGAGGGATGGAGGGATGAGGGAAGGTAGGGTCTCCACAGAGCACTGTCTATTCCAAAAGACAATGACACAGCTAACAACCCTACCATCTCTTCATCCTTTTGCTTCCAAGGTACTGTCACTTCGTCCTCCTCACAGTCATGATGCACAGAACAGGGAAGGCTGGGAACACATCAGGGGCACTGTTGCTTTTGTTTGCAGCCTGATGTAAACATGAGAGGCAGAGAAGCCATCATCCTGCTCAGACTCACCAATCTACTTGCCCTTTGCTCATCCAGAACAAGGGTCAGCCTTCTTAGCAGACTGCATCACCAGGTGCCATATGTTGACAACTGCCTGAATCCACAGGGGCTGTGGAGCCCCATAAGAGCTGTTACAACACCCTTCATAAAAGTCCTTCAAACATTCAAACCAAGACCAATTTTAGTGGAAGGACTCACAGGATGGGCAACAAACACCCACAACCAAACCTAAGTTGCAAAATTAAACATGATCGGCCAATTCTAAGTTTTCCTAACATTAATATTCTTGTACTTCTCATCCACTTCCTCTGCCCTCAACAAGTACTTACTGGCAGACAAGGAGTAACAGCCACCAAAGGTTTAAGGAAAAGAACAATTTTAAATTGAGAAAATCATCTTTATCACTGCAATTTTCCAGTAAATTGAGAAAACAGTAGCAATTTTTATGTTAGCATAGACTACATCAGTCTAAGTCATGGAAAGCGAGCACTCTCAAGTACACCGTTTGAGAATCCCTGATGATGCCCAACCTTCTCCTTTTCCAGATGGGGAAGTCAAGGTCCAGAAAGAAACCAGCTGGTGGTAGAACAGAACCTAGAATGCAGGTCTCTGGTACTCAGCCCAACCCTCTTTCCTCTCCATGTCCTTCCTGAGTTCAAGCATATTATGGACTAAACCACATACTTCCAAATGCAATTAACCACGCAGGCCCCAAGTAGCAGCGGCAGCAGCAGGGAGGGGCTCAGGGGATGTCACAAGTGTGTTCTGTTCACATGCCCCTCAAATCATGCCCCTGCCTCAGGGCTCCCCAGGAACCTTCTCTGAACCAGTCTCCAGACAGCAGCTGGTGGGCATCCCCATGTGGCCTCCATGTGGGGAGGGATCCCCACAGCAGCCAGACAGGACCACCACTCACTGCCTGAAGCTTCTCCTCAGTCTTAGAGGTTATGTTCACGGTTTCATAACCTTTTTTGGGCCTTGGAGCCCTAAGATGATCAGCTAAAGACCAGCTATAGACTCCTTCTCAGAATATTTTTAGATGTGTAAAATAATTATACAGAATAATGAGGAGACTAAGTATATAGAAATATAGTTATTAAAATATTTAAGGGGCGCCTGGATGGCTCAGATGGTTAAGTGTCTGACTTTAGCTCAGGTCATGATCTCACAGTTCGTGAGTTCAAGCCCCACATTGGGCACAGCAGAGAGCCCTCTTCGGATCCTCTGTCCCCTCTCTCTCCAGCCCCCTTCACTGGGTCTCTCTCCTTCTCTCTCTCTCAAAATAAGTAAATAAACTTATAAAAAAAGTATTTAAGCATAAACTCATGATATAATCATATACCTGTTTCTTTATCAACACAATAAATAGCAAGACCTAGCAGCACAACCCAAAACTGTCATAATTTCAATTTTTTTAATGTTTACTTATTTTTGAGAGAAACAGAGCATGAGTGGGGGAGGGGAAGAGAGAGAGTTGGACACAGAACCCAAAGCAGGCTCCAGGCTCTGAACTGTCAGCACAGAGCCTGACACGGCCCCCAACCCACGAACTGCAAGATCATGACCTGAGCCGAAGTCGGACATTTAGCCGACTGAGCCACCCAGGTATCCCTAAACTGAGCATGAGGATCCGTGCTTTTGGACCTTTGTGCAACAACTATATCATGCAACAGAAATCCATGTATGATTTCTATCAGCGACAAACTCACAGGAACTCATAGTAATGTAGCTTTGTGCCTGTGTCCTTAATTGAAGTAAACACTAAGTTCCAGTTAAGTGTTGGTGAAAATAAAGTACAACTTTCTAGCATCCAGGTTTATGAATTCTGCCCCTGAATTCTATTCACAAAACTCCCAAGGTTTCAGAGCTCCCGATGCTGCCTCAGAGCCCCAGGGTCATCAGATATGAGGCACTGGGGCACCCAGATGAGCTGACCTAGGGTGGCTGGGAGACCCTGCCTGCAGGAAGAAGGAGACACTTAAGGCTGAAGTGGCCCCAGAACCAACCTCACCACATGCCAAGCATCAGATACAACTACCAGGTGTCTCCAGACCTGGAAGGCTCAAAGAAAGACACTTCCACATGCAACACCCACTTCAGCAAAACTAACTTGCACAGCATCTACCAGCAGCTCAGCGTGCAGAGGGTGAATCCTGCCCAGAGACCTGATAAGAATAGAAGACTCAGCCCCCTCACTTCTGTAAGGACCCAAGCATCGGGGAAGAGAAAGGGAAGGTGAGCCAGCTGAGAGCTTCCAAGCAGAGGGAGGACTTGGGGTCACCCAGACCATCTGTCACTCTCCTGGTACCCTCTCTTACTGCTCTTTTAGATAGACTTTAGGTGACTCTCTGCAATCAGGTCAGCATCCCCTAATAGACTACAAGGTCCTTGAAGGCAAGGACCACATCTTAGTCACATGTTTCATCAGGTCCCAGGATGTGGCACCTGTAGGCGCTCAGTCAACATGTGCTAAATGAGAGGCAGGAGAGGGTGGCAGGGACAGAGTCTGGCAGGCCTCCCCTGGAGCTGATCCCTTGCGTGTCTTTACAGTTGAAGTGACTGCCCAAGCAGCCTCTGGTCCACAAAGACCTCGAACTTATCAACTGACAAACGGAGGGTGGCCTTCCTTTTCCATGCCTGTCTCAGGGCCCAAACCATCTAGCACTGCCCTGAAGAGGCAAGATTAATTAGCAGGATAGAGACCAACTTTTCCATGACCAAGTGCAGAGGCACATGTAAATGATAGCAGAAAGCACAAGGGATACTCAAAATATGTAACAACCGGCACCGTGTCTGAAGTCAGAACAGGCACTGGCCAAGGACCCTGGTGCGACAGGTCAAACCAGGAGCACCGGTCAGACCCCAGCCCTGCGGGAAGACAGTAACTCAGCTCCAAGGAAGACAGAGCTACCAGAAGGAAGTCAGTCCCCCTTGACCTGCTTGTCGGCACAGACTCTCTATCATCAGTGTTTCATTTATGTAAGACATTACCTAGCAGTGTGACCTTATACAAGCCATGTCCTCCCAACTTTAGGCCCTGTTCTCTGACGGAATTGAAAGAAATGATCCAAAGCCCTTCCAGCTCTAATATCCTATGATTGCATTTTCTCATATATCACTGGCTGCACCTGGTAACAGAAAGCCAGCAAGACACACAGCCAGCTAAGGTGGCACACAGGCCAGAGGCCCTCAGCCAGGCCAGTCACTGACCCTTGCCCTCTGTCCTGTGCGGTGGGACTGGCAAATCAAAGGCTGGACACTCCTTCCAGCCCCTTTGGAGGAATTCTAGAGACCTCTAGAAGCCCTGGTCAACAGATGGAAGACACCAGACATGAAGGACATGAGAGAGGGCCACACCCCAGCTCCTGTCCTCTGCTGCCGAAACCCCTGGCCTGCTTTTCACCAGACCCACTGCCCGAACTCTTTCACGACCTGGACGGTGCTCGCCTCCGGATGGGCGACTGTGTAGACTAAATGTCACCCCTGGAGAGTCATTTTAAGAGAACAGGGGGAGCAGTTGCAAGGCACAGGTCTGCTCCTCACCAGCCTGACGCCGGCTCGGACAAGAGACAACGGCTGCTTGCACCACCTCAGCAGGGTCGCCATTAGCATCGAGCAAGAATACTGAGTGTCCATTTTTGTTAACTCTTTGGAAAAGGAAACATCTACCCAGTTTTGGGAGGCCTGACTTCCCCTCCTCACTTTTCTCTGTACTCCACCCCCAGGCTGCCGAGAGGCCTCCCCCTCGGAGATGAGATCCAACCAGCCCTGTGGAGGCTCTGCTCTGCTCAGCTGTGCAGCCCCAGGGGCAGGGGTTGCTGGGGCCTGTCTTTGTTGTGTCCCCTGAAGATCCCTTAGGGTAGGAGAGAGAGGCAGGTGAGAAGCCTAAGGCTCCCTCGTGCGGCTTCAGGGTTGGGCACGTGGGACAGGAACACACGCAAAGCCAGGGGGAAATCACCACATTTTCCTCAGTCATTAGCACAAGTCAACAGCAGTGTGACCGCTACCCACACCCGGGAGAGCGCAGCAGCCATCACCGAGAAACAGCACGGACTGGGGCGTCATTAGTTCCACATTTGTATTTTGCCTGTGTTCGCAGGAGACTCTCCTCTCGGAATTCTGAGGAAGGAAGACTAGGAAAGTGCTATCGAGGGCTCGGCAGGCATCTCTGGTGCAACAAAGACCCCAGACCCTCAGATGGAGTTCGAACCTCAGTTGGATCTCGAAGTAGGTGTCACTGTGACGGAGCCGCTAGCCTCTCAGCCTGGTTCCTCATCTCCTTCAAAAGATGAAGATAACAGCTGCCTGGCAGGATAGTCCCAAAGACGAAATGAGGGAGCACAAGTGAAAGTGAGATCCACGTTAGGAGGCACACTGAAGGCATTCAGGAAAGTTGGGTTCCTCCCTTTAAACCACAGACTAATGATAGAGAGCAAATTTCCCAAAGTCACCCAGCTCCATCCAGGGGCCTAGGAGGATGCACTGTTTAATCGGAAGTATAAAAACTCTTCTGAAAAGGAAGTGGGAACAGGAGGTGATGACAAAGGTCAAGAAACAGTGGCCTCTGGCTTTAAGAAAGTGAGAAGACATTCTGATATTCTTGGCCCACATCTTTTCCCCTAAATCAGCCTTCCTGGGAGATCTTGACATCCTACACCCCAGACGTCCCCCAGCCCATTTCTCTGGCTCCATGCAGTAATTTGGGTTAGATATCAGACATCCAGGGCTCTAAGGTGAACAGTCAGGTGTCAGGGTCATTCTAAGGCTGGTGGGGAGGGGTCCCCTCTCTGCAGAGAGGGAAGGGATTTGGTCGGTCCTGGGCTCCCACCTGACACCAAGTCAGAGAGGAGAGCACCAACTTCTGGTGCCTCCCAGCTGGCACCGTGCCCCTTCCAGGCCTGGCTCTGCCAGAAGCAGCCCAGGGACCTGTTGGAGATGCCAGACCAGGCTGAATAAAGGCAGCTTCTGCTATCGGTTCTCTGGTGCCCTAATCCCAGGGGAGCTAGCCCCAAGCAAGGTGGCCCCTAGCCTCCCTGTCAATGCCCTCTCCTCCATTCCCAGTTTAGAAGGTCCAGCTATCCACACAGAGGGAGTTGTGGGCCGTGCCTGCTAGAATCTCAGGGCCTGCAGGGTGGGCGAGGACCTTTACACCCTAAGTCCACAAATGCCCCCTGCCCTCAGACCTGCCACATGCCTAGCGCTGCGCCTGGTTCTGGGATGCCCCCTGGTGCCCCTTGTTCATCTGAGTCTCTGCCTCTGTCCTTCTGGCTGTCTGGGTCAGGGCAGGAGGTTTGGGAAAGGGTAGGAGGAGGTGTGTCACAGAAGGCCTCATTCAGCCCCCCGGCTCCACAGCCCCGTCTGGAGGCCCTGGGTGGGTAAATCCCTCAAATGCTCGCATTACCCTCCCACTCGGCAGTGATGCCCGTCTCTAGACAGGTCACCATCACCCTCATGAATCCAAATTGGCAGTGAGGCTGCAGGCATCTCTGCCACCCACAGGCATCTCCAGCGCGACGTCTTCAAATGAAATCTAATCAGATGGCTACACGTAAGAAAACATATATGCAAACTGTCACCTGATAAATACTAAACAGCCTTTAAAACATGAACAATGTCCATACATGGAACTACGCCCACTGACTGAAAATGCAGAGCACCAAACAGAAGGCATGCACCAAACATCATCCTGTGTAAAATTCACTCAGCCACCAGGGGCGGAAATGACTCCTATGATAGTCAATCAACTAGAATTTGATGGACACAAAGTTCTTTTGATCTATAAGGCTAAGTGAATAGTTTCTAATGGGTCTCTGATACAAACCCATTTCCTCTCCATTTATCTTAAAATCGAATTGAAACCAGAGCCTAAAAGACAGCAGGGCCCAAACGGGCAGGGGTAGCTGAGCAGATGGGACCACCACACTCACCCTCCAAGCTGCCTTCAGGTGCAGCCAAGCCACGGCCCTGCTCCCGGGAGGTGCCAGCTCCAGGCTGCTAGCTCATGACAAAGACTGAGCATCCTGACGCACAGGAGAGCTCTGCAGGCCCCCATAGGCCCCCAGGAGAGGTGCTCGGGGGCTCCGGCTAATGAAGCTCCAGCCAGTGTTTGGCACCAACATGGCATCACGGGGGAGGGGCGCGAGGGGGAACCAGAGAAGATCAAGGACTGCCGGCCCTGAAGGAGGTGACAATTCCTTCTCAGTCTTGTTGGGGTGATACGCGGTAGGAGGCCACATGGGTGCCCATCATGCTGGGGGAAGTCATCGGGTAACTGTGGTGACGGCAACTTGCTCATCCATTAGGAAAACTGGGTTAGATGCGCATGCAGAACACAAAGGATCCCAAAATACAGGGCCGAGAGGGAAAGTCAGGAATAGAATAAGCTGTAAAACAGGGTACCTCCTAGGTAAATTAAAAACATGTACAGTTTCAAGAAACCATCACAGCCAGCGGAGCCTAAGGAGGCAGGATAACTATAAGTAATGTGGCATCTGGGATGCGATCCGGCACAGAAAAAGGATAGGAGGTAGAAGCTAAATAAATCTGAATAAAGTAGAGATTTTAGTTAATGATAGTATATCAATACTGGTTCATTAATTGTGATAAAGGTACCATATTAATGCAGGGGCACCTGGATGGCTCAGTCGGTTAAGTGTCGGCTCAAGTCATGATCTCACGGTCGTGAGATTGATCTCCATGCTGGGCGTGGAGTCTGCTTACGATTCTCCCTCTCCCTCTCTCTCGAAAGAAAGAAAGAAAGAAAGAAAGAAAGAAAGAAAGAAAGAAAGAAAGAAAGAAAGAAAGAAAAGAAAGTACCATATTAATATAGATGTTAATAGTAGAGGAAACTGGGTACGGAGTATATGGAAACTCTCCGTCCAATTTTTCTGTAAATCTGAAACTGTTCTAAACAATAAAGTCCGCTTTTTAAATGAAAAACTTGCATAAAGCAAGAACAGCGCCAGGGCACTTGCTGGGATGAGCACTGGGTGTTGTATGGAAACCAATTTGACAATAAATTATATTTAATAAAAATTAAAACATTAAAAAAATTTAAAAAGCAAGAACAGCACCATCCACTCCCCCAGGAACATACTGCACTGGAACGACTGCCTGTGGAGGGAACAGGCAAGTATCAAGGCGGGCGTTTAAGTACATGACGCGAGGGTCCTCCCTGTACGCCAATGGTGATAATGTGCCACGACTGACAAGTGCCATTAACTTAACGCTTTGCATCAGAGGTCCCAAAACTAACAATGATTAATTTTCAGAAAAGAGAGAGAGAGAGAGAGACAAAACTGCAGGAGAGTAGGTCACAAAGGCCACATGAGTGGAGGGGGCTCTGGGTTGCTGAGTGACCTGGAGGGGCCTCGTGAGGCAAAAGAGTTAAACAGGCTTTGAAGCTGGGGTGGGGGGCCGGGGGTGTGGAAGTTGGCGCTTTGTGCTGGTTGCAGACCAGGGATGACCATCCAGGACATGCTCCATGTCCCCATCTAACACTGGTCAGTCCCAAGAGCTATTTCTGGGCCCTCCGAATTCCCAGCCAAAGCCAGGAAAACCTAAATGGAACCTGCTGGTGGGCAGCAAAGCTGGGCGGTGATAGAATAGTCGTAAGAGTTGCCAGGGCAGTTATATTCGAATTTCAGATCAGCAACAAATAATTTTTTTAGTATTAGGTATATCCCAAATATTGCATGGGACATACGTATGCTAAAAACGGATATGCTGTTGATCTGACATTCAAATGTAACTAGCCATCTTGAATCTGCTAATCTGGCAACTCTAATTAATAACAGTAGTGACATGCACTATTACTGTCCTAAGTACTTAATTTACTTGTCTTGTTTTCCTCTTCAAACAACCTCCTGAAGAATACATCGCTACCCCCTTTATACAGACATGGAAACTTGGACGCCAGACCTGGGATGTGAACATCTGTGTAAAGAGCCCACCCTCTTGAGCATGATGCTGTGCCCCAACTAAGTGGCTGAACAAGGCCCAGGCCTCTGCTCCCTGACACCCAGAGACAGGTGTGTCCACAGTGGTGGTACCAAGCTCCTTGCATGGTCTTCAAAACACATTACCACCTGAAAAACCTTCCCACCAGACCCAATTCATCAAGTGAACTTTGGGTTTCAAAAAGGGAAAATCAAGGGAGCCCCAATGAGTCCTAAAAGAGTACAATCTTCCTGCATTGGTGGAAAGAACAAGGAGAGAAGCAGTTCCTACTTTGAGGGTCTAGATAGGCAGCACACATCAGCAGGGCAAGGGTCTGAGCCGAGCCGCATGCCATCCCTCCTGGAGACAGAGAAATAGATGAATGACCCCTGGCAGTTCTGTCCAGTTTGGGGACAGTATTAACTTAAGTCCTACAAAACAGGTTTCTAATGAGAATGGCACCCCACCCCTCAGCATGACTCATATTTAAAATAATACTAAGGAACATTTATTGAGCACCTACTATGTATTGCACATTGTGCCAGATGTTTTCACTGCCCATCAATTGCTGGGGCATGTAAACCTACAGTCCAGCAGGGCATTTGCCTATTTTGCAGATGAGGAACCTGAGATTCAGGGAGATCACTTATTTATTCAACTACATGACTTTACGGTTCAGACTCTGTCCTGAGTGCTGAGGATGCAGAAGTGAACCAAACAAGACCCCTGCCTTCATGAATCTGGTTGGGGCGCAGATAAAAAAACAAATCTATTATTCTGTTTCAGGTAGCAGTGCCAAGTGTGATGAAGAAAAGTAAAGCACGGTCAAGGAACAGAGTGATAGGGTGGGAGTATTTTAGCTAGGATGGTCACGAAGATGTCTGGAAAGAGGTGACATTTAGGCAGAGGTCTGAAGTGAGGGACTGAGCATGCCCAGGTCTGCGAAGGGTGCCCAAGGCAGAGGGGACAATCAGCGCAAAGGCCCTGAGGTAAGGGTGACCAACACACAACCAAGATAATGCCAATGGGCTGGAGGAGGTACAGGAAGGTGGGAGGGGTAGAAGATGAGTTCAGAGGGGATGGTTAGGCCAAGTCATCTTTAAAGGATCACTGTGATATGAAGAAATGGATGGATGGATGGATCCAAGAATGGATGGTCGGATGGACAGATGGATATGTAGATAAATGGACTTCCATGGATTCCTTTAGGCTGCTACTGACCAGGGGTGAGAATATATGTAGCTCACAAGTTGATAAAATATGTCCAATGTTCAGTTTCCAATTAATCATCTCCCTCAGAGGGCCTCAGGCAAGCACATTCCTTAGTGAAGTATATGCCCTAGAGAGGAATTTGATCCAAAGTTGCACAGGCAATCTGGGTCTTCATTCCAAGGAAACCATTTGAAGAAACCAAGGCAAGGCAGAAGTGTCTTGCCTCCAATCTCTAGGCCAATGCCCACGGAACAGGCTGGACATCACCATCACTGCCTTCACCACCTGGGACTCCCCTAGGCAGAGGCACCAGCTATACCAATGCTCTTCCTCAAGTCTTTGAACAAGAAAATCTTGTATGCTCATCAGATTTAAAAAAAAAAAAAAAAAAAAAAAACCACGCCACCTGCCAGAACAAAGCCAACACTCCCGGCAGGTGACACTGGTCACCAGGGCGCCAGTCCTGCAAGGCCATCCCATCCCACGACCCTTTACCACCTGCCCAGCCTCACCTCCACATCCTTCTCGAGCTCGAGCCCTGCCTCCATCAGGTTGTGCTCAAACTCCTCCCGCTGTTCCTTCCTCTCCTCCTCCAGGGCATCAAGTGGCCCCAGTTCAATGTCACCGTGGCCACCAGCACGAGGTTCCTTGCCTGTCTCCCCATTGGAGACAATCGCCAGCGAGGGGCCAGGGGAGCCATGGCCAGGGTGCACCCCACGTTTCCGGTAATGGTAGGCGAGCACATAGTCGACCTTCCTCTGGTTGTCATGGAAGTGCATGCGGCTCAGACGGGCCTCTGAGGACACTGGCTCGTTGGCATCCAGGTAGTTATTGATGACCTGGCCAGAGAGAACGGGACAGAGACAGCGAGGTCCAGTGAGGAGGAGTGAGAGACGGAGGAGGCTAACCCTGTGCTCTGGGCCCAGGGCGGTGGACTAGGAGGCAAGGCCCTCAGGCCCAGTGAAAGCCACACAGTGGCCTAAGTCCTTCCACCATACCCAGCCCACTCAGCCCTCCATCTACATGTCCACAGCCTGGAACCAATGCCTTCACTCCTGCCCTGGCATCCGTGCACACACATATGCTCACACGCACAGACGACACGTGCAGCAGCGAAGCCCTGTGCTTCCGCACCTGCCTGCACACCAGAGCCATGCACCACCCCTGCACACGCACACACAGCATCGACACACAGCACCTCTGCACCAGCTTTCCTGCACCCATCTGTGCACAAGTGCACTCTGGCACACGCAGCCCTCCACATGCATGGTAACACACCCACGCACACTCATCTCCTTGCAGATCCGCCGGCCTGCCTGCAAACGCATGCACGCTTACACACACAGATTACTCACTGGCAAGTTCTCTGGATCCATTGGAACAAGGGCCAGTTTCTTGTCACCCGGCCCACCCCAGCCCCACCCCACGGGGATTCACTCTACACTATGCCCCTTCACAGCCCCACATCCTCCTCCTCCTCCTCTGCAGCCACCAGTGGGGACGGCAGCAGGGGGACTGACTTCTGCTCCCGACCAGCCTGGAGGTGGGAGGTTGAGAGAAGAGGAGGGGAAAGAACAAGGCGGAGCAGGCGAGGGACCTGCCTCCCTCCCTTTGGGCGTCCCCCTGTTTATTACTGGTTTGGTACCCAGCTGCCTCTGCAGCCACCTGGGAGGTCACCTGGGCAACCAGATGAAGCGCCAGCCACAGGGGAGAGCCTCAGAGCCACCACGGCAGAGGTCTGGTTCCTCAGATCTGTGAGGGGAGTCAAGGAGTCTGCAGACCAACAGGTGGGCTCACGTGGCCTCACACCTCCCTCTCCCTGTCCTCTGACCACAAGACTCCAGCATAGTCGGGACACTGTGCCACCATGACTTGGAGAGAGAGAGGAAAAGGCCCTAAGAAAAACCCTGGAGATCTCTCTCTCTCTCTCTCTCTCTCTCTCTCTCTCTCTCTCACACACACACACACACACACACACACACACACACACAAACCCCTGCCCCCCAGGTGGAGAGTGTCTCAGTCAAGAGGCTCCCTTTGGGCCCCCAACAGGGCCAGCCTTTACCCCACCCCAGCACTCACCAAGCTGCCACAGGAGCTCCCTCCACCGGAGGGCGGGCCAGAATCTCGGTCATGGTCAGAACTGCCCTGCGGACCCGGGGCTTGGGAACCGGGAACCTTGAGGTATTGCTGGCCACGTTTG
Source organism: Neofelis nebulosa (assembly GCF_028018385.1). Classification (NCBI taxonomy): domain Eukaryota; kingdom Metazoa; phylum Chordata; class Mammalia; order Carnivora; family Felidae; genus Neofelis; species Neofelis nebulosa. The sequence goes on along the minus strand of NC_080789.1, from coordinate 102,070,247 downwards.
GGGCCCTGGCCCCCTCTGGCCACTGCCCGAGGGCTCAGCCGGCGTGGGGAGCCAGGGAGCAGGGGGATATCTGTGAGAGGAAGAGACAAAGGAGGCAAAGCAGCTTCAGGTGACAGAAAACCCAGGACACAGAGAAATTGAGGCACTGATGGGAGGGGAACTGGGATGTCCCTAAGAAAAAGGCCACATCTCCTCACAGCCTTGGTTAGCCAGGGGGGAAGAGGGTCTCAGCCACTATATACACATGCATGCACACACGCACGCACACTGGGCATGGAGCCACCAGCAGGAGCCCCTTCAGATGATGGGTGTCATAACCTCTCATAATTCCCAAAAAAGAGAAGGTGGCTCCGGCGAGCCAGGGTAAGTGGAGCACTCCTTGGAGAGACACCTTGAATTAATGCCAAAGGCTTGAGTTTGGGGGCCTCTCCCAGGGCAGCCAGGCGGCCCTCATGGCCCGAGGAGAGAGCAGAGAGGAAGAGAGACCAACTGTGGGGCCCCTGAGGGCAGGGCCGGGCTCTGACAAAAGCACTGCCTCCAATGCCCTTCAGGGGTTCCCATGCACCTGCTGCCCCCAACAGGGCTTCGGAGCTCCACAGCCCCTTCTGGACCCTCCCCAGAACAGCCCCTGGAACAACCCACAGCGGGAGCAGCAGTGCTATTTCAGGGAACTTCCAGCTTCACCCCTGGAGGGAAAAGACCCAGGCTGGTGACAGAATTGCAGAATGTCACAACTGGAGGGGACTGAAGCATTAAACACTCTGCTTTGCACCAAAAAGCCCCAGGCAGGGGCCATGAGCTAGCTGCCAGGGCCTCGAGGCTGATGAGACTCGATCTGTCCCTGCGTCTGAGAAATACTCTTTCCAGCAAAGCAGCAAACCTAGTGCGCCTGGGCCTAACCCTGAGCTCTGCCACTTGCTCTGAGAATTCTCTGAGCCTGTTTCTTCAACTGCAACATGAGAATCCCACACTTGCAGGGTTGTAGTGAGAATTCGAAGCAGAGATGTACATGCGAAACACCCAGGGTAGTCATCAGCCCATGGGTGGGAATAAAAGGTGCTTATTATAATTATTATTATTTTCATTTTGAGCTCCGTGTAAGAAGAAATCATACCATATACATCCAGCTCAGCCCTCAGCACCTGCTGAATGAATGAAGGAACAAAAAGCACCTGGAAGGAGAGCTTCTGATCAGTGACCAGCTTGTAGAGCAGCCCCTTAGGTGCCCAGCTCTCTGCTGGACAGTTCAGGAGCCCTAGGACACCTGGTCCCTACACTGGAAAATCTTATCATCTCTTTATGAGGACAGACCTGGCAGGTAGGAAGCACAATGAAGACCAGCAGAGGAAAGCTCTCATAATTTACTTCTACACTGTGGGCTCTAGTCCGTATTGTGGAAGACCAGAAAGGCTAGAAGGCTTCCTGAGGAACTGAGCCTGAAGCTGGTCTCAAAGGGTGGACAGCTTCTGAAAGGCAGGAGAGAGAACACAGAAAAGCAACAGTGGGTATGCATGCTGGTAGAGCGACAGGGGGCAGTTCAAGACATCATGGGAGTGGATTCTCTCCTCGGTTCTTAGTCTCACCTCATCCCTTTCCCCCTGTGCCTTTCTGCATGCTTGCCCGCCATCTGGCCCAGGGCAGCATTGAGAACAGGGCTCTACAGCCCAGAGATGGCTTGAAAACCTTCAGATGCATGTCTAAGGAGCCCAAGACCATACTGATGTATAACTGGGCAGATGACAAAGGTGACGTTCACTCAAGCACCCTTGACAGCCATATTCATATTCACACCTGTGACTCAAGATAGCTCATATTCAGAGTCAGCCCAAAACTTTGGTCAAACCATTACCCAGGAGCCACGGTCTCCTGAAGGTACAACCTGGGGTTTGAGGCTGGCCTTCGGGGCCCCACCAGCCATCCCAGCAGCAACCTCTGCTTGCCTCTGACACATAGACCATGGCTGCATGAGGCCCTGCTTTTATGCCCACCTTTTCTCCCAACCAACGAGAACACAGCATATGGCTGAGTTGTTTCAGCTGCAAATGACATACCATGCAGTAATGACACAGAGGTGGAAAGATCCAAGAGAGCTGGCTTACACCATGAAATGAAGGCTGCGGTGGCAGATGGGGGGAGGGGTTGGGGGGATGGGGGGTGGGATGTGAGCGATGTCTGGGCATCAGGAAGAATAGGGCAGGTGAACACACTCCACAGGAATCCTCTAAGAAGCTGAAAAAAGGTGAATTGGGGTTGATCCGAAGTAAAGGCCATCATACACAGCTTATGGAACATGATACTCATTTGAAAATAATCTTTCCTTCGTTGACCATTTACTTGGCTCTTGGTACATACCGCCTTGCAAAACAGATCCCTGGGTGTTCAGGATTAGCTGCCTTCTTGGGTTATGGGTGCCCTGAAGGGCATGGCTCACCCACCTCTGGATACCCTGGATGGATTTTCACAAGGCTTGGACCTGGGGCCTCTTTTCTACACTCTTACCCTTTTCTACACTCTTTTTCTACACTCTTACCCTTGCCCTCTATCTGCTCCTATGCCCTCTATGCCCCCCTAGATACTCTATCTGCTCCTATGGCCTTAATGACCACCTACGTCCCCATAACCCTCAACATTTTACCTTTAACCCTTACTTTCTTCTAGCTTCTGGATCCACACATCCTCCCGCCTACCTGGTATCTCCACTTGGATGCTTCAGAGCCCCTTCAAAACCTCCATCTCCAAAACCAAACTTACAATCTGCTCTACCAGATGACTCTCGTCCAGGATTCCCTATGGCTATGAATGCCACCACTACGTTCAGTCCATACACCAGAAATCTACAGGCAGCCTCCAGAGTCTTCTTCCCTCATGCCCCACAGCCAATGTGTCACTACTCCTATGAATTTTGCCCTGAAATATCTCCCAAATCCATCTGTTTTTCACCACCTCCATGACTACCACCTTAGCCCAAACTACCACACTTATTCAGCTGGATAACCCCAGCAGCCTCCCAATAGCGCCTACTCCATGCACCCTTGCTCTCCTTCACCGTTCTCCAAAGGCAGCCAGGGGGTCCTTTCAAAATGTCGACCTCGCTATGACACCCACGTGTGTGGAGATTTCTGGTGCTTCCCACCACTCTCAAGCTGTGAGCCCCTGCACAGCCTGGCCCGCTCACGTCTCCACCTCATCTCTCCCCGTGTCCCTCTGCGTTTCTGAGCTCCAGCCATACCGCGCTGCTTGCAGTGTCTGGAATGCACCATACTCCCTCCTGGCCCAGGGTCTTACCCGTGCTCCTCCCTCTGGCTACAATGTGCTTCTTCATCTAGCTGTGGGCCACCTGCTATTTTGGCCATTAGGGACCCAGAAAATCAGAAGTAACACATTCCTGTCTTGAGAAGCTACTGATCAAGGTATAAGACAGAAATAGTCAGATACTACAGGCAAAGCTAATTTGCTTCCACTTCAGACATGACTTAAATTCCAGAAGCTGAGGTAGTGTAGGGAGGGCTTAGGGGACACACAGACACATGTAAAGTCAGCAGACGAAGGCCTCCAAGCTTTATCCAATGGACTCCACTGGTCAGCAGGGAACTACAGAGAGTGGGGCACTTATTGGCTGGTGTCACTGAATAAAGGTAACCTGTTGGTGGCAGCCCACTGATTGTCTAGTCAAAGGAACTCCTGTGCTCCGAGCTTCTGCCCAGATATGACCACCCCCTAGTGACTCCCCCATATGGGACTAGCCCATTTTTCAACTATTCACACCCTCATAAACTTCCTGGAGCATTGGGGTGGGGAGAAAGAAAGGCCTTCCTCACCTAGTCAAAGTGTAACCAGATGAAAATGACCAGCGGCCTCCTGCTAAACATGGACAGAGGGCAACCCCAGCTTGGCACCAGACCCTGCCCACATCCACCTCTGTCCCAAGACATTCTCCACTGCCACCTTTGGAGGGATCTTTTCGAATCACACTGCCCCACTCTCCCACTGAAAGCCTTCCAGTGGCTCCCCACTGCTAGAGTAGAAAACCTTCACCATGAACTGAAAGGTGCTGCATCCATTCTCCAGCCTTGCCCTCACCCTCCTTCCCATTCCCCTCTTTGAGACTAGTCTTTCTAAATATTCTTATCTGCTCCATTTGCTAAGAGGCTGAAGCATAGCGGCACCCAGGGCCATGGGATAAGGGGAGGGAGCTGCACTTGTTGAGGGTGAGGAGGAATCGAAGGGGAGGAGGGCAGTGTTCTGGTCTCGACCTGATGTTTGGAGGACCTGCAGCCTGTCTGAATGGTCCATGGCGGACAGTCTTTCGCAGGCCAGGAATAAGAAAGTCACTAAAAGGCAGGCTGTGATTTGGGACGACATGAACGTCACACAGGGGTGGGCTCTACAGACAACTGAGAAGTGCTAGGTCAACAGCCACACCCTTCTCCATCCCACTCTACAACCCCCCCTCCCAGGACTAGCCAATGGCACTCCACTACACAATGAGCCCCACACTGAGCAGGAGGACCCCTGGTGCCTAGGCCTGGCATTGCCAGAATTTCAGAAAAATAATGTATTTTCTCTGCACATTTTAGTTCCGTGATTGAGAGGAGGGTGTCATTACCATATCTTTCCCTCACAGGGGGAGTGTGATGATATGGTAAAAACGTGAGCTACAGAAAACGTGAGGGATCTTTACCAAATCCTACCCCGGGGCTCAGGGCCCGCCCCCTTCATCTGCACCTGCCCACCCCGATTTCTCTGCTCCATTCCAGTCACTGTGCCCTAAGTCCCCAGAATTCCCCTTCTGTGCCACCCACCTGCCTGCTGACTACTCACCTCCTCCTGGAAGTTCTCCTGGACTAGGCAGCTGTCTATCCCTCATGACTGCAACTTCCTTTCTCATCTGGGACCATCACACACTTTCTAATCCTTTTTTTTTTTTAATGTTTATTTTGATTTTGAGAGAGAGAGAGCACAAGCAGGGGAGAGGCAGAGAGAGAGGGAGAGAGAATCCCAAGCAGGCTCCACACTGTTGGCACAGAGCCTGACTTGGGGCCCGAACTCGCAAACCATGAGATCACGGCCTGAGCCAAAACCAAGAGTTGGACACTTAAAGGACCGAACCACCCAGGCGCCCCTCTTATCCTTTAGAACCCACTATTTCAGGGGTGAACTCTGTCTCTTCTAGAAGGATCCAATTTCCACCACCCAGAAAGGCTGCAGGTACCTCAGGCTGTGCTATAGAAGCAAACAAAGAAGGAGCAGGATCAGAGATCTGCAGGGAAAAGAACAGAGACTATAGGCAGGGAGAGGCCCAAATCTCAATGAAAAAACAGGTATAGCTTGTTTTCGGGGTCCTCCCATGGCCTGCCCTTTCACACGCCTACCCAAGGCCCCACCCCAGCCACGGTCCCCATTCTGTGCTGCACTTTCTCACCCACCACCAGGGTCTTCCAACACCCATTCCCCCATTTAGCTCTTGGCTGTCTTGGCTGAGAAGCTAATACACTGCGAAGTACAGGGAGCCCTTGCTGGCATCCCGAGACAAGCGATACAATGAAAGCATTCTGAAAACTCTCAGGGGTTCTGGAGATGCCGCTGGCCCTGCAGGGGTCCAGGGGCAGGGGTCTCACTGTGAGGAATAGTCTCTAGTGGTGGGCACTGCTACCCCACGCTGGGTGAGGGGAGAGCTGCCACAGGGAGAGATCCGGACCCTTTGACTCATGCCTCAGCTCTCGGGCAGTTTGGCAAGAACCTTCAGGGTCACAGCCAAGGATCAGAGCAAGGAGGGGCCCCTGAGTTGGGGAGCCGGGCAGGAGCAGGCTGTGGAGAGTCGGGTGGGGGGGTGGTGAGAAGAGCTCGGGCAGTAGCTGATGGCAGGAAAACCGGAGCAAAGGGACCCGGAGGCACAGTCAAGAGCAAGGCAGCAGCAGCCTGCACAGACGGGGAGCAGGAAGTGGGTTCACCGGGCACGGAGGAGGGTGAGGTGAGTCACCGGGGCCCTAGGAGGTTTCCAGAGCCTCCAAGAAAGAATAGCAGGAGGTGGTTTCCTGTGGGAGCAGGACCTCCAGCAGCATGGCTCTTCCTCGAAGCTTCCCTCATGGCATTGTTACTGCCTCACTACTAACCATTGGCAGGGCAAGTGTGGGTGCCCCAAAAGACAGGGCCACCTCTCTCACCGGCCTTTCGGGGCCACTGCTTCCAGCAAAGCCAGATAGGGCAGGGCTGCCCTGAGTGGAGATGGCACATCCACGCTCTCCTAGGCCAGGGACAAGACTCCTGGTGGGCCTCAGAGAGACCTGGGTGCCTTCAGGACGCTCACCTGGACCCTCCCCAAGCATCCTGGGACAGATGGACTGCATTTCAGTTAGGGTCAACTTTTTATGCTGAGGTCTTACTCTGTTTTCCTACATGAATCTGACAGGCAAAATCTGAGCCTCCACACTTAAAATCTGGACCTTGCAATGGCCCTGCTGTTCACCCTACTCTCTACCCCAGAGTTCCTGTTAAACAGTACCTTTCTGGGCCTCTGCATGTGGCCAGAGTAACAGAGGGATGATCTTCCAGTGCCCTCTCCCTCTTCGGCTCTGCGTATCTTGACTCAAAAACAGCCCTCTCTCTACCGATGCTCAAACATTCCCTTCCTAATGAAGATACAGCCCCAGTGTGGATCCTTACCTTGAACCTGGATAAGTAAGAGCTAACTGGCCTCCCTGCCACTAAGCTGGCTCCCCGCTGATCCTCAGGTCACAACCTGACCGAGTTACTCCCACTCAGGGCTTTCATTCTTCTTAGATGAAAACCAAATTGTCTGATATGCACACAGGGCCTTTCATGATCTGGGCCCTGCCTACCTAGCCGAATACCGTTTCATCTCCTAACATCCATCCATGGCCTGCTTACCCTTTCCAGCCTCCTGGCCCCATGCACGCACCACATGCCATGCTCCAACCACACCTGGCCGCTCTTGGGGGGTGGGGGAGCATACATATATGCCATTGCTCACATCTCTATTCTTCTCAGACCATTTAACCTCCTGGGTGCTGTGTAATACACTGGAAATAGAAGGCTTGCCCTAGATGCTCACAAGGAAGGCAGACTAATAAGGAGAACAGATTAATAAGGAGATTTCAGGAACAAGAGAAAAGCTGAGGCCGGAGTATAAACAAGGAGCTACAGTAGCAGAAGCCCACAGCTCTGCTTAGAGCCAGCAGGCCTCCCAGAGTGACTTTTGAGGAGCATCTAAGAAAAGACAAGGAGGCATCTTCCAACGGGCAAGGGAGGAAAGGAGATTCCAGGGAGAAGGGCAATTGTTTGTATGGTCCTTCTCAATCAGCTGCTGGGCTTGCCTGTTTCAGGTCATCAGCCTCCTGAGAACAAGGCATGCGTCCCCCTCGTGTTCCTCTTCCACCCACGTAGTCCCAATAGGTGGCCAGCTACGTGGCAGAACTCAGAGCAGGCAAAGAAAGGGCACTTTGGGCTTATAATACATACTTTTTAACAGGGCCTACGAGGCCCCTTACTATCTTTCCTGCTAATATCAATCATCTCCTGCTAGTCACTCCTCCCTCCCTCCCACCTCTCCCTCCCTACCTCTCTGTCTCTCTGTCTCTCTCTCTCTCTCTTTCTCTCTCTCTCTCTCTGACACACACACACACACACACACACACACACACACACATACAGAATACACACACACATCAGAGAGAATAAACTACCAGCAGCTTCCAGAAGAAGGCGACCTGCTTTTTCTTATCCCTACTCTTTGATCTTTGGAATTGTTCTCCCTTTTGCCCCTAAACATCTCTCCTCAACCAAGACTAGTTGGTAAGTCCCTTCCTGACATCTCTCAACCCTTTAAAAAGGCCTTTTAACAAAGATCACTTATAGTCATTGCTCAGAGCCAGGATCCTACAAGTGAAGACCCAGGTCAAGAAAAGCAGCAGCATTTCAGGAAGCGCTTCCCTCAGGGACAGAACCCAGGGACTGGGATCTGGATGAGTTCCTCAAATGAAATCTATTCATGGGCATCTCATCTTACACTGTGGTTGGTTGTGTGGCTGATGACATTAAGGGATAATGTCCCTCCCTCTATGTCAGGAGGAAGCAGCCAGTCTACAATGCAATTGATCAAAACTGCTCTGTTAGCTAATCGTAACCTGTTTCCCAAGTATAATAACATGAAAAGAGCATAACGATGCAATGGTGAGCAAAATGCAAGCCTTCCTCCAGCCCCTCCACACAGATCACACCTGTGCTCACATACACACGCATGCACACATGCACACCACTTTATGAGGGTGACTGGCTCCTCTCCTGGTCATGCCTGGTGGAGTCTCACCATGTCCCCCATCTTCCTTCACCGTCCACGAACATCTCCTACCTCTCATCTCTTCCTCCTGGTATAACCAAGATTGATGAGCTCTGCCTTATTCTGAGCTCTCCAAAGAAGGTGGGACAGATCTCTGCTGCCCAAAATGGACTGGCTGTGAGGCTAAAGCCTAAGACAGCTCCTGTAATCACAATGCTCTGCTCAGACTGCAGAGGCCTGTGGATCTGGATGAGATATGAGGGATACAGAGAGATTCAGCAGACAAGAGGAACATGGATGCGCCTCAGGATTTTATAAGATATCCCAAATACACATATAATCGATAGGAAATTGCTCAAAAGTTTTCTCTCCGCTACAGTGTGGTTAACTGAAATAAGTAAATTCAAATCATATAGACAGAAAGCCTCATGTGCTCAGCGGTGCTCTTCCTGAGGACAGGAACAGTGCCCATCTTGTTCGCCCCTGTATGCTTAGCCCCAAACATGAGGACTGGCCCATAATTGGCTTCGGGAGCAGGACAAGTGCCTTCCCACAGCTTGGGAAGGTGGAGCTCAACATCAAGCGTCAGCTAAGATGGTTAACACGAAGTAGAAGCTTAAAGAATTGTTCATGAACACATGTGAGACACCCCTAGGGACTCCCAGAATTGCCAGGTCAGACTTTTAAAAGGACTGGAGATCCCATCGTAACTAGTGGGGGAACAGCTTGAGAGACCCATTTGGTAATTTCTCATGACTCCACCTCTACTAGGCGGCTGTGGTGACCATCCCAAAGACAAACTGCTCTTCCTTAAAACCGGATGCGTCCTCATTTGACTATCAGTGAGGTTATGATCACCACATTCCAAAGGACAGAACCAGGAGGAGTGGTTCTGGAGAAGGAGAAATAGAAGCATACAAGAGCTGCTCTGTGGGGGAGGCAGAGATGGTTGTGGGAAGCCAGACTTAAAAAAAATATTAGCATTCAGGGGCGCCTGGGTGGCTCAGTCGGTTGAGCGTCCAACTTCGGCTCAGGTCATGATTTCACGGTTTGTGAGTTCGAGCCCTGCATTGGGCTATGTGCTGACAGCTCAGAGCCTGGAGCCTGCTTCAGATTCTGTGTCTCCCTCTCTCTCTCTACTATCTTCCACTCGCACTCTGTCTCTCTCTCTCAAAAATAAAATAAACATTAAAATTGTTTTAAAATATTAGCATTCAGCAATTGGGAAAGATGAGGACCAGTGGAGACAGGGACTCCTTCTCAACCCTGGGTACATATTAGAATCACCAAAGAAAGTTAAAATATTGATGTCTGGGCCCCACCTCAAGATTTGGACTTAATTTGTCTGAGGTGCTCTATTGTGCCACCAGGGTTGAGATGGCTGGTCTATAGAATCAAAAGTGTGAACAGAGATCTAGTCGCAAGGTCCTGACGTATCAAAGAAAGGCACACTACCTAGACCGTAAATAAAGCAAGCTTAGGTCAAATAAAACAAAGCACCACTTAGCACGGCCAAGATAAACATTTAGAGCTAGAGAACGGTCTTGGCCTGGGTGTTGAAAAAAAATTGGGTGCCACGTGAACCCAGAAGCAAGGGAAGCCTGTTACTGGAGAAGGAAAAGAAAGCTACCATGCTTGGCAACCCATGAGCATGCTTTGGCCCACTGGCTATAGAAGCAGTGTGTGCTTTAACCAGGGCTAAGACCCTCCACGTATGTGGCCTTGGTGTGGCTCCCCGACTACTAAAGCACACTGTAGAACCTGGATCATAATGCCAGCTTGAGAGCCAAAGGGGGTAGGAATGGGTTCTACACAATCCAAGTAAATGCAAATGCTAAATGTCATTAAACGTAGTTAACATGTGCCTGAATGATTTGATAGTTTATGGATGAACTAGAAGTTCGTCTATCTGCCATAACAAACATAAAGGCAAGCAACTTCCTCTAAATTGACACCTTAGAGACACCTGGGCGGCTCAGTCAGTTAAGCCTCCAACTCTTGATTTTGGCTCAGGTCATGATATTGTGGTTTGTGAGTTCAAGGTCCACATCGGGCGGGCTCTGTGCTGACAGTGTGGAGCCTGCCTGGGATTCTCTCTCTCTCCCTCTCTCTCTGTCATTCCCATGCTCCCTCTAATTAAATAAATAAATTTGTTAAAAGGTTTTTTAAATATTTTTAAAAGAAGCAATTGAATCCACTGGCCAACTGTTATCATACCAACTCAGCATTGATTCATTCTTTCATTCACAGCACTAGAACAATCCTAAAATTTGTATGGAACCACAAAAGACCCTGAAGAGCCAAAGCAATCTTGAAAAAGAAAAACAAAACTGGAAGTTTCCAGATTCCAAGTTACATTACAAAGTGGCAGTAATTAAAACACTACGATACTGGCATAAAAATAGACACATAGATCAATGGAATAGAACAGAAAACCCAGAAATAAACCCACAATTGTATGGTCAATCAATCTTCAGCAAAGGAGGAATCAACATACGATGGGAAAAAGTGTCTTCAACGAATGGTGTTGGGGAAACTGAACAGTCACGTGCAAAAGAATGAAACTGGACCACTTTCTTTCACTATCACAAAAATAAACTCAAAATGGATTAAAGACCTAAATGTGAGACCTGAAACCATAAAAATCCTTGAAGAGAGCACATGCAGTAATCTCTCTGACATTGGCTGTAGCCACATCTTTCTAGATGTGTCTCCTGAGGCAAAGGAAATAAGAAGCAAAAAATAAACTACTGGAACAACATCAAAATCAGAAGTTTCTGCACAGTGAAGGAAACAATCAACAAAACTAAAAGGCAACCAATGGAATGGAAGAAGATATTTGCAAATGACATATACAATAAAGGGTTAGTATCCAAAATATATAAGGAAATGATACAATTCAATACCCAAAAAACAATCCAATTAAAAAATGGGCAGAGCACATGAGCAGACATCTCTCCAAAAAGGACATACAGATGGCCAACAGACTCATGAAAAGATGCTCAACCTTACTCATCATCAGAGAAAAGCAAATCAAAATCACAATGCAGTATCACTTTATACCTGTCAGAATAGCTAACATCAACAACACAAGAAACAAGTGGTGGCAAGGTTGTGGAGAAAAAGGACCCCTTTGCACTGTTCGTGGGAATGCAAATTGGTGCAGCCACTGTGGAAAACTGTATGGAGGTTCCTCAAAAAGTTAAAAATACAACTACTGTATGATCCAGGAATTACACGACTGGGTATTTACCAAAAAAAAAAAAAAAAAAAATACAAAAACACTAATTCAAAGAGATACATGCACCCATATGTTTATAGCAGAGTCACTTACCAAACTATGGAAGCAGCCCAAGTGTCCATCATAGACGAATGGACAAAAAAGATGTGGTGTGTGTATGCATGTGTGTGGTCGTGTGTGTATGAATATATATAAGGGAATATTATTCACCCACTAAAAAAATGAAGTCTTGCCATTTGCAATGACATGGATGTAGCTAGAGGGTATAACGCTAAGCAAAATAAGTCAATCAGGAAAAGACAAATACCATATGATCTCACCCATATGTGGAATTTAAGAAACAAAACAAATGAGCAAAGGAAAGGCAGAGAGAGAGAGAGAGAGAGACAAACCAAGAAACAGACTCTTAACTATAGGGAACAAACTGATGGCTACCAGATGGGAGGTGGGTAGGATGGCGGGGGAGATAGGGGATGGGGATTAAGAGTACACTTATGATGATTAAATTAAAAGAAACATAATAAAGGTTTTAGCAAAGTAATGAGATCACGCTTGCAAACCTTAGCACAGGGCAGATGTTCAGTAAACAGTAGTTCTTATCTCTGTAATTATCAACATCATCATCATCATCTGGGGACTCTGGCATCAGACAGACAAAAATAAATTTAAAAATTCATTCCTTCGTTCAAAAACCATTTAATAAGCATTTACCACCCCCGTCCTTCCCTAGATGCTGAAACTTGGAAGACTGCAGAGCCTTACACACTGGAGATGCAAGTGTGTAAATCTATATATTTAATACAGGAAAATAAGTGTGACCATGCCACACCAAAATTATCACTTTTGATAAGCCCCTAACACAGAGACCACTGGTTGCTTACCAAAACTCCATGCTCTCCTCTTCTTTCTGGACCTACAGCTAGACTGTATTTTCTAGCCTCCCTTGCTATGGCAGGCTATGAGATGTACCTGTGAGACTGAATTCCAGCCAGACGAAGTAAACAGAGCAACATGTGCTACTCCCAGACCTAGCCCATAGAAACATTGTGTGCATGCTCCTGCACACCCCTCTGGGCTCTTCTCCCCCCTCAGATAACTGTAGAATAACCCTCAGGGTCACCCTAGAAGTCATAGTTGAAACTGGCTAAGCCTCCATCATGCGGGGCTCCTGAAAAGTTATATGGAGAAGAGCCACCCCAGTAACTTGTTTACCCACCTGAACTATTACTTCAGCAAGAAGTGAACTATTGTGTTTTACTCATTTATTTTTTGGTCTGTTTGTTAGAGCGGCTAGCTGAGCATGACCCTAGCTAGCATAGCACCTTTCACTAAGAATGCAGATAATAATAAAGAACTCCACTTACAAGTGCAGCAGTTAGCCCACTGAGATACCATTTGAATCAAATACCCACACATCAGAGCCCTGCTCAACAGACCTTTTCCCAAACTTCTCCCAACCTGACAGATTTAACAGCCCCCTCACAATTTCTAAAAATCATGGCGGTGGGAGGGTGGGGGTGCGGTGCAGAAGATACTCAAAGATAGGGACTGGGTATCATATTTGACCCTCGCTGCAGCCGGCCACATAGTAGGTGTTCAATGAAAGAGTATATTTAAAAACTGAAATGCTGAAAACATGAGCAGAAAGAGTTCTGGGCAAAATAATCTCCCCTATGCTTTGTGCTAAAGAATTCTGGAGCTTTGGTAATGTTGAGTTCAAGCACTGTTGAGCAGTAACAAAGGTGATTTTAAAGAAAAGTTGTGGCCTTGCCCACAGGGTGCCCCCATAGTCCAACTCTCCCTTAAGACAAAAATGAAGGCTGGGACCTCAGCTTCTCATTAAAATTAAATAAACACAACAATTTCACTCTTTTCTAAATCATGAGGCTCACTTTTGAATTAATATTAGAGACCCCTGTCATTTCTGGCCCTTGCCCATGACCTACATCTGAAACCATTTGTTAACAAAATACTTTCTGAATAAAAACCTGCTGACAAAAACTTATTTCCTTTGCACAGATTCCTTCTCTCCTGTGCTCTGCCCCATTATTCCAGCCTTTTTAGCTGCTCCAAGCCTTGGCCTCTGCCTCCTCGGTTCAGTGGGATTTTGCTTCTCTTGGATTCCTGCTCCCTGCACCCCAGTCAATAACATGTCTTTATGGGGCTACATTTGTGACTTTCTGTTCTCAGGGATTCCACTTCCGTGTTGATGGTTTTTCAGTGCCTGAAAATGGTTGGCTTATGTATTTTATCCTGTTGTTCGGCTGTTTACAGAAGAGTGTCCACCCCAGTACCAGTTATTTTATGGGCACTAGAAAAATGTTTACAGTAGCCTGTCCCTAAAAACTTCTAAGGCCATGCCCTGAGTAAATCAACAGGGGAGACAGACTTGAGAGGTTGAGTCTTAGTGAGTTAGAGAATCTTGGGAAATACCTGGCATTTTCTACAAATATACCCTAACAAAGCAGAAAACCAAACCTAAATAGGCTCAAAGGAATCAGCCAGTAATTAAACCGCCTGCTAGAGAACTTTTTTAATTTGTTTAACCTTCCTGAGAGAAAGGTAATGTTGTATCACGCACAATGTCCATTTTACCATCAAAACTTACTAGACATGCAAAGAAACAGGAGTAAGTGACCCGTGAAAGACACAAAGCCAGCAATAAAAACCGATCTCAGCCCTCTGGCCTTTTTCACTTTTACTCTATCCCCAACTTCATGGAAGATGGCACCTGCGTTGTCCTCACGGGAAAAGGCTGGTCAAGGCTTCCAGGTCACACAACAGACAGGGCCTGTGCTGGATCTGGCCCTGTCAAGGGGACTGGTGTTTTGTTCTCCTTACTCCTTCCTAGTTCCACTGTTTATGCTTTTAAAATAAACAGGACTTGATCACCAAAAATAAACAAATGAAACACATACACACACACACACACACACACACACACACACACACCTGTTCTCAAGACAGCCAGACTCATAACCTAGAGATCAAGAGTTGCATGCTCCTCCAACTGAGCCAGCCAGGCACCCTCCAAAGAAAAGACTTTAAAAGCAGGAAACATAAATATGTATCTAATAAAGATAATAAAGATAAATACAATCTTACTAAGTGGAAGATATGGAAACTGCAAAAGTGCAAAGAAATAGAAAACACAAACAAAAACAAATGTAATTGGTTTCATACTTCCTGATTTCAAAACTATTACAAAGTTACTGTGTAGTACTGGCATAAGGACAGAAAAATAGATCAGTTATTAGATTTGGGATTCTAGGGGCGCCTGGGTGGCTCAGTCGGTTAAGCATCTGACTTTGGCTCGGGTCATGATCTCACAGTTTTTGAGTTTGAGCCCCGCATCAGGCTCTGTGCTGACAGCTCAGAGCCTGGAGCCTGCTTTGGTTTCTGCATCTCGCTCTCTCTCTCTGCCCCTCCCATGCTTGCTGTCTCTCTCTCTCTCTCTCTCTCTCTCTCTCTCTCTCTCTCTCTCTCTCTGTGTCTCTCGAAAATGAACATTTTTTAAAAAATAAAAAATAAAAAGAATTGAGATTCCAGAAATAAAACCTTGAATTTCAACAAAGGTACCAAGAAATGGGGAAAGAAATGGGGAAATGGTACTGGGACAACTGGATGTCCACACACAAAAGAAGGAAGTTGGACCCTTTCCTCACACAATACACAAAAAAATTAACATTTTGAAAAATGGATCGTAGACCTAAATTCAATAACTAAAACTATAAAACCACTTGACACTAACACAAGAGTAACCTTTATTAATTGGGTTAAGCAATGGTTTCTTAGCTACTATAATACCAAAAAGTACAAGCAATCAAAGAACAATAGACAAACTGCCTTCCATCAAAATTTAAAATGTTTCAAAAGACCCCATTAATAAAGTGAATATACAACCCAGAAAATTGGGAGGAAATATTTCTAAGTCATATATCAGAATAGGGACTTGTATCCAAAATATATAAAGAACTTTCACAACTCAACAAATAAAAAGACAATTAACCTAATTTGAAAATGAGCAAAGGGCATAAACAGACATTTCTCCAAGACGACACGCAAGAAATATTCAACAGCACATGAAAAGATGTTCACCATTATTAGTCCATGAAGGAAACACAAATCAAAACTACAATAACATACCACTTCACACCTCTAGGATGGCTCTGATAAAAAAGACAAACAATAACAAGGTTGATGAGGATGTGGAGAAATGAGAACCCTCAGACATTGCTGGTGGGAATGTAAAATAGTACAGCCACTTTGTAAAACAGCCTAGCAATCCCTGAAAAAGTTAGCCAGTCATTCCACTCTAGACACACACACACACACACACACACACACATACACACACACACACACACACACACACCCCTGAACTTGAACATTCATTGCAGCATTATTCATAGTAACCAGAAAGTGGAAATCCAAATGTCCATCAACAGATAAACAAATGTGGTATATCCGCAGAAGGGAATATTATTTAGCTATAAAAAGAACTAATACATGTTAATTCTAATACTAATACATGTTACAATATGGCTTAACACTAAAAACAGGCTCAGTTAAAGGGCCCAGACATAAAACACTATACATTATAGGATTCCACTTATATAAAATGTCTAGAATAGGGAAATCCACAGAGACAGAGATTAGATTAGTGGTTTCCTGGACTTAGAAGGAGGGAGGAAAGGTGAATGGCTGTCAGTGAGTATGAGGTTTCTTTTTAGGATGATGAAAATGTTCTAACATTAGACAGCAGTGATGGATGCACAACTCTGTGAATATAATAAAAACTACTGACTTATATTTTTAAGGGATGGATTTTATTATTATATCTCAACAAAGCTGACCTGGAATTATTTTCAAAAAATGGAACTCCTAGAACTAAAAATTACAATAACTAAAAAGAAAAACATCATCAGATGAGCTTAACAGTAAACTGGAGAAGGCAGAGCAAAGATCAGTGAAGCTAAGGCTGGATCAATAGAAATGATCTGATCTAGAAAACAGAGGACTAGAGACTGGAATAAAATTTAACAGAGTTTCAGAATTGGTGGGACCACATAGTCTAACATACATGTGATGGGAGCTCCAGTAAAAGAAGAGGATGAAAATAGGGCAGAAAAATAATTGAAGAAATAGTGATTGAAATCATCCCCACAAGTTGATAAAATACAGTAATGTCCACATTCAAGAAGGTCAACAAACTCAAAGTTAAGAAAAATACAAAGAAAATTACACCTGCACACATCATGGTCAAACCACTGAACACCAAAAATAAAAATAAAATATCAAAAGCTACCAGATTATAAAGGTATTCTACATGAATAAAATAAAAATCTGGATTAAGGCTGACTTCTCAGCAGACCCATGGAGACCCACAGAGAACACCTGGAGTGCTCAACGGAATAAGCTGTCAACCCATTATTCTATATCCAATGCAACTATTCTTCCAAAAGGAGAGTGAAATAGACAGCTTTCCATAAAAACACAAGCTGAGCGGGGGCACCTGAGTGGCTCAGTCAGTTAAGCGCCCGACTTCGGCTCAGGTCATGATCTCGTGGTTCCTGAGTTCAAGCCCCACGTCAGGCTCTTTGCTGACAGCTCGGAGCCTGGAGCCTGCTTCAGATTCCCTGTCTCCCTCTCTCTCTCTGCCCCTCCCCTGCTCGCTCTCTCTCTCTCTCTCAAAAATAAATAAACATTAAAATATTTTTAAAAAACACACACAAGCTGAGAGAATTTGTCACCAGCAGAACCACACTTCAAGCCACACTAATGGAGGTCCTTCAGGCTCCAGGGAAATGACAACAGATGGAAGCCAGAAAGTTGTGTCTGGGAAGTCTTGTCTCCCTCCCCCTTGAGGAGAGGAAAAAGAGACTGGCAGCCCCTGGTCTCAATGGACAATGAACCATGGAGCTTTTTATATGCTATAAGCTACTACTTTTCAAATGACAGGTTTAACCCAATGGCTGGTGATCTAAAGGTCTGCCAACAGCATTTTAAAAAATATTAACACCGTGGAGTGGACCAGAAAAGAACAAAACACAAACACCCCTTTAAAAAAGCCAGAAACAATAAATGCTCACGTGATAATAATACGCTTTCCAAAAATCTATTAATGAAACTACAGCTCATTATGTTGGGCAATGTCTTATATAAATAGCACAAATATCACTGTGACATTCTTCCTAACGTTTAATGTTGATGAACTAGAACTGGCCTCCTGCAGTTGGACTATGAAACCTGTGTAACTTATAACTTACTGTCTGTTTTCTGACCTGCCTGTCAGGAAGCTTGCACATAAGTTTTTGTTCAACGATAGTACCTATTCTTAGTCTAGGTTTTATGATATAATACTGTGCTCCCAATCCTTCATGATTTTACACTTGTTCATTTATCCTTGTTTTAAGTTTTATTGTTATCTGGATTTTCTTCTTTTGTAAACTATTTGAAGATAAGTAATACATAGAAATAGTTATTTGATACAGGCACAAATAAAAAGATTGAAAAGGAACTGAGTGAACAACAATTATCATACTATTTAAAATAAGGGAAATTTTATTCTTACTTCTTTGTATTTAAACATTTTTCGCAATGGAAGTATATTATTGCTTTTTTTAAGCTATGTTTAATTAGCTTATGATGAATATCAGGCATCAAGGACTGTTAGAAAATGGGAATTATCCCTATGTCAGTGAATAAGTCAGAAGATACAAAGTATTAAAAAATAAACCCAAAATGGTATCATTTGCACAGGTGCAGACACACACACACACACACACACACACACACACACAAGCACACCCCAGCAAACCAAGACTTAACAGTTTCAACCTATCCCTGAAAAGTCAGTCTGAAACTTCCTGATCAGCACTAGTGAGGTAGTAATCTGTATAATAAAACACTGCCACTCCCTCCCCTGCAAAAAGATGGTTTCCTGGCCTGAAACAATCTGTCTGCATTTGCTGATAACTTCTTGTCCCACCCTCCTTCCTATAAAAAAACTTCCATTTTGTATAACTCCTCCAAGCTCCCCTCAACTTGCTGGATGGGATGTTGCTGGATTCATGTATGGTTTAATAAAACTATAATTAACAACTTAATTAAAATAAAATTAGATCTTTGATTTTATTCCGTTGAATTTTTACTTGGGCTAATTGGTATCTATACTTCCTATACTTTGTAGGCAAAGGGTAGTGTACTTGTGTTTGCCAAACAGGGAAGAAATGACACCAGCTAACCGTGAGAACTGTAATCCTTGAGCAGTATCAGTGAAAGTTAACCTCAATGGAGAGTTTTCAGCCAGACAGACTTAAAAGTTATTTCCCTAAAGTTTCTGGAGGAAAAGCAGGGTTGATGAGAGGAGTCCAAAAAAGACCTAAAGTACATCTTGAAATAATTACTGTACAGTCGGGTTAATTTCATTGGTGCGGTCAGAGCAAGTCAATGTCTGACCCCCACTTCCTCCTTCCCGCCACCAACAACAGTGGATAAGGCTGTGAAAGTATTAAGATCATCTTAGGGTGAAGGTTAAGGTCTTGACAGGCAGGTGTTGTGGTTTACTGATCTTTGTAACTCCAACACTGACCATAGCATCTGGCATACAGTCCAGTTGATAGTTGGCCTCCGAACTGACATGAGTCACACTTACGGGGGCATAATATGGTGAGCCAGGTTTGCTAGAGCCCATCAGGACCCTAAGCACACCTTCTTCCCCCAGTGGTCACTAGCTCAGTTTCCCATGTCCCCGTAAACCCTAAATGTGGAACTCAGGTCATCCGTGCTGGTGAAGACACGTCCCCAGTGTAGATCACAGTGGCACATGTCCTTACAAGTTTGGTGATGACAACCAGGCTTCTTGGGCTTGGCCCCACAAAATAAACTAACCATGATGACTCCAGATTGGAAATACAGCTGACTCGAACAACGCAGGGTTAGGGGTGCCAATCCCCTTGGACGATTAAAAATCCGACTGTGACTTTTGACTCCCCCCAAACTTAACTACTAATTGCCTATGGTTCACTGAATGCCTTACCAATAACATAAACAGTCAATTAACACATTTTGTATATGTATTATATAACGTATTCTTACAACAAAGTAAACTAGACAAAAGAAAATGTTACTAAGAGAATCATAAGAACATATACATTTACAGTACTATACTGTAAGAAATTTGCGTATAAGTGAACACACGCGGCTCAAAGCCGTGTTGTTCAAGGGTCAAGGATGGTGTATAGGCACAGCCCTGCCTGGACTATGATTACTGCATTTACCTAAGAGCCTTGAAAAATTAGCATCTCCCTTAAAGCCCAGTTCCACCCACATTTCCCATCCCTATTTGCACATATCCATACTTCCTTCTAATGACTTCTTATGAACAGAACAAAAGCAACAAGGTGAGGTGCTGGGAAAACAAGTTTGAATTCCAATTTTATCCTTCTGTGATTATTCAGTGGTTGACACAATATAATAGGCATGTTTCTTAACGTCTCTGAGAGTCAGGTTCCTCTTCAATGAAATGGACTTAACATTGACAACAAAGTTGTGAGGCGAAGCACCTAGCGAGCACAGTGTCTGGATATACTGGATACTTGAATGTTAGTCTTCCTTTTCTCCGAAAGCCAAGAACATATGGCCTGAGCTACAAGCCTCTGCTTGGTCTGGCTCACTCTTGCCACTCTCCCACTTCACCTCTCTGTTCCAGGTACTCGGCTTCCCCGCTATTTTTTGGACAGCTCAAGCACACTCCTGCCACAAGGTCTTCCGCCTATATTTGCCTTTGCAAGATCATTCTCCAGATATCTTACAAGTCTTGCTCCTTCATTGAATGCGATCTCTGTTCAAACTCATCTCCATAGAGAGGCCTTTCCTAAACCACCTGATCACAAATAGAGACTGATTCCATTTTGTAACCAGAGGCAGGATCCATGTCTAGCAGTCAAATTTCTGTTCTCCGTGGGCTCTAGGAACGCCACAAATGGGGTGGGACAAGTTTCTCTCAGCCAGCACAAAGAGTCCACAGAAGGGTGGATTTCCAGAAAATGGGGTCCTCACTTCATTAAATCAAAGACAAGCTTCACTATAGGCTCTATGACTCTGGTCCAGGAGCCCTGGCCCACAATGGATGATGGCAGAGAAGGTACACATGGAAACCAGATCAGAACCTGAGGCTGGTGTTTGGAACCCACCCCTACCCCTCACACAACCACTTCAATCAGCCAGCAAAGTGGCCCAGGTCCCCACATACAGGCAACTCAGAGGGCATTAGAGATTGCTGGAAAGGACCATATTAGGACTTTGCCTCCCAAAAGACAGGTGAATGGCAAGACACAGTGAGTAAAAGGGCCTTGGACGCCCAGCAGCCACTACAGGGTGACAGACAGCTAGGTGGGCCAGGGCTCTGAGGTCGGATCACAAAACAAAGTCCAGGGAAGCAGAGGGACCCAGAGTACCACAGTCCTCTAGGAAAGCCCCTACATTGTCTAAGATCCTCCCTCCACCTGCCACTTGCCTTCGGGCTTAGATCTAACCTTGCTCAATGGGGCCTTCGGTCCTGGACCAGGGTCCACGTGGTTCCCAAGATATCTCTCCACACCGGCTCCCAAGGTCTCAGGACTAGGACCGACGGCTAGTTCTGGTTCACTATTCATGCCAATGGAGGGGGCACCTCCCCACTTCACACCTCTCTCAAGAACCACGAGAACATAATCCCTTTCCAGGCAAGGTGGACCCTGCCCATGTGTCTGCTCAGTATAACTTGGGAGATGCGGCAGAATAACGTCTTCCTCCCGCAAAGTCCACCTCCGCTTGCTTTTCCTCTAAGAAAAGTCCCCGGGAAAGGCGTGCCTGTGTTTCCCTTCACCCTGGGGTGCAAATGCCCTTTCTGAGCTCAGGTCTGGGTTAGGGTTGGAGGAGTCGTCCTGAAACCGTGAGAACACTCCAGGGAGGCCAAAGTCAAAGTCGCTGGGGATGAATTCGAACCTCTGTCCTCAGCAGACTGCTGGTGAATTAAACCCCAGCTGTCTGCTTGCCCCACATAACCTGAACTAAACATCCAAGGACTCGCATGAGTTGAGGCAAAAACGCACCGGTAGGAATTGGTAATCAACCACCAAAAAGCCGCTGCACCAGTATTATTATAGTAATAATAAGTGTGGGAAATTGCTCAGGCGTCCCTCGCCTCCCCTACCCCGGCGGAAAAGGGACCAGTCTCCAGCACCTCCCTCTCCAGGTTCACGTGGGGTCACCAGTCCCAAAGGCAAGGAGCTAGGATGCCGGCTCCGTCACTCCCAGCCCCTCTCCCTCCTATCATTCGCCGGGACGCCGGGGACCAGGGTCCCCGGCAGGGGAGACTCACCGCGCAGCCCGGGGGCGGCCATGGTGCGGACACACCGGACGCGAAACCCGGACTGGCCCGCGGCGGCGCCGGCGTCTGCACCGGTTTATTCCGCCGCGGGGCTAATTCCATCGAGCTCAGCGGCGCCCGGACGTGCCCGCCCCCCGCCCGCTCCTCCCCCTGCCCTCCCCCCCACCCCGCGCCGCCCGCCGCGCAGCCAGGGTTCGAGCGGGCGCTCCCGGCTGCGCCCCGGGCGCCCCGGCGCCGCGAGCGCCACGTGGGGAAGGAGCGCGCCCGAGGTAGGGGCGAGCCCAGGCCGCGCTGGGGTTCGTGAAGCGGAGGGGCGCGCGGGGCAGACGGCCGCCTGCTCTCCTCCACCCGGGGGAGGTGCCTCCTAACCTGGTTGGGGCGTGAATGTGCAGCCGGATTATCTCGTGCACCGTCTGGCTGATTAGTTTCCAATTCCGCCCCGCCGCCCGGTCCGGGGCACTGCCCGGGTCGGGGTGGGAGGCTCCCTCGCCCAGCTGCCTTCACTCTCACTCGCCCTGGCGACCAGCTGTCCCCACCGTTCCCTAGACTCCACGGGGCGGGAGTAGGGGAGTAGCGCACAAGAGATAGGACGGGAAGAGGGGCTGCAAGAGGCAGAAGGAGGGGTCGGTCTTAATTGGGAGCCTCCCCCCAAGAAGCTTGGGACTGGCGGGAGGAGGGAGACTGTGAAGCGGAGAACGAGAGGAGCGCCATCTCTGCCGCCAGGTTCTGGTGCCCAGCGATGAACTGAGAAGCGAGGGCCCTCTGAAGGGCCAGTGTGGATAATGGAATCTCCACCTCCAAGATGCCCTGAAACTAAACAAGTTCATTAATGCCAGGAACCCGACAAAAGAAATGGTGTTAAGGTCAAGTATGCTGTTCATTCTTGAGCATGAAGAATGGTTATCTCCTGCACTGATAAGGTAGGCTGGTGGCGATTGCTCCCCCACCTGCTGCTAGAGGACAGAGGGGAGCAGACAACACAGAATGAGTCAGGGGCAGCACAGAAGGAGAACCAAACTGTCCCAATCCAGAGCTTTATACTAGCCGCTAGGAATAGTCAGGCTAATGTTAATACAGAACCTCCTCATCCTCAGGCACCCTTCTCAGAGCTTTACCCCTGGAGATCATTTAATAATGACACAACCCTATGAGGCAGTTACTGCTAGTGTGCTGGGCTCAGGGATGAGACTACAGTGTAAAAGATCAAAGCAACTTGCCTCTAAGAGTCTGCCTGGATCCCCAAGCAGGCAGCCTGCTCAGAGTCCGTGCCCCAACACTTTGCCATTCAGCTTCTTTCTCCCAAACGATGCCTGTCTCCCCTTTCACTCCCAGGGACCCTGTCCCATGTCTCCTCAATGCAAAGAGCACTGGAAACCTTTCTATACAGATCCATTCCCCTTCTTCTCTCCCTCCAGCACTTTCTCAGCCCCTGCATACTCCCTCCTTGCGACGCCACCTAAAAGTCTCCCCTTGGGGGACACTCTGATCTGCTCTGA
Source organism: Neofelis nebulosa (assembly GCF_028018385.1). Classification (NCBI taxonomy): domain Eukaryota; kingdom Metazoa; phylum Chordata; class Mammalia; order Carnivora; family Felidae; genus Neofelis; species Neofelis nebulosa. The sequence goes on along the minus strand of NC_080789.1, from coordinate 102,046,839 downwards.
GAGTATGTAAGAGAGTCCCTGACCCCAGAGGCAGGCCCTGCCCCACAGTACCTGCCGAGAAAGGGAAACTCCTAAGACACACCTCACTTCCGGTTTCTCTTTTTGCAGCCTTTTTACCTTGCTCCTGACATTTTTTTTTTTTTTAAATCCAAACATACAGTTTTTCTGATTTGGCATTTTTCTTGGTAGTGAACTGCTGTATCTGTAGATATGAAAAGAAGTTCAGGCTACGGAGGCACAGGCAGTTGGAAAATTGACACCTGATGCTGGAGAGGTCACCTCACAGAGAAACTGCTGAGTTTCTCTGTGGCCGATGCTTCCAATAACACCTCATCCCCAGGTAGAGTGTTAGGGAATCAGTAAGAAGAGAGACAGTAATTCCCTGCCCCTGGATCTGGTTTCCTACAGAGACCTCAGAGGCTATTCAAAGTTGGAGACGGGATGGATGGACAGATGACCACCTTTGAATTATTCAGCAGTTATATAAGCCTTCTATCCATTCTTCCTTTCCTCTTCTTACTAAATTCCCCACCAAAACTGCTCAACACAACCCATGCTATTTGCCTGTAATGGATCTTCCCTCCAGGTTATTCCCCACAATATCGGAAGCAGTTGAGTCCTAGAAATATGGGAGTCAGGGGCAGCTGGGTGGCTCAGTTGGTTAAGCATCTGACTTCAGCTCAGTTCATGATCTCCCAGTTCCTGGGTTCGAGTCCCGTGTCAGGCTCTATGCTAATAGCTCAGACCCTGATTCTGTCTCTCTCCCTCTCTCTCTCTCTCAGAAATAAAGACACATTAAAAAAAACTTTTTTAATAAATAAATAAATGTGGGAGTCAATGTTTCCCATGACAGCAAGGACTGAATCTGTAAGCAACAGGGATGGCGTGGCTCTGGTGAGATGGCCTGGAAGTTCTTGCCTGGGTGTCAAGGCACCTGGGTTCTGAACCTGACCTGCCCCACACACAGCAGCTGTGTGACCTTTGGCAAGTCACTGGTGTTCTCTGAGCTGCTTTTATTCCCTGTAAAGGGGCAGGGGAGGGGCACTGGATTAGATGATGCCCATATCCTTTCCAGCTCCACCATCCAGCACTTTAAGTGAATAGAGTCTCTCCTGTGTTAGAAGGATCTGGAGTGAAAATTCTCCACCAAATTCCTGTCACATACCCAGGGCATTTCCTTTATTCTCATGGGTAGTCTCTCCCCAACTAGAGTCTCCACCATCTTGCCAGCATCTTCATGTAAAGCTTTTTCATAAATATTAAGGAGGGACAATCTCTCCCTGAGAGTGACGTTACCAGACAGTGATTTGGGGACCAAGTGAAGTTTGGTGTTATCTACACCTTCCACTAAAAGATGTCTGGAGTAGACAGACCCTCGGCTTCCAGCATCCAGCCCAAAAGAAACTCAGCTCTTTCACCCCTCAGGATAAAGTAAATCCCTAATTCTCTGCCACTGATGATAAAGACGCATGTTCCCTGCTTTGAGACTTGATTTCCTCCCATGTTTTTTCTTGTCACTTCTTAGGTTATTATATTATTATAGAGCAATTTACAGTTATCCCCAGACTTTCAGCCGTATTTTACCCTCTCAATCCCTTGAGTGAGACTAACATTCCTGTTTTCCAGACAAGGAAATGAAGTCTGAGAACCACTAATGGTCTTGTTTGGGACCACGCAATAGAACGAGGACCATGTGTAGAACCCATGCCTGCCCCCAAGCCTTGGGGTTCATCTGCCATGACCCAGCCTATGCTGGATGGGACCCTGTTCCTGCACCTGCCAGCACACTGTTTCCAGCCCCCTCAGTCCTCAGCACCCCTCCCTCCCACAGGGGCCCCTGAGGGTACACAGGACCTTAGAGAGCCAAGGGCTCAGAGAAAGCCCCTTCACACCTGTTCAAGCTCCTTCACCACAAGGTCAGCCACACTGCCAATAACCATGTCTGTCTTGGCAAGAGCCTGGCTCCAGGGCCCACCCCTCTGCTCTGCTCTGCTCAGAAGCCCCTGGATCCAGAGCTTGGAGACCCTAGTGTTGCTGAGCAAATCCCTTTTACTTTAGGGCACTGGGCAGAGGCCCTCCCCACCCCACAGAGGCAAAGACACCACTTTGTCCCAGAGATTGGCCGTGCCTGGGGCTGGGGCGCTTTCAGATGGAGCCTGTGCTCTCTCCCTCAGAACCAGGTTCAGGGCTCGGGCCCAGCCTACCACTGTCATGTCAGCCTAGAAGACACATTGAACCATCAGCCTTCTGCAAGGTGAGAGATTGGCCTTTATTGTGGGCTCAGGGGGGCACAAGAGCAGAGCACAGAGAGGGCAGAGCAGCACTCCGGCCATTCAGGTCCAGTGAGGCAGGCGACAGGAGGCGTCCAGGGAGGCAGCCTCACTTGCTGCACTTCCTGGCGGAGCACTTGCACTGCATGGCATTGAGGACTTCATGGTAGACGAGGGAGCCATTGGTGCAGCGCAGGGGCACCCGCATGGGCTCCGTCCGAGTGGGCGAGCAGCAGGAGCACTGGTCCTGCACATCCTCCATGTCGATGGAGTACAAGGCTTTGCTGGCACATTTACCCTGTGACGGGGCAGAGAGAGGCGAGAGTTGCAATGCTGGAGAGTCCTGCTGCGCGCTTTGTAAAGGTAGATCTCGGGAAAGTCTGGCATATCCACTCTCCTTATGGTACTATTACATCCAAATCCCGCTAGCTGCAATTTCTATGCGTATTCCATCAGGAAACATAATGCCCAGCTCCCCTTAAACAACTCTCCATTCTCTTTAGAGGACTTGAATCTGTCTACAGTTGTTTTTGTTTTTTTTCTTCTTCTAGGGTCAAAGTTCCCAGGTACTTCAATACAACATTTGCTTAAAAATATATGCTTCTGGTTCCACTCACATCTCCTCCCTGTGAGTATTCCAGGTGCTTCTAATAGGTTACTAGAGATGTGTCCAAACAAGAAGACTCACCCCTCCCCACTTAGGCCTCACTGAAGTCAGGGTCCCCTTACCTCGCAGTAATGAATGTCCACTTCCTCTTCAGACTTACAGTTTCCCACTTTAACATACTGCAGCCTGGCAGTGATATCCTTGCATTCTGTCTCCTCACCTACGGGACAGGAGAGAGATGGGACCTGGGACCTGGCTGGGATTCTGTAGGACACTCTCCAGCCCAGTTCCCTCACTTTACTGGAAATAGGTCAGTTTCACAGTGGCCAGATTACCAAAGCCAGCTGCAAGGAGGGGAGTTAAATTATCCTGGTTCACCTCAGAATCTCCTGGCCCTCCAATCTAGAGATACAGTTATGGCTGGGTTTAACTCACTTAATGGTACAATTTTAACCACTGGAGGAGCCTAGATTCACTGTACTTTGGTGATGTAGATGGATGAGACTTGCTTCTATGTAATTGTAGACTCTAAAAATTATAATGACTGGGGCAGTCTTCTTGTGCTTATAACTATATCTGGAAGCTAATGGGCAATGAAGTAGTCAATAAATATAATAATTATCTATCTGTCTCTGCCTTTGGAAAAGAGGAAAGGCAAATGTCATGGCCACACAAGGGGCTAAGAGGATGCCTGGGAGCCCTGGAGGCCTCCCTTTGGGAATAGCTGTCTCCAGCTCTCTGGCATGGCAGGGATTAGTGGCGCTCAGACCTGAAACTTTACTTGTCCCCACCAATATTTCTAAGATTGAATGCCAGCTCACCATTCCCCATCGGCACACTGGGAGTTTTCCATTCTTGAATGGCTCCCAAACTAAATCAACCCTAACTACATATTAGCCTGCCTCCCAACTTCCAAATAACTCCATTGTACAGCGAAAGCCTGCCAACCACATTAAAAGAATGAATAAGGAAAACATATTTAGGCCAACATACTATATTCTTTCGCTGTAGGTTTAAATCCTGAGCCTGGCTCCCTCTCCTTATGAAGGGTCTCTGCCTCCTAAAAGTACTGACCAACAAAGGCCTCTTGTTACCTCCCTGCTAGCTTTGCAAATAACAGCCTCTTGACCAAATTCCATTGTGCAAAGTGTGCCCAAAGAGAAGTCATCTTCTCTGATGGTGTCCTGACTTCATATTCTTAAGCTTATGCAGACAGGAATCATAGAAAGACTTGCTTTCAGAGTGTGTTTCTGCAATCTGCAACCTGGTTATGGCAAAGGCAGGGACTGTCAGAGTGAGCCATCGAGAAGAGAATGACTGGGGTGCCAGGATGGCTCAGTTGGTTATGCATCCGACTGTTGATTTCTGCTCAGGTCATGATATTACCACAGTCAGAGATTGAGCCCAGAGTTGGGCTCCACACTGGATGGATTTCTCTCTCTCCCTCTGATCCTCCCCCCGCTCATATTCTCTCTCAATAAATAAATAAACAAATAAACAAGCAAACAAACAAGCAAGCAAGCATGGAAGGTATTCACACTTTTCACTCTTTCTTTCTTTACCCAATACTTAACACGGTGAACACGGGCCCATGAACCCAAAATAAAACAAAAACAACAAAACAAAACACTAAACTAAAACCAAAAAACATTAGCACAGGCAAGTAATTCTATATTCAGAGAACACAGCACTAACACTAGGATTCTGCATGTTACTTGTGCTCATGAACCCAAGAATGTGTGGGGAGATTGCTGTCTGATAGGCAGCCTTGCAGGGGTCCATCCCCAAAGCTGCTGCTGTGAGCTATGGGCTGACATAACCGCAAGGTCAAGAGGGGCCGAGAGTGAAGAAGGGGAGGTTAATACATGTAGACCAGTCTTGTGAATCCTTGAGAAGATTCTGTGTTCTCTGTGGCTCCCACAGCATATGGTGGGGAGCTGATGTTAGCCAGCTGGTGGCTTCTCTTTCTCTGGGAGGTGGCTGTCTGACACTCAAAGAATAGATGTATATTGAGTGTCTGATCAAGGGTGCCTTCCAGGAGCTCTGGTGGGAAAAATAAGATATGAGCCACCCACACCTCTGGGAGGGGAAAGGCAGATAAGAGGAGAGTAATAGTTAGGAGTTCAGAGGAAAAAAGGAAGAAACTGCTTCACAGGCGTCTGAGTGGTGATCTGAGAAGGAGGCAGTCTAAGAACATTCAGGAAAGGTGGCAGTTTCCTGCAGAACTGAACCTAGCGACTGGCCAATAATTAAGAATTATCTTTCCAGAATAAAGCTTCCTCCAAAGAATAGTCCCTGGACTTGGTCTGACGGATTTCAAGGGACAAGCTAGTGGTCATGTACTTACATGTGTCACAGCAGGTGCCTGGAATTTTCATGATTTTCCCCTAAGAAAACAACAAATTCCCAGATTAGGCACAAATAGTACACAGTGGATGCTGTCGGGTCACTCCAGGCCAATTCCTGGCTTTGGACTCAGCCCCGAGCTTCAGTCTCTAGACATAAACTGTGCAATGCCATCACAAATGTGAACAGACTGACCCCCCCTCCCCCCACCTGACCAGCCTATAACAACTCTGAGTATTCTGGATTCTCTCCCAGTTGGCTCACCAGGACCATCATTCTCAGGGGAGACTAGAAATCATTTGATCTCTCACCTCTCCATCAAACAAGCTCCCCCAAGAAGAAGGTATCTAATGAAAGCATCGTATAGTGCAGAGAGTTTTATCTCTCCAACAGGCTTTGATTTTGAAACCTCAGTGATTTTTTAAACTGGGTCAGGGGTCTCCCTTGGACACTGGGACATCATGTCAGTGGGGACTGCATGCTGTTCAGAGGACTCTGTTCTTAGAGTCAAAGATGGGGCAGTCAAGAGGAAAGCAGAGCCTGAGCTCCAGCTACTCACTCCCTCGGCCAGACACTTGTGTTCATCAAAGGGCGGGCAGCCTGTGACCCTCTTCTCCCAAATGTACTCTCCTCTCTCATTGACCTTGCAGAAGTGACTATCACAGCCATCCTGGAGTGTCTCATCACGCTGAAAGGAAAGAGGGGAAATGGGTAGAGCAAATCCAAAGGCAGTGTTTGTGTTGCAAAGACACTTCAAACCATGACCTTGACACCTTGAAGTTGTTGAAACAGGTTGGAGGACTACGGAACAAGAATGAGACAATATCTATAGTCTCCACACCCAGAGCATATGAGACGAGCCCCAGTATTACAACTTATTTACTGTGAATAGGGCTGCATCAATGCAGAGAATTGCTAAACTCTTCTGACCACCTAGAAGCTTAAAAACATTAAAAGGTAGTGAGGGTAAACTAGCAAATCAACAACAGAACCAGAGATGAACCAGGGCACCACCTCCAAACCCTAGCAACGAATTCCCGTCTTCATGGATCAGTTTGTTTCACACCTGATTGCCCGTCTAGCCTTACAGACAATAGGCTGGAAGAAATCTTAGAGATCAACCAACTCCAAATCATGGGCCTCACGCCAAGGACACTCATGTCAATAAGAATGAAATATTTGCTAAATCAGAGAGAAAAATTCTATACCTTCTATGGACTATCCATCTTTTCTCTATAAAATCAGAAATAGGTGGGAAGCCATTATTGATGCAAACGTAGTCCCTCTTTCTTGGAGAGGAGATCTCCAAGTAGGAAACCCAGTGGTGACTTGAGGGGAAACTCCTGAGTTCAAGTTGCTCCTACCTTCAACATCATGGTCTGGCCTCCTCTTAGCTGGATGGTGCAAGCCACAGGCAGACATCTGCCACAGCATTCACCTTGGTTCTTCTCTTCCTTGTAACCCTGTACCCAGGAGAAAAGCCAGCCTTAGTGAACCTCCCAGATCACCCCAATCATAAGGAGGCTTACTTTTCCAGCTTCTCATCTCTCCCATCCAGCAGTTTTACCAGGAGTTCAGAAAGTCAACAGCCACCTCTTAGCTAACCTTTGTCAGTTCTCTGTTCTCTAGATGGCATTCCTTCCCTCCACATACGCACCTCTTGCTCAAGTGCTAGTGGCCACACCTATTAAATCAGACCTCTCCCCTGAGCTCCAGACTTACAAATTCAATTGTTCGCCTGACAGTTGTTTATCTTACTGTCTTCTCAAGACTCATATACAAAATGCAACTTGATTTTTGTCCCAAATTTCGTCCTTCTCCTGCCTCACCTTACCTTGATAAATGGCTTCACTACCCAGTTGCCCAAATCAAAAATTGGGGAGTCACCCTTGACTTACTTTTTCTCAACCCCCCACTCATCACTGAATCTTGCCCAAAATGCCTCTCTAACTCATCCTCTGCTTGTCATGACCAGTGTCCTCTGTCATCACCTAGTCCAAGCCATCATCATCTACCACTAGACTCTGGTAATAGACTTAATTGTTCTTCCTACCTCCACTCTTGACCCTGCACTATAAGTCTCCACACATCTGCCAGAATGACTTTCACTCTCCTGCTTAAAAACCATCCATGGAGTTGTGGTTCTAGTGATGGCAGAGCAGCTTATATCAGACTGGCCCTCTGTAGATCATCAATTGTTGACAAAATATTTGTAAACAACTGTTAAAAGCACTGGATAGCAAAACCAATAACATCTTGTGAATTTATCTCTCACATAGAAGTAAACTATGTGACAACAATAGCACAAAGTATAGGGGGGAGAGTACGTCATACACAAAATGTATATTATCAGATCAAAGTAGACTATGGTAAGTCAAGGGTGCATACTGGAATCTCTAGAGCAACTGCTATTATCTCTAGCAAAATATTTTCTATCTCCACTTGTGATTTCTTCTTTGGTTCATGGATTATTTTAAAGTATTTTATTTAATTTCCAAATATGGGGAGGAGGCATGTTTCTCAATACCTTTTTGTTACTAATTTCAAGCTAATTTAAATTGTGGTCTTAGAATATACCCTAAACGATATCAAAATCTTGACATGTATTGACCTTTTAATGGTCCAGAATTTGATCCAAATAACTGAAAATTCCATGTGCATTAGAGAAGTATGTGTGCTCTGCAGTTTGAAAATAGAGTAGTCTATTGTTTTCAATTAGGTCGAGTTGGTGGATACAGTTTTCCAAATCTTCTATATCGTTACTGATTTTTTCCTACTTATCCTATAAATTGCTGAAAAAAACATTAAAATTACAAAATAAGTTTGTAGACAAGCCTATTTCTCCCTCTAGTTCTGTCCGTTTTTGCTTCATGTATTGGAAACTCTGCTACCAGATACAAACACATCTAGGATTCTTATGTCTTCATGATGAATCTACTCTTTTATAATTATGAAAGAATCTTCTTTATTTTTGGTAACATTCCTCATTTTATAGCCTATTTTGGTATTAATATATCCATCTTAGCTATCTTATTCTTAGCATTGGCTGGCATATCTTTTTTCATCCTTTTCTTTTCAATCTCTTCATCTCTTTAAATAGGAAACACATCTTGGGGCACCTGGCTGGCCCAGTCGGTGGAGAATATGACTCTTGATCTGGGGGTCATGAGTTCAACCCCTATGTTGGATATAGAGCTTACTTTAAAAAATAATAATAATAAATAAATAAACTGAAAGCGCATCTCTTATAAACAGTATACTGATTGAGTCTTGCTTTTCTATCCAAGCCCGACAATCTCCATTTGTTATCAGGATTTTGTTTTGCCCATTTACAATAATTTCAGTAATGAAATTATTGATATGGCTGGGTTTAAATCTACCATTATATTATTCATTTTATTTTTTGTCTTCTCTATTATTTGTTCCATGGTTTTTTTTTTTCCATAGTATTTTGGTTTAATCAAGTTGTTTATTTAGAATTTCATTTTCTCTCCCTTATTGGCCTTTTAGTTGCACTTCCTCGACTACTAGTTTAGTGGTTACACAGGCTTGTCCATTTACCAAACCTCATCAAACTGTATACTTTATATCTGTGCATTTTATTTTAGGTAAACTATCCCCCCCTGGAAAAAATAAGACTTTCTATGGCTTCCCATTGCATTTAGAATAAAACCCAATCTTCTTAGCATGTTCTACAAGGCCCCACATGGCTCCTTCCTAATTTTCTGACCTTATCTTCTACCATCATCCCCTTGCTTTTAACAATCTACCCCTGTGCATCTCCTAGGACCATGAACATGCCAACCTCCTCACCTGAGAGTCTTTGTGTATGCTATTCCCTCTCCCTGGAATGTTCTTCCCCAAATTTTGTATGACTAGCTCTTTCTCATCCTTTAGTAATCATTTCAAATATCAATCCTCAGAGAGGATACAACATACAACATATGCACACACTCTCCATAACACTTAATACAATCTGAAAATTTCATTTGTTCTCCCTGAGAAGCATGTGAATTCCAAACTCAGTTTATGCTGTGTGTCATTGTATCCCAGCACCTGGCCCTTAGTAGGCCTCCTACACCCACTGAGACAAGTTGAGCTGGGAACTCCTTGACAGTGGCTTTAAGTGACAGTCCTTCATTATATCTGCATTGGAAAAAGCAGCAGCTTCCAGACAGCAGGATTTCACAGTCTTTGCAAAAATGCCCCCAGATTTAGCAGTCAACATAGGGCAACCACTTTTTATCTTGCAAAGTAAGAGTATTCTCAACAATGTTAATAAAACAAAAATCAAAAAGCTACCATCAGCTGCTTCATCACTGCATCAAAATTAAAGCTCTCTTAATGCTACCCACCACTCAAAAAAAAAAAAACAAAAACAAAGGAAGAACATAATGTCACAATATTTTTAAAGAATAACTTGATTTATATGAGAAACCAACCACAATGTCATTCTTTTTCAGTCTTTTTCTCATTTTGCCTCATTTAGTGATAACCACTTAGAGATTCATTCATTTGGGCCCCGAGGTTTTCCTCATATGAATCTCTAGCCAGTCAGTTTGGAGCCTCAGACAGAAAACACGGGCTTCTCTGCAATGCCCCCTTGTGCACTGCACATGGGCTCAATGCCCCTATCAGCAGGCAAGGTTAGGAGTCGCTAAGCTTGCTCAGAATGAATTTAACCAATTTGCTACTCATAAACCAAGCTTCTGAACTCAGTGTGTCATCAGGGATCAGGCCGTGCAGAAAGCCAGTGAGGATAGAGCTCAGCACAGCATCAGAGCTACTGGGCCCATGCCACACAGTCTTCCACACTGGGAAAGACACCGCTGGAGTCTGAGGGCATCAGTTTGTGGTTTACTGTAAGCTTTAAACTGCGTTTTCAGAAGCATACAATACCTTAAAGGTGTAGGACCAAGGTAAAGGAACAGGAAGAAAGAGAATAAACAGTATGAGTGAGTATGGGTGGTTAGAGTCAGAAGGAGGAGATTAAACAGGGCTTAAATTAGGCAGGATTTCGTGGGAGCATAGATTTGGGTGTTTTTCTTTTCAGTGAGTGTTAGAGAAGAGACTAGGAAACACGCTCTACTCAGCAGGCCCAAGGAGAGGAAAATGGACAAAATCTTTACAGGAGAAATGAGTAGGCAGGGGACAAAGGGAGGAGGGGACTGCTAAGTGAAGGGACGGGGCGGTGGAGACAAAACCCACACACCAGAGAGGTAGAGGGCACAACTGAGCTAAGAACAGGAAAAAACAGAGGGTGTTATGGTAGGACAAAGAACAGGAAGAAAAGGAGGAGAGGGTGGAAGGTACTAGGAGAGCGGCAATGATTTTGGAGTTGGGAACAAGGGAGGGAGGTGCACGGGGAGCCTGAAAGGACCCACTTACAGGAGTAAACAAGGAAACAGACCTTCTGCATGTCCCCTGTCCTGTAAGGCATAATACAGCTGCACCAGGTAACAGGGCTTGTCCAAGCCCTGCAAGGCTTCCTGGCCATGCCAGGCAGTACTGTGTGTTCCATAGGCAGGCACATGCCATGCATGCACACACACACACACACACACACACACACACACACACAGAAGGGCAGTGCTGAATGGGCTTTCCCCAGAACATCCAATCAGAAGCAACTGCCTCCTCTGCCTGCCAGCCAAGTTCCCACCAGCCAGAGTCTAGTTGTGTAGGTCTGAGCAGCCACAAGTCCTGCCCCTGCCCACTCATGCCCCTAACATTGCCCTGCCTGTGTCCCATAGCACTTTCCATAAATTGCATTGGCTGCTCAAAGCCTTCTAGTCTTACCTCTTCTAACTCTTACTTCTATCTGCCAGTCTGGTCCCCATTCCCCTCCCTGGAAGGTCCTCTATTCTACATTCAACTCACTGCTCAAGGTCAGCTCATGGTCGTGCCCCTCCAACAGCCTTCTCAGTGTTCCATGTCAGGGTGACCTCTCTTCCTCATGCTTCCGTCAGGCCTTCACCTGTCAGGTTTCATGTCTACTATCCACTAGCACAAACCACCCTCTGCAGGTCTCCTTAAGGTATGAGCACCACCCTTCCCGGGGAGGAAATGGACTCACATCTCCAGTGACACTAACACTTGAGTCTGATGTAGGCAGTTCAAGCACACCTACCTAAACTTTATTGACCACAGCTCCCCACCCTCAGGAGACATCTCTGACCTTCATGGCAGAGGCATGTGGCAAGATCAGTTAAGGATGCTGAGGTAGAAAGGGGACAACTGAGGCAGTTTTCAGCAAAGGTTGAGAGACACGTACAAGGAGGACTAATCTAGAAGTTCTCAACAGGGAGGAAGTGGGTACACTGCCATGGGGGATATTAGGATTTGGGAGGAAAGAAGGAAGAGTACCAAAAGGGGCCATGGATTTAAGAATACTGAAACATATGTATCTAGACTGGATTGATTCCACTGCTGGATTTCTATGGATGTAGAGACTTTACTGTACCACCTTCTGGCCACTAGAGGGCGCTGTTAGGGAGTTAGTAGCTCCCCCTCTAGGAAGCACGGCTTCAAGACCACACTGGTGTGGACCTCTTGCTGCGCCGATTTGTAGGTCAGTGGACATCCAAGGTGGAAGAGATGCCACAAACTCCGTGCAGCATTATTTAATTCCCTATTCAAGCCCAGATGTGTTCCAGGGGAGCTGTTACACGTACATACATACACACACCACCCAAAACCTTAGAGAAGCAACTAGGATTTAACAACAGCAACAAAAAGCAAAAATATGTGCCTCGTTAGCTTCATCCTCATTGAGGCAGGAATGTTCTCTGAATCATTCTATCAGATATAGCTGTGTCTCAGGGCGCCTGGGTGGCTCAATTAAGCGTCTGACTTCAGCTCAGGCCGTGATCTCGCGGTTCACAAGTTCGAGCCCCGCATCAGGCACTGTGCTGACAACTCAGAGCCTGGAGCCTGCTTCAGATTCTATGTGTCCCTCTCTCTGCTCGTGCCCCTCCCCCGCTCGTGCTCTATCTCTCTCAAAAATAAGTAAAAATATTTTTAAAAAAATAGCTGTGTCTCCTATAGACTCATTCGCTCCACATAGATTTTACTAAGAGTATATTTTACTGAGAGTATAACTCTGTGCCAAGGGCCATGAAGAACGGTTCTACAGATGGAGAACACTCTGTATACGGGACCTGCTCCAGCGTCCTTCATCTCTACCCTCCTGATGTTTCCTCCTGCTCTGGCTGGCCACACTCCTCCTCGCAGGAAGGACTCCTTCCTCCCTGGCCTCACCCCAGAGCCTGCCTGCTCCCTTGCACAGTTGAGGGAGGAAGCCTTCCACTCGCACTGCCTGAAAGTGCTATTACTCTATTCTGTGCCTCTGGCTCACAAGAAGCTCATCTGACTCACTGTGTTTTTGAACAAAGCAGGAGCCCCCAGCACAGACGGCAATTTGAGGAAGAAGCATTAGGTCTAGATCCGTGAGGTGGGGCTGGGTCACAGTGAAGACAAGGAAATGCCGGTTTTCATCTGGCTAACTAGAAATGATTCCACTTCTCAGAATCCACCCTCGGAGGGATTCAGAGTGTGCATAGTCATTGTGACCTGGCAGAAACAGGGTGAAATATTTTCAGCCAATTATGCCCAATATTTTCAGCCAATTATGCCCAATAATGAAGGTACAGGATGACGTACATCTGTTTTAAGGAATACTGTATAGAATTTTTCATTTAGTGTCTGATAACTGTTGAATAATTTTTAATGTTTTCAAAGAATGGCAATGATGGCTTCTTAAAATGTTGTGTAAAAAAATAATAAAGAACTGTAAATATGGCGTCATAAGTCTTGCAAATATTGTGTTTGCTTAAATTTCCAAAACTAGACTCTTCATTATAGTTGTCAAATATTGTCCATAGTCAGAAAATAACAAAAGCTTTATATACAGACTCTAGTAAGGTCCCATTGCTTGGGTCCCACAAGTACCCAGGCCATTGCCCGGAGCCTGACAGCCCTCTTACCAGGGGGCAGGCCTCACAGGTGGTCTTCCTGCACTCCAGCTTGAATCCAGAGACGGGCCCCACCTGGATGGTGCAGTGGCAGGTCGTGCACACGTCAATCATCAGACTTTTCCCGGGCTGAAACCAGAGGCACCAGGATCAGGCTCCCCAGCACACCGACCCCCCGCCCCTGACCCTCCCATTCACCTCAGCTATCTGCCTTAGGAGAGAGGGCCCGGCTGCCTACACAAGATGAGCCATCGCCCTGATGCTCCTCCTGGGTCCAGGGACCCGCTCCATTCCTGCCTTCCACCTCAAGTATGGTGATGGTAAGTCAGAGTTTTTATGTCAGAAAGTGAGCCTGAGCAGTGAGAGAGGGAGATGGATTGAAATGTGTGTGATGCCATCAGAGCGCTTCTCTGCACACAGAAGAGATGCTCAGGAGCCCGAGTGGGGGCCGGAAGGTGAGGCCCTACAGAGTCAGCATGATGGCAGGAGCCTGGCAGCCAGATGCCCTGGAAGCCCTGGAAGCAATGGAAAGTGGGGGATAGGACTCCCTGCTTCCTTTTATTTCCACTTCAAATGACTGAGCTGCCCATCCTTCCCATGGCACCCATACAACTTGCCCTGGAGAAGAAGGCTCACCCCAATGATGGTGCCATTGAGCATGCAGGCCTCCAGTGGCTCTGGGGGAGAGAGAAAGGTGCATAGTTGATCCCCTCAGGGTCTTCTCCTCCCCATCTGCGCCCCTCTCCTCCATCTGCAGTCCCTCTCACCACCCCACCCCAGGTGCTGTGGGTCCCACAGTGGCCTCACTCCTCTCAGGCCTGCAGAGGAAGGGCAGGCTGCCTGTGTCCTACCACGCCGCCCACAGTAAGAAGATCCTCTCCCTCCTCAGCCTCAAGGGGACAACCTTTTTAAATGGTTCACACTTTAAGTGTGAGTGGGAGGGCACCTGGGCTTCTGAAAGAATGAAACTCTACTCTGGAAACTTTAAGTCCCAAGCTCAAACCACACAAAGAATTCAGAGCAGGTGGTAGAGAGAGATGCTATTTTGTTTGTTGGTGGAGTTGGGGGTGGGAAGTTGGAACACCTTTCCCCAGCAGAGGCAATACAGCGGATGCTTGAGAAGCCTGGGGTTTGGGAGCTCTACCACTACTAACACACACGGGCAAATAAATGGAGGTGGAATGATATAAATCTACCACTGGGCACAGTGATGACCTTTAGGAAACTATAATATTTCTCTCATCGTATTTGCTTTCCCACAAAAGCATTATGAACAGATACGAGGAGTTTGATCCTGCCCATTTCCCCGAGTTGCTGAAAAGACAAAGAATTCAGGAGTCCTTAATGGAAAGAGAGGCTTGGAGGTGGGGCCCCTGGACGCACGCCTTACCGCAGTGACAGGTGGGGCAACACTCTGACGCCTTACAACTCAGCTGGAAGCCCACAGGGCAGGTAGGGATGTCCAGCTGGGGGCAGGAGACATTTCTCTGTTGCACAAAGACCTCTTCCTTCACTCGGACACACTCATTGATGAGGCAGGGGTTGTCAGGGGAGGCCCAGTGAGAGCCAACCTGTGGTTAGAACATTAGACTTGAGCAAGGTTGGGCTGAGGGCCCAGTGGGGTGTGCTGTTCTCTCAGGGAGCGGATCTGGGCTCTGGGGGTGAGCCCCAGCTTAATATGTAAATCCCACCCACAGGGTAAGGCCCACAGAGGGAGTGAATGGGGCTCATCCCACGTCTTTCAATAAGTCTAGGTCAAAGTCATCCTAAGATCCTAGCTCAGAGCCATGTGTTCTACAGACACAGTCTTCAGCACTGAGTGAGCCCCTTAGGGAAGCCTGGGGACACTCTCCTCCACCCTCAGCCCTGGATGTGAGCTGAGCTCAGAGGCTCTAGGGCACTCTGACCAAGAAGCAGCAGCATGGGTTGACTCAGAGGGGATGTGGAAGGGAAACTCCACTCATTTCCTAGCCAGGAGCTACTTCCCACTTACTCCTACAGGGAGAAAGCAAGAGACTAGGGATGCTAGCATCTGGCCCCTACAGCCCAGCAATCTGTCCCTGGGGCTTCCAGGCCTGTGGATGAGTGGCCTGACTCATGGCAGAACAGTACTTATAGCCTGTGAAGCTTTGGAGGGCCCACAACACATGCAAGATGGTGAGGCCATCCCATACCAACCACTTGGGGGAAGCTGACCTCAGATCCCCAGGTAAACAGGAGGACACGAATCCCCAAGAAGTTCACAGAACTCCTAGGGAAGGAACTGGGCCTCTCCCCAAATCCACCAAATGGGAAGTCTAAGGCAATCTCAACTATTCCTAAGGGGAAAGTAATCCCAGCCGACATCTGGATAATACCACAGCCAGATGCAACTCCCTATGGGGAAACCAAAAGGCGGAGAATTCAGCACTGGACCACAGAATGGACAACCAAGCTGGTAAGGCACTACCAGCCTGGGCCCCAGACCTACATTCCTCCAGTGAGACTGGAAGTCCCCCCGCAGTGAACCAGTCACCACTTCACAGGCAGTTGGCAAACACCTTCCACAGCACTCGTCTTCATGGAGGACATAAGTGAAGCCCTGGAAAAATACAAAGAACAGCGAGTAAGGACAGCCCAGCAGCAAAAACACAGGTGCTCTTATCTACTCTGTATGTGCACTGAGCCCTGGGGATTTACAGACCAGTTGGAGTGAACATATTCATCTCTGTCATCCACAGCCTCAGGATCATGCTAAGAAGTGGGTAAGAGGCACCAACCACTGAGTCACTAAGCTAGGTCTTATACCAGCTGAAGATACATAACCATGCCCTCTGAAAGCTTCCAATTTCAAACCAAGATGCAGTCCACAGGAGTATTAAAGACAGTCCAAAATCCACTCAGCAGCAGCCACCTGGCCTGATCTTTATCATGGCCAACTCCAGGGCCCCTCATTTACTGGAGGGAATGGTCAGGATGCCTGGGATCTAGTCTCCGCTGTAACAGAGATAATTACCTATACAAGACGAGCACATTGATCCCAAGAACTCTCACCAACATACAGAGTTGGGTTTCCCCTAGCCATTGCTTGATATTACCTAGCAGCTTATGGGGCCCAGTAAGATAAGAAAGTGCACAGATTGACCTTTCCCAGAAAGGAGAGACCAGTGTCTCTCCAGGGAGACCAGTGTCCTGCAGTCTGCCAGCACATCTTAATGGCCAAAGCATTAGGAACTTGGACTGAAATCTTCTGAAACTCCAAAGCCATATACAAAGAACAGGCAAATCACCGATACGTGTGTTTGTCCCGGGAGCCAAGGAAAGAGAACCCAGGACCACGCTTCATTTTGGAGCTCTGTCCTGGAAAGACAAGGAATGACAGCAGCTGTCCAGGGTGGGTGTGGATGCCCAGCCTGCTCTGCTCCACAGGCACACTCATGATGAGCAGGGCCAAGTCAGAAAATGCACACAACGCCGGTGCCTCTCTCTGGGGGAACTCGGGCACTCCAGAGACTTGGCTCAACTTTACACCATCTGCACAGGACCTACTTACATCCCCACCTGCGTCATAGCAGTGCCCACGGAGCTGTCCCCAGTCCTTTATCAGCTGGGATTCTAGACGTTCACGGGGCATCTATGACGTACTAGATACTCTGGAGGAGCCAACAAATTAGGGCGATACAATCTAGACACCGTCCACTACAAGCAGAATACACAAAGTGCTGTGAAAGAAACAAAGCCTCAAGGGAGCACAGAAGACAGTCATTAATCCCTTTAGGGACTCGAGTCACTCTTGTGTGCCTCCCTCAGAGTGCTGAGTCATGTGGATTTGCATAATCTTCCTGTTTGCTGCTGCCCTCCTCACCTGCAAACGTGGTCATCAGTATGTTAGCTGACTCCCAGACCAGAGGCCTTGTTCTCAAAACCCCACCCACTTCTCGCACCATGCCACCAAATCTCCTGGCTGCCATCTTTCTAAGATTCCCACCACACCTCCAACATCCCCATTTCTTGCTGAGCAACTGGGGTTCAGCCTATATATGTCATCTCTCCTTCTTTTCCCATACTCCTCCGAATCCTATGGCTTATATCTGCTCAAAAAGTACATCTCACACCCTTCTTCTTACTCTTCTCCAGCCTGTTTGCACTGGTTCCCCAACTAAGAATGAAACTAATTTGGGGCACCTGGGTGGCTTAGTCAGTTAAGCATCCTACTTCGGCTCCGGTCATGATCTCATAGTTGGTGGGTTTGGGCCCCATGTTGGGCTCTGTGCCGACAGCCTGGAGCCTGCTTTGAATTCTGTGTCTCCCCTCTCTCTCTCTCTCTCTCTCTCTCTCTCTCTCTCTGCCCCTCCCCCACTCATGCTCATCTCTCTCACTCAAAAATAAACATTTTTTTAAAGTATAAAAAAAGAATGGAACTAATTTTTTGAGGAACCTCCATACTGTTTTCCAAGTGGCTGCACCAGTTAGCATTCCCACCATCAGTGCAAAAGTTCCCCTTTATCTGCATCCTCGCCAACATCTGTTGTTTCCTGAGTCGTTAATGTTAGCCATTCTGACAGGTGTCAGGCAGTATCTCTTTGTGGTTTTGATTTGTATCTCCCTGATGATGAGTGATGTCGAGTATCTTTTCATGTGTATCTGGATGTCTTCTTTGGAAAAATGTCTATTCACGTCTTCTGCCCATTTCTTCACTGGTTATTTGTTTTCTGGGTAATGGGCACTAAGAAGGGCACTTTTGGGGATAAGCACTGGGTATCATATGTAAGAGATGAATCACTGGGTTCTACTCCTGACACCAAGACTACACTGTATGTTAACTGACTTGAATTTAAATTAAAAAAAAAAAAAAAAAAAAAAAAGAATGGAATTAAGTGCATCTACTATCCACCCAGTCTGAAGACACATATGTCCCTGAAAGTAAATTCCCAATTTATTTAGCATCCCAATCCTTTCTTTTTAAGTTTTTATTTATTTATTTTGAGAGAGGGAGCGCACGCGCGCGCGAGCGCACGAGCCTGACATTGGGCTCCAACTCACAAACCCTGAGATTATGACCAGAGCCAAAATCAAGAGCTGGATGTTTAACTGACTGAGCCACCCAGGCACCCCTAACAGCCCAACCCTTGAAGCACAATTGCCATAGCTAAAATGGGAGGTGGGAGGCCTGGAGCTCCGGTGCTTTGTCTCTTTGCTGGATCTAACTGGCTCTTGCATCGCTGGTGTTGCCAAGATACTAGCCTAACAGCGACGCAGGCCAGGAGTCAGGACACTCTACTGGCTTCAAAGGGCTGTAAACTACCTGCAACTTCATTCCTTGTACTAGCCCCCTGCTTCCTATCTGGCAAGTGGTAAGAACAACCCTACCTCTTCTTCCTTCTGGAGGAGAATCATGAGGATAAATAAAATACAATGCATTGTATTTAGTCCCTCAGAACACAGCTCCTAAAGCCACAATTTAGTCTGATTCTGGAGGTGCTCCCAGTTTCATTGTCCCATAATGTGTCTACACAGATTGCTGATTTTTCAGACCACATTTATAATTTGCAGTACAGAAAACATGATCACTGCTGTCCCAATTCAGTTTTTAATTCTTCTTGCAGTAGCCAGCCCCTAAGGCTCCTGTGTGTTGTGGGGCACTCTATTCTTGCCAGTTAAGACTGGTCAGACCCTAGAAAAAAGGGAGCAATGGTTGTGCAGGGAGAATTGTGGGTAAACTTCTGGTTTAGGGCCATTATCATCATCATCATCATCATCATCCCTTTAATGTTATCTGGAGATGATGATGACAAAAAAGCAGACAAGTGCATATATCCTGTGCTTGTCTTCACAACAGCAATGAGGCTAATGCTCTTGATGCTGGTTTGGAAGTGCGTGGTTTGATGATGGAAGGGAGGACCCAAGTGCGAATCCCAAAGTCTCCTCAGTCTGTCTGCCTCTACCTGCCTTGCTGGTACTGAGGAGGAGCGGAGTTGTGAGGCACCCTTGGGAGAGGATGATGCGGTGGTATCCAGGTGTGTCCACTGGGAACGCTAAGTTTTGGAAACCCATCAGTCTCCATCTCCTCCCACAGGCCATGAAAGGGGATGGAAACAACTTGCAAGAGAGTGCTGCTGGGGCGCCTGGGTGGCTCAGTCAGTTGAGCGTCCGACTTTGGCTCAGGTCATGATCTTGTGGTTCATGAGTTCAGGCCCTGCATCGGGCTCTACGCGGATAATCTCAGAGCCTGGAGCCTGCTTCGGATTCTGTGTCTCCCTCTCTCTCTCTCTGCCCTCCCTTGCTCGTGCTCTGTCTCTCTTGCTCTTGAAAATAAAATAAAAAAATTTTTTAAAGTAAAGTAAGAGAGTGCTGCTTAGAGGTCATTTTAATAAAACCAGCACCCAATATGTTTTGTGTATCAGCAGGGGGTTTTGACTGCAAAGAACAGAAGCCACTCAAGCTAGCTAAAATGAAAGCAGGTTTATGGGAAAGGCAGGGAATCTCTCAGAAATGAAACGCAGGAGATGAAAGCAGGCACAGTGGTCATACAGTGTTTCTCTCCATTTGTCCCATGAGCCCCCGTCTCTGCTTCTCTCTGCCCATCAGTTCCAGCTCCTCATTGCCCGCAGGCTGCCTCTGGGAGGAAGTTTTGCTTTCTCATAAATTTTGATTGCACGTGTCTTTATTGAGTCTGGCTGCAGCTCAACATGGCTCTGTAGGTCCAGGGTTCATCCCTGTCTAATCTGACTTATTCAGTGTTTGTTTTCCATAGATTAACTTCTCAGAAAGAAAACTGATGGGCTCAGCTCAGCCTATGAATTGGGTCCTCTGTCCAATTAGTAAAGGGGTTTTCTTGCTCCTTTCTGGGATCCCCCCGCCCCTACCTCCCACCCTGATTGCTCCTGGCAATGCCCAGCCCCTCTGCGCCCCTTACCGACCGGCAGTTGTCCTCACAGGGCTTCTGGGAGCACTGGGCCACGCGCAGACCCATCACAGCATCTTCCATGTCGGTGCAGGTGCACACGTCACAGCCCTCCTCCCAGAACTGGCCCACAGGGTAGATGGTGCCTCGGTGGACACACACCTGCAGACACAAGGCTTCTGTGAGCAAGCTCGTTCCATTCGTTCAAACAAGAGGTTAGTAAGCACCTGCTATATATTGGAAGGTGCCGTAGGTGCTAAAAACAGCAATATATAAAGCCAACATGGTCTCTGCCCACCTGGAGGGATGTTTATCAAGTACGTTTCCTCTTCCCTTCCCTGCCCACCAGTCTTAGAGAGCCATGGCTGGCATACCCTGGGAGGGGCCCCTGATGGGTCTTTCTTGGACCACAGGCTCAGAAATAACTCACTGGCTGCCTTAATCCAGTTTTATCACTGCCTTAACTGCATTTAATTCCCTCCCATGTCGCGCAGAAAACTGTTCCCTAATCCTCAGACCCAGTAAAGTCGTTGGACTTAGCACCCATCCGCACATAGTCCTCTGTTCCCATCAGGAGTGGACTGGAGGTGAGTGGAGGCTATGAATGGGTATTCCCTTGAGGCCCGCACATAACAAGGAGGCACAGAGAATGGGAATACGTTTGAGAGACGAGGGATCCTGCTCGGAAGAACTATAGGCTACAGAAGGGATGTGGGAAATGAAATTACAAAGGTAGATTGGTATCAGAATATGTAAAGCCTGGGATGTACATGCTACACAGTACTCAGACTTTACTCTGTAGGAATGAGGCACTAAGGAATCATGACATTTAATGACAGTTTTGACATTAATCCCAAGTCTTCCCTTTGAAGCCATGAACAGGTCTCCACCCTCATTCATACCATAGCCGTACAAGTATTTATAAGCCCTTGTCCTTTAGCTACTCTGTCTTCCAGCTTGTGTATAATGAACTTACGGAATGGAACCCCTGATTCTTCTATCAAGAAGCCTGCTGGAAAATGTTACCACCCAAAAATTCACTTCCAGGAATCTATCTCAAAAGATGCAATGCCCAAAATACAAAATGACAGGTGCTCAAGGCTATTTGTTATAGCATTATTAGTAAATATGTTACTCTGCCATGGTATTTCGTATAACAAAATAGCAAACCAAAAAGGAAGTAAATGCAGGGGCACCTGGGTGGCTTGGTCGGTTAAGCGTCTGACTTCGGCTCAGGTCATGATCTCAAGGTCCATGAGTTCAAGCCCCACGTCAGGCTCTGTGCTGACCGCTCAGAGCCCAGAGCCTGTTTCAGATTCTGTGTCTCCCTCTCTCTCTGACCCTCCCCCATTCATGCTCTGTCTCTCTCTGTCTCAAAAATAAATAAATGTTAAAAAAAAAAAAAGGAAGTAAATGCAACCCCTAAAAATGGAAAACACGCTGAAATATCTGATTAACTAGATATTTCCACTAGAGCAGTGGGAAAATCACACAAGGGAAATAATTATTTCAAGTAACTTTAAAACCCAGTATTCTGACCATATATCTCTGATGGGCTATATTCCTATGATAAAGAACGTGTTAGCAATAATATTGGCATTGTTATTTTTGAGATTATTATAGGCATATTGTAACAGAAAGCAAATAAGTAATTATGTTAATTATGCTAGGAAACCACAACTTAGAAGTGGTACAAGTATAAATTGAAGAAGTTAAGTAAAACCTTAGAATAGAATTGGAATCCAAAATATCATAATGAATGCATGAGTTTCATCCTTTTTAAAAATACATTTCCACGCTCTATTCACCAAAAAGTATGGAGGCAATGACACCCTGCAAGCAGTAAGCATCCAGGGAAAGATAATTGAGGCCTCTCTTTGGCATTCATTCTGGGACTCGCCCTTAATAATCCAGCCACTGCAACTATGCCCAGGTCTCCCTGTGACAATTCTGGCTCATGATAGCTCATCTTGGTGGATCTGTCCCCATAATACTGCCATTTGCATTTAATAGCTGTACCATCCCTTGACACTTTATTGTATTCCGTTTCTGGACTGTTGTCTTCCATATGCTAGCAAGATCATAAGAGATCATAAGAGAGCCTTACATTTCTCCCATAACACCTAACAAAGCACCAGCTTTGATAGAACATAGTTGTTGCTCGGTAAATATTGGATGGATGGATGGATGGATGGATGGATGGATGGATGGATGGAAGGATAGATGGATGGATGGGTGGATGGAAGGATGGATGGGTGGATGGATGGATGGATGGAAGGAAGGAAGGAAGGAAGGAAGGAAGGAAGGAAGGAAGGAAGGAAGGAAGGAAGGATAGATGGAAGGATAGATTGATGGATGGAGGGAAGGAGGGAGGGAGTGAAGGGAGGAAAGGAGGGAGGAAGGAAGGAAAGACTGGTAGACGGATGGTCACATGAATGAATTGATAGCAATTAACAAATAAGTAAACTATACCTAGTACCTAAATAATTCATGCAATCATATTATTTCCTTAGCTAACCTATAAAATAAGCTCTTTAAAGATAGGGTCCATGTCCTATACCTTGCTTGTAACCTTAGCACCTCGTCATGCTGAGAACATTCTAGGTTCTCTATAAATATCTCCCAAACTAATTAAATGTCCGTTTAGACTGTGATGCAATGCTGGCAGTTCCCCCTCTATTAAAGTGCTCAGTTTGGGCAGGAAAGGAGGCTCAGGTAGGCAAACATTTCCTAAGGAACAAGTGTTTGGCCATCTTCCCAGCCAGAACTCAGTGGCCCCTACCTTGTCAGGGAAGCAGGTTGTCGTGGTGCAGCCACAGTCATTGGTGACAGTGGAGGCCAGGTACCCCAGTGGGCAGCTCACCGTGGAATTGACGCAGCTGCAAGCACACTCATACTCATCACAGCACTGGGTCTTCCGAAGGGTCGGCGTCCGGTGTGGGGGGCAAGAGGGCGGGGACTCCCTTCTGCACTCGTCCTTCCTGCAGGCTGAGTGATGGGCACAAGGTGAGGCTCCAGTCCCACACGGGGCAGTACACTCAGCCAGGGGTCCTAAGTATTTGAGCTATCATAGAAGATCCCGGGGAACTCCAGATTAATCAGAAACTAAATCCCAGCCCAGGGACTATAAGATGTTCAATCATACCAAAAAGCAGTTAGTCTGCAGAAAAAATAGGAACATTAATCAAAAGGAGAAATGTGAAGCTAGGAATTCTAATGGAGGAGAAGTAAAGGCTGCTTGGTCTCCACTCCATAAAGAAGTAGGGTCCTTCCAGCTTTTGATTCTCAGACAGCAGACATTGAGTCTCCAAGACCCAGACAGGCGTGGGCACACCATGCACTGGTAAGCATTCTTTTTTTTTTTAATGTTTATTTATTCATTTTTGAGAGGGGGGCAGAGAGAGAGGGAGAGAGAATCCCAAGAAGGTTCCATGCTATCAGCACAGAGCCCAACGCAGGCCTTGATCTCATGAACCATGAGATCATGACCCTAGCCAAAATAGAGAGTTGGGACGCTTAACCGACTGAGCCACCTGGGCACCCCAACATTTTTATGTGCTGGTAGCTTATGTGACCCATTCCCCACCTCTGTACCTAGAACAGTACCCTACAGTTTCGGGTCCTCCAACAATGTTGAACAAAAAAATGCTAGCAATCCTGTCAAATCCACAGTGTCATTTTATAAATCCCAATCCCATCCCTGTGTCCTCTGCGTCTTTCCAACTTCCTTCAAATAGGATGAGGTCTCCTCCCTCCCTCCAGGCATTACATCTAGGAGCTCAAGTGAGATTCTAAAACACTTTAGAAACCCACTTTATGGGTATTCTCACAGACTAAATATGGAATTCTGTTCCTTAACATGCCTTGGTTTAGTCCAACTCTGTGGATAAACATACGAGAGGGGATGAATGAATTTGTTTGGGAAGAAGATCCAGTGGTAAGGACAAACCAAGGGACGTTCCCACCCCTCAGGGGTGTCTGGGAGAATGGGAGTGAGTAAAGATTGAATCTGGAGGCCTCTCCATCTGCCCAACTGTCTTCATGCAGCCCAAGAGGGAGGTGCCTATTGCTGTGCCCACATCCGGTTCACCTGCAAGCAGCACACGGCTGGAGAGATTCAATCCTGGTGTGACCTTAACCCCTCCACTCCAAATGTACCTTAAGCCCAGACTCAATGAACTGGAGTACAGGACGCCTTCCCCTGACCAGGGGAGAGTGGCCGCACCACCCCCTCGTCATCTGCAGAGGCTTTACCACATGTGAAGTTGGGTCTGCACTCGCCGGGATTGGTCAGGGTCATCTGGAGGCCACCTTCACAGGGAGGCACCAGTGGCACATCACAGCTCGACAGGTCACACACTGAGGCCAGGAAAGAGAGATGCCCACTCAGAAGTCAGCAAGGTCACTCACTATTGTGAGTGGCACCTGACATTTCTATTCCTACAGACTTCTACTGCTTTGGGTGCAGGAGGAGGATGAGGACGAGGACGAGGACGAGGACGAGGAGGAGGAGGAGGAGGAGAAGGAGAAGGAGGAAGAGGAGAAGGAGGAGGTATAGGTGGCGATAGAGAAGGGGGGGAAGAGATAGACAGACGGACAGACAGACAGATCTAGAGTCATATTATAAGCTCATGTTGATTCCTCTTGTCACTACTGGGACTTCCAGATCTCAGCCAAGCCCTCCCAAGCCCTCTGGGCCTTGTCTGGTCTTCTGCAAGGTGGGAAGTCTACCATCCAGGGTCAGTCTCAAGATATCATGAAATAGCAAAGGCAAAGTGTCTGGCACATCATAGAAGCTTAATAACATCCATAAAATGAGGGGCTTGAACTAAATGAGGCCCCAGTTCTCTCTCCTGTTAACATTCTAAGACCTATTTTACGACACAAAGTTTTCTCAAGACACGTCTCCCTCCACGTAGGACTTCTATTTATGCCTGATAAATTTCATCAGCATAAATAAATGTCTCAGATTATTTCATTCTTTTTTAGATCCCTGGGCTGTCTCTTGTTCTGTTTGCTCTCCCTCAAAGATCTGCACCACTGCACATTTGACACGCCTGTACTTTATGTCTTCATCCGTACAATTAATAAACACATTGGACAGGACAGCAGCGGGGCACTAGAGATTTCCTGTCATGTTAACCATAATTCCATCAGCTCTGGATTCGTTTCATTACACTATTTATTCAGCCCATTACTCACCATGCAGTTTGCAAGCCTATAATGAAACCCTTTGACGAATAACTTGCTGAAATCAAGGTGCCCTGTGGGTGGCCTTCTGTGTCTAGTATCCTCAGAATGTTATTAAAAGGCAAATGGGTTACTTTGGCATGGCTTTTTCTTCAGTAAATCTCTGCACCACCCCCGCCAGTGATGACTCCATTCTTTTTTTTAATGCTTTCAAACTTCACATTTAATAATTCACTGCAGAATTTTCCCGGGAAGCTACCTTCCAGAGGTTACTTTTGCCATTTTTTGGAAAATCTAATCACCCCTCATCCGCCTCCTTTCAAGTACCCGGTGCCTGAGCGCACGTGCGCCTTTCGGCACCTGCTGGGCGGGTCCCCTGGGGCCGGGCACATACCACACTCATACTCCGGGCAGCACTGCTCTGCACTCTGGCGGAGGCGGGCCACTTCACAGGGTCCGCATGTGGGAGCTGAGGGAGAATGTCACAGAGGTCAGAGAAACCAATAATGTTGCAGCCTGCAGCCTGCAGCCTGCAAAAAGTCACAGACTCCCGTCCCCTGAAAACCAGCACAGGCCCTGCATGGGAGGCCCACCAGGAATCAGGCCGAGGGGCCTCGGAAAATTGAGTCCCCCCAGGGTGTCCTGGTGGTCCCCTCAAATGTGCCTTCCAGGAGACTCTGCATCTGAAGGCCAAGGTGGGGACAGGGGGGCAGGGTTAACCTCTGAGCATATCTACTCCAGGTACAGAAAAGGGGACCCTGAGCCCAGTGAGGTAAAGAAGTGTGGGGCAGGGTGAGGAAATGGACGTTTGTATCTGGCCCACCAGGTTTGCAGACAGGTGGCTATGGCCCAAGGGAGTCCTTCCTCCAAGAGCAGCCAGGAGTGGGGAGCTCACCTCTGGCGGTGGGGCAGGGCTGCGTTGTACAGTTGACCTTCCGCCCACTGAGGCACATGCAGATCTGGCAGGGCTGGTGGGATGGGACCCAGGTTTCCAGGAACTGAAGGAAAACACGGTTCAGGGAGGGCCCAGGACACTGGGGGCACAAGGCCTCGGAGGCCATAGAAGTCGGTCCCCCCACCTCTGGCTCAGTCACCCCTCAGAGGGCAGTGCTTGAGCCCGGCCTCCGCACAGTTGAACACACACAGGCTGAAAGGCAGTATGAGGCTCTGGGAGAGGCAGTCCCTGCCACCACACAAACTCCGGGGATGACGAACGACAGACTGCAGAAAACCCTCCAGTGCGGCCATCTCCGGCGGCTGCGCTAAAACTAAGCTGAGTGGGAAGGACCCGGGCAGAGAAAAGGAAAAGGGATTCCAGGTGGGAACAGAAGACAGAACGTCCTTGCAGTCACCAGACAACCGTAGAGGCCTTCACTGTCGGCTCCAGGGGGCTGTGTTTAACTTGGAGGATAACTGCAGCCCTGAAGCTCTGTGAGCAGGACCCTGCCTCAAAGAGAAGAGTGTCAAATATGGACAGCCCTGGTGAGAGTGAGCAGGATGGAAAAGGGAGGGACTAGCACAGGAAACCAGGGCTCTCCTAGGGGCTGGGAAGGTCCCAGGAGGCACAGGGTGCTGGCCTCAGAGGCCTGGGAATGGAAGGAGGAGGGGGACCTCTCACATCTCCCTAGGCCTCTCTCTCTGTTCTGCCTCTTTCCTGCTTTTTGCACTGATGGGGATGCAAAGAAAATGGCAAATCAAGGGATCTATGTTTACACATTTAAATGGCACAGGTGATGAAAGAAGAAAGGAGAAGATCATATTTTTTATATGTCTTGGGGTTTCTCCCCTTATTTTTTTTAATTTTTTAATAGTTTTTTTTTAAGTTTATTTATTTTTTTAGAGAGAGAGACAGAGTGCAAGCAGGAGAAGGGCAGAGAAAGAGAGAGGGAGACACAGAATCCGAAGCAGTCTCCAGGCTCCGAGCTGTCAGCACAGAGCCTGATGTGGGGCTCAAACTCACAAACCACAGAATCATCACCTGAGCCAAAGTCAGACACCTAACCAACTGAGCCACCCAGGCGCCCCTCCTCTTTTTAAATGTGAACTTTAGATATCTAAAGTCAAGAATAAATAATACAACTTTCCCATGATCCTGAGAGTGGACAACACCACAATAGATGACCAAAAATCAGGTGTTAAACCTCCTTTTCCAGAGATTTTCATTTCCCCAGGAAGCTTTAATGAGGCGTGCTGGAGGCAGGGGACAGAGTCTATGGCTCCTGAAAAAGACCTTTCTGGCTAATGCTTAACTAAAAGCACCAGCAGCCCCCACAGCTGCCCAACCTGTCCGGTTATGCAGCAAACACGGCACCAGGGGGCACTCTTGCACCAGAACAGGCCAACTCCAGCCAGTCCTGTCTCACCGACAGGGTTCCAGGGTGGGGCGTGACCATTTCCAGGAGAGAACAGGCATGTGAGCCAGCTGGTAAGAGAAAACTCAAGTCTTCAAAGCCCCAGGTCAGAGAAGGGACACAGCAAGTCACCGTGCACCATCCACCACAGCCAAGGACCTGAGAGGAGATGCAGGTAAAATGTAAGCACTGGGCTGCCACAGAACAGCGGAGACCAGGGGGGAAACGCAGGCTCCAGGAGCTCCGTCCGGGGCGATGGAGGCAGTCCTTGCTGCCTCGCACAGCCCCCAACCACAGAGGGACAGCTGGTGCTAGGCCCTGGATCCCCTCTGAGCCGGCCACAAAGGCTCACGTGTTTACACTGCGTTTTGTAAAATAAACAAGAGCTATGGAAACTGGTAAATATTTTGCCCTTCCGAAGTTACCACCAGAGATTTATACCCTGGATTATTTCCCTGAAGAAAAGTTGTCTAGGCTTTATTTTTCTGTTAAAGAAATTTCATTTCGTGGAAATGTCCTTCATGTTAGATTTTTATTCTTTCCCTGCTTTGCATGGAAAAATGGAAATTGCAAGGAGCCTGATAGGATATTTGTTTTCATCCATTTAAACTATATTTTCTGAAATAAACTGAAACTGGCTTTGTTCCCTTCATAGTTTTTGATTAACTAATTTTAATGTCCCTTGGTTCTGAAATATATTTGAGAGACTGTTTCTGTGTCTAAAATATTGCACTATTTGGAAGCATTCTTCACACAACTCAAATGCATATTCCAAGGTGTTGGGCAGAAGGTGAGGGGACCAGTGAGGAGAAATAGAGTCAGAGGGTGTGGGTGGAGACACTAAGATAAAGTTCACAAGCTTCTAGCTCTCCACACCCTACAGCATAAGGACAGTCACAGAGCCAGAACTGCTTTGCAAACTTGAGCTTCCTTCTCATCACAGAATGCCAAAGAAGAGGGTAGGGCCCATTTCTGCCTCCCTTTGAGAGTACCTTACCACTAACAGCAAATCTGGCCTGAAACTACCACCGGGTGCTGGCACCACACATAAATGGCTCATAACCTTCGAACCCAGCAGGAGGGCATCCAGGAGCTGTGCAGATCAGGGACAGCAAGGTAAGGTTTTATTTACTTGTTTTGGAGAGTAAGATGATACAGGTAGTTACTTCAGTCGGCAAGGTCAAATACAGCAATACAGGATGAGTGGTCCATCTTCACCCTCCTAACTCATCTACTTCACGATGAGAACAAATGGGGTCCACTCAGATAAAGCCCAGTGAGAAAACAGAGCAGATGAGAGCCATCCAGTAATAGCTGGATGATCGCCCACGCATACATGAAAACATAATTAGCTCGAAGTGTAGCTCGCAGTTCCAAGGGGATCAATGGCAGGGCTAGAACATTATGGGATGACCTAGTGTGGTGGATAGGAATCCCAGCATAAGCTCCTCATGCCATCTGAGCCTCAGTGTCCTCACCTATTCAATGGTACGTGTAATAATGACCCTATGGGGTTTGGGGGAGAATCAAGGGAAATGGTCCATTTCCTGTCTTACAATGTCAGGGAGAGAGTAGTGTAGTTATTGAAATTATTGTTTTCGTCATTCTCTAGATTGGTCAGCTAGCTCTACCATGAGTTCTCTGAGCTGTGATTAAATCTAGTAAGTCACCTCAGCTGGTTCACTCAGTGATAAAAGTCCTCCCTGGTAACGATGGAGATGTTAGATCTTGGGTGTAGTCCCTGATCAGAGAATACACTCTCCTTTGCTGGAAGCCAGATCTGTTCTCCCTGTACCATGCTCTGTAGTGTCACTATCAGAGATGAAGGACAGGACCACTGCACACATTCACATGTGCACAGACAGACACTACCCAGATACTACTAATGTACATTTTGTCACCTTTGAAGACATGACCACCATCTCAGGCCAAGATGGGGGAGACTCTGGTAAATATTCTTTCAAAATGGACTCGATAAATTCTAAGGGGCTAAAAGAATTAATTACTCAATTAATTACTCAATTACTCAATTCCCAAGCAAATAAGCCCAAAGAAGACCTAGCAAAAATGCGTTTTCATACATCGGAAAGAGCACACTCTTTGGAGCCAGAGTTTTAAATACTGAGTCTAATTCTCACCTCCATCATTTACAAACCGTGTCCATGGGCAAAGTAAGCTCTTTAAGCCTTGGTTTTCTCTTAAAATGTTTGTTAAGTCTTTATAAGATGATGTAAGACATCCCAGTGTGTTCTGTGGAACCCTGATCCAAGAGGATGCCATACACACACAGACACACATTCGCTCACTTGGCCACACACACAAGTTCCATGGTCAGATAAGTTTGAGAAGCAAAATCCCTCCTAACCACTGGCACTATACATTAGTGCATGAAAAGCTCTACTGAGTCCTACAATAAAGAAACCTATTTAGCTAGTGCTCTTTAAGCTCTCTTGACCACAGGTAACTGTTAATACCCTGCAAAACACACCTTGAAATAACGCTGAGATAATGAATATAGAGTGCTTAGTACAATGCAAGGTATACAATATATCTTCATAATAGCAGACATCACCATGTAAAATATTCTCTCCCCATCCCCTTCTGGGTTCCTATAGCTTTCCCCTTACGTGAATATAATGACGATAACAGTAGGAGTACTTGTAGTAATATGTTGTTAATACTCTGGGGGTTTTTCACACAGCTGCTATATGACAGACCCAGGATTTGAACCGAGATGTATCTGGCTCCAAAGCCATTATACCAAACTGCTTCCCTATCCTTCAATGATCCCCTTAATAGTTGACCCTTGCTGCCACAGTTTGGGGGGTGGTGTGGACAATCACTGGTGAACACTTCACCCTACTGACCCGAGACAGAAGCAGCCCCACAGGAGGTAAAAGGCCAGGGCTCCTACCTGGTGCCGGACTCCATCCTCACTGACACACTGGGTACAGGCCTCCTCAGGGACACAGCTACCTTCCAGCAGGACTTGATGTGGGGGGCAGAAGCAGCCTTCTGAGGGATGGTCCCCACAGGAGCTCGTATTGCCCTCACAGAGCCGGGGGCAGCCACGCTCACAGTGGTTGTACACCAGGGATGGTGGGCATGACATAGCTACAAACAGAGAATGAGGTCACACTCAGCCCACACCAGCAGGGAAACAGAGGCACAGCTGATTCAAAGAGGTTGATGATCTGACAAATGTGCTGGGGCGGAAATGACTATTTCCACCCATTTTTATTCTCTCCGTTTTCCATAGAAATAGACCTTTAAGCTAGACACACGACCACAGCATAAAGACTACATTCCCCGACCTCCCTTGCAGCTTAACGTAGTCATGTCACTAAGTCCTGATTTTTTTTTCAAGGAGAATCACTTAATTCAGTACCATTCAAACTTTTTTGACAATGAATATAGTAAGAAATACATTTTACATCATAGACCAGGAATAGATAGATAGATATCAAGTAAGTTTCACAGAATACTGCATAGAATGTGCTCTATTTTCTATCCTATTCTATTCTATTTTTTTAACTTTTTTTGTTTCAAATTTTTATTTAAATTGTAGTTAGCTAACATATAATGTAATATTGGTTTCAGGACTAGAATTTAGTGATTCATCATTTACACATAACACCCAGGGCTCATATCAACAAGCGCCCTCCTTAAGGCCCGCCCACCACCCATTTAGCCCACCCCCCCCCACCTCCCCTCCAGCAACCCTCAGTTTGTTCTCTATAGTTAAGTCTGTTATGGTTTGCTTCCCTCTTTTTCTTTTTCTTTTTTTAAATTTTTTTTCAACGTTTTTTATTTATTTTTGGGACAGAGAGAGACAGAGCATGAACGGGAGAGGGGCAGAGAGAGAGGGAGACACAGAATCGGAAACAGGCTCCAGGCTCCGAGCCATCAGCCCAGAGCCTGACGCGGGGCTCGAACTCACGAACCGCGAGATCGTGACCTGGCTGAAGTCGGACGCTTAACCGACTGCGCCACCCAGGCGCCCCGCTTCCCTCTTTTTCTTTTCCCTTCCCATGTTCTTCTATTTTGTTTCATAAATTCCACATGTAAGTGAAATCATATGGTATTTGTCTTTCTCTGACTTCTTTCACATAGCATAATACGCTCTAGCTCTATCCACATCATTGTGAATGGCAAGATTTCATTTTTTTTTGATGGCTGACAAATATTCCGTTATATATATACATACCACATCTTTTTTTCCCTTTTTTTTTTCTTCGAAGATTTTATTTAAATTCAAGTTAGTTAACATATAGTATAGTATTGGTTTCAGGAGGAATCTTTTTAAAAAGACATCTCTCCATATCCTTTGTCCTTTTTCCCTTCTTCCCTCATGCTGCCATTTGGAACCTGGATGTGATAGCTAGAGCTCCATCTTTAACCATAGGGAAAAAACACGCCCAAGTGAGAACAGAGCAAAAAACTAGAGCCCAGTTTGAGACCGAGGAAGAGCTGGAGCCACCTCCCTCTGATCAGTTGTGTGACAGAATTTTCCTTGTCTGTTACTTGAGTCAAACTTAGCCCTAACTGATGATGTTAGCCTGTATATCCTTGGGAAGTCTTGTGGGTCTTTCTTTTAAATATAGGTGTGTTTATTCCTTTAAAAAATCCTCTTAAATTAAATAAGGAATCCACAGCTGTGAAGAGTTGCCTGGAGAAAAGCTACAAGATGATTCACTTGTCCGACTCTGGCCCTGCTCAACCCCTTCCTAATGTTCTCATGGTGCCAAGGCAGGGGACAGGACTGTCTAAGGATTTAGAGCACCAAGCATTTTCCTGTGAATGCACAATAAGTATCCAGGGGTAGACAAAGAAATTAGTATGTAGAAAAGGACTGTGGCTAACTCAGAAACTATCATTTGCTCCTTGATCTACAGGCAGGTTGAAAGGAGACACTACCATCTAATGGACTCAGAGCACCAGGGCTGGAAGGAACCCAGGGGTTGTCTAGGCCCATGATCCTATTCTGAGATGCAGAAAGCAAGGTCCAGATAGAGAACAGCTGGTCACCTGCTGAGCTGGGACTAGGGTGCCCAAGTCCTCCAGCCACAGGTGAGATCTGTAACGGCTCTAGGATAATAAACTCCGAGACTCTGAGATGTTTGCATATATTGATTTCCCTCCAGAAAAAGTCAGGGATCATATTCAGTAACTGAGGATGCTGAAGTTCAGTGTTCTTGTCACTCCAGCACCCCCTGAGGCATCTGATTCATCATGGTACCCCCCACATGTTAAATGATAAATGCCAAGTCCAAGTAGGGGAACTGAACTTGGGGAGGTATCTACACTAGCAATCCCATGGTATCTGTTATTAAGACATGTCTTAATATTCAGTGGCAAAATCCACTCACACTTCAAAACCCTGCTCAAGCATGGCTTACTCTGAGCGTTTGCTAAAACTGGTGGAATTTCAAACTCAATATGGCTGGTCATTCTGTACTTTGCTGATGCCTATAGGTGTCTGATACATTAAAGTCACATCTGTCTGAACTGTAGAAATGCTTTCATTTGCACAGAAATCCTGCACTCAAATGACTTAAACATCTACCATCTTATTTGATCCTAAATGGGATCCTCCGTAATAGGAAAAGCAGGGATTTTTATCTTTATCACCCAGAAAAAGAATCTGAGGCTCTAAGAGGTTGAGCAAGCCCATGATTAGTTGGTCTTCACGACTTCAGGAGGACGCACGTGGAGACTCACCACAGAAATTACTCCTCCTCCAGTCAACACAGACTCCTTTGGTCCGACAGAGGTGGGCGTACAGGGCAATCGCCTCACACACTTGTTCCTGGTGGCAACTGTCCTGCTGGCACATGGCGTAAAAGGTGGCTGGTGCCAGGAGCTGGTGGCATTCGGCAAACAGGGCTGAGAGGAGGAGCTGGCAGTGGGAACTGCTGGAGACAGGACACTGTTCCTCGGGAACAGGCTGGCACGTCTTCCCTGGCTGCTGTACCGTCCATTCCTGGATGAGCACCTTCCAGTCTGTGGTGACCGTGCCATCCCTCAGCATGAAGTCATTGGCCCCGTTCTCGTCGCAGATCCCTATACAAATGAGGAAAGACAAGATTGTTAGCCCTGGGTGCCCACCTACTGATGCTAGAGACCTGGCCGTTCTCCATCCTGACCAGCGTCTGAAACTTATAACCAACCGGACCCAGAAGCACAAGCAGCCAAAAGTCCCGAGACTAGAGCGAAGGTTTATAAATGCAAAGTGGGGACAGTCAGGAGAATGTTCTCACCACAGAGACCATACATCTTCGAAGCAAAGGTCTTGGGGCTGAGCTGCAGCTGGAACTCATTGTTTGGTGGAGTGAATGTGAAGATGTGGCCAAGATGGTTGAATCTCATCTCATACATGATGGTGCCATAGACATTGACTTCTATGTCCCCACCCACATATGGGACAGAGACCAGTCTTCCATTCACTGTCAGCTGCCCAAAGAAGAAAATGACTCATCAGTGGTCATCACAATAAAGAATCTTAGAATTTCATCTTCGTTTCTTCTTGAGGTTACTGATAGTCCCTATGCTTCTGCCACATTCAACTCCAGTGTCATCCACAAACTCTGATATCTGACAGCAGCTCTTCTAAGATGAAGGGGCTTTGCAGAGCTTGATGGGAGAACAGAGCATTAAAATCCTATACAGATGGCCTGAAAGCCCAGGGGTTAAAGCCAGCCTTGAGTCTGTGTACATTCAACAGGGAAGGGCAACCCCTTCCAGAAACACTGAGAAAGTTGCCTTTTGTCAGTTCATCAGGGTGGTGTCTCCAGGAGCATCTCACAGGACTATGTTAAGTTCATTTATGTATGTATGTATGTATGTATGTATGTATGTATGTATGTGTATTTTTGGTCACCAGCTCTTTGGAGGCCCCATTATACATCATATCAAACATACTAAAAGTCCCAGGGTGAATATAATTTTTGCTGTTAAAGGTTTTGGAAGGCTTTTTATCCTTTTGATTTTAAAATTTTGGACTTGAGCTACTCATTTAATATAGGACTAGCTATGATTTTTCAGCAATGAATGTGCATATTCAGAAATTCTTACAAAATGAGAAGGTTACTACAAGTTACTTTCACATAATGAAATATTTGTGATTTCTTTTTTTTTTTTTTTTAACATTTATTTATTTTTGAGACAGAGAGAGACAGACATGAACAGGAGAGGGTCAGAGAGAGAGGGAGACACAGAATCTGAAACAGGCTTCAGGCTCTGAGCTGTCAGCACAGAGCCTGACGCGGGGCTCGAACTCACGGCCGAGATCATGACCTGAGCCGAAGTCAGACGCTGAACCGACTGAGCCACCCAGGCGCCCCGAAATATTTGTGATTTCTAAATGAACAAGAAGTTGTCATATGTAGCCTTTTGTAAACAAACATTTATTTTTATCAGTGTTGCAGCTTTCCTCTCAAATTTTGGAGCCATACGTTTTGATCAGGCCCTAAATATTTTCAAAGGCCCTAATGTAGATCCTAAATATTCTCCTTTGGAAAACGCACAGGTCCTATGCACTGGGCTCATCATGCCTGCTGGGTAAACAGCTCTGGTGTCTCTCCCAATTTTCTGCCAGCACCAGAAACCAGCACTAGATTTGTAATGTAATGTTACCTAAAATGGATCCTTTCTTCCAAATCTGGGCCCAGAACAACATGAAATCATGCCACAAGGGAGATGAAAATAAGCTTCTCCTAAGAAGGTGGTGCTCTGCTGGTGGGGCAGAAGCTGGTGTGTCCCTAACAGACACACCAGCTAAAACCAAGTGCCACCAGAGGCTTCTTGGGGGTTCTGTTGCTGCCTTGCATGGGACCCACAGAAAGCACCTCTCACCTGCATGTCACTGTGGAGCTCAACTGAGAGGCCGTCATGTTTCACCTCAATGGACTTCATGCAGGCCTGCCTCGTCTCAGGGATGCAGGCACCATTATGGAGAATCACCTCCAGGTCCTGCTCCTTGTTTTGAAAGAGGACATAGGAACAGCTGCCAGTCAGCTTGAAATTCTGTCCATCAAAGGTCACAATGTGCCGGGTAGAGCTGCCCATGCACACACCTGAACAGGGGAGAGCAAAGGATGGATGTGACATTATCCAAACTCCCACACATGCAAAGAGGCAGATGTTACCATGTTGCAAACAGATAAATAGAGTTGAGCTCAGAACGAGCTCTTTGAGGTTATGTAGTCTAACTTCCTCCTTTTTACAGATTAGGAATCTGAAATTATGAGAGGTAGAGAGAGCGGCTTAGCTAAGTAACACTTGGCCATTAAATATTTTTCTAGAGAAGGTTTAGAAGGACAAGTATCACAAAAAAACATGGAAAATTATACAACCATACTTCCAAAAAATGTTAACATGTAAAGTGAATGATCTCTACAGGGATGCTTTGGCTCAGGAAACAAAGTTAAGTTTCAGGGTTGTTATGACTTGTTGAAATCATGAGGATCTAAGCGTATCATGAGCTTATGAGCTCATTGTAAAGAAAGTTCACCTAAAGACACATGTGTCCTCTCAGCTGCCAAGTTTCTAATTGTACAAGTGGCCATGTTGACTTGATCCCTTAAGAGATGATCACACGAGAGAAATATTTCTGAAGCCAAAACAAATGATTGGGTCTCCACACTCCCTCATTTGCCACTCATTCATTCACACGATCAGCAAATTCTCAAGGGTCCTGTTAAAACACCACTTGGAAACACTCATCATCTTGCATCTGCATAAGATGATTCTGTAAAACCCTCCCATGGAAGGCACCACTGCCATGCATGATTTGAAAGCTAATCTTAGACCTAAAGGAAGTTGGAGATGAGCTTTCCAGGGCATCTGTGACCACAGCTATGGTGGTGGGTAAATAAAAGCCCAAGGACTGAGAGGCAGGCTCAGTGGTCTGTGAGGCTGCACTGATGTCCCTAGCTCATACCAGGTCCAGGCAACCTCCACCTGCATCCGTGGCCTGTGCGTCAAGCAGCACAGCCACTAACAAATGAAGAGGCTGGATGCACCATCTGTCAGAGCTGAGCAGCCTGCCTGGAGCTCTTCGACTCAAAATCCCCTGAGGCCCAGAGCAGTCAGTCACTCCCGAGGGGCACTTGATGCCCGTGCAGCAAGTGGTTCCCAACACTCCAGCTATGGAAAGTGTCACGTCTTCAGGAGATCAGCCCCTCTGCTATGAGGATGTCACAAGTCACAGGCAAAGAAGTATTAGCTCACACGTGGCAAGCTAGTGAGAATGGCTCTGCCCAGCGTCACATAAACTGTTACCATGAAGTGGGTGCTTCAGAGCCAGAGAAACTCAAGACTGAATTCTGTTCCACCCTGTGCTTATACTGTGACCTTGGATAAATTACTTCACTTCTGTGGTCCTCTCCTATGCCCTCTGCTGTCTTTGAACTGGTAGGGAAGATTTCTGGACTATGTTTTTAAGCAAAAAAGGCAAAGCTTATTTGTGAAGAAGGATGAACCTGAAATGAATGAGACTGGTTACCTGCAGGGAACATAAGTGGAAACTAGTAGAAAGCACGGAGGGATGGGAAGAGTGGAGAGACACTCTGAACCTTTCTGTACATTCTCACATTTGGGGCAATGTTAGTAATTCACGTACAAGAACAAATGAATAAACTCAACAAGGATGGGGATGAGGGAAACCCAAAATGAAACACAAACAGAAACAAATTGAAATCATGGTAATAAATAACATAACTACACTGTTAGGGGAGAAACTAATCTAAATAATACAGGTGGGGTAGGCGGGAATGTACTATGTACTAAAGGCAAAAGACAAAAAGAATTGCATATGAATACTGTACTCTAGTTAGATTTGTTTTTCATCCAGGCATTGGTTAGCAATTCTGAAACTACTTTATGTGTATTCTGGGATTAAGCCAACATATAAATATATCGTGGATAATGAGAGCCAGACTCCTTACCGTGTGAGAGAGGGAGGTAGACATGTCAAAAGGACACAAGAGTCAAATTGAAAGGGTTCCCATTAGCCACATCTGAGACCATCAACCAAGAAAATAAATGATGCTAGTAATTGATTATACCCCATAGAATAAAATAAGAACCAATGAGCCCATGTTGATACAAATAATTAACTGAATTAATCAATGACAGAGAAGGAAAAGTTCTTCCTTTCAATGGAATTCCAACTAGTAAATGCGAAGGGGATGATGGAAATCAAAAATCACTATCTGGCAAACACAATAAAAACTGTTTCAGGTGAGGATCATCAATGCATGGTAAACTTAGTGGGTAAAAGTATATTTCCAGAGTTTCAAAATATCTCTGTATATGATCATTATTAATTACGAGGAGGAAAATGGTAATTTTACAGTGGAAAAATCTGGTAAATATCACCTAAACCAAGTGATCAAACTTAACGTCACCTGTAATGAGACAAATTGATATCCTGTGTCTCCTCTTGACAAACCAAAAAAGATACAGCATGTCTTCCGGGGTATTCTTAACAAAATGTGTAACCTAAATCTAACCCAAATTGAGGGACGTTCTACAAAATTACTAGCCAGAACTCTTCAAAAATGTCAAGGTCATAAAAATCAAAGAAATACTTAGGATCTGTTGTAGATTGAAGGAGACTACAGAAACATGATGACTTAATGTCATGTGGGATTCTGAATTGAATCCTACCTCTGAACAAAGGACATGAGTGGGACAGCTGATAAAAACTGAGTAAGATGTTTACAGGTGTACTTTATGGATGTTAATTCCTGATATTGATCATTATACTGTGATTATATAAGATACACCAAGCTGGGTGAAGATACTCAGGAATTCTTTGTATCATTTGTACAGCTTTTTTTGTAAACCTGAAATTGTCCAAAATAAAAAGTTTTAAATATTTTTAATTTTAAAATGTTTTAAATGCTTAAAAAAATAGCCCAAATCTAGTTTTATTGCTTCTGATAAAAGAGAGTATAAAGAGTCAAGGTTATAAAAGGAGTCAAGAGGGGTATTGAGGGACTGGATTTAAGAAGACATTTGTTTGTACAGAGTTCCTATTGCATTGTGGGTCTCACACCCCCAGGTGCCCCACTAGGGACAACCAAGCCTTGTGAACAGGACTTTCAAGAGGCCACTCCCAGAGATGGGTTTGTGTATCATGCAGTTACAGGGACCCTGGACCAGTGTCTGAAACTTAACCTGAAGAATGTGAAAGAAAGAAGCTATTACTATTGCCCAGATGTGGCTTGCTGCTGTTTGGGGAAGCAGGCACACTCCACTCCCTGGCAAGGAGAAGCAGCAGGCAGCCCAACGATACAGAATCCTTCTGCACCCCAAGATTGAGTACCAGAGGAATAGAGCAGGGGAGCCTCTGAGAGCTGGCAAGGTAAAGTGGTCACCTTAAACACCTGCCAGGCCAGAGAGCACAGAGCCCTCTCACAGAAGCACCAGTCACAGGAGAACCTTCTTCAGAAGGTTCCCCAAGCTGGGGGAGAGGCAGAACACACCCCTTTCTTGGGGGCAGGCAGCACAAACTGGGAGTAGGGAGCTGTTTTAACTCTAACTCAAGGTTAAGGTTTTGGTGATTACACAGGAGTGGGCACCTAATTACCAAGTTGAGCCTTTGTTTTATAACTTAAAGTAACCATAGAACTCTTTATGAATAAACAGAGATGACACAGGTCTGGTAGCATTCTCATCCAGTCCAGGGAGATAATTTATCCTACTAAATAAACTGTCAAGGGAAGCCGAGGAATAAAATACAGTTTTGGTTTTATCCCACTGGTTGTGTCTATTTAACACAGGAATTATATGCCAGGTACGTATTACCTATGCAGCCATTTCTCCCAACCATGAGGCGGGGGCTAACCCTCCACCACGGATGAATGCCCTCCACAGGGCTGCATAAGATGGAGTTTACTATGTCCTCCTCATAAACCAGGCCACTGTGACGATGCACCATGGCACCCAACTCCCATCCAGCTCCAGGTGTGAGTGAAGAGTTTTCTGGGGGCGTCCCTCTCACTGTTCTACTTCTACAGCATAGACTTGTAATGACTTGCCAACAGCCAAGTTGAGAAACAAACAATCAATTCTTCCTTCTGGTTATGCATTATCTGGGGAGGTGCTTTCCAAAGACACAGGAGGAGAACACCGATCCCTGGGACTGAATGAACATACATCCAAAAGACACAAGAGGGAGGGAACATGGGTGAAAGTAGCATTCTACATGTAGTGAGGAGGGAAAGGGGCTTCTGGTCTACCTCTCTGCACAGCCACGCTAAAAGCACTGCCCCTGCAACACCACCCAGGCTGATGAAGCATCGGACTCACAGGGGCAGGTCCAGCGGCAGCCACAAGTCTCCTCCACCCTGAGAGGGGGCTGGCTGTTGGGACATGATGGCCTCGGGCCTCGGTCACAGTTGACTCGATGACTCTTCAGCAAGGTCTGGCCATCTGGCAGGCAAGTAACTGTGTGACACTGGTCTGGCAGGGTCCAGATGTCCCCGGGCTACAGAAGAAAGAAGCAGATTCAGGCAGGTACAGGATGAGCCAGTCCTGCGCTAAGCCCATCAACTGGGCAACTGACCCCCTCTGAGGACACAGAGACTAGGACTTGGACATGGGCCCAAGCAGCAAGGATGCAGAACACAAGATTTACAGGTGGAACGTCCCCACACATCCACACACATGCACAAAAGCAGGATATAAGAGGGAGAACTGGACCAAGACCAAAGGAGGAAAAAGGGGGAACAAGCACCCCAAATACTCATTCTTATCTTTCTTTCAAAGCCAGCGCTGAAAGGAACTCACTCTCTTCTCATTCCCTTCCTCATCCATGCAAACTCCAAGGAACCCTGAAACAGACACAATTAAGATCTGAGTTCCCATTCCCAACCTGCAGCAGAAGCCATCACAAAGTCTGTGTGGCCCCAGGGCTAGTCCTGGAAGGGGACTTCACTCTGCAAAAAGGGTCTGGCCAGGTTTGACTGTGAGTATATGCAGGTCCACCAGGTTAAGAGGTGGTCACCCTGTGGCTCTTCAGGCATGCTCTGTGGTTCTCAATAACTATGGTGATAACAACAGTAAGAACACAGCAATCTCTACAGGGCATGAAGCTTCTCAGGCCAGAAACTCCTTTTCCCATTTCATGTGTAGATCAGTGCCTAGTGAAGGGTTGGGGAGGAAATGAGGCAAGGTCCCAGAAATTCGAAAGAGACCTTTAAGAGTCCTTCCAGGAGAGCTATCTTCCAGCAGGAAAGGGCAATAACTCTAGTAGGTTTTGACTCAGAGCTAATCACATTAGGAAAATAAATAAAATCAGGTAAAAAGAATTATATATGGTAAAAATAAAAATTCTAACCTAAGTCAGTTTAAGCCATGGCACTTTGATATTAGATTCTACATTACTGTTTTTCTAAGGCACTATATACTCAGGCTGAGGGTGAATATAGGACATGGGGAAGAAGACCATGGTCTGCAGGCTGCTGGGGTTCCCTGCATCTGTCTTCCACTTCTTTGTTCAAGATCACTCTGCGCCAGCAAGCATGGGTTGTCTCTGCTAAAGTCTTGATGGACAGTTAGGATGGAAGGAGGGCTTTACACAGAGAACTTTCTGGTGGTCCCTCGGATGTTTTTAGTACAAACTTTCCATGAGCAGAAACTTAAAGGTCCTGGTCTATGTAACAATCTTCATTCAAGGCCAGATCTTGTGCATGCATACCTTTGGGTCTCTAGAATGGGGTTTTTCCTTTTGAGGGGGTATGAAAGGCATTACAAGACTCACCAGAGCATAGCTTGTGGAAGAAGGAATTTCCTAGGGTGACCATGGTGGGAAGGTCTTCGATTCGCTGGAGCTTCACCACATTGGAGCTGGCCTTTGGGCCTGCCAAGATCCTCAGCTGGGCCTCATCATACTGATCCCCAATTCCAATGGGGATCACTGTCACTCCTGGGGTTAGCAGAGGAACAAGAAAGGGTCTGTGTTAACCTGCTTTGGTCAGATGGGCCCAAAGTGGACTGACCTGAACCTATCCCCAGCATCTGTACAGAGCCTCATGCTTCCTAGATGGGTCACATAAAGTGACCCCATGAGCAAATATTCAGTCAGTCAACCAGTTTTAATGACACCACCCTGTGTCAGGTACTATTCTAAGCAATGGGGATACAGTGAGCCGAGCAGATGAAGTCCCTGTCTTTGTGGACCTTGCACCTGGCAAAGACAGACAAAAAAACACAAAAATAAGGAAATCTCTAGTATTTCAGACGTGGGTAAGTGCTTAGGAAAAAACAAAATGAGATATGAGGATGGGAGTGCCCAGGGTAGAAGTGGGAATTACTGTTTCATGCAAGGTGGCTGGATAAGCATTTGATGACATTTGAGCAGAGACCTGAGGTGAGGACAGAAGAAGCCAAGAGGATGTCCCAAGCAGAGTGAACAATGAGCGAAGAGGCTCTGAGCAGCAGTCTGAATGTGTGCTCCAGGGTGGCTGGAGCAGACCAAACACGAGAGGAAGTGGGTCACAGACCATGCAAATCTTCACAGCCCACACAAGGACATAACATGTTCTCTGAATGAAAGGGGAAGCCAGTCAAGACTTTGGGGCAGAGGAGTGACATGGGCTGACCAGTCTTTAAAGGGTGGCTACAGCCACCATGTTGTTTATGAACTACAGGGGACAAGGATGGCAGTTGGGATTCCATCAGAAAGCTATTACAGGGGCGCCTAGTGGCTTAGTCGGTTAAGTGTCTGACTCTAGATTTCGGCTCAGGTCATCATCTCATCAATCATTAACCCATTAGGCAGGTACTGGAAAAGGGCTTGGCACATGTGAAGGTCTGATGGTTCTCACCACCCCATAATGAGTCCCTCTGGCCTCAGACGTGGTGAGGTGGTGAGACTGGGGACAGGGCAAGGACACCACACCACTTCCAAAAGGAAAGGTGTGGAGGTCTGACCCAGCCCCAGCCCTGGACACAAAGGGAAGCACTAAAAGTGACAGTTGAAAGCAAGCAGACAAATGAAGGACAAATGCATATTTATTACTGTTTGGTTTCTAAGTAACACAGGGATTGGTCCACTTCCTGCTGTTTGGAACCAGGCCACGGGTGGCTATTAAGCATTCACAACCATCAGGCCATCCAAAAGCAATCCCGCCAGCTGCTTTCAATCTTCTAGCAGGTTAGGAGAGTCTCGGGATTGCACACTGGACACTTACGGTTGGACCTGGCTGCATCGGCTGCAGCGTCCACCGAATCCATGGAGACACCCATGACCAGGATGACCACCACCTTCAAGGCTCCAGGCCTGGCACCGTGGACTTCTGAGGTGACATATCGCACAGCAAAGCCCAAAGCATCCCCTGAGAATGGAGAACAGTCCACACCAAGTCAGTCCTGACGGCAGGAAATGCTGGGCATCCTGTCTCATGGCAGATCCTTAGGTCAACCAAACAGAAGGATTCAGAGACAGAGAAACACACAAATCAGATCTGGAAGAGCATCCAGGCCCACACTTTACAGGGAGGGAAACTAGCCTAAAGAGCAAAGTGACTGGCCGAGGTCACTTAGTTACATATGCCAAGAATTAAGACCAGACAAAGCTCCTGCCTCCCAGCCCATAGCACCAGGTTACCAATTCGGTTGGGGCCTCCCTCCTGCTGCATGAGGTCCACGAGGCTCAGCAAATGGACTTTCTCATAGGCCACATTCCACGGCACGTCAATGGTGGTGATGCTTCCATACTGCAGCACTGACACCTGAGTGAGCCGAGGCCCTAACAGGAAAGACAACGTGGAAATCGCACTCTGGATCAGGTGGAGCCCCAGAAAGAGCTCCTTCCCAACCTGCTCCAACAGGTGCATCGCTCACCTATGTTGGCTTTTGAAATGAAAGCCTTCGCAAAACTCTTCATTTCACCAAAATAAGAAGCTGGCAAGCTGGAGGAGCCATCCAGGAGGAGGATCACATCCAGGGGCTGGCTGCAGTCTGCAAAGACACCAAGAGGGTGGGAACCCAAGTGAGCACACCAGGCCCACTGCAGCAGACACAGCATCCAAGAACATGCAGGATGCCACCCACCATGAGGAACCATGAAGGGGAGGGTGCCTCCACCGGTCCTGCATGATGGTAACATGGGCCGGGAAAGGGAGAAGGGAACCCAGGAGTGACCCAGGGTGGCAGACATTCGGAAGACTCCAAATCCACCCAAAGGCAGTTTAAATGCCTATAGATGAGAGCAAGATGCATCTGCTCCCTCAGTAACTGGAGGCTGCAACTCTTCTAAAATTGAGCAAAATATTGAAGAATAAGAGGGAGATGGCCAAAGGAAATGGAGTGGCAGCATGGGGCTAGAGGGCGACTTCCATGCTCTCAAGTCTTATGGGCTGGTGAACGTGCTATAAGGTATTCCAACTATAAATGACCAGTGTGCATGGTAATGTTTGGGCACAGAGTCATGATCACAGCACAGAAACAACCTCTGGCCTGAAGGCCATTCCAGATTTGATCAGATAATGCTATTACCGTTCTCCTCAGCAGAAATATCACAAGAATTTAAATAAACCTGTGGCTCTGGTTAAAACAAAAACAAAGGCACTTAAAACAAGTGTGAGAATGAAGAGATATTAACTAAGAGACACTTACTCTGGTGTTAGTGTTTCATTTTCTTTGGGCAAATACCCAATAGTGGGATGACTGGATCATGTGGTAATTCTGTTTTTAATCTTTTGAGTAACCTCCATACTATTTTCCACCAATTTGCATTCCACCCACAGTGCACAAGGGTTCCTTTTTCTCCACATCCTCGAGAAGATATGTGCACCCTATGTTTACTGCAACATTATTTACAATAGCTAAGACATGGAACCAACCCAAGTGTCCTTCCA
The DNA here is from genome assembly GCF_028018385.1 of Neofelis nebulosa. Taxonomy (NCBI): domain Eukaryota; kingdom Metazoa; phylum Chordata; class Mammalia; order Carnivora; family Felidae; genus Neofelis; species Neofelis nebulosa. The sequence continues at coordinate 102,002,348 of NC_080789.1, read as the reverse complement.
TAAATGAATGGATAAAGAAGATGTGGTGTATATACATACATACGTACACATGCACACAATGGAATATTATTCAGCGATAAAAAAAAGAATGAAATAGTGACATTTGCAACAACATGGATGGAGCTAGAGCGTAGACCTAATGCTAAGTGAAATAAGTCAAAGAAAGACAAATACCATATGATTTTACTCATCTTTGGACTTCAAGAAACGAAACAAATGAACAAAGGAAAAAGAGACAAACAAACAAACAAAAAAATACATGCACACAAAAGACTTAAATACAGAGAAAAAAACCTGTAGTTGGTTACCAGAGAGGGGGTGGGTGGGGGATGGGTGAAATAGATAAAGGGGATTAAGAGTACACTCATTGTGATGAGCACTGAGAAATGGATAGAATTGTTCAATCATCGTGTTGTACACCTGAAACTAACATTGTATGTTAATTACACTTAATTAAAAAAAAAAAACAATCAAGTTCTTTGGGGAAAAAAAGAAATCAGTTATTCTGGGATGGTCCCAAACACACCAAGGACTGTCTTAAACATTCCTGTGCTCTAGAACTAGGAGCTGATTAGACATTAGTATCAGTTAAGAAGGAGGCAACAATAGCAGTAGCAACCAGTTTTTGAGCACTTGGCTATGTCCTGGGTACTGCCCTAAGCATTTTACAAGTACTATTGTCATCCCCACTTTTTTTCACAGATAAGGAAACATATACACAGAGGTATTTGCTCAAAATTGCCCAAAACCATTACAAAAATAAATTGCCCCAAATCACCCAGCTAGTAAGCGGCAGAGTTGAATTTCAAACTAATGCAGTCTGGTTCCAGAATCTGAGGATGCAACCCTCCGCCTGTCACCCAACTTCTGGCCTTGCCCCAAAGAACACCAGTTACTTAGAGTAATTTTACCCATCCAGTGCGGTCAAAGCTGAGAGTCCCCAGACTGAACAGGTTATCTCCAAAGCAAGGAGTGGGATTAGGTGGGGATGAGGCTGTGGGATAAACCAAAACTTGTATTTTTTTTACTCTACATCGTTGGTATTGTTTATATTTTAACAATAGCCTTGTATAACCTTTGAATTTATAAGCTCCTTTCCCCAAAAGGCTCGTACTCTAAAGGCGAGGGTTTGACTGAAGATACAGAGCAGAAAAGCAGGATTAGTACCCAAGAACTGCATCCCTGCCAGCTCTCAGCAGCTCTCTCACCAGGCCAGGTGCCCGCATACCTGGGGTGGGGGAGAGGGTAGGGATCTGCAGCCCGTCTCCAGAGCAGCACCTCTGCAGCACCAGATCAGGAGCCTCTCGGGGGAGCACGCCAAAGTCCTGGATGAGGATGGGGGCGTTGGGCCAGCTGAGCTGCTCCAGCTCCGGCAGGTTGGCATGAGGGCCCACTCCGATGGGTACCACCTGGATGTCTCCAGGCATCCGCTTGATCTCATCGGAGGCGGGGTTTCCAGTGACCATGTAGACCAGGTTAGGTGCCTGCTCCCGGTCCCCCTGGCTGGCTGAGAAGCTGTGTTCAGACAGGTACTGCAGGGCCAGTCCAGTGTTGGTCCTATTGCCACCCCGGTATCGGATCTCCCGCACCTGCTGCAGGACCTCACCCTTGGACTGGGCCTCCCTGAAGGTGTACTCCACGGTCACCATGTACGAGTACTGCAGCACTGTGATGTGGATGCCGTCCTGGCCCACATCCATGCGCCGAATCACCTCCTCCATGAACTCCCTGCTCTTGTTAAAGTTGGCCTCACCAATTTTGTCGGACCCTTCCAGGACAAACACCACGTCCAGAACCGTGGGGTTCCTTTTGGGTCCCGAGGATGAAACCCCCATGAGCCCTGGACCCACAGTGACTGGTACCATAGGGGGATGCTGGGTAGGGGCAGGCGCTTCGGGGGCAAGGTCACAGAGGTAGTTGATAATTTTATCCCTTTGCTGCTCCAGCTCGTCCACACCACTGAGCACAAAGGCCTTGTTCTCGGGGGCCTGCTTCTCAATGGTGTGGATCTGCCTGAGGTTGGCATGGGGCCCGATGCCCACCGGGATCATGATGACTTTCTTCTTCTTCAGGGCCTGCACGTAACGGATCAAATTCCGGGCCAGCCTCTGGGGCTCCTGGCTGGCCATCAGGAGCAGGGCAATGCGGGATGCTTCAGGGCGATCAATCTTGCCAAAGATCTGGAACAGAGTGTACTTCAAGACCTCGCTGGTGGAGGCCACCTCACTGCCTGCATACTTCACCTGGCTGGCAATGCGCCGTAGCTCCGAGGGTCGCTTCCGGTCCTTGAGCTGGATGTAGGCGTGGGAGCCGTCATGGTACTCCACCACGGCCACGCGGATCCGCTTCTGGGAGATGTGCAGACGCTCCATCATGCCCACCACAAAGGCCTTCAGCACTTCGAACTCAGCCTCGGACAGCTTGGAGGAGCCGTCTAGCAGGAAAACCAGGTCCAGAAGCCTGCTGCAATAGAAGTCGTGGAGGGGCGGCTCCGGGGTGTCCTCCACGTATGGGGTGGTGGCTCTGACCGGGCCTTCTGTGGGGGGCACCACTAGGCCTCCAGGCTCCCTGCAGGCCTCACAGGTGAGGTTGACACCATCACAATGACTGTAGTAGAGAGAGAAAACCAGGAGTGGTTCAGGAAAAACTTTTGGGCACTCCTCAGCCTTATTTAGAACCATCCCACATATATTCCCATAGAACTGCCTGCCTGGCCTGCCTGAACTGAGGTCCCATGAATCACTCCCCACCTAAGTGACACAGCATTCTTTAACATATGTCCCCAAATAGCACCTCTACACATGCAGCAATAGGCCTCCCTTTATTCTAGAAGCCAAAGCTTTAATCCATCATAGCACCTGAGGAAGAACCTTTCTTGCTTCTAGGATATCCACACTGCCACTCAAAGTTGATGTCTTTTCAACCTACATCTCTAATAGCATAAATATTTAATTATAATCCAAACCTTCTTCCAAGTGTCTCCAAAGACAAATAATGCTCTAAAAGAATGATGCTGACCAAGACTGGTAAAGGTCCTATTGAAGATAAATGTTTACAGTATTTTCTGTGACAATTTAAGCTGTATGAATTTTGTATAATATGTTGGACCTCAAGAAAAAGAGAAAAAAGTGGATTAAAAACGTTTTGGAAAGATGAATAAAGATTCAAAATCCCAACTTTATCCCAGAACAAAGTTGGGAATGTCCAAGATGTTAGGGGAAAAGACAGTGGCTTGTTCATTCATTCCTCCAAGGGCCATGCGGTGAACACCTGTCATGTGCCAGGGAGAGGCTAGGCACCCAGCCCCAAGCACAAGTCTGCAGCAGAGCCCTTACCCTCATACAAATTCCTGCACTACCAAACCAAGCTTCCAGACCCTTCTGTTCACTCCTCACCAGCGTCCTAGAGATGGCAAGGTATACCAAACCACAGGTGAAATCAAGCTGCCCTGTGGTGGAGACCCACAGAGGTTGGGACCATCCCCTATACGTACTCTCCGCCTTTGAGGCCACTTGCCCTCAGCAACCCCAGTAAAGCTGAGAGGCAGCAGTTCCCTGAGCCTTGAGAAACGTCCCCTGTGCCTTGCCTCTCATGCAATGTCCCCAGCCTGTTTTGGAATTATTGCACACAGCTGTCTGAAGCCACAGTGTGTACCCTGGTAGCTGCCCTCCCCCTGGGACAGCAGAGGGAGGCCGGGAGAGGGCTCCAAGCTCTCATGCCTGTGTGGCTCAGAACCCCAAGTCAGTGTCAGCTTCTCCCCTTTTTCATTCCTTACGGTCTCCATTTCAGCATGGGGAAGGTGGGCAGGCAGAATCGTACTGGGAAGTTAATTCTTACTTCCCCCATGGTCCACACGATTTATTGCTTCAATTCTTGGTTAACAATGCGTGAGTGCCATACTCTCTAGTTTCCTGTGTCTGCTAGAAAATTAACCACGGACAGTGTTCCCCTTGTTTGTACAAATGGCAGTGGTGGGATCTGACTCTGGCAGCTGTGGCCACAGCCCTTCCCCAGAAAATGTAAGTTCTCAAGTTCAAGTTCCCACAAGGCTCGATCAGTGTTAGGGCGTGGTGTTAAACACATCAACATCTGAACACATGTTCCCTACTTGGGAGCAGAGCTTCAGAAAGTTCAGAGCTCACCCTGAGGACTCCTTCTCACCTCCCCAAAGGCCAGTTCCCAGAGGTAATCCAAGTGAGAACCCAGGGTGCAGTGATAGTGTCTTCCCTCCCAACTACAAAAGCCCCATCCTGGGACCTTGGCTGTGGCCCCAAGGTGTCTATGTCACACTGAGGGGTTGGGGCTCTAAGTAAAAAGCAATTTGACTTCCATAGGTATCTGTCTTTGGACTAGATGTGACCTCCAGGGACAATAATGTGAGAAATAAGGGAGAGGATTCATTTTCAAAAGTACCAAATAAAAGTTGTATTGTCTAACAATGAGTTTACAACCTACTGGAAATACGTACAACTGACCCCCACAATGGAGTCCCAAACCCTTAGATACTTCACTTCCTAGGTCTTCCCCTCTCCATTTCTCAGGCTTATTTTTGCAGGCTTGGCAATGAGCATGCACCAAAGAAAACAGGGAGGAGGGACTGAAAGGTCTCTGTGTCACCTCAGGGAATGAACATTTGTTCCTACCAGACTACTTTTTGCCCTTCATGTGCATAGGAGACATCCAGGTAAGGCTGTAACCTCTGTAGTACTCAAACCAATGAAGAATTGGAGGAGGGACTTCTGCTAGGAGATAAATTGTCTGTGTAACTGCCCCGAGTGCTCCTGTCCATCAGATACCCACTCTTGCAAGAAGGTTGATTAAAACCTCGCTTCTTTGTGCTCTGAGTCTCTGCGTCCCTCCTTTCATTGGGTCAATGGGCTTATTTCTAACAGTAAGAGACTATATCCTTCCACAAGATGGAAGAAACGAAAATACTTCAGTCTCTCAAGAAGTGTTTTCTGGGGACGCAATGTAGTCTGTCCTTAGAGAGAAGCAAAGTCTAGAAATAAAACAAAACACTCAACCTCTCAACTAACATAGCAAGCTCCTCCCCAAACCTACGTCTCTGAAGAGGCCCCAGAAAACATCACTTCAAACACCAGAGGGTCTGTTTTACCAAATTTGGCAGTGCTCAGGGTCATTGGGGTTCAAGGTGATTTTCTTCCCTGAGGCCAAGCGATGACCAGCCACCTCACACACAGGACAGTCTTTGGGGTCGATGCAGGTCTGCAAAAGCTCATCCAGGATTTTCCCTGCATGACAAACCCCCCATTAGGAAGAAAACTCTCACCTTTCCCACAAGGAAGACTTGCTTTTTAGCTAAAGGAGCCTCTACCAGAAGCTAGCTCTGCCCGCCTCCCTCAAGGGCCACCTCACCACTTAGAAAGCAACTCTCTTTCTTTGGGCCTGGTGTATCCCTCTGTAAGACTGGGAGGGGATATTCCTTCCCCCTAACTCACCACGCCCAAGCCTCAGGACAAATGAAATCTTATCTCCAAGGCTGTTTTCACTCCACCAAAGAATATATTTGATTACTCTAGATCTGTGCTATCCAATAGAGTGGCCAGTAACCACAGGCAGCTAGTAAAATTTCAATGTAAACCGACACTAAATAAAATTGAAACTTCAATTCCTCAGACACAGGAGCTACCTTTCCACAGAACTTTCCCACCATTCCAGAAAGTTCTATCAGAAAGTGCTCTCAATGGTAAGCCCATAAATAGGCAGACACAAGCACGGTATAGGAGCTGAACTTGACAAAAATCATAGCTGGCCTGGCTTGGATGAAAGGGCACCTGGAAGCAGAACCCAGGGTGGTAAGGACAGGGACAGGACACCATGGGGTGAAGTTGAGCACCACCAGGAAGCACCTTTCCTGACAGCCCAGCCCCGCCCTCCAACCCTTCCTGACCCAGGACAGTTGACTTACCCGGAGGGCAGTGTGCATGGCAGCCTTCCACACACTGCACCGGGCATGCCAGTGGCTCAGGATGCTGGCACGTGATGGGACAGGCCGGGGCACAGCTGTTATAGCGCCATTCACACTCATACCCGTTCTCGTGGAGATTCCTCTCCTCGCAGCTCTGGGCTGTGTAGATAGAACATGAGCAGGCACCCTGTGCCACCCGAGAAGACGGGAGGGCACCAAAGTCCCCAAAGAGATGGTAGTGAGACCCATGGTGGTGACGGCCCTGGGGGAAGTGATGATGCCGGTGGGGAACTAAGCAGCGTGTGAGTCACCAGTATTAGAGGCTGCCCAGGTTTTAAAGCACCTAAGCCAGGAACCTAATGGTTCTGAATCTGTTCTCCATATAAAAACATTCAGCTGCTCCCACCCAAGGAAGACTCTCTATAAATAATGTATGCATTGATCACTCACATTGGCAAATATAATAGCATCTAATTAAAGATACTGAATTTAATTAAAATATTGACTTCCTTCTTCTTTTCATCACTGTTTCATCTTCTCCCTCTTCTGGAATTTCTCTATGTATTAATGCCTTCAATCAATGTCCCCTCTTCCTACTCACTCACATCAATGTCTTTTTTTTTTAAGTTTATTTCTTTTGAGAGAGAGAGAGAAAGAGCGAGCATGGGGGAGGGGAAAAGAAAGAGGGGGAGATAGAATCCCAAGTAGGTGGCAAGATCATGACCTGAGCTGAAATCAAGAGTCGGATGCTCAACTGACTGAACCAACCAGGCACGCCCATCAATGTCTTAACTCCCTTCAACCCTCAGCCATCTGTCCCCATACAGGAGCTCTATGTTCTCTCCCACGAAGGAGTCCTCCCACACCCCACTTAGGGGTGTTAAAGTCTAGATCCATGAGAGATGGTGTCTGAGGGACATCAGGACTCACGACACAATGTGGCTGTCCTCCAGGCCACCACCTTGCCGTGCTGGGCACACACGTGGGCGTAGGCAGCAATGGTGTCACAGAAGCAGGCACAGTCCCCAATGGACTCACAGGAGCAAGTGTCATAGATGCAAACATCCAGGAATGGGTCAGGGTCCACCTGCAAGGGAGTCTCAGGGTAGCCTAGGTCTGGGCAGAATTCAGGAACCCTGGCTCTTGGTCTGGGGGAAAATATTCTGGTGATCAGAGTAGGGCAACTGGGGCTCCAGGGTAGAAGGAAAAATGCTGGTCAGTGGCCCCAACAGGGAGTGGGTACAAAGGCATACTAATTCCTAGTCCTAATCTGGATTCCAACAAGAAAAGCTGAGTAGAGGAGTGTTGCTGGCCTTTCATAGGATGTGATATGCCTTAGAATTTTTCAGAACGTTCTCTTCTATCCATCGTCCCACATACCTGCTCAGCCAGCCAGCCATTCCCATAACCCACACTCAACCTCACAGGTGTTAGCTGTTTCTCATAAACACATACATGCTGGTTGCCTCCTTCCTTTGCCTCAAAACGAAGGAAGGAACACATCAGGACTGCTCATGCTGCCTCACTGGGGCGCTGTGGGGCTATTCCGCTGGACTGTAGGACCGGCCTGGGCCTCCCAGACTCCGCCCCCCAAGCTTCCCACTCACTACCCACATTAGATCTCAGTAACTCCTTCTCACCTTCCCTGCCCGCCCCCACACACTGCTGCACACACTGGCCTTTTCCAAGGTAGTTGTGGTAGGAATGAATTCAGACATTAAGTGCATCATTGTTTCCAACACATTCCAACAATCCTGATCTCCCTGGCTGCCTCACTATCTTCCTTCCTCCAACCGAGATGCCCAGGGTGTCCACCCAACTAGCCAACCCTAGGTACTCTCTGAAGTATCCTCAGGAACTAAAAGTCACTGGATAGATAAAAGGATTGCTAAGACTGGTTTCATACACGTGGTGCTACAGAGCACATGCGTGTGTACGTGGCTGTGTGCGTGCACATATACATATATACACGTGTACCCACACAGACACCCACATACATGTGCACACAAGTTCTAAGACCGAGGCCAAAAGAGAAGCATTGGCAGATGCCCAGAAGAGCTCTGCCTTGCGTAGAAGAAAAATGGTTCGCCAGGAATTGCTCTTCTCATACATTGTCCTTTATGCTTTCTGTTTCCCAGCCTGAAGCCGAGAAAGGGAGTAAAAAGGTGACTTGATAGAGACCAATTCAAAGCCTCCAAGGTGGTGTCCACAATTAGAAGCTCATGCTCCAAGTGCCCAAGCCACTCGGCCAACCCTTAGCAGTATTCTGCCTCCAATGACCCCACAGCCCTCACCAGCCTGTTGCAGTCCTGGAAAATATCACTGGTGAGGATCCTGCAGGAGGAATCCACCATTGTCTGCTTCATGACGTTGCTGTGACAGGTAGCAGGGGATGAGTCCAGTGGTACCTGGGGAATAGGCAAGAGGACACAGATGGACCAAAACACAGCCCAGAAGGATCCAAGAGACCCTCCTCTGGAGCCATGCCTCCACTGAAGTTCATACCACCCCCCCTCCACCCCACCCCCCTCCAACCCCCATAAAACTGATGGGGACGTTCCAGGAAGCACGCTTCTTGGGCTCAGTCCACACAGAGACCCCAGACATACTTTCCTGGTGTCAGCACACCGCGGGCTCACTTTCCAGGAATTCCCAAAGTCCACGGGATCTTCTTCCACTTGGAGGCTGCTGGTGGTGAAGTCATTGTTCTGGATGCCATCAAAATTCCCACATAGACCACACACTTTCTCCTAACAGACAAGATGAGATCATGAGCACTGTAAACCTTGGAGCAAACTCTCTTACTCGGGGAAAGGAGAGTTCCGGGCAGCAAAGAAGGCAGGTTCATCAGAAGAAGGAGAGGCTGGAAAAAGGACAGGGACGGAGACCCAGAAGCAGACCAGGATAATCGGCAAAGCCTTGTCCTTGCCAAGGTTTTTCCAGGCTTCCTCATGTCCCCCATCTTCAAGTTAAACAGAGGTCATTCACAGAGAGAGACAACCTGCTCCAGTATAAACCATCACTCTCCCCAGCAACAGGCTGAGCAGAAAGAGGAGCCAGTTCAACATCACATCAATGAGAGTGTACAGATCCAAAGAGGGAACATTCTAGTCATACTTTACTGTGGACAGTGTAATAACGCAAGCCCATTATCTGGACAACTGCAGCCTGTCCAGAACAGTCTGGCTAGGATTCTGCTGTGTGTCAAATGCCACCAGGGTTGACATAATATCTTATTTGTCTCTGTGTTCACCTATCATGTATACAACATGCAAGCATGGGCAGCTACGAGTCCTGAACAAGTGATTGCTGAATGAATGGAAACCATCACATAAAAACTATGTAAAGAACTAGAAATATCTAGCCTGGAAAACAAAGCGTATTATGCTCTTACAACATACTTAGAGCCCTGTCTTGAGATGTGACTTGCTCTCTTTTGTTTCAATACAGAGAATCTATTTGGTACAAGGATGAACTTACTGGGAAACATATAAGAAGAGTGTTCACATAATTGGACGAAAGGCCTACTCATAGTAGGCCCCTCATAGTACGGCCCCTGCCCTTATTAACTACCATTCACTCCAGTCCCTCTTCTCCAGCCACAGTGGCCTCCTTGTTCAAATACCCCAAAGGCCATCCACTGTAGGGCCTTTGAACATGCTATTCCAACAGCTTAAATTCTTTTGTCTGGATATTTACATGATTCACTCCCTCCCTTCCCTGAAGACTCTGCTCATGTTACCTTTTCAGACAGGTCTCATCAGACCAACCAATCTAAAATAATAGCCCCATTAGAATACAATCTCCACCAGGGTTGTGTCAGGCAACACCGTGCCCCCCCTGCAAAGATGTCCATGCCCTAATCCACACATGGCAAGAGGAACTTTGCTGATGTGATTAGGTTAAGGATCTCAGGATGGGAAGGTTGTCCTGGACAATCTAAGTGGGCCCGGTATAATCACAGGGTCTTACAAGGTGCACGGGAGGAGTCAGAGAAGGGTGAGCTGGCAGAAGCAGAGAGATATTGGAAGATGCTGTGCTGTTTGTTTTGAAGATGGAAGATGGGACCATGAGCCAAGGAATGCAAGCAGGCCCCAGAAGCTAGACAAGGCAAGGAAACGGATTCTCCCCTAAAGCCTCCAGGAGAATGCAGCCCTTCATACTTTTGACCTCCAGAACCCTCAGATAATAAATCTATGTTCCTGGGGTACCTGGGTGGGTCAGTCGGTTGAGTGTCTGACTTCTGCTCAGGTCGTGATCTCATAGTTTGTGGGTTCAAGCCCCACATCAGGCTTTGTGTTGGCAGAGCGGAGCCTGCTTTGGATTCTCTGTCTTCCTTTCTCTCTGCCCCTCCCCCACTTGCGTGCATCCTCACACTCTCTATCTCCCTCTGTCATAAGTAAATAAACATTAAATTTAAAAATAAAATAAATTTATGTTGTTGTTTTAAATTACTAAGTTTGGTAATATGTTATAGCAGCAATAGGAAACTAAGACAAGGGTTTACATACACACACGCACACATACACACACATATATATTCCCATGTACACACATACGCATATACATACACATATTCATACCCATATTTATATACATATACATACGTGCATATACATTTGTAATTTTTTCCCTGCTGTAGCCACAGTGCCTAGAACAGGGCTTGATACATAATAGAGCTTAGTAAGGATTTGTTGAATAAATGAATGAGTGAATTGTTACTGTGTTCAGGAAGTAGAGTGGGCACCACAGGAAATAAGGGCAGTGCAGCCTCACTTCAGTACAGCCGAAATGAATGGTGCTGTCAGAGATGCTACTGAGGCTAAATCAGCCACCAGAGTAGACAGAATACTTGTCCCACACTTGTCAGTTAGAAAAACAAAGTCCAAACAAACTGTTGGAACCTGGACACAAATGGCGTAACTTTCTCTAAACTAGGTTGTCAGCAGTTCTACAAATAGCTCTCAGAATGTACTGGTCTATGGTTCAAATGGCAAGGCAACACCCCAGAGTGTTTCACAGTGTTTTAACAATATGGCGCATGATCAGTATGCCTCTTTAGGTCAAGAAACCTTAAGAAAAGCTATTGCCTCATCTTTCACTTCCTTCTTTGGGGGATATAAACTGCATGCCTAGCAAGGCCACTCAAGGAATGGTTTGCTGGGTTGGGGCCAGCCACAGTCCTTCCTACATGCAGCTGGTTTCCAGAAACAGCCAAGGCTGACTCTACACCTTGAATCAATGGTCTTATTTGTCTGGGAAAGGAGGCCAGATGAGATGACCAGCCACTTTCCCCCATGGCAGTGGCAGGGCCAGTGGGCTGCTGCTCAGAAAGCTGAGAAAGGTGCAAACAGCAAGTCACAGACAAGAGGAAGAAGAAGCAGAGAAGAGCCACTAACCTGGTATGTCTGCTTCAGAGCCACGGAGATGCTCAGGCGGTGGTCCCAGATCACAGAGAGTGCCTTGCCCAGCAGCAGAATGACATAATGACCAGACTCCACCACCTCAAAGTGGGTCTCATCCATCATGGGCTTCATCACATTCACCTGAAGGATGACAAAGCATGAGAAAAGGGAGTGAAGGGCAGACATGAGAGACCCACTCCACCCCACACCCCTGCCTGTCTCCAGAACTACAAGTCATTTGCCCCACCTGGTCAGAGCATGCCCCCTTGGGGCCCACACCCTGCCTGGATGTTTCTGCATCAGTCTTGCCTATCACTGGCCAAGAATCCTATGACTAAGGGATCATAGCAGAGATGGCAGCAAAATCGTAATTATAAGATCAAAAATACAATGAAACCTACCAGTGGAAGATATCCATCACCTCACAAAAATAATTTTTTTATACTTGATCATTAAATGCACGAGGTCTCCTAGTCAGGTTTTAACATGGCAATGATTTTAGGGGCGCCTGGGTGGCTCAGTCGGTTGAGCGTCTGACTTCCGCTCAGGTCGTGATCTCATGATTTGTGAGTTCGAGCCCCGTGTTAGGCTCTGCTGACAGCTCCGAGCCTGGAGCCTGCTTCAGATTCTGTGTCTCCCTTTCTCTTTCTCCCCCTCCCCACTCGTACTCTGTCTCTCTCTCTCTCTCTCAAAAATAAACATTAAAATTTTTTTAAAAAACCATGGCAATGATTTTAAATATCGCTAGGCAATTCATTTAAAAATCTATCCATTTATATAAATGAGCACTAGACTCTTCCCTTTCCTTCCCCCATCTCCTGCTCCCCAGAGTCCCTGTCATCAGGAGTCAGCTGACAGAGAACAGAGAGACTGAAAAGCTCAGCGATGGTGGCAGGAATCATGGATTTCAGTTTCCAGAAGGACTCCAACCTGGACCCTAGACTTGGCAGAACTGTTGCCTGTGCGAGCCCTCAGAGCCCAGCTCAGTGTGCTTGGCTGACTATCTAATTCATAAAACTGAAGTAGTTGCGAAACACCTGTCACCCTTTGCCAAGGTTCTCCTTCATGACACACACGTGCAGAGCTAATCATAAGTGCTCACCTCCTATCCGACATCACCATTGTCATCTGTCCTTTGACACAGAGTTGACACTGCTGACCCACAGCCAGTAATGGGAAATTCACTCCCCATCTCCTGATATTGGTGGTGCATGTTCCCAAGAAGTGAGGGATGCGGGCTGAGACCGAGACCATGGAATAAAATGATGATACCAGGACAGGTTTGAGCCCAGGCCCTATTCTCCCTAGTACAAGATATTCAGACCAACAGAAGCAAAACTGTGGTCTCCAGGCTACCTGGAGCTCCAGATACAGATTCTGGGGTCCCGCTCAGACCTATGAGGATCTCAGGGTGGATCCCGGGATCAGGATCTTAAATCAGATGCCAGGTGGTTCTTCTGTACTCTTCTGAGAACCACTTCATAAACTCTTAGTATACAAGGACTAAATATGTTCACTGCTCTTTTGAACTCTTTTGAAAAGATTTTATGTGAAAAGAACTGAAAAACATACAGTAAAAATCCCCAAAACATCACTTCCCAAAATAAATGTTTAAGTGTGTGTAAATGTAATATATATCTATATATTTTAGTGCATATATGATAGATATGTATATATAATATATGTACATGTGTGCATATATATTATATATGTATATATATGTATTGTGTAGTAATGATACCCACATATATCATATGACAGATACGTATATATGTATATATTATGTATATGTGTGTATGTGTGCATGTGTATATATGATGTATATGCATATGATATGTGTATACATGATATTTATGTATATACACTACATATGTGTGTGCATATGCACATATATAAGTACATATGTGTATACATTAGTATATGTGTACATGTGTGTATATGTGGTGTGTGTATATATATTCCTATCTATATATTTCATAAATATATACACACACATACATATGTATATGAAAGGGAAAGGCCTCCTGCCCTCCAATCTCCACCCTACCTCCTGATTCTTCCTACACTTTTGTGGATTCAGTCCCACATTTATGTCCACTCACATATCTGAACTTTATTTTACTAAAATGGGATCATGTTATCCATGATCACCTGCAACTTGTTCTTCTCATAGAATATATGAAGGTCAGACAATACGGCTCTACCTCATGCTCACTGTACGGTATTCTGTCACACAAGTTCTAAACAACGCTTGATACATGCTCTTAATCAGCTGACAGAAGAACAGAGGGGTGTGAGCGTAGAGGGGATGAGGCTGCCACTCACCTCCCCATCAAACAGTTCAATCTCGCCTCCTCCCACCAGGATGGTGATCCGCTTCTTGCATTTCACTGACGGGTAGCTGCACCCCTCATTCGCCACCAGGATCCGGAAGGTGCCAGGGTTACTGCCACAGTAATCCTGGGGAAAGGGAGAGAAATATTATCCCTGCTACCTCTCCCCAGATCAGAATATTGGCATCTCACCATCTCAGACCATCGAAGGATATGTGTTAAAGGATGTTACCGTGTCCATGCATGGGCGTGTGTGAGACAGATAGAGAGGGAATGAGATAGAGAGGGAGAGAGAATGACTTTAGGGGCAGAAGGGACAGGTGTGTCATCTTCAGCCATTACCTATGAACCAGAGTCAGTGAGCACAAGGTAGAGAAGCAGGGAGAGAGGGAAGGGAGAGGGAGAAGTGGCACGTGATATGCTTTGCTGAACACATCAGCCTAAATACCCCTACCTAGAACCTGTTAGTGCTTAGTCTCACCCAGCTAACTAGGACAGTTTGACCACATGGCACTTTGTGGCTCTAAATTCTAGCTGAATCCCTCTGGACTGCTGGCCCAGAAACGTAACCAGAGGTCGTCTGATACAGCTCCACAGATGCTAAGATACCACCTCTGGCTGGGAATAGAGGATGACGGAGTGCTGGTCCTTGCCGGCAATTTCATAGAAAATTAACAAAAAGGGACACACTTCTAGCAAATACCTCCCCATGGTGGCTATAGCTGTGGTATGGTAGGAGAAAAAAAAGGACAGAAAAACTAGGTGTGAGCCTTGCTCTGCCAGTTATTGGATACGCTGAGCAAGTCACTTACCTCTCTGACACACCCACGCACACACACAGACACACACAATCAGCCCCTCTAAAATACAGGATCAGGGGCGCCTGGGTGGCGCAGTCGGTTAAGCGTCCGGCTTCAGCCAGGTCACGATCTCACGGTCCGTGAGTTCGAGCCCCGCGTCAGGCTCTGGGCTGATGGCTCAGAGCCTGGAGCCTGTTTCCGATTCTGTGTCTCCCTCTCTCTGTCCCTCCCCCGTTCATGCTCTGTCTCTCTCTGTCCCAAAAATAAATAAACGTTGAAAAAAAAAAAATTTAAAATACAGGATCAGCCAACTTAGTGGGGATTGTTAGGTTAAATGGATCTATGTTGAACAGTCAATGGGATGGTGAAGGACAAAAGAGGGAACAAAGGTGCAGGTGCTTTATAAATGGTTCTTGTCACCAGCTGAGATTTTGCTAAAAAGAGTTAAGTCTTGATGATACCTCCCAAAGGAAGAAGGGAGAAAGGGGAGGATCTGGGACAATGTATCAGAAGGAGACAACAGAACTGGCTGTGATGGAAGACAAGCAACCCACAAAGGGGGACAATTTGAAAGGGACACTAAAACTGGCCCGCTTGGGAAAGCTCTGCCTGGGCAGGGAAAGCCGGGGAGCAGTGGATCTGACCAGCTGCTTCTCATTGCGCGGAATCAGTCTAGTCGTGTTTTCTGGATGCACACTTGCATTTGATACTGGCTGGGTGGTTGAATGCCAGAGCTGGTGTCACCTCATCTTTTGTTACCAAGGTTGGGAGACAGATAATCAAAAGACGAGCTGCCATATGTAATCTGTAGGAATGCTCCAGAGGGGGATACACCCCAGGTTCCTAAGTGTCAGTAAAACCATGTCATCATGTGCATGCCCTGTCTCTCTAGCACACTGCATGCCTCTCTGGGGCCAGACTGGGTCATGGGAGGTAGGAGGCTCCATTAGTTGGTGCCACTGCTCACTCCCAGCATGCTCTGTGCACAGCCTCTCAGTGCTGCTGCTCGTTCTGCCCCACTCCCAGCATGCTCTACAGGTACCCTCACTGCCTAACTCACGGGCCCTGCAGCTCTGTCTCTGAGGCTGAGGCTCCTACCAGTTTGTGGTCCTCCCTTCAGACCACACCAAGTCCCTACTCCTCCTCCTGAGAATGGAGACAGTGAGACCACATTTGTTTAAAGCTTCATAGAGTCGAGCTGTGTCATCCCTCATGAGAAAAGCACTTATACCTCCTTGCTTACTCACTTTGGTGTCAACCAGCAAAAGAAGTTTACAGGAATCCACCCAGTGGGGAGAGAAAGGCAGAGAGGCCGGTGCCCTCACTCACCACCTAGGATTTCCTGGGCAGTATGACTTTTCTGTGATGCCCTTTCTGAATTGCACTAGGTTAGAAATGGAAATGGTAGAGAACGCAATAGGATCATAGGGTGGGAAGCCAACTCCAGGGATCACTCCAACCAGCCCCCTGTTCTGGGCCGCCCACCAGGGCACTGATGGTGAGGGTGAGAGGGGCTCGATCCAGCCTGGGATCCTGCCCTCCCCACTGCGCATCCTGATCGAGGCTGTGCCTGCCAAAAAGAACAGATGTGTTTTTCTAATTCCATTTTGGTACTACCTTAGGCTGGTGGTAGCCTTGCCCCCACACCACTCCCAGTCAACAAATGAGCTTCTGCCCTATTCTCCTACGTCTCCATGTAAGCTGAAGGAAGATGGTCCACGGCTCTGGGTTTCAGGCACCTCTTTTAGGGGCTGGAAAATTGCTCCAGTGGAAACCAGCCCCAGAACTGTTTCTACAGACAGAACAGTAGAATCTGATCTGGAAACCCCCAAAGGGCAGTCAGCATCTCCCAGTGCCTCCTAGAGACAGACAGCAGGCCCTCCCTCCCTCACTCTCACCTGCACCAGAACATACTGGCACTCTCCAGGGAACAGATATTTGAGCCCGTCGAAGGTGAGGTAGTGTGCCATGCCGATGGCAGAGCACGTGGCGTCACACACATGGTCCGTGCAGTTCCACTTCCGGTCCCGACAGACACTAGGAATAATAATGGCCAGGATGACCAGTGGGTACTGTGGTGTGAGGGGCCCTTCTGGGCCCTGGGGAATGAAAGACAATGAAGGAATGCATATCACTCTGGGGTGCCACCCAACCCTCCAGGAAGCCTCTAGAAGTGGAGGACTGGCTGCCTGTGGGGTGGGATGGGGAAGGGCAGTTTGCAGTCATAAACTGTCATATTTCTTTTAAGTCGGCTTCATGCCCAATGTGGGCTCAAACTCACGGCCCCAAGATCAAGAGTCGCATGCTTTTCCAACTGAGCCAGCCAGGCGCCCCATAAACTGTCACATTTTTAGAGCACAGGGCCAAGGGGGAGAAAGGGAAGGCCATGCTGCTCTCCTGCTTCAAGGGGGAAGTGAGGCAAAGAGGGAAACAGGTCATCCAAGGTGATGGGCAGCCAGGGGAAGAAGCCCAGTTCCTCTGTAGACCACCTGCTATGGATCTGCTGAGGTTCAGCCTCCCTGGAAGATGCCTGAGAGTGGCCATGGGGTCTCTACAGAACAGAGACACTGAAGTTGACAGCCTTCTGACACTAACAGGGAGAAAAAGACACAACGGCAAGAAAGTTCTGAGTTGGAAAAATAGTGATCAACCGTGAACTTCTGCTAGGAGAGGTTTTGTGTGTACAGAGCTATGTTTCAATCCACAGTGATGTGTCCACTACCACAACACTCATCCCCCCACCCCACCCCATAACCAGAGCTGACATCAGAGAGCCCACTCTGTGCATCAGAGGTGGTAAGCTCAGACCTCAGGCCCAAAAGACAGCTAAGTGCCTTCCGGGTCCCAGCCCTTCCTGCCTCTGTTCCTGGAGACCTTCCTCTAAAGCTGTCACAGGCAGGGTGAGTGAACAGAGAAAAGGGCTAGTGAATGGCGGGCACAGAGAAGGAAGAAGAGAACCAGCCATGCCACGCACACTGGCAGAATGCTTAGGGGGCAGTATAAGGCCAGGGAAGGACCCTCCAAAGTCCGTGCCTTTTGGCAGCTTGGTCACACATGCCATGACCAAAGTCATGGGCCAAAGTCCATCTTGGAAACACTACTCTCCAGGACAGGGTCGATGCAGGGTGAGCACAGGAGAGGATAAAGATTCTCCCCACTTTGTAGTTTGAGAAACAGAGACACAGAGAAAAGGAAAAGAACAACCATGTTCCCACAGGGTGCCGGAGGCAAGTGCCAGAGTCCTGTGGTCACGTCAGCCACTGTGACCCCACTCCTGCTCACCCCACCCCAAAGGCGCAGGCCCCAGGAAAGCCTCTCCCAGGGCCTCACCAAGTGTTGCAGTCAATTTTCACCGTTTCTCCTGGGGCGTATTCTCTGCCTTGGTGGAAGCAGGGACACCTTTCCAGGGCCACACATCTGTTTTCATGCCGGACCTAAGGGAAAGGAATCCAAATGTCTTAGGGGCCATAATGAGTGATGTAGACCCTGCTGAGAAGATGGCCTTGGCCACAGGCCAGTCCAGGGAACCCATGCCCACCCAGGCTGGGGCTCAGCAAACACGGGCCCCATCCACACACTGATCCCCCCAGCTCAGCTAGAGACACTCCGACCACCCTCTGCCCTCACACCCTGCTGGGACAGTGGCAAAGACTCTGTAGTGACATGTGGCAGAAGCCCTTGGATGTGCATCTCCTTAGACCCAGTAACACCACGCAGAGGATGTCTCCAAACCAAACAGGTTTATGGACAAAGGTTAATGTAGAATCATTTATCATTGCAAAATATGGAAACAACCAACTGTTCAACAATAGGAAAATGATTAACTCCATTAAGGAATCCCCAGGTAATGGTATCCTTTGTAGCTATTAAAATGGCCCTTTGGAAAACTCTTATATGATGTAAGAAATACTGACACTATTAATTTTTAAAACAGGGAAAGACTGTACTTACATACAGTCCATATATATATATATATATATATATATATATATACACATATATATATACACATACATATATATACATACATACACATACATACACACACACACACACACAAATCCAAAATATGCCACAAAAATACTAGAAGGAAATACAGAAGTTCCATCCAGATAGAAGCCTGAGACAGAGAAATAGGGGATTTTTATTTTCTTTTTTGGTTTTTAAATTTTTTTCCAAATGTTCATCAATAAGCATATATTATGTTTACAGTGGAAATGATGGAAAATATGTTTAATAAAACTTAAATGCATTTAGCCCCTGGAGATGAAGGCTGCATACTGCCCATAGGCAGAGATGGACCAAAGCCAGAGTCTGGGCTTGTTCAAGCCCCACATACCTGCTCCTCGCCTAGTCCCCTGGGATTCTGATACACCCTCCATGGGGGTATGCTCTGTTTCCCTGCCCTCAACCCAAGAAGAAAGTACTATGTGAACATGTTGTACTCCTCAGGCCTGTAGGGGTCAGAGGGAAGAAAGAACTAAGACCCACTGGCCACAGTGGGCTCAGAAGGAACTCTCCAAACCTACTCTGACCCCAGCACGTAGATATGCTTCTGTCCCAGCCCCGTAGGACAGCCCTGGATGTCTGCTCTGGTGTGGGCTATGGGTAATCTAAAAGAGCCATGGGTCACCTTCAGGTGAAGGGACAACAGCACATTGGTTCCAGAGATACCTAAGGGGTGAGAAGTTCCTGGTTCAGGATCCATGAATTCCAGTTACTCCCCGGACAAGCCTGAGTTCCCTGGGCTTGGAACTGAACAAAGCCCTGGGAATGGGGCAGTCCTGGCCTAAACAAGAGCTTTCATGTTGGGGACCATAGGCTAAAGTAGTGTGTGTGTGTGTGTGTGTGTGTGTGTGTGTGTGTGTGTGTTAGAACAGGATCGGAAGAATAACCTCCAATTAACCACCACCTTCACCCAACCCCAAGTCCTCAAGACCTAAGTGAAGGGGGAGGGTGGGAGCACAGAGTAGGAGGAAGAGGCAGGTCAGCCAAGCCCTGTTATGGGAAGACAAGGAGCTTAGGCACCCAGTAGGGAAGATGACAGCTTGGCAGGATCAGGGAGGAGGCAACAAATGTCTCTCTACCACAGTCTTCAGAAACTATCACAGTTAGGGTTCATTCTCACAACCCCCCCTCAAAGCGTCATCACTTATAACTTAAGTCCGAGGCCTGCCACCTAATGGCTACTCTAAGAAAGACCGATACATTTACTGGGGAAGCTTGACATGCTCTCCAACACCCACACCTACAGCTGATGGAGACCAGACAGTAAGTCTCCTTGTTGGAAACGTAATGTGAGACAAAAGTGATGAGGATGCACAGAGATGGATTCCAGGAAGCAGAGCCCTGCTCACCTCACTCCACAGAATCACTCAGCAGAACGTGCACTGCTCCTCTGCCTTTAAGCAGGCTGGCTGGAGGGCTCCCATGCCTCTTGGTCTGCATGTTGGATGTTTCTACCTCTCTCCAGGATATTCAGCCCATTGACAAAGAGTCTTGCACCCCCATGGCTCAGGTAGCCCCTCCCCTGGCCCAGGGGTGAGTCCCAGCCCTCCTCCAATGGACGTAAACTCAAACCCCAGCTTGGTCATGAGATAAAGCCACAAGTGCCCCCTTCCTCCTTTTGCACTCTCACTGACAAGCCATATGTCTCTCTCCGCCCTGACTTACTGATGGATTACAGGATTAAAATAGGACCTTCATACTGGATGGGGACTGCTATAAAGACAACAGAGGTGTGGGGTTAGATTCATAAGTCACAGCTGGAGAGGGGACAAAGCATAACCTTAAGAGGAAAGGAGAGAGTTCTCGTGCCACACCTCAGTACCAGCTCTGACTTGGGAGAGATCAAATAACACCAGCCCAGCAAAAAAACACCCAGAGAGCCCTAAAGCATTAAAGAAATCCCTAGAGATAGAGAGATAAAGGCACAACTCAGGGGATAAACAAGATCAAGATGAGGACTGCTCAGACACGTAGGGTAAGCCAGGATAGTGGTCCCTACCTAACTGGACTTTGTGGAAACTCACTTGAACATCGTATTTAAAATGACAAGAACCCAGGGCACGTGGGTGGCTCTGTCAACTGAGCATCCAACTTCAGCTCAGGTCATGATCTCACAGTTTGTGAGTTCAAGCCCCGCATCAGGCTCTGTGCTGACAGCTCAGAGCCTGGAGCCTGCTTTGGTTTCTGCATCTCCCTCTCTCTCTGCCCCTCCCCTGCTCACACTCTGTCTCTCTCTGTCTCTCAAAAATGAATAAACGTTAAAAAAATTTTTTTTAATGAAGAGAACCATCTCTTCCTCATGTTTGTCCCTCTGGGACGCCAGAGGATAATAAGGTAAAGTTGACAAACGGCCAAGACTTCAGAAGCAAACGAGCAGAAATCATTGTCACTATCCATCAACTTGGGACATCCTGAGTAAGAATGGCTCATGCCAAGAACATGGTACTAGGTCTTGGTCAGCCACAAGAAAAATTATGAAGTAGAAAATAAGTGATTTTGTCACTCTTCTCTGAAAAGGCTTCATCTTCCCTGACCCAACCCTCATACATAAACACCATACAGACCCATGCTCCAAAATCTTTTTTTGCCTTCCAACTCTCTCTCTTTTGTTCCCATTAATACCTCCAGATCAGTGAAGCTGAATTCAACTAGATATTTGGCTAGGAAGAAAGAATCTGATTAAATAATTCATACTAAGGCGTGAATGGCTTCCTATGAGGATTTATAAGGCCACATGCTTTTCTAAAACCCCTGCTTGTTAGCCAGAATGAATTCATGCTCCTCATACTTCAGTAAGCCTAATTAGGTGACAAATCGCATAAGAGGTAGGAGATATTTTTGAGACAGAATGGCTTTCTTGGGCCTTTTAAAATGACATCTCGTAGGATACACTGTGCCCACATGTGAGGCTGACCCTGAACGGGCCCCAGAGCCAAGCTCTGCATTTCAAAAAGCAATGCCAGAGTCTTTTGAGTCTTCCTATTGGGCCAGTGATAAAGCCAGGCATCAAAGGACCAGGGAAATGAACATGCTTCCCAGCTACCAAGAGGTTTCCTACTAGCAGAACTAGTAGGAACTAGTAGCTTGGAAAGTGTAACTACTAGATTTTGGAGGATAAGTGAGTGTCTCCCCGATGGGGGTGCCAAACTTTCCAAGACCACCTCACGGGAGGGAGGGAGGCAAGTAGGGCTGAAGGAGCCCAGTCTAGGACTCAGGAGACGAGGATTTCCAGCCTTCAACGGTTCCTATCTTTGCTCAGACTCCTGGGGGATAGAAGGGTTGAAATCCTGGGTCTTTAGGGCTCCTCCTCACTCTACATCGGATGATGCTCCTGGAGAGGAGAGAATTACCACTACCTCGGGGCTGGAAGGAGGGAGCTGGGCAGTGGGTTGTGCTCTGCTGCCACCTTGCTGTGACAGTGGGGAACATTCTGACAAAGGCAAGAAGTTCACTCCAGAATTTCTCAACTAAAGAAAAAGATGGGAATCTTTCCAGTGCAACATCCTTATTTTACTGATCTAGTGGGCCTCTAGATGTGTATACAGAGGTCTTAGAATTGCTCCCATTGTGTGCTAACTTCCTACAGCATATCTCTCTGTTCACAGGATTCACGGTTTTCCCCCACAAACTTCTTATAACAGTGGTCATTAAACTACCACTTACTAAGCAACTTCCATGTCCCTGTCACTGTCACCCCCAGTCCTCCCAACAGCCCTTTAACCCAGTTTTAGAGCTGAGTAAATCTCAGGAGCCAGGATTCACACCTAGAAGTATGGGACTCCAATCCAATGTCTTTTCCATACCATCTACCAGGGCGTTGACCACTTATAAAAAACACCCCCCACACACACTTTGTTCCATGCAAGGAGGCATATGTACCAGGACTGGTAATATGGCCCAGAAAACCTGGCTGTAAGCAGGTTCCAAGCCTGAAAGAAACTACAGAGAGGGGGACTCCCAACCTGTTCCCAACATTTTCAGACAGTTGCTGCTGGCCTTACAGTGGACACTGAGAGATGCCCTGTAAGGGGAGAGGCAATCTTCAACCCAGAGCAGTGCTGCTCAAAGCTCAGTCCACGGCCAGTACGGGTCTATGATGATGCAAATACACAAACTGGGTAGGTGTTTGGAAAATCGTATGGCAATTGAGTAATACATCATCTGTGGAATCTAATAA
This sequence comes from Neofelis nebulosa, assembly GCF_028018385.1. Lineage (NCBI taxonomy): Eukaryota > Metazoa > Chordata > Mammalia > Carnivora > Felidae > Neofelis > Neofelis nebulosa. The sequence continues at coordinate 101,979,696 of NC_080789.1, read as the reverse complement.
AAATGGGGGAGGGACTCATATTTTGCATGTCATTACTTTTTATTTCTTTTTTTCTGATCATTCTTCTCTATTGTATTTACAAAAGCTTTGGTCCACAACAGATGGAAATTTTAAGAAAACAGGCCCTTTATGGATCTCTCCTGTGGAAAGCAGGAGGTGAGCAGAGCCTCTGAGACTGCGCCTCGGTTATTTCTGAAAAGACTTAAAGCTATCCCTACAATTCTGTAGCCCTTTCACCTATAACCCCTTTGGGCCCATAACAGGAATTATATGTCCATGTCACAGATGAGGCAACTGAGGCTCAGAGAAAGAATGAATGTTCACCCAAGGGCGAGCAAGGCCTGAACAGAGGGCTTGGCCCTCTGCCTTGTTCCTACTCGGGTGCTCTTTCTACTCTCACAGATCTGCCCCCAGCAAAGAGCTACTTCCTCACCCCACCTCCCACCGCCCTCTTCCAAGTCCCCAGAATGTAGAATCCCCGACCTCTTCCCCCAAAACCCTCAGTCACACACCACATCCTCACCATCTCCCACAGGGGACAGGCCACACAGAGAAACACCCCTGGGTAGGATGTCTACACCGTCACATGGGCCCAAACAGGGTGTTTCCAGCTCCTTTGTCTTTGTGCTACAGCCAGGAACACATGTCCCATGCAGCAGCCAGCACACTACGCACTTCATAAATCATGGGCTTTGCTGCTCTGCAGAATCTGGCCTCAACGATTTGCACCTTAGTCGGCATCGTAATGAAGCAGTTGTGATAATAAGCCAATCTCTTACACTCTGAGCTTTTGAGTTTAAAATCCCTTGCGGTTGAGGTTAGAGTCACCCCCTTATGGGACAGACATCCACAGACTGTCCTCAGAGCGCATGCCAGAGGCTTCGGGAATGCAAACGAGCTCCTGACCGTGTGCCACATCCTGAACTTGAGGTCTTGCTCTCCACTGGGGGTTTGGGACCATAACGCAAGTACTGTGCTTATTATCTCAGATGATCTGCACTGTTTTCATTGAAAAAAACAAAAGGTTCATTTAGAAGAGTCTCTGATGCTGACATAATCCCCTGAGGGATGCCCCTTTTCTTGCCAGAGCCTTCTCTGATGTCTGGAGAATTTCCCCTCCAGGTACAGTGAAGGAACAGTCAAAATGAGAATCCTTTAGGATAAAAAGAGCAATACAGAAGCCTCCTCTCCCCTGCCTATTTCTTGTCCCTACCCAGCTCTGAGTTTCCCCTCCTTGAATAGCCACCTTCTGTGAAGGCATCAAACAAGACCATCCAGGTTGGGGGTGCTCCCCGGCCAATCTCTAGCTCCCCCATTAGAAAACAGTTTAGAATCATCAGAGGCTAAAGCAGAGGGGAACACCCAGGGGGGAATGAACAGGTAGTCTCTCTGTCTTGGAGGAGGGCTGGAGGGAAAGGAGACAAATCATCTGCCCTGCACACACCCCAATGCACAGCCTTCCTGTGGGCTACCGATGATGAGTCCCCGTTGCATCTATAGAACATTGGCATCTCCCATCGGCCAGAACCCTGACCTTCAAGTCAAGGCCTGGGCATCATTGATGCCCTTTACAACCATATGAGAGCCATCCCACCCCCTCCCACTTCGGCGTCCACAACTCCTGCCCCAGACACACACTGCTCACTTTGGGTATGGGGAATTGGAGTCAGAGAAAGCAAGAAGACCTGATGCTTTTGAAAGAGAAGAACCCAGAAGTTGCTTCTTTCAGGGTGACAAGAATAACAGGCCTACAGCATTCCCTCCTTATCCACAGGGATGCATTCCAAGACCCCCAGGGGATGCTTAAAATCGCAGATAATACCGAGCCCATATATACTCTTTTTTTCCCTATATACACATACCTATGATAAAGTTTAATTTATAAATCAGCACAGTAAGAGATTAACAACAATAAATAAAACAGTTATAACATATGCTGCAGTAAAAGTTCTATGAATGTGGTCTCTCTAAGTACCTTACTGTACTGTACTCACTCACCCTTCTCATGATGACATGAGATGACAAAATGCCTAAGGGATGAGATGGAGTAAAGTCAATGACACAGGCATTGAGACAAAGCATGAGGCTGATATTGACCTTGTGACAAGACGTCAGAAGGAAGAGCATCTGCTCCTGGACCACAGCTAACTGTGGGTAACTGACACCTTGGAAAACAAAACCACGGATGGGGGGACTACTGTCATATGTTTACACTACACCGGCCGACAACCAGACTTGGGGGGAAGGTAAGGGGCAGGGGCCCGCTCACAGCACTGCCGCCAGCAGCAATCTAGAGCCAGGTAGTTGCAAACCAGCATGCCTTGGACTCTGCAAGGTATCCAAGGAACCGCTGGCCGCAGATTGGGTGTTTGAAGCCCCAGCCCCAGAATCATGGAATGTCAAGAGCTGGCCAAGACTGTGACCCACTCTACAGATGAGGAAAACAAGGCTCAGCAAGGGGAAGGGACTTGGGCTGGTCCTTGCTGGTGAAGGGGCAGCAACATCAACATCTCTTGAAATAGAAAGTTATATGTATATATGCAAATCACATGCAAATACATGTGTGCTCTTTCCTCTGAGTAAGTAGAATGCGGCCCTTGGGAAAATTCCAGGGGAAATGCCTGTTGTCACTTGTAAGTATTTTCTGGAAATACTTGCTTTGCTTCCTCCGGCACCTCTGTGCCCTAAGTTCCTGTGTTTTTGTCAGATCTCATCAGGATGGACTCTAGACACTTTCCCACCATCTCCCTTCCCGACTTTGGCGGCTGAGTCAGCCACAGAAGGCGCTCCCCCACCCCTGACCCCATCACCACTTCTGCCCCCATTACCATTCTTGTTTGGCTCCTATTTTTTCCTCTGTCTGCCCCAGAGCCACCTCATGTGTGCCCGCCTGCAGGGAAACGCCAGGCTGCCCACCTCTGTGGCTGTGGTGGCTTACCATGCCCGGGGGACAGAGGCAGCCGGACACGCAGCCCGTGCTCATGCACTGCAGGTCGTAGTTCTGGCAGGTCTTGGCACACTCGAGCCCTTCAGCCCTCGGGTTGTCAGCAGGACACACCAACTTGACCATGGGGGGCCGACAGGACAGGCTCCTTTTGCCTTGGAAGTAGAAAAACCAAAGAGGCGACCCGTGAAGGATGAATCTACCTTCCACACTGTCCTTGGTTCCCCCAGGTGCAGCCACTCACTTCCAGAGACCCAACTGCCCCCTCCCTGGGATGACCTGACCTCCAGCAGGTCCAACACTGAGCCAGGTTCCCCAAGTGGGACTAGATGGCCACCTCATCTATTCATCTGAGCCCCAGACCTTTGCCTACGTTGAAGGCACCTCTCTGGCTCTCCACAGCCCTATGACTGCCCACGTTCCTCATCCCCTTGAGCCTGCCATAGCAGGTTGCATTAAATCGGGAGGCACTGCAGAAATGTCCAGACCTAGGCTTTATAGGACCTGCATTTGGGTAATAAAAAGTAACCTTTGGGGGCCCCAAGGGGACCATTCCTAAAATGGTCATGCTAACTTGGTTACAAAAACCTTAAGGGGAGATTTCTTTTTTTTTTTTTTTTTTTTAATTTTTTTTCTTTCAACATTTATTTATTTTTGGGACAGAGAGAGACAGAGCATGAACAGGGGAGGGGCAGAGAGAGAGGGAGACACAGAATCGGAAACAGGCTCCAGGCTCTGAGCCATCAGCCCAGAGCCTGACGCGGGGCTCGAACTCACGGACCGCGAGATCGTGACCTGGCTGAAGTCGGACGCCCAACCGACTGCGCCACCCAGGCGCCCCTTAAGGGGAGATTTCTATGTCATTTTCTTTTTTTTTTCTTTTCAATTTTTTTTAACATTTATTTATTTTTAAGACAGAGACAGAGCATGAATGGGGGAGGGTCAGAGAGAGAGGGAGACACAGAATCTGAAACAGGCTCCAGGCTCTGAGCGGTCAGCACAGAGCCTGACACGGGGCTTGAACTCACGGACCACGAGATCATGACCTGAGCCGAAGTCGGTCGCTTAACCGACTGAGCCACCCAGGTGCCCCTATGTCATTTTCTGCCCAGCCACTGGCCACTCCAGCCGCTCTATTTAAATCTGCTACACTCTGTCCCTTGACACCCCTCCCCGCCCTGCCTGCTTTGTCAAGCCTCCATCAGATGGCCTCCAATACCACCCTCTGATATACTGTCAACAAGATATACTGTCTGTTTTACTTATTTGTTGATTGCCCACCCATTGCCAACTAGAATACCAGAATAAATGTTCCGTGAAAGCAGGGTTGTGTCTCCTTTGTTCAGGATGTAGCATATTTCCTGACAGTTGGGAGGTATCAATGGCTGATTGAATAAATGATAACATCAGATGATTGATACAGCACTTTCCTTTCAAAAACCCAGATGCACTTCACAGCATTTCTATCTTACTGCATAGAGCACTTACTGTCTCCTGTGAACAGGTTCCAACCTTATTTTTTTTTTTAATTTTTTAATGTTTATTTATTTTTAAGAGAGAGAAAGACAGAGCATGAGCTGGGGAGGGGCAGAGAGACAGGGAGACACAGAATCCAAAGCAGGATCCAGGCTCTGAGCTGTCAACACAGAGCCCAACGCAGGGCTCGAACTCACCAACTGTGAGATCATGACCTGAGCCGAAGTCATATGCTTAACCAACTGAACCACGTTGGCACCCCCCAGTCTTAATTTTATATGGAAACTTTTGTTAGGAAACTGAAATCCTAAAAGGTCAAGTGGCTCTTCCAAATCGTACAAAATTCTAGGAGCTTCTTGACTTCACAAAAGATGACCGCTTCCAGGAACTATCAGCTAGAAAAAAGCCAAGAGAGGGCAGGGACATGAGCAATCGGCAAAGAGAGGAGGAGAAGGATTTAGTGACCCTGAGGTCCGCTACAGACTGAATGTGCCCCCGTAAATTCATGTGTTGACCCCAAAGGTAGTTGTGATAGGAAATGAGCCCTTTGGGAAGTGATGAGGCCATGAGGGTAGAGCCCTCACGAATCGGATTTGTGCCCTGCTGAAGACAACCCATGGAGCTCCCAGCCCCTCTTGCCCTGTGAGGACACAGGAGAAGTCTGCAAACTTTACCTGACCTTGCTGGCACCCTAATCTTGGAATTCCAGCCTCCATATATAAATACATTCCTGTATTTCTCATAGTTAAGCCACCTAGTCTGTGGTGTTTTGTTAGAGCCGCCTGAACAGAAAAAGACAAGGTCACAAGTTCTGATTTCAACTTGTGAGCCACTCACTTGCTTAGGATCTTGTCCCAGCTCAAGGCTGAGAGATGCTCCCCAATCAGTCATACAGGGCAGCCTGACTTCTCACCAGGACAAACTGGAAAGCCAATGCATGGCACACATCTGTGTCACTTGGAGAGATGGCGTCTTGAGGGAAGCAGAAGGCAGAGAGAGGTGGTCAAGCCAGATGTTGAAAATAGCTCATTTATCTGCCTAATAGCATCCCTCTCCCTCCTACTGGGACAGTCCTTTCTAAGCAAGGATCCATCTGGAAGCCAATTAGTTTTCCCTGATCCATAAGTGTGAATATGGTCCCCTCAAAGCTAGGTCAGCCCCTTCTCCCTTCTGTGCCTTGTCCTTCAACAGTGTAGCACCTATTAGGACCTTCAAACTGAAAACAATATGCCCAAACTCTCCTCTTTCACATCCATCTGAGAAGCTTTCTAAACAGGTACCCTTGTCATTAAAGACCTAAATGTGAGAACTGAAACCATAAAAAAATCCTTGAAGAGAGCACAAGCAGTAATCTTGCTGACATTGGCTGAAGCAACATTTTTCTAGATAAATCTCCTGAGACAAAGGAAATAAAATAAAAAAATAAACTATTTGGACTACATCAAAACAAAAACTTCTGCACAGTGAAAGAAACAATCAATAAAACTAAAAGACAACCTACAGAATTGGACAAGATACTTGCAAATGACATATCTGATAAAGAGTTAGTATACAAAATATACAAAGAACTGATACAACTGAACATCCAAAAAATAAATAATCCAGTTAAAAAATGGGCAGAAGACATTCTGCAAAGAAGACCTATTTCTCCAAAGAGGACACCCAGATGGCCAACAGACACATGAAAAGATGCTCAACATCACTCATCATCAGGGAAATGAAAATAAAAACCACAATGTATTATCACCATACACCTGTCAGAATGGCTAAAACCAACAATGCAAGAAACAATAAGTGTTGGCAAGGAGGTGAGAAAGAAGAACACTCGTACACTGTTGATGGGAATGCAGACTGGTGCAGCCACTGTGGAAAACAGTATGGCGGTTCCTCAAAAAGCTAAAAATAGAACTACCCTACAATCCAAGAATCACACTACTGGGTATTTACCCAAAAATTACAAAAACACTAATTCAAAGGGATACATGCACATCTGCCTTTAAATAGCATTGTTTATAATAGCCAAACTACAGAAGCAGCCCAAGTGTCCATGGATAAATCATTGAATAAAGGAGATGTGATACATATATCCAACGGAACATTATTCAGTCATAAAAAAGAATGAAATTTTGTCATTTACAATGACATGGATGGAGCTAGAGAGTACAATCATAAGCAAAATAAGCCAGTCAGGGAAAGACAAATACTATATGATTTCACTCATATATGGGATTTAAGAAATAAAACAAATGAGCAAAGGGGGGTGGAAATGAGAGAAACAAACCAAGAAACAGATTATTAACTACAAAAAACAAATGGATGGTTACCAGAGGGGAGGTGTGTGGGAGGATGGGGGAACTAGGGGATTAAAGAGAGTACACTTATCCTGAGAAAGAAAAATAAATAAAATAAAACAATTAGATAGATAAGCAGATAGATAGACAGACAGACAGACATCCTTGTAAGTAGGTCCCTGAGTAAAAAGAGGCTAACGAAGGGGGGTGGTCTTCACCACAATCAAGGTGACCAACTTACAGCTACTCACTGGGTTAAGGTCACCGTGGGCAAAACAGAGGTCTCACTGAATCCATCTTGCAGATAACTCAATTTTTCCCCTGAAATAAAATTCTTCCCTGCCTCAATAATTTGGATGCACACATGCAAAGGCATGTCAAGGCCTGAAAACCACTCACATGAACATAAAAATGGTGTCAACCCTGACATGTGCCTGAATGCACAGGCACATCAGACAGAGCAGCCCAGCGGCGAGGTGAAGAGCCCTTCCAGGGGGACAGTACTCACTGCGGTGAGACAGGGGGCTGCTGAGGAAAGTGTCAGGCAGCAGGCTTCCTGGGGCTCCACTCGTGGTACAGTGCATGAAGCCATCCTCACAGTAGCTGCAGAGAGGAAAGTCAGAACCCAGCTTCGTAAGAGCGGCTATGCTTGCTGGCTCCTTTTCCTCACCTCCCACTCACCGTCTCCCCGTCCAAGTCAAGGCAGTCCCATAACTCATCTGAAACACAGCCCGCTAAGGCCACTCACCCTCTCTATGTCACCAAACCCAGTGGAACATCTTCAGTTCTTTCCTTACCCGATCCCTTTCGACATTATTCACCACTGTGACTATCCTGTTCTTCTAGGACAAGAAACAAATCTCTCCTGGTTTTCCTCCTACTTTTCTAGTTGCTCTTTCAGGCTCACCCCTCTGCTGGCTGCACCCTGGGCTCTCATTCTAGGCTGCCATCCATACACTCAGCTTCTATGACAGAGACGACTCACAAATTTACACCAGCAGCTGGGATCTCTCCTTTGAACCCAAGATCCGTGTATGCAAGTGCCCACATGATAGCCATCTTGGCATAACAAAGACTTCAAACTCAGTATGCCCAAAACTGAAGTCATGATCCCACCACCAAAGCCAGTCCCCCGCCAGGGCTCTGATTCATTGTATGATACCACCAACCATCCAGTTTCACAAACCAGCAAACGAGGGGTCAGCCCTGATACTGCCTTCTTCCCAACCCCCATGTCTGACCATCACCAAGCCCTTGGACCTTGTCTCCTAAACGTCTCTGGCATTCACATCCACTTCTCTACCTTCACTGCCATAAGCCGCCACCACCTGTCACCTGGACAAGGCAGAAGCTCCTAACTGACTGATGTCTCTGCACCTATTCTTGCCTCTCTCCAAAACACACTCCTCCTGGCAGCCCAAGGGTTTTCCAAAGCCTAAATATGATTATGTCACCTCCCTGCTGGGACTCCTTTGTAGCTTCCCCTCAAGAGGCCTTAGGAAAGAGACCAAATCCCTCAGATGGCCTCCCTGGCCACATGCGATCTGACTCCTGCCTACCTTTTCTCTAGCCCATTTCAAGGATTCATAGACCACGTACTTCTCTTTCTTCCACACTTGTGACTCTGCATGTATTGGAGTTATTATTTGGTTAACATCTCTCTCTGTGTCACTGGACTATAAGATCAAAGACGGTAGAAGTTGTGACCGGTTTTGCTCATTATCTGTTCAGCAGGCAGCATAAGGCTCTGCATAAAGTATTCAATATTTTTTTTACATATTCTTTTATTCCTCTCCTCCGATCCCAATCCCCTCCCCTAACACGGGCAATTATTTTTATGACATGTAGTCTCCTAAAGCGCCCCCGAGGATCCCCACTTCCTGGTGTTCAAACTCTTGTGTCATCTCCATTGCACCAAGGTTGATCTGTGTGCTGACAGTATGTGGCAGCAGTGACATACCATGTGTCACTTGAGATTAGGCTATAAAAGACTGCAGCTCCTGTCCTGGTGCTCTCTTGGATTACTCACTCCGGGGAACCACTTCACGAGCAGCCCAATGCAGAGGCCCACATGGCGAGGAACTGAATGAAGCCTTCTGCCAAGAGCTGTGTGAATGAGCTGGGAATGGAGCCTCCAGAGCCAGGCAAGCCTCCAGATGACTCAGCCTGCAGCCCTGGTCAACAGTTTGACTCCAACCTCATGAGCAAACCTAGTCACCCAGCCAAGCTGCTCCGGGAGTCCTGCTCCTTAGAAACCGTGTGACATTATACATGTCCATTCTTTCAAGCTGTTAAATTTGGGGTTAATTTTTTTATGCAGCAATAGATACAGAAAACTAATACAATCTTATTCTGTTCAGTGTAGACCTGCCTGCATATATTCTCACAAAATATGTATTTCTTTCGCATGCCTGTATGTTTAACTTGTATAAGTGGTACTATCTCATATATCACAGTGTTTTGTCGTTTTCTTTACCACCACGTGTTCAAGATTGAACCCTGCTAATACATACCTACTTTCCCGGTGCTTCTAAGGCTGAATGATCCTCTACTGTGTGCATCCACTGCCTTTTCCCCATGCACCCTCCCAGGGATGGACACAGACCTCAAACAAAGCTGTGACTAACATCTTCATACATGTGCCCTTAAGAGCCTGTGTGAGAGTTTCTTTAGTGTATATGCCTGAGAGCAGGACTGTGGGCATATCAGGTGTGGGTATCTAATTTGCATAAATCATGCCAACTGCTTTCCTGGGCACCAGGAGCAATGCACCTTCCAGATTAAAGAAGGCCAGGAGACTGGAGAAAGGAGAGGTAGGCAGGGGTCAGATCACATGGGGCCTGGGAGGCCATCATAGGGATTTGGTCTCTATCCTAAGGCCTACTGAGGGGAAGCTATTAAGGATTCCAAGCAGGGATACGACATAATCAGATTTAGGTTTGGGAAAGATACTGGGGTGTCTGAACAGGTGTATGTCCTAACAGTAGCAGAGCGGGGACCCCATATTCCACAGCCCTGCCGACACTTGGCATTACCCAGATTTCAAATTTTTCCACTCTAGTAGATATGAAGTAATACTCGTTGTTGTGATTTGTATTTCTCTAATAGTAATGATTTTAAATGATTTTTAATGTGGCTGCTGTTCAATGAAAATTTATTAAATGAGCAAAAGAGAATCAGCCCTTCCCTCTCTGGGCACATGCAGAAACTGCGCCCTCTGGTTTTTAACTAACACCTGATTTTAAAATATCCTCATGTCATGGTCTGTCTGTCATTTGGACATGACCCAAAAGCTTAATTTTATTTTTAGAAAGAAGAAAAGAGAAGAAAAACCTTGTAGGTAGGATTATAATCAACTCCTGGCCCAGAACCTGGCTTGCAATAGTGTAAGTGCTCTATCATGATGCCTGTCTGGTGACCAAACAGCCTAAAGATACTTCTAGACACATGTGTTTGTACCTTCCTACTACCTCTTGTGGGCATCACCAGCATTTGCTCCATGGGGCTCACTCTTCAGTGTGCGGGGATAAAAATAAAGAGCCACAAAACAAGCCCCAAGTTCCTGATGGTTCCCATTCTCCATGAAATCCAGTTTTCTAAATGAAGTGGAGAGACAGGACAGACAATAGCTTTCAGCCCTGGTGCCCAAAGGAGAGCCCAGGAACATATCATGGAGAGGTCACTGATGTGCAAATCCTGAAGAAAGCCTGAAGCCAGGGCTATTCCTCAGCTCTGCTCACCCAGGGCCCTCTGCACCTCATCTCCCCACCTTCCCTGTGCCTCCAATATGGTAAAATGACCAGGGACACGTGCTGTCCTCCAAGTCACCCCAGCCTCCTACCCTCTGGCTTCTTTCCTCACCACACTACTACAACATGGGGGCCACTATGACCTTCCGATTGCCAAATTCAACAGCCTCCTCTCCATGTAATATGAAGAGTCTAAGAGTCCCTGGGTTCTATCACTGGCTAGATGATTTGGGAAAGTGATAATCTCCCTAAGCCTCAAATTCCTTACTAAGAAAAGCGATGCTTGCCTTCTAACGGCATTATTTTAAGGTCCCAGAGAGAAACACCCTGAAAATCATAGCTGGACAACCAGAGTAAAACGACCACTTGGGTGAAGGCCCAATGCTCAGACCAACAGATGTTGTCACTCTCCTGCTCTCCTCACCTCCACCATATGGCCCGGCATTCGCTGTGCCTTTTTGCTTGCCTTTTTCCTTTGGCCTCTCTCATAGGATCCTCTTTCTGTTCCCCTGGCCCTCTGAACATCCCCCCAAGCTCTGAACTCAGTTTCCTTTTCTGCTCCTCAATCCACTTCCTTCGTGGGCCCGGCTGCCCCTGCAGCCATACAGAACACCTCCACGCAAATCTTGTCCAGCCTCCACCTCTCACTCGAGTCCCACACCCACCCTTCCGGTGACTGTTTCCCCTCACTCACCAGCACGCGTTCTTGGCAACTCAGCCCCCCGGGCTAAGACCAAATTCATGATCCTCCCCCTACCCACAAGGAGCCCTCTTGCTGTTCCTGCACTCCCGGGCACTCCAGTCCAGAACCCCGGGGCCGTCTTCAGCCAACCTCATCCCCCTACATGTCCCCCCAGTCTGTTTACTTCCTGGGGTCTCTGGCCTCTGTCCCCTTGCTCCATCTCCACAGCTAGTATTGGCCCGGGGCCTTAGCACATTTTGACCAGACTGTGTCAACTTCTTCCCACAACTGATCTCCCTGCCTCCACACCTCATGCAGCTTCCAGAACCCACTCCTTAAAGCTACGCTTTGACCTATTTGCTCTTTCAAAACCTCTGAGGTCCACCTTGCCTACTGCTCCAGTCCCCCCTCCCCATTCTTTCGAAGATGCCCAACATCCTCCCAGGCTTATTTTCCCTTCATGCAACATATGCCCCCCCAGAGGACTTACCTTGGTAACTGGTGAGTACTCCCTGTGTGTTTTGGGCCCTGGGCCTCGGCTCCACCCCAAAGCCCTCCTCCACAGGCCCAGCCCACACCCACTGCTAGAATCTTCCTCAAACCCAAAGCTACCTCCTGCACTGGGTCTTCTCCAGCTCCTCCCAAGTGGAAGCAATCTGACCTTTTCTGAGTGAGTAGAGATTTTTATGTCTACAAAATGGCGAGCCTACCAAATATGATTGTTCTTTCATCTCAGTAAACATTGACTATGCCTATTTTCTGCCATAAGTGTGCTGGGTGCTGGGAATCAGGACCTAAGATGTGGTCTCTACTCTTGGGGAGGTCACAGTCCAGAGGGGGATACAATGCATTTTGCTTAAATCCAAGTCCAATGACAACCATTCTTTCTATCCAAGCATAACCAACCTGCTCTGGGCATAAGAGATGGCGAAGGACCACAAACTTATCTCACTAAGTGAGGAGGAAAAGCTTCATACCACACACAGTGTGCAGACCTTGTTTGGATTCTGATTTGAACAAACCAATTATATATAAAAAGACATTTTGAGACAGTCAAGAAAGCTAACATGGATGGAATATTAGGTGTTATCAGGAATCATTGTTAGTGCTTATCTGAACAATGGTATTATGGTTAGATCGGGTTTTTTAAGTGCTTATCTGTTAGAAACACATACTGAAATATTTTCAGATGAAATGATGTAATATCTGAGATTTTCTTTATTCCAGCCAAAAGGGGGAGGAGGGAATAGATAAAACAAGAATGGCAAAGTGCTGATAATCACTGAATCTGGGGACAGATGCCTTAGGGCTCCTCACTCTATTCTCTCTACTTTTATGTCTGAAATATTCCACAGGACATTTTAACTGGTCTCCCTAGTAAACCATCAGCTTCTTTGGGGCACACACTGTGTCTTGTTCTCCTTCAGATCACCAATCTCTAAGCCAGCACCCAGGCCAGAGCAGGTGACAAGGAAATGTCATAAATTTCTCCTGTGACCGTGACAGCCCCTCTGAAACGGACCAGGACAGAGGGCCGGGGCAAAGGGCCAAAAGAAGCAAGTGTGATTGGAGCTATTTTTCAGGGAAGTATGTAAAGCAAGTCAGGGTAGCAATGAACCACTGAGGTGAGGCTGCCTTAGTCTATTTTCTGCTGGTTCAAATGCCCCCGCCTGGGAACACTGCCAGGGGGCTACAGGGGAGGGGACAGGGAGCCCTCCCATTTCCTGTTCTCAAAAAGGGAAACTAAGACCTACTGCAGGGAAATGGGGCTCAACACGTGAGAGTTGGCAATGAAGCTGAAACAGTCCTCCTGCCAGCCATGAGTAAGGAAGCCACTCCAGCTGGGTGAAATCCCAGCTTTCCTTCTGACTTGCCGTGCAAGTCTGGGCAAGGCACTTTCTTCCCTGGGCCTCAGTTTCCCACCCACAAAATGAAGGATTTGGAGGACCATTTTCCTCTCAAGCCCTGCCATTCCTGAGGTCCCCGGTCCTGCTGCATGCACTTACCACGTGGTGTGATGGTCTGAGAAGATGTCTTCAGGCTGGAAGATCTCGCCGTCATAGTAACAGGGGCACTGGGCCTTGGGCACACAGTCTCCCCTCTCATCCAGGTACAGCCCTGCGGGGCAGAAGCAGCCTTCCAGGCAGATCTCATTGCAGTCCTCATCCGGGTAAGAAAGGGAGCGACAGGTCATGTTGCAAGGGGTCCCACACTGCAGGTACACCTGGCCCTGTGGGCAGCTCAGCGCTGGGAGAGAGGCAAGGGAAAGGAAGGCCTCAGTGGAAACATGCAGATGACAAGGACTGTCTTTCTAGGACCTGTAACCCCAATTGTATCTGTACAATCACTACCTTCCTTTCCTACTAGGAGCAAAACTGTATTGTCATGCTCACAAATGCCTATGATAATAATGAATGCACATGGTTTCCCCTCTGCTGAACTAGGGGGATCCTGCTTTAGTGGTCTCTGAATCCTTGAAGTCTGGGACATGTAGAAATCAGGTGAATTTTGACACTGTGAATATTAAAAAGAACTGGGCATGACAGGCAAGGGCATTTCTCCTGGGATGATGATAATTGAGCATCTACTGAATATCCTGCTTTTCACCAGCTTCTGTGCCTTTTACGCCTCCCATTGAATTAGATCTCATAGCCCTCTTCTTACGAGTAAGAAAACTCAAACATAAGCTAAGTAATTTGTCAAGGTCATGCCTCCCAGGAAGAAGCAGAGGCAGGATTTAAACCCAGCTCTCTATGACCAAGAGCTCATGCTCTTAACCATTATGCTCTACAAAGGAAACAACCCCTTAGGAGCCATGCTTTTGAGGACAGCCACAAAGTGTGGGGACACTCTTGTGCCTGCCTCAGCCAGGTGGGCAGCCCTGTCTCCTCCCCTCCTTCACTCTCCCTGGCCTCTTCCCACAGAGAAACAGCACAGCAGACAAGACCCAAGAGGACGTGTGCCAAAGCAGCAATACAGGGAAGTGGACAGGCTCTGTCTCCCAAATTCCTGGGTTTGAGCCTTGGTTCTGCCATTAGTTAGTTACGCTGTGACCTTGAGCAGTTTCCTCACTGGAATACACTAACACCCACCTGGATTGTTGTCAAGGTTAAGGGAGCTAACAAGTTCAGAGTAATGCCTGGCACATGGTAAATGCTCACAGCTGTTTTATCATGATGATGACTGCGGAAACACAGCCCCAGCTCAGGGGGCTCCAGATGGGAGGGGTATTCCAGATGAAGGCCCAGGCCTAAGAAGACCTAGCACTCCTGAATTCTGGCCAACACCGTGAGCACCCCAATGAGGAAACCCTTTACTGGGGGCGTGGGAAGTGCTTTGCCCTTTCTAAAGGCTTTCTTCTTGCTAATCAGCTCCTATCCAAGAAATGACCACCTCACTCTGAGGACACTCCTGCTGGGACCATTAGAAACCTTGCCTCTCTGTTAGAATCCATTTCTACAGTGGACACCCACTGGCAAAATGTGTCACAGAAAGTGTAAAAGGAAGCCCTGGCCGTGAACCTCAGACATGGGGGTGAGAACACCTGGAGAGCCCCTGTAGGCTTCCCCTCCTGCACCTGCTCAGGGTTTAGTATTTGAGGGGATCTGAGAAGGGAGGGGGCTCCATAACCATATTAGACATGGGTTTTTCTCTGAACCAGCAGAGAGGTTGGGTCAGTGGATGAGTATTGAGAGCAGGGTGTGTTAAGATGGGGTGTTTGGGGCAATAAAAATGCAACTCTCTTTCAATCCATTGAACCTGTGATATTAAGGGCACATTCATTCACCCATTAAAGAGCAGCTGGAGCAGAGAGCTTTTTCTCTCTGACAGATGTCTCTAGAACTGGCTTCGAGCGGTATTGAATTTCTCCTCTGGGCTTCCTCCCCAGAAGGAGCAGTGGCCACCTCAGTTTAACAGACGTTTCTCATGCTCCCACTGTGTGCCAGGGGCTGTGCTAGGCTCATGGAGGCAGAAGTGGTTAAGACTTGATCCCCATCTACAAGAAGCCTATGCTCTTTTCTTCCCAAAGGAAATGTAACCAAGTAACAAGCAAAACAAAGCATGCTTCTCCCAATCTCCTCACAGCATGATCAGTCCTTGCTTCATGAGCATCCCCAGCTGATGGGGGCTCTTCTTAAGGATGGAGTTAGTGGTGTAGGGAGCTCTGTTCATTTCTCAGGGAGAAAATGAGGTACAGGATGGAGTCAGGAACCCAGGAGTCTTGCCCACCCTCCTCGGGGCTCAGGCCTCCAGGACCATTTGGCCAGCCTCTTCGCTGGTTCACCTCCACATAAGCCCATAGAGACAGAAAACTTCCCACCACCCATACATTTTCTGCCTCCAAATTTCAGTCCCTGCTCCCACAGTCTCAGCCTGTTCCCTTTTGTTCTGTTCTCAGGAGGTGAAGGACAGCAGCTTTCGTGAGATTACAGAACGTGCCGGTAAGCCCTCAGTGATCTGGGAGAACGTCCTAAATGAGGAAATCCTTCAGATGCTGTAGCACACTGATAATGCAGTATTTCTAATATTGGTGGACAACCAAAGCATAGTCATGAACAGCACGCCATTTCCTCATTACTTTGCCCAGTTTCTAAACAGCAAACCCCGATGAGGAAACTGAGGTGTGGAGGGGGAGATGATGGGCTCAAGGCCGCAGGGCGGGGAAGTCACCCGCAAGTTCCAGCAAGGCCTCAGACTCTGCTCTTCCGGCTGCTGGCCATGACTCTGGCATCCCCGACTCAGAGGGACAGGGAGGCACAACTGCATGCATGCATACATGTGGTCCCTTTCATCCTCACTTCTGTCTCTGCTCCTCTTTTTTTAGGACACTGCTTAGACTTGAAACATGAGTTGGCTCATTAGACCCCAATAGTGACACTTCTAGAGCCCTGTACCTAAGCTTCTTCAAATACGTGATATATATTAGGACCTTTCTCCGCCTCTCATAGCTCCTATTTCCCTGCTTCTGCCAGGACCACGGGCGTATTAGTCTCCACGCACATCTACTTCACCCTAAAAATCAGAATATTTCACGACACCTCATCCTCCCAGAATATCCTCCTCATTTCCATGCATCACTACTACTATCCGCCTGTGGAACAACTCTTTTCTGCCAAGATGGTGACTTTTTAAAGCCTGGTCGAGTACACCACCTCCAGAAAGCCTTCCTTGATTGATTGCCTCTGCCTTAATCTCATTATCCTTTTACTCAGTGTGACAGTCACCTAGTACAGAGGCAGTTTCTACACCACTGGCATTGCCTGACCATGCTGGGCACTCGGCACATGTTCCCCATGCAGCACCACCAACAACAGAGTGAGCACAATCTAGCTGTTCGAGGGTCCAGAATGTGGAGCAGATACCAGCCGTGGTGGCAGAAATCTAACATGGCAGAGTGAGACTCCAAAGTCAGCTGGGGACATTGATGTCATTCAACTTACATAACTCTATCAATGCCAGAGATGTGGGCCAGGAGTCTACTGATCATCTGGCTGGAGTTACAAGCAAAGGATCCGCAGGTGCATTCCCCACACCTGAGTGCAGAGACCCATTGGGATCTGGGACTCACTCATTCCTCCACCTGGCCATACATGTATGGAACACTAGGTGGCAGCAGCCACATGAAATCTCTGCTTCCCAGGAACTCCAAGGTTCTAGACCACCACCAGGCAGAGGGATGCAACTCGCCCTCCCGGAACAGGCTAGAGTAATCACACTGTCCTGTGAGAGAGCCAGTCCCCACCGCCTGTCCTGCAGGAGTTGGGCGGGGGGGGGGGGGGGGGGTGGGGGGGGGGGGTGGAGGAGAGGGCGGCTGCAAATAAACAGTTCTCACTACCCATGCTTGCCAAATGCGCTTGGGCCCGGTTCTGAAAGCAATAATGCAGAGACACTGCCGTGAAAAGAACGAGCCGCACGCAGGACATCCGAGGAGAACTGTGCGGGGTTGGGCTGTGCGAGAGCTGGCGGACAGGGAGGGCACCCACCACAGAAGCTGGGCTCCCGCCACCCGATGTGCACGCCTCTCCGGGCACAGGCTGCGGCGTAGTTGGCCACGGCGCTGCAGAGACAGTCTTTGCCGTCGGAGCAGGAGCAGACGTCATAGCGGCAGTTCTGCACGTAGGGCAGAGGGCTCACGACGCGGTGGCAGGCCTCGAACTTGGAGGACGTCAACAGAGCGCACGACTGCTCCGCAAACCTGGCTGTGGCGGGAGAGAGAGCAGCTCATGGGCTTGGCCGGGGCCCCGCCCCCGCCCTCGGAGCTCCCGCCCCCGGACGGCAGTGACCAATCCCACTCTGAAATCCCCCAACCGGCTTCCCCCTCGGCAGCACGCGCTGCAAAGCGACTGCAAATCAATGTGATTTTTCTCCTGCAACCAATAAACTTTACGTTTGGCTTAAATACATAATAAATTGCATTTCCAGAGCACACCACCCACGGACAGACGGGAGAAATAGTTCCACGATGGGCTGGGTAAGAGAGGGAAATGAATGCAGGGCTGAAATGATGTCACAGATCAACCTGCAAATGGCCACCCCAGTGCATTTATCCTCCGATAATTTAATTCTGTGTGGCTGCTGCTCCAACAGACTGCGAAGGTCCAGGGACAGGAAACATGTACTACTCTCGTCTTTCCCAGGGTTCGGCCCACGAATGGTGCACAATCAAGGGCCGTTGAAGAATAAATGATCCAGATGCAGATAATCAAATGCTGATGGTAAAAGCCAAGTGCCCCTGTCCCCCAAAAGTGGGGGCACTGGTGCCATGGAATGCACTGGAACCTGGGAGACACCTCAGGGCTCCGCGAGGCTCCCCTGCCCCCCAGGCTTACGTACTCAGGCGCGGGTTGAGGCTGCACGGATCACTGTGCTGCTTCTGCAGGTCCTCACAGTCCCCGTGCAGCTTCCAGGCGTTCCCGAAGTCCTCCACCAGGGGCTCGGCCAGGCCAGCGGGCGTGACGAAGTCGTCACCCCTGTTGCCATTGTAATTCCCACACAGGCCGCACGTCTTCCCCGCATAGATGGGGGACAGCTGCAGGGAGAGGCAGACTACCCTGGAGCCGTGGCGGCCAAAGCAGCCACAGCTTCCAGTCACTAATGAGATAGTTGTAATCAAAAAGAGCTCCCCAGGTGAAAAATAAATACGAACTTAATAAACCGTAGCCAAGTCCGAGGCTGCAGAGGGAAGAAAAGCTAACCGTAGTGTAAGTTTACCACCAGCAATATCCCTGCTCTTAAATCAGCCCCAGAGAGCAGTCTTGCCAGGGGGCATTTTAGAGATCTAGCCATTTAAAGATGGCAACACTGAGTCCCAGAGAGGAAAATGACTGGCCTAAGGTCAGAGGTGGTGGCAGAGCTGGAAGCAGTAGCCAGGTTGAGCCCTAGTCCAGAGGGCTCTGTGCCACCCTCGCCTGTCAGAGGAGACGCGGTAGCCCTGACACCCACGGAATCAAGTGCAAAGTCAGCACCCCTTTACTGAACACCTATATCGGTCACACGTGTGGGTGAAGCAGGCTGAGTCCATTATGGTCCAAGTAGTCCCAGTGACAAAGAACAACACCTTCCCATCTCAATTTGACTCAGCCGCTGAGTGTCATTGGGAAGAAAGGACCATGACCAAGGAGGACTCTAGGTGGTGTGATCAGAGGAGGTAGGGTCAGCAAGGAATCTGGGGCAGCCCACTATGGGTGACCAGGATGGTTCTGGGGGTCAAACTCTAGGCCATCAGCATGTGGCTTGTTCTCCGTCCTTCTGAGCCCAAAGTGCATACTCACAGACAAGCTAGGGAGTTAAACCTGCCTTTCACACTTTACAGCTTGGGGCAGCTGCTGGTTTCTATTGAGACGGCCCTGATTCAAAGATGGAACCAGGTCTGGGACCCCAGAATCCTGACTCCTGCTCTGCATGTAATTAACACAGCCAGATGACCTCCCTGTGTTGAAACCATCATGCACTAGAACTGAGCTCCTACGGACATCTCTTGGTGCCCCTTCCAGCTTCCAGCTATGACTTCACAGGATGCAAGATGAACAATCTAGTGGAAGGTTCCGGACCCATATAAAATGTACCCAAGGAAATGCCATTAGAAGAGAATAAAGTAATGTTTCCCTGTTTGCCTTACAAATTTCAAGTTTGGCCACACTAGGCACCCAGGCCTTCCCTGACCTATTTTTTTTTTTTTAATTAAATTTTATTTTTGTGAGAGAGAGAGAGAGACAGAGTACGAGTGGGGCAGGGGCAGAGAGACAGGAGGACAGAGAATCCGAAGCAGGCTCCAGGCTCTGTGCTGACAGCTCAGCGGGACTTGAACTCGTGAACCATGAGATCATGACCTGAGCTGTAGATGCTTAACTGACTGAGCCACCCAGGTGCCCCCTAACATCCCTATTTAAAATGTAAATGCTCAGACCCTGACACTTTTTGTCCCTTTCTCTGCTTTATTCACCTCCTCAGGATTTCCTTCTAATATACGATATAATTTACTGGTTTGGTTGGTTTATCGTCTGTCTTCCCCCAGTACAACATAAATTAAGTGAGGCAGGGATCCTTGTCTGCGGAGTTTCACAGTTGTAGCCTTGTCCTCTAGAATGGTGCCTC
The DNA here is from genome assembly GCF_028018385.1 of Neofelis nebulosa. Taxonomy (NCBI): domain Eukaryota; kingdom Metazoa; phylum Chordata; class Mammalia; order Carnivora; family Felidae; genus Neofelis; species Neofelis nebulosa. Next base: position 101,959,959 of record NC_080789.1, on the reverse strand, counting down.
TGGACACTCACTAACTATATGTTGAACAAATGACTGAGCAAGTTCGTGAATGAATGAGGTTCTTCTGAGGACACAAGCTGAAACACAATGCCTGCGGTCAAGGCCAGCCCTGACCTGAGCAGCGAAACAGGTGATGTCTTCACTCCCTCCACCTGTGCCTCAGCATCCTCTCTTTCCTCCTCATTCCCAGACCGTGAGTACCCTCATTCCCCCACAAAGTCCCTCTTGTCACCCCCAGGCCTGCTGTCACACTATCCCCACTAAGGCAGTATCTTCCTCTGTCCCCTGGGTCCCCTTGGCTTGTTCCAGAGGTAGGCTCAGCCCTCAGATCAAGAGCACCCTTACTGTGACATAGAGGTTAGAGAATGTGGTATGGCCAATGGCAGGGTGGGAGGCACCCTTTCTGAAGACCAGGGTGCGGAGGTGAGTTAGTCGGGGGTCAGGAGACCTGAATTTTGATCCTAACTCTGTAACCAAAAGACCATGAGACCCGGGTGAGTTCTTTCTAACTGCAGAGGAGAGGCTGACAAGAAGCTCTCCGAGATCTTCCTGCGCTATGGTCTTCAACTGAGGTCTTGGGACCCTTTGGGGCATGGAGGTCCCTGAAGCCCTTTCAAGGTGTCCACAAGGCCAAAACTACTTTCCTAATCATACAGAGATGTTATTCAGCTTTTTCCCTCTCATGTTCTTACAAGTGTATGGTGGAATTTTCCAGAGGCTACATGACACATAATGTTGCAAAAGACTGGATGCAGAAGGAGATGTGAGTCTCCAGCTGTCTCCTATTAAGCCAGCCATTAAAGAAATTGGCAGAAATGTAAAACAATATTCTTCTCACTCCTTATTTTTCCTTTGGAAAACATAGTTATTTTTCAAAAAAAATTATTGTTTATGTTAACATGTAGTGGATTTATTATTGTTATTTTTGTTTGGGTTTTTTTCAATTGAAGTGTAATTAGCATGCATTGTTATATTAGTTTCAGGCATACGATATATTATTATTGTTATTTTTTAAGTGAATTCATAAGTATGTATTTTAATTCTCTAATTTCCAACATGGTAAATATTGACAGATACAACCTCTGTAAAAGATCTTGGGGTGTTCAATAATTTTTAAGAGTACAAAGTCATCTGAAGACCAAGAAATGAGAAGCTCTGGTCCAGCAGGAATGACACTGCCAGAGAGCTGATCCCGCTCCACCACCAATCACGTGCGTAGTCCTGGGCACGTGTCCTGACTCACCTGAGCCTGGGTTCCTTCATTTATAAAAATGGCAGTGGCAACCACACTGCCCATCTGCTCTGGGAAATTTCCAGAGAGGAAGCCCTGTTGAAATCTATGGATTGCTACCCAAATGTGACTCTGGGGCCACGGAGAACACAAGGAAGTGGCCCCCCAGACCACAGACACCCAGGGACAGGGGAGGGATTTGGCAGTTCCCAGGGCAAACTTACTGGGCAGTAGGATGGCTTTCTCCCCCAGGGTGCACAACAGGGGACCTTGGCTGCGAGTTCCAGATGGGCTCTTCCCTTGCTGCCCACAGTGGGCACCCCCTGAGAGACACCCCCTGCTCCCCAGCTTTGTTGCAGCCAGGAGGCTGGGCACCAAAGGCTACCTCCTAGCCCTTCAGGAGCCAGCCCAGTCTGGAGGACCTTGGGGTACCACAGCCCCAGAAGGGAGAACCCCCAGGGCAAACAAGGGGTGTCCAGACAACAAACACCAGCCTCTCATAAACAAGAGAGGCCTGTTCCTTATTCTGGGGGCGTAGGGCCTGGGGATAGAGGAATTCTCCTCCCACCACATAAAGCCAGAGCTCTGCCAGAGCACAAGAAGAACTTTGTAAGGTCCAGGCTACAGGGAAGCAGTGTTTGGGAGGGCACCTACCATCACCAGCAGCCTCCCACGACCATCCCAGTCCATCTGTAGGTCCTCCCCATAGCTGAGGCGCACAGACGCCATCACGGTGTGCTGGATGCGGAGGTCACCTGGAACAGAGCAGGGACAGGATTTAGACTGAGATGGGGAGAGGGCAGGGTGGTGACAGGCAGATGTATAGTGGGAAGAGACGGGGTATCTCATGAAGGACTGTAACAATGAAATCAAGGAGTTGGGGGCAGATGGGGATGTCCATGAGGCTTAACGGGGTCTCAGGAGAAAGGATAATCAGGAGGTAGTACAAATTGGGTGCCGTAGAAAGGTGCCCCTGTACCCTGGCCGTAGCCTGCCATTCACTCCACTGCCACAAGAAGGCGGCAGAGGCTTCTGCATCCTTGGCTTCTGAGGCTCTGCCTCCCATTGAACCCCTGACCCCTGAGTATTCCCCAAGCCCTTCTGGCCTTGCACCCCACTTCTAGGCTGAGTTACTCAGTCGTCATGTCTGAGCGATGCTGTGTGGTTGAATACAGCAGTTCTCACTGGAGACGAGGTAGGAGACATAATCTCTTGCCCTGGAGGAATGTACCTCATGGGGAGACTCAGACAGCATTAAACACAGGTGGACGTGCTGTGGTCAATGCCAGGATAATGGGCCACATGGTCCATGAAGGTCATGGGAAAGAAATAGGAAGGATCTGACAGCCACTTTGAGGGTGAAGGTGGCAATTACGCTGCTCAAAAGGGTGTGGTGCCAACTGGCAAAGTCACTGGACAGGTCGGCTCTTCCCACAGGTCACAGGGTCGCCTGGCTTTGCCCCACGATATCCTCTGGTCTGACCCATCACCAGCCACCCCCTAACCTCTCCACGTCAGCCTCTGCTCCTTTCCCACCTCAAAGGAGAGCTCCAACCACCGTGCCCAACCTTCAACTCGCCCCTTTGGCTCAAGCCAAGTGAAAACCTTCTTGGTCCCCTTTCCCCCTCTGCGCCCTTTCCATGCCAGAGAGCAGCTCCCTTGCCTCCAGCCAGCTTCCTCCACCCATCCTCCTCCTCCTCCAGGAAGCCTTCCTTTCTTGAAAGGATGCATGCCGAGGATAGAGGATACCCACCCCTCCGAAGCTAGCTCTCCTCACAGAAGAGGTGGGCAGTGAGCACTGCTGAGGGGCAGGAGCTCTGTAGGTGAGCTGCACCCACCCCAGGCCTGGAGGAGGAGGGAGCACACCTTGCAGGAGAGGGATCTGGACGTCCTGGCCATCCATGGAGACTCCTCCCCCATGCTTCAGCTTCACAAGGCTGTTGTGCAGTCTGGGCAGGCGGACAGTGACGGAGCGGGTGCAGACAGCATCAGGGTCATCAGCGCACTGCCAAGAGCGGCACACAGAGCGATGTCACCACAACCCCAGCCCAGTGCCCCAGCCCAGGACCCATTTCCTCAGAGAAAGAGCACAGCCCCACACAGCGTATGGCCTTCTTAGGAGAAGCAGCTCCATTCTCATGGAGCGGTCTCTGTGAGTGGGCCCCTGGAGGTGTGCCAGAACACGGCCCTGAGCCCGACTCCCCACACCCGTTCCCAGTCCTGCTCCAGTCTTTATAAAGAACTCTTGGGCCTATGGTTCCAAAGCCAGTCTGGGACTTCAATCCTCAGCGGGGAGCCCTGTGCCCTCTAGATTTCCCCTCCTTGCTTCAGTCTCTGGAGCATGTACCCCGGCAGCTCACGAAGGAAACGGGACAACCTTGCCCCAACCCCGGTCACAGCTTCCTGACTCGTGGCAGGCAAGCTCACCTGGACAGTCTCTATGACAACAGAGAAGGTGTGGTCCTGGCAGTCCTGCGCCAGCAGATACTGGCAGACCCCACTGAAGGTGAAGTACCTGTTGTCAAAGCTCTTGAAGTGGGATTGTCCTGTGACGAGACACTCCCCTGGAGGGACACAGAAGAGGGAGGTAAGAGCAGGAGGAGGTGCGGAAGCCCCTCGGAGGTGGCAAAGGTGGAATGCACGTGCAACCCAGGCACCCCAAGTGGAAACTCCAGATGTTCTTTCCCCACACCAGTCTGAAAACGTGTTCCACAGGAGGACTCTAACTTGGGTCCCTCTCCTCAGTCCGTGAGAGGTTACAGTAGGATCTTCGGATCAATGTCTCACTTTATGGAAGGGAGGACTAAGGGAAGTGACAGCCACATGCAGTCAGTGGTGGAGCCCAGCCCAGAACCCACAGCTCCTTGTTCTCAGTTCACTGTGACTCCCAGCCCTTCCCTACAGCCGCCCCACAGGATCTGGCTCTGCTGGGGTCAGGTGTCGCTTGGTCCAGGAACAGGCCCTTCTCTGCACTGGTGTTGGGGGGGCGGGGGCCACAGGGCACAGCCCCACCCATGAGAGTCCCCTAAGGCAAGCAGGTTAAAAGGCCAGCCCAGATGGGGGACAGAGGAGGGGTGAGGCGGGCATTCTCTGAGCTCAGCAGGGCAGAGACCAAGGTGCCATCCTCACCCCGCAGCTCAGGGGTGGCCCTAAGGTCTCCTCGTGGGCAAGTCCCCTGTTGTGACTTCAGTTGGGGCCAATGGGGGGCCAGGAGGCCATCTGCCCATGATCTCACCACCACCCAAGCCAGCTTCCTAGCTCAGGCTGACACATCTGTGGGTGGGTACGAGGACACCCCTTTGTTGCCCCACAACTCGGAGCCCTCAGCTCACTCTCCACCTGAACCCCCTCCATCCTCCCCCAGACCACAATCCAGCCATGCCATTGGCCCAGTGAACCACAGACCAGAGATCACACATCCTGGCAAGTGTCCATGCAGGGGGGACCTCTGCCAATGTCTCCAGTGATTCCCTACAGGCCCTGCCCCAACTCAGGGCAATCCCATCTCCGGGACCCACAATGGACCCATTGAAGCTAAAGTGTGGATCTGGATCTCTTCCCAAATCTCTTTTTATGTATTTCCTCTCATCCGTGCCTTCTACTCTTTAGAAAAATAAATATAGACACACACCATGGCCATTCCATAAAGTAGGGGGCCCTCCTTCCTACTCAGTCACCCTTGACCTCCAAACAGCAGACATCTGTTCTCCACAGCACTAATCCTGTCTAAACCTGAAGTTCCTCTTACAAGGATCTTAAGCCAGTCCCACCTCGACCCATCCCCAGGGGCTGATGCTAGGCTCAGTCGCACGGTCAGTGGGTTCCCAGAGACTGCAGGGAGATCTCTGGTCCCCATCTGCCCAAGACAAGTTCCATACAACCCCCTCCTCCCCCCCTGCCGCCACCACCTCCTGCCTCTCATGCCTGCATTTTCACTGAAGGGTGCAGCAGGCATAGCTTTGGCCCAGGTGTGGCCCTGCCTTTGGTATGTGTTGGAAGGCAGGGGTAAGGGAGAGTAGCCTCAGGTTACTGAGTGTCCTCTGACTGGTCCCCAGGGCAGCTGACCCTTCCAAAATGGCATGGGCCAGGAAGCTACACTCAGCCCAGAAGAAATTAGGAGAAAATAGGGAGGCCCAGATCATTATCAGCATCACCACCCAATAACAAGAAATATGTGTTTGTTCTTTCTCCCTGATTCCTGACCCAGAGCTCCTAAAGCACTTGGAATATCCTAGGTGACAGCAGCATCTTTTGTTCTAATGAAACCACTCTTGGTGGGCTCCTAGATAGATTCCAGATGGGGGCTAGTCACCAGAAAGACCCAGGCATGATCAAAGAGCTGGAATTTTCGGCCCCCACCCTCCAACCTCCAGAGATGGGAGAGAGGCTGGGGATTAATAACTGACCATGCCTGCATAATAAAACTTCTATTAAAATCCCTAGACAACAGGGTTTGGAAAGTTTCTGGGTTGGTGAATGTCTCCACGTGCAAGAGGGTGGCACACCCCAATTCCATGGGGACAGAAGTTCCTATGCTCAGGATCCTTCCGGACTTTGCCCTATGCACCTCTTCATCTGGCTGTTGATCTGTACCCTTTATAATAGCCTTTATAATAAATAGTAATAGTAAGTAAAGTGTCAGAGTTTTGTGAACCATTCTAGGAAATTACTGAACCTGAAGAAGGCATTGTGGGAGCCCCCAACTTGTAGCCAAGTCAAACAGAAGCGGGTACCATGAGAACCCAGTACTTGTGATTAGCATCTGAAGTGGGACAGTCTGGTGGCACTGAGCCCTTAATCTGTTGGGTCTGCACTGATTTCAAGTCTTTGTGTCAGAACTGAATTGCAGGACACTCAGTTGGTATCCAGAAAGTCAAAGAATGGGTTGGCTTGGGGGAAAAGCACACAAATTTGGTGTCAGAAGTGTTGTTAGTAGGAACAGATCATGTCCTCCCACTGCACTGACCCCAAAGAAGGGCAAGAGTGAGGGTCACTGTTCGTGGAAGGCAGAACAGAACAGGCAATAAGGTAGGGGCAAGGGTTATCCCAGCTGATGTATGAAATTCCAAATCCACTGGTGTCACAGGAAAGCCTTTCTCAAATGGCTATTTCTCAGAACCCACCATTCTGCAGAGTGATATGGCACTTTGTGTCAAATGTCTTGACCCTGTGGCAATAAAATGGGTGGGAATTCTTCCCCTGACCTTTCTCTGTTTTCTCAGGAGCGCTCTTATCTAAATATGAAACTGGACTTGCGTTATCTCTGACAAGGCGAAGGAAAAGAGGGGTCAACGAGAGAATGTACAAACATTCAAAAGCAAAACTTTCAGAGCTAGAATCTAATCCTCCGATCTGATTTCCTGCTCTGCCCCCCGCTGGTCTGTGTTCTGAAGTTTCTCAGGAATCCAAAGCCTAAATATTACATTCAGCTCATTGCCTCGGTACAACTGAGGGATGGAGCTGCAAGGCAGGTAAGCTGGGAACACGGATGAGTGCCAGGTAGCACTCAGCCCTGGGGGCTGGGACATTAGCCACAACAATGGGCCACGGGGTGCAATGCTCACCCATTCTGCCCAGAGCAGGACAGCCAGGACATGCCCAGTCAGCTGGTCAGCCAGCAAAAGGCAGCTCCCAGCAAAGAGCTAGCCCACCACCAGACAGGCCAGGTGGGCAATAAAAGTTTGGTGAATGGATGAAGAACAGGTGATTCTTAACATAGTACCAAAAGTAGAACAGCCAGGAATTTTCTTTTTAAGCTTTATTTATTTTTGAGAGAGAGAGAGAGAGACAGAGTGTGAGCGGGGGAGGAACAGACAGAGAGGAAGACACAGAATCCGAAGCAGGCTGCAGACTCTGAGCTGCCAGCACAGAGCCTGACATGGGGCTTGAACCCACGAACTATGAGATCATGACCTGAGTCAAAGTCGGACGCTTAACTGACTGAGCCACCCCCGCGCCCCTGAACAGCCAGGAATTAAAGCAGACCCACTACATGAGTAAAGATCCTCCCTGATTTAAAAAAAAAAAAAAAAAAAAAAAAAAAAAAAAAAAAAAAAGGAAAAGATATCTCTCATCTGATGGAAACACATTACCTCTTCTAAAATAAACCCTTTTGTTTGGAGGAAGTGAGCCCTCTAAGGGGCTTCTCTGCTCAGCCCATCTGCTTCCATGCTTTTCCACGCACCCGACAGAAACGCCAGCCCACAGGCCTTTAGCAAAGGAACACAGACTTCCCCTAACGTTAAGTTTTCACCATAGCCTGCCTCTAAGTCACAATAACATAATCTCCAAACGCACAAGATGCATTTCTAAGTTCTCCGTAGGTACCATCTCATTTACTGCTCCCAGGAGGCAGTCCTCATTATCCCCAGTTCACAGATGAGGAAACTAAAGCACAGAGAGAAACTCGCCCACAGCCCCAAGGTGGTCAGATGGGGATTTGAGCATGAGCATTCTGTCTGCCTCCAGAGCTCAAAGCACTCACACCACCCAACACCTCCTCATGGCTTCACTCCTGCAGTTTCTCATAAGTCTAATTTTGTGAGAGCTAAGCCTGATATCATTCTGATCCTGGGCACACATGGGACCATGCCAAGGGCCATAGGTACGACTGAGTCTGGATATGGAGACTGAGTGGAAGGGAGCCCCGGTTTCTAAAGGGGGTGCACTGGCCTGTCCTGAGAGTGGCCCGGCGTGACTCCAGAAACCCCAGTATTGGCTGGGGCAGGCCCCAGGAGACTTGGCATGAACTCAGGCATTCAGATCTCCCAGGCAAGCCCAGGCACCTAGGAAAGTTTGCTCTCCCTGGACAGGCATTGCCCCTGATCACTCTCTGTTAGCCAATGAGGAAGTCTGTCTTCCTTCCTGAAAGCTTCAGAACAGACAGCTTGAATCCTAAGGTTGACTTACAGGGCTGTGTTAGAATGCATCAGAAATTATCCAGAACCAAATGAGTAACAAGTTACGTCAAGGCCCTCCCCTGTCTCACGGCCAAGCTCAAGGTAGGCCCAGGCTCTGTCTTGCCCTCCTGCCCCGCCGGCCCCAGCCACACCCTGCCTCCCACCACCCTTTCCCGGGCCAGACACCTCTGCATGTGTGCCTGTGTCTCAGTCCTTCTCTGACTCCGCTTAATGAGGCAGTTATGACTGCGAGGATGAAAATGGCTAACATTTATTGAGTGCTTATTGTGCTTGTTGGAAGCTCAAGCAACAGCTTCCATGAGATGAAGCTGCTGTTATCATCCCTGTGTTAGGATGCTGATGAGGAAACTGAGGCTACAAGTGATCAGACAGTTTGCTAGAAGTCACCCAGCTAGTAAGTGGTGGGACTGGAATCCCAGCCAGGCTGACTGAGTGCACAGCCCATTCCCTTGGCCCCCTGCAATGCTACCCGTCCATGCACACAGGATGGGCAAATGAGAAGCCCTCCACTCCCACCTTCCCAGCTGCAAGAAAGAACCTTCCACACTCTTCTATCAGGAGTCTGAAATTCTAACCAGAGCTTTATGTGTTTGAGGAATAGTCACTATTAATAGGCATACTCCTTCCTCACTGATCCTAACCAAACATTTATGGTTCAATGGGAGCCAAATTAGCAGAACTTCTCTGGGAAGTGTGTTTTGCAGAGGATGGGAAGGGAAGCTTGAGGTTACAGAAAGGGAAGTCTGCAGACTATGGGGGAAACCACAGTTATGCCTGGAGCTGCCCTAACTCTTAACAGAACAGAGGGATGCAATGAGCAGTGAAGGCCTAAGGAGCATTTAACAGAAGTTCCAGCCCCTCTCTATATAGACTGATGCTCTCCTGGGCAACTTCTTCTCCCTCCCACTCCCCATACATATGTGCTGTGCCAGGTAGCCGCTAAGAATCTCCCCCTGCCATGGTCCCACCTCCTATATTCATGTGTTTGTGTGATCCCCTCACCTTGAGTGTAGACTAGACATGTTGACTTGTTTCTAGTAAATATAATACAGCAGAAGTGAAGGATGTCACTTCGGAGATCAGGGTTTTAAAAGACCATGGCTTCTGCCTTGACTGCTCTCCTTCACTCTCTCTGACATCACTCACCCTAGAGGAAGCCAGCTGTCATGTCATGGGGCATCCCCAAGGAGAGGTCCACATAGTGGGAGGCTGAGGCCTGCCAACCATCACATGACTAAGCTTCAACGTGTCCTCCTCAGTCCCTATAGAGCCTTCAGATAAGACCATAGCCCAAGTGAACAACTTGACTACAGTTTCTTGAGAAACCTTGGGCCAGACTCAGCCACACCCAGATACTTGACATATGGAAACTCTAAGATAATAAATGTTTGTTGTTTGCTAAGTTGGGGTAATTTGTTACACAATAATAAACAACTAGTACACTCTCATCTTATCTCACAGAATCAAAACCCAGCTCTCTATTTCTAAGGCTTACAATGTCAGCTCTTCCAGGGACTGTGGAAAAGCCACAGCCTACTCTTAGCTATACTAGCAAAGCCAAGTATAACCCCTTCCAGAACCTTTCCATCAGAAGCTCTACCAGCAATCGTCACACTGAGGGCATAAGACAGGCCCACTGCCAGCTGAATCATGGCAAGGAATAGAAATATGCCTATGTGCTATAGGTAAAAATGGAGTGGGAGATGACCAACTAAACTCCAGTACTAGAAAAAGAGGGTCAGAGCTGAGGTTTTGAATATACAGAACGAAAGCTTAGTGATTGTGTTGGCAAAATATCAAACTACCCAGTAGACTCCAGAGTTGGAACTGGTTATCTTCCCATTAAAGCATCAAGAAAATTTCTTTCATCCTCAGCAAAGCTAGCTTCTAAATTTTGAATTGAAGACCAGGGAATTGTATTGTCTGTTCCAGACCAAGCATTCCATCATGTGCACAGTGAGTGTTCCAATCATTGTTGGATGGGTAGATAGATGGATAGATGTATGGATGGTGGATGGGTGGATGGATGGATGGATGGATGAATGAATGGATGGTTGGATGGATGAATGGACAGACAGATGGTAGATGGACAGATGGATGGATGAATTGTTGGTTAGATGGATATATGGATGATGTTTGCATGCATGGATGGATGAATGGATGGACGGGTAGGTGGGTAGATGGAGGGATGGAGGGATGAATGGATGGTTGATTGGATGAGTGGATGGGTGGGTGGAAGATGCTCCCTATAGAAAGTGGTAATTAATAATTCTTAATCTAGGGGCACCTGGGTGGCTCAGGTGATTGAGTGTCCGACTTCAGCTCAGGTCATGATCTCGCAGTTAGTGAGTTCAAGCCCCACGTCAGGCTCTGTGCTGACAGCTCAGAGCCTAGAGCCTGCTTTGGATTCTCCCTCCCTCTCTCTCTGCCCTTCCCCCACTCAAGCTCTGTTCTTTCTGTCTCTCAAAAATGAATAAACATTAAAAAAAATTTTTTTAAAGAATTCTTAATCTGGTAGTCAATCTGACAAAGCACAGTTAAGTAAATTCCTAATTCCATCCATTGTGGCTCACAGATCTTATACAGTGAATGCTTATGATTTAGATATTAAAAGTTTTTTCACAAGTCATTTGCAGCAACCTTTTATCTTTCAAAGGATTCCTTAGGTCTTTCACAGGGTGTGATAATGTTAAATTGGAGCACTGATATCAGTGGCAAGAACAATCTTTTGTCTTTCATGCTTCCTTTAAAAATTGCACAGAAGAGGGGTGGCTGGGTGGCTTAGTCGGTTGAGCATCCAACTTCAGCTCGGGTCATGATCTCGCAGCTTGTGAGCTTGAGCCCCACATCAGGTTCTGTGCTGACATCTCAGAGCCTGGAGCCTGGTTCAGATTCTGTGTCTCCCTCTCTCCCTGCCCCTCCCCTGCTAGCGCTCTGTCTCCTCTCTCTCTAAAAAATAAACAAACATCAAAAAAAAATTTTTTTATTTTAAATTGCACAGGGGATAAACTGGCTGGTTGGCCATCCGTGAGCCAGAGTAGTTGACCTAGCCCTAGTGCCCACTTTCCATCTAGTTTCAGAATATTTCCAGTATAGTGGACATTGAGTAAGTTCCTAAATGACCCTAAAGCCATAGGCCCCAAATATGATCCTAGTATCCAAGCTCAAGCCCCTGGTAGCCCACCAAAGCCAATGTGGCCTCTTGGGGCCTAAGAGAGGGGAGCCTGTTATCTGGCTATTTGTCTTCAGTTTTTTATTCCACTGTACAAACCATGGGAACCCAAAAAGTAGTATCCAGCATACGATCTGAGGCTGAGCTGGTCTTTAACCAAATGTGGGGTCTCTCCAGAGCTCATGAAGGATGGAAAGACCTTCCTGCAAAGGAATAGATTGATGACCAGGAAGGGGAGTAAAGGGAAGGAGAAACGTAGAAATCAGATAGTTGGAGTATGAGTCCTGTCATTGTCTCTTAGCGGCTGTGTGACACTGAGCAAGTTATATAACCTCTCTGGCTCTGCTTCTTCTTTTGTAAACCTAGAATAAACTGCACCTACCTGCCTCACAGACTCACATGTAAAGCGCCTAGCACAGAGCCTAACACATAGCAAACACCACGTGAGTGAGCACAAAAGGGAAAATTATCAAGTGAAGAGCCAGTGTTATTGGGGAGGGGAGGAGTGAGGCAGAAGGGAGCTTCTAATGGGCAAAGTTGCAGCAAATAGAATAGAGTTAGGGCCAAACAGAAGACCAAGTAAAGGGCAGAGATTATACAGCAACTTTTCCTGTAAGGAGATTTTCCAGGGAGGGGATGGAGTAGAAGAAATCATTTGGTGATCTGATTTTCCTAGCTCCTGGGCCATTCTAAGATCTTCCTGTCAGGCATTCCAGAAACTTCTCACTCTGAGCTTAAAGAATTACTGGGCCCTTCTTCCTCTGAATTTCCAAAGAATTTGCATCATCTTTGTTTAGTCAACTGTGACCTCACAGTCCTTATGGCTCATTCAACCATAATCCTTTGAGCAAACGGGTGACCAGAAAACAACAATAAAACCTTAGACCAGGTGCATTCTGCCCTTTCAGCTACACAAGATGTCCTTCTGCTGGCCCATGAGTGGGTTAGCACAGCTGGTATCAGAAACCACAGCTGTAGTCAGGGGGCCACAGCTGTGGTGCAGAGGCCACCTCCTCCCTGCCTTGAGATGTGGCCCTCCCTGTCTGGCAAGGATGACATACCTCTCCATTCAGAGGAGGGAGGGGATGAGCAAAAGGTCACCTACCTGGGCATTCTTCATTGCTGCAGACCCACAGGCTATTTCGGCAAATGCTGTTGGGGAGAGCAGCACAGGTCATGGGTAGTTGTGCAAACACAAGGATACATGAACAGATCAAGAGCTCATCACACAGCCCCCAAAAGGAAGGGATCTGGGAAGAGAAAGGAGCTGGCATGAGGGGGGATCTTTATGAGGTTAAAGGTGAACAGCACAGGGCTGTGGCCACAGAGGAAACTTGGAGATCATGCCAAGGGGAAGAAGCCCTGATGGAGAGATGGAAGAAGAAAACCTAGGGGACCCAATGTCCCTGAAAATCCACCAGCCACCCAGAAAATTCCTACTCCCCCAACTGCTCCCTACCCCCACACAGCTAGGGGAAGAGAGAACAGGGGGGCTGCTGAAAATGATAACCCAGGACCACACCAGGCAGCCCATGGGGACTCCTGGGAGACAGCCAAGCAAGGAAATGACAGCAAAGGAAACAGGCCTGGATGTGGAACAAAGGGTTATGTATTCAAGGAGAAAACTGCCTGTGGCGTGGTGACTGTAATACAGTCCTTCTTCAGAGAGAGCCATTAACTAAAGCATAGTTTGGGGGGAAAGCTAGAGATGATGTTTGCACTTAAAGCGTCCTTCCCTCCCTGACCCCCTCCTCTAGGCCCATCCATAACATCATCCTTACTCCTCGTCAACAACTTCTCCACCCTCCCAAACCACCTCATCTCTGCCTCTCCTCCCTCTGCCCAACCAGGTCCTGTCGCACCTGCCACTACCCAGTGCACCCCCTCCCCCACCCCAGCCCACAGCGCACAGCCCCAGCTACCAGGTGTTGCAGTCCTGCGAGAGGGAGGCTCCCGGAGGGTACCGCTTCCCGGCGTGCACACACGAACACTCAGCGCTTTCCACGCAGCGGCCTTCATCCAGGAGCTGTCCCTCTGTGTTCAAGGGCATTGAGGCAAAGACTCAACTTATCATCATTGCTCATCTCCCAACTACAGAATCCCCACGAATGATCACAGCCAAGTGCTTCTTCCAGGAAGCTCAAAGAACCTGTCCTGCACTGTTGCTCTCCCACGTTTGTGCAACCTGGGAGAGGGGGATTATGAATCTCCTCTCTACTGCTGAAGAAATGGGGGAAAGGGCTTTGCTCAAGGTCTACCAGTGAGGGGGTCAGGAGTCTAGGCTGAGGGCTTCTCCCCAGAAGCTCCAAAAACTTGTTGTGTGATGGTGACCTTTCACATTAATGCAATGAAAGAGAGGGCATTATTAATCTCCGTTCCACAGGTGAAGAAAGGAGGCGAGAATTTTGTTCAAGGTCTTCCAAGTGGGCAAGTCAGGAGAGTCCAAACACACAGGCCTCACTCTCTGTAATTAAACGGGGTTTTTCACCAAAGCTCAGTCTCTCCCGAGAAAAACTTTCTAGTGCAAAGCTCTCTTTCAGTTGAGCTCACGTGGCAAACCCAGGAGACATTTTAAAAGATCGTTCACTCAGACCGCTTCCCTGACACTTCACTGAGAAAACAAAACCGCAGCTCAGATTGGGTCACATGCTCCCCAAACAAAGTCACTGTTGGAGCCCAGACCATCCTTCTGTTTCCTAGACACACGCGCTTTCATGGATACAGTACAACAGGAAAACATCAATTACAAATAAACACCAGCTCAATCCTGATCACTCGGTACAAAGACTTTTTAAAAATAAATAAAAGGCTTCTGATTTTAGCAATAGGGAGCAAACACACAAGTAGCCTTCATCTGGCTTCCCCAAGCCCAGGGCACTGGCAAGGTCTCGGATTTGTGAATAAAATGAGTTTATTACCAGGGCAGCTGCAGCCGTCCACGCATTGCTCCTGACACACTTCTTTGACGTGCAGGCTCTGGCAAGTTCTGGCGCAAGGGGACACGCACTCCTTATACTCCATGCCAGCAGGACATGCCGGTCCTGAAATGGAAAAGCCAGGGGTCTCCCCAGAGCAGCTCCCTCCCAGAGAGAGCCTCATATGTACTCAGAGCCTTCATGTTCTTTTGCTGCTCCCCTCTGTCTTCAGGGCCCCAGGGGCCTTCTTCACCCCAATGGCACCCAAATGGCCAACATGCCCTCCAAGACCATCCTGCCAACCACCCTCCCCTGAAGGAACATCTTCCATCTTGTAAGGCCTGGCCAAGACTCAACAGGGTCACCTGGGACCACCACCCCTTCCCCTCGGTCATCTGTTTTCCATGAAGAGCTTGGGATTTTTTTGGTCCCTTTCACCTAAAACCCTCTCAAAGTAATACCAAACTCCTCTAAGCTGAAAATAAATGTCCTCCTGGGGCCAAACAAGAGGTAAATGTGTCCTCCATCACACCCCTCCTCTAAGGGCCCCACTTTCCTCATGAACTTGGCCCCAATCAAAGGCCCCACCCAGCACGGGGTGCACGCCATTCATGCCCACTTTCCCCACGTGGGTGACATTCACTCCACATTTATCTTCCACTGTGCTGCAAGACTGCCTTCAGAGACTTATCGCCTAAGCATCTGTCCCCTTCCGCTGGACCCAGCTCCTCCTGGGCAGGGCCTGGCTCTCTTTAGTCTCTCGACCTCGTGGCTAACTGAGGCTCAGAGCAGCTGAAGAACTGGAACACACCAACGCTCTTTTCTGGGCTTCACAACACCAAACGATTGTCCCCAACCCCTTCTCCTCCAAGATATGTCAGGCATCTCCCCCTACCCTATCTTCAAAAAACTAAAAACTCAGCCGCTCCACCTCACAGAGGAGAAACCAGCTGCTAATTACCCCCTTCTCACACCTCCACAGCAAAGATAAAAGCTCTAATTTATAAACTGAAAAAACACACACTGAGAAACATGTGTGTGGTGTAAATATCCAGCTCCCCACTCTGTCTCTATCAGCTGGGATGACCTGTATGATTATCGCAGACTGTCCATCTGCATGGCTTTTGATCTAGGGAAAGTCCGCAGAGAGAGGAAGCTTCTTACAAGGTAACCAGAGAAGCTCCTACTCAGTTACGATAATGTGGGAATGGTGACAATGACAATGGCGAGGGACCCAGTGAGACTGGGAGATCCAAACCCCGGGCGTCACCAAGTGAGGGGGGGGGGGGGGGGAGGGACAGATAAGCACTGTGGCCAGAGGAAGGAAGGCTGGGTTAATACAAGAGAAGGATGTAATGACAGCCTGCCAGGCTCTCCAAGATCACCCCGTGGATAGTTGGGACAACGCCCTGTTCCTCGTCAATTCAGACAGACAGGCAGTGAAGATGTGAATTGGGATCAGGATGGCTGAGGGTCCCATGAGGGAAGGAGGATGTTTCTCAAGTCCAGGCAACAGATTTCCCGAGGGAGTCGGGGGGGGGGGGGGGGGGGAGGGGGGAGGCATGGCACAGAACAGAGGCATGGGAAGGTCTTCCCAGCTGCAGCTTTCAAGGGAGGGGACTCCACCTGCGGGCCAGCCCTCTGTGACCAGGTGGCCCAGGCACTGGAGGCCCTGCAGCACTGGCCGGTTGGGGTGTGGCAAAGGCCCAGGATCGTGACACTGTCCCAGGGCTTCCCTAGTGACACCACAGGACAGACACCACTCATGCCCAGCTGGGAGGGTGGGCGCTGACTTACGGCATGCAGTGTGGTCGGTCCAGCCATACAAGACCATCCCCTGCTGGGCACAGGCCCGGGCATACTCCAAGAGGGCCACGCATGGGCACCGCAGCCCCTGGGCACACGTGCACAGAGTCTTTTCACACAGGGCCACAAAAGGCTCGGGGTCCACCAGGGGGTGGCAGCGGGCAAACACCGAGGCACTCTTCAGAAGCTGACACTGCTCCCACAGGCCCTGCAGGAATGAGACACCACTTCAGTGCGGAACAGCACCCCGCAGTCCCGGCTTCCTGAATGTGGCTCCACGAAGAACCACTCTCGCCGGGAAAACTGAGGAAGCTCCTTCATTCCTGACATCTAGGAGGAGGTGCTTATCAACATTTGTCAGATTAAAGGGTCCAGCCATCAAAGGCAAAATCCTGAACTCATGCTACAAGAGATGGACGGAGACTCAGGTTATCTCCCAGATTGAGCTCTGAACATGCAGAACCCACACACTGACACTTTGAACAGCAGTGACAGGCGGTGTCCTAGGAAAGGAACGAGCAGAGGGAGGGGAGTGAAGGGTGCTGAGCTTGGAGTCGGGCCATCAGGAATGCTGATGAGGGTCTGCTTTGCACTGTCCCAGCAGCCCCGTCTCCCCGTCTGGGTCTTCCCCACCATACAGGAGGATATGGCACCAGGAGCTACATAAAGCAGACACTGCTGAGATTTACATTCAGCATATCGGGGTGCAGTACATTTTCCGGGCATTCACCCGGTGATTCCTGGGGCCAGACGGAACCAGCTCCTACCCGCAAAAACAAGCTAGGATTCTAGAAAATGTCCCTGAGATCCTCTGCCAGGCAAGGGCTGTCCTTGGATTTTGCCACCTTGTTGATACCCTCAACCCAACAACACAGGGCAGGTTCAGAATCGTCGTTGACTATTCTAGTAACATGTTAGCACAAACATCCCTATATATTGTACTTGTAAACATCTCTGTGTTCTGTGTCTTAATGATTCTAAATGTACTTTTTTTTTTTTGCAGTTTAAAACCTCTGAAGTTGGGAGGCACAGCTTTAGAAGCCATTCCCCATGAGCTCCTTCTTTGCTGCAAATAAAATTTTCTTTCTGCGACAAGATAAAATAAAATAAAATCTCTGAACTTAGTGTGCATCTTACAATCAATAACACACTTCAATTGGCAGCTTTTTTTTTTTTTTTTTTTTGACTGGAGAATGTCTTCTGGACTCTCATCCTACAGAGTTTCATTCAGCCGTCTTAATAACCTCTAAGCCATCTGACCTGGTGTAATAAATCCTTTTTATTCAAATTGTCTAGAGTGGCATCTGTCCTCTGTGTCAGAATATTGATCAAAACAAAACCCAAAGAGAATGTACACAGCACATAAAAGAATTTGTTTTTAATTTGTTCACACTATTTTCAAAGTAAATCAGGCAACTAACTGAGTTGAACAAACACTGTGGCCCTGATAACAGGCTTCCCAGTGTGATTTCTCCGCCTCTCACTCCCAGTTACTTTCCTTCTCTTTGTTCCTCAGGTTTTCTTTCTTAGTGATACATGGAACAATGACATGTCCTGGACTTGAGACAATACAGTATGGTCACCATAGGTGTTCCCTGCTGGGGCATCAGCTTTTTCATGCATAGACATGCTCTCCAACTGGAGAATTAGTACATGGACTTAAAACCTTCGGCCAAGGGGTGCCTGGCTGGCTCAGTCGGTAGAGTACGCGACTCTTGATCTCAGGGTCGTGAGTTTGAGCCCTTTGTTGGGCATGGAGCCTACTTAAAAATAAATAAATCAATACTTAAAAAAAAAAAAAACAGGGGCGCCTGGATGGCTCAGTCAGTTAAGCGGCCGACTCAGCTCAGGTCATGATCTCGCGGTCCGTGAGTTCGAGCCCCGCATCGGGCTCTGTGCTGACAGCTCAGAGCCTGGAGCCTGTTTCAGATTCTGTGTCTCCCTCTCTCTGACCCTCCCCTGTTCATGCTCTGTCTCTCTCTGTCTCAAAATAAATAAACGTTAAAAAAAATTTTTTTAATTAAAAAAAATAAAAATAAAAATAAAATAAAATAAAATAAAATAAAATAAAATAAAATAAAATAAAAAACAACCTTCAGCTAAAAAGAAAGAACTACAAGGGCATCTCAATGGAAGGCTGAGTCCTGAAGGATAAACCAGAGCAAATCAGTGTTCACAAAAGGGACAGTAAAAAAGAGGGAAGAAATGATAGGTTTGAAGAGAAGGAAATCCAATCTGCTCAAACTGTACCAAAGGATGGCTAGAGCAAGCCTGTGTAAATCAAGAGCCAGGCTGGGAGGGGGGTCTTTTGTGGCAACGTGGAAAGCCCCGAGGAATAGAAATCTGACCCAACACTGCTCACCATCCGCAAGACCCGCCCTGGCAGCTCCAGGGACAAGCTGTGGTCCCAGGGAAAATCCACATCCTGCCCACAGGGGCCCTGAGCTGGGGCCCCCGCACCCCACCGAGCCTGCACAGAGTCTGCCATCGGAACTAGGCAGCAGGGAGGAATGTCACAGCTGCACCTGATCACACTGGCCCGGGGGGCAGGAGGGACTCCGAAGGAGGTCCAGGGCCAGCTGGCCCAAGCAGTTGGGTGTGGCTGGTTCCCTCCGCCTGTTAGCAAAGCCGCAGCTTCGAGGGCTGCTGAACTGCGAAGCTGCAGCTGCAGACCTGCCTGCCCGGACAATTAGCAGCCCCACATCTTGGAAGCCAATGGCTGAGAGCGGCGCTCCCTCCAGGACTCCACTTTTCTGGCTTCCTTCCCATCAGCTTGGAGACTCCACACCCACTGTGCGGCTGAGAGCGTGCTCTGGCTTAAGCCCAGCTCTGCCACTTCCTGGCAGTGGGGACTGAGGCAAACCTCCTTGCCTCGCTGGAGAAGGGTGTCCTTGGGCAACATGGGAATGATACCAACAGGCGCTGCCTCACAGGTGGTGGGAAGGCACCACAGTGCCTGGCACTGAGCAAGCAGTCGATGAATGAAGATGGCAGTAGGGTCACCCGTGACCGCTGAGGTCTTGGGTTATGGCATGCCTCCTTCCATTTGCCACCCTGAGCCCTTTACACAGGGAAAACCGAGGTCTCTGAAGACAATGCCAGGAAGAGTCCCTGGACTTGTTATGACTTCACAGCCCCAGATGTGAGTTTTGCCTCTTCCACCTGCTAGCTGTATGACCTTTGGCTATTTGCTTAACCCCTCCTCCTCTACAAAATGGGGATAATAGTAACAGCTCCCATCTGATGAGATGGTAGTGAAGACTGAATGAAATAACCCATGTAAAAGTTTCACCTAATAAATGGCGACTCCATATTATCATCATGGATCTCCTGGTCACCAGAGAATCCTGGTCCCTCCTGTCCCTTCTGCCAATAGGCTTATCCTCCAGAATGGTGGGCAACTCACCAGCAGGACAGAAGGACATCTTTGTCCCTTTCCCCCCATCTCCATCTCCCCAGGCTTAACAGGGATGAATGGTTGCCATGACAACATTATCACACTACTATCATCTTGGAGATTCCGAGGTGAACAGAGGGGCTGCTCTCCTTCATCTGCTATTTGAGAGGTTCATACTCCTCCAGAACAAAGTGGATTTCTTTCAAGTGGGGTGATAGGAGAAGGACCAACTCTTCTTTGCACCAGGCGGGTCTACAACTCTCCTCAGGCTCAGGGGAGAAGGCTGAGGCCTGCGCCCAGTTCTTTCCATTCTGCCATGGAAATGCCCCCATGGAAATGCCACAGCGTGCCCCATGAGAAATTTCCCTCAGAATGTGAGGTTCCTGGACCCTTAAAGGGCAGCCAAGGGTGTCCCAGAGAAGACTGGATGCTCAGGCTCTTGCCTACCTTTCTCCTCACCCACAATTTACAACTAGAGAAAAACCCAAAAAGGCAACTCCATGGGAGTGATAGTGTCATCACCTAGGCTGTAGGACAGGGTCTGGAGCAGCCCACAGGACATCTCGCACAGGCACAGGGACCAGATACCTAGGGTTCTCACCAGCCAAGCACAGTGTCAACCAGAGGAAAGAAGAGACCCAGGAGTCTAGACATCTCCTCCCACTTTGAGAGCAATGTGGGGCAGAGGCCGGCATGACCCATCTCCAGCTGGCCCAAAGATGTCTGTTCCCTGCTCAGAGGAAGAATGGGACCAGTATTTCAGCACATTTCCTGGGAGGTCCCTTGAGGTACTAAATGGTTTATAGAAAGCTGCAGCAAGAAGGGTGTTTTCTAACTATTTGCTTGCAGGATGGGAGTGGATTTCTGCAGAAACAGCCACCTCCCTTCTTAGAACAATGCCTTTGCCCTCTGTGTCTGCACCTGAAAATCTGGCTAGGATTTCTTCCTCAACAGAGACAAAAGGGAAAGTTTGTCTTTCCATCTTGCCCTCCAGTCTTCCTTCGGTCAGCTCTGGCCTGAACTTGGCCTAGTAGGTCATGGTAGCATGACCACCGTCTGAGGGCCCCCAGTGCAGCATGGTGCCTCTCCCACCAGCCTTCCCCACTCCACCACAGGTAGCCCTGCCAGGCCAGGCCAGGTGCCAAGACAGAAAAAAGTCCAAGATGGAGCCGACCTCGTGTCCTCTCAGATCCTGGGGAGAGACGTCGTCAGGTAGGAGGTGACCAAACCTTCACTCAGCAAGCACTGGTCATGTGGTCTCTAGGTCTCTAGCATATGCCTAAGTCAGGATACAAGGCAAATCTGACGGTGTCCCACCACAGCCTAAAGGGCAAAGTCCTAGTTCCTTAGAAAGGCAGTAAGGCCAGGCCTTTTAGGATCTGACTCCAGCTCTCCCCCCACCCCCATGCCCCTTCTCTCACATCACCCATGTCCCCAGAGCAAACAGTTATTTCAGAGACCGCCTCAGCACTTGCTCCCACAAACTTGCCCTTCACAAGCCTGCAACACCTTCAAAGAACACAAACCTCCTCGGAGAAAGGCAAGAGAGACAGTCTTTCAGATTTGGAAACTGAGGCATAGAGAGAGTAAAACATTAACTAGGTCAGTGGTTCACAAAGTGCAGTCCAGGAACCTCCTACGGACTCCCAAGATCCTTTCAGGGCTCCATAAGATCAAAAATATTTTTATAATAATACTAAGATGTTATTTGACCTTTATGCTCTCACTCTTTCATGAGTGTCCAGTGGAATTTTCCAGAGGCTACATGGTATGTGATATCACAACAGACTGACTACAGAAGCTGACATGGGAATCCAGCTGATTTCTCTTAAGCCAGATAGGAAAGAGATTTGCAAAACTGTGAAACAATGCCATTTTTCTCTCTCCACATTTTCTGTTGGAATTTATAGTTCTTTTTATTAAAAAGATGGCATCAATGTTAAATATAATGTGTTTATTATTTTTAAGTGAATATGTTTTACATTTCTGTTTTATTGTCTAATATAGTATGTACCAATAGAAAATCCAAATCAATAATCAATAGATAATCCATAGAAAATCTCTTTCCCGGGGTGCCTGGGTGGCTTAGTCAGTTAAGCGTCCAACTTTGGCTCAGGTCATGATCTCGTGGTTCATGAGTTCACGCCCCTCATTGGGCTCTGTGCTGACAGCCCAGAGCCTGGAACCTGCTTCAGATTCTGTGTCTCCCTCTTTCTCTGCCCCTCCCCTGCTCACACTGTCTCTGTCTCTCAAAAATAAATAAACATTAAATACATAAATAAATAGAGAGAAAATCTCTTTCCCATCCTCTATCATTTTTAAGAGTGTCAGCTAAGTAATTTACAAACTGCTGTACCAAGCAGGGCTCAAAGCCTGATTCCATCCCACAGGTCAGTCACCTGTCACCAAACCACCATTTACATGGTTTTCCACGCCATCAATGTGGAAACTGCCACATTGGCGAGCCACACCTCGCCAACTGTTTCCTCACAACCAGGTTAGACAACAGTGTAGTACAGCAGATAAAGCACAGGTTTTAGAAGCATGGTTGGACTGCAATCCCAACCCTGTCACTTCCATAGTGTGTGTGTGTGTGTGTGTGTGTGTGTGTGTGTGTGTGTGTGTGTATGTGTGTAGGAAAATTATCTTGCCCCTCTGCACCTGTTTCCTCACCTATAAAGAAGGCAGGGTGTAGCAGAGATTGAAAGTTGCCCAGGATCTGTTCTTCCCTTTTTTCTTCGTCATAGAACCTTCAAATTTCAACTGTCTCCTGGGCATGTGCCCGCTGGGAACAAAGATTCTATTTCTTCACCTCCCCAGTTGCCAGGAATGGACATAACTAAGCTTTGCCTAGTAGGACATAAGCAGAAGGGTCATGGGCAACATTCCAGGCAACGTCTCCAAAAGGAGAGGGCGCTTCTTTCTTAGCTCCTTCTCTACCCACTGCTAGAATATGGTTGTGATGCTTGAGGCATGAGCTGCCATCTTGGACCATGAACTGGAAGCTTCACGTCAACAACAACAGAGAAACGAGACAGAAGGACCCTAGATCTCAACACCGTGGTACCCTGTGCTAGCCCTGGACATTCCACCCAAGTTCTCTACACCGAGAAAGAGCAATAAACTTCTACGTTGTGTAAGCCCTTGTTACTTTGGGTGTACAGTCACTCACAGAGGAACCTACTCCTAACACAGACAGCAATACCTATCAAAGCCAGTTGCTACAAAATAAAACTAAACGAGGTTACACAGGAAAGGCAATCAAGGGCTTAGAACTACTATCATCGGTCTGTTGTCCATACTAGCCACACGGTTCGAAAATGGTTATTCTCCTCAGCTCTCTGCTGAACCATTCTGGCAGAGACATATGATGGTCAGCTCTTTTGCACACTTCCAGCATCTCCCTGGCTCCAGTGCCTGGCATCGGCTACTTCTATCCTCCTTCATCTCTTGTCTGTGGTGCCAGAGGCTGTCAAGAGATATCTAGCCCAGCTCCATCAGCCCATGACTTCATCCTGCCCGGGTGGGTGCGCAGACCCAATTGTAGCCCAACATAATCACATTTTCAGTTCATTAAAGAAGTCCAGGCCTCTTCTCTGGAGATGCCAAGGCGGTTCGAGGGAGGGAGACAGAAAAGAAGCTCATCTCCCCAGTGGCAGACAGCGGGGAAGAGAAAAAGCAGTGGCAAGAGATCTAAAGCTTAGCTATTGTGTTTGTTCCCAAACAGCTGACGAAGGACAAGGGAGGGGGCATTCCTAGGACTGAAGTGAACAAAGAAAGGAGAAGCTAATAAATAAAGTACAAGATTGTTCACCCAGGCCCTGATCTTTCCAGCCCTGGGGTGGGTGTCCTGTGGCTGCCCCTGGGGGAGGTATGGGGGCGCCTGGCGCCTGAACTGACCCAGAGTAGTGGGTTCAAGAATTCACCCCTGTGGTGGGGCACAGTTTGTCATTGGTCAGCCAGCAAGGATGGATGAGGGGGGGTGGCTGATTCTATTTATATCTTCTGGCTGGCCTTGGATTCCTACCCACATTCCAAGATCTGACTCACAAAGCCCCCGTGAAACTGGTTGATAGGTTTCTACCAAATGGATGTGTTGTTTTGTTTTGTTTTGTTTTGTTTTGTTTTGTTTTGTTTTGTTTTGTGGAGTTGGACATTTCTCTCTCTGAGGTGATTGGGGTACAGCCCTCATGAGAAGTAGGGTAACTGGATATGTCACAGAAGTCCCTGTATCCCAAAGGACCCTCCTCACCCTGTGCCTTGGTCTTCTGGGAGGCATGTGAGCAATCGTCAGGGATCAGGGCAGGGCTTGGCTGGCTGGGAGAAGGGCCAAGCACCATCCCCAGGTTCCCAGTTTGGGGTCTGTCCAAGCTCTGGGGGTGGAACCACTCTACTCATCCTGCTCCCAGGAAGGAAAGATCATCAGCTTTGTGATAGGAGCTGACTCCCTGAGCTAATACCATTCACCATTCTTTTGGTAATTCGTCCTCTACTGACCCAAGATGGCATTTGCATTTTCTCTTTCATGGTTGTTCAATTTGTCTTCTGTGTTTTGTCCCCTGAATAGGACTGCAATCCAACTTTCATAGTTTGGTATCACCCAAGCCACACAAAATACCTCAATAAATATGTTCGAACAGGCACCATCAGATTCTTGCTCATTCTTCTCCTCACCAGAGGGGAAGGAAAAGGGAAAGAAAGCCACTTGTTAAGGGATTTTGAGATTCTTATGTTAGGAAGGCCTTTGAATTGAAAGCTTGAGTACTAAAACCTCATCTGACCCTCCTCAAGGGTTCGTCAAATAAGTATACTAAAAAGTCGTGTTCTGCTTGATTTGAGGGCAATCTCTGAAACCCTGTGGCAGCCTCTGATCTCTGCTATAAGGCTAAACCCCCAAAAGCACCCTGGTCAAGGTCATGCCCATCCCACCACAAGCACATGGGCTCACTGCCACTCTGAGTTATGAGAAGCCTAAGAGTCCTGACGTTGATTTAAAAATTTTCTTCTGCTCCAGACACCTGCTTGAGGCTGCTGCTGCTGCTGCTGCTGGAAAATTCACCACCAGAAGGCTGAGTGATAATGGTGCACTCGGTTTTCTCAAGAAAGACTGGCCATCTTGAGGACCAACTCTGGGGAATACAGAGAAAATCCTTGGAGCCGGAGCCACGAAAGCAACCTCACATGCAGATGGCAGCAGCAAAAGTGGGAGATGGCCTTCCCAGTCTGGGAGAGGTGATCCTGGGGAGGAGGATGGCTGCAGCAACTGCATTTCCCAGCGGAAGTGAGGCCAAGGTCATGACCATCGAATATATTTCCACAGGTCATACAGTGTACAATGGCAATATGCCACGGGGTTATCGTCCACAATTGTGGACACCACACATGTCCACGTACATTCTATGTACATTTCTAATGATTATTATGGTGATTTCCCAATAGGCAGTGGTAAAGTGCCTTCAGGAAGGGGCACCTTTTTCTAACTAGCAAGAGCATTAGATGGACCAGCTGCAGCCTTGGGCTTCATGCTATAGTGAGCACTGAGGACAAAGACAGGATCCTTTTATAAGATTCAGCCCTTGCAGACAGTACCCAAACTGAAAGAATTAAAAAAAAAAAAAAAGGCAACCTAAG
The DNA here is from genome assembly GCF_028018385.1 of Neofelis nebulosa. Classification (NCBI taxonomy): domain Eukaryota; kingdom Metazoa; phylum Chordata; class Mammalia; order Carnivora; family Felidae; genus Neofelis; species Neofelis nebulosa. The sequence continues at coordinate 101,934,887 of NC_080789.1, read as the reverse complement.
AATGTTTCTAAAATGTTAATGGTGTAGTAGAGTTACCTGAAATCATCATTAATTATCTGAGCATTTAGAGCTTGGGGCTTCTTACTACTGGGTCTGCCACTCTGCGCTCCAGACTCTAGCAGCCCTGCCTTCTGTTTCTAAAGCTGAAAAAACTGTAAATTTGCATGCAATCAAACAAGCCATTATTCAGTCCCAGTAGAGAGGCGCTGGGTTTTGTTGGCATAACAAGGAAACATTCATCCCCTAGGTATACGTAATATGACCTGCCTCAGAAGAAGCTAACTCCTTTCTACCGGCCTGGAAAGAAGGTACACCCCAGAGAAGTGGGAGAATAGATTCTGGTGGCTCTCAAGAAAAGTTCTTAGGTCAATGCAGTCTTCCCCACAGAACATTCTGCCACCGCAAAATAGTCCTTAGAGCCACAATGGCAAGCACTTGTAAATGATGCCCATTTACCAGACCTGACTTCTGAACCCAGGGGCCCAGGGGACTAAGCGGGCTGTGAACAATTCCTTCCAAAGATGGCACTAATCACCTCCCAGGAGATGAGTCGCTGTGCTTCCCAACCAATGAGAGCACCCCAGACTTGAGTGAACACAACCTGATTGGCTGAGACAAAGTCAGGTCTCCCTTCTCAGGTAAACAACCCTGAAGCTAGTTCTGAGCTTGAAGGAGCTTGTGCCTCGGGAGGTCTGGTGCGTTTGGGGGCCTCAGCCCAGCACTAAGAACTTGGTAACCAATTTCTCAGGCTGCTCCCAGGGCGCTGGTTAGTAAGGACTTTAATGCACCCAGGAGACAAAGTGAGTAGCAAGCCTGCAGCTGGAGCCTCCAAAAGTTGAGGGATTGGCGGGGAGACAAACAAGGCTTCTCATGGATTCTTTGTCCCTCCTTCCCCTTCGTCTCCAGGAGACAAAGTGCCCTGTCTCCCTCCTCAACTCAACCCAGTATCAGGTTCTCCATGTGAAAACCCTGTCTTCACCTCCCACTTCTTATGGACAAATGGGAGTACTCCTTTGTACTCCAAGGGTGGGGGAATATTCATCCAGCACTTACTCTGTGCTGGCCTGTGTTTGCAAAATAAAGTAAGACAAAACCCATGCCCTCAAAGAGCCATTCAATATCAGAAGGACTTATGTGGCCCCACCACGACCTCACCACTGCAGCACCCCCTGCCTTAATCCCACCCCTGCCTAGCAAACACTGAAGGGTGGAGAGAGTGAACCACCTGCCAGCCACAAAATGGTAAGTTAGGACATAAAAGAAATGATAAACACTCTCTCTTTCTGCCCCTCACTGCACATGATCCTTGAGGGCACTCAATCTGAAATTGATTTGGGTTACCAAGCAGCTCTGGAAGAAAATTTGGCTTCTGTCACTTCCCCACCCCTCGATGTGGCTGTGTTCAGACATCTTCTCTCCTTTTTTTTTTTTTTTAACTTTCATTTTTGAGAGAGAGAGAGAGTGAGCGGAGTAGAGGCCGAGAGAGAGGGACAGAGGATCCGAAGTAGTCTCTGTTGCAGACAACAGAGAGCCAGAAGCGGGGCTTGAACTCACAAACCTCGAGATCACGACCTGAGCCAAAGTTGGACGCTCAACTGAGCCACCCAGGCACCCCCAGAGCCAAAGTTGAACGCTCAACTGAGCCACCCAGGCGCCCCCAGACACCTTCTCTCCTAACCTCGCACTGGGCTCAGCTCCCCAAAAGGAACAGGGTTACAACTGGGAGGAGGGGGGGGGAATTTAATTTTGGAGTTTATGCTTAAAGTCCTGAGTGTGTCTGGCTTCTTCCCATCCCATAGTACAGATGCTGCAGCAGTGAGCAGACAGCGGGAGAACATCAGGAGCCAATAAATAATGATAATAATAACAAGAACAGCTCATAGGATTGAGCCCCACCGGGCTAAACAGCCTACACATATTCTCTCTCTCTCATCCTGAACTGTGGTCCTGTGCAGCGGCCACTCTTCCTATGCCTATTTTACTCTGCAGGAGCTGATGCTTGGAGAAGTTCATGTCTCACTCAGAGTTACAGAGCCAGGAAGTGGCCTGACCCCACACCCATATCTTTAGCATAATGCTGAGGCCCATGGATGAGAATATCAAGGAACTACCAAGGGCAAGGACCAGATATTTCAAAGTTTTCCTGGAAAGAAGAGGAAGCTACTCTCTTCCACACAACCTCGCCCTCCCCTCGGGTGTTAGAACCTGGTCTGCCTCGGTCAGTGGCTGGTATTGGGCTACGTTCCAGGTGCCACGGATGTTCGTGGGCTAGCCAGAAACCTAGCACCATTGAAACACTGGCCACACAAAAAAGAGGCATTGGGAATGTGCTTGTTTATAAATTGGAAATTGCGTTTACAATCTAGGCAGCTGGATAAAACATCAAGTTAGAATGTTTTCCTGTGCCTGACACGGTCCTTGGTTCAGGAGATCAGACTGTTCCACAAAAACAGAAAAGACTCACTGCGTGAGTAACCAGCCAGTAATGAAGCGCACTTCTCTCTCTCTCTCTCTCTCTCTCTCTCTCTCTCTCTCTCTCTCTCTCGTGTGTGTGTGTGTGTGTGTGTGTGTGTGTTTATTTTGCTTCTGGAGTAGGAGAAAGCTGGAGTTTCTCTACTTTTGTGCAGACTTGGGGAAGATCAGACTTCTGCAAGGGCTGACTGGGGGTTAATACCATGGAGGCTGTCCCAATCTCCAGACACATACCACCGCCTATTCCCACTGAATGTTTATTGCAACTTATTATAAACTGACTTTCTAGCCCAATCCACAGAAACACACAAAGTTTTAGAGCTGAAAGGAACCATAAGAATCCTGGAAGCCAACTCCTGAGGGAAAACTCAAGGGCCACAGGCAGAGATAACAAGCAGCCTGAGGCAATGCAGCCAGAACAAGGGAGGAGGGAGGGGGGTGAAGCCAGAGACAGTGAATTCTGACTCTGAAGCTTGTTAGCTGGTGACTTTGGCCGCTACTTAACCTCCCATGGCTGTGATTTCCTCATCTCCCTGCAGAACTGTACAGGCCCACTGTGGCCTGTCAAGTCCTGTCATGGCTGTGTTCCTGGACAGAAGCAGGGACCACCCTCTTCCTGTGGGATGGAACAGGGTGGTTGCTCCCTGGATGGAGGCTGGGAGATGGTGCTATTAAGTGGCCGGCTCCACAGGGGTTGTAGGGTACAGCGTAGATGCCCTTCAAAGCCAAGGACTCATCCACTCACGGCCTAGAGGGTTGGCTGGTAAAGACTCACAGCAGAGTCATCTGCAGGCATTGCCCTCAGCCCAAGCCTCCCTGCCCAAAGGAATCCTATATCCAGTGACCAGCGGGTCAGTACAGGCTTGTCTAGCGGGGCCACCCCAGCTTTCAGAGCTCCTTGAAGGATCAGCTGAGGCCCCAGTTGTAATTACATGGCTGTTCACCTTCCCCACGCCCAGCATGGCCTCTCTTTCCCCCTACAGATGCTGCTCCTGACAGGTCCCCAGTCATTCCCTGCACAGGGGGGGTCTGACTTACAACACCTCCAAGAAAACCCCCCAGACAGTGAGCCCCTGCCTCACTAGGACAATCCCTGTGCTGACAAGGGCCCAGCTTCACCCCAGTGACAGGCTGTTTCTCCTCTCTCAGCCCCAGCAGCCCAACTCCAAGGGGAAGTAGGGTCGTCCATCAAGGGAGGTCTTTCCCCACCTAAAGCATCACCCTCCCAACACCCTAACCACCAAGACACAAAGGCTACCACCTGAAGAAGGTAGAGGCAGGATTCAGTCCTGTGCACTCCCTCCCGCCAGACCCCCTCTCCTCCAAGGTGAAGGTTCTGGTAGTGGGGTCCTAAGAGGCAACTCTGAAAGGGAAGAAGCTTCTGAGGAGCTACCATATGATTAGAAATATGAGCTGCAGAGAAAGGGATGGGAGGTACCACCATCGGTACTGAGTCTCAGGGCAGAGGCACACAGACAATAGGAAGCCATGTGACCATAGAGGCAGCCACTGGATTGCTGTGTCACAGGCCAAGGAATGCCACAGCCACCAGACACTGGAACTGGGAGTCTCCCCTAGAGCCTCCCAAGGGAGAGCAGCCCTACTGACACCTTGATCTTGGCCCAAGGAAACCACACTGAGACTTCTGGTCTCCGGAACTATGAGAGAATACATTCCTATTGTTGTAAGCCACGAATTTTAAAATTAATTTGCCATCACACCCAAGCCCTCCTCTTCCCTCAGCTTCCCTAACTATAAAGTAACCCTCTTCTTGCTGATGTGCTGATAAGACCTAGGGGCCTTGTCCTCCTATTTATACTTTAGAACAACCACTTATTGAACACCTAAAAAGGAACTGTTTCCTATCGCAGAATTTCAGACAGGTGGCAGGCAATGGTGGAGATATTTGGGCATAAGAGAGGGCACTGGAGTATAAAACAGAAAAGTCTAGGAGCACCTGGGTGGCTCAGTCAGTTAAGCATCCGACTTCCACTCAGGTCATGATCTCACGGTTTGTGAGTTCGAGCCCCACATCAGGCTCTGTGCTGACAGCTCAGAGCCTGGAACCTGCTTCAGATTCTGTGTCTCCATCTCTCTCTGTCCCTCCCCATTCATGCTCTATCTCTCTGTCTCTCTCTCTCTCTCAAAAATAAACTTTTTTTTTTTAATTAAAAACAAAAACAGAAAAGTCTATTTGCTCACTATACCCACTCACTGGACAGACATTTTAGAGCTCCAGGCCCAGAGCAGTATTAGACTAGAGCTAACCTGACTCCAGCCATAGTTGGTTTTCAGGAGAAAAGGGGCCCATGGGAACCCCTCTTTGAAGAGTCAGAGGGACCCGCAGAGGTAGGTCCACTCTGCGTCTCAGTGGAGGAGTAGAGAACAGATGATTTTCTGCTTCTCAATTCCAGAAGTCCCACTGCATTCAGACAACATCCAGCTTGGGCTATACCTACCTTCTGCATTTCCTCAGATGAGACATTGCATGGGCTGCTAGGAGGGGATGCTCGTTTGCACTGTTGTTCCCCACTGCTCAGGGCCCAGGAGTTGGCAAAGTCGTAGGGGTCCGAGGTCAAGGTCCCTGTGGAGAAAGTTTCAAGGAGAATGAAGTCACAGTTAAGACTGACCCAGGACTTCTAAGGGAAAACTCTAGATTTGTCATCACTTGAATCAACCTTCCATTAGATTGGTACATAGGCGTCTGGGTGGGGAGTAACTTCTGTGCAGTGCTCAGCGTAACACCATAGTGCACAGGCACTCAGAGGTCAGTGTTGGGGGGGGGGGGCTGGGCGGATGGGCACAGTGAGGAAGGTGACATGGAAGACGATGAGGAACATGCCCGTTCACTCTGTCTCCATGCCCTTGTGCACCTTTCCCTCTGCACCCCCTTATTACCTTGACTCTCTCCGCTCATTCTTTGAGATGCGGCTCCAGAGCCACTTCCTCCAGGAAGCCCTTCTGAACTAGTTCTACTCCCTGCCCCCCACCCCAGCCTGTGCTCCCTCAGCACCACAGCCACCCTTCCATCAAAACCCTCATCCTCCTTTGTGTTGGTATTTCCTTTGTTTATAGTCATACTCCATTCAACTGTGAGCTCCCTAATTCAGGGTACAGGCTGTGTCTCTTATCTCTGAATTCCTAGCCGGGGCATTGTAGACACTTGAAACATTTTTGCAGAATGAAGGTAAGAATGTGACACGGAACCTGAGCCCCCAGTCACCACATCCCCCGTGCTTTCACAGCATCTGTGCCTTGGTCTCATACCAGCCATGCCACCATTGGCTCCCACAACAGAGCGAGGGCCTATGGGCTTATATGACAAAGGAGATACCCAATGTCACTGCTGAGTCTTCACTGCAAACAGACTAATGAAGCATTGAGGCAAGTAGTCCTTTTGCATAGCCAGGTCCAGAAGAGTGAAGCATGTTTCAAGGTCAAATCATATACTCAAGAAAACAAAATAGAAAATCCTGAGGGAAAGAAAAGCAGGACATTGGAAGTATTGCCAGTTGGCATCTGGGGTGGGGTAAGCAGGGAAAATGGCCCCCTCCAAAGATTCATTTCTTAATTCTTGGAACCTATGAATTATCTTATAGGGCAAAAGACGTGATTAAGTTAAGGATCTTGAGAGGAAGAGCTTATCTCGGATTACCTAAGTCAGCCTTAGATGCAATCACATGTATCCTTATAAGAGGAAGGCAGCAGGAGGTGACTGAGAGAGTGAGAGAGAGAGAGAGAGAAAGAGAAAGAGAGAGAGAGAGAGAGAGAGAGAGGAAACAATGTTGTTACAGGCAGAGATCGAGATGATGCAGCCACATCAAGGATTGCTCACAGTAGTTGGAAGAAGCAAGGAAGAGATTCTCCCCTAGGGCCTCTGGAGGGAGTAGAGCCCTACCATCACCTTGACTTCAGCCATTTGGCCTCCAGAAATTGTGAGAGATTAGACTTCTGTTGTTTTAAGCCATGGAGAAGCCAAAAGGAAGGGAATTTAAATTTATGGAGTTTATACTATGTGCCAGGCATTATGATAAGTGCTCTCTGGGTTCTGAGTCACCACGTCACACAGGCTTATCTGCTTTCTAACATACCATGAAAACTCCAAAAAACTTCAAATAATTTCATTCTTGTACAGAGGTTATAAAAAACAAATATACTTAAAATTCTTGTTACAGGGGCGCCTGGGTGGCTCAGTCGGTTGAGCGTCCGACTTCAGCTCAGGTCACGATCTCGTGGTCTGTGAGTTCGAGCCCCGCGTCAGGCTATGGGCTGATGGCTCAGAGCCTGGAGCCTGCTTCCGATTCTGTGTCTCCCTCTCTCTCTGCCCCTCCCCCATTCATGCTCTATCTCTCTCTGTCTCAAAAATAAATAAATGTTAAAAAAAAATTAAAAAAAAATTCTTGTTATAAATATGAAGTAATTGAAACCTGATAAAAGGACAAGACAATAAGAAAAAAAAACAATAGAGTTGAAAAAGAACTGCATTTACCTTCTAAAGTTACAAATATAGTCAAGGAAATAGAAAGAAAACTCGACTGATGGGTTAGACATCATCTGGAGATTAGACAGAGTTGAGGGAATTAGGGAACTAGAAGATAGACCTAAGACGTGATGTGCTGATGAGCCAGCCATCTGGAGAAAAGCAAAGCCCTGGTTTTTAGGATTTGCTGATTTCCATGGTGCAAATACTCCAACCATGGCCAACTTCAAGCTACCAACATGACAGTACTGAATGCAGACTTGGAAAAAATGCTCACAATCCGTTCTTAGCAGCCAGCATGAGCGCACCCAAAAAGCAACAGAGAGGAATAGAGAGATAGCAAAATAAAAGTAAGGTAATGAGAAAAAAAAAAGGATGCAATACAAATATACAATATACATCTAACAGGAGAGAAAATGACTGGAAGTTTTCTAAATCTGATGGAAAATACAAGTCCTGAGATTCAGGCATCACAGTCTCAAGTAAGATAATAAATATAAAACCCACATCTAGACACAACATAGTAAAATTTCAGAATACAAGAACAAAGAGATGACTTACGTACAAAGATAGAATACTATATGCAATGCAATAACAATTGGACTGGCAACCTTCTTCCCAACAGCAACAATAGAATGGCATCTTCAAAGCACTGTGAGAAATGACTGATGCCCTAGAATTCTATACCTAGCTAAAGTATCATATAAAAATGCATGGCTGTTTGTTTCAGTTATCACTATTACCACTACCAGACCCTTAATGAAGGAAGTACTAAGGGATATTTTTTAGAAAAATAGAAGTTGAACCTAGAAAAAAAGAATAAGATGCAAGGAGAAATTATGAGCAAAGAACCTGTTAAACATGAGGATATAGCTAAAGAAGCACTGATTGTGTAAATCTATCATAGTAACGTCAAATTTAGTGGTATTCAAACAAGATTGGGAGGTTAGTGAGGTAGTAGGGAAAGAAGTAGCATTTTAAAAAGCAGTAATAATAGAAAGCACAAAATAAGATGGTTAATAGAAGTCCAAATACATCAACACAACTGAATATAAAATGAATGAAAAGAAGCCAAACTTTACATTGAGAAGACAGAAATGATTAATTTACATTAAAATATCAATAATGAGGGGTGCCTGGGTGGTTCAGTCAGTTGAGTGTCTGACTTGATTTTGGCTCTGGTCATGATACCAGGGTCATGGGATCAAGCCCTACATTGGGCTCTGTGCTGACAGCACAGAGCCTGCTTGGGATTCTCTCTCTCTCCTTCTGTCCCTCTCCCCCACTCACGCTTTCTCCCAATACATAAATAAATAAATAAACAATAATGAGATATAGTGAGATACCATTACACATCTATTAAAATAGCTAAGAGAATAATAATAATAATAATAATGTGGCAATTCCAAATGCTGGTAATGACTCAGAGCAACTGGAACTCACACGTTGCTGGGACAAATGCAGAGAACATGGCCAACTTAAGAAACAGTTTGGCAGTTTATCATATTAAACATATGCTCATTATACCACCCACTAATCCCACTCCTAAATATTTTCCCAAAGAAATTAAGTGTACTTCCACACAAAAACCCGTATGTGAATACCACCTCACACTTACTAGGATGGCAACTATCAAACAAAACAAAATAAAACAAAACAAAACAGAAAATAACAAGTGTTGGTGAGGTTGTGAGAATTTGGAATCCTTGCGCACTGTGGTTAGAATGGAAAATGGAACAGCCACTGTAGAAAACTGTATGGCAGCTCCTCAAAGAATTAAGAATAGGGGCATCTGGGTGGCTCAGTTGGTTAACACCCGACTCTTGATTTCAGCTCAGGTCATGATCTCAAGTTTGTGAGATCAAGCCCCACGTTAGGCTCTGCACTGATAGTGTAGAACCTGCTTGTGATTCTCTCTATCTCCCTCTCTCTCTTCCCCTTGCCCATTCATGTGTGTGCACTCTCTCAAAATAAATAAATAAACTCAAAAAAATTAATTAAAAAAAGAATTAAAAATAGAATTGCCACATGATCCAGCAATTCCACTTCTGGGTATATACCCAAAAGGATTGAAATCAGGGTCTTGAAAAAATATTTGTACACCCATGTTCATTGCACCATTATCTACTCTAGCTAAACATGAAAACAACCTGTGTCCATCATTGCATAAATAGGGAAGCAAAATGTGGTATATACATACAATGTACATTCTAAATGAAGGAATTATGAGATAAATGGGATTAATAGGTATTAACATCCAGCTACAAAACAAATAAGTCACAAAGACTGTGGGGAATAAGTTTAGGAATTCCCTGAGCTTGCACCAATGGGTTAACAAGTCTTAGGATGAAAGCATCCAAGATTAGGTAAACAGAACTGAAGCGACCCCAACACAGTACAAAAGCAGAAACCTGCTTTCACAGGACAGAAGCTCCAGAATAGGTAAACAGGTAAGTGGAGCTATAGACCACTGCAGCAGGGTGAAACTGCCAGGACCTGAGCTAATTAGCAAAAGAAACGTGCCTTGTTGACCCTGAGGTAGCCTGCTCTATCCGTCTTATGCCGGATCTTAAGCAAGTTAAGATAAACAGACAGGTGCCTCGTGCCTGCCATAAAGTAAACAACCCTCTGCTAGGCGCTGAGATTTTGTTTTCTACTGACCCAAACCCCTAACACTGCATATCTTCAAAATCCCTTTCTCTCACACACGAGTTAATGTTCATAGTTTCATTGCCTCTTCATGGACATCCATCACGTTTGTAAGCCTTCTGATCCTAATAAATATGGAGCAAGGACCCTTACTCAAGACTCTTGTCTCCTCCCAGACATTAGCCTCTCTCGCAGTTAATTCTGCATCTTCTCTCTTGCTGGACAAGAGAGAACTCCAGACTCAAAGTCTGCGACAAGAGATGAAAAGTACAGCACAGAGAGTACAGCTAATGAGGTTGCAAAACATGGTTTGGTGGCAGATGGTGACTATAATTATGGTGATGAGCACTGAGTAATGTGGAATCGTTCAATGATTATGCTGTACACCTGAAGCTAATATAACACTGTGTTAATTATACTGCAATAAAAAAGAGACTTATTCCTAAGAGTTTATTATTAATAATAGCAGTACCGCTTCAGAATATCCCATTTCAATGCACAGTGTGAGTATGTAAATATTTTACTTTCCAAGCAAATCTGTAAGTGTATCCCCACTTAATTTCACAACTCTTCATGACTGGCACATCTGTGCTTCTGAAATAAACAGGGCTTAAGCACTTTTGTTAAATTGTTGACAAATAATCCTTTTATGTTCTTGTTCTCAAACCTGTTCTCTAGATGCTGAAATGTGTTAACCAAACAAGGTGCAAATTTAAAACAATGCCGTGTTGAAATAATTGATTTAAATACAAAAAAAAAAAAAAAACCCAGAAATTGTGACATGTGCTACGATGTATGGATGAATCGTAAAGACATTACGCTAAGTGAAATAAGCCAGTCACAAAAAGAGAAATGCTGTGTGACTCCACTTATATGAGGCAGTTGGAGCAGTCAGAATCATAGAGACAGAAAGTAGAATGATGGTTGCCAGGGGCTGGGGAAGAGGAGGAAAGAATGGGAAGTTTGGTTTAGTGGGTAGAGGGTTTCAGGTCTGTAAGATAATAAGAGTTCTGGAGATGGAGAGTGGTGATTGGCTACACCACAGTGTGAACGTACTTCATGCTACTGAGGTGTGCACTGAAAAATGAGTAAGATAGTAAATGTCATTTTATGTGTGTTTACCACAATTTTTTAAATAGGTAGAGTGGGGCGCCTGGGTGGCTCAGTCAGTTGAGCATCCGACTTTTGATTTCAGCTCAGGTCACGATCCCAGGATCGTGCGATAGAGCCCCACTATAGGCTTCATACTCAGCATAGGGCCTGCTTGAGCTTCTCTCTCTCTCTCTCTCTCTCTCTCTCTCTCTCTCTCTCTCTCTCTTCCCCCTCCTTTGCCCTTCCCCTGCATGTGTGAATACTCTCTCTCTCTCTCAAATAAAAAAAAATTCTTTTTAATGGGGAGGGGGGGAACCCTATACATGAATGTTTATAGCAGCTTTATCCATAATTGCCAAACACTACACTTGACAAAATGTCCTTCAACTGGTGAATGGATAAACAAATCGTGGTAGCACTCTTCAATTATAAGCAGGAACAATCTACTGTTACAGAAACAACACAAATGGATCCTTGGGGGGATGATATTAAGTGAAAGAAGCCAGAACTAAAAGGCAAAGTACTCTTGGTACAGTATGAAGAGTTAGAGTTATATAAATTTTGGAAAAATCAGAACTCTAGGAACAGGAGCTACCAGGGCTAGGAGCTGGGGGAGAGCTCAACTACAAAGGAGCACAAGAATTCTGGCAGCGAGGACACTGCTCCATAGTTTATGATGGTTACATGGCTCGACACTTTCACAAAAGCTCATAGACCAGGAAGCATGGGTTTTACTGTATGTAAAGGACACCTTGATAAAATTTAAAAAAAAAAATAGTAATAATAACATAAATAAATAAATAAATAAAAATAAAAATAATAAAACAAAATAAAATAATAAAATAATAAAATAAAAATAAAACAAAATAAAATAATACAATAATAATAAAATAAAATAATAAATAATAATAAAATAAAAACCAGCTATGTGCTTCTTTCATGCAATATATCTGAAACAAAACCACATGGACTGGTTGAGAATACGAAAAAATATCAAGTAAATACCGACTTAAAAAAGGTGAGGTGACTATATATTATTGTCAGACAGACTTTAAGGCATTGTGAAAAATGACGAGTCAGTACATAAAAGGAACAGTTCACTAGAAACATTCAACACTTTTAAAATCTAACTGCAAAGGCCCAAAATAGATAAAGCAGAACTTGACAGAATTACATGAAGAAATTGACAAATTCATCACCATCATAAAAAAATTTAATACACTTCCCTTAGTAATGGGTAGTTGAAGCAGACAAAAAAGTAGTAAGTATATAGACTATTTGCATAACACAATTAACAAACTTAATTCAAAAAGTATATATAGAATCCTGCACCAATCAGAGAATGCATTCTCTTGGAACATACATAGAACAATTGCAAAAAAGATCATGTAGGTGGGCACCAACAAGTCTCCCCAAACTTCTAAATTAGAAATCAATTTAGTTATAAAAGATAACTTTAGAAAGTCTAAACATCTGGACATTTTGAACACACTTTATAGGTTAAGAAAGAATTCAATGGAAATTAGAAAATCCATAGAACTAAATGAAAATGAAAACATGTTACATATCAAAATTGGTGCAGCTAACATGGCATTTAGAGGAAAACTTACAGCCTTAAATGTACACATTGGACAAAATGTACATATTGGACAATACAAAGTTTGAGAAATTGGTGCTGGAAAAGACAAAAACAAATGATCTCACTATTTTCCAACACATACAGTGAAATGGAAGGAATGGTCAACTGTTCTCTAGACACTTATCCCTTAATCAGAGGGTAGTTGAGTCAGAAGGAAGAAGAATAACTTAATGTACAAATGTTCAGCTTTTGTAAGAGAGCATCGCTAATTAAATGTTTATGTAATTGACATTATCTAAAGAAGAGTAAAGATTAGTAATGGTTTCCACATTGTCCATATTACCTTCTATTGCTCATGAACAGACACATAAACTGGCCTTTTTGTTTTTGTTTTTGTTTTTGTTTTTTTTTTTTCAACGTTTTTTTTATTTATTTTTGGGACAGAGAGAGACAGAGCATGAACGGGGGAGGGGCAGAGAGAGAGGGAGACACAGAATGGGAAACAGGCTCCAGGCTCCGAGCCATCAGCCCAGAGCCTGACGCGGGGCTCGAACTCACGGACCGCGAGATCGTGACCTGGCTGAAGTCGGACGCTTAACCGACTGCGCCACCCAGGCGCCCCTAAACTGGCCTTTTTGGACAGCAGGCCGTCCTTTACAGATTTCATCCATAAAGTTCTACTGCACTCATTCAAGTCTCCAAACCATCCAGCATTTACCAACCATCTACCATGTGTAAGCTGCTATGGGGAATTCAAAGTTGAACCAAGTCAGCTTTGAGGAGCTCCAAGATGTGGTTTGCCAGGTGGTCCAGGCAGTGGGGTGGAACGCTAAGAGATAAGGTTGGCAGGAGGGGTACCTGAGTGGCTCAGTCATTTAAGTGTCCAACTCTTGATTTCAGCTCAGGTCATGATCTCATAGTTCGTGAGTTCTAGCCCTGCATCAGGGGCTTGGGATTCTCTCTCTACCTCTCTCTCTCTCTGCCCCTCCTCTGCTCTTGCTGTCTCTCTCTCTCTCTCTCTCTCTCTCTCTCTCTCTCAAAATAAATAAATAAATAAACTTAAAAAAAAAAAGGTTGGTAGGATAAATATAACATGGCAGGGGAGAAGTCTTAGTGAAGGTTTGTAAGCAGGGAAATTACATGTGTAACCACAACTTGAGGGAAAGGGTATCTTAGAAAAGCTTACCTTCTTGAGTCCTGAAGTCATCCTCAGCAAAGATGTTAAAGTTGCCACAGAGCCCACAGGTCTTGTTGAAGTATCTGTCTGACAGCAGGATTTGAAAATTGCCACTGCCATCAATTCTGGCCACAAAGCCATGGGTCTCACTGGACACCTTGTAGTACCCAACCTCAGTCTCTAGATACAGCCCGTTGGAGGCGTAGGGCATGGAGATGCTGGAAGGACAAGGATGAACTCAGGAAGTATGCTTCTCATGAATTTCCTGGATGTCCCTCCCACCTTTCAACCCCAGCCCCATGCTCCAGGGTTGGGACCTTGGTGCCAAGTCTCTGAGGACCTAGACCAGGAGTCAGGAGACTGGCCTCTTGCCCAGCCCTGCCACTCACTGTCCCTAGGCACATTGACTTCCTCACTCTGGGCTCCAGTTCCCTCATCTCAAAAAATAAGGAGGACTGCAAGAGGGATCCCCAGGGTCCTTTTTAATTCTGGCATTCCGAGCTTCTGATTTACCTTTGGTCCCCCTGCAGCACAGTACCATTGACAAACAGATGGATGTCAAAAAATTCCCCGAGATACACAGAGAGGCTTACTCTCTTGCCATTTTGGAAGTCCCCTGAAAGAGAAAAAAGTCAGTAGTGGTGATTATTATCAAAAAAATTATATGTTTAATTCTCATCATCTTATACACATCACTAATCTTATCTCAGTGGGAAACTCTCCCCAAGAACTTATCAAATGGGCCACAAAAATCTTCCCCAAAATATTATTTACTCATTCATTTTTCCATTCATCTAAAAATATTTATTGAGTGCCTTCTGGATACATAACCCACTAATAGTCTCTTCTATCTCTCCAAAGAAAACTATGAAAGCATGACCCCTTCTTCTGGGAGCTTAAGATCTAAATAAGATAAACAGTCAAAAAGAGAGTAAAAGCAACATTGTGAGTTATTGGTAACAGGTACTCTAGAACAGTATAATGTTCTCTTAAGACAGCCCAAACCAGAATCCCTAGGCTCTTTGTTGAAAATGGAGATTTATGAGTTCATGAAATAAGTTTACTGAATTTGATTTTCTGGGAGAAATTTAGAGATCCTGTCGGCAAAGTGCCTCACTCTGCACGGGAAAGGAAGTCAGGATGCAATAAATGATTGGTATTGCCATTCGAGATGTGTGAATAGGTCAACACATAAGAAAATAGTCTGTGAACAAGGGTTCAGTTGTGAGGGGCAAACACAGAGGCGGCGGCGGGGGGGGGGGGGGGGGGGGCGGTGTCCTAAAAGCAGGAAAAGAAGCAGAAGACCCATTTTCCACAGCACCATGGAGACTAATCCTACCAGGAGGCCCTGAGAACTGCGAACTGGCGGTCTCCAGAGATAACCGACTGGCCACAGGAAGTGAAGGAACCAGAAGGAACAATGTGGAGTCTGAAATCTCAAGCTTTGGAGACTAAGAAATTAATGAAAACAGGGAAGATGAAGGGCAGCAATGAACACAGAGATAGAAAGTGCTGGAGAAAAGGGGGTCAAATACGAGACTCAGTGCCTGAGGGCTCCTGCAGAAATGCGGCAAAGGACCCAGCTGAAAAGGTTAACCTTGGAAATGAGGAAATATTCCCTCGCCTAGAAGAGCGTGAGCTCCAGCCGCTCAGCAAAAGAGGAGGCAAGAATGTCTGCGGAACTAAGTGCAGGAGACGCTGGCAAGAGGTGCTGCTGCCATGGCTTGGGCCACTGACAGTCTTTGGCGGAGGACTTCAGCTGAGGCCTGGGCCAGACCCAGAGGCTGGAGGACCGCGATTAGCTATTACACGCATGCGCGCGCACGCACTCACCAACCAGAAAATAGACTCTTTCTGGTGACATTTCCGTGAGGGAGTCACATGTAAATAACTGGCCTGTTCTAAGAATAGATTCCTGAATGGTACACTGTTAGCAGCTCGGGGTGGGGGGATGGGGGGCCCAGGAAAGGCCCACAGACCACCCACAGACCACAAACCGCATTCTGCAGAGCTCCAGACCAACACTGTCAGGAGGGAAATGAGATCCCAGCCACATCAAAGGGTTTTTGTCCTGTTAGCTTGAGGAGCTTTTGTCCCGGTAGTCTTGCCTGCCCTGCATTTTCACTTAGAGCAGTTTCGCAGCAAGCACATCTTTAAACAGTTAAGCAAACATTCTGGCAGCAAGAAATTAGCCAAAGAAAAATAAACACAACCCCACAGATAAGTGATCAGGCAAATAGAGTCGAACGTTAATGGTAGAATCCCAGTGGTGGGCATACGGGCGTTCACTGTCTTATTCTTCCAATGTTTCTAAACGTTTGGAAATTTGCGTAGTAAAATGTTGAGAAAACAAGCAAATGGGATAGCCCGCGACAACCTCCGGTTGGCAGTCAGTCTCTCCCCCGAACCATCCATGCCCCTGGGCATGCGCAGTGGACCAAAAACCAGTTCCCTTCCAGGGTCCGTTCTTGGGGCTGAATCCATGGGACAGGGCAAGCCTCCAGTCACCACCTGCCTGCTGGAGATGGTGGGCAATGAGCCCAAGAAGTCAGAGGCTCCGGCTCCCTTATGACCGCAGAAACTTGTCTCCTCATCAGTACAATTTTCCCTGTCACCCATGCCCAGTGTCACAGAGCAGATGGACGGGGGCTCCTACACCTCCTTCACTGGGTAACTCAACCAGTATGTTGCTTCTGAGCCAAAGACCTCTCCCTCCTGGAAACGAGAAGAGTCCCTTTGTGCCTCTCCTTTGCAGAGTCTCCCTCCCTCTCATGGGGATTCAAAAGGGCTCAGGAGAATAAGTCAACCAGGGAGCAGGGAGCATGTGGCTGGAGGATGAGTAGGGAACGCTTCACATGCAACCAGGCCGCTTGGGGTGAGCCACTGCCCTGCAGATGCAGATCTGCAACTCTTTAGAGCTTTCAAGGATGTAGAATCCCCCAGTTGCTCGCTCCACAGAGGCCAGGTGCCATAGGAAAGCTAGAGCTCATCATCCCTGGAAGGTTGAAAGGCTCCCACTGTGTGGGGCTACATGGGACCCCCAACCCTTTGCAAGTAAGTGATGAAGGCAGCCTGCCCCCACAGACTGAGGGACTTGGGTCCACCCAGGTGGCTACACTCAGGGTAACTTGCCCATCATCACAGAACCAGTGAGGGGTGAGAGAGTCAGGACTCAGACCAGGTGCTGGTTTAAGTATTTGAGGGGCTGGGATCACCATGAGGAAGCCAGGGAGCACCTTTCACCACCTGCTGAGCAGAGCACTGGTTGAGGCAGCACCCTGTTCAGGGAAGGTGGGGCTGGCTGCCCAGGACCTTCACTTGTCCAGGGGCCCTGGGAGCCGGGATTGGGATCTTTGGTGAGGACTGAACTGTGAGGAGTCTGCGGAATTCCTGAGCCTGGGGAGCTGGGATTGGGATCCTTGACGAGGCCTGAACTGTGAGGAGTCTGCACAACTCCTGACCCTGGACGGTGAGGGAGGCCCTAAGAGCAGTCACTCCACACCCAAAGCAGCAGGGCAGCAAGGAGATTCTGGAAACTGTGTCCTGGAGAAGACTTCATCACAGAAAAAAACACACAGTAGGACAACGGGAGGCTCTTGGGGATGGTCAGAACAGGTGGCTTTAAAACACTTTTGCCCCAAAAGCAGAGTAAAAACAGTTTACTGCATGACCCAGAATGCACACACTCACACATTTCACACCACTTGCCCTTCCCGTGAGCCAGGCCCCCTGACTACTTTCTGAGGTTTTTCTATCCTATTCCATGTAATCTCTTTAAATACTGGTTACACTCATTAAATTATTTTTAAATCCATAGTTATGACTCAGTTTGAAAAACACTGAACTAGACTGACTCCATTTTAGAGTTAGAGAAACTGAAGCCTACGTTTACAGCAGGGTCTGTCCTCCCCAGCAATAATGACACTTGGGACCAGACACTTCTTTGTAGTGGGGGCCTTCTGATACATGGTAGGGTGATCAGCAGGATCCCTGACCTCTACTCACTAGATGCCAGTAGCATCTCCCTCCAAGTTGGTACAATCCAAAACGTCTCCAGACACTGCCATATGTCCTCGGGGGGGGAATCACCCTGGGTGAGAACAATTGCTTTACACTGTCATCAAGAGGCAGAGCCTGTACACAGGTTTTCTAACTCCAAGGCTAAATCTCCTTTGGAAACACAAAGCTGCCTAACGGGGCATCTGAGTGCTCTGGATTCAGTTAGCCACTGATGCAGAAGAGAACTCTAGATTTTATTTGCTTGTTTTATTTGCTTCCTTCCCTCCCTGCAGAACTCAGGGGGGAATCTGATGACGTGCAGCTATTAGGAAATTGAGCCCAAAAGGGTCTCCCACATTCCACAGACATGCACGTTAGCACTTCCTGTAACCGCTGGGGGAAGGTGGGCGGGGTGTCCACCCCAAGAGGCCAGAGCCAACCATGCAAGCTCTTCCCCAGGGAGGCTCTGTCTCTCATCTGGCCTCTTGAACTCAGTGACCAAGGGACTAGGTGAGGGAGTAAGTCTTCCCCCACAAGGAGTAGGGAGTAGGCTGGCAGCTGGAGCCAGCATCAGTTCTGGGTGATTTCCCGGACTTTAGAATGTGGAACTCATTACTATGCATTTCTAACAGACGCTCCACCTCCACTCCTGTGATTCTTTTTTTTTTCAACGTTTTTTTTTTTTTTTTTTTTTTTTTTTGGGACAGAGAGAGACATAGCATGAACGGGGGAGGGGCAGAGAGAGAGGGAGACACAGAATCGGAAACAGGCTCCAGGCTCTGAGCCATCAGCCCAGAGCCTGACGCGGGGCTCGAACTCACGGACCGCGAGATCGTGACCTGGCTGAAGTCGGATGCTTAACCGACTGCGCCACCCAGGCGCCCCAACGGGGGATCCACTCCTGTGATTCTGATGCAGGTGATCATCTTCCAAACACTGAGAAACCAGGGATCTGGTCTAACAGCGCCAGTTACTGATGTGGAAACGAAGGCCCCCCTGCTGAGTAAGTTACTCAGCCCGTTGTCTGGTTATTCTATGGCTCTCTCTGGGCTGGCTTGGGAACCAGACCCTGCAGGGTGGCTTAGGAAAAGCAGCCTTTCTGAGCAGAGGGGCGCCAGGACTCCAGTGCTCTCTTTCCCTGGTCCTCGTGCTGGTGGGCTAGGAAACCCCTAGTAGCTTTGGCCTGCCCAGACCTGCCCCACCAAGAGCCAGGATCAAGGAAAGGGCCCTCCCCTTCGCACCAGGTGGTGCTTCACACTTAGACATAAACAGCTTTACCCAGGATGTGAACAAGGTCCACAGGCCCTGGAGAGGAATGGAAATTTGGGATTTCGAAGCAGGGAAACAGGATGTCATTGGAGAACAATGGGGCAGAGGAGTATATGAGGTTGCTGGCATGCACGTGTCAACTGGAGATGCTGTGTCCAAGTGTGCAGGACGGACCCTGGGGCCTCAGGCTCCTGAAGCAGCTGCACTGACTCAACCCACCCCAGGCCCGCCCTCCTCAGATTATGCCTCTCTTCCCAATGCCCCCCATGCCACCAGCACCAAAAACACAAAAAGTAGCCACCCATTCTCTCTGATGATTCGGGGTGGGAATTAAACCAATCTCAGTTAAAGTACGATTAACCCATAATCTGGTTTAGGCCAATTACCCGCCAGAAAACTGACATCTGACAAGTTGTTATAATAACCAAGACCCAGGGGCGCCAGGGTGGCTCAGTCATTTGCAGTGTCCGACATTAGCTCGTGTCACGATCTCAAGTTCATGAGTTTGAGCCCCACGTCGGACTCTCTGCTGTAAGCACAGAGCCCACTTCAGATCCTCTGTCCCCCTCTCTCTCCACCCCTCCCTCACTCACGTTCTCTCAAAACTAAATTAAACATTAAAAAAAAAAAAAAAGAACAATGACCCAGTGAGGGTGGGGGCAGGGGTCCCAACAAGATATTTGAAACAGAGGCTTAACACAGCCCTGCAGTTTCCCCTTGGCCCTTGAAACCCCAGAAAGGATGGCCAGAAAGGCCAGGCCTCTGACACAAACCCAAGCGATGTTCCCCTGACCTTGACGGAAACGGTCCCAAGGGCCCAGCAGCTCCTGTGTCCACCATGTGTTAAAGGTGACTGCTTTCAATCACTAAGGTTTGGGTAACACTTCTCACTTGTAAATGATTTGTCTCCCTTGTTCTTCACTGTATCTCCATTTTAAAGACAAGGAAATGGGGGCGCCTGGGTGGCGCAGTCGGTTAAGCGTCCGACTTCAGCCAGGTCACGATCTCGCGGTCCGTGAGTTCGAGCCCCGCGTCAGGCTCTGGGCTGATGGCTCGGAGCCTGGAGCCTGTTTCCGATTCTGGGTCTCCCTCTCTCTCTGCCCCTCCCCCGTTCATGCTCTGTCTCTCTCTGTCCCAAAAATAAATAAAAAACGTTGAAAAAAAAATTTTTTTTAATAAATAAATAAATAAAGACAAGGAAATGGAGGCTGGGAGACATTGCGCACTTCCCTAAGGACACTCATTGAAGAGGAAGAGCCAAGACAAGGGCTCTGATTTTCTGAGCAGAGGGGCGCTGGGAGCAGAGCCACCTGGTCCTAGAGGATGGAAAACATCCAATCCCCACAAGTAGATGAGACCAGTGCTGGACAGGACCAGAGTAGTGGGGGGTGGGGGGGGGTGGGGCTTCCTGGAGGAGGTGACAGTGACTGCACAGAGGCACCCAGGCAGCCTGAGTTTCCCTGTCTTCAAGGCCTACCCTTAGCAGGGAAGAGTCTAGAGTGGGTTTAAGTAGGGGAAGGGGACTTTTCCAACATGCTGCTTGCCTCCCTGAGTCCAGATGAGCTCTGTGCCTGGTCCTAAGATTTCATTACACATTGTTTACAAATCCACCTTGAGGGTAGGGAGTCTATAGCAGGAATCAAGACAGCAACTCCCAGTGTCTCCGTAGGGTCCCCCTCCCTGGAAAGTCCCCTGAAGCCCAAAGCCACACAGTGGAAAGGATGTCACTGTGTCTTCTTTTGAAATCTTTCTCCTGTCACTCCTAACCTGCTCCATTCTCACTGATACCCCAGAGTCATCTCAAGTAGGGCATCTGTATGGAACCCCACCACAACTTTTTTTAAGATGCATAGAACAAGGGGTGCCTGACTGACTCAGTTGGTAGAGCATGCGACTCTTAACCTCAGGGTCATGACTTCAAGCCCCACATTGGGTGCAAAGCCTACTTAAAAAAATGGTATGGGTGCCTGGATGGTTCAGTTGGTTAAACATTGAACTTCAGCTCAGGTCATGATCTCACGGTCCATGAGTTCGAGCGCCGCATCAGGCACAAGGCCTGCAACCTGCTTCAGATTCCATGTCTCCCTCAGTCTCTGCCCCTCCCAACTCCCTCTCTCTCTCTCTCTGTCTCTTTGTCTCTCTCTTTCAAAAATAAAATAAAAACATGAATTTTTTTCAAAGAACTAAGTACACAAAGAAAGATCAGTAGATGATGTCAATGTCAATTTCATGGTTGTAATATTTGAGAATAATTTTGTACAATGTTACCAATTGCAGGATACTGGGTAAAGGGTACACAGATTGTGTGTGTGTGTGTGTGTGTGTGTGTGTGTGTGTTACAACTGCATGTGAATCTAATCTCAAAATAAAAAGTTTAACTTAAAAAATAAAAAATAAATCTTACATATTATCCCCAAAACTTTTGGGTTTTATTACAGAGTTACAAGAATCCACAATGGATTTTTTTTTTGAGAAACAAGAAAAAGAGAGAGAAACGGTTTTTTCCTCGTGATGAAAATCTTTAAGATCTGTTCTTAGAGACTTTCAAATATACCCTACAGCAGTGTTAACCTTAGTCACCATACTGTACTTCCCAAATCCTGGACTGATCTATCTTATAAATGGAAGTTTGTACCTTACCCACCTCTGATAACCACAAATCTGATCTCTTTTTCTAAGAATTTGGGTTTTGTTTTGTTTTCTTTTTCTTGTGTTTTTTAGATTCTATATAAAAGTGAGATCACACGGTATTTGTCTTTCTCTTTCTGGCTTATTTCATTTAGCATAATCCCTCAAGATCCATCCATGTTGTTGCAAATGCACTATGATTTTTAAGGTAGAGAAACCCACTTAAAGTAAACATTGGACAGGAGGTCCTCAGCCTTCAGCCTCCCAGAGAAGGTGACAGGGTGCTTTTTCTCTGCAGCTGCTCTCCCAAGTTACTCCCCAGCTGCTGCCTCTGAAGCAAAGGGGATCCCCAAGTTCAGTGTTCAAAATGGCTTCCACCATTTGTCATGCCCTGGGGATGTCTGTGGTCCTTTTCACCCCCTGCCTTGTTATCATGGCCAAGACCACCCAGCCTCCTGTCTTTCTCCCTTTCTGACCGTTTTGGCAAAGTAGCAAATTCCTTCTTAATCCTTCAAATTGCATAAGCCTCTATAGTAACTCCTCACTGCTGCTGAATCCGGAAACAAACTCTCCCATCAGTCTGTCAGCCTCATTCCTGCCTCACCTCCCACTGTTCTTCAGCCCCATGCTTCTCAAGATTTGGTCCCCAAACCACCACCAGCAGCAGCAGCAGCAGCAGCCAGGAACTTGTTAGAAATGGGCCTTTCAGGCCCCACTCCAGATCCACTGACTCCAAAAGTCTGGGCATGGAGCCCAGCAGCCTGTTTTTAACCAGCCCTCCCGGAGATCCTGATGCAAGTTGGAGTTTGAGAACTACTGAACCAGCCACACCGACCTCCCCACTAGGCTGCACTGAAGGAACATGCATTCCTTCCAGCCTCTTCCCTGTGTTCAGGCTATCCCCACTGCACACATCCCCTGCCCTGTCCTCTCTGCCCAACCGAAACTCCTCACCCAAGGCTCCTCACATGCCATGCTTTTCACAAAATCGGCTCTTGGGTACAACAGAGCCCCGTGCTTTGTGGATCCCCATCCCCTCCCTCACCTTCAGTGCTGCCAGAGACCCCGGTCACCCAAGCACCAGAAAACAAAGATGCATAAGGCCTGGTCCTTGCCCTTGGCTGGGGGGGGGGGGGGGGGGGGGGGTGGCTCACAGAGGAGGAAAACAAATGGCAGTCTGGCGAAGTTCAGTGCCCTGAAGTCACACTGTGACAGGGTTTCCAGCAGAGGCAAGATGGATGGTGACAGCCAAAGAAGCAGGGGAGCCTCATAATTAAGGCAGCTATCAGCTCATGTAGCTCCCAAACAGCCTCGCCCCACATTGAGCACTGAGGGCTGCATCCAACCTGGGAGACCCCAGAGACCAGTGGAGTGACCTCTCCGGGAGCCCTAGTGCCTGCATCTCGGCAAGGGTCTGAGTGTTGCCAAAAAGTGTCTTTGGCCAAACCTGGATCAGTCTCCTCTGAGCCCTCCTCTCCATCAGGTCTCCACCTTAGACTCTGTCCTCAGTCTGATTGGTTCAGTTTAGCAAGAATCCTGCTGGGTTAGTTTATCGAAAATCCCCTGGCCTTAATATCTGACCAATTCTTCATGCCCCTCCATCAATACTTATCACCCTGGCCTGACTTCAGCAAGAACCCTGTCATGTTGGCTTAATCAGATGTTACCTTTGATGTTTCCCCTTGGTAATTTTCCATCCACTGACCCCCCACCCCCACCCAGCTGTAAGTCCCCACTCATCCTTGTTATATTTGGAGTGGAGAAGTAGAGCCCCATGTCTCTGCCTCACTGCAACCCCCACCCACCCACCCCGCCCATTGCAGTGGCCCCTCTTGAATAAAGCTTTCCTCACTGTCTATACCAAGTGTCATGAAAGATTTTGTTTTAACAATGTGGATCTGTCCATTGTCGTGTCATCTCCCCGAGGCTATGGACCCCGTCTTTGCTAGGTTTTGTAGCAGCCTCACTCACACATGGCACACATCTGATTCATTCTCAGAGTGTGAAGGTCACCAAACCACAACCCCCCATCACTGCCTGCAGCCCCACTCCTGGCCTTGAGGAGTGCCATCTCTCCTTAGTGCAGAGGGAAGTTCCTGAATCCTGACAAACCCAGGATCAAAATCCAGCTCTTCCTTTTACTGTCAACTCTTGGGAGGATCAGACCACCTCTTTGGGCTCGGCACCTGTACCTACACCTCAGAGCCACTGTGGGGTGCAGCGATAACCCAGGCACATACCAGCACTTTCCCAGGAACACAGGAGGTGCTCAACATCAGGTAGGTACTCTGAATTGCACCAAGAACACAGCAATGACCCCTCCCTTTTTTCTAGGGGCTCTGTGTACTACAAGCGTCTTCTGGTTCACCATTTCTTTTGATGCTTTGGAGCTCCCAAAGTGCTGCCTGGACCCAGAGCAATGAACATGACCACCGGAAAAATATTTGCTTCATCCCACCAGGCTCCAATGGGAGAGACCCAGGGCCAGGCTAAGGGAAGCTCTTGGTCATGGAAGGCCATTTCCATCCATGGTTCCACAAGGATCTGCAAGCTCAGGCCCTGCCAGAAGAATGCCCCTAGAGCCCCACAGTAGGGTTGAGCTTAGCCAACACCTGCTCTGAATCCCTCACTTCAGTGCCCCGGACTCACCAATAAGCGAGAAGGAGTGTTTCTGACAGTCCCCGGCCAGGAGGTAACTGCAGTCTCCCATAAAGCTGTACATGCTTTCATCAAAGGTGTTGATGAAGTCACCTCCAAAGAGGCTGCATCGAGCCATCGACGATCTGCCAACAGTCTCTTTTGCACAAAGGATCCCTGGAGGGAGAGACTACAGGTGAGCACAGCTGGGACCATCCAGCCACTCCAGCCTTGTGCCTGATAAAAATTGGGCTGTAGGGAAGTATTTTCCATCCCAAGCAAGACTAAAGCTGTTGCTTTTGGGGGCGCTTGGATGGCTTCGTCGGTTAAATGTCCAACTCTTGATTTCAGCTCAGGTCGTGATCTCATGGTTAGTGGGTTCGAACCCCATATCGGACTCTGTGCTGACAGCACAGAGCCTCCTTAGGATTCTCTCTCTCTCCTTCTCTTTCTGCACCCCCCCCCCAAAATAAATAAACACTTTTTAAAAAAAGTGTTGCTTTTGGCCCTCAAAAATGACCCAGGACTCACAGCAATAACAGAGGAACAGTTTCTCAGAATATCTATTTGTTTTAATGACATTTACTTACTAATTTAAAATGTGATACATGCTTTATCAGAGAAAATTTGGGGAACACAGAAAAAATTCAATCAAGGTAAAATCATCATTAACCAACATTCCTTGATAACTGGACTTAACATTTTAGTTTTATCCTTCTGTTTCACAGCATATGGATATATAATTACAGGTTTTCTACGAATTTGTGATCATCCCATACAAACTATTTATAACCTGTTTATTTCTCAATGTATTGTAAAGAATTTATCATGCCATTGTGTACCCTTGCAAAACATGTTTTGCAGTGACTATAGCATATTTCACATCTAAATGTATACATTTATACATTATAATAATATTAACCCTATTATTAGGTGCTTAGCATTTTTCCAAATTTTTTAAAAGATTGTAATGAGCAACCTTTTACATTAATCTACTATATCTTGAACAGTTTACATTCAAACAAATTAGCTGGTGTGTCTAACACACAGAATCTATGGAGTGTTAACTTCTTTAGGGCCATAAGCTAATTCCTCCCAGGAGACCCTCTTACCACCTTCACACTGCGCATGTGTGTGTGTGTGTGTGTGTGTGTGTGTGTGGTCAGGTGGGGCACCACAATAGTAAATTTTTAAGTTTTCTGGATCTCCTGGCACAGGAACCATCCAGTTGGAAGATGTAGAGGGTATGAAAAATACACATTTTTTCCCCCACACTAAACTGTGAGCAACAGGATGGATTCTGCTGACCTGAGTGATCTAAGTGGGGACAAGCCAGAGTCAGAAAAGGGTCCCTCTCACCATTCTCAGACTCAGTATCTCAGCAAGGGAAGCAAGGCACTGTAGTCCAGTGCGAGTGGTGGTCTAGGACCCAGGAGAACTGACCTCTGACCTTTGCTTTATGTGACTTTGGAGCATTCATTTTTCCTCTCTGACCCTCAGTCTCTTCATCTGTACTATGGGAGATTCCACTAGATGACCTCTGCAATCGCTTCTAAAACTAGTCATTTGTCTAAGTCTTGGGTTCCTTCTTCCCCATCCAGCAGCCGCATCATAGAAGACTGTTCTGTGTGACCCCTGTGCTTCTTAATTGTCCAGTCAGAGAAGGCATTTGCAGGTAGCTGCTCCTCGAGGAATACAAGTCAGGGGCAGGGGGCTCTGAAGAACCTTCACAGGAAGAATTAACCAGTGACTCTGGCAGGCCCAGCCCAAGCCTAACACGGGACTTGGCACACAGGTGAACTCCAGACACACCTGCTGATTCCTGGAAGGGAGTTATTCCAAAAGACCCTGAGGCAGGAGTAAAGAATGGAAGCACTTTAGT
This sequence comes from Neofelis nebulosa, assembly GCF_028018385.1. Lineage (NCBI taxonomy): Eukaryota > Metazoa > Chordata > Mammalia > Carnivora > Felidae > Neofelis > Neofelis nebulosa. The sequence continues at coordinate 101,909,023 of NC_080789.1, read as the reverse complement.
ACCCACCTGGCAAGGTGAAGGCCAGAGCAAGCAGCACTCTCGCAGGTCTGGCAGGAAACATCTGCAGAGAAGCAGGAGAAATGACTGGTGATCACTGCCCTCACAGATCATTGCTGGGATGTACAACTGTCCGTGTGTGAAGTGGGAAGAACAATTTTTTTTAAGCAAGAGAAAAGATTGATCCTTCCCGGCCCCTGTTTGCCCTTGAATATGGAAGACTGGTCCCCAAAAAAGCCCCTGGCCAGGCCCAGGCCCAAGAGTAACAATCACTGTGAGCCAGACCCCAGGCATCCTTCCCCAACCAGCAGTCCCAGAGCCCAGGCCGGCGAGGAACTAGGCCAGCCTGGCCTCTCACTCCCCTGCACTCCTGCAACAGCTAGGAGCCCATGCGTACCTGATTCCCTCCTGCCTTTTAATCCTTCCACACTAGGCAGCAAGCTGGGGAGAAGCTATCCTATGCTCTGTTCCTACCACAGGCACCCAGATGTGGAGAATGCTCAACAACCACGTTTGTAGGTCAGTCCCCGGCACTATACCCCTGCTCAGGCAATGTGTGTTGGGCCGAGCTGTTAAATGGACAGGAGTCCAGTAGCCCGGACCCAGGAAAGGCTCCCATCGTGTGCCCCCCTCCAGAAAGAGAGAATCGACCCTGACTTCAGAGCCCACCCCAATCCCGTAGAGCCCCTGCCACAGCCCTCTCCTCTTGTTAAACAGGTATAGACTCTTATCACCTGAGATTTACTGGGGGTGACTCCTTTCCTACTCAGTGCCTCATCCAACCAAAGAGAGACAAACCCAGTCTGTTATATACCTGCGGAAGTAACACTTGGATGACATCAGATATGGCCACGTCTTGGTCTCAGAACGAGTGACCCTCTAAAACCTCCCAACACACAGGTATGTCAGGCTGCTTTCAGAATACACCCAGAGGTGAGGGCAGAACTCCTTCCAGTCTTGCCTCATCAAGTAGTACAAGCAGTAGCACCACCACGAACAAAAGCAGCCACAGGACTCCCCAGGGACAAGTGGAGAGTGGGCCTTAGGAAGGTCCCTGGCTCCCTCCAAACAATCCCTTCTAGCCCCGGGACAGAGGACCCCGGTTCCCCAGGGTAAGGCCCAGTCCTGATCTTCCTCCCCCAATTGAGCCAGCCCTGTTCCCAAAAGCCCAGACCTTTCCCTGCAAGCGGGGGCTGCAGGTATCTCCAAGGTCCCTTAGGAAGCCCAGTGCCGCACGATGGTGCCGCCGGCCTAGGCCATGTTCCCCAGCAGCTCAGGCCGATGGGACTGCTCGCAGCTCTGGACTGTTGCTGTTAAGTGACCCAGGGGCTGCGCACTCCCCGTGGCCAGGGGGAGATAAAGGCCGAGTTGTGACGTCCACCAGCCCCCCCTCCTTTCCCACCACAATAGCTGTGAGCTGCCACAGCAGGGCATTGGCCTCCTGTTAATTACCAGAAGGAAACAATGAACGGAAATGGTATTAGAAATACCTCCAAGCCGATAAGGCTTTGAAGAGTTTGGTGGGAGACCTCGGCCAGCTGCCATAATGGGCTGCCTTGGCCTCCCCACGCCCCCCACACCGCAACCACGATCCTGCCCACACACAGGATTCCATACAGACAGGGGACGACCACGAACGCTGGCCGGCCCAGGGCAGGCTGGCCCAGGGAAGAATCCAAACCTGATCAACACAGCTTCTGGATCCGGCTTCCAAGGCCAGACACCGGGGAAGTTTGGAAAAACACCTCAACGTGAGCCAAATTGGTGGCTGTGTTTGGAGAAAGAAGAGAATGATGCTTCCTCTCCGCGCTAAGGTATGAATGATGCAGTCCCGGCCCTGACAAAAACAGGCCCTTTGACTCACAGCTAGTGTCCAGGGACAAGGTAAGGATGAGGGGCCTGGACACAAGCCCAGGCTTTGGAAAATGGTGGCCAGGACGGTTTAAGTCTAATCCTCCCCCAAGGACCCTTCCTCCCACCGCTGGAGCCTGACTCCTCCCCGACCTTACACACACCCCACACATACACGCACACCACACCCACAAGCACCACATACATACACTTCACATACAACACACACACCCCACATGCACACACACCACATACATATACTCACACCCCCACCATACACACATATTACACACACACACCACACAGGTGGATACACATATGTATATTACACACACCATAACATACACATCCTACACACACATACCACACCTACACACCACACATGCACACACATCACATACATCACACACACACACACACACACCAACACCACACACACCACATTCACCCCTCACACATCACACACATAGCACATTTACTACCTACCCCAAACACACACACAAAACCACACACACTACGCATATCCCATGCACATACACACATGCACGCACACGTATACCCCAGTCGTTCTTCCCAATTCCCCATTCCTAAGAGCCTAATTCTCTGCATCATCTGCTAAACTCATTCCTGCTAAAAGACGTGGCTGATAAAATAGAGGAGGAAGATGACTCTCTCAGCGTGGGGTTCCAGGCATGGAGACAGGCAGCCGAAGAGAGATTTAGGTGAAGAAGCCCACATCATTGCTTCTTGTGGATCATTACCACTTGCCCTAAGACTCTGGGAGACCATTAGTCCCCAGCTTCCCCACTTCCCATACCTCATGCTCTACCACTCCCTTTCGCACCCAGGAGAGGAGGATGAATGTTCCCAAGAAAGAAAACGGCAGTAGAGGCAGAATTAGTATGATAGAGTAGCAAAGGTACTTAAGGATTTCCATTTCTAGCTTGTTTTTTGTTTTGTTTTGTTTTATTTTACTTGATAGCTGAAAATCTGCCCACTGTGAAGTATCATTAAATGCCGTGTTAGGGGCACCTGGGTGGCTCAGTCAGTTAAGCGTCAGAGTCTTGATTTTGGCTCAGGTCATGATCTCAAAGTTCGTGAGTTCCAGCCCCACATGGGGCTCTGTACTGACCGTGTGGAGGCTTGGAATCCTCTCTCGCTCTCTCTGGCCCTCCCCCGTGCACACACACGCAAGCTCTCTCTCAAAATAATTAAATAAACTTTTTAAATAAATAAATAAATAAATAAATGCCATTTAAATAAGACAAATGCTTTTTGAATGCACAGCTAAACTGGGAGCAAAATAATGAACATCTCCGAGGATCTAGGATCCCCAAGAGCAGGAAGTGGTGCAAGCCTACAGGTTTAGTGAGTCCAGGTACACTCCAGGCTTGAGGCCAGGCATTGCAAGAACAGGAAATGAGGCTCTGGGCCTGACCCAGCCAGACAGCTGGACAAGACTCCTTCATAAAGCTGATATTTGAAGAGAAACCTTCCAAAGGGTGGGCCAGGAAAAATTCCAGCCATCAACATAGAAGATAAGGAGTTTGTCTATCTCCATTGGTTTTGGAGATGGAAAAGTAAAGTCTTTCTCTAGAATTTGTAGCCATAGGCCTACACTCATGCAGGTTTCAGGTTCAAATTGACATGACCACATGGTCCAGGAACTCCCAAGTTGAGAAGTTGACACAGAAGTTAGTTTTAGGCCAGTACCTGGGGCTCCTGGCAGAAACAAATTTTAAAAATCTATCTAAAAAGCTAAACCTTCTGGGGAGCCTGGGTGGCTCAGTCGGTTAAGCAATCGACTTCGTCTCAGGTCATGACATCTCCACTCCTGAGTTCAAGCTCCACGTCAGGCTCTGTGCTGACAGCTTCAGACTGTGTGTTCCTCTCTCTCTCTCCGCACCTACCCTGCTCGAACTCTCTCTCTCTCCCTCTCTCTCTCTCTCACTCTTTCTCTCTCTCTCAAAAATAAATAAACACTAAAAACATAAACCTTCTGGGGCGCCTAGGTGGCTCAGTCATTTAAGCGTCCGACTTCAGCTCAGGTCATGATCTCATGGTTCATGAATTCAAGTCCCACATCAGGCTCTGAGCTGTCGGCACACTTGGAACCTACTTGGGATTCTGTGTCTCCCTCTCTCTCTGCCCCCTCTCCGGCTCATGCTCTGTCTCTCTCTCTCAAAAATAAACAAACATTTTAAAAATTTTTAATAAATAAAAAAATAAGAAAGATAAACCTTCCTAGGTTATCCACAGATATCCGATATCCACAGATAAAGTTCTCTAAGGGATCACTTCACAATCACAAATGTCAAAACACTTGATAAAACAATCCACCGTGAGCAAGAATAGGCAGTCACAACCGAAAGCAGGATTAGATCCTCTAAGAACTTCAGATAATAAAGTGATCACATAGAGATGAAAAAACCAAAGTGTTTCAAATTATCATAGACTAAAGAACAGGAATTGAGAACACAAAAGAAAAAGACATACTGAGAAGAGAACAGGAAGTCTTGAAAAAGAACTTTAAGAAATGAGAATACATAGTAAATTCATTGAAAACTCCAAATACAAACAAGACATTCCTGAAGAAAACAAACTGCTGAAAGATAGAGCTGAGGAAATTATTCAAAGAGATAAGGAGATGAGAACAATGAGAGATGGGTTAAGAAACAGAATGAGAAAATCCAAAGAGAAATGCTGAGCGACTGTCCTTCAATGTAGATGTCTATATGCCGTGCCTTCGCTTGCATGCCCCCCCGGAAGCAGGCCCTGAGAATTCTAGTGCAGATCATTTATTTGGCAGAACAGGAAACACCAGAAGTGAAGTGGGGACGTGATATGGGGAAGGGAGAGCAGCCAGCAAAAGATGTTTCTGAAACAGCCGCCACATGGGCATCTGAGCTTAATCCTGTGAGGAAAGTCTGGAGAAAGGGTGAGTCTCATGCTCAGAATTAACCCACTCTTGGGTCAAGAGAGCACGGGCATTTCTAAACCTACCCGGGTGATTAATTGTCAAGGGCTGCTCCCCAGAGGCACTAACTCCTCCACACTCTGATCCTCAGGCACAATGGTGCTGACTCCAGCAGGCTAGAAGAAACATACAAAGTTCAGAAGGGCATGGGAGAGGCATTCTGCCTAATTAAATTATCTTTCAGAGTTAAGGGAAAGTAGAGACACTTTTGAGAAAAATGACAGTGTGTTTAACATGAAGAGTCCTTTTGGAGGGGCACCTGGATGGCTCGGTTGGTGGCATCCAGCTCTGGCTCAGGTCACCATCTTGTGGTTGTTGGGTTCGAGCCCCCGGGTCAGGCTCTGCGCTGACAGCTCAGAGCCTGGATCCTGCTTCGGATTCTGTGTCTCCCTCTCTCTCAGCCCCTTCCCCGCTTGTGATCTCTCGTAATATTTATTCATAAATAAATAAACTTAAAAAAAGAAAGAAACAAAGAAAGAAGAGTCTTTTCTGAGAGAACTGCTAAAGAAAGTACTTCAGGAAGAAGGAAATTAAACCCAGAAAGAATATTCCAGAAGAAAAGGCAAACCAAGAAATTGGCAAATACAGAGGCAAATAGGAGCAGGCAGTGATTGCATAAAATAGTAACAATCAGGGGCTCCTGGGTGGCTCAGTCAGTGACTTTGAGCCCCACATTGGGCTCTGTGCTGACAGGTGAGATCCTGGAGCCTGCTTCAGATTCTATGTCTCCCTCTCTCTCTCAGCTCTTCCCCCACTCATGCTCTGTCTCTCAAAAATGAATAAACGCTAAAACAAAATTAAAACAAATAGTAACAATCACAATGATTAATTAGAGAGTTAAAAAAAAATAAGATAGAACCAAAATACCAGACAGCAATAGTACCTAAGATGGGGAGTAGGTGAGGAGCACGAGAGTATATTAATGTCCTAGAATTGCTCAGGAGAAAGAAAGACGTAATAACTGTAGACTTGGTTAAACCTACCATGAATACCAAAATTTCAAGAAATGCTATTAAAAGAACAGAATTGAATGTACTTTTCCAAACCAACGAGGAAAAACAAGAAATAAATAAAACTAGACTGACCTAGAAAAATAAATAAATAAATAAATAAATAAATAAATAAATAAATAAAAAACATGAAAAGCGCAGAGCAAATAGCGTAAATTGAGATCGCACACAGGGGCAACTGGGTGGCTCAGTCAGTTGAACCTCTAACTTCAGCTCAGGTAATGATCTCCCGGTTCATGAGTTGGAGCCCCAGGTCAGGCTCTGTGCTGACAGCCCAGAGCCTGGAGCCTGCTTCAGATTCTGCGTCTCCCTCTCTCTCGGCCCCTCCCCTGCTCTGGCTCTGGCTCTCTATCTCTCTATCTCTCTCTCTCTCAAAATAAATAAACATTGAAGAAACAACTTTTTTAAGGCACACAAAAATCCAAATATTGGTGGGGTGCCTGGGTGGCTCAGTCAGTTAAGTGTTCAACTCTTGGTTTTAGCTCAGGTCAAGATCTCACAGTTCATGAGTTCAAGCCTCACATTGGGCTCCATGCTGACAGTGCAGAGCCTGCTTGGGATTCTCTCTCTCTCTCTCTCTCCCTCTCTCTGTCCCTCCCCTGCTTGCTCTCTGTCCCAAAACTTAAAAAAAAATTTTTTTTAATCTAAACATTGTTAATCAGCAATAAAAAGAAAGATTATCAGACTGGATTTCTTTTAAAAGTCACACAATCCAGCAATGTTCAAGAGACAGACCTAAAACATGAAGACACAAGACTGCATGGGGAAAAAAAGCAAAAGGTCATGGTAACCAAGAGAAAGATTGTTATACTACCATCAGACAAAACAGACATAGGATAAAGGTCATCTTTAGACATAAAGAGGATAAAAAGTTGGTGAAAAGATGAACACCCCAGGAAGAGATAATTATAGATTTATGTGCACTTCATGATATAAACTCCAAAAGTATTTTAAAAATTATCGAATTATAAGGCAAAGTGAAAAGGCTTTAGGTAAAAGTAAACCACATTCACTTAAGGAAAGCAAGCAAACAAAATATTAGCCACTAAAATAAAGGAATGTTCTTGACCTAAGAAAGAGCACAAACTTCACAATTACAGTAAATTACAAGCCACTTTCCCTTTAAAAACTGTTAGACAAAGATGTCCCGTATCATCACTGCTAGTCAACATTGAATCAGACATTCAGGCCAGTACAGTAGCAAAACACGAGGACATATATGCAACTTTGATGGGGAAAAGCAAAATAGTTATTTGAAGATAAGATTATCGGTATAGAAAAATTTCAGAGAATTGACATAAAAGAATCTTATTCAGAATTCAGCAGTTTGCTAAAACAAGATGAATTTTCAAAATCTATTATGTTCCTGTATAATTATAAAATGCAATCTTTAAAGTGACTCTGTCAGCAAAAGAAATACTGTAAGGCACTTAAGAATGAATTCCAAGGGCTCCTGGCTGACTCAGTCGGAAAGAGCACATGACTCTTGAGCTCGAGGTCATGAGTTCAAGACCCATAGCTGGGTGTAGAGGTTACTAAAAAAAATAAACTTAAAAAGAAAGGAAAAAACAATGGAAAGAAAACAAAGGGAAACAATATCAGAAATAAAACGAGGGATACTGTTATTAAAAAAAGGATAAAGTCCATAAAATCTGTATAATACCATTATGCAGAAAATCATAAATTTTGTTACAAGACATAAAAGAAAACATAATAGGAAGGAAGGTACACTGTGTTCATACATACTAAACCACAATAATGTAAACATACCAATTATCCTCAAATTACTCTATAAATTAAATGCAACGCCAATCAAAATGTAGCAAGACTTTTCATGAAATTAGACAATCTGATCAAAATCCATATGGAAAGCAAAAGATTAAGAATAGTTCAGACAACTTGAAATTTAAAATTGTCAGTAGGAAATGAACAGTGGCTAGTATGAAAAAGATAAGAAATAACTAGTGTCAGCGAGGATGTGGAGAAAGGGGAACCCTCGTGTGCTGTTGGTGGGAATGTAAATTGGTGTAGCCACTATGGGAGCTTCCTCAAAAACTTAAGAATAGAACTGCCCTGTGACCCAGCAACCTCACTTCTGGGTATTTATTTGAGGGACATGAAAACACTCGCTCAAAAATGTATATGTATATTCATTGCATCATTATTTACAATAGTCACGACATAGAAGCAACCTAAGTGTCCATCAATGGATGAATGAATAAAGAAGAGGTAGTATGTACATTTATAGGAATATTTCTCATCCATGAGAAAGAAGGAAATCTCATCCTTGACAACATGGATGGACCTTGTAGGCATTATGGTAAGTAAAATAAGTCAGTCAAAGAAAGACAAATACGATGTGATTTCACTGATATGTGGACTCTAAAAGAAAAACAAAATTTAAAAAGCAAGCTCATGGATTGGTGATGGCCAGAGGTGAAAGGGGTAAAAAGATACAAGCTTCCAGTTATCAAATCAATAAGTCATTGGATATAATGTACAACATGGTGATTATAGTTAATAATACTATATTATACATATGAAAGTTGCTGAGAGGGTAGATTTTAAAAGTTCTCATTACCAGGAAAAAAAAAATGTAACTATGGGTGGTGTCAGATGTCAACTAGATGTATTGTGGTGATCACTTCACAATATATATAAATATCAAATCATTATATTGTACACTTGAAACTAATATAATTTTACATGTCAAATTCTGTTAATGTTTATTTATTTTTGAGAGAGACAGAGCATGAGCAGGGAAGGGGCAGACAGGAAGGGAGACACAGAATGCAAAGCAGGCTCCATCCAGGCTCTGAGCTGTCAGCACAGAGCCCAATGTGAGGCTCAAACCCACAAACTGCAAGATCATGACCTGAGCCAAAGTTGGATGCTTAACTGCCTGAGCCACCCAGGAATCCCTCCCTGTATGTAAATTTTTTTAAGTTAAAAAAAAAAAATGGACAAACAACCCAGTGGCAGTAGATAAGTGATACAGAAAGACAATTCACAGAAAAGGAAGAAACCCATTTGGCCAGTAAACATATGAAAAACAATTCAACCCCACTGGTCATCAGGAAAATCCAAAATAATACCACAATTAGTTATCTATCCATCAGATTGGCAAGGATGTGGGTCTACTGGAACTCCTGCTTGCTGTTGTTGTGACAAATGGTGTATCACTTTGGAGAAAAATGTGGAAATAGCTATTACATTTGATAGCAATTCCCCATGATCCAGCAATTGTACTCCTAGACATATCCCCTGGAGAAATTTTCATCCACGTGCACAAAGCAATTTGCACAGAATGTTTACCTGCAACAGTGAATGTAGTCACAAAAAATGTGTAAACAACCTAAATATACTTCAACAGCGTGCATGAATAACTTGCGATACATTCATCCTATGAAATGCCAAATAGCAGTGAAAAAATAATCTGGGCTCTGTATACCAACATGGATAAATCCCCAAAATAATGGTGAGCAAGAAATAAAAGCAAGTATCAGAGTATCTCTACAGCGAGCTAGCATTTCTGTAAAGTTAAAGACCATGTAAAAGAAAACTGTATACTATTGCTTATAAATATGTTTAATTGCCAATAAACTAAACATACACATGCATGGTGTGATGACCAGTAAATTCAAGATAGTAGCTGCTTCTAGGGGGATCAAAGAAGATGAAATCCAGAGAACAGTACATACAGGGCTATTCCTCTTTGTATATGCTTTATTTATTTCATCATTTCAAAAATATGAGGCAAATATGGAAACATGTTGAGATGGGACCAATCTGGCTGTATTATCTATGTAACTATTATACTATATTATCCTCTTCAGTTTTCTGTAAGGTTGAAATTTTCATTTAAAAGTAAAGCCCTGGGGGCGCCTGGGTGGCTCAGTCAGTTAAGCCTCTGGCTTCAACTCAGGTCATGATCTCAAGGTACGTGAGTTCAAGCCCCGTGTCAGGCTCTGTGCTGACAGCTCCGAGCCTGGAGCCTGCTTTGGATTCTGTGTCTCCTTCTCTCTCTGCCCCTGCCCCACTTGTGCTCTGTCTCTCTCTATCAAAAATAAGTAAATGTAAAAAAAAAAAAAATTTTTTTTTTAAGTAAAGCCCTGAGGCCAGGGACCTTGGCATATGGTTTTACCCTTACAAGCAGCAAAGTCACTGGCATCCTTGCACACACATTTTTGCACACGTGGCCTATGGCCTTAAAACAAAGTCCTTGCAGTAAAAAAAAAAAAAAAAAAAAATCACTGGGTCAAAGGCACAAAAATTGTTAAGACTTTTATATATTCTGCCAAGAATTATGCCAATCTACACTTCCAAAGCATTTTATTTTTGTTTTCGTTTTTTTAATGTTTGTTTATTTTTGAGAGAGAGAAACAGAGTGCAAGTGGGGGAGGAGCAGAGAGAGAGGGAGACAGAATCTGAAGCAGGCTCCAGGCTCTGAGCTGCCAGCACAGAGCCTGATGCAGGGCTCAAACTCACAAACCGTGAGATCGTGCCCTGAGCTGAAGTCGGACACTTAACTGACTGAGCCACCCAGGTGCCCCCCAGGGCATTTTATTATTATTGTGAACTGAATGTGTGTGTCCTCCAAAATTCATATGTTGAAGCCCTCCCTCTCAATGTGGTGGTATTAGGAGGTGGGCCTTTCCGAAATAATTAGGCTTAGAGGTCAGGAGGATGAGGACCATGATAGCATTAGTGCCCTAATAAGAAGAGGAAGAGACACGAGAGTTTTCTCTGACATGTGAGGACACAGTGAGAAAGCAACTGTCTGCAAGCCAAGAAGCAGACCATCACCAAGAAATGGATCTCTTGGCACCCTGATCTTGGACCTCCAGCCTCCAGAACCATGAAAAATAATATCTGTTGCTAAGGCCACCCAGGCTGTAGGGGTTTTTTAAATAGCGAAATACCATTAAAAAGCCAGCAGCTTGGGGCACCTGGGTGGCTCAGTTGGTTAAGCATCTGACTTCGGCTTAGCTTATGATCTCACAGTTCATGGGTTCAAGCCCCATGTCAGACTCTGTGCTGACAGCTCAGGGCCTAGAGCCTGCTTCAGATTCTGTGTCTCCCCCTCTCCCTTGGTCCCCCTCCCGCTCACACTCTGTCCATGTCTCTTAAAAATAAATAAACACTAAAAAAAATTTTTTTTAAGTCAGCAGCCTGAACTAAGACAATTCTTTTTTATTATTTGGTAACTTCACTGGCAGATACTGGTATGCGATTATTGTTTGAATATTCATTCCTTTCATTATTAGGAAATATTTTCTACTATTTCCATTTGTATTTCTTCTATTGTGAAGTTCTTGTGTCTTTAGCTCATTTTCAGCTGAGATGTTTGTCTTTTCTTGATTATTTGTTTAAGCTCTTTATAGATTAAGAATATTATTGGGGCGCCTGGGTGGCTCAGTCAGTTGAGTGTCTGACTTTGGCTCAGGTCATGATCTTGCGGTCCGTGAGTTCGAGCCCCGCGTTGGGCTCTGTGCTGACAGCTCAGAGCCTGGAGCCTGTTTCAGATTCTGTGTCTCCCTCTCTCTCTGCCCGCCCCCCCCCCCCCGCCCCGTGCTCTGTTTCTCTAACTCTCTCAAGAATAAATTATAAACATTAAAAAAAAAATTTAAAAAGAAAGAATATTATTCCATTTTCCTCACATTAGTATGCAAATGTTTTTCTCCGTTCTTCCTGTACCTTTAACCTTTATTTATGAAGGGTTTTTTTGTTTGTTTGTTTGTTTGTTTGTTTTAATTTTTTTTTTCAACGTTTTTTATTTATTTTTGGGACAGAGAGAGACAGAGCATGAACGGGGGAGGGGCAGAGAGAGAGGGAGACACAGAATCGGAAACAGGCTCCAGGCTCCGAGCCATCAGCCCAGAGCCTGACGCGGGGCTCGAACTCACGGACCGCGAGATCATGACCTGGCTGAAGTCAGACGCTTAACCGACTGCGCCACCCAGGCGCCCCTGTTTGTTTGTTTTTTATGTGCGGGAGTTTGAGGAATCATTTAATGCTTTTTTGGTGGCGAGGGGGTGCTAGGTACCATAGATCCAAAGTAAAAGTACAAAACACAAAGTGTTGAGAAGGATGCACAGTGAAAAGTCAAACCTCCCTTCCTCCCAGGTGGATGACAATCATCTTACTTCGCTATGAACTGAGGGACTCTTGGGGACATGGGGTTTTTATTACTAAAACTGGGACATTTCTCAGCAAACTGGGACAGTTGGTCACCCTACCGGCCCCCTAATTTCCCTCTCAGAAGCAATACTGGTATGAGTTTCTTGGATAAGCCTTCCAGAAATATTACAAAAGTTGTCAACTTGAATCTTCAAATCTGTTGTGGGGACTACGAATCTTAGTCCACAAACTTGCATTCATGGGATATGCCACATCCTTTTATTTGTTTTAAACCAAATTAAATGCAACCTTCTTCAAGGCAAGGTGACACAAAAATCCAAGGGGTGCCATGTGCTCAGAAAGCAAGGTCAAGTTTCTGAAATCTTAGCCCATCCCCTTGCACTTCCTCTTTCCCAAGCCCACACAACTCCTCTAAAGACTAGTGGCCCCCAACTTCCAGGTTCCATGACCTCTGACTCCCCGGGATGCTGCTGCTTCCTCCTGAACCCCAAGACAGTTTAGGCAAGGCAGAAGCAGCCAAAGTACAGAGAAGCCACCAAAGGAAGGCAGCAGAGGGAGTCCCAGAGCCCCTACTTCTTCCTTTTTAGTAGGGCCCTCCTTCTGGGGCCTCGTGCTCCATAGTCAGTGCACTTAACTGCCTCCTGGGCTCTGCTGTGCACCTGTCCACCCTGGCGTCACCGTGTACCCCAGAATGTCTGCTCCTCGCCCACCGGCATCACTCCCAGATGCCTCCTGTGCTTGGCTCACTGGTTCCATTCTCTGAAAGACCTTCCTCTTCTCCCACTCCTCTCTGCTATCATCTTCCACATCCCTCCCTTGCAGAGAGCCACCCAGGTGCCCCATTATAGTCTTAATATTCCAGTCAAGAGTGTTATACTCTGATAAAATAGAAATTCCAGTGTCTTATCTAAATAGGCAGTGCCAGGGCGCCTGGGTGGCTTATTCGGTTGAGTGTCCAGCTTTTGGTTTTGGCTCAGGTCATGATCTCACGGTTCATCAGATCAAGCCCCACATCAGGCTCTGCGCTGACAGTGAGGAGCCTGCTTGGGATTCTCTTTCTCCCTCTCTCTCTGGTCCTCCCCCACTCACACACACTCTCTCTCCCTTTCTCAATTATATAAACATTTTTTTAAAAGACTATTTTCTCTAACTACAGGGGAACAGAGATGAATGCAGCTGGGACTCCTGATTGGCCACACAAAGGGCCGCATAAACCGCATTGGGGTGGAAGTTACAACAGCCACAGTGTGAGGAGCACCCGGGGCTGCAGGTGCAGGCTGTGGAGCCCTCAGCCCTCCAACCCCTGACTCCTCTTAGCACACCTAGAATTGGGCCATTTGACACTAAGATCATTACCTACGGAAATCCCAAGTCGTAGACCATGCCACCAAGTTTTACATTTGCCAGTATAAGCCCAGTGACTTTAATTTTACATATTAAATCCAGTTGATCAGTTAATAAATTTGAAAATTGTCCAGGGAGCCTTTTCTGAGTTAATATCTCCACTGAGGTTGTTGGCTTTCCTGGGATTCTATGAAGTTCTTTGTGTATAAAAGCACGCTCTATGAAATGAAAGCTGTAGACATTCACCAATGGCCCTGAGCTGCGTGAGTGTTTGAGATACATTTATATATAGCCTGGGGATCTAATCGCATTGGCTTGATGTTTTAACAGTCTGGAGCACGTCCCTCTGCCATGACCTGTGTGACCTCTCCTTCCTCTCCCCTCATACTACTAACAAGATATCTGTTGGCAATTTTTGTATTTTTTTTTTTTATGAACGTGATATGTTGATGCCTTATCTCCCTAATCAGACCACCAGTTCCATGAGAATGGGAATGGAATTTGGAAAGCAGCCTGCCTTCCCAGACTCCACCCCACCTCCAAACACAGGAGCAGGACCCTTAGCAAAAGTGACCCACCAAACCACTAACCTCCAGTCACCCTGCCTTGCATCCTGGCTGGCTGCCTGCCATGGGATGTGGAGTATGGGATGTATGAGTGCTCCCACTCGAGCCGTGCTCCCTAGGGAGGAGAGCAGCTGTCGGCCTTACACCGCAGTGATGAAGTTCTATTCCCAGAGGTTGCTCTGGAGCAATTTCATAAATATAAATACAAGAGGTACACTAAGTGGTTACAAACCGTGATGGAGAGTCAAAGGAAAGGGCACTCACCTTTGTCGGGGATGATGGCCAACCAACACCTTCCCTAGCAGGAATGGATGGAGTTTGAACTGACCTGGGGAGGGTGGGTAGAGTGATATTTTAACGTTAATCACTTTTTTATTATTATAAAAGCAGCATATGGTTATAAAGTATGGACAAAAGTATGGACAAATAAAAATAAGAAAATAAGGGGCGCCTGGGTGGCTCAGTCGGTTAAGCGTCCGACTTCAGCTCAGGTCACGATCTCACGGTCCGTGAGTTTGAGCCCCGCGTCGGGCTCTGGGCTGATGGCCCAGAGCCTGGAGCCTGCTTCCGATTCTGTGTCTCCCTCTCTCTCTGCCCCTCCCCCGTTCATGCTCTGTCTCTCTCTGTCTCAAAAATAAATAAACGTTAAGAAAAAAAAAAAAATTAAAAATAAGAAAATAAAAATCACCCATAATCCTATTACACAGAAACAACCACCATCAATAGTTTAGCATGTTAAAATTAACAACTCAGGAAACAACAGATGTTGGCAAGAATGCAGAAAGAGGGGAACACTTTTGCAAACTGGTGTAGCCACTCTGGAACACGGTGTGGAGGTTCCTCAAAAAATTAAAAATAGAACTACCCTACGACCCAACCATTGCACTACAAAGTATTTATCCAAAGGATACAGGAGTACTGATTCACAGGGGCACATGCACCCCAATGTTTATAGCAGCACTATTGGCAATGGCCAAAATATGGAAAGAGCCCAAATGTCCATCGACAATGAATGGGTAAACATGTGGTATATAAAATGGAATACTACTGGGTGATCAAAAAGAATGAAATCTTGCCATTTGCAGCAACATGGATGGAACTAGAGGGTATTATGCTAAGTGAAATAAGTCAGGCAGAAAAAGACAAATATATTATTTCACTCATATGTGGAATTTAAGAAATGCAACAGATGATCATAGGGGAAGAGAAGGAAAAATAAGATATAAATGGAGAGGGAGGAAAACCCGAAGAGACTCTTAAATACAGAGAACAAACAGGGTTGCTAGTGGGGAGTGGGTTGGCAGATGGGCTAAATGCGTGATGGGCATTAAGGAGGGCACTTGCTGGGATGAGCACTGGGTGTTGTATGTAAGTGATGAATCACTAAATTCTACTCCTGAAACCAATACTACACTGTATGTTAACTAATTTGAATTTAATAAATAAACGCAGGGTGCCTGCGTGGCTCAGTTGGTTAAAGTGTCTGACATAGGCTCAGGTCATGATCTCACAGTTCATGGGTTCAAGCCCCATGTCGGGCTCTGTGCTGGCAGCTCAGAGCCTGGAGCCTGCTTTGTATTCTGTGTCTCCCCTCTCTTTGCCCTTCTCCCACTCATGCTCTGTCTCTCAAAAACAAATTTAAAATGTTAAAAACAAATTAAAAATAAATAAATGTAAAATTTTTAAAAAGTTTAAGCGTTTTACTTTCCTTTTCAAATATATATATTATATACATACAAAATATAATCTTTTTTTGTTTATTTTTGAGAGACAACAAGAACCAGGGAGGAGTAGAAAGAGAAGGGGACACAGAACCCAAAGTAGGCTCCAGGCTCTGAGCTGTCAGCACAGAACCCAAATGTGGGGCTCAAACTCAGGAACTGTGAGATTATGACCTGAGCCAAAATTGGACAATTAACCGATTGAGCCACCCAAGCACCACTAAGATATAATTTTTAAATAAAATATTTTTATACAGATAGTTTTATAACCTGGGTTTTTGCTTTTGAATATATCATAAATATTCAATTCACTAACACTTTTGTATTTTTTTCTTCTGTTCACTGAATGTTTCTCTTCATGATATTCCACGATTTATGAAACCAGTTCCATATAGTTGGATATCTATTTAGGTTGGTTCTACTTTTTCTTTTTATTAATAGTGCTACAGTGAACATCTTTGAAGGTGTATCTATGCAGAACCCTCAGGATTATTCCACTGCCTGAAATTCCTATGGAAGTTCTGGATCAATGGTCATCTACATTTTAAGGTCTTTGATGATAAGGTCGAGCAGGATTTCAACAGGTGAAAACGAGGGAAAAGGGCATTTCAGATGCAAAGAAAGAAGTAATAGCAGAGAAGCAGGAAAACTCTGTGCATGTTAAAATACATATGTGACAAAATAGGCTGGTAGTTAAAGCAAATAAACGAGACCTGTAGGAGATAAGAAAAAATGGGAAGACAATCTATCAAGAACCTTGAGCCAGGGTCAGGGGTTTGTGTTGATCTAGTAGCCTCTGGGTAAGACACAGTAGCTGCAGAGGCCATGGATTGTAGAGGAGCCAAATAGACAAAGGGAGACCAATCAGGTGGCTGATGGACGCTTCCAGAAGATACACAATGAGGGCCTAAACGGGGCCCTGGATCTTGAGCAGATACAGCCAGCAGATACCCTTTGACAAAAGGGACTTTGCAAATGTGATTAAATTAAAAAATTGAGATGGGGAGACTATCCTGGATTGTCCAATCTAATCCAAAGGGTTCTTATGTGAGGAGGCAGTAGGGTCAGAGTCAGGGAAGATGTGATTGCAGATGCAGAGTTTGGGGTGGTAGGGGGCCATGAGCCAAGGAACGTGGGCAGACTCTGGAGGCCAGAGTAGGCAAGGAACAGATTCTCCCCCTAGAACCTACGGAAGGAACACAGCTCTGCTGACACCTTGATTTTGACCCATTTCAGACTTCTGGCTTCCAAAACTAGTAGATACAAATTTGTGTTGTTTTAAGCCATTAAGTTTGTGACCATTTGGTACAAGAACAATAGGAAACTAACACAGACAGAGCTGCACAGCCCTTGCTCCAGGCAGCCTTATTAAATTAGTGTTAAGAGGACAATGGGTGCTATGGGGCTCAAGGAAGTGGGATCCCTGGATCTGATGCTAAGCAGAATTGCACACCTGGGAAGGTGTGACTGTTGAAGGCACTTCCGGGAATGCTGCCCAGAGGCAGGGGGAATGCTGGAGTTGACCTCTGCCTACGTGCAGTAAATTCTCCAGAGTGTAACTAATACAAATGCAAAAGAACCTCCAGAAGGAAAGATTTCCTAGCAGGGCTCGTATTTGCCTTTTCTTTGTGTATTTGGAACATCTCTTCTGTGCAAATTCCACAGGTTAGAGAACTTCCTCTGGGGCAGTTCACGCCAAATGAACAAACACAGTAGACTTTTCAAACCAGGCTCCCAGCTTCCAGCATATACTGCCAGCACCTGAAGGGAAGCCATCCTCCTCTACTTCCTGTCTCCTAGGGACATCTGTGGGGGCAAAATAGTATGCTCACTTCCTTCCTCTACAGTCATCATCATGGTCATGACGTGCCTGCGGTCCAATGTCAAAGGGGTGGTACAACTTCAAACTAATTCTCTCACATTCTTGGTAACTACGACACCACATTATTATTGCCGTAGAGTTAGAGAGTCTCAAACCAGTACATCTGGTGGAGTTTCTGGTCCACACAGCACCAAAGGATTCCTGAACCCAGAACCACTATCCCAGGCCCTGGGGTTCTAGCTTTACGGACAGAAAGTTATAACAATTCTCACATTGTGGACATCTTATAAAATAGCTTCTAAAATACATAAGTCACTAAGTCAATTTCAAAGTCTTTCTTTTTTTTTTATGTTTATTTATTTTTGAGAGAGAGAACAAGCAGGGGAGGGGCAGAGAGAAAGAGAGGGAAACACAGAATCTGAAGCAAGCTCCAGGCTCTGCGCTGTCAGCACAGAGCCTGACACAGGGCTTGAACCCATGAACTGTGAGGTCATGACCTGAGCCCGAAGTCAGACACTTAACCGACTGAGCCACCCAGGTGCCCCTAAAAGCCTTTCTCAAATATCTATAGGTCAAGCAGATCAAACTGGTAAAATAGGAATTTTTTTTAAACAATTAAACCCAGTCATTGCATTCTTGAGCATTTAGGCAGGAGAAATGGAAACTTAGGTTATACCAAATCCTGTACATGAATGTTTGTACCAGCTTTATTTGTAATAGTCAAAAACTGGAAACAACTCAGTTGTCCTTCATTGGGTTAATAAACAAATGGTGGTCCATCCACCTATGAAATACTGGTCAGCAATAAGAAAGAACAAACCACTGATACACATACAAAACCCCAAAAGTTGACATACTGTATGATTCCATTTATGTAACACTCTTGAAATTACAAAATTACAGAAATGGAGAACACATTAGTGGTTACCAAGAGTTAGAGGCAGAAGAGAGGAGTTTGTGAGGTGGGGTACAAAAAGGAGGTGCTTGGGGCGCCTGGGTGGCTGAGTCAGTTAAGCGTCAACTTCAGCTCAGATGATGATCTCATGGTCCATGGGTTCAAGCCCCACATCAGGCTCTGTGCTGACAGCTCAGAGCCTGGAGCCTGCTTGGATCCTGTGTCTCCTTTTTCTCTCTCTGCCCCTCCCCTGCTTGTGCTCTAACTCTCCTTTTCTCTCTCAAAAATAAAAATAAACATAAAAAAATAATTAAAAAAACAAAAAGGATGGGGCGCCTGGGTGGCTCAGTCAGTTAAGCGGCCGACTTCGGCTCAGGTCATGATCTCGCGGTCCGTGAGTTCGAGCCCCGCGTCGGGCTCTGTGCTGACAGCTCAGAGCCTGGAGCCTGTTTCAGATTCTGTGTCTCCCTCTCTCTGACTCTCCCCCGTTCATGCTCTGTATCTCTCTGTCTCAAAAATAAATAAACGTTAAAAAATAAATAAATAAATAAATAAATAAATAAATAAAAATAAAAAATAAAAAAACAAAAAGGAGGTGCTTGTGGTTATAAAAGAGCAATGAGAGGGATCTTTGTTGTGATGGCCATATGTTGACATGGTAGTGGAGACACAAACCTACATGTGATAAAATTGTACAGAACTAAATACACACACACACACACACGAACACAAGTAAAACTACTGAACTCTGAATAAAATGGGTGGGTTGCATCCATGTCAGTTTCCTGGAGGTGATATTTTACTATGGTTTTGCAAGATGTTACCATTAAAGGGAATTGCAACGGATCTCTCTGTACTACTCTTTACAATTGCACATGAATCTATAATTTTCTGAAAATAAAGATTTTAACTAAAAATTGCTTTTAAAAAACAATATATAAGGTTGATCTAATGTATCTGTTTGGAACTTTGCACCAATAATTGGAGAATCCACAGTATCCTCAGGTACACAGAAGATAACAGTCCTGTTTGACCAGGAGTCTCCTGAGTTTAGCACTGAAAGTCCTTCATCCCAGGAACCCTTCAGTCCCAAACAAATAGAGATGGTTAGTCACCCCTACATTTACAAAAATTAATTATGCACAATTTCCAGCACATTTCAGAGAATAAATAGGTAACATGCACTCCATATTCTCTGAGCACACTACAATTTACATTGAAAAGTCAACTTAAAAAATGTTTTTAATCCTCATATATTTGGAAATTTCAAAGCATACTTCCAAATAACTTGGAGGTCAAAAAATAAATCAGAAGAGAAATTTTAAAATACCTCAAACCAAACAATATGAAGATACTCCATATGTAGCGATATGCAAAGAATGTAAAGATACAATGGAATGTGTTCTTTCGTGCTCTCAGCTCTTCAAACTAGTGGGAGTATAAATATGGCAACTTGGGAACACATGATGTATCAGACTCCTGTAATGTGTTCAACTCTTGATCCGGTTAAGTCCACTTCTAGGAATTAACTGAAGGAAACTACCTACAATGAGGGCAAAGATCTGCATCCAAGATAGTCACTGCAGCATTGTTTCTAATTGTCAAAATGGAAGTGTAAGCATCCTACACGTCCCAGTTTAGATTAGTCGAATAACTTTTGGCACGCACATGGGATGAATTATCACGTAGCTGGGAAAAACAGTGTTGAAGAACAGTTACAAATGACATGGGGAAATGTTTGTGGAATAATCTTTAAGTGACAGGACAGATGAATATGCATATTCCATGTAATTGCAACTATGTAAAACGTATGGAGAAAAAAACACTAAAGAGATAGGCTAACACAGAGTGTGCTCCTGGCTGGCTCAGTCAGTAGAGTAGGAGACTCTTGATCTTGGGGTCATGGGTTCAAGCCCCACACTGGGTGTTGAGATTACTTAAAAGTAAAATCTTTTTGGGGGGCACCTGGGTGGCTCAGTCGGTTGAGCATCCGACTTCGGCTCAGGTCATGATCTCGTGGTCTGTGAGTTCGAGCCCCGCATCGGGCTCTGGGCTGACAGCTCAGAGCCTGGAGCCTGCTTCATATTCTGGGTCTCCCTCTCTCTCCCTCTGCCCTCTCTGGCTCATGCTGTCTCTCCCTGTCTCTCAAAAATAAACACTAAAAAAAAATTTTTTTTTAAAAGTAAAATCTTTTTTAAAAATATGCTAACATATTTACACTTATCTCTGGATGGCAGGAGGTTGTCATTTTCTTCTTTAAACTTCTCTGTATTTTCCAGTTTTTTCACAATACGCTTATGATAGTACCTAATGTCTTTAAGATATTCTGCACTTTTTTAGTGTTAAAAAAAGTGAGGGGGGGGGGCGCCTGGGTGGCGCAGTCGGTTAAGCGTCCGACTTCAGCCAGGTCACGATCTCGCGGTCCGTGAGTTCGAGCCCCGCGTCAGGCTCTGGGCTGATGGCTCGGAGGCTGGAGCCTGTTTCCGATTCTGTGTCTCCCTCTCTCTCTGCCCCTCCCCCGTTCATGCTCTGTCTCTCTCTGTCCCAAAAATAAATTAAAAACGTTGAAAAAAAAATTTAAAAAAAAAAAAAAAAAGTGAGGGGGGAAATCAAACACAGAAAGTCATGGAGAATTCAGCTTACAAAGTAAACTTTCAGAAGAGAGAAGGAGAAAGGAGAAGTCACCTGTGAATTCTGAGGAAAAGGGATATGCTCTTTCTTCACCCAGATTTTCACTTCCTTAGAAAACAATTTTGAAAACAAAACTGCGAAACAAGCACAGTGAAAAGCAGCTTGATTTACCTTTTAATACCTCTTTACAGTGAATCAAACTTATCAGTGCTTCTATTTGTAATAGCCCCAAATTGGAAACAACCCGAATGCCCATCAACAGCAGAACGGATAAACGCAATTGTGCTATGTTCACGCGATGGGTTATTATATAGCAGTGAGAAATATCCCCAACCACACACAACAATGTGGATGAATTTCAAAAGTATAATGTTGAGTGAAAGGAGCCAGATTCAGTAAAGTACTTACTGGATATGCCATTTACATAGAACACAAAAATTGGCAGAACAAATCTAAGCTGTTAGAAGTCAGGAGAGTGGTTCCCCTTGGAGGAGGGGGGAGTGACTGGAAAGCAGCATGAGAGGACTTTCTGGGGTGCCGGTGATGTGGAATTTCTGAGCCTGGGTGCTGGTGATGACAGGGAGTGTCTAGTTTGTGAGAAAGTACTGAACTGGGTACTTAGGATCTGTGTATTTTCATTATGAATATTGTACATCAATATGAGGCTTTCAAAATGAAAAAAATAATAATAATGGTGCTTGGAAGTGTATTTGGAATTTATCTTCCCTTAATTGGATCAAGGTTCCTGAAAAGCTAGCAGACTTCCTAGAATTTTTATTAATAATTCAAGTCTCCCAAGCAGTGTTCCAGACAGAGTGGCATCTACTAACAGATTTTGTTCTCCTTGTTCTGAAACCCACTTCTTGCTCCAGCGGGCTGTTCTCTGGACCCAGAGGTACTTGCCTGTCCTGATGGACACAGAGGCATTCCTTGCTTACCGTGAACAATTAGTTGCCATCACTTGATATATACAATATATACGGGCAACACGTCATCACAAAGTGGGGCACAGCTTGGCGTAAAGGAAGGGGAAGAAAAGTGCTAACACGGAGCTTATTCAGAGAGGAGACTCTCCTGACTGTTCTCCCTCTTTATGAAGATTCCTAACCCAGGCTCCTATATCCAGAATCCCTGCTACCCACACTCTTCAACATACTCTACAGTTACCAATATTTGTTTGGGATCTGGGCTAGGCTCTGGGAATACAAAGATGAGCAAAAACACATCATTCCCTGACCTCATGGAGCTTATGGTCTAGTGACAAGAACTGACATAAATCTATACAAATTAGAACTGCAAACAGGGATAAGAGCTATGTCAGTAAGATAGTGATGCTGTGGAGGCACACGTGTAAGAGAGGGTTCCAACCTAAACTGATGGGGGCGGAGGATGGAGGGGTTGCCAACTGAGCTGAGTTCTATGTGACGAGTAAGAGAAAAACCAAGCCAAGAAACACTTCAGGCCACGGAACAAGCAGGTGCAAAGGCCCAGTGGCAGAAGGGAGTTGCCTGCAAAGAAACTGAAAGATGGCTTGCGTGGCTGGAACACAGAGCACAGGCGGAAACATGGTAGGTGATAGGGCTGGAGAGGTATAAATGTGCTGGATGCAACATGAATCCTTTCTGCGCTGCTTGTTAGTTTTCAGGATACCTTCACGGACACGACCTCCTCAGAGCCTTCTACCACCACCGTGAGTTAGCAAGAACAGGCGGTGTTGTTCCCAGT
The DNA here is from genome assembly GCF_028018385.1 of Neofelis nebulosa. Classification (NCBI taxonomy): domain Eukaryota; kingdom Metazoa; phylum Chordata; class Mammalia; order Carnivora; family Felidae; genus Neofelis; species Neofelis nebulosa. Next base: position 101,886,343 of record NC_080789.1, on the reverse strand, counting down.
TTGCAGATGAGGAAGTAAACGCCCAGTAAAGTGACTTGCCACTAGCCACACAGCGAGGGAGAGGAAAAGTCCCTGTTCACCCCTTGCCCTCTGACTCTTGGTCCAGTGCTCTCAGCCAGATACCATCACTGCCTTCCCTTCTGTCTAGTTCAAGCGGAGACTTCCTGCTGGCTCAGCCCTCAAATCCAAAAACAGAGGCATCAGGTTTCACAGGTGGAGGAAGTCTTAGGGCTGGGCACTTTCCCCAGGACTCTCCCAAAGGGAAGACTGCGCTGATGGGCCCCAGAATCTCTGGCTAAGGCCTCTCCAGTTGACTATGAAGCACTGGTTAGAATCCCCTCAGTTGAGACTTCACTGGTAGGAAAGAGCTTTGGGATAGGATGATTTGGCTGGACCAAGCACTCCCTGCTTTTAATTCAGTTAGTCCACAGGTCCAGGCATGTGCTTGGAGACCCAGAAAATGGCTCTGCAAACCAGGCCACGCCCTCTCACCGGAGGCTTTTATGCCCACATTCACGCACCATGGGAACTTGCCTCTTATCTTTTCAGCTTCCTGTAACATAATCATTAATTATCTGCATGAAATGGCTTCTCCCATACTACAAAGCCTTTGTTGATTTAGGAAAAAAACAGGTCTCTTTTTGCTTCCCTAAATTCTTCTGTCCTCCTAAGTTTTCAACCTCTCTCCCTTTCTGTGAAACTGAATTACCTGCTATAATTTGCATGGAAAACTTAATGCGTCCTCAACTATGGGCCTTGAACAAGCTGCCCCCACCTCCTTGAAGTCATTCACGGAGAATGGAGACTCTTGCTCAAAGCAAAGGCCACAGACACTTAGGAACTGCCCTTGGGGCAAGCAAACAGTGAGATCAAATCACCTTGATTTGAATGAAAAGCTGCATATATTTAATCACAGAATCTCAGAAACTGAAGAAGCTTCAGCGTCAGAGTCTCCACCTGCTTAGTACCGGGACTTGAGAAAGTGCTTAAAAGTCTCTGGCCCTCACCTGCCCCAAAGTCCCAAAGTATCAGCCATTTGTGCACATGATTCTGTGTGTGGGTGTGCTTCACTTCTGTATGCATTTCTAAATCTTGAGCCAATATTAAAAATTCAGGATCTTTTATGCTAAAAGATATGGATTTCTGGCATCACTTGGAAAACTGGCTCATCTTACATCACAGGGCCACATTCTCATAAAGGAAAAATCAGCTGGAAAGGATGGTGTGCTCTAGATAGGTGTGATCCCTCCCACTTTCCAGTCCCTTCCACATGGTATCACCTCTCCAACAATAAAGCCCCAATCCAGTTGCCATTTTTTGCCATACCAAGTGCCTTGTCATTGTGTATAGAGTATAGAAACATTTCTTTGTAGTCATTTCTCTATCAAAGTGAAAAAAATAAGATACACCAAGAAAGCTGAGTTTCAAGAAAACAAGAAACCATATCTCTTTGTGGATGCTAAGAAATATTCCTCTGCATTTGGCTAGCTGGCTGGGACCCCAGTCATCTGAAGGCTTGACTAGGGCTGGAGAGTCTGCTTCCCAGATGGCTCACCCACAAGGCTGGTAAGTTGGTGCTGTTTGCTGTCAGGAGGTCCTAGTGCCTGGATGTGTTAACCTCTCCATAGGGATGTTTAAATGTACTCATGGTATTGTGATTGGCTTCTGCCAGTGCAAGTGATCCAAGAGAAAGCAAAATGAAAGACACACTGTCTTTTATGACCTAACATCGGGAGTCCAACTTTGTTATTTCCACAATATTTTCCACAGGTCAGCCCTTTTTAGTGTTGGAGTAGATATATCAGGGGTGTGAATACTGGGGCAAGACTCATAGGAGTCTATCTTGGAAGCTGGATACCACATAATTCTATGATGTTTATGAGAGGCAACCTAAAATTAAGCACATGGAAATATTTGAAGTTGGGATGGCTGTATTAATATCAGACAAAATGGACTTTTGAAAAAAAAATGTACTATTACAGATAGAGAATGAGATTAAATAATGATAAAAAGTTCAATTTATTAAGAAGATATGATTATCACTAACCTAATAAAATAATAAAATAGGCCCACGATATATAAAACAAAAAATTCATAGAACTCAGGGAGGGATTGGGGGCACCTGGTGGCTCAGTTGACTACGCTTCCGACTCTTGATCTCAGCTCAGGTCTTGATCTCAGGGTTGTGAGTTCAAGTCCCACATTGGACTCCATGCTGGGCGTTAAGCCTACTTTAAAAAAATTGGTTTAGAACTCAGGAAGAGACTGACAAACTCACCATCATGGGGGAGATGACAACATACCTCTCTCTATTACTGTTAGATCAAAGAGACAGAAAAAAAGAAAAGAAGAAATTTGAACAATACAACTAATAAGTTTGATTGGACATATATAGAATTCTATACCCAACAACTAGAGAGGATACACTTAGAACATTTGTAAAAATTTACCAAGTACTAAACCACAAAACAGGTCTCAAAAAATTTCAAGGAATCAATATTAAGATGTTTCTCATATAACACAATTAATTGGAAGTAAATTAAAAAATCTAATTATTTTTTAATTTCCATATGCCTGGAAAAATTTAAGCATACTACTAACTCATGGGTCAGTAAGTCATGCTGCACCCCATGATAATTCATTTTTTAATTATTGTTATTAGTTTAATACAAAAGTTGCACTGGTTCATATGCTTAGGAGCAAGCTTTCTTACCATCAGAGAAAAAGTCTTTAAAAATCTTTGTAAAAGCTGAAAATGTTTCATAACTGACATCCTTTCATGCAAATGGCTGCTGGTTTAGTGACTTCAAGAATTGGTATTTTTTCCACTATTTTAAGGTATCTAGAGAAGCTAAAAATGTGTATCAAGAAACAATGAATCTTATCCCAAGGTAAAAAAATATATATTAATATATTCAATAATATTCATAGTATTATAATATTTTATTATTAATATTTATAATATTAGTATTATTTAAACTATTGATAATATTGATAAATATTGATAATATTTAAAATATGTTAGATCATATTTTTAGGTTTAATGAAACTAGTCACTATTGGAAACAAATGCCCTCGAGGACCTATTTCTCAGTGCAAGGCATAAATAAATCCCAGCGGTCAAGGCTATGAATATAATCACTTCTCTACAGAGAAGTGACTTACTATAGTACCAATAAAGAGATAGTGACCGAAGCTTAATCACATGGGGGACTATGAGGGAAGCTGGGAAATATCATCTTTAATTATGTTGCCAGGTGAAAGTTGACATTCTGTTCAAGAACTACCAAATAACTATTAGAGAATCATCGGCAGACTCTTCCATGAAGAAAATTATCCCTAATTCAGGACTATGAGTCCAACATGACCTTAATGACAAAACCAAATATGAGAAATGAAAAGTGAGAAAAAAAATCACTGGTCAGACTACTCATGAACATAGAGTAAAAAGTAAATGTAAAAAGTCCTAAAAAAAATATTAGCAACCGAGTCCAACAGTATGTAAAAAAGATAATATATTATGACCAAGTTTTATTTATTCCAGAAATTTAGGAGTGGTTTAGCATTAGAAAATCTATTATTATAGATTATGAAACACCACACTAGCAAATTAAAGGGTAAAAATAGGAATGGCTGCACCAATTTACACTTCCACCAACAGGATACAAGTGTTTCCTATTCTCCACTTTCTGGCCAACACCTGATATCTCTTATCTTTTTGGTAGTAAGCCATTCTAACAGATGTAAGGTGATATCTCATTGTGGTTTTGATTTGCGTTTCCCTGATGAATCATGACGTTGAACATCTTTTTATGTACCTATTTGCAATTTGTAGGTCTTCTTTGGAAAAATATCTATTCAGACATTTTGGTGGGAATGTAAACTGGTGGAAGGTTCCTCAAAAAAAGAAAAATAGAACTGACATATGGTCCAGCAATTCCACTTCTGGACAGTCCAGAGAAAATAAAAACACCGACTTGGAAAGATATATGCACTTTCATGTTCATTGCAGAATTATTTACAATAGCCAAGATATGGAAACAACCTAAGTGTCCATCAGTGAATAAATGGAGAAAGAAAATGTTTATTTCAGGAATATTATTCAGCCCTTTAAAAATAAAATCATACCATTCGCAACAATATGGATGGATCTTGAGGGCATTAAGCTAAATGAAATAAGTCAGAGAACAACAAATAAATACTGTATGATCTCACTTATATGTGGAGTCTAAAAAAAAAATAGCTCAGAGAAAGCAAATTGGTGGTTACCAGAAGCAGGGAGTGTGTGTGTGTGGGGGGGGGGGGGGGAGTCAAATGGGTGACAATGATCAAAAAGCACAAATTTCCAGTTATAATAAATCATGGGTATGTAATGTACAACATGGTGACTATAGTTAATAATACTACATTTCATATTTGAAAGTTGCCAAGAGCGTAAATCTTAGAAGTTCCTATCACAAGAAAAAAAAATTGGGGCGCCTGGGTGACTCAGTTGGTTAAGCATCTGACTTCGGCTTAGATCATGATCTCACAGTTTGTGAGTTCAAGCCCCGCATCAGGCTCTGTGCTGACATCTCAGAGCCTGGAGCCTGCTTCAGATTCTGTGTCTCTCTCTCAGCCCCTCCCCTGCTCATGCTCTGTGTTTCTCAATAATAAATAAACATTAAAAAAAAAAAAAAAGAAAAGAAATTTGTTAACTATGTATGGTGACTAATGTTAACTAGGCTTTTGGTGGTGATTATTTTGCAATTCATATATATATCAAATCATTTATGTTGTACACCTGAAACTAATATAATGTCAATTATACCTCAATATAAAATAATTAATTAATTAATCTTAGCATCTCATTTGATGCAGAAAAAGCATTTAATTGACAAATTTACTCAGCAAACTGGGAATAGAATAAAATACTTTAAGTTAACTAAGATTAACAAAAACCTCATCATTCTAACGCGAATGTATAAGAAATGTAAAATCATTCCCATTAAAATAACGAGATAGAATGCCCACTCTTACCATATCTGTTTAAACTACTTGGAAACCCTGGCCAATGCAACAAAACAAGGAAAATAAATTCAAGTCATAAAGAATGAAGTCTTTAAAGAAACAAGCTTATCATTAATCACATATAATTGTCTCAAAAATATCTACAAACAAAATATTACAAATCAATGGAAATCTTTTGCAAGGCAACCAAATATAAGATCAATGTTTTAAAATCTACTTCATTTACATACACTAGCAAAAGAAAATACAATTGTAAAAAAAAAGAAACTTATTTAATGTAATTCAGGACTATAAGAACATAATAACAGATTGAACAAAAGATGTTCAATACATGTAAGGAAAAAAATAACAAAATATTATTAGAAGACATTAATTAAGACCTAAATAATTTGAGAGTTATGTTATGAATATTTAGATTCAATATCACAACAACATTAGTTCTCCCCAATTTATATGTAGACCAAATACAATGCCAATCAAAATCTCAACAAACTTTTTAAGGACTTCAACAAGCTGATCTATCTATCAATTGATCAATTGATAGATGGATAGATAAGAGTGCTATTGGCCAAAAATAGACAATATACTCCTTAAGAATGGGATGGGAGGACTTACCCTACAAGATATCAAGACTTATTATAAATCTATTGCATTTTAGACTGAATGGTATTAGTGCAGGTTTAGACAAATTGATCAGAGGACTTGGATTAAGAGCCAAGAAACAGACCCACAGATATACAGAAATTTTATATATGACAAAGTTGACATCATAGATCAACTGGGTAAAGTTGGACTGTTCAATAAATAATATTGGAATAATCAGTTATGCATATGGGAAAGAAAATGAAATTCGATCCCTAGCTCACACCATACTCAATAATCATTCACAGTGGATTAGGAGATTAAATATGAAAGGTGAGGGGTGCCTGGGTGGCTTAGTCAGAAAGTGTCTGACTTCAGCTCAGGTCATGATCTCTCTGTTCATGAGTTTGAGCCCCCACATCGGGCTCTGTGCTGACAGCTCGGAGCCTGTAGCCTGCTTCGGATTCTGTCTCCCTCTCTCTCTGCCCCTCCCCTGCTCATGCTCTGTTTCTCTCTTAGAAATAAATACACATTAAAAAAAATTTTTTTAATATGAAAGGTGAAACTTTAAAATTTTGGGAAGAAAATATCTTTGTGATCACAGAGTAGATTTATTAAGCAAGTAAAAATACTAATCATAAGACAATTAATGTATTTAGCTACATTAAAATGTAAAATTTTTGTTTATCAAAAAACAAGATATAAGCTGGGAGAACATATCCATAAAACATATAACCAATATGGAACTATTACCCAGAATATATAAAGACCTTCTACAAATCATTAAGATAAATAATGCAATTGTGTAATAGCCAAAAGATAAGCATAGGTGTTTCTGGGGTTTTTTCTCTTTTTTTTTTTAGTGTTTATTTATTTCTGAGAGAGAGAGAAAGACAGAGCATGAGCAGGGGAAGGGCAGAGAGAGAGGGAGACACAGAATTCGAAGCAAGCTCCAGGCTCTGAGCTGTCAGCACAGAGCCTGACGCAGGGCTCGAATCCACGAACTGTGAGCCAAAGTTGAAACTTAACCAAATGAGCCACCCAGGTGCCCCAAGCATAGGTGTTTCAAAGACAAGAAAACCCACCTAGTAAATGAGAATATGGAAAGAAGCTCAATTTTATTAATAATCAAGGAAATTAACTAAGTCCACAATAAAATACCATTTTACATGAACGGGTTTAGCAAAAAATTTAAGTCTGCTACTGCCAAGTGGTTGTTAGAATGTAAACCAATGTGAACTCGTACATACTGCTTATAGGATTATAAGTTGATGTGATCACTCCGAACACCATTTTATTTGATGAAAAGCAATATTATCTAGAACAGCAAAATATCTGCATACAATATGACTCTATTTTCATAAGGTTCAAAAATAAGCAAAAGTAAATACTCTGTGGATATACACATATGTATATGAAGCTGCTCTTAAAAACAAGGAAATAATAAACACAAAATTCAAGATAGTGGGAGGCCGGCCAACAGAGCAGGGAAGGAGGCATGGAGGCAGATGCAACCATGTGATCACGTTCTAATTCTTAGATAAGCTAATGTGTTCAAAGATGTTCATTTTGTAAATTTGCTTCATCGCATGCATTTTACATTTATTTTTTATGCATGAAATTTTAAAACAAAACAAAAACCGCCCTCAAAGAGAACCGCCACCACTTTCCTAAGGAACGGATAAGCCTTGTTACAGAGGGTGGAAGACTTAAGTTCTTGAAGCAAAAATTTCCAGCCAAATTTGACCTGGGCTGCTAGATTGGGCTTGAAGCCTGGGCTGGCAAGACACGAAGGTGAATCAAACCAAGGGTGGAGGGTCGGTCTGTACCCTGGGAAGTAGCAAAGTCTCCTGCCTGGTACCTGCCTGGTGTCACACAGCCCACTAATGGAAACTCAGGGTTCAGGGACCCACTGGCGGTGTGTGAGGAGCCGGGAGGGAAGACGTGAGGACTGATGTGTAGCACCAAGGCTGTCCAGCCAGGCAAGGCTTGGGGCTGCAGCCAGCTCTGGAATGCATTCCAAGACTGATCACAATCTGATTCCTGTTGGAGCAAAGGAACAGGGCCCAGACAGAGCCACCACACAGGTCGAGCTGAGCCTCAGGCAGGAACCAACTAGAATGTCCATCATCTTTGGAGATCAGGGTTCCTGGAAAATACAGGAGCCAGGGACTAGACCTGGAGAAAAAAAGGATGAGAGGAAGAAAACCTCACTTTAGGATGGTCGTGAATGTTGTATCCCCTGCACCAGGCAAGAGTACTCCCTGGCCCCTGCGACTCTCTTCCCATCCCACCCTATGAGCCTAAGGCTGACGGCACCATCTCATCTGTCTTACAATGCTGTTTGAGGGCCCTGGACACATGGGCGCTTCCCCAGTTACTGGTCAATGCCTCTAATGCCATCAGTTTCTTAGTTAAAGTTTTCTCCCTCCTTCTATGTTCTTACAGTACCAATGCTGCTTGTAACTGTCCTGTCTCCATCACATGTGGTGATATGGTGATATAATTAAAAATACATACTTCATCTTAGTCCCAGCTCCTGGCAAGATCCTAAAAGCCTTCTAATTTCCTGAGTGAGGGGGTGATACAATTATAATATTGTTATAATATTTGGTCTTGATCCTTTTGTCATATTTGGTCTTGGTCCTTGGTTCCTGACACCAGAACTTCTATTTTATTCCATTGGTCTATGTGTCTGTTTTTGTGCCAATACCATGCTGTCTTGATGATTACAGCTTTGTAGTAGAGGCTAAAGTCTGGGATTGTGGTGCCTCCTGCTTTGGTCTTCTTCTTCAAAATTACTTTGGCTATTTGGGGCCTTTTGTGGTTCCATATGAATTTTAGAATTGCTTGTTCTAGTTTCGAGAAGAATGCTGGTGCAATTTTGATTGGGATTGCATTGAATGTGTAGATAGCTTTGGGTAGTATTGACATTTTGACAATATTTATTCTTCCAATCTATGAGCAGGGAATGTCTTTCCATTTCTTTATATCTTCTTCAATTACCTTCATAAGCTTTCTATAGTTTTCAGCATACAGATCTTTTACATCTTTGGTTAGATTTATTCCTAGGTATTTTATGCTTCTTGGTGCAATTGTGAATGGGATCAGTTTCTTTATTTGTCTTTCTGTTGCTTCATTGTTAGTGTATAAGAATGCAACTGATTTCTGTACATTGATTTTGTATCCTGCAACTTTGCTGAATTCATGTATCAGTTCTAGCAGACTTTTGGTGGAGTCTATCGGATTTTCCATGTATAATATCATGTCATCTGCAAAAAGCGAAAGCTTGACTTCATCTTTGCCAATTTTGATGCCTTTGATTTCCTTTTGTTGTCTGATTGCTGATGCTAGAACTTCCAACACTATGTTAAACAACAGCGGTGAGAGTGGACATCCCTGTCGTGTTCCTGATCTCAGGGAAAAAGCTCTCAGTTTTTCCCCATTGAGGATGATGTTAGCTGTGGGCTTTTCATAAATGGCTTTTATGATGTTTAAGTATGTTCCTTCTATCCTGACTTTTATAAAAGAAAAGATAAGAACCATATGATCCTGTCAATCAATGCAGAAAAGGCCTTTGACAAAATCCAGCACCCTTTCTTAATAAAAATCCTGACACCAGAACTTCTAAGATCGGTGGATTCTCCAGAGTGATAACGGCGCCTTTTTGTATGCTAATGAGGTGACCGGTGGCTGGGTCCCTACAGAGCTTCAGGCTGGGGGCTGGTTACATACAGAAAGACCCAGGCATGATCAGAGGGTTAGGACTTTCAGTCCCACTCCACACCCCTAGGGAGTGGAGAGGGGTCTGAGACTGAGCTAACCACCAATACCCAGTGATTTAATCAGTCGTGCTGTGTAATGGAATTTCCATGAGAACCCTCAACAGTTGAAGCGAGAGAACTTTCAGATTGGAGAACATATCAGGCGTGGAAACTCTATCGTACCTTGCCCTACGCATCTCCTCCATTTGGCTTTCCTGAGTTATATATAATAAATTGGTACATGCAAGGAAAGTGTTTTTCTATGAAGCATGAATTCTGTGATGCATTCTAGCAAATTATCAAGCCAGAGGGCAAGACTGGTCATGGAAACCTCCAGTTTATAGCCTTTTGGTCAGAAGTACAGGAAGCCTGAGACTTGCAATTGGCATCTGAAGTAGGGTCATTTTTGTGAGGCTGAGTCCTTGAGCTTGTGAGATCTCTTGCTAACTCCAGGTAGATTGTGTCACAATCAAATTAAATTGTAGGACCCTCAGCTGGTATCAGAGAATTGGTTAGCAGGGGGAAAAAAACCCCACCTACTGGTGTCAGAAGTGTTCTGTGGGTAGAAACAGATCCTAGTATATGTTCTACTTCATTTTATGATTATATATATGTCCACAGATTGTACTCCCTTTGCTGGGCTATCAGCATTTAAAATTTTTATTTATTTATTTATTTAAAAGTTTAGCCCTTCCTTTTTTTAATTTTTTAAAACGTTTATTCATTTTTGAGAGACAGAGACAGAGCGTGAGTGGGGGAGGGGCAGAGAGAGAGGGAGACACAGAATCTGAAGAAGGCTTCAGGCTCTGAGCTATCAGCACAGAGCCTGATGCGGGGCTTGAACCCATGAACTGTGACCCGAGCCAAAGTCGGATGCTTAACCAACTGAGCCACCCAGGTACCCCTGGGCTATCAGCATTTTAAGGTTGTGTTGTATCTAGCTTCTTCATATTCCCTGTCAGCTTACTTAGAAACTTATGCATAAATATACCAATAAATATTGACAAGTTTTAACTAAGCATTTTAAATCTGGGGAAGAAGAAAGATACTTTAAACTAGTACTTTCAAAAAAAAATAATAAAATAAACCATTATTTTCAGCCTCTAACCTTTAGTATAAATTCGTTTTCAGGGTTTTTTTAAGATAGATTTTGATAATTTGAGAGAAAGTTAAGGGGAAAAGATTTAATGAAGAGGTTTCCTGGGCAGCGTTGGCAGCCTGGCTGGCTAGTCAGTTAAGCGTCTGACTCAATTTTGGCTCAGGTCATGATCCCATGGTCATGTGAGCCTAAAGCCTGCTTAAGGTTCTCTCTCTCCATCTCTCTCTACCCCTCCCCAGCTTGCACTCATTCTCACTCTCTCGAAAAAAAAAAAAAAGGAAAAAAAAATTTTTCTTGAAGCAAAAGGGGAAAACACTATGTGTCCATTCAGAGCAATGATTATTTTTTTATTATGATTCATTCATACCCTAAGAGACTGTGGAGACCTTAAAAATAACTAGATCTCGGGGCGCCTGGGTGGTGCAGTCGGTTAAGCGTCCGACTTCAGCCAGGTCACGATCTCACGGTCTGTGAGTTCGAGCCCCGCGTCAGGCTCTGGGCTGATGGCTCAGAGCCTGGAGCCTGTTTCCGATTCTGTGTCTCCCTCTCTCTCTCTGCCCCTCCCCCGTTCATGCTCTGTCTCTCTCTGTCCCAAAAAATAAAATAAACGTTGAAAAAAAAAAAATTTAAAAAATAAAAAAAAAAAAAAATAACTAGATCTCTATAGACTGACATGGAAAGCTATCAGACATATTAAGTTAAAAAAAAAAACTTGCAAAACATTTACAACATGACTCTATTTTTATTCAAAAATAAAACAAAACAAAAATGATATGCTTCTATTTAAAGCAATAAAACTATTCTGTGTGATACTGCAATGGTGGATACAGGTTATTATAAGTTTGTCCAAACCTGTAAAATGTGCACACAAAGAATGAACCCTGCTGTAAATTATGGACTCTGGGTGATAACGATGGGTCAACATGGGTTCTTCAGTGGTAACAAATGCACCACCTTGTTGGGATATGTTGATACTCCTATGTGGGGACAGGAAATATATGGGAAATCTCTTACCTTCTGCCCAATTTTGCTGTGAACCTAAAGCTGCTTTAAAAAGTAACATCTAGGGGCACCTGGGTGGCTCAGTCGGTTAAGCATCCAACTTCAGCTCAGGTCATGATCTCAAGGCTTGTGAGTTCGAGCCCCGCATCGGTCTCTGTGCTGACAGCTCAGAGCCTGGAGCCTCTTCAGATTCTGTGTCTTTCTCTCTCTCTGCCCCTCCCCCACTCACACTCTGTCTCTCTCTCTCTCAAAAATAAATAAACATTAAAAAATAATTAAAAAATAAAATAAAAAGTAACATCTAATAAAAAAATATTTAAAGAAAAAGCCGGAAAAATATAAAAAATTATATGCATCTGCACTGTGCAAAAGTTCTAAAAGATGCAAACAAAATTGTAAACAGTGATTACCTCTAAGGCCGCATTTATCAAACTCTGACATGCACACAAATTATTAGGACATTGTTAAAAGTGTTTAAAGTTCCTATTGTGATTCAGTAGATCTGTAGTGACGCCCAAGCTCCCAGGCAGTGATAAGGTGGCTTGCAAGAGGGGATTGTTACATTTTCGGGAATTTGGTGACTCAATTATTAAATACAACCATTATTTAAAATTAAATTATATATAAGCTTATAATTAAATGATTTTTTTTCCAACGTTTTTTATTTATTTTTGGGACAGAGAGAGACAGAGCATGATCGGGGGAGGGGCAGAGAGAGAGGGAGACACAGAATCGGAAACAGGCTCCAGGCTCCGAGCCATCAGCCCAGAGCCTGACGCGGGGCTCGAACTCACTGACCGCAAGATCGTGACCTGGCTGAAGTCGGACACTCAACCGACTGCGCCACCCAGGCACCCCTAATTAAATGATATTTAACACAGAGACAATAACTACTCAAAACTCATTTCCTAATTATTTTGTATTTTATTATTATCTGTGCTCTTGAGGTTATACAGACAGACTAGTGTATCTGCATGGTGGATGTGCTATACCATCTACTCTGGGCTACTCTGCCCAATTTTGCATCCAGTGACATCACATTGTGATTCGGTGACATCACATTGTAATTCAGTGACATCACATTGGCAGCATGAAAATGTAGCCATATGTAGCCACGGTGAGAATATTTACACCATGTTAATCAGCTACAGATCACGGCTTTATTTCCAGAGTCACATGTAAAACATTTACTAGCATCTCCCAGGCAGACCGCACCAGTCTAGGGCTTGGAATTGACGTGGGGAGAAGTTTCAAGAGCAAGAGAGGGGAACCTGCAGAAGAGGGAGACCGTGAACATTGGATACAAATTTTGGCACACTCAGGTTTCCTGCATTCCTAGCCTGCTAGTGGCATGGAGTGCTTAGTAAGGGTTTGCCAGACAAAGGAACGAATGAATGCCATGAAGAAAAGTTTACGCTGGAAAACACAGGATGACCCCCTTCACTTCTCACAGGGCTGGGGATGAATGAGTTGGGTGTGTGCTCCTGGGGGCCCCTGGCAGGAGAGGCCCAGCACCGGCCCTCTTGCTCCCCTCCCACCTCAACGTTTCCTGTATGATTTTAGTTCCCGTATCTGGGAGCCAGTATTTACTTAACTCTGCCTCCAGAGTTCAGCAATAACTATTCTGCAAGGAAAGGCCAAGGCTGCTCAAAGTTCTGGCCAAGTAAACACACAGCCAGGCCTGGATGCAGACAGCGGGCGCCGCAGCGGACTCCGGCAGCTGGTCTGGAAAAGGCTGGGCCCACACCCCGATCCCTTCTGCCGGCCCACCCACCACCACCCCTGCTCCTGCCCCTCCCCTGCCACCAGAACCCTCTCTCTTATCCCAGCTATCGTTCCTGCCCCTGCCTCTCACTCTGCCGACCACCCTGGACATAGTTCCTGACTAATGGAAACATCTATCCCTCCACCTCCTGCCTGATGGCTCCCTGGTCACCAAAATCTCCAGAACGGAGGTCGGAGCAGTGGCCTGACTGGCTTGCTGGGCCATTTGAGTGGACCGAGGCCAAGCACCCCCACCCCGTCAGCCTCCAAGGCCCAGATCGATTTGCATTCTCTGGACCCTGGAGGAGGCAGTTCTGCTTCTGTGCAGTCAGAGCAGTTCATCCTGCACTCCCTGCTCCCCATCCAGCAAACATGCTGAGCCCCAACTGTGCCCTGGCATCATTGCAGGCGATGGAGATCCGGAGTGCCAGACGATCCACTCAAAGAGCTTATACTCAGTGGCGAGAGGAAGTCAATGAAAAGTGCCATGGGCTAAACCATCTGTGTGCTTCTGACACTCACATGTCGAAACCCTAAGCCCCACTGTGATGTGCATTTGGCAGAGGGCCTTTGAAAGGTGGTTAGGCTTCGGGTAGGCCATAGGGTGGGGCCCCCAAGATGAGATAGTGGCCTTATAAGAAGAGGAGGAGACAGGAGATCTCTACGTTTGTGTGAATACCAAGGAAGCCCATGTGAGGATAGAAGGCAAACCAGGAAGACAGTCCTCCCCCAGATCTCACTCTGCCGGCACCTGAAACAAATGTAAGTTGGTAATAAATGCCAGGAAGCAAGTGCAGTAGGGTAAGGCAGGCAGCAAGTGATAGGGAGAGTGATATTTATGGAGGGTAGTGAGGAGGTCCTCTCCGAGAAGGTGATGTGAGAGCAGAGGGCTGGATGACGGAAAAGCCATGGGCTATCCAGGGGAAAATATTCAAGGCAAAGAGAGCTGCACACAAATTCCCTGAGGTGGAAACATGCCAGTGGTGCTCATGGCAGCCCCATGTGAAGTGAACAAGGGGCAAGACCCGGGGGCCCCATTACCTGGGGTTTTGTGGGCCAATTAAAGGAATGTGAGGTTTACTCTGGAACCATTGGAAACTTCTGAGCAGAGAAGTGACACAAACTGATTTATGTTCTAAGAAGGTCCTTCTGGGTGCTCTGTTGAGAACAGACTATGGGTAAGAGGGTGAGAGGGTAAAAAAGCGTAGAAACCTGCTAGGGAGCTCACAGTGGTAGCTTAGACCAGGATAGTAGGAGTGCAAGCGTGGATTCTGGTTATTTTATCTTTTCTTTCTTTCTTTCTTTCTTTTTTTTAAGAGAGAGAGAGCAAGCAGGGAAGGGGCAGAGAGAGAGAAAGGGAACAGAGGATCTTCAGGCTCTGTGCTGACAGCAGAGAGCCCGATGTGGGGCTCGAACTCACAAACCATGAGGTCATGGCCTGAGCCGAAGTGAGATGCTCAACTGACTGAGCCACTCAGGCTCCCAGTGATTCTGGTTATATTTTGAAAATAGGTCTGACAAGATGTGCTGATGAATTCCTTGCAGGGTATGATAGAAAGAGAAGGGTTGAGGGTCACCCTGACGTTCATGACCTAAGTGGCTCAAGTCGGCATTATATCATGCCCTGAAGGCAGCAACTGTATGTTATTCTTCCTTGCTGGATCCTCTGGGATATAGAGTGGGTATGATGCATGGCCCACGATAAGGGAGAGAGGAAGGGAGCCAGGAAGAGAGGGAGACATGAGGGAATGGGTAGGTGGAGGAAGAGTATTTATGCCATTGATATCCCTAAAGTCTTGCCTGGTGATCGACTCTTCCCAGGATGACCTGAAGATGTCTGGCAGTTTATTTATTTATTTTGAGAGAGTGGAGGAGGGGCAGAGAGAGAAGGAGAGAGAATTTCAAGCAGGCTCCAGGCTGTCAGCTCAGAGCCTGACACAGGGCTTGAACTCACAAACCATGAGATTGTGACCTGAGCCAAGATCAAGAGTTGAACTTGAACCTAGTGAGCCACCCAGGCACCCTTCCAGGGAATTCTTATATCCACCTGCCCTTCCCAGCCCAACACCCATCCTTAAACAAAAGCAATGCACTGGCAACTAGCCTGTTGAGAACTGGTTTACCATTTTGACTTCACCATCAGGTTCACCTTCACACGGTTAGGCTATGGATCTAACTGCTGTAACAGGCAATCCAAATAACTGTGATATAAACAAGATAGAAAGCATTTCTCCCTCGTGCACTACTCTGTACATAGTAGTCCAGGCTGCTACAACTCCTCATGGTGGAGACCCGGCACTGTCTATGTTTGCTCTGCCATCCCCGGGGTGGGGGTGGGGGACAGGCCATATCTCATGGCCTCAGACAGTTGGTCACCACATCCGGGCTCTGGACAGCCAGGAAGAGGAAGGAAAGAGCTGGGTGGGGGAGGGCTGTAGAAGCTAGAGTCCTGCTCTTTAAGGACATGCCCAGAAGCTGCACCTACCACTTCTGTGCACATCCATTGGCCAGAACTTGGCTGTGGGGCCAAAGGGATCTGGGAAAGATCCCTTATTCTGGGAAGTCATGTTTCCAACCCAAATCTAATGACTATGGAAGAAGGGAAGGAGAATGTGGGGACAAGTCACAGTTCTGACGCGTGGGTATCCAAAGCAGTTCCATCTGACCTACACGTCGAGCCCCTGCTCCCTGCGTGAGCCTCCTTGGATAGAGCCCAGCTCAATTCTTTTCATCTGATGTACAGAATTTTTCAACATATGGAGTGTGGTCACCTGTAAAACTGTACTCAATCTTTACCACACCCTGTGAGGTGGGTTGTTTTATCTGACTTTACCCCAAAGAGAACCGGACTTAGAAGGGCAGAAATACTTGCACCAGGTCACAGGCTGATGAACATCCCAGATTTGAGCTCAGACCTTCTCTCCAGATTCCTGGTCCTCCCTCTTCACTAACAGGGCACTTAATGGATAATTACTGTGATGTGCAGGAGAGGTGAGCCCTACCACTAATACCCCCACCACTAGAATTTTCCAGGAAGGGCACCTGCTAAAGATTCATGTGACATGATAGAACACAGACAATGGTACCATTCTTATTGAAGAGGAAAAATCCACCCACCTCCGCACATCCGTGCATGTGACACAGAGGCAGAGGAGGCAGAACTGAGCAGGCAGGACATCCCCAGTGCAGACAGCCTCCTTGTCTACAGCAGCATCTGGGATTTTTGGCCAGTGGCTTGTGTTACACAGTTGTTGAATACTTTTCATATCATTCCTCGTGAAATCTGTTCTTGGTCTGTCCCGAAGTGTTCTGTCATCTTGGAGAGATTTCTCAGCTTCAAGTGACTCTTCTGTGAAAGAGAAAGAGCCTATCGTACCCCTCCCAGCCACCCCCATTCGGTGAGGAGCCAGCTCTGAAGACATTGGTACAACCAGGAGAGGTGACAGCCAAGTTTCTCCCTGGGCTTCTCTGGGACACCACCTAAGCCCATGGGATCTTCTGCCCCAGCATGTTCCCTCCCATGCCCAAAGCCTGTCCACCCCCATTTCTACTCCTGAAACTTCAGCTCCTCACCCACCAGCCTGCAGATCCAGCCCACTCCTGCAAACTTGGAAGAACTGGCAGAAATCAAAGGCCTTAGAATATCAGAGCAGAAAGGCCTTCAGAGCCCATCTAATCCAGGGGCCACAGTGGCCCTGAGTGGCAGAACCTTGATGAGCACACATGATGTGTGGGACGCTGCCAAAGGCTCTCTGCACATTGCTTTACTTCACTCCGAAGCCACAGCCTGGCTTTGATGCCAGCTCAGTTACCTAGAGCTGTATGGCCTCTGATAAACTAGGCAACCTCTCTGTGCCTCCACGTTCTCATCAGCAAAATTGAGATGATAACGAGAGCTCTACCTAGTAGGGTCGTGATGATGACCTGAGTTACTACAGTTGATTCTTGGCATCCAGGGAAGTGATGTTCTATAAAGTTGCTGCACAGCGAATTAGCAAATATTAAACCGTTGTCCCTGGGGAAGTAGAGGATGGTTAGTTTCCTGCAAGCAGTCACGCTTTCATTTGACGTCTAGTGTTGATTCATTCACATGAACTCACAGCCTACAGTTCTACGACTCATGCCCAGATGAAGCTTATCTAACACATCTTTCTTCATAAGGTGCATTACAGACTTCTTGAACGTATAAGCACTGTTCTTTGTTTATTGAAGGATAACTGGTATACAATGCTATATCAGTTTCAGGGTGCTACATATAAATTTGACAATTCTATACGTTACTCAAGGCTCACCACGAGAAGCGTAGTCACCATCTGTCATCATACTTACGACAATATTCTTGACGATATTCCCTATGCTGGACTTTTCACCTCTTCAACATTCATTTTATAACTGCAAGTTTGTACCTTTTAATCCTTTTATCTATTTCATCTGTCTCCCCATCCCCCTCCCCTTTGGCAGCCACCACTTTGTATTTGAGAGTCTCATTGGTTTGCTTGTTTGTTTGTTTGTTCATTTGTTTTGTTTAGATTCCACATATAAGTGAAATCACGTATTATTTGTCTTTCCTGTCTGACTTATTTCACCTAGCATAACACCCTCTAGGCCCATCCATATTGTCACATATGGCAAGATGTCATTTTTATGGCTGAGAAATATTCCATTGTGTGTGTGTATATATATATATATATATATATATATATACACACACACACACACATATATATATATATCACCTCTTCTTTACCCGTTCATTTGTCGATGGACGTTTGGGTTGCTTCCGTATCTTGGCTATTTTAAGCAATGCTACAATAAACATAGGGGTGTGTATATCCTTTGGAATTAGTGTTTTCATTCTCTTTAGGTAAATACCCAGTAGTGGAATCACTGGATCATGTGGTATTTCTTTTTTTAATTTTTTGAGGAACCTCCTTTCTGTTTTCCACAGTAACTACAAAAATTTACATTTCCACCAACAGTGCACGAGGTTTCCCTTTTCTCCATATCCTTACTAACACTTATTTCTTGTCTTTTTTATTCTAGCCATTCTGACGGGGGTGAGGTGACATCTCATTGTGGTTTTGATTTGCATCACCCTGATGATGAGTGATGTTGAGCATCTTTTCACGTGTCTGTTGGCCATCTGGATGTCATCTTTGGAAAAATGTCTATTTAGGTGCTCTGTCCATTTTTAAATCAAATTGTTTGGGTGGTTTTTTTTTGATGTTGAGTTGTAGAAGTTCTTTTGTGTGTGTGTGGATTTTAACCCCCTTATTGGCTATATCATTTGCAAATATCTTCTCCCATTCGTCAGGTTGCCTTTTTATTTTGTTGATGGTTTCCTTTGCTGTGCAGAAGCTTTTTATTTCAGTGTAGTCCCAGTAGTTTATGTTTGCTTTTGTTTCCTTTGCCTGAAGAGACATGTCTAGGAAAATGCTGCTATGGCTGATGTCAAAGAGATTACTACCTGTGTTTTCTTTTAAGTTTTATGGTTTCAGGTCTGACATTTAGGTCTTTAATTCCTTTTGAGTTTGTTTTTGTGTATGATGTAAGACAGTGGTCTTTTGCATGTAGCTGTCCAGTTTTCCCAACATTGGGGGGCATGTTAAATGGTGAAATCACCAACAAAAAGCACCAAAACAAGAAAAACATGGCACCAAATCGGCCATGAAAAGGGCAGTCTCTGCTGAAACAAGCAGGCAGAGCATTGCCTTGTTTGACCTCAGCTGGCAACACACGTACCAGGCGACTCCAATGTTTCACTGGTCTGCACATGTTCTTGACTGACTGTGAAAACCCCCAGAGTACTGATTTGGGGGTTACAAATAAGTGTTAGTAAGGAGGTGAATTTGCAAACGTGGAATCCACAAATAGTGAGGATAAAGTAAATACCGAAAGCCTTTGAGAATAGCGCCTGGTGTATAGGAAGCGTTTAACAAATAGTGTTATTGTGTACACTTTATAACGCCTGTGAGACCGCTATTGCTATTTCCATTTTATAGACGAGGAGAGCGAATGTCTGAGAGGTTGAAGGACTGAGCCCATGTCACATAGTTGGCCACTGATGCATCAGGACTTGAACCCAGGTATAGACCTGGCCTAACTCTTTTTTTATGCCGCCTAGAGCCCGAGGCTTTTGCTCCTTCCATGTGGCCTCTGCACAGGCACACAGGCACTGGCTGAACATGATACACATGCAAGACAGCCCTCCACCCCCCCCCCCCCGCTCCCCGCTCCCCGCCCCCCGCCCCCCACCACACACAAACAGAATCTCCTGTGTTTACATGAGAGCTTCCTTTCCCAAACCTCCTTAACTCTGAGACGCCTTAGGGAACAAAGAGGTTGCCAATCTTCCTGCCCAGGCCACTGCATTCCTCCCTTCTGGCAGTAGCCTTCCCTTGCCTTTTCTCCTTCTTCTGCCTCAGTATCTCCCACCCCATGCCAAGGCGGCCTGGCAAAAAGGCTTGGGGACAAGTGGCTGATTATGGATCTTCTCAGCTGGCCTTACCCAGACAAGAACAGAAGTCCCAGGAGAAAGGAGAGGAAGACAGGATGGGGAGGAGGTGGAGACTCCTGGGCCCAATGACCCCCACAAGGCTTTCCACAGAGTAGGGAGCAGAGGGGAGGTCGGGCAGGCAGAGGGGCAGGTGTGAGGGGCATGACTGCCCAGCAGGACAGACAATGACCGAAGCCCCAGAGCCCACATCCCAGTCGGTCTTCAGCAAACCAGCGCCCATCTGGACCAGATATGTCACCCTGCCACCTTCCCGGGCCAGGATTCTCTGAGTGGGTTTTAGACCCCCTCTGAAATCTGGGAGGGTGTACGATTCTGCATTGCCATTTACCTGTTACCAGGGGTCAGTAAGCCATGGCCTGCAGGCCAAATCCAGCTGGTGGCCTGTCTGTGTACCACTCATGAGCTAAGAATGGTTTTCACATTCTTAAAGGGTTGAAGACAGTAGGAGAAGGTAGAGGACAGGACACCATATGTCACCCACAAAGCCTAAAATACTTTTTGTAGGAAAAGTTTGCCAGCCCCCAACCAGATTGACGTAGCCATGGAAGCCCTACACCCACCCATCGCTGGCAGGTGGCATTGCGTATGCTATTTAACCTCTAAAAAGCTGTTTCCCCAACCGTGAAGTGAAGGCTATTGCCCTATGCCCCAGGGCTGTGAGAATTCAATCAGGTATAATCCCACTTGGGACAGTGTAGTTAGCTGATGGTGGCCATGGCAGGGGTGATAAAGGCACAGTGTGTGGTGGGAAAATGAGGGAAAGGGTCCCATCCTGACCACGGGACCATTACAGAGATGTTCCAGAGAAGTCAGGAAAACTGAAGCAATGGGGGAGTGACTCATCTGAGGTCAAACAGATATAAATAGGATGTCACAGGGACAGCTTTCCACAGACTCATGAATGTCCTTGGAGCCTCCCTTCACTGCCCCAGTCTGTGTCTCCTCACCCCCTGCCCCTTGCGGCTTTGCCTGTCACCCTTCTCCAGACTTCTGTCTTGGGCCTCCTCTCTCATAGGACTTGGCTGTTTTCAGGAAGCTGGTTAACCTCCTCTGCCATATTTGTTGCCAAGAGCCACAGGGATTTCATATCCTAGGAGCATTTTCATTTAACAAGTAACTCCTAGACCCCCAAATATCCACGGATCTTTATCTCTAATTATGTAATGTCCGCACAGCGACAGGCTTTTGGAGCTATTCTGGAAATCATAGATGGCCACTTCCATGCAAAGCATCCTTTTATTTTCCCACATTCCTTCCAACACTGGGACCAAAATCTGGCCTGCCAGGACCTTGCCTCTCAGATCAACTAAATGTCAAATTCAATGTCACACATTTAGCTCAGACAGACAAATGTAACTCGTCAGACAGACTAATGTAAGCACATGACTTGGCCACAGAGTTCTGTGTAGCTCTGGTCCAGCTGGCCCTCTGAGTCTGCTAGGCTTGGGGTTCACCTCTCACCAGCCCCTGGTGCTTGAAGGAGGCAGCATCTCTCAGGGGTCCCAGGAGGGGGCCCAGACCACTGCCGTATTTTTAGATTGCCAGTACATATATTTTATAAAATGAGGAAGTACCCATACAAGGTTATAAAACTTGAGATCTGTTTCAAATATTTACAATGCAAAATTTACACTCTCAGCCTGAAAGTATAATACAATCTTATGGTGTAAATCTACAAAATCATTTCAGGATATATAACAAATATTGATCCTGAACTCTTACCCAAAATGGCCCAATGGTAAGATAGATGCGAGTTTAGAGTTGAACAGCATGTATCTTTTTTGTGTGCTGTCACTGTGTGTCTCTGTGTCTGATTATCACTTATTGAGAGAGGAGGTCCGTGAAAATGAGACCCAAGCTGAGTGGCGAGGCCTGTCTGGTCTGATTCTCCAGGGAATGGCCAGGTACCTCTCCTAACCCTGGGCCGTGCTAAGTGTCTGATCTGACTCTTACATCAAGCCTGCCTCAGAAGCCGCCAGCTTCTCCTCCTGGGCAAGTGCAAATTCTTTAATTCTGATGCAGAAGAACAGCCATCACCCTGCTCTGCCCTCCCTCCCCTGTCCCTGCTTCTAAGAAAGTCACCAGCTTCATCTCCTCCTAGAGGTCAAAAAATACCTCTTAAGTACAGTACTGGAAAGGGAGAGTAAGTTTACAATGGACAAATGCCACCCTGCCACGTGGTCAACGTCAACACCAACAGTCACAGGTCATGTTGATAGTATATACCCTTGATATGTAATAAATCAACAGTCACAGGTCATGTTGATAGTATGTATTCTTGATATATAATGAAAACGGCACGTTACCTCTGTGATCTTCCTCCCCAAAAGCCCTAACCCCAACCTAATCATGAGAAAATATCAGACAAATTCTAATTGAGGAACATTCTAAATTTTTTTAATGTTTATTTATTTTTGAGAGAGAGGGAGGGGCAGAGAGAGAGAGGGGCACACAGAATCTGAAGCAGGTTCCAGTCTCTGAGCTGTCAGCACAGAGCCTGACATGGGGTTCGAACTCACGAACCGTGAGATCATGACCTGAGCCAAAGTTGAACATGTAACCAACTGAGGCACCCAGACGCCCCTATTTGAGGAACACTCTACAAAATTCCTGACCGTACTCCTCAAAATTGTCAAGGTCATCAAAAACAAGGAAAGTCTAAAAAAATTGTCATAGCCAAATGGAGCCTAAGGAGACATGACAACTGAATGTAATGTGGCATCCTGGAGCAGAAAAGGAACATTAGGTAAAAAAATAAAGAAAGAAATCTAAATAAACTATGTACTTAATGATAATGTATCTATATTGGTTCATTAATAGTGATGTATGTGCCATACTTATGCAGGAGGTCTATAATAGGAGAAACTGGACACAGGTTAACAGGAATTCTCTGTACTATATCTGCACAACAGTTCCATAAATCTAAAAATATTCTAATATTTAATTTTTTTAATGTTCATTTATTTTTTTAAATTTTTTTTAACATTTATTTATTTTTGAGACAGAGAGAGACAGAGCATGAATGGGGGAGGGTCAGAGAGAGAGGGAAACACAGAATCCGAAACAGGCTCCAGGCTCTGAGCTGTCAGCACAGAGCCTGACGTGGGGCTCGAACCCACAAACCATGAGATCATGACCTGAGCCGAAGTCGGACGCTCAACCGACTGAGCCACCCAGGCGCCCCAATGTTCATTTATTTTTGAAAGAGAGAGACAGAGTGCGAGTGGAGGAGGGACAGAGAGAGAAGGACACAGAATCTGAAGCAGGTTCCAGGCTGCGAGCTGTCCGCAAAGAGGCCGACACAGGGCTCGAACCCCCAAACTGTGAGATCATTACCTGAGCTGAAGTTGAACGCTTAACCGACTGAGCCACCCAGGTGCCCCAATCTAAAAATATTGTAAAATAAAAACTCATAAAATAAAAAGATTCATGAGTGAATGTCTCTGTCTCATCCTTACCCATTTCCAAAGTAGAAACTACCAGGCTAACACAGAGGGTAATGCGGCAAGGTGGTTAAGAACATAGGCTGCAGCCTCAGATGCATGAAGTCTGAGGCCTGGCTCTGCACACTCACTGCTGATGTGTCTTTGGGGGAGTTACTGGACCCCTCCATGCTTCAGTTGCCTTCATAACAACAGGCAGGGAGCGATAACAATAGCATCTATTTCATGGATTTGTTGACAAAATTAGTATGTAAAGCTCTTAAACAGAGCCTAAATCAGAAAATATTTGCTGTGACGTTAATATTTTGTGTAGCCAAGAGATAACGTCTGGAAGGAGGGCTGCCCAACATGGGGAGAGCCATGTTGTTACAGACCCTCCCACAGCCCTCAGATCACACCATGAAGAGTTGTCGTTGGGTCCCGAAAAGGATGGCGTCCAGGAAAGGAAGAGGAAGGGGGTGTCTGGAAGACCTCCCATAAGTGACCAAACTCAGGAACCTCCTTGGAATGCGGGGGGGAAGTACAGGGTGTTGCTGTGAGTTCTACAAAGGCATCCTGGCCTCTGTGTTCATGACCCGGGGCACTGGTGAGCACAATGGCCGGAAGAGCTATTCACGGCCCAGCATCTGAGCCGTGCCTCCCTTGGTGCCTGAGAGAGGCTGCTCACCAAGTCCTGCTGAACCAACCCCACCTCCGCCAGGAACACAGCACCCACCCCCCAAATAAACCACTGGGTAACCTGGGCCTCCAGCGCCCCCACCAGCCCGGCCTCAGCAAGGCCATCTGCAGAGTGGCCAGACCAGCACCGGTCTTGGCCTTGGGACAAGCCGGCTTCCTCTGAGCCTACCCCTCAGCATTTATGGAGCCCCATCTGTGAGCAAGTCCCTAGGGGCTCTGGCTTTCCCGACAGGTGGCACAGAGGCCTGTGCCAGACCTGAACTGAAAGTCACAATAGTGGGTGTGAATTCTGCCGTGTCTCTGATTAGCTGGATGGCCTTCAGCAGGACACTCAACTTGTCAGTGCCTCAGCTTTCTCCCTGTCACTGAGAGAAATCTCTCACAGCCTGGGAAAAAGCACAGGAAATCGTGTGGACAAGGGCGCTTGGAGGGCCCCCCAGCACACGGCTTTCTTCCTCATGCAGCACCTGCTGAAAAAGACCTCTGTGATGAGGTTTTGGGGTGACAGTGGGGTTTGCGGGGTCCAGAGCCGATGGCCAAGAAAGGATTCTTGAAGACATCTTTGGTGCAAAAAGGTGATTTTATTAAAGCACGGGGACAGTACCCGCGGGCAGAAAGAGCTGCCCAGGGGACCATGAGGAGAGACTGGTTTTATACTACGGGGTTAGGGGTTAGGAGGCATAAAGTCCAGGGGTAGTTTCCAGGGAGATTTTCATATGCTAAAGAAGATTCCCAGGATAGTGGAGGCCTAGCTATTGTCAGGCTAACGTTGTTTTTCCCTCTAGCAAAGCATTAGCATTCAGACCGTAGGGAATTCCTGGAGAAACTTTTTACTCTGCCAGCCTCAAGTATTTGTCAATGGGCTGCAGATTATAAGGACATTTATTTCTGCCATTTCCTTCTGCCTTCGTTTCCCACATCACTATGGAGGGGTGATAGTGGGGCTCCAGGAGAAGGAGTCTATAGGTTTCTGGAGATTAGGCTATTGAGATTGCCTTTTTCTTGTGATTTACTAAGATATTTGCCAATAGATGGAGACTCAGGTCCTGTGGGACTATGATCTTGATCAGTTAACCATTTGTTTTTCCCCTTTCCTTTTTTTTTTTTGTCCTTGGGCAGCCAGGAATACCACACTTATCTCACCTTGGGGGAGCAAGGGGGTGTGGCCTGTCAATTTGCCCACTGAGGCTTACAGGTGAGGACTAACCCCATTCAAATGATGAGGAACCTGGGCCCAGAGGGCTGAAAGGGATTCCTCCAAAGTTACCTCTAGTGACAGAGGCCATGGTGTTATGCCCAGAATTTGTGATCCCCAAATACCGCCAGGGAGCCGAGTCCGATGTAAAAGCAAAAGAGCCTTTATTCGAGCTAGCTCGAGCTCAATCCCCTACCTGCACCGACACAGCCGTGAGATACCGGGGAGAGTATCAAAAGGACAAAGCGAGTATCAAAAGGACAAAGGTTTTATTGGGGCCTAGGGGCAGTTGGTGAGGTAATGGCTGTGGCCTCAGCCAATTGGCTGGGGAAGGGTCCGAGACTTGTTGGGGGGGGGGGGTTACTCAAGGGGAGGAGGCGTGGTCAAGGTGAAGGACACAGAACAAGATGGAGTTGGCCGGCGTAGGCCCGCCCTTTCAATGGGACCAGATGACTAAAGTGTCACCTCATCATCTCAAAGGGATGGAGCTTCACTGAGGTTTCTGACCTCAGCTGAGTTCAGCAACAGGATTCCCAAGTCTGCTCCTGGCATATGGCTTGATCATTCATCTCTCTGGGACTCCATTTTCCTCCTCTGTAGTTTGGACAGAATAAGCAGGAAGAACATTCAATTTGATTCAAACAGAGGTCTAGTTTTATTGACCACCTGCTTTGTGTGAGGCACTTTAGCGGTCTCTGTGGTGCATACAAAAACAAAAAACACAGGGCGCCTGGATGGCTTGGTCAGTTAAGTGTCTGACTTCGGCTCAGGTCATGATCTCACAGTCCGTGAGTTCGAGCCCCGCGTCGGGCTCTGTGCTGACAGCTCAGAGCCTGGAGCCTGTTTCAGATTCTGTGTCTCCCTCTCTCTCTGCCCCTCCCCTGTTCATGCTCTGTCTCTCTCTGTCTCAAAAATAAATAAACGTTAAAAAAAATTTAAAAAAAACAAAAACAAAAACAAAAAACACTCTAGTTCCTACCCACAAGGAGCGCATAAAAATAACAGTAATGAAAATCTGAAAACACCTTACAGTTTTTCTTTTTCTTACTTTTCCTTCAAAATAGGCAGGCGTTCCTGGCACTGTTTCACACAGACCTGAGATGGAAGGAGCTAGCCTAAGTGGGGAACTGTGATGTTCTCACCAAATCCCATTACACTTTCCACGAGGCACTGTCTCTAAAAAACTAGAATCTAAGACACAATTTGATGACATCTGCTGTTTCGTCTAGGACTCTCTCAGCTGCAAGTGACCAAAGAAAAAAAGAAAAAGGCAGAAACCAAATACGAGCTCACAGAACTGAAAAGTCCAGCAAAAGGGCTGAGCCGCTTCTGGTGTCGCCTGAGGTTTGCGCTACCACAAAACCCTGGTTTCTTTCCACGTCTCAGCTCGTCTTTGATCTGCTCCCTGAGCTGGTGTCTTCTCAGGCCACCTCCGATGGCAAAAATGGAGACAGTGGTTCCCATGTCCATGCTTCCAGATTCAAGCCTGTGGGGGAGGAGCCCCCACCTCTCTTCCAGAAAGTCTCATTGGCTCTGGTTGGAGCCCAGGCCCCTCCCAAGCCTGGAAGACAAACTGGTTTTGGCCAGTCGGGCTGACTCCTAGAGTGGGATCAATCCCACCCAAAGTAGAAGTGCCAGAATGGGGAGCAGGGGTGGGGGGAGGGAAGGGGAGGTTCTTAAAGGGCATGTGAGGTGCTTTTTTACCCAAAGGGTGAATGGATGCTCAGTGGCCTGAGATGCGCACGTGTGAAAATGAAAATGAATTAAATTCCATCATCCACCTTGTCTTTGTCTCTGATTCAGTGGCTTTGTCTCTGGTTCTTTGAACAGCCTCCTGTTGGATAACAATTTTGCCCTATTGGTATCTAAACCACAGCCTCCAAGGGTACTTAAGTGTTTTCAAGATAGGAGAGGTTAAGCAAAAACTAAACAGTCCCAAATTTGGATTGGAAATAGATTTAACGGCTTATTGGGCAGCAATTGTGAACCGATATTTTCTGTCTTCCAAGCAGGTCCTGGGGGTCCATCTTTCGCTTCCGCTCACCTCCCCCATCTACCCAGTAAGTCACCAAAACGTGACAGTTCTAATTCAGAAATGCCTCCCAGCTCTGGTCCCTCCTGTCCATCCCATTGTCACTGGGTCAATGCCAGCCCATCGTCTCTCACCTGGACTTTATTTAAGTTTTTAAGTTTATTTTTATTCATTTTGAGAGAGAGAGAGAGCGAGAGCACCAACAGGGGAGGGGCAGAGAGAGAGGGAGGCAGAGGACTTGAAGCGGGCTCTGCCAGAGCAAAGAGCCCGCTGTGGGGCTTGAACCCGCGAACCCAAGATCATGCCCTGAGCCAGTCAGATGCTTAACTGACTGAGCCACCCAGGTTCCCCCTCTCACCTGGACTTTAAAAGTGTCTTAACTAGCATTCCTGGCTCTGTCCCTCCCCACCTGTCTACCTCCTCACCAGGGCTATTTTGCCCACCAAATGCTGACTAAGCCACACCCCTACTGCATCAGGCAGGCTGCTGGGGGGAAGCAGAGGAACTCTCAGAGGGGTTTTCTAAAGAGAGTTTAATGCAGGGTTAAGTGAATGGACAGGGGTGGGGATGCCTCTGGGGACTAGCTGCGGGGCGGGGCGGCAGGAAGCCTCCCCCTCCCTAGGCCTGAGAGGCAGAGAGAAACCATGCTACTGGAGCCAAGGAAAGCCAGAGCTATGGCCACAGAGGGATGCAGCCACTGCCTGGAGTGTGACAAGGGAACCGGGGGATAAATACCCCAACCTATCTCTCCTCCTGTCCTCCAACCAGGGGGCCAGAGAGCCTGGGTGAAGCAGTGTTCGGAGAAGGTGAGGAGTGAGTGGCTGGGCTAGCAGGAAGGAGAACAAAGAGAAAATAACCAGCGCACACACGAGGCCTAGATTCACTCCCTCTCACTCTCAGGAGCACGCCCAAGTTGGTGAGTCCAGGCCAGCAGGCACTCTGGCCACACCATCTCCCTACAACCTCCCACCACCTCCATGCCCACGTCCGTCACCCCAGATCTACATAGCCCTTTTGTGACTTCCCACCTTGCCAGGTGCTATGCTCTCTGCTTATATTACACTTTCCCCGTTCCCCACCATCTCCTCTTCTTTATATGTCAAACTCCTATTCATCCATCAAGTCCTTTCTCTGAGGGCACCTCCTTGATGCAGCCTTCACTAAGTCCCACACTCAGAGTATCTCCTCTGCTCCCACAGCCACCTACATAGCCTCCATCAGAGCAGCTGTGACCTTATTCTGGGACACTTTGCCTGTCTATCACCCTGTTCAGGCTGTGAGCTCCTTGAGGTTGGGGAATGAGTCTATTCACCTCTCCATCCTTGGCGTCAACAGAGTATCAGGCACATGGTCAGTCGATAAATAGTCATCGAATCTATGAATAAAAATAAAAGATGAGGAGAGGACTTTTATTTCTTTCTATTTCTCACCCCCACTCCTATTTTTTTGCTCCCACAACAGAGAAGCAGAGTGGGTCAGGAGTAAGAAAGAGGAAGAGGAATGCGTACTCCAATATCCACCCAGGACTCTTCTCCAATCCGGTTCCAGGCTCTGCCTGACATAATATGGGCCAGCTTCTTCCTTAGCCCTTCTTTTACTGGACAAGTGCTAGGTGTGAATTGGGCAGACCTAAGGAAACAGCTTTGTCCACCAGGCCCTTGCCCTGCCCCTGGGACTTTCTGCAGTAGCAACTAACCCACCCAGGAGAGATCCCAATCAGCTGGCATGGTCAGGAGGGGGATTCTACTGCCTCTGCCATTATAAGCACATTTTATCAACACACGTCTGACTGAACCAGGGCGTAGGGGTAGAGGGCGGTCATGGCAAGACTCATTCCTTCCCCTTCCTACAGTGCTCATTCATTTACAATGTGTACCCAGTGCTCCAAAGGGCCAGGCACTGAGGACACGGCAGTGAATGAGCACAAAAGGTCCCTGGCTTCCTGGACCCACAGTCTAGAGGGGGAGATAGACATTGAACAAGTAATTGTTCCTATATTGTAATGGGACCGTAGAGAAGGGGGAGGAGGCAGTGGAGGGAAGGAGCAACCAAGAGAACAAATGGAATGAAAGAAAGGCAAAAGCTGAAGAATCCTCACAAACCAGCTCTTCTCTCTGTGAGTCTGAATTCCAGAAATCAAGGGACCCTGGCAGGAAGCATTACCACCAGGAGAGGTATTATATCCATTTCCTGGGGCTGCCGGAACCTACTGCAGACTCGGGGGTAAACAATGAGAATGTATGGTCTCATGGCCCCAGGGGCCAGAGGTCTGAGACAAGGGGGACAGGGTTGGTTCCTGCTGAGGCTGTGAGGGACAGCATCTCATGCCTCTCCCCCACCTCTGTGGGTTTGCAGTCCCCCTTGTGGGTGTTCCTTGGCTTGTCAATGGTGTTCTCCCTATCTTCACAATGTCTTCCCTTTGTCTGTGTCTCTTTCTCTTCACAGGGCCTTTGTAAGTGTGTGTGTGTGTGTACAGTGTGTGTGTGTGTGTGTGTGTGTGTGTGTGTGTGTGTGTGTGTAAAATATACATAACGAAACAATTTACCATTTCAACCATTTTGAAGCCTAAGAGTTCAGTGGCATGAAGCACATTCACAATGTTGGGCAACCATCACCGCCATCCATCTCCAGAACTTCTGCATCTTCCCAAACTGAAACTCTGTCCCCATCCCCCACTACCCTAGCCCCTGGTAGCCACTGCTCTCTTTTCTGTCTTCGGGAGTTTGACTATTCTAGGTACCTCAGAAGGGGAACCGTACAATATTTGTCCTTTTGTGCCTGGCTAATTGCATTTAGCATCACGTCTCCAAAATCCATCCCTGTCTGCGTGGCATTCTTTTTATAAGGACAGAATCATATTGGATTAGGGGCCCACTCTAGCCCAGTGTAATCTTATTTTAACTTGACTGATTATATCTGCAGTGACGTGATTTCCAGTTGCAGTCGTATTCTGAGGTACACAGCGGTGGGGACCTCAACATATGAATTCGGGAGTGGGGGGCACGATTCAACCCAGAAAGACACTGACCAAAACAGAGATGGGAGGTACAGAAAAGGCGCCTCTGATGGGCAGAGTGGGAGGGGTGCAAGTTCTTGTTTTGTTGACCCCTAACCCCGCTGTATTCCTGACTGGGGCCACTTTCCTGGCTCATTTCCCCAACCTGGCTTACTCACTGCGCAGGAAGGGACGGGCAGGAATGGCTGGCTGCTGAGCCAGGGACACCTCACCTCTGACTAGGCCTAGTCCCACACACCAGCCCTCCCCACTCTGTGTTCTGCCTGGACAGTGGGTGGCCACTTAACCCTCAGAGGGAGGCCAAGCGGGCCCCTTTCTCTCTTGACAAGGTCCTTATCCAGGGGCCCAGCTGTCCCGGCTGAGAAGCATCCACTGCAAGCCACATCCATCCACATATATGAAGCACTCCCTTTTCAACAGCTATGTACTAACACCCACTGAAGGCCTGGTCTAGGCCCCAGAGATAGAGCAGCAAATAAAAGGACTGCCATTGTCCCTGTGAAGTTTACATTCAAGTGGAAGGAGACAGAGGCAAAACAAACCAATGTGCTTCAGGTGGTGATTAAGGGTGATGGAGGAACAAAGCAGGGGAGGAGGACAGGGAATGGGTGACTGAGCTGGGCTGGGCTGGGTTGTGTCACTGGTAAAGCTGAGAAGCTATCCAATAGGGGTGCTTCAGAGCAGAGGCCCAGAAGAAGGAGGGATTCTGGTGAAACACCGAGTGCCCAGGCCAGAGGGGGAGTGTGCCTGTTGATTTCAGGAACAGCCAAGAGTCCAGGGTGTATGTGTTGGGAGAGGTCCACCATATACTGCGGGCCCTAAGGAATTGGGCTTTACCCTGAGGACCTGGGGATACAAAAGGAAGGCGAACAAAATGTCCCATGCCCTCAGGGAACTTCCAGTCTCAGTTTGGAAGCAAGGCAAGCCCCAGAGGTGGAATTCATGCTATATATGTGGAACCCAGCTTGCCTCAAGAGAGAGGAACATGGACTGCCAGGCCTGGGGAAAAACTGCATGTCTCAATTTAGAAGCCTGGTTTTCTGTGTCAATGTTAGTTTAAGACTCTTTGTTCCAACAGCGGTTGTTTGTTTGTTCATCTTAAATTTAAATTGGGAGGGAAAGCACAGTAATCTCTGGGTTAACCACTTTTGCCTCGGAAAGCTGGCTAATCCAGCCACAGCCATCCCCCCCACCCGCCACAAAAGGCAGGACACAGTGTGTGTGTGTGTGTGTGTGTGTGTGTGTGTGTGTACGCATGCGTGTGCATGCGCAGGACGGTATATAACACCCTCCCCAGCTGGGCTCTTGGGGCCAGGAAGGAAATGATGTCTCCCTCTCACCATCTTCCCTTGACCCCTCCAGCTTCTGGTTTTCCTGGGACTGTTCCTCTCTGCTGGAGGGAGGGACAGGGCAGGTACAGGAATTGAGGAAGAAGCTGGGGAGACACTTTTGAGGATGTATATGGCAGAAACAGATGTGTACAAGTAAACAAGGTGACGGGGAGAAGTGTGGGCACAGCCCCTGTAAGTGTTGTGACCAGAGTGCATTCTTGTGACTCTACAAATTTGGGAAAACAACTTGCAGATCTGGACAAGTTAACAAAGAGAGGGGTGCAGAGGGATGGACCAGGGCCAGAGCTAAAAATAAGGAAGTATTTCCATGCCGAGTAAAAGCATTAGCATCTGTGGGATTGTGTGGCAGGGAGAGGAGTTTTAGCCCATCATCAGGCACAGTGAGGCCAGAGAAGTGGGGAGAGCTGGGGGGTGGGGGTGGGGGCTCCATCTTCAGCAGTGAGAGGACAGTGCTTCCCCAAACCCCAAAGAGGACAAGGCTGTTCCTGCCTGGAAGCCAAGCAGAGAGAAGGCCCAAGGTGGGGCGGGGAAGGGTTGACAGCAAAGACTATCCCATAGCAGAAGATTCCAAGTGGTTATGGATCCCTGGAGGCCGACTCTAGGTCAGGGCCCTGTACTCCCCAGTAGCCAGAGGGGGCGGGGCAGACTCCAAACCTCCTCCCCAAGGAGCAGTTAAGGTGTGGCCTGGAGTGGGAGAGAAGGGAAGCTGAATTTACTGTGTGGGGGATATTTTCCATAGGATCCCACAAGGATGCTGAAACAGATATTTTTGTTCCTTTTCTACAGATGATGGAAACAGAAAAGGCTCACATAATCCCAGGGCCATTCAGCAAGTAAGTGCCGCCATCCCTGCCCCCAGCCTAGGACACTCCTTCTCCCACTCCACACTCATCTAAAAAGCAGAAGGACTGCCGTGTAGAAGGGAAAGCAAACTCATTCCATGTGGTGACCAGAAGGCAGAACATGGACAGGGGTCACAGGGAGGGTGAAAACCTTTCCAATAACCACAAAGACCCATAGGAGACTGCCAGCCCGAGCAGGAGGTGAGCTCGCACAGGTACGGAGAGGGATCCTGGAGGTCCCCATCACTCAGAGAAGCTACACCATGTGGGAGCAGCGTGGAAGCCTGCCAGGATCCACTGGCCCTTGACACGCCCTTCGTGTGGGAAGGAGGGAGCCTCAACTTGGGAAAAAATAGGAGAGCAGTGATGGCCACCCTCTCTCAGATGCTGCTTTGGAGCTATCCCTGGAGCACCCAGGGAAAGATCCTTGTTATGGTAATTATGTTAATAGTATTACTAACAGCTGACCTTTTTGTTTAAATTAATTAATTAATTAATTTTTTTTTAATTTACATCCAAGTTAGTTAGCATATAGTGCAATAATGATTTCAGGAGTAGATTCCAGTGGTT
This sequence comes from Neofelis nebulosa, assembly GCF_028018385.1. Taxonomy (NCBI): domain Eukaryota; kingdom Metazoa; phylum Chordata; class Mammalia; order Carnivora; family Felidae; genus Neofelis; species Neofelis nebulosa. The sequence continues at coordinate 101,853,477 of NC_080789.1, read as the reverse complement.
CATCCCCTATGTATAACACCCAGTGCTCATCCCAACAAGTGTCTTCCTTAATGCCCCTTACCCATTTAGCCCATCCCCCAACCCAACCTCTCCAGCAAGCCTGTTTGTTCTCTGTATTTAAAAGTCTCGGGGCGCCTGGGTGGCTCAGTCAGTTGAGCATCTGACTTCAGCTCAGGTCATGATCTCACTGTTTGTGGGTTTGAGCCCCGCATTGGGCTCTGTGCCGATGGCTCGGGGCCTGGAGCCTGCTTCGGATTCTGTGTCTCCCTCTGTCTTTGCTCCTTCCCCGCTCACACTCTGTTTCTCTCTCAAAAATGAATAAAGATTAATATATATATCATATATATATATATATATGATATATATATATCACATCTTCTTTATCCATTCTTCCATCTCGATGGACATTACGGCTCTTTCCATACTTTGACAGCTGTCCTTTTATGTGCATTTACTATTGTCAGGCACTGTGCTCATTGTTCGCATGGGCCGTATGATTTAACCCTCCAAACAACCCTATGAGACAGGTGCTTTTATCACTCCCTTTTTTACAGATAAGCAGTCTCAGAGACATGATGTAACTTGCCTGAAACCGCACAGCTTGTATGCGACAGAGCTGAGACTCCAGCCCAGATCTGTCAGACTTCAGAGCCAGTGTATATAACCTGGGAAACCAGTGCTGCACAATCTCTATTCTGATACAGAAGTATCTCCAAGATGGAAGGCAGCACCTTTCCATTGCTGCTGTAACAAATTACCATAAACTTAAACACACATTTATCATACTGCCTTTCTAGAGCTCAGAAGTCTGACATGTGGCTCTCATAGCGCTAAAACCAGGTGCCCGCAGGGCTGTGTTCCTAGTTCTGGGGGCTTTAGGGAAGAAGAATTCGTTTCTTGGCCTTTTCCAGCTGCTAGAGGCTGTCCTCATTCCTTGGCTTGTGGCTCCTTTCCTCTGGCTTTCAAGCCAGCACTGTCCTGTCTTTCTGACCTTTTATCACCTCTCCCTCTAACCATAGCCAGGACCACAACACTGATTTTAAGGATACATGTGCTGAGACTGGGTCCATCTGTATAATTCAGGATAATCATCGGTATCTTAATCATATCTGCAAAGTCCCTTTTGCCATGTAAAGTAACATATGCACAGGTTCTAGGGACTAGAATGTGGACATTTGGGGGAGGCATTATTCTGCCCACTGCACATAATCAAGATGGGAAAAGGCAAATGCACCAGTAGCAAAAGGTGCTAAAAAATTGATGGGGAAAGGGAGTGAGGAATAATATGTATTAGTATTTGCATAAAGAACCATGCATAGAAACCAGCACTGGTTGCTGGGAGGGGGGGGTAGACTGATAGGGGATAGGAGGTTGGATGAAGATTTGTCATTATGGAAGTGTTCAAATACACACAAAAGTACAGAGAGTAGTATAATGAATCCCATGTACCTTCACCGTGCATCAACAATGACCACCATTTTGCCATTCGTATTTCTTTTGCCTTCCCACTTTTCGAGAAGGGGCTGAGAAGTTTAAAGAAAGTCCCAGACACCAGATCATTCTAGCCTTAAAAACTTCAGGATGAATCTCTAAGAGATAGGGTGTTTCAAAAATATACCACAATACCATCATCCACTTAAAAAATTACAGTATTTCCTTAACATCATCTAATACATAGTCAATATTTAAATTTCCTTAATTGCCTAAAAAAATCTTTTAAATAATTGATCTGGTTCAATAAGGATCCCAACCAGGCCCATATGTTGCCTAAGGTTGATATGACTCCTAAATCCTAATCTAGAACAATTTCTAAGAGGGACACTTCTCCCTCTCCACTCTTATATCTTTCTTTTTCAATCATCTAAATGTTAAACTTCAGATGTTAAATCACCTCAAGTTAAATTTAGAGGAAAATACACCCCTCATGCTTCATGGAAAAGTTAGCCTCCCAAACATCTCCAAAAGGTGGTGGGTGAGAGACAGCACCCCACGCAATGGCGACTTGGGGGTGAGAGGATGGGGGGCGGTGCCGAAAGTCCACCAAAGCCCCAGGTGGTACACGGAGTCAGGTAACCCAGGGGTCTGGCATCCTGGGGGCTTTCCTGGACTGTTGGGCAGAGGTGGGTTGATGGGTGTTGGGGACACCAGCCACAACATAGCCTGGAGTAACCTGAGGAAAGTCCCCAAAGCCAAGGATGATACAATCACTTTAAATATGCACGGAGGTGAGAACCCACAGGAAGCCCACCATCCACCACACTGTGCCAAGTGTTATACCGAGGCATACCCAGATTGGACAACCGAGGACAGCAGAGACAGGCCACGCATGAAGGATCCAGGCAGCCAGCCGATGAAACTGGAACTCAGAGACTTTGGGTTCAGGTTCCCCCTCTGCCACCAGCCAACTATGCTGTCCTATGAAAGTCACCTGTGGACCTTGAGTAACCACGGCTGGGAGAAGGGGGAATGAGTAGTAATATGCGTTAGTATTTGTTTGCATTTGTGTAAAGGATATATAAAACCCAAGTGAGAGTCAAATGAGATCCTGGGCGTGGAAAGGGGAGTGGCATTTCCCCCCACTCAGTACTGTGAAGGGCCAGATACCCAAATCCCACTCCTACCAAGTTCCCCACATTATTTTTGACTCAAAAAAAAGGGTTACTGCAGGATGAATAAGAATTTGCTGTGAGCAGGAAAGTTACTGTGAGAAAGAAAATGGCAGGCTCCAAGGCAAACAGGCCGGCATGAGCCCAGTGAATTCAGAGAATTAAAAGAAATGCAAGATACTAAATCACTGTGAGATCTTGGATTGGATACTGGAACAGGAAATGGACATGAGTGGAAAAACTGATGAAATCCAAATAAAATCTGTTCAGTTAATAGTACTGTACCAGTGTTAACTTCTTAGTTTGGACAAACATCCCATGGTAACATAAGATGTTAACATTAGGGGGAAGCTGTACTATTTTTACAACTTTTCTGTAACCCTAGAGTTATTCCAGACTTTAAAAGGCTATCAAGAAAGAGAGTAAGAAAAAAAGAAAAGTAGAGCAAAATGTCTAGAGCACATCAGGTTCTAGAAGTGGGGAAATGGGTGACAGACATCAGCATAGGCCAGATAACCTCCTGCATTGTGCAGGGGGGTCCAGACTTTATCGATCTTCAGGCAATGACCCTGTGGCAATATTCTCCCTCTCCCAACCCTTCTCACAGGCCCCAGGCAGAGAGTAGTGACAGCTTCTTACCCCTAGGCTTACCTTAAGTGTATTTCACCTGCCCATATCTGCCCGAACCCACACACGCTAGGGTCCCAGGTCTTACTTACACACACACACACACACACACACACACACACACACACACACACACCTCCCCTCTGGGAGGAGCCTGTGTCCAGCCTCTGACCCTTCTCCTGAATCTAGAACTACCACCCAGAACAGAAGTCAGCAGTCATCTTCACTCCGCATGGCAGAGGAAAAGCAGTAAATCGCCCAGCTCCACACCTGTGGACAGGGAGGCTCAGAAAGACAGATGCTAGCAGAGGCCAGCCAAGGTGCAAATTTCACCTGTGGTCAGCCCCTAAGGCTCAGGGAGTCAGCTTGCTCAGAGGCACCTTCGGGATGGCCCAGCCCTTGGGGCGTCACCTGCAGCCCCTTCACCCTCTGCCACGATCAAAGGCAAAAAGTGTTAACACATCCACTGGTCTCTGGAGCTGGTCCATGGGAGTTCAAATCCTGGCTTTGCTGCTTCCTGGCAAGTTAATTAACCTCCTTGTACCTCAGTTTACCCATTTGTAAAGGGGAGGTAATAAGACTATTGACCCAGAGGGCTATTTGTGGGCTAAATGAGTTTCTATAGCAGGTAGAACAGCATCTGGCACATCACATGTGCCCATCTAAGAGTTATTCTTTGGACTGTTTTTCACTGAGTATCTGTAGAGCACCTACAGTGGGTACCACAGGAGCTGATAATCTGGTTGGGAGATTTTTCTTAAAGACTCATGAAATGTGATATTACCATCTGGGACAATGTCTGAACAAGTCTAGTGGGTGATTCAGAAGAAAACTGCTACAAGAGTACTGAGGTGTGGGGGGGGGGGGGGTGGTCAGAGCAGCCTGCGGTGACCAAGGGTACTGGGGAAGGTGGAGGCCCCATTGGCCTCAAGCCATGTCAGCTGCACACAAGGGAAGAGAGGAGGATGTCCCAGCTGAGGACAGAGGAGGTGGGAGCTCGGGCATAGATGCAGGAGTGAGCACGGATCCTAAGAGAATTATAAATATCAGAATTGTAAGCTTCAGTTAAGACGGTCCAGGGCCTTAGTGATGATTTCAGAGTTGGAACATTAGCTTTTCATATGTTCAATAAATAAATATTTCCCAAGTACCTGCTGTGTGTCAGGCACTGTTCAAGGCACTTGAGACACGTCTGCGAACAGGACAGTCCAAACTCCCCACTCTGCTGGAGCTTATATTCCTTCCAGCAGGTGGAGGCAGACAGTGACAGTACACACACTAAGAAAAGTCCCCATTCTGTTAGAAAGTGACAGTGCCAAGGAAAACAGTGTAGACGCAGGGGCAGTTGGGAGGTTTTCAAGCAGGAAAAATGAGTAGGGAAGAGCAAAGCAAAGCTTTAGGAGTATGACAAAAGTTGATTAAATATCCATTACTTACAACCCCTCCCCACCCCCCAGTCTTTTGAAGAGGACAGATCCTGAGAAATACGACTTGCTTTGCCAAGCTGGGGTAGTGGGAGTGGAGGCTACAAACTGGAAATGCCAAGTGAGTGCTCCATTGCTCCAAATGGGGAGAAGGCTGGCAGGGCTGTGCCGGGGGCAGGGGACAAGGCAGGAGTGCCTGCCACAGAACGCAAGCTTGAAGAAAGAGACATCCTGAAAGGGATTTTAGAATGGTGTTCTCTCTGGGGCGAATGGGTGGCTCAGCCAGTTAAGCATCTGCCTCTTCATTTCGGCTCAAGTGCTCCCACAGTTCATGGGATCGAGACCCAGGTAGCTCTCTCTCTCTCTCTCTCTGTCTCTCTCTCTCTCTCTGACCTTCCCTCCCTTGCATTCTCTAAATGTAAACAAACATTTTTTAAAAATAAAAGAATGGTGTTCTCTGGCCTGTGAGCTCTCATTCCTCACCCAACTCTTCACGGTCAACTCTCCATGGTATCTTCATGGGTGGTCTCCCGTTGACTGCGTGTGTGTTTAATGCAATGGAAAGAAGGTGGGCGTAGGCATGGAGCAGCCCAAGCCCAGTGACAGCACAAGGCCAGTCAAGCAATGTGTGCAGACTGGATAGGCGAAGACAAGGGGTCGGAGGAGGGTGGGATGGTTGTTGGGTTGAGGAAGAGCTTTGAGGGCATAGCCCACAGGAGGCAGGAGGAATGAAGGCTGAGAAACCCCCTCAGAGCTGGAGGCAGAAGGCCTGAGGCCTGATCTTTGCCACAAATCACTATCTTCTGCCTTACCCTTGCTTCCGTATCTCTAAATTGGACAGCCTCTGTGGTAACTGCCAGCAGTGGCATGAGAGACACCCAGAAGCAAGCACCACATTCTTGAAGCAGGTGTGGGACTGGAGGGACAAGCAGTCACAGGTGACATGAACTTCCGGGCTGACAGATGAGAGGGTGAGGAGAAAGGCTTCTGGTGCAGGGAGGCCCTCGAGGTCATGAATTCTGATCTCATGTTAATTTTGAGATTCCTCTTGCTTCTGTAACACATTAAGGCCTGAAATCTAAAGTGAGCTGTTCCTTCTGGCCGCTATACAGGAGAATCGGCTTCCTTGCTGTTGTCAGCTGCCTGTGTCCCTTGGCGCGTGGCCCCACGCCACTCGGACCTCTGCTTCCACTTTCACATCTCCTTTTGTGACTCTGACCCTCCTGTCTTTTCTCGTAAGGACTCTCATGATCACACCTGACTCACCAGCATAATCCACCTCAAGATCCCTAAGTTAATCATGTGTGCAAAATGCCCTCTGACGTGTAAGGTGACATCTTCACAGATTTGGGGGATTAGGATGTGAGGGGCCATTAAAGTAGAAATGCCCAACAGGCCCTTGGATATCATGACGAGTTTAGGGAGAGGTCAGCTCAAAAGAGAAATGGTGAGGGAGGTGAGTATTCAGAGAGAGTCTAGAGGGGAGCAGAGGGCAGAGGACTAAAGCCTGAGAAAAACCAGTCCTCTGCAGTTTTTCCACACACGTGTCCAGAGGACCTGGATGGGCCACCAAGGGACTGGGAGCTATGGAGAACCCAGAAATTAATCAATTGAAGGATCCTTTAGAGAAGCTCACCACCAAAATGTGTACCCACAAGAGAACATGATGAAGGTCAATGAGTCACACGTGAGGAAGATTCAAACAAGGTAATCCACGGAGGGAAAGACTGGGATGTTCAAGGAAGATTTCATGAAATGGTGGCATTTGAGCTTATTAAGAGGAGCAGGAAAGAAGTTTCTAGAAGTGAAGGGAGTGAACCAAGATGGTACAGCACCAGGAACACCAAGGGAGAAATGTCCAGAAAGAAGGGATGGTCAGCAGCATGAAATGCTACAGCAGCATCAGGGAGAAAACAAGCCACAGAATGATCACTGGTGTGATCCTGGCGGCCAGCAGGGCGTTAGTGGACAGAGATTGTGGGTCCTGCCTGTTGCGACCCACAGCTGGAGATGGGTGTGGCGGGTTCATTAACTCGCCTCGCCCCTGAGGCTTCCAATCTTAACACCAGGGGGCGCACAAAAGCCAAAGCAGACCTTCAGCCCGAATCTGGGTTTTTCCAGAAACAGGATGCCCTGAGGGAAGGGAGGAAAAGTTTCCCACTCCCAGCGCCACAAAGCCTGGAAGCCCTCTGTGCCTCCATGTGATCTCTGACTCAGGGGCTTACCCAGATTTTCCCCTTTCAGCTAAAGCAAACCATATTTTTTCCATCTCTGTTTTTCCTGGTTGCCTGTAGAACTAACTGTGTGTAATAAACACACTTTGGCCCAGAGGCTTGTTACATCATAGCATGTCACAATGCAGGAGCCCCACCATCTCCTAATCCAAAATGTTCCTACAGGTGTGGAACTTGAGGCCCAGAGAGAGGAAGGGACTTGTCCAAAATAAACCAAAAGTTCAGATGAAGAATTCAGATCTATCTCCACACTCACATGATAAGGACCCCCTTGACTGTAATTGGGAGCTTAACTATGCCCCCCTCCATTGTTTCTTGAGTGTAAATAATAATAGTAATAGTAACAATAGATAACATTTCTTCAGCACTTGTGTGGCAGGCACTGTACCAGGCCCTCCTAGTGGATTACCTCATTCAATATGCACATTACCCTAGCAAGTAGTTTCTACTATAAGCTTAAATATTTACTGAACTCCTCCCACCTTTGCTTGTGAACAGGTTGGAGTGAGAGGAGGGGAGGAGAGAAGAATATAAAAAGATAAAATCTTCTTTCGTTAGACCAGTTCTCCCTAGATAGGTAGCCTCTGCCTGAGAGCAACACAATGGGACATTGTTTTCTTTACCACCCCCACATACTGCCCTGCCCCAACCATCCTCAGTGGACACTAGATTACGGTGAGTGACTGAGGTAGAGCATTACCAAAATTCCTCCACTTGACTGCTCTTGGTGCTGTGTAAACTGTAGGAGCCCTGTTTTCCTGGCTCCTCCTTCCTGTTCATCCTTCCTTCTCCTTCTCATCCACTAGTGGCAGTTTCCCCAGAGCGGCCAGCTGCCTGTAGTTTCCTGCTCTGTGCCTTTGCATACACAGTTCCCTAGGCCTGGAATTCTCTCCACCCCGCCTCCCAAAGTCAGCTGCTGCTGTGTTCCCTGCACTGAGAAGCCTCTCCTGACTCTAGCAAGCTTGGGGATGCACCCTGTGTCGCCCCTTGTTCCTAGACCACATCTCCCCTGAGCCAAGATTCCCTGAGCTCACACTTACCTGCCCTGCATGGAGATTCTTCCGTGAGGATCAGAGCTCCCTCCATCTCAGTATACAGTGCAGTCCAAGGCATAGTGGGCTCCTGAGAAGCACTAGAACCCGTGCATGGATCCTCCATAATCTGTCTCTTGCTGTTCTGGCTGGGATCTCTCTTCATCATGCCCCCCCCCCCATGCTGACACACACACACACACACACACACACACGCATACTGTCCCCTCTTCTGGTTTTGCTTGCACTCTCCAGCCCCTCCCCACCGCCCCCCGCCTCCCCCACCATCCATTTCTCTTTGTCTCTCACCTGAACTATTCTAGAGCCTCCTAACTGCTCTCCATATGTTCTCACCTCACCTCACCTTTTGTGTCCCATGCTCCCCTCACACTACCCAGTTGCGGGGGCCCCCCACCCCATACAACAACTTGTCACCTGTCACCTTCCACATAATCCCCCAAAACTCTGAGCCAAGGTCTGCACAAACAATAGCCCTTAACTTCAAGGGTCACATGCCTGTACCTCCTGCCCTCCCCCACCCAGCTGCCTAAAATACAGGTAGCCATCAACCTAAATCACACAACAGATGGAACCCATTCCCTGCCTGAACCCTTCAGTGGGCGACCCCTTACCTCAGGGTGCAAAGTGCGGAGGGGAGGCTCCCTTTCACCTCACCCCAGCTGGGTCTCCACCTTCACCTCCCACGTACCTTCCCCAACCGTGAGCTCCAGCCCTGACCCCAGACAGCCCCAGCCCCAGGCTTTGCCCAATGTTCTCCAGTGATTACAACTTTCCCTGTGGTTCTGCAGCATTACTTACCAATCTGTTCAGAGCTATGACACCCAAATAGCACTCTCCCTCATTGTCTGGATGCCTGAATCCCTCCACCAGTGGACACCCAGCCCCTGCCCCTAATGAGCCCCCTTATAAGTAGACACTGAAGAATGTTTTTGAATGAATGAATCAATGAGCCAAATATGACAGTGATAATAAACAGCAAGATAAGAGCTACAAAGTGCTGACCCTCTCTGTTTCTAGTGGGTGAAATTGAGTTATATTCTTTTTTTGCTTGTTGGTATTTTCTGATGTTTCTTGCTTTTGCAAACGATAATTCGTTTTGAAAAACTTAAATAAAGGGGTTTTTGGGACTTAAAAAGACTCTCCTCGTCCTTTAGTGAGAAACAGGAAAGGAATGTTAGAGGAGCCTCAGAGTGTCTACATCTGAAGAGGGCAGGGCCAGCCAACCAGAGGGCACACACCACATGCAAGGCCAGACAGAGGTGAGGAGTGAATGGGGCAGTGTGTTCCAGGTAGAGCAGTGTTCAGCACAAGGAGCTGAATGCAGTATGGGGAATTTCAACTTGGGCCATTGAATGAGGAAAAGGTTTTGAAAGTTTTTGGGTGGAGGAGAAACAGGCTCAGAACTCAGCACCCCGAGGCCAAAGGGCAAGACAGGGTGATATGGAGTAGAGGCAAGAACAGAAGCCTGGCTACAAACTCTCCTCCTCTCAGGGCATTTAAACCTCAAGGCCAGGAAGCACTCCAGGACCACCGGATTATCAGCCATTTTACAATTCGGAGATTATATTTGAAAATTACTCCCATAAGCCTCCAACCTCTCTTCCCACCTGGATTGCCAGCTTCTAATTCCTCCTACTCCGCATGATGTGCCAAGTAAGTGTACTCCAAATGACAGTTTGCAAGGAGCCACCTCAAGGAGAAATAAAGCCAGGCAGCTTCCCTTCAAGGGGAGCCCTGAGCAAGAAGAGCCCTCATTCTGCGGGCAAGGGGATTCTACCCCAACGACCCGAGGAAAATCTCCCCAAAGAGGACTCAGGCAGGAAGCCCAGAATCAACAAAGCGAGAACCGAAGGGCGAAGGGCGAGGCCTCCATAGAACTCCTGGGTAAAAGTGGCTGGGGGGGGGGGGGGGGGGGGGGAAGGGGGGACGGTGTCAGTCTGGAGTGATCCCTGGACGGTTGAGAGGAAAGCGGGAGGTCTGTGGCGGGAAGGAGGGTATGGCCGATTAGGGGGAAAGAGGGCTGTGCGGGAGGTGGGAGGAGAAATGAGAGTGCGGGCTCCGGGTCTGCTGAGCCGGAGTCCCCGGAACCTGGGCAGTAGCCGGCCGGCCGGCATTGGTGGGGCAGGTGGGGCCAGGGGCGGGGTCGGCCGGGGGCGGGGTCCACGGCACATGCGCACCGCAGCCCTCGCGCGCAGTAAGGAGTGGCACTTTTTAAAAGTGCAGCCCGGAGGCCAGCCCGCAGCCGCCGACACCTCGGTCCGAAGCCTGGTGCCGCTCGTCCCGGCCGCGCGTCCCCCCAGTCCCTCACCAGTCCGGTCCAGGCCCGTCTAGCCCGCACGATGCCGGTCAAAGGAGGCACCAAGTGTATCAAATACCTGCTCTTCGGATTTAATTTCATCTTCTGGGTGAGTGAGTGCGACTGCCGCGCGCTCCTCTGCGGGGCCACCTGTTCGTCCCGGGAACCCCGTCCGCGGTCGGAAGTGCCGGTAACTGGCGCTGCCCGCGCCGGGTGGACTCCGGGCGGGAAGAGAAAAGCACTGCGGTCGCCAGCTGGCTCCTCGACGGGGTCCGGGGACGAGCTGGGCGGGCACGATCATAGAAGACTCCTCCGAAGCCGAGCTGGCAGGGGGACGCTGGGGGCCCTAGCGAGCTGGGGCGCGGAGACCGGCCCCGGCCCTTTCTTTCGCCGAGGGTTTGGGGTGGGGTTTGTGTCTGTTCCCACCCCAAACCCCTCCGAGTGCAGGAGGGGGAAGACGGCAGAGGAAACGGAGCACCCCTCTTCTGGGAACTTGGGGCCATGGCCAAGGAGGACTGTGGCGGGCAGTACAGTTCGTGATCTGGGTGGGGTCTCACAAGTGGCAGGGGCCTCGAGGAGGGGGGATGAGGGCACACTGAGGACTTCAGCGGCGCGGGGAGAGCTCAGCCTGGAGCTGTTGACACTTTTACACTGGAAAGGGAGAGGGAGGGGGGATTAGGACCCCGTCCACCCTCGAGGAGGTACCTGAGGTACCTCGAGGAGGGCTTGATTCTGAGCCGCCACCGTGAGAAAGTCCAAACTGTCTCGAAACTACCTGAAAGACTAGCTTGTCTTGATTTTTTTTTTCAAAGGCGATAAGTATCTGAACTGGAGAGAACTCTGGGAGAGTTGGGGAGAGGAGGGGCAGATGCCTGTTGGCGCTTTTAGTCCAGTGTTTCTCCATTTCCGGGGGAAGATCAGGTGCCTGCCGCCCACTGCCAGCCCAGGGCCTCTGGCCTCGCCTACGCCCCCATGCCAGCCCACCCAGTGGCAAGGCGGGGCCACGGAGAGTGGAAGTTCACCTGGAGAGGACACCAGGCCAGGAAGCTACCTGACTCCCACTGCTGGCCACACTCAGCCTTTCTGCAAATGGAATGCCAGAGAGAAGCAGCAGAAAAGGGGATGTCCCCTCCACACTTTCTCTTGGAGGATTAAGGGACCACCCAGAGACGGAAAAGAAGCAAGGAATAGTCTGAGGACTACATCCCTTGCACACAGATTGGCAATATTTGCTCCTTTGCAGTCAGAAAGGGATTTGGAAAGGCAGCCCTTATGCCACTCGTGAGATGGCTGTAGAAACAGGCATGCCACCAGAGCCTTGTAACAAAAAAATATACTGTACTTATTCCCCTGGAGCTGGTCACTGGGGTCCCCAGGAACCTTGGGACAAACCTCTTGAGATTTTAATCCTCTCTCCGGAGCTGACTCTTGCTCTTGCAAGAGTTACCATACCTAACACATGTTCTAGTGAGGATGGCACATAGATGTGCCCCTGCCCAACACTTGGCCTGTTTTAGGGAGACCTCCTGGTGGTGGGCATTACTTCCTCCCGGTGTTCCCACCAGCCCCCAGCAGCCAGCCTGCCAGCTAGCTCCCAGGCTTGGCTTCCTCCTCTCCCCAACCGCTGGCACCAGAAAAGAATGTGAGAAGGCGGGTTAGCCCCGCCCCACCCCACCCTTGTCCTTTGGGGAGTTTTCCTTTCCCCTCCCCAGCACAACCTCCGCCACACACACCCCCCCCCCCCACCCCGCCCCGCCCATCTGTTGGTTAGTCCTCAGCTATCTGCCTAGGCTGCATCAGGGTTTCAGGCTGGGAAGGAACCACAGACTACCATGGGCCTTCATACCCCAAGTCTGCCCTGTAGCACATGCAGGAGCCTGATGGGAGGCTCCAGGGCTCCTCTGGGATCTGCTCAGTCTCTTATTGTCTCCAGCCTACCACCCCACCCACGTTCAGAGCTGCCCTGGCCTGGGCTAGGTGCTGCTGATCAGCTATGTCATCTGAAACAGAAATGACTCACTCTGGGAATGTTTGGGTCCAGAATTAGGAAGGGCTCTAGTGATCATCCAGTCTGGCCCTAGTATTCACAATGAAGAAGCAGAGAACCAGAGAGGGATGATTGGCCCAGGATCACAGAGACCGAACCAATACCACAACCCTTGTGTCCCTTACTTGAGTCCCATCCTCTTCTGTCTCCATCATGAAACCAACAAGGGGACCTGGCAAATGAGCTGGTGTAGGGGGGTTAGCTACGTTCTCCTGAATTAACTGTTGTTCAGTAGTGTTGTATCAAGGGCCCTGTAGAGATGATGGAATAAAGGGGTATCAGGATCCACTTGTGCAGCCTGCAAAGGCCCTTTCCAAGTCTCATGATCTAGCCAGAGCAGGAAGCATCATCCCCATTGTACCGATGACCAGGAAAAGAGTCCCTAGAGAAGTTAAATGACTTATCCAGGGTCATGTGGCAGGATAGCACGAGAAGTAAGTTTGAAGGCAGGTCTGGTTGGTCTAAAGTCCAATGTACTTTTCATCCCAACCCAGGCCCAGCTGGGTAGGAACAAGCTCCCAAAAAGATCTTTAAAAAGGAACCACTTGGATTGTTATGATGACACCAGTTGCCTTTTTTTGAGACCAGAGATTTATAAACTTAGCATTTGGGATCTGACGTGGGCCTTGAAAAACAGGAGTTGTGAGGCCAGGAGCCACCAGCACCTCCTGAACAAAGGATGCTGAGAGGGGTAGCCTCGCAGGGACCCAGAGAAAAGCCCACCTCAGTGGCGGTGGGCTTAGGGTGGGGAGAGGGTACACCTCTTCCCTGGCCCTGCCTTCAGCCCTGGGGAACCCTCAGTGATAGCTGAGCCTGCACCCCTGCCCTCCCCAAGTGGGGCCTCCAGTGCTTACTGCCAGACCAAGCACCCTGTTCATCCAGCACCCTCACAACGCTAACTTCTTGGCTCTGTTTCAGTGTTTCTGTATTTCCTCCAGACCGCCCTACCTACCCACCCACCCCCCCAAAAAAAACAGTGGGAACCTGGACAGGGACCTGGGTCTCAGTCTAGCTTTGTCCTCATGTCACTTTGAAACCTTGGGGAGGTTGCTTTTGTGCTCCAGACCTGTTTCCTCATCTGAGGAAATGATGATGGGTTGAAACAAATGGTCACAGAAATCCCTTCAGCTCAGTCTATGAGCCTGGCCCCACCCCGAGTACCTACAGCAATAGGACTTCCCCACACAACCCAAAATCAAAATCAGAGTTGGGGGATGGACATGTGCAGTGGCTATGAAGGCTTGTCCTTGGAGCCTGGCTTCATTTGGGTCTTTACCTCTTGGGCCTGATTCTTGGTCTCTTTCCTGTTAACCTCACATTTTCCCCTCTCTTGCCCTGGATGGGGTCCCTATGTTTGGGGGCTCTCTGTTTTCCTCGCCCTCAGCCATTTGTGGTAGTCCTGTCCACTGACCAGCACACCACTCTGGGTTCAGTCTCCCCATCACCGGATGGAGCCAGCGTCTACCCCATGGCGTTGTTGTAGGCAAAATGAGAGAATGTATGTGCTGCACTTGGCATAGTAGCCTTAACTTTCTGTTTACTCCAGCTGTGGTTGCTCCTCTGTTGGAGGTAGATGGAAGCAGCGGGGAGGGTGGGAGCACTTCCCTAAGCAAGAAGTGTGGAAATTGAAACCAGGGACATAGGCAGGAATCCACATTCGGAATCCACACACATCCCCCCCCCCCTTTCCTTTCCTTCTCTTCTTGCATCACTGCCAGCCTCATGATCCACCCCGCCTCAATGATTCCCGCTTTGGGGCACCCACTCCATTTTATGTGTGGCTACACGTTTGATTATGGGGCGGCACCCCACTTCTGAAAATAAACTACACAGCACAGGAACCCTAAGACATCAGGCTTCTGGGTCAGGGAGGGGTATGGACCTAGGGGGGTGGCGGTGGCAGAAGCCCTTGCCACCCAACTTGCCAATTCCCCCAGAAGCTGTTGACCTTCAACGTGGGGCCGAGCAAGCAGCTAGGACTATTCCCTAAAATGGCTCCCCAACTTTGGCACGCAGACAGCCAGAGCTCTGGGAAAGCTGGCTGTGTTTGTACTGAGGTTGGCAGGTTTGGGGAGAGGTGAGTTGAGGCCAGGTGTCTGCATCTGCTAAGGAAAATAGGACTTCTCCCTTTGTCCCCTGCCCAGAATCTTGATGGCTTTCCCCGCACTTTTCCCTGCATTGGTTGTCAACAACAAAGATCTGACTCCTGATTTGGGGGGAAGGGGAATCCTCTACACACACTACACACATACACACACACACACACACACACACACACGCTCACTCTCTCTCTTTGTCTGTCTCTCTCTCCCCCTTCACTTTCAAAGTGCCCCATGGCACCGTTCCAGACCTTACTCTTTTGTACTCCAAGGAAGAGGTTGCTGGTTAAGACCTGAATTTGGATCCACTTTGATAAGCAGCCCCACAGAGGGCCATCCCTGCCAGAGCACTTAACTCTGCCAAAGGAGGCATCTGTGGTTTCAAACCTCACAAGTCAGTGCTCTCACACCCTTTGGTATTACATGTGAATCTTCCCTGTTAGACGCAGAGCTGTGTGTCCCGTGTTTGTTTTCCGGTTCGATTCAATTTTATAAGGAGGTGTGGCTTTTGGTCACACAGTCTGCAACTTAATAATACACCTTGAACTTGCCAAAGCACCTTTTCTTCTAAAGAACACAGCCTTGACAGTTCTTTCCTGGGTGCGCCCGGCTGCAAGGATAAGGGACCGCAGGTCATGGGTTATCGTGGCTCCTGTAACCTGTTGTCTCCTTGGTAGCTGGATGTTCTCAATAGAACTGTGTCCAGCTGGGGAGAAGACAGTGAAGTTTGAGGAGCTACGTGTTTATTTTCTGTGATCCCCCCTCCCCAGGTGGGGGTCAGTGGGACTTCCTTCCACAGGTCTTTTCAACCAAAGCCCTGCAGAAACCACCTTTCCATCTCTTCCATACAGGAGGGTGATGACTTCATTGTTTTAGGGTTCTGAAAACCTGGGGAAGAGCCTGTTGGCCCCGTGCTCTCAACTACGGGGAATTCAGGAGACCAGAAGAGCTGATCTCAATAATACATTTTTTAAATTTATGTTTTTGAAGTCTGACTGCAGATCACTTGCCTGTTTCATTCTGTGGAAAAAGTCGTGCTGGTCCAGGGACATTTTCATTTTCCATCAAGTGATGGCATCCAGCTGTGGAAAGCAGCATCCTCCCTCCAGATGAGATAATTTTATAACAATTACATCCACCCGTAATTCCAACTCCCCCGACCCCCAACCACCACCCCAAAAAAGTACTTGGTTCTGGATAGTTTGTAAGTACTGTGTGCTATCGTCCTAGATTCATGGACCTTAACCAGATTTTTAGGGAATCCCACAAAATCAGTAGGACCAGCCTCCAGAAAAATGTTAGGCCTTTTTGTTGTTGTTTTGTTTTGTTTCTGTTTTTGCTTTTTTTTCTGGAGGCCAATGGACCTTAGGTTATGAACGCCTCATTTTAGTTTTTCTCTCTTATTTTCCAAGCAACCTCTTCTCTATTCTGAATCCCTTGTTTTCAGCCATGAGTAGTGGGTTGCCCAAGGACTATGTGGGGGAATTGGGGGTGATTTGAGAAAGGCTAAGTTCCCTGATGATCATCAACAGTGTAGACTGGAGAGCTAGCCTCCCCACCCATACTTGCTCTGACTCTCAGCTTAATCATTGCCCAGGGAGTGGCTTTGACTCTCGATTAATTTAATGAGTGTTCTGTATTTCTAGTCCACATGAAGAATCCAACTTTATGAGCTTCTAGCCAAGTTTTGCTTCTTGGGTTAGGTTTCCCATAGCTTGGGTGATTTGTATTTGTTTAGGAAGAACTGAGTTCTGTCTTTCCCCCCTCCTCCAACCCACCCAATGGAGACTAAAATCAGCCAACCTTCCCTGGCCTTGCCCTTGAGGACTTTGGAAAGGGAAGGGTATCTCTGGGGGATCATTTGGGGATTTGGACGCCTGAGGAGATGATACTCAGTCTGGCTGAATAGCAGAGGAGGGTGAAGCCCTCTGACTTGGCGAGGGGACTGGATTCATTTGATTGTAGCAAAGATCCCTGGGTAGAGAGGTTTGGGGACTATTGACTTGGAGAAAAATCAGAAATCTGGGTTTTAAAGATCCTGCTTGTTCAATCCTCTTGGCAGGCATTGTGCAGGGGAGCTGAAACAGTGACTCTTGCTGGTGCTGTTACAAAAGAAACCCTCCAAAGCTTAATCCTGTTTCTATTATGTTCAACGTAGATTCCAGGTTCCACTGAACACCTCTCAGGCCGGGCAGGCCAATGGCCCGTGACTTCTACCAAGCCCTCGCCTCCTGCGCTCAGAACACAGTCCCTTGCTTCTGTTCCCAGCATGAGCTACATGTCAGTGTCCAAGTGTAAAAACAGCACAACACATGGATCGTAGCAGCAAATCCTTGACCAGGGCTTCAAAAATACAATTAAGTAAATCAGACAGTTTCACTGAATTCAAAACAAATTTCTATATAACACTCCGGTTTTATCTTTAAACCTACATTGATCAAATCAATAGCATGATAAATGATAAAATTGATTTATTAAAACTTTAAATGAAAAGATCAGCAAACCCCTACTTAATTGTGAACGCATTGCTTTGCAAGTCAACAGAAGTTTGGTGTTTTTAAAAGATAGTTTGCTATAGACTGGAAGGTGTCCCCCCCCCCCCCAAAATGTATATGTTAAGTTCTAAAATCCAGCATGATGGTATTTGGAGGTAGGGGCTTTCAGGGTGATTGACTCACTCTCATGAATAGGATTGGTGCTCTTAGAAGAGGCCCCAGAGAGCATCCTCCTTCCTTCTACCATGTGAGATTATAGCAAGAAGACAGCCCTCTGTGAACCAGGAAGCAACTCCTCACCAGACCCCAAGTCTGTTGGTGCCTTGATCTCAGAGTTCCCAGCCTCCAGAACTGTGAGCAATAATTTCTTGTTAAGACACCCCGTCGATGGTATTTGGTCATAGCAGCCCAAATGGACTCAGACATAGCTATTTATATGTTCAAATCAAAATCACCTCTTCCCGCCTAGGTGAGTGATTGTACACACAGCTCACATCGGTGTCCCCCTCCGGTGGGTGGCAGGCCTCCTCACCCCCTACAGCAGCTCTGCTCCTGGAGCAGAATGCACAGTCCAGACACAAGAAACCCTTCCCACTAAGACGGTCTCCCGTTCTCCCCCACGCAGTATGAATGTTTCACGTTGCTTCTTGCAGTAGGGGGCTGCGCATTTAAATCTGTTACTATTATGCTCAGGCTTTCTAAAGCCTCCTTTCTGCAAGCCTGGGAACATCTCCACATCCCCTACTTTCCCTTGCCCCCCCTATATTATAGCTCTGAGTCCCTAAGACACATAATCCTTAAGAGACCCAGAAAGCTTATTTCAGATAGGAATTAGATTCTCATCCGGTGCTGGGGAGGGACGATCAGTGTGGGAAGCTGGCATTATCCTCATGTGGCAGGTGCCTCTCAGGACCCCATGGCTGGGGCTGCAACACAGGCCTGTGGTCATGCCCTCTCATGCCCTTTGCTGGCAGGATGGTGCTGTGGGGAAAGGGCAGAGGTTCTGGGCCTCACCTTGGTGCCATTCCTATAGGGGATGCAAGGACAGTGGCCACTGGGCAGATCTAACAGTGTCTGCACTTGCCAGGTTTGTGACAGTAGCGAAGTTGGGATAAGAAGAAAACATGCCAAGTTACTGCAGGGAATCTGTTTCCCAGAGCAGTGCTTGTGTCCACACAGATTTTCTGGCCAGTGCAGCAAGGGTGTGGACGCCACTCTTGGGCCAGAGGCCAGCAGGAGGAAGTGCATTCTCTCTCTAGACTGTCCATCAGGCAGCTGGCCTCGGAGAGAGGCCAGGTTCACGGGGCACCTGCGGCCAGGTGGCTGTTGCAGGTGTTTGTCTGTCCTGAAAAGGTAAAGCCCTTTGGTGGGCTCTCTTGGGACCTTTAAGGATAGAAGGTACCCTTTTGAAATGGGATCAGATGTGGCTAGGAGGGAGACAGCACAAAAGTGAAAAATTCTGGCTCTGAAATCAAT
Source organism: Neofelis nebulosa (assembly GCF_028018385.1). NCBI lineage: Eukaryota > Metazoa > Chordata > Mammalia > Carnivora > Felidae > Neofelis > Neofelis nebulosa. The sequence goes on along the minus strand of NC_080789.1, from coordinate 101,835,121 downwards.
GAAACTGATCTAAAAGACAGTTTAGCAAAATGATTGAGAATATGGGCTTTGTAGTCAGACTGTCCACGGTTCAAGTTCTAATCCAGCCGCTTATTTGCTATGTGATCTCAGACAAGCTGCTTCTGTGCCCAAGTTTTCTCATCTAAAAAATGAAAGTAGCTACTTGGTGGGTCTACTGTGAAAATGAAATACTACAGGTGAAGTGCTGTGTTGTCGTGCTAGCTGTCCAGTGACATACAGTTGACCCCTGAACAATGCGGGGGTTAGGGGCACCAACCCCCATGCAGTCAAAAGTCTCTTTATAACTTTTGACTTCCCCAAAACTTAACTACTAATAGCCTCCTGTTGACCAGAAGCCTTACCGATAAGTCAATTAGCACATGCTCTGTATGTTATATGTATTATATATACTGTGTTCTTACAATAAGATAATCAAGAGAAATGAAAATGTTATTAAGAAGATCCTAAGGAGGAGAAGATACATTCACAAGACTGTACTGTATTTATCAAAAAAATCTGCATATAGTTGGACTTGTGTATGAGTTGAAACCCATGTTATGCAAATGGGAGCTATAATTAAGAGACCTAAAATGTAGGCAGGAATCATGGCAAAGGGATAGGATAGATGATAGGTCAGACACAACAGTTGGGGACCTTGGCTCTTGCTCGTTTCCTGGCCCTGTGCTCAGAATGCACCATGTTGGGGAAGGAGGGCCATTTAACTGAGCGGTGCTGGGCATGCCTTTTGCCAACACTGCTAATCCACATGCCACATGGCATTGTTTCAAAGGTATAAAAAAAGGGGCATCTCCCACCACCATTCAGGGCCATGCAAGCAAGTGGCAACTGTTCCCACAGATGGAATGAAAGCTAACTGGTCCACATGGCTAAAATAAGAGAGAGAGAGAGAGAGAGAGAGAGAGAGTGTGTGTGTGTGTGTGTGTGTGTAATCACCAAGTGTCTTAGTGAGGCATACACAATGGAAAACAAATGTGTGGTATTCTGGAATTTAAAGCAAAACATCCCCCAAACAATCCCCCACATCAGATGATTTTGGTTAAGATCAGAATGCCTGCTTTCAGCAGAAAACAGATTTATGGGCTGGCTGATGTATGCTGCATGTCTGGCAAGCAGGCAGTGGAAACTTGAAATGAGGTTTCTTGTTTAGAAAGAGGTTATCTTGGGCAGAGGCCCTCCCTCTCTATCCTTCATCCCCTTACTACTAACCCATCATATCAGCTGAAACTTTTCTCGTCTCTTGGGCAGAATAAGAGCTCTGGTTTTAAACTGATGGTGATGTCCTTGGAAGGGAGGATTTCTCAACTCTTGAGCTTGTTCCGAGCAGGTCACTGCCTAATTACCATTAAGGTGTGCTGAGAAAAAGCTTACAAGGCCCTTCACCTTCTGCCACACCCCAGAGAGGGGACCACGCTAGCTCCCTTCCACCAGGGATGAGACAGGCAGTCGAGTAATTAACCTCTACATGGCACGTGCTGTGCATGTGACAGAGGGAGAGAGTTGATGGCTGAGTTGCTCCATACCTGCTCTGTGACTTTAGGGAAGTAACTACCTCTCTGAGCCTGTTTCCTCATCTCAAACTGGGATGATCAGAACTACCTCTAAGTGTATAAGGCAGTCCTACCAGTCCTCTTAGATTCACAAGGGGACCTTACTGTAGAAATCTAGCTCCCTCACATTCCTCGTCTCCCTGGGAAATCCCACTGTCACTCCTATAGGGCATGTTCCCATTAGCCTGAAGTCACACTGGAACACACACTGGCCCAAAAGAGCCACTCTTAGCAAACTGATGGCACCCATAGGCTATAGCTATTGAACCACTTTCACCCTTCCACCCAAGAGACCCCCCCCTCCAAGTGCACTGGAATCCCCAGAAAGTGAACCCCTGCAAGCTCAGCGAGCAGGCCAAACAGGTGCTTAGGATGTCGGCAATGCAGGTAAGCCCAAGGAATCATGGAGAAAATATGAACTTTTCTGACCTTCTTTATATTTATTTTATAATACTGATTTTTTAAAATATTGAATTATATGGGGTAGGTGCCATAATTTCCTCAGTATTTAGGGCTGTAAATGGTCACAAGAGGCAGAAGTGTGCCTCCCCAAGGACCTGGCTTCTCAGGGACGGTAGGGCTTGTTGTTGACTTTCTGATGTGCCCTGGTGTGGTGTAAAAGAACAGCACATGGTAGCAGGGCCCTTTATGACACAGCGATTGTTGGGTGTGGGAGGAGTTGACTTGTCAGAAATGCAGATTCCTGGGGGAAATCAGTGACTCTCCTTAAGCCACACTTTCCTTGTTTGAGTAATGAAGGTAATATCCCCAAAGTCTTAGGGTTGTTAGAAATGGTGGCATATTTAATGTAAAAAGCTTATCGCAGTGCCTGGCTCCAAGCAAGAACTCGGGTGTTAGTTCCGGCAGCTACTGCTATAGTCACTATTACTGCTGCCTCTCGGAATGTTTCAGAGATTGAAGCTGTCCTAAAGATTCACATTCATCCATGTCTTCTCACCTCAGTTCTGTAAAGCCACATCACGCAGGATTGTTCAAGTCTGAACCTTTACCCCTAGGTTTTTTCCCTTTTAGAAGGTGAATTAGAGGACTTGTCTTTCCATCTGTCCACAAAATGCCCATTTTAGAGATTTTCCCAGTATGGGAAAGGTGGGTGAGGAGAGGGACCAGTTTTGCACATAGCTGGGAGTGGCCCCAGCATCAGGGCCATTTGGCAGAGGGCCCCCCTCCCCTTGTGGAGTTGAACTGGGAATTCAACAATAGCCATAAGAGGAAGAAATCTGCCCTTCCTCCAAACCAGGAAGGATAGCCTCGACACCTCTCCTGTTCACTTCTTGTGCTTCCCAGGAAGAGGTAGATTCCTCTTATCTAGAACTTTCTTGACACCTTGAAGCCAGGTCTCAGAGTGGGGCAGAGCCAAAGTCACCATTGCTTCTATGTGGACCCCACAGCAAGGGGAAAGAAGGCAGAGCTGGCCCCAAAGGGTGTGTTTTCCCTGGCACCCGGTGATGGTGGATTGAAACCACCATCTCTCCCAGCCTCAACAGAGGGGAAGGGAAAGGAGAGAGAGAGAACAAACCCCAAGGAGAAGTTAGTGGTCAGTGAGCTCCTTCCCTCTTGGCTTTCCCCTAGGCTGGGGTTGGCACCCTGAGTCTGAATCACTTCACCACAGCAGACAAATTAAGGTTTAGGTCAGAGCATTTTGCTAAATTCATCATGTCCAGATGACCTTCTCATTCCCCGAGAAAAGTTCCTAGGGGTTCCTAGCCTTCCCATTCACCAGCTGGCCAGGGAGAGAGCACGGTGTCAGGAAGAGGCAGCTTTGAGTTGTCTGTGTGGATCTGGTTTAGTGTGAATGTTGCCTCTTGCTGCCGTGTCCTCTCGAGTGAGTTGTTACTTAACCTCTTGGAACCTGTTTTATCTCTAAAGGTGATGAGAGGATTAAATGAGATGATGTATGTCAGTCACCTCCTATAATGTGAGACGTGCATGGATGCCCATAGAGAGTAACTATTCCTATTATTGTATTATTGATTTTCCCTTCTGTAGCCTCTGGAGGAGTTGCTCATGGACAGAAAAGCCTGCCAGAAGTCAACTCAACACTAATCTATGACATCGTTGACCATCAGCCTCTGCATATATTCTTTACAAAATAAAATAAAATTTTGCCCCCTAGAATTTATAATTAGTTGAGGAAAAGAATCCACTCGTACCTAATGGCTGTCCAGCCTAGGGAGAACTCAGGCTGCAGAAATCAGGAGGAGGAGGAATTTTTTACCAAGACCGCCCTGCTGCGGAGGCTGTGGGAGTCATTTTGGCTTCTTGGAGAGGAGAGTTCACAGGGCTTAGCTTGTGTGATGAATACTTATTTGGAAGCCAAATGCAGGTTCTAACTTGAACCATTTACTATGAGTGCCTAGGCTCAGTGGGTTCAAGATAGAGTTGTCCAGCCATTATCTCTTTCTTACCTCTAGCTTCCCTCCCACTTACCTGACCTGTGTCCTCCCTTTGACTATCACCACGCAGCAGTACAAGGTGTTCCTGAGGCCTAGTCGCATGGCTCTACAGCACTAGATGGAAGAGTTGAGCCCATACTCTCCAGATTACAGTGTAAAGTGGAATGGCGAAACACTGTTCCACGTAAGAGCTGAGCCCAGAGGAAGCTCCTACCCCCCGCCCCACTCCATGGCTTCCTGACCTTCAGCACTGGCATTTAGAAGCTAGTCTCTGGGCGTGCCTGGGTGGCTCATGGGGGCGCCTGGGTGGCTCAGTTGGTTAAATGTCTGATTTCGGCTCAGGTCATGATCTCAAGGTTCATGAGTTCAAGCCCCGTGTCGGGCTCTGTGCTGACAGCTTGGAGCCTGGAGCCTGCTTCAGATTCTGTATCTCCCTCTCTCTCTGCGCCTCCCCCGCTTGCCGCTCTGTCTCTATTTAACAAAATAAATAAATGTTAAAAAAAATTTTTTTAATTAAAAGAAAGAAAGAAAAAGGAAGCTAGTCTCTGTGCCCAGAGGAAAGCTTCTCCATGTCATCCGATTGTTTGGTGTTTACATAAAGGTCCAGAACAGTGGTTCTCAAACTTGAGCAAGCATCAGAATCATCTGGGAGGATTGCTGGGCCCCACTGCACCCATTTCTAATTCAGTAAGTCTAGGATGGATGGGGGCAGTGATTTTCATGTCTAACAAATTCCCAGGTGCTGCTGCTGCTGGTCTGGGGACCACACGTGGTGACCTGCTGGCCTAGAGATAAGTTTCCCAGTGGCCCAGCTTCTGTCAATCTGAGCACTGCCCCCAGATCAGTGGCTTGGTCAAAGCCTCAGAGCAGAAGTTGTCCAGAGGGATAAGATGACCCCCCAGGACGATCAGACTCACAGAGGGATTTATTCTCCAGGACTGTCACCTCTGCAGCTTTTCAACTCCTCTCTAATAAAACTAAAGTTAATAACAGGTCCCTTGTTGCTATCTTTAAATTCTGCCAGGAAGTAACATTTTACTTGTGATCCTTAATTGAAGGCAAGTCATGGTAGTTTTTTCTCCACTCAGGAGAGTGGAGTTTGGTTTTTGTCATTGTGTTCCTGCGTGGTAGGACTGGGTACAGGAGGACTCCGGCCTCCGCTCCTGCCAGGCGTCTTTGCCCTTCCAAAGATGACAGCCTCAGCCTTCATTTGGAGGTGGGAGCGGAGGGTGCCAGGAGAGGATCAGAAGAGGTGGTGAGGACTGGACTCCTGTTTGTGCATGCTGCCAGCGCCGGGCCCAGCCTCCTGACGGGTGAATCAGCCCATCCGAGGCTTGGCAGTCAGCGGTGAGCCAGGGTTGCCATGGAGATGGGTGAGGCTCGAGCCCACAGGTCTGGGTGGCCTGACTTGTTTTTAAATGTTGAGGCCTGTGTGAACATAGAGGCCCTTATCTCTGCTTCTGAGGCTTTCTTAAAGCGTGACTGGTATTCAGGGGCCCAGAAAAGGCTGGTAGGAGTAACCCACATCCTTGGTATTCAGTCTGTTACCGACTTCCCAGGTGCCATGGGGAACTATGCCTACAGGTCTCCCATGCTTAGTCCTTTAAAAAAAAAAATAAGTAAATAACGAGGGTTGATGTGTATCTTACTGAAGGAGGAAAGTAAAGAGATAAAATCCCCTCCCTCTCTGATCTGCTTTTTTAATTCGCCCAGGGAAGCAGCCTGTGATCCCGGGACAGAGCTGACAGTCCCCTTTAACCTTCCTTCCTCACTTTCCTTTGGCCATTCCTGTCTGCGGGTGGCCAGTGTGGGTGTGGAGGAGGTAAATTTATCCATCATCCTCCACCGCACCGCAACTCGCACAGACCCACAGAAACCAGAACCCCTGTGTCCTAGATTGCCCTGTTCCCTCCTGCCCAACCACCCTCTCCAATTGTAGAGGGACACAACTGATAGCCACCGACTGCCATGAATTGCCCCCCTGTCGTGTTGTGTCTTTCTCAAGGTTTATTATTCTTATTACCGTCCTTATTTTCCCTACGGAATCTGGCTGGCTATGCCACATTGTGGTCATTGTGGTCTTCAGAATGTAGTACATGGGTTACATCATTTATCCTCCCCTTCAAGCTAGATTAAAGGCAGGACAGGCGTCCTGCAATCTTGTGCCCAAATGAGAACTCTAAGGGTTGGAGAAGCTAAGGAAAGTGCTTAGTATGAAACCGCATCTAGGTGGCAGACCAGAGTTACACCCAGAGTCCATGGCTGTCTGCTAATCTGGGGCTTCTCAGCAAAGGTATGCCAGAGAACACCCTGGAGGAGGGGGGTGCTGAGACAGATGCACATGTAGAATTCCCCAGGTGATTCTGACATCCACCCCATGTAGACCAGGTCTGGTTGGCACATGCATGCAAATGACAGGTGACAGAACCAGGGCCTACTCCTTTGCTTTGTCATTCTTTCTGCCCCGCACTGAAGAATGTTATGGCATCTTACTGACCACCGGCTCACCAAAGTAACCGCATGGCCATTGCTTTTCCAGAAGGACAACGAGAAGCAGGAAGGCCAGCACCCCTCCTTACCCTACCCCTGTCCTCTTACTACGGCCTACCTGCAACCCCCCAAAAGTGCAGATGTGACCACTTAAAATCTGAGGTCAGCCTTAGAGAGAAACCGCTGGTGGAGAATGACCCACCCTCCCCCTTCCGGGCTTTCTAAGGCAGTTGGATAGAGAAAGCGTGATGAATGTTTTGTCCTTTAACAAAATGTGTGACCGGTCAGGTCATATTACAAAAGAAAAAGGGGACCTGGAGGAAAGGGGGGTCTAGCCAAGACCACCCAGTTTGTTTGCCATGAGATTTTTCTTTGAAGTGGGATTTGTCCAAGGCAAACAGGGCTGTTTCCTGTAGAGGGGTAGGACACAGCACCACACGCACATGCACACACATGCACACACATGCACACACATGCACACACACACGCAGCTGCCCTTCTTGTCACATCTTTCTGCAGGCGTCATTCAAATGTTTCCGTCAGTGGGGCTGCCTGCATGTAAACAGTTCCCCAGGTCCTAACTGGAACCAGTTTTGCAAACTTGGCACCGGGTCCAGAGCAACCAGGTGCCCCTAAGTGGCATTATGCTTTGATTTGTTTTCAATCTTCCTTTGGAATTAAAGACACTTCCTTTAACTCTCTAGGTGTGTTTTAGTGTAGGATCCCTGGGCCTGGCCCTCTAGTGAGATTCATGGCGTGACTCGTTGAAGCACTTGGCTTCACGTGGCTGCCTTTTTCCTGAGTGGTGCTTTCCGTGGCGGCAGAGGGGGTGACCAGAAAATGGTTCTCTGTGAGCCTGAGCTTGGGCCCTGCTGGGTTTTCATGGCCCCTGGAATTGGCATAAGCCCCGGGTGACGGGGTTTCCTGTGTGCTCACCAAAGATTGGAGTGTCGAACTGGACTTATTCGTGGGGTGAGGACAGTGACTCATGGACTTTTCATAAACTCTCGTTTTCAAAAGACTTTCTATGGATTTGTCCCTGAATCTCACTGCGATACTCATCACATGCCGTGGTGGGTCTTTCTCAGGTTATTGTTCTTGGCAATTTCTGACTTGGCAATTTCTAGCGAGAAACGAGAAGCTGAATCTGGAGGAAAGGCCAGAAAGGAGAGGAAGCTTATTGAAGAGAAGAGGAGCAGAGAGAGCAGATTCTGGTGGATTTCAGAGACTCTCTCCCATTGCAGCAATCCTCTCATTTGTCGGATGATTATTTGTTGACTGATCATTTATTCATGAATTTAGAATTTATTCACTGTTGTGTCCAAGGTACGGATGGGGTCGGTGAGCTGCCAGAATGACTGAGAAGCAGCCCTTCCCTGAAGGAACTTGCACTCTAGTGAGACCCTAGCCCGGAACACCCGCGAGAAAAGGGCGTGTGTGATGATGCTGCAGCTGGTGGGATTGCGTTTCCCCCAGGGACTGAGGACATCTTGGTGGGGAAGCAGCAGGCCCGGGTGGCCAGGACAGCATTCCAGAAGGAAGGGCTGGCATGAGCCGAGGCGAGGATGCAGGGGACTTATTTGGGAACCTGAGTGATTCCATCTGAGGGGCAGGTAAGGAGGAGGTGGGATCAGGGTTCCGTGGTGTCCTGCAGAGAGATCAGAAAATATGAAGACACAGCTAACACCTGAAATCTTAAAACAGAGCGACTGACCTAAGCCTTTCAGGGACATGGCTGCTGTCCACATGGAGGGCTGGGTGCATTATACTGTGACCACTTTGTGGGGACCTGGAGAGGGGTAAGCCACCAGCTCAGGGGTGAGTGCACAGGGCAACCAGAAGGAGCAGTGAGCCTGGAAGAAGAGAGGGTTCGTTTCTGTTGGGAATTTTAGGATAGAGAGACCTAGAAGCTTTGAAAGAGAAGCCCCGGCTTCATAAATATGTATATACATGTGCACACACAAGTATATACGTTCTTAGTTTTAGAACAGTTTCAGATCTGCAGAAAGTTTGCAAAGACAGTATAGCGAACCCCCTATGTCCCAAGAATTTCCCCTGTGGTTAGCACCTCTAATTACCACATCACATTTGTCACAGCTAAGAGACCAATACTGATAACGTTGCTGTCAACTAAACTAAACTTACTCAGATTTCACTTGTTTTACCAGTCATGTCCTCTTTCTGTGCCAGGGTCCCATCCGTGGTACCATATGATGGTTGTCATACTTCTCCATCTATGATTTGTGACTGTTTCTGTCTTCCCTGGTTTCTCATACATAACCTTAGCAGTTCTGAGAAGTGCTGACGAGCAAGTATTTTGTAGAATGTCCTCAGTTTAGGTTTTTCTCATGGCTGTCTTCTAAGAACAAAAGGAACATGAGTGAAGAATTTAAGAATTTCCAATAAAACAATGGGGAAAGGCTATCCTTTTTTTCCCTGCACTGTCAGATAGATGGGACCATTTCTGGCTTGAAGGCAAAGGACCTTTTCTCAGCCAAACCGGAAGGTTTTCCTTTGGCTTCCTTTGAGAATGAGGTAAGCAGGCAGACTGGGCAGTGCCTCAGGCTAGGAGTAGAGGCTCTGGACTTTTCACATCCATCCCCACCACCCAGCTGGTGGTCTGAGGCTGATTGCTGTCCTTTACATGGTGGGGGAGGGGGGCCTGTGATCAGGAATCTGCTAACTGAACGTCTACATAAGACCAGCTCAGATCCTGCACTGTTACAAAGCAAGGCGGCCACCATGATGACTGTGTGGCCAACGTTCCTGCCACACATCAGCTAACTAACCTGGGAGGAGACCAGCTACTTCTTGGCCTCCCAGATCCCTGATTTCTTACTTCATGGAGTCCCTTCATAAGTGACTCAGTGTGACAGTTTTGTCACATGTAAAGTTCTCCCTGGTTCTTGCCATTTGTTTTCTCTTAGTATTCCACATAGCTAGGGGTGAGAGCCAGGTGGGGGCCTGGGACCCCCCTCAGTGCCACACCAAAAAGTGAACTCTTCTAGAAAGTAACTCTCAAGCTCCTTAGATAATACTGCCTGCACAACCATGAGCCATTATTAGGTGACACCCATTATATGTGGCCCTGTAACCCTGAACCATCCATCGGTTACCCAGCCGATAAAGCCATTTCTCCAATAGCATTACAGAAAATGGGGCAGCTAATGGCTTACATATCTTCCCCTCAGGCCAATTAACTGAGTAGTTCAATCCAAAAAAGCAGCAGAGCTCATTCCTCTGATTTTTGTGAACTATGTGCTCCCGGTTCTGCCCCTGACCCTCTCCTCCACCTGGATTTCTTAGACCTTCCTCCTTGTCTCTTTTGGTGAGTTTATAGGCGTAAGAAACTGAGATCATTACTGCTTTTTCCATTTCTCCAGAGCCAGCTGCTTTTTCTTTCTCCTTTTAGTAAAGTGTTGTGGCTTTGACAACCAAGCAGTGTGAGGCCAGGTTTTGGGTGGGGTCCAAACATGGACTCCTGACTCTGTCTGGCCTTGTCCTTAGCCAGGGTGAGACCTGAAGTCCTTTCTCTCCTGGTTCCAATTCTCCAGTACAGTGTCCTTTTTGACACATGTGTGTATAGACCAGATAAATGACTGGACTTTTACAGATTGGCTCAGGCTCCTTGAAATTATAAAATGGAAGAGGCCTCACCATTTCAGGCTTTAGGTGGGTACCCTCTTGTTATCCATGGAATCATACCCAAAGAGAAATAATTGAGGCTAACTTGTTTTTGTTTTTTAAAAAAAAAAAATTAATGTTTATTTTTGAGAGAGAGAGAGACAGACAGAATGCAAGTCGGGGAGGGGCAGAGAGAGAGGGAGACACAGAATCTGAAGCAGGCTCCAGCCTCTGAGCTGTCAGCATAGAGCCGGATGTGGGGCTCGAACTCATGAACCGCAAGATTGTGACCTGAGCCAAAGCTGGTGGCTTAACTGCCTGAGCCACCCAGGCACCCCTGTTTCTGCTTTTTTTAAGTAGGCTTCACGCCCAGCATGAAGCCCAACACAGGGCTTGAACTCACAACCCTGAGATCATGACCTAAGCTGAGATCAAGAGTCAGACATTTAACCGATTGAACTACCCAGGCGTCCCAAGGCTAATTCTTTGATAAGCACAAGCGTAGAGCAGAAATGACAGTAAGGGACATGGACCTCTCTTAGGTCCCAGGTGTTGTCAACAAGAGGGAGGACTGAGGACAAGGTTTGTGGCAAGTGCTGTCTGTACCTCCAGTGCATGTTCAGTCCCTGCCCACAGCATTCTCAGGTTAACACTGTCATGTCCATAGGGAAGCCAGCAGCCTCAGTCTCCCATTGTCTAGGAGCCTCACTGGGCCTCCATATGTTGTGGGGAGAGGAGAAAATATTGCCTTCTTTCTTTTAACTCTCCAGGAGCCCAGGGGGTAGCTAGGCCAGAGCCTGCCCACCAGAGTCAGGACCCACTTAGTGTGTGCTTGTCCTGTACTCAGTGTACAGGGAGGTCCCAGCCTGGCCCCACTGTGTCCCTGCCCCAACAGTGGCACTCGTGAGTCAGGAGAACCCAGTCTGTGCCAGAGCATCCAGGCTAGAAATGGGGAGGGAGACTCCTACTTTTCCCCACGGAGCCATGTCTGCTGTCTTGGAATTAGGCCAGGAGACCCTCACTCACCTGCAAGTCTCCTGTGAATAAGAAGGAAAGCCTGGCAACCATGAGTTTTTCTTTCCTGCACTGTCCCCCATGGGGCACCTGGGGGTATGTACTTCCTACCGATGTTTGGTGGTTGCCTTCTGTCACATGAAGCCTAAGAGAGCTGGGGAGATGCGGAATGACTCTCCTCCGCGGGGAGGAGTGTGATGCTGGTGACCGGGGTGCTGATAAAGTTCTTCTCATAAAGCCCATTGGGTTCCTCTTTCGGAAGTACTTCTAATATGATCTCCTTTACTGTTAGCCATACTTAAAAAGCAAGGAAGGGCCGGGGCACCTGGGTGGCTCAGTCGGTTAAGCGTCCGACTTCAGCTCAGGTCACGATCTCGCAGTCCATGAGTTCGAGCCCCGCGTCGGGCTCTGGGCTGATGGATCGGAGCCTGGACCCTGCTTCCGATTCTGTGTCTCCCTCTCTCTCTGCCCCTCCCCCATTCATGCTCTGTCTCTCTCTGTCCCAAAAATAAATAAACGTTAAAAAAAAAAAAAAAAAAAGCAAGGAAGGGCCACATCTTGCCATTCCTGTTCTACAGATGGGAAAACTGAGGCAATAGGGCTCTGAGCCAGGAAATCCAGAGCCTTGCTGTGGAAATACACCACTGGAGGCCTGGGCACAGTTTTGACCCTATGGCAGGCTGAGGCTCTGGGTCGTCCTTTCCACCGTCGTCACCTCCACCTCCACCCGACACGTCTACACCCACCACCAAGTCCTGGGGAAAAGAAGTGGAACAAACAATTAAAGAAAGAGAGGTCTGGCCACACGGTGGGCCATCCCAGCTCTCAGGGCAGAGAACCAAGCTCTCTCAGGAACAGGGCTCTGACACAGGGCGCCTCTGTTGAGGAGGCATCCATGGGAATCACTCTCATGCAAGCCCTGGTCCGAACGAGAGTCAGGGGAGCCCAGCTGTCCCTGGGGGTCAAGGACAACTTGGCAGGGGGTGCCGCCTGCACAGGCCTCTAGTTCAACAGTGCCAGGCTTGGATTTGGCACCTCGGTTCTGTCCCTTGGTGGGAAGGGCTGCCCTTTAGGGTCCAGTATCTCAACTTGCCCACCTACAAAATGGGATTTTCAGAAGATTGGGAGATTACTCAGAAGTGTCTTATCTGATGTTTATGTAAGGATCACTCGTAAGGAAGCAGGCATCTAAAGCCTGGAATGGGAGGGGGTCAGCCTGTGAGGTTTCCCAGGGTGAAAGGGAAGGGACAAATGTCGGCCACTTAGGGAAGACGCTGCTCTATGTCACTTAATGAGCCGTGTGATTTTGTAAGGAATCGTGGCTGCCCTCATTGGTGCATGGCTGTGCCCCTTGAGCAACCTGCTTCTTTTTTATCATATGGTACATATACAGAGTACATCTGAAACATGAACAGATTAAAGAATAATCAGGAAGGGAATATTCGCGTCACCACCACCCAAGTTAAGAGCTAGAATATTGCCAGTGCCCTAGACCCTGCTCTCACAAGTGCTATTCCCTTATCAGAAATCCCTTCCTTCCCCTACAGGGCTCCGCACACTTGACTTTATGTTAATTCTTTTCTTTATCTTGGTCATTTATATGTACCTCTGAAAAGCAGAGCAGTTCTTAACTATAAGGCATCACATTGTATGTTTTTTTGGTGCCTCTTGCTGCTGTTTGGCATCATGAGATGCACTCATAGTATTGCACGTAGCTACAGTGGCTCATTTTTCACTGCTATAGAGTATTCTAGTGTCCATGAAGTATCCATTCTACCGGCTGGACTGCTAGTAGGTAATTGTTCCCAGCTTGCTGATATTTTTAGCAAATGGACTGATTCCCACACTGGGCCCCTGTTACTACCAGGTGCACGGTGAGAGGCAGGGACCACCAAGGGTGGTCCCAGAACCCTTTGCAAGTGTCCCCTTTGGTGTTGTGGGGCTGTGCTCCTACCAGCAGCCAGGACTGATGTCCACATCCTGTATATCCTGCAGCTTGCTGGGATCGCGGTCCTTGCTGTTGGACTATGGCTCCGATTCGACTCTCAGACCAAGAGCATCTTCGAGCAAGACACTCAACCTTCCAGCTTCTACACAGGTGAGTAGGGGGAGACAGTACTTCCTCCAACCGTGGAGATTCTGTGTTGATCCAGGGATGGGCCTGGGGAAAGACTTTTGCTCTGGCCACACTGGCCTGTCATGTCCCTTTCCAGCCATCCTTGGTATTACATGTGCCGCAAATTTGCATCGGACTGATGTGGTTGGTTTCTTCATGCTGACTAAGTCTGGCATTCTGACCATTCCCCCAATAGGAAATGGGCTTTGCCAAAGTTACTGCCACTCTTGATGGTTTAAGAACCTCTGTTCTTGTCCCTGACCCTCTCTTAATGTCATGTCTCCTTAGGCTTGATCATTTCTTTAATTCAAAAAACTTTGTCCTGGGGATCCAGAGTCCCAGGAGTAGGAGGGGTGAGTCCTCCCCACTGTACAGATAGGGGCTCTGAGACCCAAAACACCTGTCTCCTGCATAGTACAGTCAGGATTAATAAAAGAGTCCGACCCTTAATGCTGGTAAATGCCACAGGGTATTTGGTTTTATTTGTTTTCTTTTTTAATGTTAATTTTTGAGACAAAGACAGAGACCGAGCATGAGTGGGGGAGGAGCAGAGAGAAGAGGGAGACATAGAATCAAAACAGGCTCCAGGCTCCGAGCTATCAGCACAAGAGCTGGCAGGGCTCGAACTCATGAACAGCAAGATCATGACCTCATGACCTGAGCCAAAATCGGCCACTTAACCAACTGAGCCACCCAGGCGCCCCTATTTGTGTGTTTTCTAAAGTGCTTTTGCTTTAGGGCAAAAGTTTCCAGTTTAAACACAAATAGGCTTAGCAGGTTACACATGGCTCCTGGGCATTCTTTTGTCTTTTCTACCATTAGTCTGTCCTTTTCACCTGCTGGGTCACCACCAAGGCTCGCCCCCAGTTTCTAGTCGACACAAAATCCGTAGCCTTTCTTTCTGTGTTGGGGGTAGGAAACACTTCATTTACGAGAAACGGAGGAGCCCCCTATTTTTAGGATTACACTGTCATGTCATCAGGCTCAAAGTGTAAGTTTGGTCACTTCCTTCCCACCCACCAAAGGAGTTATTTTTAAAAAAAGATGGAAAACACAGGCTGAAGAGAGTTATTCCCCAGGCCTTCTGGAAGGACAAGGTGGCTGGCGGACACATGCACCCGCTTCCCGCCTCCCAGAGGCCACCTGGGCCGGGCCTGCCCAGCCTGCTTAGCCACACGCACCCAGGCCCTCTGGATGTTTCCCTGCTTGTATTGCTTGTTGCTGTTGTTTTTTAGGGTGTGTGTCCCTATTTCCAGAAAGAAAGTGAAGGAAAGAAAAGCACAAGTATGTTTTTTGAAAAAAAAACACAACAAAAACAAAAAAACTACACACACACACATACACACACACGCACGGTTTTAGGAAGCAGGTTTCCATAGTGCCCTGTCTTGTTTTAGCAACAGCATTTTTGCAGGTCTGCGGCTGGGAGCCTGGAATGCGGCCCTGTGGAGAGAGAGCAGCACGAGGGTACTGTGCTGAGGGGGGACCTGGAGCACCCCCTCGCCGCACCAGGGAGCTGTGAACCCTCTAGGGGAGAGGGGAGAGCATATCTGCACACATGTGGAAGCGAGTGGCATCCTGTTGGGACCAGTTGTCCTCAGGACAGCCTGGCCTCCTGCTCTGTCTGCACCGTTCTGTGCAGGGTGCCTGGCTGCACCTTTCCCAGTGGCCCCACCTCTCCCAGTGGCCCCACAGCCCTGGTTCTATCTTTCGGTCTCTAGGACTCTAATTCCAAGTGTTTTTAGATGTGGGCAGCAAAAATCTCACTGGCAAGTGGACATATTAGGAGGGAGACAACTCCTCCTTCATGTGTCGCTCACACTCTCATGTATATGGTTATGTGATTTAATCCTCATAATTCCGTAGGGTACGTGGAATGATTAGCATCTTCTCAATGAAGAAAGCAAGGCCTAGAGAGGTTAAAGAACTTGCCCAAGCTTATACCCCTTAAGAGGCAGGGCTGGGATTCGAACCCAGGCCTACCAAAGCTGCTGCTTTTTTTTTAATAATATTCTTTATTTTTATTTTTATTTATTTTTTAATCTTTATTTATTTTTGAGAGAGAGTGTGTGTGTGTGTGAGCAGGGGAGGGGCAGAGAGAGAGGGAGACACAGAATCTGAAGCAGGCTCCAGGCCCTGAGCTGTCAGCACAGAGCCCGATGTGGGGCTCAAACTCATGGACCATGAGATCATGACCTGAGCCGAAGTCTGATGTTTAACTGACTGAGCCACCCAGGTGCCCCCCCCCCTTTTTTTTTAACGTTTATTTCTTTTTGAGAGACAGAATATGAGCAGGGGAAGAGCAGAGAGAGAGGGAGACACAGAATCCAAAACAGCCTCCAGGCTCTGAGCTGTCAGCACAGAGCCCAGCGCAGGGCTCAAACTCATGAACGTGACCTGATATCAGGCTTAACTGACTGAGCCACCCAGGTGCCCCCAAAAGCTGCTTCTTGTTTTACCCATGCTAGATTGTGGGGAGGATGCCCCATGTGGGAATAGAAGTGATCTCCACCGACTAGATGTTCCCTGTTGGGGGAACCTTGGCCTTTGACCTCACCCAAACTGTAGTTGGGAGAGAGAGGTCACCGACGCTGGTGGCCCTAGCCAGCCGATGACAGATGGGGTGGAGAAGGTGCACAGGGTGGCAGAAGAGTGATGAGCACACGGGTGGAGGAGGCACAGCCTGCCTCTGGGAATCTCACAAGATGCAGGAGGCCAGTGTTCCTACCTGAAGTGACCAGGAAGGTGACTTGAAGGCACAGTCCCAAAGACACTCAGGGATTTCTAGTTGGAGGCCAGTGGCCATCACCCCCTCGGGTCTAACAGAGGACTGTTGACGCTTTGCTTCCCTAGGAAAGGGCTCCACTTTGGTGATTGTATTCTGCTTGCAGAAGCCCAAGCAAAGGAGGGTAATTCAGGTGACACTAGAACATCAGTCAGACGAGTGACCGCCTGGGTTTGGCTAGGCCTTGCAATTCACCAAGTGCTCTGGGAAACTGAGTCATCGTCATCCATGGGCAAAGGGCCAAGGAGGCTTCATTCTGTGTGTCCCCTTCCCCCTTGAGCTGTGACACCAGCCTTTGTATTGGCCCATGGCCCCTCTTAGCAGAGTGTCAGCTCCACCCCTGCCGATATTCCCAGCATCGTGGGGTGACCGTACCTGGCACTGGGGCACTAACCATCTGCGGGGCAGCCCCCAGGCCAGCCTGACCACACAACTGGCCCTTCAGAAAACCTGAAGGACCCAGGGGTGTCTTTTCTCCAGGGGGGCAACGGCTTCTAAAATAAAGAAAGAACACGTAACCAGGCAGAGAAGCAAGTTAAAAATGAAACTTTCCAACATTCAGAACAGTCAGTAGTGAATCCAGAACAGCTGACAGCCTTATATGGGCCTTCTCTCCAATTCAGGCCCTGGGAGATTCAGCCCGTCAGCAGTATCTGTAATCCCAGGCCGCAAACGTGTTGGGGAACTTCATTTTCTTGGTCCGGGGCCAGCAGCCCTTCTTAACTCCTTGGTGTCCTTCCAGAACCATCACCACTAAATGAGGACATCTGGGGGCTCCAGCCCGAGGCCACAGATGGCCACCCCTCCCCAGGGTCATTCCTCTCTTTATGACAAGGCACCTGATAATTTCCAGAATACATGGCTTTTGCCCTCTGTGAGCTAGGGCAGTTAGCGGCCTCGGGCAGTTTGTTTTGTTGCCCTGTGCCTGGTTCTCCCCATCCTGAAACTGGCAGAGCTTACACACCCCACACCTCTCTGAGACAGAGAACTACCTACCGGGCTTGGCTTGTTAGTGTGAACCGCCATCGGTGGAAGGAAGCAGGACCGAGAGAGAGAGCCAGTGGGGAGCTGCGTAGGGTTCCTTTGAACCCCCGACTGAGTCTTTGGAGACAATAAACTGTTCTAAGTTGCGAGATGGGCTTGGGGTGATGCCAAGAGGCTGATGTGTCACTCTGTCGCCGAAGCCCAGAGTCCTGATACATAGGGGAAAAGAATGCTCAGTTTCGTGTATAAAAGGACACCCGGGCATTTGCTTCTGCTGCACCAAAGGCTTTTTCTCTCTGGCTAGGCCTGTACTGTCAGCCTGAAAAAGGAAGAATAAACAGCCCTTAAGCAAATTAATACAGTAATCCTGGAGAAGGCTCCGTGACAAATAACTTTTTCCATGAGTCAGACAGAAAGCTAACATTCACTTGTTTTATAAAGGGGAACACATTGTCATTTATCATTGCCGGCCTTTGCTAACAAGCTCAGGATGCAGGCGAGGAGGAGCCTTTCCAAAGGGAAGCCCTGCGTGGCCCTGTAAGAGGCCACCAAGCCTTCCAGTGGTTCTGTGGCTTCCGGCGGGGGGGGGAGGTGTGGCTTGCAGATGAGCCCCCCCTCCAGTTTGATGGCTGGTGCTAAAATCCCCATGGACAGCCACCAGGGGGTTGCTTGTCTTTATCCCCAGCTGAAGAGGGTAAGCCAAGACACCCCAGATTGGCAGCTGCCTGAGCAAGATTTAAACCCAACAAGACCCTTTGTCCTACAAGCTTCATCTGCTGAGCCCAAGAAATGGATATTTATAATTAACCAAGAAGCCCATTAGGAGGAGAATGTCCTCTCCCCCCCACCCCCCCATGCATGGGAAAGCTTTTTCCTTTAGTAGCTCCCTACTGCTCCTTATCCAACTCTCCTGACTTCTGCCAGGGCTGTCCCAGCTTATGAACTGGGGTCTGGACTTAGAGAAAACATGTCTGTCTGTTCATTCCCACTGACTCTATTCAATGTGCTTGTAAATCCTTTTGATCTCTTAATACGCCCTATTTATTCAGCCCCTGCCGCAGAGCTCAAAGGAGTGACCCTCATCCTTCGTTGTCTTGCCCCAGTGAGATGGGGAGAAACCAGGGCCATCTGACTGACTGCTGCAGCTCACTGGTGGCCCCATGGCAGAGCCCGAAGCTGAGGGAGGGCGCCCCTCCCACGGCACCCATGCAGTGCACCCGTGGCCCCACAGTATCGAACGGCCCAGGAGGATAGGACTTGACTCCAGGACAGGCTGCATTTGTCCCCTTGCCCAATCTGGGCCAGGCATGCATGGGAACAATACCCATATTCATACAACATAGGGGTTTGCCAGTAAACCCACGTGACCTGACATCACGACAGATGTGGGGGGAAAAGGCAGAGACACAAATGCTCCCTTGTGTGTGCTCTGCTGGGTGCTGCCCGTGAACCTCAGCTGCAGGCAGACTGCACGGTTTGTTGCCTGCAAAGCCTCGGCCCCGGGACTGGGGGTGCAGATGTGGGACAGTGAGGTCACTGTGACACCTGCCAAGGTTCTCACTGCAGTACCCTGTTGTGTATTGTGTGGAAACATCGCAGACACTCTCTCTCAGCTTCAGCCCTGCACTTCAAGGAAGTCTCCCTAGTCCCAGTTCATAGGGAGGGTTCCGCGAGTATGTAAAAATTCATCACTGTGGTTATTAATAATTGTCATTCATCCTCCGTATTACTAACAGTAGCTAGCATTTGTTGTGCACATTTGGGTTAGATCACTTAATCTTTACAACGGTCCTTGAGGCAGGCATTAGTACCATCCCCGTTTTGCAGATAGAAAATTATTGCACAGAGAGATTAAGCAGCTTCCCCAGGGTCACAGAGCTGGCTTTCACACCCAGACATGCTCTCACCATGCGACAGGAGTCCTTCCCAAGGTTGGACAGAATATGCCTGCAAGACAGGGAGGCACACGGGATTGCTCTGCCAGTGTCCCCATGAGGCCTGCATGTTGGGGAGCTGGGAAAGGGGGTGGTCCCTTCAGGACAGCTGCGGCTTTTCAAGAATATAACTGCAAGATGGGTCTGTCTGGGCATTCCCTGGGGGGTTATAGGATGACGAAGGCCAGGCTCCAGTGTGTTCCCCTCCCAGGGGTTTGCTTCATGTTGGGCCTAGGCAGAAGTCACTCCCTTCGCACCGCCTCCCTCTCCCCCCATCAGTTACTCAAACTGACGACTTAGAAACAGGGTCACTCACTCACCCTCCCTTTAAAGGAGGATCCTTTTCAGCCTTCACCTGGGGTAAATGAATTGCAACTGTAAAATCTCTTTAGTGCACTCTGAGGGATGTTTTGAAATGTTCTAGCCACCAACCTCTCATTCTTTTTTTTTTTTTTTTTTTTTAAATGTTTTATTTATTTTTGAGACAGGGAGAGACAGAGCATGAACGGGGGAGGGTCAGAGAGAGAGGGAGACACAGAATCTGAAGCAGGCTCCAGGCTCTGAGCTGGCAGCCCAGAGCCTGACGCGGGGCTCGAACTCACGAACTGCGAGATCATGACCTGAGCCGAAGTCGGACGCTTAACCAACTGAGCCACCCAGGCGCCCCTCACCAACCTCTCATTCTAATGATAAAGAAACCGAGGCCCAGAGAGGGAGAGCATCTTCCCCATGATCACACAGCAGTTAGTAGCAATGTTGAGATCAAAACAAGGGTCTTCTGACACCAGGGCTGTGTTCTTTGCACTAGAGCAAGTACCCCTACCTTTGCCAACCTGTGCCCCTGGGTGTTACTAACTGCACATGCCTCACCGCCACCTGGAAGCAGGGCAGAGAGGCATCCCTTCTGGGAATGAGGCAGAGCTGGTCCACCTGAGCATGGATGTCTAAGTGTACACAACCCCTTTCCTTTGGAAAACTTGCTCTGACAGACTTTTCTGTCAGGTAGAGGCCAGCAGAAGGCTCATCAGAGTCCCAGGAAGTTAGCCCTAGTTTGGAGGGTCTATTTTAGTTAGTGTGAATGGATTCATCTTGCTGGAAACAGCTGACAAACTGGATCAGTTCACATCCTGAGTCAAACCTGGGGATTCCCATGGGTATCTTTGTCCTGGTTATAGAAGGTAATGAGCACCTTCCAGGAAGGTGAGGGTAAGAGAGGGGTGAGGGCTTAATGGGGCGGGGTCCTAGAAAAGAGATTGGTCGGGAGGAGACTTAAAAGCAGAGGTGGAAGAGGCTGTTTTTTGTTGTTGTTGTTGTTGTTTTATTTTTTAATGTTTATTTTTGAAAAGAGACAGAGACAGAACATGAGTGGGGAAGGGGCAGAGAGAGAGGGAGACACAGAATCTGAAGCAGGCCGCAGGCTCTGAGCTGTCAGCACAGAGCCCGATGTGGGGCTCAAACTCAGGAACTGTGAGATCATGACCTGAGCCGAAGTCGGATGCTTAACTGACTGAGCCACCCAGGAGCCCCAAGGAGGCTGTTTTTAAGGATGGGGGCAGCACAGATTCTTAGAGGGGGAAAAAAGAATTGCAGCACATGTCTGGGTCTCAACAATAATGACCCCATGCCTTGCCCTCTGCTTTCTGTCCTCAGGAGTTTATATTCTGATTGGCGCTGGTGCCCTCATGATGCTGGTGGGTTTCCTGGGCTGCTGTGGGGCCGTGCAAGAGTCCCAGTGCATGCTGGGATTGGTGAGTACCCGTTCTGCTCCCCACAGCCACTCTGACCCAAGGGCCCTGCCCCCAAGATCTCATAGAACAGATGGGGTGGGATGGGGTCCAGAGGGTACCTTAAAGGCATGAGCTATCCTCAGCCCCCACAGTGTTGCTCCATTCCAGGCCCCACCCCAGCCTCCTAGCCAGGTAGCCATCTTGCCCTCCTCCCCTGTAGTGATGCCTTGCTTCTCTTCTGTTCTGGAGCCTCTCTGTCTTATCACTTCCTTTAGGCGACTAAATGCCAGGACTTTGTTTTCCCCCTTTTCGAGGACCACGTTTGCTTTTTTTCCCTGAATCCACAGGTACCTTCGCCTTCTCTTATTTTAAAATTTGTTAACAATTTTCTTCAAATTCCAGAGTGCATTCACTTTCTTTATTTCCTCAAATCCCTGTGGGTTTTGTGAGTGAGCAATCATATCTTATCACTGACTCTTAATTAACACCTTAGGAATATCAATTCTGGGGTCAGCTGTGCCCCATTCTTTCCTCCTGAATGGGAATCTCTTCCTACTACTGCTTTCGCTCCTCGCCTTGGCTCAATGCTCACAGTTCCATAAATTTCTTCCATCCCTTCCAGGCTGTTCATTTGCGCCCCCAGATGCCCAACTCCCAGGGAGTTATTCCTCCTTATCCTCCGGAATACCCTTTGTGGTTGGCTGGCTGGGATTTCCCTTCATCTTACCCCTTCTTTGCCTTCTAGTTCTTTGGCTTCCTCTTGGTGATATTTGCCATTGAAATAGCTGCGGCCATCTGGGGCTATTCCCACAAAGATGAGGTAGGTGTCTCCCATAAGATCTCTCGGGAGTGATACAGGTTTGGGAATTCAGGGGTGGGAATGATGAGAGTGACAGGTGTCTCAGCTGCCACTTTGGTCAGCTTTCAGCCATCAAACATGCTCCTACTTCACCACGCTCCCACATGCCCAGCAGAGTGTGAGCTCCCCCAGGGCAGGCGATGTGGGTGTGGTGCCAGCCACAGGTTCCAGTTCCCTGAATGGTGCTGGCACGGAGCAGATATTCAAGAAATACTCATCAGGTCTGTGTGTGTCTGTGTCTCGCACCTCAGCAGCCCTGTCCCCGACTCCTCTGGAAGGATGGCTTAGGAAAACGAGCCTCTGCGAGGGCTGGAGCCCCCTGCTCCTTCACCTAGTCTATGAATATGTGCCACCATGAGCCAAGTGCTGGCCAGACCCAGTGTGGGTCCAGTGATACACAAGCTGTGGTCCCCGCACTTTCCACCCAAATATGCATTTGGGGAATGCATATATGCAAATATGTACTAGGAGAAGTGTCCTAGAAGTCATTTATATCCAGAAGTTCCATGGGGTTTGAGAAGGCGGCATGCCAACAGGAAATCTCTTCTGGCTTCATGGAGAAGGGGACACTCACCTAAATCTTGGATGAGAGAAAGGATTTCAGGAGGAAAGTTGGTGGGAGACCCAGTACTTTCCGGCAGAGACAGCTGAATGTGGGTTCTGATGGGGAGCCACTGAGGGAGGAGTTGTGGGCCAGGATGGGCCATATCAGAACCGTGTATTAGGAAAGGCAGTCTTGGCATGTTTAGCAAGAGAGAGAAGAGACGAGAGACTGGATGCAGGAACCCTGTTTAAAAAAAAAAAAAAGATTTAATTATCCAGATATAAATGCTACAACTGAAGAAAGAGGAAGGGATGATCACGACAGCTGCTGGAGAAATTCTGGATGTTGGTCAGTTAATTAATTGATTGGGGGCGGGGGGGCAAGGGACAGGCGTTTGTTAAACTAGGGTGTACTGAGGTACCCAGTACTCTGTGCCAGACACTGCGCTAAGGGCTTATCATGCAGCATCTCATTTAAGTCCTCACAATAACCACTGAGGCACGGACTCTTATAATCTCCATCCTACATATGCAGAAACTGAAGTACAGAGAGGTTTAGTAAGTTGCCAAAAGTCACACAGCCTCTAAGTGAAAAAGAAAAGCTGCAAGCCTGAGGAACTAGCCCGGTCAGGAGTAGAATTTTTTTTATTATTATTATTGTTCTTTAGATTGAGGAGAGTCCATTTGGTGCACAAGTAAAGGAGAAGTTGCCAACTGGGGCAGGAGGGACCTGCCAAAGGTGCAAGAGAAGAAGGGGAAACCGGATTGGGTTCCTAGGGACGTGGGAGGAGACGAGAAGGGCGCCGGAGGTGCTGGGAGAGGCAGGACCAGTCTGGTGGCTTCAGTCTGCTCAGTGACGTTTTCCAAGCACAAGAATTTGTTGGCTGAACAAGATGGAACAGGTGACATTTATATGTTTTTGAAAAATCCATATCTGCCCCACTCTCGTCCGCCCGTTGTAGGTGATTCAAGAAGTCCAGGAGTTTTACAAGGACACCTACAACAAGCTGAAATCCAAGGACGAGCCCCAGCGGGACACCCTGAAAGCCATCCACTATGCGGTATGTCACCTGCGCCAACACCGCGACCCTCGCTGACCTTCCCTCAGAACGCGCATGCACACGGGGTACTGGTTGCACCAGCCTGTGCATCTCCATTCCAATCATCCTTTTTTGTTTGTTTCTCTCGCCCCATCCCTGCGCTTCCCCCTGCAGCTGGACTGCTGTGGTTTGGCTGGTGGAGTAGAACAGTTTATCTCCGACATCTGCCCCCAAAAGGATGTACTGTCATCCATCACAGTGAAGGTAAACTTAAAAACCCAATAAGGGTTTTTAACTTTTTTTAACTTTTTTTTTTAACTTTAACTTTAACTTAAACAATAAGGGTTTTTAACTTTTTAACTGTTGCGCCCTGGCCCCACTGCTCTGGACAACTCCCACAAGGGTTGAAGTGAAACCTTGCCCTCTCGTTCTGGGAAGACAGGCATCTAAGTGCTTCAGAACTACCCCTTCCACCTGCGGAAGAGCCCCGTGGCAGCCATGTCTTTCTTCCCCTCCCTGGGGCCTCTGTTTCCTCCAGGGCAGCAAAACAAAGGCCAGACCAGGGAAACAGTGTTCTAGTGGCACCTGGATCTGCCAGCTGCTGGCTTCTATCCCGCCTCCCCCAGCTGTGCTCTGAATTCTGCACTCCCGCTTCTTAGACGTACAAACAGCTCACGACTGTAAGCTAGAGCTCGTGTCCACACTTCAGAATAATAGGAAGTAGCCTGATGGCCTGATAAGAAATAGGCCCCAAAGCAGGTGCTTCCCCTTCTTCCTTCCCTTATTTCTTACCCAGACTTTAAGGACCCACCTCCATATCTCTTGGTTCTCCTTTCCATCTGCCAGACAGGACACCTGAGCACTCCTGTCCTCGGCCCTTTCTCCCGGATCCCCAATGTCCTGGTGTGACACAGGTGCTGTGGGAGGGGGGAGGTGTGCCTGGAGCAGGGATTGTGTGTGACCCGAGTCTTGGTTTGCCCCCCTAAGCCCTGCCCTGAGGCCATCAAAGAAGTCTTTCACAACAAATTCCACATCATCGGCGCAGTGGGCATTGGGATTGCCGTGGTGATGGTGAGTATTGAGGACGTGGGGAGGGAATGATGTCACAGCGATTAACATCTGTGAAGCACATAGTCTGCCCAGGCACTGTTTTAATGAATCAATTCATTCATCAACTAATTTAATCCTCACCATACTTATGAGATGGGAGCTGTTAGTATTCCCATTTTACAGACCAGGGAGTGGAGGGACAGGTCGAGTTGATCAAAGCCTCTGAGCTCGTGAGTGAAGCATCTGGGATTTGAACTCTGTGCGTCTCCAGAATGCATTCTTCTAACCCTTAGGGTTCAGGGGGCAAATGTGAGGTGATGCTGGTCCTGCTGGTCCATGAACCACGCTTTGAATAGCAAGGGTGTAGATCACCCAGCCCTGTTAGTGATCCTGGGTAATCTTTAGGACTTGTATGTGCTGCTTTTCTTTTCCCAGAGAAAGTAGTTCAGTGAAAGTTACATGGACAGGAATTACTTCACACACACACATCACACCCATAGTCTGAAAGGCATGCAAAGGTGTACAACCAGAGGGAAGATTCCAGGCTTCAAACAATCTACTGTCTTGCTAATCAGCCCTAGAAACCATTAAGTGCAAACAAGGTTCCCTGGGGTTACTCCCTCATTCCCCAAGAGGGGCCTTCCTCTGCCCCAGTAAGACTATCCCGAGAAAGTGAGAATTCTTTCCTTTCTTAGTGGTTATTTACACCTAAGAAAGGCTTTGAGGCAGCTTTCAGTAAAAGGCGTAAATTCTTTTAAAATAGAATATAAAACAGACATTCACAAAGATGGGAAGTACAAGCCTATGTGGATTATCGGAACGTCTGGCATTTGAGCATTAAATTTAGCTCTGAATTGGGGCGCCTGGGTGGCTCAGTTGGCTGAGCGGCTGACTTCAACTCGGGTCATGATCTCACAGTTTGTAAGTTCAAGCCCCTCATCAACCCCTGCTGACAGCAAGTGAGCCCTCTTCCAATGGTCTGTCCCACCCCCCTCCATTCACACTCTCTCAAAACTAAATAAAACTTTTTTTTTTTTTTAATTCTAAATTTAGCTCTGAGCTTATTTGTCACACTCTGGAAATTCTTCAGGGAAGTTGCTTGTGCAGTTTACATTGACAAGTGGCTGCAGACCCTCAGAATCCCACCAGTCAGCGGCTCTCCCCATTAGAGCCAGCTAGCCTCCATCTCTCCTGCTTTGGCACCCTGTACATGCCTGACCATGCAGTCACCATTCTTCTCGTTTGTCTTGGCCCGAATGACTCCCATCTTTCCTGTCCCTCAACCTTCCCTGAGCCACGCCACCCTGTTCCTCATGTTCCTTTCTGTCTTCTAGATATTTGGCATGATCTTCAGTATGATCCTGTGCTGTGCTATCCGCAGGAGCCGAGAGATGGTCTAGAGTCAGCTTGTACCCCTGAGCAGGAAAGCCCACCCCTAAAAATTGTTGCTTATTTTCCTGGGGTTTTGTTTTATTGTGTTTTGGGGGGCGGGGAGTTTGTTTGGTTTTTTTTTTGGTGTTGTATTGTTTTTGTTTTTTTTTTATTTTTTTGCCACTAACGTTAGTATTCATTCCGCATTGCTAAACAAAAGTTATTCCATGTTTGTGTTTTTAATGCTTTATTCAATATTGGTATTTGTAGTTGAGAGATTTGGGGATTTGGTTTGCTTTGGTTTACATTTTTTTGGTTGTTTGTTTTTGCTTATTATGTTAAGCAGAAATCCTGCAATGAAAGGTACTATATTTGCTAGACTCTAGACAAAAGATATTGTACATAAAGAGAATTTTTTTTGTCTTTAAATAGATAAAAAAATGTCTATCAAACTTAATCAGGTTGTAACTTATGTTGAAGACAATTTGATACATAATAAATGATGATGACAATATCCTTGACTCATTTTTGGTTTTTGCTTCCTTTATTTTTTTACAGCTATTTATTTTTCACATGTCTTTCAACTGCTGTTTGGTCTAACTGCATTTATATGAGAAATAGGTTGGGAGGTTGGTCTCCCCACGTGACTAATGAAGAAAGCGAGAGATGAAGGGATTTTGATCCAAGATCACACAATTATTAACATTTATTTAGCTCTGAATTGGGGCACCTGGTGTGGAGTCCACACCAGAACCTAGCCCACGACTCCTCCTTGTAGCATTAGGTTGTATCTTGGGGGGGCAACAGTAAACGCGACTCCCTGATGGGAGGGACTTTGTTTTATTCACTGCTGTGCCCCAAGCACCTAGAACCTATTATCTAGTGCATAGTAGGTGCTCAGTAAGTATTTGTTATCCATTAATATTTATTGGTTGAATAAATGAGAGCATACACATCGGGGTTTGATCAGGGAAGCAAAATATTGATGTTAAATATTATATATAATTTCCATCCTATATATCCATTATATATATACATATATATAATACATATAATATATAATACATATTTATAATGTGTGTGTGTGTGTGTGTGTGTGTGTATAATTTGCTACAGGGATTTGACCTTGGACAATCATTGGAGTTGCTTACGCAGTTTCTTTAAGACCATTGTCTTTGCGGGGTTCCTGGGTGGTTCAGTCAGTTAAGCTTCTGACTCTTGATCTCATCTCAGGTCTTGATCTCAGGGTGGTGAGTTCCAGCCTGGAGTTTAAAAAATAAATAAATAAATAAATAAATAAATAAATAAAATCCATTGTTTTTGCATTTGACACTGGATCTTGAAGCCCACAGGGCAGACAGTCGGGAAGGCAAGAAGATGGATGTAGTTGGGGAGAGCAAGAACAGGCCAGAAGTCGAACATGAGTTAGCACCCATGAGGACAGACAAATCTATATCAATTCTTATTCCTCTGATGGTGGTGTGGGTCCTACAGAGGCCAGGACCCTATGTAGTGGCGCTAAACACACACTGGCTAGGAGCTCAAGAAGCAGACATGAGCCCTCATAAAAGCAACCGTTTGTGTGAACTTGAAAATGCTGCCTCATTTCCATCCAGGCCTCCCCTGTGAGGAGGGGGAGAAATCAGCGTAGCAGGCTTGCATCTCCTTGCTGTTCTGTGGCCCCAGGAGCCCTATTAATCTGAGCATTTGAGAGCTAACTGTACCGTTTCAATGTGGAAATAACAGGCCAACTGTTCTTTTTATGACAGTGAATGAGACTGTCTTCACTCAGGCATCACAATCCCCGATTAGCTCTAATTCCTGCCCTGTTTGTGACTGCCAGCTCCCTCTAGGAAAAGCGGGTCCCATCCACACACTTTCCACTCTGCTGCCTCGCTGAAAAGTGGATGGACTCAAGAGTGTAACAGCTTGCTACTGCTTCAATCGAGGAACACTTCAGGGTTGTATCCTGTCTCTTCAGTTTGTCATAAATAAAGGACCAATTGGCTAGCTTAAGCGAAAGCTTGAGGTGGTGCCCACGGAACCCAAGAACAGAAACACAGTTGAGCCATAGGAGGTTCCTGGAACTGTGGACTAGGATTCCCTGCAGCTCTGCACTTCTGAGTGCCGTGTTTTGCTCTCCAAAGAGACAAGTATACTTGTCTCTGCTACTCAGTCCACATGGGTTGGAAAAAGCACTAGGCTTGAACCCCCAAGTTCACACAGACAACGTCCAGTGACCTCTCTCAACGTCCGGGATAGAAAATCTGACCCAGTTTTCAGTGGATTATCTATCCCTGACTCCTCAGCGGGCAGCTCGGGGAAGGAGTAAAGACTTGGCCACCATTTGACCTATAGACGGAGCCTACAACCAGAATAGGAGGGATAGCTGAGAGCTGGCAGACACCCAGAAAGAAGCCAGCTGGTCCACACAGCCCTTGATCCAGCCGAACAAGCTTGCTCTGACTCCTGGTGGGTGAGTCTAGTTGACGCTTTGCAATTAGGGCAAAACCAAGACGGTCCCGGCTCTCAGGGCCTGAAGGGCTTGTGGAACAAAGGCCTTGAGGAAGTTTTAGTCACAAAAGGGCAAGAGACTGCCAACAGCATTAATAGCTGTGGGTCCAGAAGGAACCTCCTTGAGCAAAAGAGGAATGAATACACAGCTGGGTGTATTGGCCTCTTGGTTCAGCTGTGAAAGGCAGTGCAGGGGCTACAAGTTTGAATATAAGGTGGGTAGTAAAGGTTATTAAAGGTTATTACTTTACCTGGTGCCCTTCAAGGGCTGAAAATGCTTTAAAATCCCCAAACTCCGTGCCTTCTAGGCTGGAGCTGAGCGTTGCAAGGGTGGAGGCAAGACCGCAGGCATCTTGGCACTCATTCCATGCTGCTGCCATTTCCCGTGGGAAGAGGTTTTAACCAGTGCATTAGGACACTCCGAAAGGACAGTGTATTTTTGTTCCACTGAAAATTAGGACACCTCATGAGCTGCTTGGGCCCAGGATAGAGCAGTAGGGGTGGACTTACAGCACCATGAGGCAGATCCATAGCTGGGTGAACACTCCCATGCAAGAGCAGAGATCTATTGGTAGGCTGGGGGCCCTGCTTTGCTCTATCCCTATCAATGTTTTAAATAACTTGGAATATTATCAAATATTATAGGTGTCCCAAAGCTCTGAGGAATACCCAGTAATGTAACAAAATTATAGTTCGAAGAGATGTTAGGATCTGGAATAATGGATTATGACACTCAAAGGTTATATCTTAACAGGAATAATTAAGTAAATGAAATCGAGCAATCTACATAATGTATTTTAACATAGATCCTCCTCCTTACAGTTGTAGCTGAATAATATGTGAATTGCATGTTTGGCTGGCTAGATGATGGGGGTTTTTCCCCCTTATATATTAAGTCTTGAGGCAACCTCAGGTGTTGAGTTAGCAGTGAGGCACTATATCAAAGTTGGCATTTCTGTGATTCTCTTGGCTTCTCCCACTCTGTCACAAGGTAGCTGCCACAGCTCCAAACATCTCTATATTCACAGCAGAAAGTAGGGGAGAAGGGCAAATACTTGCTACAACTACCCCTTTCATCTAAAATGCAAAGGCTTCCCCCAGAAGACTGGAAGCTGACTTCCATTTGTGCATCATTGACCAAAATCTGTCATATGAGTACTCAGATACAAGGGAAGCAGAGAACATGAGTATTTAATTGTTCCAATCTTAGATACAAAGAAGGTGGACAAGGGACGAATGAATTATGGGTGTTTTTATTCCTTTTTTTTTTTTTTTTTTAACGGTTATTTATTTTTGAGACAGAGACAGAGCATGAACGAGGGAGGGTCAGAGAGAGAGGGAGACACAGAATCTGAAACAGGCTCCAGGCTCTGAGCTGTCAGCACAGAGCCTGACGCGGGGCTCGAACTCACGGACCACAAGATCATGACCTGAGCCAAAGTGGGACGCTTAGCTGACTGAGCCACCCAGGTGCCCCTTTATTCCATTTTAAACTGGGAGGACATAAGGTTTGGAGAAGTTAAGTATTTGCCCCAGGATCATACAGTTAATATATTGAATACAGATTTGAATCCAGTTCTGTTTTTCTCCAGTCTTATTGCACATTTTACACAGTGGTGCCTCCAGGATTAACATCATAAGAGGGATTTTTTTAACAGAAACACACTGGAACCTCTTCTTTTTTAAAAAAAAGTTTATTTATTTTTGAAAGAGAGAGAAAGAGAGACGGAGCACAAGCAGGGAGGGGCAGAGAGAGAGGGAGACACAGAATCCAAAGCAGGCTCCAGGCTCCGAGTTGTCAGCACGGAGCCAATGCGGGGCTTGAACTCACGAGCTGCAAGATCATGACCTGAGCCAAAGTTGGACGCTTAACTGACTGAGCCATCCAGGCACCCCTTGGAACACACTGGAACTTCTTGATTAAAATAACTCATTACATAAATTCAGGATGGAGAAAGAATCTCATTTGAAAAAAGACAAGGAAATGTAGCTTACCACAAACTTAACAGAAGCCAAAACTGTGAGGTGAGGCTATCTGGGGCTCCATCCAGAGAGATAGGTGTCCAGATGGAGGGAGATAATACAGCCACAACAAATGCAGCAGTCATCATACTGACCCTAAGGCAGTATGATGCTCCAATCTGGGGGGGCCTCTCCTCAAAAAGTAAGGCAGCTGGAGATGAGGGAGACCTTATTACGGAGGGGCCTAAAACCATGTCATCCAAAAGGAGAGTGAAAGACCAAGGGATTCTAACCTGGGTGGGGTGGGGGGAACCAACAACACAACAATCTTGGTTTTCAAATATCTAAAGTGCTATAAGGTGGTCCAGCAGCATATGTTGTCCCAGAGGCCACAGTGAGAACTTGTGGTGGAGTTCACAGGGAACAGGTGTTGCCTCAATACAAAGAAAACTCCTTAGAACCTTGGACTATCCAACAGAGTAGTGGGCCCCAAAGTGTGAAGGAGGCTCCAGGAGAGGCTGGAGATGGGGTGTGCCAATTCCTGCACCAGTGGGGCCTTGAGGAACTCCTACATCCCTCCCATCTCTAAAATCTTATGAAGATGTAAGTCTCCAAGCAAATACGCAGTGTTGGGGTGGAAGAATTTCCTCTGCCCTTCAAGATCCTTCCAGCTGGATTAAGAATCAAATTGGTATGTGACAGATTAATAGGAGACAATCAGATTTAATAGCATACATACAGGGAATTCACAGAGACATGGAAATTCCAAAGACAGCCAGGCAACATGATGCTTACATGAGCTAAGGAGAGGGGTAGGGGTTTGAGGATACAAAGGGGAGAAAAACCAAGGTCAATCTCCAATGAGATTCTCCGAGTAATTACACTTGTTGAGGTTGTTCTCCTTCAGCAGGTGTGACCACACTCCAAGAGAGGTAGGATTATGCGTGTGGGTCTCTGAGAAAGGAAAGTTACAGAAAGAGTCTGTGACCCATGAAAAGTCAATGGCAGAGGCAGATACAGCTTCATCAGTCCCAGGCCAGGGATCATCAGCGGCTAAGGACTTTTACACCACCAAGCTAAGTTCTCTTCTCTCCTCTCCTCTCCTCAGGCCACCCCACCACCCTCAGTTTTTATGCTAGCTTGGAGATGCCTGAGAAGCTAATGTAATCGTTTTTACTCAATCATTGGCCAGCAGACCCCTGGAGAGCTAATTCAATTTCTTTACTTTTAAATTGGATTTCCCCAAACCATCTTCTTCCCCTCTAGCTGTGCAGACAGAATCAGATCTTATCCCAATGTGGAATCTCTACTCCTCTCCAGGGCTCTAGGAGCCAGAGCTGACCTGGCCAAGCAAGGCAGTGAGGGACCCAGTGAGGTTGTTCCAACATACCCTGCAAGTACAGTCACAGAGTTTGGGCTGTCCAACTGACCCTCAGCACTCTCCCAGGAGTTAGGGAAACATGAGGATTATTCTCTATTCTTTTCTTTTTTAACGTTTATTTATTTTTGGGAGAGAGAGACAGCACAAGTAGGGGAGGGGAAGAGAGAGACAGAGACACAGAATCCAAAGCAGGCCCCAGGCTCTGAGCTGTCAGCACAGAGCCCAACACAGAGCTCAAATTCACAAGCTGTGACATCATGACCTGAGCCAAAGTCAGACGTGAGCCACCCAGGTGCCCCTCTCTATTTTTAATACATGGGGAAACTGAGGGCCAAAGAAAAGAGGCAGTGACTTGCCCAGGACCACAGAGCTCAACCAAACCTAGAGAAACCCATTGGCTATGGAGGAAAGGTCAGAATGAGACCCTGAAACAGATCTATGTGCAAAGGACGTCCCTTAGCATTCAGCTAGCATCGTCATAGGCCTTGGTTTCTTCATGTGTAAGTATGAGCTGATAAAACCTATCTCACAGGGAAGTTTTGCATATCGAAAGTATTAGAAAGAAGTGAGCTACCAAGCTGTGGAAAAGACATGGAGAAACCTTAAATGCATATCACTAAGTGAAAGAAGCCAATCTGAAAAAGCTACAAACTATGTGATTCCAAATATATGACATTCTGGAAAAGGCAAAACTACGGAGACAGTGAAAAGGTAATTTGCCAAGGGTTAGAAAGGGAGAGAGAATGAATAGGTGGAGCACAGGAGATTTGTACGGCAGTCAAACTATTCTGTATGGTACCATATATAATAATGGGTACATGGCATTGTGCACTTGTCAAAACCCGTGGAATGTACAATGCCCAAGTAAACTATGGTACCCTCAGGTGAACTGCAGACTTGGAGTGATGACAATGTGTCAGCAATGGTTCATCAGTTGTAACAAATGTACCACATCGATGCCAATGTTGATGGTGTGGAAAGTTATACATGTAAGGAGCAGAGGGGAGGAAGAGGTAGTTGGGAACTCTCATTCAGTGTTGTTAAACTGGTCTAAAAATAGAGTCTAAAATTTTAAAAACAATTTTAAAATTGGGGCACCAGGGTGGCTCAGTCGGTTGGGCAACCGACTTCGGCTCAGGTCATGATCTCACAGTTTATGGGTTCAAGCCCCACATCGGGCTCTGTGCTGACAGCTCAGAGCCTGGAGCCTGCCTCAGATTCTGTGTCTCCCCTCTCTCTACCCCTCCCCTGCTCATGCTCTGTGTCTCTCTGTCTCTCAATAATGAATAAACGTTAAAAAAATTTTTTTAACAATTTTAAAATGTCAATGTGCATGTAACAGGATGATAACATGGAAGTTTCAACTAAGACATCAAGATGTATCTTATAAGATGTCAGAGTGGGGTGCCAGGTGCAAATTTTCTATGGGTTCATTTAAACACCAGTTACATGACTCTTGAGCCTACTTACCATGGTGGTACTGGGTGGTGGCAGCTTCCATGAACTTCCACATGAATTTGGGGGCTGTTCATTGGCATGCAGGCCAGAGCAATGATTTTTTTTTCATTTTACTTTATTTTTCATCATGGTAAGTATACTCTTTAACCCCATCCCCCATTTTCCTCATCCCTCAACCCACCTCCCCTCTGGTAACCATCAGTTTGTTCTCTATAGTTAAGAGTCTATTTCTTGGTTTCTCTCTCACTTCCCCCCACCCTGCTCATTTGTTTTGTTTTCTAAGTTCCACATATGAATGAGATAATGTGATATTTGTCTTTCTCTGACTGACTAGTTTCACTTAGAGTACTACTCTCTAGCCCTACCCATGTCGTTTGCAATTGGCAAAATTTCATTCTTTCAGATGGCTGAGTAGTATTCCATTATATATATATATATATATATATATATATATATATATATATATATCACATCTTCTTTATCCATTCATCAGTTGATGGATACTTGGGCTGCTTCCATAATTTGGCTATTATAAATAATGCTGCTATAAACACAGAGGCTCACATATTCCTTTGAATTCATGCTTTTGTATTTTGGGGTAAATACCCAGTAGAGCAATTCCTGAACCATAGGGTAGTTCCTTTTTTAATTTTTTGAGGAACCTCCATACTGTTTTCCACAGTGACTGCATCAGTCTGTGTTCCCAACAGTGCATGAGGGTTCCTTTTTCTCCACATCCTCACCATCACTTGTTTCTTATGTTGTTGATTTTAGCCATTCTGACAGGTGTGAGGTTTGCATTTCCCTGAAGTTGTGTATCTTTTCATGTGTCTGTTGACCATCTGGATGTCTTCTTTGGAGAAATGTCTGTTCATGTCTTCTGCCCATTTTTTAGATGGATTATTTGTTTTTTGTGTGTTGAGTTGTATCAGTTCTTTATATATTTTATATATAGGTTATATATATGTATATGTATAAAACTCTGTATTGGAAATGTCATTTGCAAATATCTTCTCCCATTTCATTAGTTGCCTTTTAGTTTTGTCGATTGTTTTGTCGATTGTTGTTTTAACAACGTCGTTAAAAAAAAAAGCATTAGAGAAATGAAGGTGAAGGAGAAGGAGGAGGAGGAGAGGATGAGAGAAGAGGAAATAAAGAGAGGAGGAGGAGAAGGGGAGGGAAGAAGAAGAAAAGGAAGAAGGTAAGGGGGGGAGGGCAAGGAAAGGAGGAGGAAGGGAGAGAGAGCAGAGGGGAGGAGAAGGAGCATTTGGACAGAAGGAAGCAGCCTTTACCTAGCTACCTTGCCTTGGTGTGGAAATAAAGAGAGGCAAACTATCCTTGGTCCACTTTTCTTCCTCTTCGAAGCAGCCATCAGTAATTAAATGAACCAGCTGAACCAGAGAATGAAGACAAAAATGTAAAGATGATATTCAGCAAATTAAAGTTACGAATCCTCTGAATGACTTGAAAACAAGCCCAACCCTGTGATGTCATGAGACCCAAGGGAACATTTTTTTTTCTCTTCTGCCATGTCTCCTGCCCCCACCAGCCCTAGAAAGACCTAGATTCAAATTCAGTGGCCATCAGTCTGTATATCATTTTTTTCTGGATGAGAGTGGAGTCTGCTCCTCACTCCCATATCCTACTGATGATGCTAATGTGATGGAAGGTGTATTCATAGTTTGGTCCATGAATGACGTATTAGGCGCCCTCTGGGATTAGGGAAGAGTTAGAGAAGGAAGGTCATAGCACTTCAGTTAATACGAATCACTCCCAGGGAGAGCAGTACCTTATCAAACCCTGGCTGACATAAGCAAATGTGACATCATTTTCTCCATAAATAATTGACTATTGTATTTAATACAATTCACATCTTTTTTCAATTTTGGCTGGTTGGAACTCATTAACCAATGTACAACCAGAGTCTGACCAAGAAGACAGAATCTAAAATAGGTAATTCATCAAGAAGAACTGAATATAGGGAGTTGGTTAAACACACTTTAGAGGACTGAAAAAATCAGAAAAGAGAAGGAAGGAATGCAGAAAAAACCACAGGGTGGGGGAACAGAGAGAAGGGGTAAGGCCATCAGACCCTAGAAGCTCAGAGAAGGGGCCACATACCCACTGCTGCTGGCACTGGGAGGGCTGGGGAGAGGCTGGCTCTATGCCCCTGATCGTTGGCCTGGGATTCCCAAAGCCTTCCCCAAGTTGGACCTCAGAAAATGCTGTTAGGTGAGCAGACCAAGCAAGGAAAGAAATGCTGGCCACATTCCTTCCCAAGCACAGGGAAAGCAGCCATATCTTTAACTATAATTGGAAGTTTTGACTATCACCTGTGACTAAACCTTGTAATTCTGGAATGAAGACTGTGTTTTGCCAGCTCGAAGCCACTTTAGGACTTTACCTTAAAAGTCATCAGGACAGTCACAGGACTGCCACATATCCATCCTGGACAAAGATGAACTGCTCCCAATGAACACAATTTAGGAACAGGGAGAGACAAAAGAGAGTGGCTGTAAGGTTAAAACCCATGGGCCCTGCTTCTTCTGCCTACTAAGTGCAATTATAAAGCGCCTAGCACATAGTCAACGCACAATAAATGGTCTTGTTATTGCTAAATCCCAGGGCACTGACCCCTCTTGCAATGTTACGTAAGAATGTTAGATCTTCAACCAAAGATCACAAAATCCTCAGGTCCCAGTGGTGCTAGGACCAGGGCTGTTGGAAAGTGGCCCTGGGAGCCCATTCTGGGTAGTGTGGGCAGAGAGCTCACTGGGATGGGGATTCCCCTTCTCCAAGTGGGAGGGGCTGCCCTAAACTCAGTTTCCCACAACCTAACATCCCAAAGACCCAAGGTCCATGGCCAACAGTGAGCACCCAGACCCAGACTAGCTGACCCCAAGCAGCCTGTATGTTTTTTCATTGGCAAGGTTGTTTTCATATTTGCCCTATGAAAAGGGCCAGGGTCTCTTTGTTAGAATATGACAACTTAGTTTTGTTGACCCTGGACTTGTAAATTTTCTTTTTTCCCCACCCCTCAATAAATAAGTAAAGCCTGTTTCTTTATCCATGCCATGGAATATTGTGGGATTCTTCCTGAATCCCAATGCTCACCAGGTAGGGACCCAGACAAATCGCGTCTGCATAACAGTCCCAACTCAACTCTGGGGAACACAAAACAAAACAGATTGACACAGACATTCAGGGCCTTTTGTATTCTGGTCTCAGACTCTCTACTCAAGTCTATATACCTCTTCACCCCAAATGCAGGGCTTACTCCAACCGGGTGCCCTTTGAATCAGCTTTTTACCTTAATACACACTGTGTCCACCATCCCCCGCTGAAAGCCCCTCTTTCCCTCCCTCACCAGGATCCTCCTCTCTGGAGGCCCAGCCACCACAGCTTCTGGCAGAGATGGCCTGCTGACTGTCAAATGTCCCTGCAGTTGTTACTGGAAGGGGCTGCCCAGCCAGTCTCCTTGCAACCATGAGGGGCTGCGTGACTACTTCTAGCCCGTGGAACAAAAGTAGAAGCAATGAGTGTAACTTCCGGCCTGCAGTGCTTAAGAAGCAAGCACACCTGCCTCATCCCTGCCTACAGGCTAAATGGAGAGAATCTCAAGAACAGAGAAGAAGGAAAAAAGGACCCCGGGTCCCAGAATGACCACACGAAAGGGTGACTTCATGAGACTGTGTATGGACAGCGACACAGGGAGAAAATAGTTTGTATTGCATTAAACACAGGTTTCCAGCAGCAAGCCTGGTGTTACAGCAGCCAGCCTACAGCTCTGGCTGCCACCAACTCCTGCTTTGCTTGACCTTCTCCAGTGCTCAGAGCCAAGGCCACTTGATGCCACATTTTGCCTCGATTGGTTAAGATGCTTTGGGCTATAAGTATCAGGAGGCCGAACTCAAAAAATCTTAACCAATAAGGAACTTACTCCTGGGTAAGGAATTCAGAGGTAGGGCACCTCCATGGTTGACCATCCTCAGTACACTGGCTTTTGCCCTAGTGTCTGTCCCCTTCATGGTCACAAGGCTTCATCTCCTCCCATAGCATCTATATTTAAATAATAGAAGAGAAAATATTTCTTCTGTGTGTCTTTTTTTAAGAACATGAAAATTATTCCCCAGATTCCCTCAGAAGACATCCCCTCACATCTCATGTTGACTACAGACTCATTATTTTCTTTCTAATGCTCCTACTTTTTTTGAAGTTTATTTATGTTTCAGAGAGAAAGAGACACACATAGAGTGCAAGTGGGGGAGGGGCAGAGAGAGAAGGAGACACAATCTGAAGCAGACTCCAGGCTCTGAGCTGTCTGCACAGAGCCCGACACAGGGCTTCAAACCCATGGACTGCAAGATCATGACCTGAGCCAAAGTTGGACGCTCAACCCACTGAGCCACCCAGGTGCCCCTCCAATGCTCCTACTTTTTAACAATTAAAAACTTTTTTTAAAAAAATTAAAGTATAGTTGACACACAGTGTTACATTAGTTTCAGGTGTACAACATAGTGATTCAACATCTCTATACTTTATGCTACACTCACCACAAGCATAGCTAGCACCATACAAGGCTATTACAATACAATTGACTATATGGCCAATGCTGAGCCTTTCATCCCCATGACTTATTCATTCCATAACTGGAAACCTGTACCTCCCATTCTCCTTCACCAATTTTGATCCTCTTCCCAGCCGCCTCCTCGTTTGCTCATTCTTAAGGCAAGTGGAGTGGAATTACCATAAGTGGGTCAGACTAAACAAGACTCATTCCCCAGGGCCCAGGCCCAGGGCTAGGAAGGGTCACAGTCTCACTCGGGGCACCTGGCTTCTGGACACCCAGAATGGGGCAGGACCTGGTGATTAGGTAGGCCCTAACACTGTAAGCCAGATTCATATATGCCCCATACTGTCCTTTTGTCATCTCAACCTGTGGAAGGTATAAACTACTGAACAGGAGACCTGGATTCTGGAAGCCAACAAGATTTTATAGCAATAGTGTTGGAGAGACTTTTTACCAAGTATGAAAAACTTTTGAGAAGTGATAAAGCATGACCCAGGAGTTTATAAATTCTTTGTCCTCACTCCAAGGCTTCTAATTCTTTCCTGGATTATGACTCATGTTGTTAAATGTGGAAAATCTCCAAGGTCTCAAGTCCCCTGATTGTAACCTCCTGAGGCTAGGGCCCGGCCTTCACTTTTTCCCTATATACCCAACACAGCTCTGGGTGCAAGGTTAGCATTCAGTAGACACAATAGCCATTCAAGAATTTTGATGTTTATACTTCAGCTCTGAAAAGAACCTGTGATATTGTGAGTTGTAATAAGAAATATAAAGGGGCGCCTTGGTGACTCAGTCGGTTAAGACGCCAACTCTTGGATTCGGCTCAGGTCATGATCTCTTGGTTCATGGGATCAAGCCCCACATCAGGCTCTGCACTGGCTGCTCAGAGCCTGCTTGGGATTCTCTCCCTCTCTCTCTCTCTCTTAGTCCCTCCCCCACTTATGCATGCAGCACTCTCTCTCTCTCTTTCTCTCTCTCAAAATAAATAAATAAACATTAAAAAAAAGAAATATATATCTAATATTACTCCCATTTCTGGCATAGAGCTCCTTTAGGAATTTCCTTAGTGATAAGAACAATAAAGGTGTCCTGATACTCATAACAAACCCCTTTCAACCACACCTACGGTTAAATTAATGAGATTGACTTTTGGAACAGCACCAAAGGATGGGGGCTGGGTGCCAGGAGAACCAGCCATGGTATTGGAGGGTTGGACCTTTCAGTCCCATCCCCCTGACATATGGGGAGAGGAGAAAGGCTAGAGGTTGAATTAATCACCAACTGCCAATGATTTAATCCATTTGCCTATGTAATGAAGCCTCCATAAAAACCCAAAAGTACAGGGTTTGGTTCCAGGTCGGTGAGCAAGAACGTATCCACGTGCCACTGTGCCAGGCCCCAGACTCCACGGGAACTCCTGGTTGGAGACCCCACCCTATGTATCTCTTCATCTAGCTGTTGATTCGTGTCCTTTAACATCCTTTGTAATAACTAGTAATCTAGTAAGTAAACTGGTTTCCTGAGTTGTGTGAACAGCTCTAGCAAATTAATTGAATCCACAGAGGGGATCATAGGAACCTCCCACTTATAGCCAGTTGGTCAGAAGCACAAGTAACAACCCAGGCTTGTGATTGGAGTCTGAGACCGGGAGGCAGTCTTGTGGGACTGAGCCTTCAACCTGTGGCATCAGATGCTATCTCCGGGTAGACAGTGTCAGAATTGAGTGGAATTGTAGAACACCCCACTGCTGTCAGAGAATTACTCGGTGTAGGGTGAAAAAGCCACATATCAGAATTTGTGTCAGAATTATAGAACCCAACATCCATGAAATGTAGTGATTTGTAGTTGTGTTGAAGCATGAAATCTGAATTTCATGCTGTAAGGACGGTCTGTAAGAGTGAATCCATCAGCTTTTGGGGGAGGTTTTGGCAAAGGCTTCACAGGGAAAGCAGACCTGAGTTCAAATCTTGACTCTGCCACTGAGTGACCTTGCACACGTCACTTAACCTCTGCACTCCCATCTCCTCTTCTTAAAACGAAGGGGAATGTGTACCTTGCATTGTTGCCCTAGAGCACAGAGAGGGACTCCGTAAATGCTGGCTGGCTTTGATATTGTGCCGCTGTTATCACTAATGAGCATGCTTGGAGAGGCCAGAGAGATGAGTGAGGAAACCGGCCCCTGGGGCTGTGACCCAGGAGTCAGAAACAGCTTGCTAGGGCTACTGAGGCAGATTGGAATGTGCCGGTGGGGATAAAAAGAGCCAGCAGGCTCCGGGCTGGGGAAGGGCAGGAAAGGGTTAGAACTAGGAGTCTTGGCGCACCTGGGTGGCTCAGTCGGTTAAGCATCTGACTTCAGCTCAGGTCATGATCTTGCAGTTCCTGAGTTTTGCCTGCGTCAGGCTCTGTGCTGACAGCTCAGAGCCTGGGGCCTGCTTCGGATCCTGTGTCTCCTTCTCTCTCTGCCCCTCCCTGTCTCACACTCTGTCTCTCTCTCTCTCTCTCAAAAATAAATAAACATTAAAAAAAAAGAACTAGAAGTCTTAGCGAAGGAATAAGAACTACCTCATTGCAATTATCTACAGACTTCCAGGACATTTCTTGAAG
The DNA here is from genome assembly GCF_028018385.1 of Neofelis nebulosa. NCBI lineage: Eukaryota > Metazoa > Chordata > Mammalia > Carnivora > Felidae > Neofelis > Neofelis nebulosa. The sequence continues at coordinate 101,795,113 of NC_080789.1, read as the reverse complement.
AGTTTGGACCCTGGTAAAGTATCTTTCTCTCCAGTGCTACCCCTACAGTCTTGGTGATTTCAGGATTCACAATAAAATCCTTCCAACGACCTGGCCTGTCAGTTGTTTGGCCTCCTCAGCCACTCTCGTGACCAGTGGCTTTCAAACTTGTTTGTCCACGACCGAACCATACATGCGACTCAGTATAACACACATCATATATTAACACCTAGGTCTACACATACATAAATTAAATAAAGTTTTATAATATGATACTTACCCGTGATTTGCTGTTTCTGTGTTACCTCATTTTTTAATATGCACTAACTTAATTTTATGATTCACTAGTGAGCTACGTCTCTCAATTTGAAAAACACTGCCCTAAACATTTATATTACTTCACTCCAATTTTGGAAATCAAAAAGCTGAAGAGAAACCAATGAAGGAGATTGAGGCGAAGTAGCCAAGGAGGTAGAACAATGGAGAAACTTCACCCACTCAACCCAGGTATTACACTCTTTAATCTCTTCATGTCACTGAAACTCATTGTCGCTAATAGCCCAGATCCAACAATCTCCCAAACCTACCCAGAGCCTCCCAACCATTGCCCTTATCGCCTTCTCCCCACCTCTCACCCTCATGATGTAACTTCTTTTGTCTGGTTTAGATTACATAGCTCATAATAATAATCCAGTAATTGATTCATTCAAGAAATAGTTGTCCATTCTGTGCAACAGTGCTGGCACTGTTGTAGGTGCTGGAGACAGCGGTAAAGACAACAAAGGTCCTGGGGTGCCCAGCTGGCTCAGTCAGAAGAGTGTGTGACACTTGATCTCAGGGTCATGAGTTTGAGCCCCATGTTGGGTGTAGAGATTACTTAAATAAATAAAACTGAAGGAAAGAAAGAAAGAAAGAAAGAAAGAAAGAAAGAAAGAAAGAAAGAAAGAGGGAAGGAAGGGAGGGAGGGAAGAAAGAAAGAAAGAAAAGAGAGGGAAGGGAGGGAGAAAGAGGGAAGAAAGAAAGAAAGAAAAGGAAAGGAGGAAGAAAGAGAGAGGGAAGAAAGAAAGAAAGAAAGAAAGAAAGAAAGAAAGAAGGAAGGAAGGGAGGGAGAAAGAGGGAAGGAAGAAAGAAAGAGAGGGAAGGAAAGGAGGGAGAAAGAAGGAGAGAAGAAATAAAGAAAGAAAAAGAAAAAGAGGGAAGGAAGGGAGGGAGGGAGAAAGAGGGAGGAAAGAAAGAAGAAAGAGGGGGAGGGAAGGAAGGGAGAAGGAAAGAAAGAAAGAAAGAAAGAAAGAAAGAAAGAAAGAAAAGGGAAGAGAGGGAAGGAAGGGAGGGAGAAAGAGGGAGGGAAGAAAGAAAGAAGAGAAAGAGAAAGAAAGAGAGAGGGAAGGAAGGGAGGGAGGGAGAAAGAGGAAGGGAAGAAAGAAAGAAAAGAAAGAAAGAAAGAAAGAAAGAGAAAGAGAGGGAAGGAAGGGAGGGAGGGAGAAAGAGGGAAGAAAGAAGGAAAGAAAGAAGAAAGAGGGGGAGGGAAAGAAGGGAGAAAGAAAGAAAGAAAGAAAGAAAGAAAGAAAGAAAGAAAGAAAGAAAGAGAGGGAAGGAAAGGAGGGAGAAAGAGGGAGGGAAGAAAGAAAGAAAGAAAGAAAGAAAGAAAGAAAGAAAGAAAGAAAGAAGAAAGGAAGGAAAGAAAGCCTCAACCTGCAAAGAATTTTTTATCAGGAGGAAGCAGACAGTAAGTAAACAAACAGGAACATTGAAGCTATTTCAGTGCAACAGCCAGTGCAAAGGCCTAAGGCAGCAGGGTGCCCACAGGTCCCAGGGTCAGCACAGAGGCCAGCAAACCTGGATCGGACTGAGCAAAAGGGAGGGTAACATGAGAAAAGTCAGAAAGGTAGCAAGAGGCCAGGTGGTTTCAGGTCATTCCAAGGACTTTGGGTTTTATCCTGAATGAGATGGGCGGTCGTTACAGGGTTTGAGCAGAGAACATGTTCTGATCTGACTTCTGTCTAAAAAATGTCTCTCTGGTTAGAGAATAGATTTTAGGGAAACCAAGGAGGAGGATGCAGGTGGGCTAAGATACTATTGGATTAATCCAGCTGAGAGATGATGGTGGCTTCCACCAGGAGAGGAGGCAGTGAAAAGTGGGTATCATTTTGAAGGTAAACTTAATGAAATTGGCTAATGGGATAAAGTCAAGGATGAGTCCAAGGTTGTTTGGCCTGAGGGACATTAAGTATGAAGTTGCCTTTTACCAATACAGGAAGACTTTAGGAGGAGGTCCAGGGAGTGAAGGAATCAGGAGTCGAAATTTTTTTTATGTTTATTTATTTATTTTGAAGGGGGGAGAGGCACAGTGGGGGGGGGGGGGGGCACGGAGAGAGAGAATCCCAAGCAGGCTCCACGCTGTCAGTGCAGAGCCCAACACGGGACTCAGTCTCACAAGCTCACAAACTGTGAGATCATGACCTGAGGCAAAGTCAGAGCCACTCAGGCGTCCCGGGAGTTGAATTTTAGATACAAGTTAGAAATTTAAGTAGAGAATGACATAGTCAGAAATTCAATATATGAAGTTCAGGAGGAGGTCTGGGCAGCAGCTAAAACTGGGAGACATTAGCATATGCTTGCTGTTAAAGCCATGAGTCCAGATGACAGGGCCTATGAATATGTGACAACAGGAGAGAGAAGAGGTCCAAGGACAGGGCCAGGAGGTCAGGCTGGCGAGGAGAAAGGGGCAAAGGAGACCAGGAAGGAGAAGCCAGTGAGGGGAGAGGACAGAGTGGAGGATCCAGGAATGCTAGCAGAGAAAGTGCTTCGAAAGGAAGGAGCAGTGACCCCAGCCCAGTGCTGCTGGTTGGTCAAGTTACATGAGGAGAGAGGTGTTCAGCTTCCTTAGTAATCAGGGAAATGCAAATCAAGGCCACAGGAAGTACCATTTGACATCATTCGACTGGTAATAATGATGAACCCTGACAAGACCATGTGTGGGAAGAGGTTTTATTTAAATACAGCAACAGGTTCTCCTGTATATGGTTAGAAGTGTAAATAGGTACAACGACTCTGAGAAACAACTCGGCCTTTTTCCCACGATGTTTCGATGTTTCGGCATGACGTTATACAGCTCAGCAATTCCTCTCCTAGGTATCTGCTCGACAGAAATGCCTGCACGGGCGCACCCGGAGATGCGTAAATAATGTTCTCAACGGTGCTGTTTCTTGTTGTGAAGAGCTAGAATGGCCCAAGAGGTCATTGCAGGAGAGCAGATAACTAAATTGTTTTCTTTGCAGGATGAAATACTACATAGCAGGGAACAGGAATGAACGGAGTCACCCTTTTAAAAACATAAGTCAGATCAGGTACTCCTCTGCTCAAACCCCTCAATGGCTTTCCTCTCTCTTGGAGTGAGGGCCAGGCTTTTCAAGGGTCTGCAGACTCTCTACCCCACCTGGCCCGCACTACATCTCTGTCCTCATCATTTTCTCTCTGGCTCGGGCTGAGCCTGTGCCCGCCTCCACTTCCTGTTCCTTCTGCCTGGAGAGCCCATCCCCTAGGTACACCCTGGCACATTTCCTACTGCTCTTCAAATTTTTTTTCAAAGTTTATTTATTTTTGAGAGAGAGAGAGAGAGAGAGCATGAGTGGCCGAGGGACAGAGAGAGAGGGAGACACAGAATCTGAAGCAGGCTCCAGGCCCTGAGCTGTCAGCACAGAGCCTGACACGGGGCTCGAACTCACAAACTGTGAGATCATGACTTGAGCCGAAGTCAGACACTTAACCCACTGAGCCACCCAGGTGTCCCTCCACAGCTCTTCAAATGCTGGCTCCTCACTCAGGACTTCCCAGCCAGCCCTTCTTGTCATCATCTATCTTCCTTAACCTGCTGTTTTTCTTTTCATAGCCCCTGTCACCCCAATTTGTCTCTCCTGACCAGAATATAAGCTTGGGGTGGCGGGGAGGGTGGGGGGTGGGCGGGGTAGGACATTGTTTAGTTCTAGTGCCTGACAAGGTGCCCAGCACCAGGGCCACCCCCAACAGTGGGCAAGGCAGTCTTGGGCAAATGTTCCTTTTCTGGGCTGCTGTCTAGTTAAACAATTTGAGCCACACAAAATCAACAGGTCAGCACCATTCCAGAACTCAGTCTTCTGTGATCCCATACCAGCCATCAGGAGCAAGCAGACTCAGGTTGTTCTCCTGGAGCTGAGGCCTGGCTGCAGAGTCTCCCTCCCCCCACCCCACCCCCACCCCACCCCGGGACTCCTCAGGTCAAGTTCATGCATGGCATAGAGGGTCAGAGGGCACGCTGGAGTGGGAGCTGGGGCAGTGGGGGCCAGGGCCAGGTCTAAAGGTGGTACTGCTTGTACACGGAATGTATCACTAAAAATTATTGAATGAATACACTGAACTTGATTTTTTTTTCCTTCTCTCTTCTTCTGTCCAAACTCTAAGAGACAGTAAGCGCTCGTCTAAACAGAAGCTCACTGCCACTGAGTGAAGTTTGCCAGCTCACAGAGGGACAGGCACAGAGGACAGCAGAGGGGCCCCTGTCCATGCCCAGGGCTGGGTCGTCTGAGGGTATCATTCAGAGGACCAGAGCATCTTGACGTCCACGAATGGGTTTTCTGGGCTTCGTGGTTCAGGTTGTCAACCTACAACACTCACATGGGTGATACAGTCTCCGCTGCCTTCGTTAGGGACCTTAGCTGGAGCCACAGGCCACATCTCCCAAAAGTGACGCTTTTCAAAGACCCTGAGGAAGCCAGGCTGGGGGATGGGTGGGGGCACCAGGTGAGGCCCCACTCCTCTTAGGGACCAGAGCATATAGAGGGCAGGGCCCAGCCTCTCTGCTCCCTGGACCTTGACGTGAACATGGGGGTCTCGTGCAAAGTGCTGGCCATAACTCACCTTCCTTGTCCTCTCAACAGGTCTCACAACAAAGGTGTGGTGATCCTCATTTTTACGAATGAAGAAACTAAGGCTCAGGAAGGATAAGTGACTGGCCCAAATCAACACAATAAGTGATGGAAATGGAGTCAGAACTTAAGCATGTATGTTTGCCCCCAAAGCCCACAGCCCCAGCATCCGATACCCCGTGCTTCCCAGAAGCCCCAAGGCCTCCAGGGCCTGGGAAGCCTGACTCTACGGTGCTTTGTGTGCATCCTTCAAAGTCCCTAACAGGCAACAGGGCACATGCGGATGCCTAAGAGGCAGAGGAGGGGTTCTGAACACAAAAGCCCAAAGCGGAGGGGGAAACTGTGGGCTTCGTGGTGGGTGTTTACCTGAGCAGAGAGTCTGACAGACACTGAAATGTCAAGTGCCATTTCAGACCAGACCCTCTCGCCCTCTGGCCAGGGTGCTCACACACTGCCGACAAGTCACAGGGGAGGACGAACAAACCACAGAGATGTGTGGGAGCCCCAGAGCCCTCAGCTGAAGTAGACTGGGGACCTACCCTGGCAACCGAGTTTCACCTGCCACCAGCTAGACAGATGGAGGCGGCGTCCTCACCTAGCCAGTCCCAGGAAGGGCCGTGCCTGGGTTGGCCTCAGACACTGTCTCATCCCAGCTCCCGTGGGAGAAGGAGCCAGACCCCACCGGCGCAAGAGCACCTGAGAGGGGGACGCTGCTGACTCTCAAAGAATTCTTGGAAAGCATCTGTCCACCCCCAGGGCCCCCAGAGGAAGGCCTGGAGCCAAAAGGAACACTCTGGGTGAAAGAAGGTAGAATTCCCCTGTAAAGGAAAACATGAGGGAGTAAATTTTATTTCTGAGAGGGAGAGGATAGCAACAACAGAGGGCAGAGAAAAGAAGAGGAAGGAAGATGAGGAAGGGAGAATGCAAAGCACCTGCAGTGCTGGGGCTGTAGAAATGGCTACAGGAAGCCTGTATGAGAACATGTGGTCTAATATCCAATTCGTAGTCATCGCCAACGCTCCGTAAATTCTCTCCATCTCCCCAGTCCATCAGTAAAACCTGCCACACAGACACTTATTGGTGGTGTGGGAAGGAGGTGAGTTTTGAAATAAAGGAAAAAGTTCCAAGGTTGACAGACAGGATCTGCTCAGGCAAGAGGGATAAGATGGCTGCCTGGGCAGAAGCAGGAACTCGGGGCCAAGTGACCAAGGGAATGCATTCCAACCTCCACCCTAGGCAATCTCAGAAATCCTGAGGAATACTCTGGACTTTCCACAACATGGGTGAAGGAAGGAGCCACTCTTATCCTGATATTGAGAGGTGGAGTGACTCAGCTACCCAGCAGTCTCCTTTCTGGTAAGAAACGTTCATACTTTCCATCTGGTTCTAACCATGACTTCACACATCTCTGCTCTGGTCACCCGGGTGTTGGTTTTCGTGTATCCCACCCAGCAAGAATTCTTGTGTCCACTATGTAGGAGGTGGCCCCTTGATGACTGCCTGCCACCGTAGCTCTGTGACCCTGAGTTAACCTCATCATTCCTCTGAGTCTTCATTTTCTCACCATTAACAGGGATCCCAACATCTACCTCCCAGGTCATAGGGATTAAACAGAAAGCGCCTATGATGGTTAGTTTTATGTGTCAACTTGGCTTGACCACAGTACACAGATATTTGGTTAAACAGTATTCTGGGTGTTTCTGTGAAGGTGTTTTTGGGTAGGATTTACATTAAAACTGGTGTACTTTGAGAGGTGGCTGAGTGGCTCAGTCAATTGGGCGTCCGACTCTTGGTTTCAGCTCAGGTCGTGATCTTGTGGTTCATGGGTTCCATCTCCGCCCTGGGCTCTGTGCTGACAGCTCAGAGCCTGGAGCCTGCTTCAGATTCTGTGTCTCCCTCTTTCTCTGCTCACTCTCTGTCTTTCTGTCTCTCAAAAATAAACATTAAAAAAATTAAAAAATTAATAATAAAAAATAAATAAAATTGGTGTACTTTGAGTAAAGCTGATTGCCCTCCATTATATGAGTAGGCCTCATCCAATCAGCTGAAGGCCCGAATAGAACAAAAGACTAACCTTCCTGAGCAAGAATTTCTGCAGCGGATGGCCTTTGGACATAAACCACAACCTTGGCTCTTTCTTGGACTTTCATCCTGACTGCCCACCATGCAGATTTTGGACTTGCCAGCCTCCATAATTACATGAGCCAATGTTGAAAAACAAATCACTATTTATATATTAAGAGGCTCCTGGGTGGCTCAGTCGGTTGGGCGACTTTGGCTCAGGTCATGATCTCTCAGTCTGTGAGTTCGAGCCCCGTGTCGGGCTCTGTGCTGACAGCTCTGAGCCTGGAGCCCGCTTTGGATTCTGTGTCTCCTTCTTTTTCTGTCCCTCCCCCAATTGTTCTCTGTCTCTGTCTATCAAAAATAAATAAATGTAGAAATTTGTTTAAAAATATGTGTGTACGTATATATATGTATGTATGCATATGTATATATGTATGTGTATGTATATATGTATGGATGTGTATGTATATATATGCATGTGTGTGTGTATGTGTGTGTATGTTTATATGTATGTGTATACACACACATACATATAAACATACACACACATACACACACACACACACACACACACACACACGCATATCCTACTGGTCCTGTCTCTGGAAAGCCCTGACTAATAAAACCCCTCACCATATCCAATATGCTATAAGTGTAGAGTCACAACCCTTGCCTCCAAGGCTGCTGTGAAGCCAAGAAGATAAGCTTTGTACAAAAGATAGGTCATATCAGCCCTGGGTCTTATCAGATCTTCAGCCTCCCTGCTGTGGGGATGCAACCAAAGTCCATGTGACTCTGAAGCAGTCTTTAAGAGGCCATGGTGGTCTCTGTCATGAGGGCTGGCCCTTCTGCGTAAACAACCTCCCTGATCACTCCTCTGGTGGGCAGGGGCATGCTTTCTTGTGGGTGTACGATTGTTGGGTGAAACATCACCATCTTCTTCCAGGAGAAATGTTCGCTGCGGTGTCAAAGGTCCAGAGTGTAAAATCCAAGAGGTATACAGCAAGCTAAAGAGGCTCGAACATGAAAGTTCCCCCTGGAAAAACTGGCCATTGCTTTCATTTTGCAGATGGGGAACAGAGGCACAGAGAGGAGAGGCTTTTTGCATAGGACAGTTCGGCACAGAACCAGGAGCACAGCCCTGGCCCACTGACATCACGACGGGTTTCAGGTAACCTACGTCACTGAGAAACAGGTTAAGGGACTTTCTCTAGATCACCACACAATAATTAGTGGAGCTGGGATTTGAACGCAGTTCCACCACGCTTTGAAACCCGTGCTCTTGTGACCACCCCTAGATGGGAAGGTAAGAGACATCCTGGACACAGACACACACCCACACAGCTGTCTCCATTCTCATGTTTCTGTTTCCATGCTTCTCCCTTTGACTTCTCTCGAACCAAACCACCACCTTGAAACTCCTTTCCCTTCCACAGTTGAAATTCTTTCCCTTCCACAGTTGCAGAAAGATCTACATTATTAAAATGTCATTCAGCACACGTTTAATGGAGTGTTTTATGCTGCGTGCCAAATCTCGACAAATTTGCCAAACAGTTCCGTTGGGGGAGGGGGTGCACAGACAAGAAAATGGGCAATTACAGTCCAAAATAAGGGATCTGAGACAGAAGGGGACACCTAGAATCTACAGTGAGGGCGCTTAGGTTGTATGTATGGGGGGGGGGTGTTTAGGAAATACTTCCCTGAGAAAGTATAATTTTAGCTGAGACCAAAGATATTTCAAGAGTTGACTAAGAAAGTGGGGAGAAGTGGGGAAGGCACCTGCCAGTGAACAGCATGTTCAAGGCTAGAGGCTTTTGAAAGCATGTATCTGATCAAACACTGCCACCCCCACCTCTGACTAGCAGCCCTCCATGGCCTCCCAGGCCCAAATGAAAAAATCCAAACTTCTTAACAATGGCCTACATTTAGTTGGGGCAGTTTAGAATATCTCTGTGATGTTCAAGTGGGATGGCAGGTAGAGTAGCCATGAGAGCCAAGAGATAGATCAGAAGGAAGATGGCAGCCAGGGTGAAGGATGGGAGTTGGCCATGGAAGTCTTCCAAGCCGAGGCAGGATACAGAGTCATTGGGGATGCAGCAGGAAACACCCATTGGAGAATGTCTGAAAAGTGCCATTGTACGAGCCAAGAGATGTTAAAAAGAAGGCCAGCTACAGGCCGAACTCAGAGTCAAGTGCTCCCAGGACAGCAAACCAAGACTTAACTGCAGTTTCAACTTCTCCAGGAGTAGAATTTTTTGTTTCCTTTTGTAAAATAAGATCCACACCCAGCATGGAGCCCAAGGCAGGGCTTGAACTCACAACTTTGAGATCAAGAATCAGATGCTCAACCCACTGAGCCACCCAGGCACCCCTCTAGGAGTAGAATTTTAAGTCAGTCAATCTGGAATTTTCTGGTCAGCTCCAATGAGGTAATGTGTCCCACGGGCCCTCTCCATGCCTCAAAAGATGAGGAAATCCACCTAGTCAGGCACCCCCTGCCCTACCCCCTAAAGGAAGATGATCTGGGGGCTCCTCGCTGGCTCAGTCAGTAGATCAGGTGACTCTTGATCTTCAGGTTGTGAGTTCAAGCCCCACGTTGGGTGTAGAGATTACTTAAAAAAAAAATAAATGAAGGAAGGAAGATGACCTGGACTGAAACAATCTTTTGCTTTTGCTAATAATATTCTTGCCCTCCTCCCTATAAAAACCCTCCATTTTGAACAACTCCCAGGAGCTCCCCTCTGCTTGCTAGGTGGGATGCTGCCCAATTCATAAAATACTTAATAAAGCTTTACTCAGTTGGATTTTGTTTTTTAGCAGAGGTCACTGCCCTTGCACAAATCGGTTTACTAAGCCACTGCACACAGAAGGCAGGTAGTGATGTGGCTAAGCATGCCGGCTCTGGAGGCAGATGGCCTGGCTTTGAAACCAGAATTATTTACTTCCTGCACGTGGGTTGCGCTCAGTGTGATTGCCTTTAACCTCTGGCCTCAGTTTCTTCATCTATAAAATGGGCTAGTAGTAGCACCTACCTCTTTGGCTTGTTGTGGTGAGGATTAAAAGGGTCAGGACATGGGGCGCCTGGGTGGCTCAGTCGGTTAAGTGTCCAAATTTGGCTCAGGTCATGATCTCGTGGTTCATGAGTTCGAGCCCCATGTCAGGCTCTGAGAGCCTGGAGCCTACGTCAGATCTTGTGTCTCCCTCTCTCTCTGCCCCTTCCCTGCTTGGGTTGTCTCTCTCAATCTCTCTGTCTCTCTGTCTCTCTGTCTCTCTCTCTCTCTCTCTCTCTCTCTCTCCCTCCCTCCCTCTCTCTCTCTCAAAACTAAAAGAGAATTTAAAAACTAAAAAAAATTTTGTAAAGGGTCAGAACATGCAAGTGCTTAGAGCAGCCCCTGACACATAGAGCTCAATAAATGTTTGATCTAGAAACACTAGGGCTAAGGAGTGAATGGAACCGGAGGTGATGGTACTGAGTGTAAGCTAATCTTTCAAAAAATTTGGAGTGGAAGAGGAAAACAGTGGAAGGTGATGGGGGAAGCAAGGGAGGGTTTGCTTTTTAAGACAGGAAGAAATTCTGATTTGAAGGAGCCAGAGGAGAGAGGGGTTCAAGATTTGGGGAGTGCAGGAGAGGAGTCAGGTTTCAAATGCCCAAGAGAGGGTGAGAGGGAAGTGAGGTGGGGTAGATGCCCATAAATGGGTAAGTGGGTGTGGGTGGGAGGGCCAGGAGGCCTTCTATTTACTCCCTGAGCTAGAGGTGACTGCCACCAACTCAAAATAAGGAGGTGAGTGGGAGACAAGCAGAGAAGGTCGACCTGCCCTTAAGAAAAATGGAGGAAACCACTTCCGATTCAGTCAGGCTGAGAATAACCCCTCACCTCAGAGGACTTGACAATTCACAGGACTATTTCTCACCTCATCTTCATTCCACACCCCACAGCAACCCCAAGGAACATTCCCCGTCACCCTTTTGCGGGAAGGAATCAGCCTGAGGGGGGTTAAGGCCCTGACTTGGCAGTGAGACACCAGACACAGAGACGGGCTTTCTGAGTGGGGCCTCTGCACTCTCTCCTGCTGGCCTTGTTGGTAGTGCACGCCCACACCACACCGACACTTGTGCGCGTGCCCCCCCACACCCCTCCCTAAGTAAGGGCGGTCCCCCTCTCACCGTTGCAGAAAGGCGCCTCGGAATGCAAATGAGCCAGGGCCACCGGGCTGTAGGGTTGATCTCAAATCTGCTCTCTCCAGGGGAGAAGCTAGTTAATTATTCATGCATTAAAAAAACAAGGTGCAGGACAATGGGAATAGTATGCTGACATTTATGTAATAAGTGGGGGGAAAGAATGTGTATGTGAATGTGTTTGCTTATGTGCATGAAACATTTCTGGGAGGCAGAAACCTCTGCCTCAGGGGTGGGAGCTGCCAGACAGGAAGGAGGCAGATTTTTTAGTGTATTCCCTCCTGTGCCTTTTGAAAAACAAATTTAATGTTTGCTTGTTTATTTGTTTGTTTGTTTATTGAGAGAGACAGACAGACAGACAGACACAGAATCCGAAGCAGGCTCCAGGCTCTGAGCTGTCAGCACAGAGCCCAATGTAGGGCTGGAACTCACCAACTGCGAGATCACGACCTGAGCCAAAGTCTGAGGCTTAACCAACTGAGACACCCAGGTGCCCCCCTCCTGTGTCTTTTGAATCTGAAAATATTGAATAAGTAAATATATGCTTTAAAATACAAACTAGCGCTTTGACTATTACAACCCACCCCACGACCGAGCTATGTTGTGATGTCATGACTGGAAATTCATGGTTCCACCCCATGGTCCTTCTGGCCCTTCCTTTCCCTCCTCCCTGGCTTCTGGTCCAAATCTTACCCCTACTTCAGACTCTGGCCCTGAGGCATCCCTATGAACCACAGGAGCCAGTGACCCAAGTGTGGGCCACCACAGGCCACCAGGCCCTGACCCCTGTGAGTGTGGCAGGGCAGACCACATCAGGCTCTGTGATCTGGGGCTATCCACATGCATTTCTTCCAGTTGCCACAATCATCCTCGCTCAATTAGATCAAAAAAGAGGGGACTCTCGTAAGGAGTTTACAGCGAGAAGAGACTGAGGATTCCAGGAACAGCCATAAGTGGGCCTTCTAATTCAGCAGGGGGACAGTGCTCAGCACCCGGGGCTCAGAGCCCAGACCACCTCTCCTGTGGGCTGCCTCTTCTTCTCTTCCTTCTGGGCATCTTCCTGCTTGGGTCCCCTCTGCTCCAAGGCCCAGCCCATCACCTCCCATGTGGGCACAGCCCTGACACCAAAGCCCCGGTCCAGGCCCTGGTTCAGGATGACTTCTCTCAGAAGGGCTGAAGGCAGGGCGGTCTCCAGCACCTCCAGGCTGGCCTGGCCTCACCTGACACCCAGCACTGCCTCTCCTGGATATGTTCCTGGGAACAGAGGCGTGGACACCTTCCCCGAGTCTAAGAGCCAGAAGAAATATCTCTGATATTTGCTACAAGGGAGAAGGTCCAGATTTATAAATACCTGACTACAAAGGGCCCACACAGGCACAGCCCTCCCTCTTCTCTCCTCTGCCACCACAGCCTCAGGCAGCCACCCCACTTGCTGCCTGTGCCGGGCTCCAGCAGTAGGAAAAATATTGGGAGATGTTGGACAATCCGTGCACACAAAAAGTAAAGAAAAATAAGCCAAGAAACAGCATAGGGTTTTAAATCAGAAAGATCTAAGTTTTATTTCTACATCTCCACCTACTACCTCTTCCATCTCAGGCCACTGAACCCCTCCAAGGCTCAGTTTCTTCACCTGTGACGTGGGAGTAACAATATCCAATTCACAGGGTCCACATGAAACTTAAAAGAAATAATGCGTGTGACAAAGCACATAGTAGGTGCTCCATAAATGACCTTTACCCCTTCCCCTCTGCAGGTACTTATCTTCTGTCTTCCCTACAATAAGTTCCTTTCGCTTAAGGAAGGACAGTTTCTGTCGGCTGCGACCAAGAATGCAGACTGATAGGGGCTGTGACCCTCTCTTGACCTCATCTCACAGGCCCCACATAGCTTTACAGTGGGGGACACTTGTCATGTTTTCTTGCTGCCCAACACCTTCGAATACCCTCCCTGTGTCTGGGGAATTCCTCTTTTCCAAGGGAGAAGTCAGGAAACAGGCTTTATGAGCCTCCTTTGTAGCTGGGGACCAGGCATGTGACCCACGTCCCACCAACCAGATATAACTAAATGAGGTCTACCGTGCAGGTGAAGAAAGAGACTAAGGAGGCAGCTACCACGCGGGACGCAAGCCCTAGTGATGGAAGGGTTGGAGGCTCCGGCGTCTGGGGGCCAGCATGGGCAGCATGGGATGCACTGCCCTTACCCAGGGAGGGCGGTGGGCAGAGATAGGGTGCTCAGAGATTTGGTCTCTGATGTGGTCTTCTGATGTGGTCAGAGATAGGGTCTGTGTTGCCCACAAACTAGTTTCCCTGGTCCTCCCCGAGGTTCCCTGGGAATCAAATATTCTAAAACAAATTCATTTTCCAACCACAACAAGAATGACTGCTACATTTTGCAACTAAGGACACTGATACACACACACATATACAGTACCTGATGTTTTTATTTCAGCCTTATCTAGGTATAGTTGATACAAAAAGTTGGAAGACATTTAAGGTGTACATCATCAGGGTGATTTGATATACATATACACTGTGAGAGGGGACCCCCCCCCCATTCTAGTTCATTAACAGCTCCATCACTGCACATACATATTCTTCCTTCCTTCCTTCATTTCTTCCTTCCTTCTTTCTTTTCTTTTCTCTTCCTTTCTTTCTTTTCCTTTTTTTCCTTTCTTTTCTTTCTTTTCTTTTCTTTTCTTTTCTTTCCTTTTCTTTCTTTTCCTTCTTTTCCTTTTTCTTGGTGAGAACATTGAAGTTATACTCTTATCACTTTCAATTATACAATACATTATAGTTACTTATAGTCACCATGGCTATATATCAGTTCCTCAGACTTTATTCTCTTTTTAAGATTCCACAGATAAGTAATATCATATGGTATTTGTCTTTCTCTGTCTGGCTTATTTCACTTAACATAATGCCCTCAAGATCCATACATGTTGTTCCAAACAGTAGGATTTCCCTCTTTCTCATGACTGAATATTATTCCACTGTACGTATATATTACATCTTCTTTACCCATTCATCCACTGATCGACTCTTCGGTTGCTTCCATATCTTAGTTGTTGTAAATAATGCTTCAGTGAACAGTGCAGATAATCTCTTCAATATCCTGTTTTCCTTTCCTTTAAAGTTTACTTTTTTTTATTTTAAGAGGTGCAGAGGGAGAGGGAGAGAGAGAATCTCAAGCAAGCTCTATGCTGTCAGTGCAAAGCCCAAGGCAGTGCTCGACCCCATGAGATCATGACCTGAACATAGATTAAGAGTTGGAGGCTTACCTGACTGAGCCACCCATGCACCCCCACAGTAGTCTCTTAATGATCATTTGTATTTATGTGATCATTTGTTTTGGTTCTAATGTTTCCTCTTTCGTTTATAATTTTGTCTGAGTCCCCTTTTTGTGTTGAATCTAGCTAAAGCTTTGTCTATTTTTGTAATCTTTTCAAAAAAACTCAGCTCCTAGGGTGCCTGGGTGCCTCAGTTAATCCTCCAACTTTGGCTCAGGTCATGATCTTGCAGTTTGTGGGTTCAAACCCCTGTGTGGGGCTCTATACTGACAGCTCAGAGCCTGGAGCCTGCTTCAGATTCTGTGTCTCCCTCTCTCTCTGCCCCTCCCCCACTCGTACTCTGTGTCTCTCAAAAATAAATAAACATTTAAAAAAAACCCAGCTCTTAGTTTCATTGACCTTTACTATTGTCTATTTAGTCTCTATTTCATTTATTTCCACTCTGATCATTGTTATTGCCTTCCATCTACTAACTTTGGGCTTAGTTTATTCTTAGTTCCTTGAGGTATAAAGTTGTTTATTGAGGCCTATTTTCCCCTTAATGTCAGTATTTATCACCATGAACTTATCTCTTAGAAATCCATACATTTTAGCATGTTGTATTTCCATTGTCATCTGTCTCAAGATTTTTAAAATTTCTCCTGGTTTTGTCTTTCACTCATTGGTTGTTCTGCAACATGTTTTTCAATATTCACGTATTTGTGAATTTTCCAGTTTTCTTCTTTTGATTCTAGTTTCCTACCATTGTGGTTGGAAAAGGTGCTTGAGATTATTTCAGTCTTCTACAATTTATTAAGACTTGTTTTGTGCCCTAGCATATAATCTATCCTGGAAAATATTTCGTGTGCATTTGAGAAGAATGTGTATTCTGACACTGTTTGATAGAATGATGTAAAATGTCTGTTAAGTCCATCTTGTTTAACACGTAGTTTAGGTACCATATGTTTCCATATTGATTTTCTGTCTGGATGATTTGTCCATTATTAAAAATAAGGTAGTGAAGTCCCCTATTATTATAATACTTCCCTCTATTTCTCCCTTCAGGTCTATTAATATTTGCTTTATACATTTAGGTACTTCCATATTGGGTCCGTAAATATTTACAAATCTTATATCCTCTTGTTGGATTGACTCTCTATATTATTAAATAATGACCTTCTTTGTCTCTTATTATAGTCTTTGGCCTAATGTCTATTTTTGTCTGATGTGGGTATAGCTACCCCTACTTTCTTTTGGTTTCCATTTGCATGGAATATCTTTTTCCATCACTTTACTTTCAGTCTGTGTGTGTCCTTAAAGCTAAAGTGAGTCTCTTGGAGGCAACATAGGTCTCCTCCTAGGTCTTTTTTTTTTTTAATTCCATTCGTCCACTTTATGTCATTTGATTAGAAAATTTAGTCCATTTACATTTAAAGTAATTATTGATAAAAATGGACTTATTATTGTAATTTTGTTCATTGCTTTCTGGCTGTTTTGTAAACTTTTTGCTCTTTCCTCTCTTGCTCATTTTTTTGTGATTTGATGATATTCTGTAGTGGTATGCTTAGCGACCTTTCTCTTTATCTTTTGTGTATTTTGCTATAGAGTTGTGCTTTGTGATTACCATGAGGCTTACTTCAAACATCTTAATTTATAGCACTCTATTTTAAGCTGATAGCAACTTAAGGTTAGACACATACTAAAGCTCTATATTTTTATTCTCCCCTCACATACATTTCATGCTTTTAATGTTACAACTTACATCATTTTCCCTTGGGTACCCATTCACAAGTTATTGTTGTTATAGTTATTTTTAATAATTTTGTGTTTTTTTAAATGGGCTTCACACATTTTTTTTTTAACGTTTATTTATTTTTGAGACAGAGAGAGACAGAGCGTGAACAGGGGAGGGGCAGAGAGAGAGGGAGACACAGAATCTGAAACAGGCTCCAGGCTCTGAGCTGTCATCACAGAGCCCGACGCGGGGCTCAAACTCACCGACCGTGAGATCATGACCTGAGCTGAAGTCGAACGCTTAACCAACCAAGCCACCCAGGCGCCCCAATAATTTTGTTTTTTAACCTTCATACTACATTTATAAGTGATTTACCCCCCACCATTTTACAGTATTCTGAATGTAACTATATGTTTATCCATACTAGTAAGATTTATACTTTCATATGTTTTTCTGTGGCTAATTAGCATCCTTTCATTTCAGCTTTAAAACGTCCCTTTAACATTTCTTGTAAAGCCAGTCCAGTGGGGATGAGCAGCTTTTGCTTGTCTGGAAAACTCTCTCCTCCAATTCTTTTTTTCTTTTTTTAATTTTTTTTTATGTTTATTTATTTTTGACAGAGAGAGAGAGAGAGAGAGAGAGCATGAGTTGGGGAGGGGCAGAGAGAGGGAGACACAGAATCTGAAGCAGGCTCCAGGCTCTGAGCTGTCAGCACAGGGCCTGACATGGGGCTCGAACTCACAAACCATGAGTTCATGACCTGAGCCAAAGTCGGACGCTCAACCGACTGAGCCACCCAAGTGCCCCTCTCTCTTTCAATTCTAAAGGACATTGTTGCTGGATAGAGTGTTCTTGGTTGGCAATTTTTTTTTCTTCAGCACTTTGAATATACATGCCACTTTCTTCTGGTGTGAAAAGTTTCTGCTAAATAAAAACCCATTGGGTCTTATAGGGCCTCCCTTGTATGTAACAGTTTTTTCTTCTGCTGCTTTTAAGATTTTCTTCTTGTTTTTAACTTTTGACAATTCAATTATAATGTGTCCCATTGTGGGTCTCTTTGGATTCCTCTTGACTGGAACTTTCAGGGCTTCCTGGAACTGAATGTCTGTTTCTTTCCATAGGTTAGGGAAGTTTTCAGCCTTATTTCTTTGAATAATCTTTCTGCCTCTTTCAATCTTTCTTTTCCTCCTGGGACTTCTATAATGCATATATTGATTTACTTAACTGTATCCCATAAGTCTCTTAAGTTATCTTCACTCAGAGATGGGGCGCCTGGGTGGCTCAGTCGGTTAAGCTTCTGGCTTCGGCTCAGGTCATGATCTCATGGTTCGTGGGTTTAAGCCCCACGTCAGGCTCTGTGTTCTCGGTTCAGAGCCTGAAGCCTGCTTTGAATTCTGTGTCTCCCTCTATCTCCACCCCTCCCCCCACCACTCTCTGTCTCTCAAAAAATGAATAAACGTTAAAAAATTTTTTAAGTTATCTTCACTCTTTTTCTTTTCTCTCTCTTTCTTTTCCTCTTCTGATTGGATGAATTTCACTGTCATATTTTTGAGTTTGCTGATCCTTTCTTCCATTTATCTAGTCTTCTGTTGAACCACTCTATTGAATTTTTTAGTTCAGTAATTGTATTCTTCAGTTCTATGATTTACGTTTAGTACTTCCTTATATTTTCTCTCTCTTTGTTGAAATTCTACCGTGTTCATCCATTGTTCTTCTAACTTTAGTGAACATCTTTATGGTCTTTTTTTTTTTTTTTTTGAACTTTTTATACAGTAAATCCCTTATCTCTATTTCATTAAGGTCTGTTTCTGGAGTTTTGCATTGTTCTTTTGTTTACAACATATTCCTTTGTTTCTCCACTCCTCTTGACTCTTTGCATTGGTTTCTGCACATTAGATAAAACAGACTTCATTCCCAGTCTTGAAAGATTGGTAAGGTAGGAGATGACCCTTATTGTTCAACACAGCCTGAGCCTTTAGTTGTCTCTCAAAATTATGTGACTTTCCAAGCCACCTTCCTTGCTCTTAGTGGCTCCCAGTAGTTTAGCATGTGCCAAGACCTGTTAGTGCCCAAAGGGGAGGATTTTAATCAGCACCTAGATGCAAGCTTATTGGCAGCTTTTAAAGTATCAAATAAATCTCCTTCAGGGAAAGACTGAGAGATGGACATTTCTGTCTGTTCTCTCTGAGTCCTAAAGGAATGGCTAGTTAAGAACTGTTTCTCTTTCTTTCTTTCTTTCTTTCTTTCTTTCTTTCTTTCTTTTCTTTCTTTCTTTCTTTCTTTCTTTCTTTCTTTCTTTCTTCTTTCTTATTTTTTTGCTACAGTCCTGTGGGATCCATGAACACAAACGCTGGCCACCAGAGCCAAATGATCAATGGCCACGTCCTCTAGGTGGCACCTGCAAAAGCCAGGGCACCAAATATGTACATGAGCTCCTTCCAAGGAGACACGGGCTACTTGGAGCAGGCCAGAGGGAGAATACCGAGACAGCCTTGCCAGGGTTCCCATCTCCACTTTCTGGGAGGATAACAGTTAGCTCCCAGATGTGTGCTAATTAGAAGGCTGACCCTCAGGCAGCAGATTTTAAAGTATCCAAATATGCTTCTTTCTGGGAAATATGGAGGTGGACATTTTCTCTGCTCCCTCTGCACTGAGCCCTGGGGGAGGGGAGGGGAGGTTTCTCCTTAAGGACCATTGCTTTGTTTCCTATAGTCTTGTGGGTCCTATGGATGCAAGCCCCATTGGTTTTCAGAGCTAAGTATTTTGGGACCCTAGCCCTCAAGTGGAAGTCTTAGAAGTTAGGGTATAAGATACTGGGTCCAAACCCTTTGCTCCTTGGAGAGAAGTTGGGAGTTGTGAATTCTATCTGCATGTTGCTGTGCCACGGTGGGAAGTAAGGGTTATAGCAAGAGTGTACCCCAGTCTTTCCAACCTATTTTGAGGTGGGTATTTTCCCATTTATCCACTGTATAGAAGTCACTGATTTGATTTCTGGATTTCTTTCAGAGGAAGCTGCTCTACATGTAACTATAGATTAGGTGAGTCCATGGGAAAAGGGGAGTTTAGGAGCCTCCTATGTTGCCATCTTGGACCAGACAGAACCTGATTGTTCTTAATACAGTCTGTTACACTGCATTCAATTTCACCAATATGGAATTGATTATAAAAGATCCACTCTAAAGACTCCTAGGAGCAACATTTGTTGCATTTATTAGGAGCTTTTGCTTTCCTGATCAACAACCCATGAGATCAGATACACTAAGGAAACAATAGGAGATTCGGCTGCTAATAGCAGTGGAAGCAGAGGAAGTTTGTGTTGGGGTCAGGGGGTTCAGTGGGGCTCTCCAGAGGCTTCCTTGGAGGCCTAAGGGCTGGTACAAGAGACCCTAAATGTTAGGTCAGGCACAGAAAAGAAAGCGAGAAGTCATAGCAAATCACTTCCCCCTTGTTCACTCTGCTCCAAACAAACTGGGCTTTTTATTGTGTCTTACTGGTGCCAGGCAGGTTCCAGCTACAGAGCCTGTGTCCTGGCTCTTCCCTCTGTGTTTATCACTCTCCTCTTCCAAAAACTTCAGAGACTTCACTGTTCCTTCAGGCCTGCTTAAATGTCATCTTCTCAATAAGGCTTACCCCAAACACCCCACATAACACTTCAATAACACCTGCCCCAGCCACTTCTTATCTCCTTTATCCTGCTCTTTTTTTTTTTTTTTGTATGGCACCCATCATCTTCTAATATTATATATACATATAATTTATTGTCTGTCACTCTGCCTGAGGGGGATCTTTGTCTATTTTGTTCATGAATATATCCCAAGCACCTAGAATGGTGCCTGGAACATAGTTGGTACTCGGGAAGTAGTCACAGAATGGTGAATACATTTATTCACCAGATATTTAGATATTTATTTAAGCCTATTCTTCACCAGGCCAAATGCCACCCATGTCTACACAATGAAGACAAACACAGTCCTTGAATTTATGAAGCTTAGTCAAGCTTGTGATCTGACGAAACGAAGACACGTTGAGAAATGAATGACTAGATCATGTGCTCACCTTCCTAGGAAGGGTGGCCTCTTTACAGATAAGCTTTTTATTTCAGAGAAATGGCCTCTGACTTCAGAATTACAGCCTGGCTATTTCTGAGCAGGGTAGACTTCTGGGTATGTCTCAGATTACACGGAGGCGGCTACCCCTCCCACACAGCCAGCCTGCAGGAGCCCTGACCACAAAGAAAGGAGTCCTGAGACAGCTACCTTCCTTCCTCATTGTTAGATATATCAGCCAGGGTCTCAGCGGCAAGCAGAGAATGCATCCAGAAGGGGTGACCGAGAAGACTGTGATGCAGAGGCTAACCATGGAGGAACAGGCAGGGCTGAAGAAAACCAAAGAGAGATGGTGAAGCACTCTGGGGCTAAAAAAAGCTAGAAGCCACTGCCACTCTGAGGCATAAAGAAGCAAGGGGAAGGGAGCAGGAGCCAGCAAGGCCTGGTGCTTCAAGGGACGGCTACCTGACAGGAGCTGTGGCCTTCAGGAAAGGAACAAAAACACTGCCAATCAGCAGCCCAGTGGCAAGTGAGCCAGGGGAGGGGGATGAGTGCCCTTCCCATTCTTGTCTCAGCCTCCAGGTCCTGGGGTGCCTCCAGTGGGCTGACTGGAAGCCAGACAAGAGCCCACTAGCAGAGGTCCACAAAGGTCAGCCCACTGGGGTGCAGAGTAGGTGGAGACGGGTGGAAAGCGAGTACAGAGGGGCAAACAGAATATCTAGCACACCCTCTTTGTCTTCTTTTGGGCAGGCTGGGAAACTGAGGCATGAGCAGCTAAACCTAGAGAATCCGTACTCCATACCAGGCACGGGCTTGAGGTATTAGAGTACAAGACAAAGGCACAACAAACATTGTTCAGTTCTGAGAAGAGGGGAAACAGCAGTGTGCTTGTCTGGCCGTCACCACAGCAACCACTGCATTGCCTTTCAGACCCAAGCCCCAGGAATGGCTAGAAGTCACTTTTTCCATCACCCACCCATTCCATTCCTGTCCTTCTTTCCTTCCTCCTCAGTCCCAGAGTAATTTCCCTTGTTGCATCCATTCCCAAAGAGAGTTTTTCTGAGAACAATGGATGGCAGCTCTGGGGGGCGGGGGGGGGGGGTGCATTTGGGCAGGGACAAATGATGTTACGTTGGAGAAGAAATAACAGAATGAGGTGGCACGGGGGTGCCCGAGAACCCAGGGTGAAAGAGAGCGGGTTATGGGGGAGCCATCTGTGAGGGCTGATCTGGAAACCTAACATGTTCAGACTGTCGTCAATAAGCAACTTTTACTGTGTTGGCAACATAAGGACATATCAAACCATGGCTCCCTGCCTCTGCCCCCAGCCAGTGAAATGGAAAAAGGAAGGCTTTCACTTGTCATTCCTTTTCAGTGCACCAAAAATGGTTACCAGTGAGCAGCAGATTCTAGAAGAGCATGGCACCAGCTCTCCCTTCAGAGGAAACTACTGGAAGAAGGATGTGCCTTTTTGCTTAAAAAAAAAAAAAAAAAAAAAAACAGAAGAACAGGGGCGCCTGGGTGGCTCAGTTGGTTAAGCATCTGACTCTTGATTTGGACTCAGGTCATGATTTCACAGTTCATGAGATTGAGCTCCACATCAGCCTCTGCACTGACAGCGTGGAGCCTGCTTGGGATTCTCTCCCTTTCTCTTTCCCTGCCCTTCCCCAGCTCATGCACACCCACACTCTATAAACAAACAAACAAACAAACAAACAAACTTTAAAAAAAAAAAAAAAGCAGGGCACCTGGGTGGCTTGGTCAGTTAAGTGTCTGACTTTGGTTCAGGTCATGATCTCATGGTTCATGAGTTCAAGCCCCGCATCTGGCTCTCTGCTGCTATCAGCACAGAGCCTGTTTCAAATCCTCTGTCTCCCTCTCTCTGTGCCCCTCCCCTGCTCACTCTCTCTCAATCTGTCTCTTCAAAATAAATAAACATTAAAATAAATAAATAAATAAATAAATAAATAACAAATATATAAATGAATAGATAGATAATAAAAAGCAAAGAACCAGGGAAGGGGCCATCGCCTCGTCTGGTGACCACGATATGACACCCTTTTTTGATGCTGGTGCCTAAGAGGCCTCCATGCCTGGGACCATCCTCCTGAGCTGGGTTACTATAGAAATCAGGGTGAGGGGTGGCCTGTCAATGCAGTCTCTCTCCCTCAGGCCCTCCCCCCAAAGAGTATTTATTCTCTGGTCGTTAATGCCACACTGTCCCTCTGAAATTCCAAAGCATACACAGCTTATAGTACTCGGCGTTTACCCAGCATTACCCACTTCTTTTTCTATGTAGATGGCCTTACCTCCCAACAAAAAGCCTAGAACCCCCATACACCTAACTCCACACCTGGTACATAGGGTAAACTCTCAGTGAGTACATTCTGATTCAATGAGGAAGGGAGGCACATTTCTAGGATGTACCATAGTCAAGGACTCTACTATCAGCTGCTGACATCTTGAGCATTCCCTACGAATACTGCCAACCAGGAAAGAGAAAGCTCAGTTTATCCAACTCAATGAATATAGATGACATTGGTGTCATGATTGATTTGCAGTCACAAAAGCACACCTTCGCAGACTACCTCATTTGAACCACACGGGAAGCCTTGTGACCATTTCACAGATACAGAAATTGAGGATCAGAGAGGTGAAGTGATATGACCCAGGGCACACAGTTAATTCAGTGCACAGGTCCCTAGTCTCCTAGCTCAACACCAACTATACAGCATGTGCACCTAACATCCAGGATAACACTCAGGATCCAAAGGCAAGCGAAAAAGGCTATCAAGCTCAGAGATGACAGATATAACTTTACTCCAGGGTGGAATATGACACTGAAAGAGAGGGATCAACAATGTGACCCAGGGGAAGGGAAGAAGCAATCACTTTATCCAGCTCACATGTCTTGATAACACAGTCTATTGGAGATCTGGGGAAAGAAGACAGATATGAGAGGTCACTAACGTCCTGTGGCTGCCAACATGGCTACTCTGAGCCCTCAGAGTTCAAGGGTCCCAGGTCCAGGTGACAAGCTCAGAGGAGTGACCGAACACCTGGCCCAGGACCAGTGAGAAATGAACCCCACCGGGGTGGGGGTGGGGGTGGGGGTGAGAATGCTCGGGCCTGCTAAGGGGAGAAATTCTATAAACTGAGGCAGGGGTCAGGAGAGGTTGAGAAGGGACGCAACTCCAAAAGACTGACCCAGATGCTTCCATTGGAAAAATCGGGGACACTACTGAAAGCCAGTTAGAAGAAAGTGGGTTCTACACCAAAGGTTTGCAAACGTAGCTGCACAAGAAAATTGCTGGAGCTCCCTCTGAAAAATTACAGATTCCTGGGGCCATCTCAACCCTGCTGATTCAGTCTTTAGAGACTCAGTGGTGTGCAACGTCCTCTGAACACCAGAATCATCCCAACGTCCAGGCTGACCCCCCAGATCTATTCAATCAGAATCTCTAGAGGGTAGAACCCAGGTTCTCTTCAAGTCCACTGGGTATCAGCATATGAGCAAGGCTGAGAATCTCTGCTCTCCAGTGGGCTGGGGATCTGTGTGTTTCACATGCTCCCCAACTGATTCTAACCCCAAGTCCACTTCACTCTTTTGACAAATATTTGGGAAACCCTGCTAAAGGCAACTTTCCTTAAAGGTGAAAGTGTGGCCTACCCAACCAGCGGGGATAATGGTGGAGGCAGGAGACCAGGTACTGGGACAACACAGATGGTCAACAGTGGGACAAGAGTGCTACTCAGTGATTCTCTTCTGGCCTGTGGCTACAGAGAAAGAAGGCTATAAAGCTTGGGCCTCTGGCAGGAGGGGCAGAGCTAACAAGGCTAGAGGAAAATGGCTCCTCCCTCTGGCGCTGGGTTTAACACTCTCCTCTTCAGAGACCCTGAATGCAAACCATTTAGTGTATTACCCAATGCCATCAATATTTAAAGTCAGTCTCATGTACACAGTCTCTAAAGTCAAGGGATCTGGGTTTAATCCTACCCTGTACTTCCTAGCTGTGTGATCTTGTGCAAGTTACCTAAGTTCTCTGAGCTTCTGTTTTCTCAGCTGTCATATGGACATAATAGTATTTATGTCTTAGTGTAGTTGTGAGGTCAGATAAGATCATTAACATGTGGAGAACACTTGGAACAATACCTGGCATGCCATAAATGTCCCATAAAGATTAGCGGTATATATATTAGGGCTGACTATGTGCCAAGCACTATTTTAGTCACTTTCCATGCACCTGGTGAGTGGGAGGCCCAGACCCAGGAGCTCTGGGCTCCCTCTCTGAGGCCCTGGAAGAAGTCACTTCCCTCCCTGAGAGGGATCCCCAAAGAGAGGCTGATAGCCCAGGCTCTGCGATGTCTCCTGAAGCCTTTACAGCCTAAGGGTCTGAGCAAGACCTTCCCAGGTCACCTTCTTCAACCTGCAGCTAGGACCCGGGGGCTCCTATTCTTTCTGACCTGCTCTGAGAAGAGCTGAAAACACCCGGGCACACCCAAGAAACAGAGCAGGCTCTTTCCCGTGTGGTTTTGGCAGGGGGCATGTTTCCCTCTGCGCTACGCCCGCGGCCCAGCCCTGGCACGCAGAGAAGGCCCACAGATCCCGGTCCAGGCCCAGGCGGGGCCCTGAGCCCCCTTCCAGAGGGAAGCAAGTCCCGACAGGAGGGTGAGGGCCACTCTTCCCCGCAGGAAATGCCACCTGGGCCCAGTCCCAGAACCCCCTCAGGGCAGCCAGCGCCTCCGGGAACCCGGGTGGGGCGGCAGCCCCGGGATCCAGGGAGGGGGGCGTCGGGGGATGGGGCAGGCCAGGGCCCCAGCAAGCACAGAGTCTCCTCCTGAAGCCCTGGTTCCACAGAGAGAAAATGCAGGCTGCTGGGCCGAGCGCGCACCCCCGGCCTCGGGGAAGGCCTGGGGCCCCTGGCCTGGGCCCAAACCGAGTCCCAAGAGGCCCGGGCGGAGAGCTGGCACGCCGACAGGGCGGCTCCCCGGGGCCCGGCCCCCTCCCAGGGTCAGCTTGGTGCGCGGTCAGGGAGGGCCGAAGGGGGGAAAGCGAGGCCCGGACGCGGCGCGAGAAGTCGGAGGACAGCTGACTCATCCTCCCACCGCCGCGTTGAGTCACCCGCGGGCGCCGCGGCCCCACGGGGCGGGCTCTGGCCCCTCCGGCCAGCCAGCGGCGCCCCCTCGCGGCCAGCCGGGACGCCCCGCCTGGGTCCCCGCGCCCTCCGCCCCGCCCGCGGGATGCTCCCAGGGAAGCCAACTGAAGGCTGTATGGGGTTCCTTGTGGGGCTTTCTTCATTTTCTTGTAGAGAGGAGCATTTGCAAAATAAAAAGTTGGAGGGGGAGATCTCTTTCCCTCTCTCTCTCCCAACACATTGTGATTTTTTTTTTTTTTACATTGTGCTTTAAAAAAAATTTTTTTTAACGTTTATTTATTTTTGAGACAGAGAGAGACAGAGCATGAACGGGGGAGGGTCAGAGAGAGGGAGACACAGAATCTGAAACGGGCTCCAGGCTCTGAGCTGTTAGCACAGAGCCCGACGCGGGGCTCGAACTCACGGACCACGAGATCATGACCTGAGCTGCAGTCGGACGCTTAACCGACTGAGCCACCCAGGCGCCCCTACATTGTGCTTTTAAAAGATGAGTTTCTGGCCTTGCTCGGGGACCCACGCCAATGCCAAATTGGAGCTGGAAGCTGGGGGGGCCTACCCAGCCACCCCAACCTCCGAGAGGAAAGACCAGAAATACCCTTAGATTCCAGGGAGAAGACCAGCGACCTAGCCTACCACCTGCCACTCCTATCCATCTCTGTCCACACCCGGGATGTGGGCCTGCGAGAACAGTGGGTCTGTGAGAACAGTGAGCCTGCTTGTCAGGCTGGCCACCCTTCACCCCCCTCGAAACGCAGGGTTTTCACACGGTAGGCCCTCCATGAAAATGTACCAAATGAATGAATGGGTGAGGGACTTTGCCCCACAGGGAGAACGGAACAGGCAAAAGGAAAGCAGGGGTCCCCATCCACTCCTCCAGCTACCCTTACCCCTAGAAATCTCACAAGACTTCCTCATCAGTGGGCCTCTTCCTCTTCCCTTCATCCCCAAGGAACTGAGACACCACCCTGAGCTCCCCTGTCTCCTTCATCTGCTCACCATGTCAGGCCCAGGGGGATCCCACGCCTGGCCCCCAGCATCCTGAACCCCTGCCCTCAGCCTGGCACAATTACCCATTTCCCCTTCCTGGCTGAGCTTGATCCTCAGACAGCAAAGAATTCTCTGGAGATGAACTGGGGACTAATGACAGTGGCCAACATTGATCCAGCACATGTACCAGACATCTTACTAAGCCTTTTAATGTGCCTCATTTTATTTAAATACCCACAGCCACCCTGGGTGAAGCAGGTGCTGTTATGTGTCCATACTCAGAGAAAGAAATAAAGACTTCATAGCATGATGACAATTTGTAGACAATTATGTAGGCAACGCTTTCGTTCAGCTCCCCAACAATCCAAGGAATGAGAGATTATTCCCGTTTTGCAGATCAGCCAATAGGATGAGTTTAAAAAAAAAGTACATGACTTATTCAAGGTCGCATAGCCCCCAGCCCTTGGACACCAAGCCCTGGTGCTCTTTCCGTGGCTCTCCAGTCACCCCATCTCTTCCTACACACCAGAAGCAAAAGAGACTCACTCTCTTAACTCATTCCACATCCAGATTCCAGAACTCGTGAGTAATCTACCCTGCTGGTAACTTTTGCGTCAGAAAAAAAAAAAAAACTAAACAAATCCCCCTGCTAGGCAGCCAGCTCAAGGGGACAGGGGTTTCTTTTCTCTGTTATGTTTCTCTGTTTTTTTTCTCTGTCTCTGCAGTGCGTAGAACAGACTACATATCTGTGGCTCAGTAGAATTGTGTGGAATGAATGAAATCTCTCCAGCACATGAGGCCAGACAGCCCCTAACAGGCTTCAGAAAGATTGGGAGATAGGGAAATGAAGGATTGGGGGTGGGGACAGTTCCGTTTCTCAACCTGTCCTGGAAGAAAAGACACCTCCTAGGACTCCTTTAGCTGCCAGTCTTCATGCCTCACACCCCGCCCGGCAAGGTCAGAAATTTCTTCTTCAAATCCAGCCTTGAACATATGCTCACATTCCCTACATACGTTAGGGGCCAGAAGTGAGTTGGCGCCCTTCTGGCTTTTCATGGCTGCTTCCAGAAGTTATGTCCCACCACCAGCCCTGCCACCCCTTCGAAACGTCCTTGAAGAATCTGGGCATCCAGCTTTAGCACCCTGTCCTTCCTCTTGCTGCCATCTTCTGGCCTCCTGGCCACTCCCCTTCCTTCCCTAAAGGCTCAGCCCCTGGTCCCCACCCTGCTTTCCACCTCACTCCTCCCATTCTTCCAGGGCCTCCACATCCACATGACCTCCATCATTGCGGCCTCTCTTTTCCTCTTCCTTTGTGATGATAAATTCCTCCCTTCAGCACACCCTGGATCTTATCTCGAACCTGAAACTGCCCCGCCTCCCCAAGCACCTGTGCCATCATCCCAGCTCGGGCCACCTGCTCACGGACTACCTATAAATCAATCCGTTGGTGTCACAGAGACCTCCAGCCTGTCGCCCCTCCTCTGGCTTCTCTTCCCTCTCCACCAAGAGATGGTCAATGGAGCCTCATTAGATCCACTCACAAATCCTCAATCTCCTCTTTTCCTCCCATCATACTCGGCTAACAAAACCTCAGCTCTGGATGAACTTCTCCAGGCCATACAAACAGAGTCAGACATTGCTGGAGAAACCACATCAACCAGGCGGATGATGTTGCTATGACTTCTTGCCCGCCACCCTCCAGCGGGGCCCCAGGAGCAGCCAATGATCCTAAGATGTTTCTGAAGCAAGCTCCCTCTCGCATTCTCCTTGCCCCTCAAACCTGCTCCTGGCCCTGACCCTCCTGAATTTCACCTGACAGCTTTTTTCTCACTTCCTCAGAACATAGAGCCAGCAGACAGGAGCTTTCTCAACCTCCTGTGACCAAATTCACCCACCAACACCGGACCCCATCTCCTTTTCCTTTCCTGATACCACAGGGGAAGAGTCCCTCTTCCCCAAAACCAGCCATCCACAGGAGCCCTGGATCCATCTTGTTGATTTCTCCTGCTATCCCCACTCTGACAGCTGCTGTCTTCATTCTCTCTGCCACCCCCATCATTCCCTTCACCATCAATCATGGTCTTATACACGCATTTGCTTTCTGGTTAAATTTTCTTTAATTTTCTTTATTTTTATTTTTATTGAGGTACAGTTGACGCATACCATTGTATTCGTTTCAGGTGTACAACATAGCAATTCCACAATTCTATTATGAAATGCTCACCATGATTAAGCATAGTTACCACCTGTCACCATACAAAGTTATCATGATAATATTGACTGCATTTCCTATGCTTTTCATCCCCATGATTTTATAATTGCAAGTTTGTGTCTCTTAACCCCTTCCTTTCTGGCAACTACCAGTTTGTTCTCTGTATTTATGAGTCTGTTTCTGTTCATTTGTTCATTTGTTTTTTAGATTCCACATAAGTGAGATTATATGGTATTTGTCTTTCTCTGATTTAATTCACTTAGCATAACACCCTCTAGGTCCATCCATGTTGTTGCAAATGGCGAGATATCATTCTTTTGATGGTTGAGTAATATTCCATGGTATGTATATACACACCACATCTTCTTTATCCATTCATCTGTTGGTGGACACTTAGGTTGCTTCCTTATCTTGGCTATTGTAAATAATGCTGCGGTAAACATGGGGTGCCTACATCTTTTTGATTAGTGTTTTCATTTTCTTTGAGCAAATACCCAACAGTGGAATTACTGGATCCCAACGCTATTTCTATTTTAAAATTTTTGAGGAACCTCCATACTGTTTTCCATAGTGGAAGGCATTTTAAAAGCCCAAACAACTACCAAAAACCCAGCTCTTTCTCCACATCCCTCCAGCTCAAGACTGCCCATTTCTCTGTTGATCTTCAGAACCCAGCTTCTTGATAGAGCTGTCTGCCCTTGCTGTCTGCACTCCTGCACCCCTGTTCTTGCTTCTGCTGGCCTCTGCCCCCAGCTTGGGCTGGAACTACTCTTGTTCACATCCAGGGGGCGCTGCCCCTCTGCCCTCCCATTGTCACCTCGACGACCCCATAGTGGATCACTCCCTCCTCTCACCCCCTGGGGCCCATGCTTCCCCCCTCCTTCTAGTCCTTTGTCTCCTCTTCAGCTTCCTCCTCTTACCCAACTGAACATCCAGGTCTGGTCCCAGGCCCCCATCTTCTCCAGTTCGCTCTGCCTCAGTCATCTTCACCATCCTCACAACCTCAGATACCATCTATGTCACCACGACGCCTGTAGTCCACCTCCTGCCCACAAGACTGCCTATTTGACATGGCTCCTTGAAGGCCTCCCAGGACTTTAAGAATGGACCGATATTGTCCACTGTTCTCCATCAGCAGGCCACCACCACAGGCCAGGCCACCCCGTGGCCAACCTAGACCACATAACATCCTTGCACTTTTGACCGGCTCCAACGCTCCTCCATCCCAGACACAGTGATTTTGTATCTTTTGAAATTCGTGTCAAACTCAGATATTATCACTTCTAACACATGAATTAAAAAGAAAAGAAAAACAACGGAAAGCATGGTCTTGAAGAGATATTTGGACGCTCATGGTCACAGCAGCATTACTCACACTAGTCAAAAGGTGGAAGTCACACAAGTGTCCACTGACAGATGACTAGGTACACCTAACGTGGTACACATACAGAAGATGATTAGTCAGCGTCAAAATGGAAGGAAATTCTGACACATGCCTCAACATGGATGAACCCTGAGGACATAATGCTGAGTGAAATAAGCCAGTCACTAGAAAATACCGTATATTTGTGTCCTGTACGACTCCACTTACAGGAGGTACTTAGCCTAGTCAAATTGATAGAGACAGAAAGTAGAATGGTGATTGCCAGGGGCCAGGAAGTAGGTGGGAGAAGACCTGTTATTTAATGGGTGTAGAGTTTTAGTTTCGCGAAATGAAAACACTTCTA
Organism: Neofelis nebulosa; assembly: GCF_028018385.1. NCBI lineage: Eukaryota > Metazoa > Chordata > Mammalia > Carnivora > Felidae > Neofelis > Neofelis nebulosa. The sequence continues at coordinate 101,764,864 of NC_080789.1, read as the reverse complement.
GAAATGGAATGCACAATCTGAATGCACTTAAACTACTGAGCTGTAAGCTTACAAAGTGGTTAAGACAGTAAATTTTATTTTATGTGTTTCATTTTACAATTAAAAGTAAAATAAGAAAAACATAAATTAGCTGGCGTTTCTCGCCTGTTTTAAACCCCACGATGGCCTCTCATTTCTCTGAGACTACGACTTCTGCTTCCCTGTCACCCTCACCTCTGCTCATGGTCCCCTGCTCAGCCACGCCAGCAACCCATCAGACGCACACCCAGGCCAGGCTCTTCCCTCCCTGGAGGGCTCCGTCTCTGCCCCTTCCCAAGGCAGGCTCCTTCACCCTTTAGTCTGAGCTGACATGCTATTTCCTCAGGCCTTCCCTGGCCAACCTACCTGGAGATTTCCCCATTTTTCTATGTCGCTGTCCCCTATTTATTTCCTTTCCAGCACTTTTCTTAATGTGCAACTGAAGGCATATTTGTTTACTGTCTGTTTCCCATGAACATGACCACCACTAGCAGCTGAGCTTGAGGACAGCAAGCAGCAAGTCTATTGGTTCCCCGCTCTGTCCCTGGCACCCAGCACACCACTGGACATAAGCCAGTACCTCCTGCATGTGTGCTGGTAAGTCTCCCTTGCTTTTTGCTCAGAGTATCAATAGTGCAGTGAGAATCAACCACTCCTGGAATTAAATCCCAGCCTCCCCGTGAAGCAGCTGTGTGACCTGGAGCAAAGTACATTCCCCTTTTTGAACTTCAGTTTCTTTATCTGTGAAGTGAAGATATCTTACAAGGTGTTTTTCAGGATTGTGTTAAATAACATTATATTAAGTGTGTATTAGGTGCTTGCCACTGGTAGATGTCAACAAATTAGTACCTGACACCATTACATTCTACACCTTCAAGGGAATACTATTGCTTTTTGGGGGGTCCGGGTGGGGGTGGGGGGAACGTCACAGATCCCTTTGAAAGTTTGACTAAAACTATAAAACTTTCCTCTAACTAGAAAAATACAGCTAGCTCATCACAGGCACGCAAATTTTATATATAAATTCTAGATGATCACTGACCATCAGAAGCCTGACCACAGTCCCCAGGTTCAGAACCCTGAATATAAAGGAGAAAAATGAAATGAATATGATTAAATTGCTGAGGCTTGGGTAGCGTTCAGGAACACCTGGAGGAAACAAAGAACTCTAAATAGACCCAAGAAGAAACATGGCTGGCGTCCCTGGTTGTACAGTGCCCCCTGGTGGTGGGCTGTAACTCTGGCATAAGGACCCCCCAGGCCAGAGGAGGAAATGCATGATTCCTGGGAAGGTGCTTGAATCCACCCTGGGAGTCTACCCTCAATGCTTCCTGGGGCCTTTGCCATTTATCCTTCAATCACCATCCCCGCAGCTCATCTCTTTGGAATTTAAAATCTCGTGGAGCAGGGGCACCTGGGGTGGGGGGGCAGGGAGGGGGGCTCAGTCGGTTGAGCATCCGGCTTCAGTTCAGGTCATGATCTCACAGTTTGCGGTTTTGAGCCCCGCATCGGGCTCTGTGCTGACAGCTTAGAGCCTGGAGCCTGCTTCGAATTCTGTGTCTCCCTCTCTCTCTGCTCCTCCCCCGCTCATGCTCTCTCTCTCTCTCTCCTTCAAAAATAAATAAAAACATTTAAAAAAAAAAAAAAAAAAAAAGCTTCTTAAAAAAATAAATAAATAAAATCTCTTGGAGAGCCAAAGCATAAGAGACTCTTAAAAACTGAGAACAGGGGCGCCTGGGTGGCTCAGTTGGTTAAGCGTCTGACTTCGGCTCAGGTCATGATCTCACACTCTGTGAGTTCGAGCCTTGCGTCCGGCTCTGTGCTGACAGCACAGAGCCTGGAGCCTGCTTCCGATTCTGAGTCTCCTTCTCTCTCTCTGACCCTCCCCCGTTCATGCTCTCTCTCTGTCTCAAAAATAAATAAACATTAAAAAAAAAATTAAAAAAAAAAAAACCTGAGAACAAACTGAGGGTTGATGGGGGGTGGGAGGGAGGGAGGGGAGGGTGGGTGATGGGTATAGAGGAGGGCACCTTTTGGGATGAGCACCGGGTGTTGTATGGAAACCAGTTTGACAATAAATTTCATATTAAATAAATAAATAAATAAATAAAATAAAAAATAAAATAAAATCTCTTGGAGCAGTGAAATGTTTCCAAGGGCAGTTTTATCAACTGTAGACTGGCAGTTTCAGGGGAAAACGTGATAAACAATTTTGTTCCCTATCTTTCACAAATTTGAAATACAGCATTGATTATGGCTGTCACAGATCTCTCATGTTAGCAATTATTACATTTCTAAAGATTTCAGGACTGCTTTCATTCAAGGGACCAGTTCATGCATGTTTTTGCTTAGGTTTTACAAGTACTTTATGTGTTCAGACTGTTGTGCTATGTTTTATCCCCAAATTACAAAAAAAAAGTCATTAATGGTTCAAAGTTCTTTCTGGAGTCATAAAAGTAGCAATGAAGATAGTAATATAGATCTGACAATTCAGAACAATATCATCCATAAACAGTGAGCAGGATTTCAGTGGGAATATAATATGTCTACATGTACTGAGACAAAGGAAAATGTCAGAGTGATTATTTTGCACAATAAGCAAAAAAGAAACTGCAGATAGGAGCTACCACAAAGATTATCTGGAAACTAGGTTTTATTGACTATTCACCCCTTGTCCCCAAAGCTTTATCAAGCTGTGAAATGTCAAATCATGGCTCAAAGTCATCAAAACTTAGAGCCTAATGATTTTTTTTTCAAAATAAGCACACACTAGCACTTCCCAGAATAAAATTTTACTTTTGTGCCAAAGGCAGAAAAAGGCACCTAAAATATAGCACATCACTCCAAGTTGTCCTCACTCCTCAGAGCAAATACAGGTACAAGTCACACAACAGAGAAGACAGACAAACCAGTTGTGAAGTTAATGACATAAATGCTCAGAGAAAGCAGCTTTAGCAAATACTACTGTTGGGTATCACATAACTGGCAAACGGGGTACAAGAGCAGTCACCATCCTGAATGCACACTAGTATTCATGTCTCTGCGGAGTTGGCTAAAATCCTGACACGCGGACTGTGACATCGCTTTTAGAGTAGAGACGAGATGTATGGTGGCAAAACAGTCCATGAATTTTTGTTCTCCTTACCTCTAAACTTCCCTGCCACAAGAGAAAAATTATTTTGTGTTACCAGAGATCACTTTGTGAATGAAAGAGGCACATTGGCATTAGTACAGACGGAGCACTGACTTCGGGAGCAAGAAGGCAGGAAGTTGAAATCGTAATGAAAGAAGTTATACTCCTCCGTGCTTCGGGTTCTTTCCCTCTAAAAAGGGGGAATGGTTACGATAGTAATCATAATAATAATTCCTGTTTCATACAGTTCTGGTAAAGGTTAGTGAAGAAATACATCCGAAGTGCTCAGGACAATGTCTAGCAGACAGAAAGTGCTCAATAAAGGTGATTATTGTTTGCATCACACGAATGCTAGTTTGAACACTTCAATTCACAGAGAACCGCTGACAGCCTTCGATATGCCTCCTGAATCCAATTCAGTGTTGAAGGAAGTAGAAAATATTTTCACCGTGATTCAAATTGCAGTCACCAAGGTTACATTGTTTCCAACACGTTCATGTAGAAATAGGCAGCACGTCCCAGAAACTGCTTCCTCCTCCCAACGCCTAGCAGATCTTCTGACTCTAGAGGGCAAAGGTGGTCACATGGATTGGCTTTGTTTTGTTTTAACATTTTCATTGAGATATGATTCATGTAACATAAAATTCACCATTTTACGGGATATACCGCAGAGGTTTTAGCATATTTACTATGTTATGTAACCAGCATTATTGATTCCAAACGTCTCTGTCATCTCAAAAAGAAACCCCACACCTATCAGCAGTTAGTCCAAATTCCTTCCTTCCCCCATCCCTTGGCAACTGCTGATCTACTTTCTGTCTCTAAGGATTTGCCTATTCTGGACATTTTCTATCAATGGAACCACACGGTACGTGGTCTTTTAGGGTTGGCTTCTTTCTCTTAGCATCATGTTTTCCAGGTTCTCCCATGTTGTAGCTGGCCTCAATACTGCAATCCTTTGTATGGCTGCATAATATTCCATCACATGGCTATATCACATTTTGTCTATTAATCACCTGACGAACAGTGTATTGGTTCTACTTCTTTGGCTATTGTGAGTAATGCTGCTCTGAACATTCATGTACGAGTTTTTGTGTGAACCTGTTATCAGTTCTTCTAGGCGTATACCCAGGAATGGAATCACAGGGTCGTACTGTGATTCTATAAACTTTTGAAGAATTGCCAAACTGTTTTCCACAGCTGCTGAACCAATTTACATTCCCAATAGCAGTGTAAGAGGGTTCCGATTCCTCTACCTTCTCACTAGCACTTGTTATTTTCCTTTTTGTAATTACTATTATTATTATAACTATTCTAGTGGGTGTGAGGTGGTGTCTCGAGGTTTTGATTTGCATTTTCCTAATAACTAATGACATTGAGCATTTTTTCATGTGTTTATTGGCCTCTTGTATATCTTTGGAGAAATGCTTATTCAAATCTCTTGCCCATTTTTTACCTGGGTTTTCTTTTTATTGCTGAGCTGTAAGAGTTTTTTATATATTCTGGATACTAGACCCTTATCAGATATATGATTTGCATATATTTGCTCTAATTCTATTGTCTTTTCACTTTCTTGTTAGTGTCCTTTGACACACACACATTTTTTTTTTAAATTTTAGGGTGGGGGAGGAGCGGAGGGGGAGAGAGAGAGAGAGAGATTGAGAGAGAGAATCTTAAGCAGGCTTCATGCTCAGCTCAGAGCCCAACATGGAGCTTGATCCCACGACCCTGGGATTATGACCTGAGCCAAAATTGAGAGTCAGACGGTCAACCAACTGAGCCACCCAGGCACCCTAAACCCACAAAAATTTTTAATTTTGATAAAGTCGCATTGATATATTTTTTTCTTTATTTGTGCTTTTGGTGTTCTGAAACCATGTGGAGTTTCACCTGTGTTTCCTTCTAAAAGTTGTCTACTTTCTGTTCTTTTATTTAGATCTTTGAACTATTTTGAGTTAAGATTTGTAGATGACATAAAAGAAGTCCAAATTCATTCTTTTGCATGTGGATGTCCACTTGTCCCAGCATCATTTGTTGAAAAAAAAATTTCCCCATTGAGCTGTCTTGGCACCTTTGTCAAAAATCAACTGACCGTAAGTATATGAGTTTGTTTTTAGACTCTCAATTCTACTCCATAGGTCTATAGGTCTCCTTACACCAGTACCACACTATTTTGATTACTGTAACTTTGTAGCAAATTTTGAAATTGAGAAGTGTGAGTCTTTCCGCTTTGTCCTGTCTTAAGACTGTTTTACAGGTTATTCTTGGTCCCTTGCTTTATTTGAAATTTAGGATCAGCTTGCCCATTTCTGGAAAAAAAAAAAAAGCAGTTTTGACAGGGATTGCACTGAGTCTGGAGATCAATTTGGCAAGTATTGCAATCTTAACAATATTAAACTCTCCAGACACTGAACACAGGATGTGGTTAGATTTATGTAGACCATCTCTAACTTATTTTAACAATGATTCAGAGTGTACAAGTCTTGTACTTTTTTGGTTAAGTTTATCCCTAAGTATTTTTTTAAGAGAGACAGAGAGAATGAGAGACCAGGGGAGGGGCAGAGTGGGGAGAGAGAGAGAGAGAGAGAGAGACAGAGAGAGAGAGAGAGAGAATCTCAAGCAATTTCCATACATGGTCAGCACAGAGCCCGATGTGGGGCTCAAACCCATGAAACCATGAGATCATGACCTGAGCCGAGATCAAGAGTTGGTCGCTACCCAGGACCAACCTACCCAGGTGCCCCAGGATTTTATTATTTTTGATGCTATTATAAATGGAATTTTCTTAACTTCATTTTCAAATTGTTTATTGCTAGTGTATGAACACAATTGTTTTTTGTATATTGATCCTGTATCCTGCAACTTTGCTGAACTTATTTATTAGTTCTAACTGGTGTTTTGTAAATTCTTTAGGGTCTTCTAGATAAAAGATCATGTCTTTTTATATACAGTAGTTTCACTATAAAGATAAACAAAGATAGTTCTACTTCTTCCTTTTCACTATATGAGTTTTTGAAATGCACGGTGACACTTCATGACGTTGATAATGTCAACAAAGAACATCTCTCCAACTGCAAATGGTCTACTCACATACCTTAGCAATATGTCAGAAACTCAGAACTCAGGTTCTGAGTGAAATTTCACAATTTTAATGTTGGGAATACAATATGGGGATTTCTCAAAACTAGAACTATGGCAGCATCAAAGTTTTACTATTTTCTAACATTTGATTTTTAAAAAAATTTTTTTTACATTTATTAATTTTTGAGAGACAGAAAGACACAGAGCATGAGCCGGGAGGGGGTGTGCAGAGAGAGAGGGAGACACAGAATCTGAAGCAGGCTCCAGGCTCTGAGCGGTCAGCACAGAGCCCGACGTGGGGCTCAAACTCACAAACCGCGAGATCATGACCTGAGCCAAAGTCAGACGCTTAACTGACTGACCCACCAAGGCGTCCCATATTTGATTTATTTAAGAAAGAAATAAAAAAACCACGTTATTGGGCATATTTAAAACCACTTTGATGAAACGGAAAGGTCTGTGTTATGTATTTTACCACACACACACACACGCACGCACACACACACACACACACACACACTTGAACTTCTACGTCATAACAAGAAGTGCTTTCCAAAGCTGAACAAAGCTGAGGATTGGATAAGAAATCCATTTGCCCCCACCTCCTAGGTTACAATAGTTAATATTCCAACTTTTGTGCGTCATGTGCTTATAGACCTAGGTCCTGGTAGTTTGCAAACAATTGTCACTAAGAATGCTCTCCACAGTTCTGAGTCCAAGTTTAATCGGCTTACCCAGGACTGGCTGATGAAGCACTTAATGCCATTCCTTCAATTTTCTTAACTTAGTAGAAATGTTTAAAAAAAAAAAAAAAAACAGCCCTGCTGGTTGTGGGATCCAAGCTATGGCTCAAACTATCTGATATCGAGCTGAATACAAATACCTTAGTGAAGATTACAAACATATCATTCTCATTGATTTAAAACAAAGCCATTGTTGTTACTTTTACATGTTTTATTACACTATTTTAAAAATTGTGATAATTTTTAAAATTTATCAAAATGGGGTGCCTCGTGGCTCAGTCAGTTAAGCATCTGACTTTGGCTCAGATTGTGATATAGTTCGTGGGTTTGAGCCTCGCGTTGGGCTCTGGGGGCTCAGATCCTGGAGCCTGCTTCTCATTCTATGTCTCTCTCTTTGCCTCTCTCCTGCTTGTGCGCTCTCTCTCTCTCAAAATAAATAAACATTTTTTTAAATTTAGGAACTTTTTATGTACCAGACATCCATTAAAATGGCCTATGGGTACCAAAGTTTAAGAAACACAGATTTAATACAAAGAACTGGACAGGGAGCAAGGAGGGCTAGATTCTAGTCCTGGTTTTGACCTTGGGTATGTTAAATAACTTCTATAAACCCAGTCTCCCCAGTTTAGAGTACATTGGTATTTTTTTGTTCTGATTTCTCCCCAGGGCTTCTGTGAAAAGCAAATGAGACAATGGATGCTCAAATGCTTTGTAACCTGTGAGACTGTGCAAATGTATGAGATGAAATCATTTTTCCTAAATGCCATATGGGGTGCCTGGGTGGCTCAATCAGTTAAGCGTCCGACTCTTGATTTCTGCTTAGGTCATGATCTCACAGTTTGTGGGATCGAGCCCCGTGATGGACAGTGCAGAACCTGCTTGGGATTCTCTCTCTCTCTCAAAATAAATAAACTTTAAAAATTAATTAGTTAATGAATTTTTAAAATGCTGTCTATATTTTAGCTTCCTCTTCTTCTGGTTCCTTCCTGTACAACCCCACCAGTTGTCAAACAGCCCAATCCCCCTGGCTTTGCATTTGTATACTTGGCCTATCATTCCTACCACCACAATGGGGAACAAACCCTGCTTGTCCCTGGTGAAGAAGTCGGCCAGGTCTCTCAAATCCTGCTCTAACCCTTCCGTGTCCCAAGGTTCCCTGCCTCTCCATCTCCTGGGATCCTCCTGTATTTGGAGAGAGTAGGGGCTGCACAGTTCTCCATTATACATGGTAACCCCACTCAGTTCCTTAACCCCACTCAGCCCCGTGCCCCAGCCTCTCTCTCATCCCCTCCCAAAGAAACTCACCCCCAAGAGTCCCCCCACCGATCTCCTCTGCTATATGCTGGGCAGCTCTGCTGGGGTGCTGAACCAGACAAGGGAAAGAACAGCCCCACCAGCAAACCCCACCCTCTAGGAATGGACTTATGCTTCATTGTGGGTGGCAACCATGGAAACCACAGGTGCCTGTGAGTCACATGGTAATAAACAGGATTCTTTACTAATAGAAGTTGCCTGGGGCAACCCTGGGAGGGCAGGGCCCTGGATTTCTCGGTTTGGCCTCTGAGAACCTCCTAGAACAGCAGAGCTCCCAAACTGGGATGTTAGGTGAGGCTAACAAACACAGACAAATCATTTGCCATTCTTCCGGAGTTCCTTCTCAAGACCCCCCAAATCCCCTTGAACTTTGAGTTTCCCCACCTTGAGCTCCTTTCCATTCCTTAAATTCGCCATGCTGTCTCTTGGCTCCTGACTTTCCTACATGAACTTCCTACTCCTGGAAATTCTCTTCACTCTTCTTTTTTACTCCAAAAACACCCATTCATCCTTTAAATATTAGGTCCCTTAAATGTCAGGGCCTTTCCTGACCCCTGGAAGTGCTAGAAACCCCAGAAAGCATGGAATCTCATTTATCTCTCACGTGAGTAAAGTCTGGAGATATGAGGGCTCTTAATGGAGTCCTGGGGTCCCAGGCTGCTTCCTACTCTGCCAGCCCTACAAGTCAGTCCCTCTGCCTCATGGTCAAGGAGGGCAGTATCTGCATCGGGATTGCAGGATAGAGACAGAGACAAGGAAAAGGGGGCCAAGGGCTTGTGTTGGCTGCTGTGTAAAACAGAGGTCATTAAATCTGCCAACAGGTACTCAGCACCATTGGAAGGGCAATTCATTTCCACCAGCTCATATTCTGTCACCTTCCTCCTGAGATATTTCTGCCTACAGTCAAGGCCTCTGCCAATTCTCTTGTCCCACCTGCCTGTTGGCATGAGGCACTGTTTTGCCACTTTATAAACGAAAGGTAGACCTCTCATCAACTGCGCACAAAAGCAGGGTAGTGGAAACTGTCACCCTGCCACCAAGGGGAGGCAAAGGGGTGCACTATCTATCGAGAATTTTAAAACAGTAATCAACCAAAAGCCAGCTGCTCTTTCTTATCACCTCAACCAGCAATTCTAGACGACATCAGTAACAAAATATTCCTTCCCGAAAATATATCTTGTTGGTCTAAGTTCTAAATCTAGGGGCGCCTGGGTGGCTCAGTCGGTTGAGCATCTGACTTCGGCTCAGGTCATGATCCCACAGCTCGTGAGTTCGAGCCCCACGTCGGGCTCTGTGCTGACAGCTCAGAGCCTGGAGCCTGCTTCGGATTCTGTGTCACCTTCTCTCTCTGCCCCTAACCCACTCACATTCTGTCTCTGTCTCTCTCAAAAATAAATAAACATTAAAAAAATAATAAACAAATAAATCTAAACTAATGCTGTGGTTGCCATTGGCTTTCAATAATAGATATTAGCATATTTTCATAGCATATCTTTAAGAAACATTATATTCAGGGCACGTGGGTGGCTCAGTTGCTTAAGTGTCCAACTCTTGATTTTGGCTCACGGTTTGTGAGATCGAGGCCCACGTCAGGCTCCATGCTGGGCGTGAAGCCTACTTAAGATTCTCTCTCCCTCTCTCTCTCTGCCCCTCCCCCACTGTACTCCCACACTCTCTCTCTCCCTCCCTCTCTCTCTCAAAATAAATAAATAAACTTGCAAAAAATAAGAAGAAACATTATCTTCTACAGAGAATTTCATTCCGGAAACTCCAGTTACACGGTGGTCCCCTTGACTTCCAATTCAGCCACGCATGCCCCTTTCCAGTGGGATGGCCCTTCATGCTAGGTCAGCCCATCCATCTGGGCACACTACTTATCTCTGGTTTAAACAGGAGATTCAAAGGAAACAATGACAGCACTAAGGATGTAAAGACAAAAGGAATAAATTGAGTTATTTTACCTGTTTCCTTGGATTTTTTATTTGTGTTTAAAAATTCAAACTGAAAAGGAGGGCAGATTCCAATTTGGACCCCTTTTGTCTAGTAAGAGCAGGCATGAAATGTAATTACTTCATTTCAGGGTTACTGCTAAAAATAATTTTGTCTAAAAGAGGAAAAAGGTGTCAAACACTTCAGCCTGAGGCTGTCATCCCTCCTGAATTTAAGATCTAATGCTTAGAGTGTAAAAGTTTTGTGGCCCCAAACAAAAAAAATGCCACAATAGGGTGAAACTCCCTATAGTCAAATCACCACAAACCTGTGATAGGTCTCACAGGTTTCAGGCCCCACATTGGGCTTGCTGCTTTCAGTGCAGAGCCCGCTTCAGATTCTCTTGTCCCCCTCTCTCTCTGCCCCTCCCCCGCTCATTCCCTCTCTCTCTCTCTCTCTCTCTCTCTCTCTCTCTCTCAAAAATTAATAAACATTAAAAGAAGAAAGATATTATGGGGTACCTGGATGACTCAGTCAGTTAAGCATCCCACCCTTGACTTCAGTTCAGGTGTTGATCTCAGAGTCATGAGTTCAAGCCCAGCACTGGGCTCCATGCTGGGTGTGGAACCTACTTAAAGAAAAAGAAGGAAGATATTATGGTTCATGTTGGGATGTTCTGGATTCAGATATAGCATAGAGTGGAGCAGCAGAAAGGTGGTGTTAATTTCCATGCCCCCCAAATTGTTCAAGAATGCCCATGTCCCGAGGGAGAATCCCTTGGACACAAAGAAATGAAATACTAAAGGTATCATATCATGCAGGTGACAAACTCATGACAGAGCTCCATGCCTTATCTATCCATCTGAAAACTATTCGTGATTCCCAAAAAGGATCTGGGCAATGTCGACCCACTAGGAAGCTTACTCAGTGCCCTTAATGTGCAGTCAGCGGTTAAGAAAGAGTGTGGCCAGCGTCCTCAGCCATCCTGTCTGGGTCTGTTCTCCTTTGCACATTTGCATGACTCCAAGGAGGAGGAAGTGAAAAGTTTCACATTTACTTTCAACAGATGAACATGACAGCTTTAAAGAAAAAGGACATGTATCAGAGGCACTTTAAGTGTTCCATATATTTTTAAAATATTTTTTAACGTGTATTTATTTTTGAGAGAGAGAGGGACAGAGAATGAGGAGGGGAGGGGCAAAGGGAGACACAGAATCTGAAGCAGGCTCCAGGCTCCAAGCTGTCAGCACAGAACCTGACGTGGGGCTAGAACTCAACGAACCGTCAGATCATGACCTGAGCTGAAATTGGACTCTTAATCGACTGAACCACCCAGGCGCCCCTAGTGTTTCATATTTTTGTAAACATTTACTGACTTGTACAAAAAAATTTTTCATTAACTTTTGCCCCCCAAATTATTGGATAATGAAAAGTCATATTCTTTTTCTTTTCTTTTCTTTTTTTTAATTTGTGTACATGTCTCCTGCTTGCTATAAATTATCAGTCACTCTGGGACCCTTTATTCCTACTATGTTTTTATTAGATTAATTTAATAACATCTGTGATGTGATCTCCTATAAATAACGTATTCAACAACAATCATTATTTTTGTAAGCTTCCAATTTACTGGTAATACATATTTTCTTCTTCATGTTAATCTGTTCTTAACTCTAATTATTCTAGCAATAAATAATTATTTGTCCATTGGTGCATTTTATCTATATCGTAAACATAAATTGCACTTACAATGTATCCGATAAAGTTCTAAGCACCTTATGATATTAACTCATTGGGTCCTTCTCACAACCATATGAGATAGGTATTACTATTATGGAGATATTGAAGCACAGAGAGATTCAATAACTTACCCAAGGCCAGACAGCTAATAAGTGACAGAACCGGGCTTCTAATCCAGGCTGCTGACTACATTCATGAGCTAAACTGCATGAGGCTGCCTCTCTGAAAAAATTTAAGGTCAGGGAAAGCTCTGGACATCCCTCTGGGGAAGTACAAGTCCAACAAATTTTTTATTTTTTTATTATTTTTTTTTTTTTATTTATTTTTGGGATAGAGAGAGACAGAGCATGAACGGGGGGAGGGGCAGAGAGAGAGGGAGACACAGAATCGGAAACAGGCTCCAGGCTCCGAGCCATCAGCCCAGAGCCTGACGCGGGGCTCAAACTCACGGACTGCGAGAGCCTGACGCGGGGCTCGAACTCACGGACCGCGAGATCGTGACCTGGCTGAAGTCGGACGCTTAACCGACTGCACCACCCAGGCGCCCCTTTTTTTTTTATTTATTTTTTATTTTTATTTTATTTTTTTTTTTTTTTATTTTTGGGACAGAGAGAGACAGAGCATGAACGGGGCAACAAATTTTTAAGTGTAATGTGTATTTGAAATATATTTCTGCTTTGATCAAGTTTGTACTAATGATTCTAACGATGTGTAGAGTATGGCAGAGAGCAAACAGGGCAAAATGTTGATAATTGATGAATCCAAGGAAAGCGTATGCAAGAAGTTATCATATCATTTTGCAACTTTTAAAAAATTTTAGGGGGTGCCTGGGTGGCTCAGTCAGTTAAGCATCTGACTTCGGCTCAGGTCATGATCTCACGGTTCGTGGGTTCGAGCCCCACATGGGGCTCTGTGCTGACACCTCGGAGCCTGGAGCCTGCTTTGGATTCTCTCTCTCTCTCTCTCTCTCTCTCTGCCCCTCCCCTGCTCATGCTCTGTCTCTCTCTCTTTCTCAAAAATAAAATAAACGTTAAAAAATTTTTTGATTTTAGAATTCTCTAAGTAAGTTAAATAAAAAATGAAGAATTTTTTAATGTTAATATAATATGTTAAAATTACATTTAAAACTATAAGGAAGGGATGCCTGGGTGGCTCAGTTGGTTAAGCGTCCGACTTCAGCTCAGGTCATGATCTCACAGTTCATGGGTTCAAGCCCTGTGCCAGGCTCTGTGCTGACAGCTCAGAGCCTGGAGCCTGCTTCAGATCCTGTGTCTCCCTCTCTCTCTCTCTCTGCCCCTCCCCTGTTAGCACTCTATATCTCTTTGTCTCTCAAAAATGAATAAAAACATTTAAAAATTTTTTTTTTAATTTTTTTTAATATTTATTTATTTTTGAGACAGAGACAGACAGAGCATGAACAGGGGAGGGGCAGAGAGTGAGGGAAACACAGAATCCGAAACAGGCTCCAGGTTCTGAGCTGTCAGCACAGAGCCCAACGCGGGGCTCGAACTCACGGACTGTGAGATCATGACCTGAGCCGAAGTCGGACGCTTAACCGACCAAGCCACCAAGGCGCCCCCAAAAAATTTTTAACATAAGGAAAAAGTTTCGACCTAAAAAGCATGCAAGGATGTATATAGTTGTCCAAAATTGTTTTTGGTAGTGGTAACGAGTACAAAGTTTGAAGACAGCAGTCTTAATCGAGAACATCTCAGAAAACTGCCATGTTTTGCTTTCACCCATTGGCCAGAACTCACTACGTGTTCACTTGCAGCCTCTGTCATTGGTGAGCTCCGGGAAATCAGGCTCTAAGATGAAGCTATGAATAGATGAAGTTTATTGGAAGCACTCTTGGCTTCAACCCTTGTGGAGGGCAAATGAAGCAGGACTGGGCAGAGGGAGAGGTAGGGCAATGACACAATTGCAACAAAAGCCTTAGTTGATCCCACAGACAGCTCTGGAGCTGGGATGGCCAGGCAGGTTGTCCCAAATCGGAACAAGGGGGCCAGAACTTTATACTTCCACATCAGCCGGTCATCAGACACAGGCTGCCCCAGGGGAAGGGGCAGACACTTGAGTAAGTAATGCAGCTTTTCAGCTGAAGCAATCCATGAAAGGGAAAACTCTGCTGCATCCCCATCTTACAGATAAGGAAGTTGAGGCACATGGAGATTAAATAGCTTGCCCCAGGTCACAGAGCCAGTAAGTGGTTGTGTCAGCTTGCTATTGCCACATTGATGCTGCATAACAAACATCCACAAAAGCTCTACTAACAGGCTAATAATAATTACTTTTGCGAGTGAGTCTATTAGTCAGCTAGGAGGTTCTGCTGATTTGGGCCAGGCAAGGCTCACCTCAGCTGGGCTCACTCATGCATTTGTGGCCATGGGTCAATGTATTCTGCCTGACCAGCCTCAGCTGAGATGACTTGGGTCTCCTCTGCATGGTCTCTCGTCTTCCAGAAAGCTACCCTGAGCTTATTCTCAGGATGGTGGGAAGGGTCCGAGAGAATGAAAGCACACAAAGCCTTTTGAGGCCCAAGACTGGAAACCAGTAAGTCGTCACTTCTGCCACTCTATTGGCCAAAGCAAATCACCAGGCCAAGCCCAGAGGGAGTGTGGCAATGTGCTCTCAGATGACAGAGAGCCACAGAGGCATAAAAACCCAGGGACGATCCACAGTGATGGAGCCACGATGCAAACTTCAGAGATCTCTTTTAACCAGTATTTCACAGCCACCTCCCTAGCAAATCTTTGACAATATCTTTTTCAAGTTCCATCACTGTGTGTGCCCAGCATGTTGCTGTGCTCAACGGAGAGGCAAGGTCCTACTTTCAAGGAACTTACAGCCTAGTTTAGGAGATGAGACACCACCGTGGAAAGGTTGATGACACTGAAACCAAGACAAATGGTAAGGGAATGAAAGCAACAGGAATCAAAGGTAGGAAAGGGTACTGTGGACTGGAGAGGTGGGGAAGGTCGGGTGGGGGGTTCATCTGGGTCTTGCACAACATGCAACATTGAGTCAGATGATGAGCAAGGAGAGTGGGATAATTCTATTTCCTCTCCACTCCCCCAGGTACCAAAGGAGGGGAAAGAAAAGGGATGGAATGAGGGACCTCGGAAGAAAGTCAATTTCTAAATCCCCTCTTCATTGTGTCCTCAGCCACTTAGGGTTTCCTTCCACCTCCCCTGGACACGCATTCAGTGCCCAGCATGCCAAGGACAATCCTATTCAATTTGTATATGGGTTTACTACCCCCTTTTGAGAATGGTAGGTTTTCAGAAAAATCTTTGGTTTTATTGAGCGGAAGGGTGGACCGAGCTGCACAAGGGAAGGTGATAATGGATGGCTTTATAAAGGAAAAGGAATGGAGCTGGGGCGGGGGGGAGAGGTTTGAACAGATGAGAAGGGATCTTTGGGGGACAGGGAATGATGTGCAAAGACCTTTTTTTAAGGAATTGTTGCCATGTGGTAGGCTGCAAGACCCTAGGCTCCAGGTCAACAGCCTTTAGCAAAGACCAAGGTTACTTCTCAAGGCTTCGGGGGTTAGATTTCTGTTCCTTTGAATGCTGAGGTGACCTTCAGGGTTGAAACAAGACAGTCCATTTTCCTTGTTTATCTTGTCACATGGCAAGCTACATACACAGAGCAGCCCATTTATTTTCCCATAGGACAGGGGCTAAAAGTGCCAGCTTCGGTGTGAGGCAAAAACATGAGAGCAAATCCTGGCTTTTCTTCTTGCTAACTTAGTCATCTGAAGTGTGTTACGTAACCTCTCTGAGCCTGTTTCTTCATGTGTCCTAGGAGGATAATATCTAACTTATAGAGTTTTTGTAAAGATTAAATGAAGTGAAACATGTCAAGTGCTTAATTATGCCTGCTTATAGTAATTGCTTTATTAAAATGTTAGCTGTTATTATTATAATGATCCTAAAATTTAATATTATTATCCTCATTTTACATATAAGGATGGAGACCTAGAAAAGTCAAGTCCTCTTGCCCCAGAAGCCTTTGTGAAGGGCTTGCCTTTGAACAAAGACACTGACAGGGAACAAAGACCATTAAGGCAGGTGTAGGGCTATGACCAAAGGTCATTTAGGCGGATAGAAAGGATTAATGCAAGACTAGGGTGGGGACCAATGTAAAATGGGAGCCAGGTCAGAGGAAGGTATCTGTCCTAAATGCTCACAAAGATCTCCTGTTCGGAGGCTAGTGGTTGTACCAATTCCCGGCTCTAAAGCCTTGTTAGATGTGGGGATTGGATCCCAAGTGTTCTGTGTGCTGGCTTTGTGACCTTAGCCAAGTTACTTTACCTCCAAGACTCAACCTTGCATCTATCAAATGGGATAATACCAGTAGTACCTGTTTCCACTGGGTTGTAGTAAGAGAATGTTGATCAATCAACTACACTGGGCATCCAGCACAGTGCCTGGCACCAGACCTAGGTGCCTCAGACCTATGTGCCTGTCCACACGAACCCAAACTGAGAATTAAGGTCTCTAAAGGATGGTCTCTGAGATGACCCAGATTGTGGCTCAATTACCCAAAAAGGGGTTCATGATACAGAGAAGGATAGTTCCCAAAGTATGAGGAAATTATCTTCAGCTTGAGCTGGAGGTATTTGGGTCAGAGATGAGAAAGAACTTCCTGAAAATCAGGTTGTCAACTTAAATTAGAACTAATGATTTAGGACTGTGGTGCTGGCCTCTACTCAAAGAGTAAAATATCTGCCCATCTTCCTGGACTGGGCAACATGTAAAATAATGATATGGGACGAGACAGTCAGCCATCCTGGGCAAATAAGCCTCAAAATATACGGTCCAAGAGCAAGGACTGGCTGTAACCTTGGACGAAGCAATGAGGGTCACAGAGCTAGAAACTGACTATGGCAGGGAGCCAGGCTGTTCTAACTTGGAGAGCATTTGCAAAGACCAATGAGAGCCTTAAATTTCACAATTACAAGTACTTTTGAGTTACCCTGGGCCGAAGAGGTGGAGACCCACTGTCAGTATAGACCTGAGGGAGGAAATCAGGCGATTCCTGGGAGGAAGGGGGCTTGAAGGAAGTGAGCACACCTCCACTAATCAAAACCACTTGAACAAAGGCACAGAATCTAGAAGCAGCATTACTGGAGGTTATCAGGTAGAGACTGATAATGGGGCTATCTGTCAAGGTCATTAGCCAGTGTTCTTGCATGAGGAGGACTGTTGGATTGCAAGACCACATGGGTCCTATTCAAGTGGAAAAGGGCGGGGCTTGGGGGCCTGTCCACTCCTGGCCCCAGAAACCAAGTCAAATCTCATAGCATTTCAGGGGGATGCCACTACAGGAGACCATGGCCCCCAGGTGCAATGCAGCAAAGATAGAGGAGAAATAAAATATCTCTACATGTTGATACATTGTTGTCATTCTTGAAGCCTCAGCTGCCTAGGAGGAGAGAGGAATTGGGAACATTCCCACACATGGGGAACTCAGGGCCATTGCCTTAGGTTCACCTGCTGAGGAACCTGCTGGGCATCCCGAGCCACGAGGCCCTATTGGTCTTGCTAAGAGTCCACAGCCAGCTCTGGGGACTGATCACGTCAAGCGCAGGAGAGGGCACACTAAGAGCACAGACCCTTGACTGCTCTAGGAAACTTCAAGAAGATAAACATACCTTTGGAGCCCTCAGCTCCTCTTCTGCTCCCTCTCCTCCCTCGGCTTCCACCAGAGGGAAAGGCTCCAGACTCTCACAGTGCCCCAGTCTGGGCTTCATGTAAGAAAAGTATCTGATAAACAGAAGGCAGAGGGAGCCGTGCCTCCTCACATGGCAAATGTTGCTAAGCCATCATAGGGCTCTTTCTTCTGAGCCCTCATCATCCACAGAATCCTTCTTGGCATAATATGCTAGGGCGGCCAGTACTAACCCATCAGGAGTGATGTGCAAGGTGAAACTTACATGGTATGTTTGTCCTAATGAGACAGAAACCTTTAGAAGAAGCAGCGAGGAAATGCTGAAGCTACAGTCATGGAGCAGGAATGCCAAACTGAAGTTAGGACAGAATCCCAGTTATTTAAAAAACAAAGGTGGTTCCTTTGAGCAGAGGTAGAGAGATGACAGTAGGCGAGTCTACCCACAACTCGATTCCATCTGGATCCTCTAGAGAATCAATGCAGTTCAACCCCACAGATACTGGATGCCAGTCCTGTGCCAGGCCCTAGGCTGGGGCCAGCTCTCAATGAGCTTGGAGTCTAGTGAGGGACATGGTCATATCCAATAGTGACAGTATTGGGTAGAATAAGAGTGGTATCTGTTAGGGGCGCCTGGGTGGCCCAGTGGGTTAAGCATCCGGCTCTTGATTTCAGCTCAGGTCATGATCTCATGATCGTGAGTTTGAGCCCCACATCAGGCATTGCAAGCCCCATGAGCCCAATGAGCCCAATGCAGGGCTCGAACTCAGAACCATGAGATCAGGACCATGAGATCATGACCTGAGTTGAAGGAGCTTCACTGATGGAACCACCCAGGTGCTCCTCCCTCTTTCTTTTAAACATGCTTCTCCACTTCTCTGGGTCTTTGTCAACGCTGTTCCCTCCTCCAGAAATGCCCTTTCCTCCTTTTCTGCGCTGCAAACTCCTACTCATCCTTAAAGTCCCAGTACAAAGCTCACCTCCTCTATGCAGCTTCCCTGGCTCCTTCATGTAGCTATTAGTCCCCCCAAAGAGCTCCCGTGGCTCTTGGCTCATTCGTTTTATGTATGACGTATAGATCAGTGTTCTGTTCACCATCCATTCGTCTCTCCCTTATCTGTAGCTGCCTGGAGGCCAGGGACTGTCTCTTGCACTAGGAATAGGACTAATCCTCATACTGGGAATATATTGCTCTATACACTCCCAGTACCTTCTTGCACAGATGAACACTGTCAGTAAGTGTGGAAGGAAGGCTGG
This sequence comes from Neofelis nebulosa, assembly GCF_028018385.1. Taxonomy (NCBI): domain Eukaryota; kingdom Metazoa; phylum Chordata; class Mammalia; order Carnivora; family Felidae; genus Neofelis; species Neofelis nebulosa. The sequence continues at coordinate 101,745,979 of NC_080789.1, read as the reverse complement.
GAGGGAGGGAGAAGGGAAGCAGGAAAGGGGAGGAGGGCATCAGTCCTGGTCTGCGGCACTGGCAGCTGTGCCCAGCGGCCTGGCCTCCTGGTTTCAGCTGCCTCACATGCCCCGGCTCCTCCCAGCTCAAGCCCTCAGGTTCCCCTCCTCTCCCTGACCCTGGACTAATGAGGATGCACCTGCTAGCACCTCATTAACCCAGATGGCTCCTGCCCTGCCCCGCCCCGAGAGGTGTGGGCTGGGCAGAGCTCTGAGCTCAAGGGAGTCTCCCTGACCTTCCCGCCTGTGGAGGCAGGGAGAAGGGACATGGAGCCCCACATGCCGCCCCCAGAAGATTACCCGCATGCTCTGAATCCTCAAAGCTCTGGTCTTGGACACACAGACACCTTCTCATCAGCTGTGGAGTGGGGCTGGCAGATACCCTGACAGAGGGTATCCACACTAAGGGAGAAACTCAGGGTCAGAGGAGGGATAGGACTCAAGCTAGAGATGTGAGGCAAGTCTGGGCCTACCAAGAGGAAAGACAAGCATCCAGTGCCCCTCTCTGGACCAAGGGCCAAGTGCTCCCCAGTGCCCCACAGTAGAGGCCAACCCTGCAACCCCACCCCAACAAGTCTCTGGGCTTCATTCAGCTCCCTGAGCCCAGTTCCCCCTCAGCCTGTCTGAAGGGGGCTCTCCACAGGGGAACCTCCCAAGGGGAAATAGGTGTTGTGAGGGCGAGGATCTGACAAGGCCTGAATAGAATGGCTAGATTACAGGAGTCCCGCCTCCCAGCTCACAGCTTGTGCCCAGCCACACCTCCCGCTTTTAGACTCCAGCTTTCCCTGGGAACCTCTCCTCCCAGAGAGGCTGAAGACAGGCCCCAAGGCAGTGGCGGGTGGAGATTGGATCACTGACTTGAGGGCAGTGAAAGGGTTAACTCTCCTTGTGTCCACTGAGCCAGTCTAGCCAGCTCACCCCAGAGCCCTGTAAGTCCAGACCTGTCTCTGGTGTTCTCTCCATTTCCCTTTCCCTCTTACTCCTCCTTCCACCTCCTTCTGGGAGATTTTGGGAGGAGAAGCCAGGGGCCCTAGGCACCAGCTCTCTCTGGGGTGTCATTTAATACTGCCAGTAATCACCATCTCCTGGTTTATTAGCTGTCTTTCCCTCATGGCTACTCTTGGTATCCCTGAATCTCTGTCTCTTTCTGTCTCTCTGTGTCTCTCTGTGTCTTTCTCTGTCTCTGTCTCTGTCTCTGTCTCTCTCTCTCTCTCTCACACACACACACACACACACACACGGTGTGAATGGAAAAGAACGGGGCTTCTTTCCACTACAGTTCCTGCCCTACTCAGCTCCTCTCCCTAAAACTAATCTTGATCAACTGGGAGGCAGGAAACAGGAGGTAGGACGCAGGGAGCTAGAGGTACTCTTCCAAAACAACAGAGCAATCCCGTAACAGCATGCTCAGAAAAAAGAGAATATTGAAGGAGCAAATATAAGGAGGGTGGATGAAATTAGCCATGGAATGAAAAAGACTCCTCTCCCAAACAAAACGGAATCATTGGAGTAAGGACTAGAACACTTCCAATCATTTATGTGTTTAATATGTCAGAAGAGGGGTGCCTGGGTGGCTCAGTTGGTTAAGCGTCCGACTTCGGCTCAGGTCACGATCTCGCGGTCTGTGGGTTTGAGCCCCGCATCAGGCTCTGTACTGACAGCTCAGAGCCTGGAGCCTGTTCCGGATTCTGTGTCTCCCTCTCTCTCTGACCCTCCCCCGTTCATGCTCTGTCTCTCTCTGTCTCAAAAATAAATAAACGTTAAAAAAAAAAAATATGTCAGAAGGGAGAGAAGAATGGAGACCCTTTCCCCTAGTGATGTAATGAAATTATACTTTTGAAAATGTTTCATGAATTTCAGAATGTTCTACAAATGGAAGGAGTCGTATCCATCGCTGCGTAGCTGATCTGTGGGAGGAAGACTGCCCAGCCGCCACCACTACAGGCTCTTTGGCTTCATGATTGTAAGATTATAACGACCCCGCATCCGTGGACACTTCTAATTTCCAATATCCAGCGCTTCAGCCGGGTGATGGGTCACGATTTGGGGATGTAAAAATGTGGTCCTTTCGTGTAATGTCCAGCCAGAGCCCTTGCTGGAACAGTGACCATGTCAGCAGCCGCTGCAGGTGCCAGGATGGTCCTTGTGAAACCTGGGATGTGCCTGTGTGCCAGTGAAGTGTGAGGGTGTCCCCATCTGATACCCCTGTCCACCCGCCCCTAGTCCTGGGTGGTGGGAGAAGCGCCGGGTCCGGCCTCAGAGGGGCACCAAGTGCCATCCCAGGAGCAAAGGCAAAGTCCAGAGACAGCTTTCGACCCGATGGCCAGGGCAGGCATGTGAGAGATAAGGGTCACACTTTGGACTCTGCCAGAGAACACGGGCCCCTGTACCCCTTCTACTGGCAGTCCCACTCCCCTGCCCAGTTAAAGGAGGAAGACAAGGCTGGGGGAGGAGGGGATAGCCGGCCACTCGCTGCACCTGAAAGCCAGGTGGGCACCAAAGATCACTGGGTCCTTACCCTCACCACCTGCCGCGACGCCCAGCCTCGCATTTATGCCTCATTACTCTGGCGCCTCGCAGGGGTCTGGCCGGAGAGCAGGGCCGGAGGGTGGCGCGCGGTTCCAGGTTGCGCACAGTCCGGGTAGCTGGTGAGTTCGGGTGCGAAGGAGGGAGGGGAGGGGGGGCTGCGCAGTGAGCTCTCCTGGCCCGGGGAGAGGTGGCTGCGTCCCTGGCACAACACCCTCCGTCCCCGGGGCCCCACGGGTGCCCTCGCGGCACAGCCGGTCCGGAGCCCGCGGTGAGAGGGCGGTGCCAGCCCGCGTCCCCGCCCCTCTCCCTCCACCTTCCCTCCCGGCCCGGCCCTGTGCTGCCCGGGTCCCGCGGGCCGCTCGGTCCCAGACCCAGGCCTGGCTGCGGGGCTGGCATTGCCGGAGCAGCCGTCGGCGACCGGGAGCCCCGCGGGCGGGGGGCCGGCGGCGCGGGCGGCGGGCGCCGGGACACCTGCGGGCACAGGTGAGCGGCTGCGAGCCGGACGGACGGGGGCGGGACGGTCTGGGGGCGGGGGGCCGAGGCTGGCGGCGCGGGGGCGAGAAGGGAAGGGAAGCCCGCGTCAGATCTCGAAAAGGTCCGGTGGTAGGAAGAGAGAGAGAGAGAGACAGGCAGCCCTTGAAGAGATGATTGTTGGGAGGGGACCTGGGGGACAATGAACGTTTTCCTCCCTTGCTCATAAACCGGAGAAAAGTAAGGAGCTGAGCAGGGGCCTCAGGCCCATCTGGAGGGGCACAAGCAGCTACCTAGAAGGCCTCTGCTCTCCAGGCCCTGCCCACTCAAAGGGAAGGTCCTCTATCCAGGTTTACGGGGAAGTGATGGATCCCCCCACCTGGCTCCGGGGCTCGGCTCTCTGGAGGTGTTCCCAGAGGTTGGGGAGCACCAAACATACCCTCCTGCCCTTGCCTCTGTCTGTAAGCCCAGCGGCCTGCTAGCTGTCTTCCCTCACCTCCCTGTCTGCCAGGAGTGTCCAGTCAGGGATAGGCAAACTTTGAATAAAGGGCCAGAGAGTAAGTATTTCAGACTTGAAGCCTATAGGAACTCTCTCTGTCACAACTAGCAATAAAGCAGTGGTAGACAGTTGGAAGGGAGTAAATGTGGCTGTGTTCCACTAAAACTTTACTTAGGGACCTTGAGATTTGAGTTTTGTACACTTTTCATGTGTCCTGGAATATTATTCTTCTTTTGATTTTTCTTCCCGACCATTCAAACACGTGAAAAGCATTCTTAGCTTTCGGGCTGTACAAAAACAGTAGGCAGGTGGTTCAGTGTCCAGTGCCCCCCACCCCGTGTTCTCCCTGCAGCTCTTCCCTGGGCTGGGGGTGGGTGGCTAGGTGCAAAAGAAATACCCCCACTGGAAGGGGGCATCCAGGAAGCCTGGGGACCTGCCTATGGCTCTTGCTCCCAGCTACTCAGGACTACAAGCATCCTTTGAGGCAGACGAGGGAGCCTGTACCCCAAATGTGCATACACGTGAGGAAGGAGGCATAGCTCCAAGGGGGCTTCCACCCAGCATGTGGGGTCCTACCCAACTCCACTGTGTCACAGATAGGCAGTTATGCCCCCACAATAAGTGACAAGCTCTTGTTCCTTCCTCCCCCACTCCATCATCTTTCCTTCTTCTGTCCCTTGGTCTCCAACCTGGAGCCACCCACTATCAAGGCTGGCCCTTCCATTTCTCTATTTTCTCTGTGCAGCCTCAGGGGACCCTTTTCTCCTGGACATTGAAGCTATGACCCTTCCGAGGTGACCCAGGAGAGAAAAGATGCAGACCTTTGCTCTTCCAGATGATGGTCCCCTCCAAGGACTTGTGGCCTCCCGCATTGAGACTTATGGGGGCCGGCATCGGGCCACCACCCAGAATCCTGCTGGCAGTCTCTATCCCCGAGGAGGGCCTGTGCTGGTGAGTCCAGGCTGCCCCCAAAGTGACCTGGGTGGGGCAGAGGGAGGATACCAAGGCTTTCAGGTCTCTCTTGCAGGTTCATGGGCTGCTCTATTCCTGTCCCTCACCCCTACCTTCTTTCCTGGCTTGTGAGGGAGAGGAGGGCAGGGTTGGGCCAGACTCCCAGGACTCCACACCCATCCCAGGCAGATGCGGCAGGTGAGGCAGAGAGCCAGGAGAAGCCAGGTCCCCAGAAGAGGTGCTGTTAGACAGGTCTGAGGCATGGAGGTGAGGGGTGGGGGGCGGTGAAGAGTGGCATGTATCAACCCTTGGGGTTGGTACCTCCCAGACTCCCGCCTCTACCTGGGAGGAGCCTGTGGGCTCCCTGAGACCTGCTCCCTCTGAGTCAGCACTGAAGGAAGAGCAAAGGTTCTGGATGTCCCTACTCTGCAAGCAGGGAGGGGTGCGGAGGCCTGCCTGGGCTTCACCACTGCTCCGCCCTCCTGGCCTGCCTCAAATGCTGACCAAGAAAAGGGGTGTGGAGGCCAAGCAGTGTTTCCCTCAGCCTCCAAGCTACCCAGTCACCTTGAGAACAGTTCTGCTTCCAGCTGGGGTATCCCCTGTCTTACTGGAAGAGGATTTTGCCCTGGGAGACAAGGAGGACGGCTAGGGACTCTCCCAGGCTGAGGGCAGGAAGGGAGACTAGGAAGTACGCAGTGTTAGTCAGGTCACAGGCAGATCAAGGAATGTGACCAGGCTTGCCCCGCGGGGGGGGGGGGGGGGGGGGGGGGGCAGGGGGGAGGACGTGTGTGGCCGGCGTTTGGTCTCAATCTCTCATGTAGAAGGGCAGCCACTCCCAACTGGAAAGGACACAGGCTGCATGCCCCTGGGGGGGGGGGGGGGGAGGCCGCACATGCGTGCTCCCTCATCCCCACATGCGAGGGAAGCTGCGAGGGACCCAGAATGCACTGTGCAACTCAAGCCCATGGTACAGGAAGCACGCCTGTGAGTGGGCAGATGCTGGGGGACACACACACTAGAGCCCAGGCGTGTAGGTGCCTGTGCGCCTGCTCTACAGTAGGCCCACCACTTCTGCCCCTGGACCCACTAGGGGAGCCAAGCTGGCATGCCCCTGCCCAGCTCCACTTGGCCTCCCTGGCAGCAGGTGCTGTGACTCAGGACGGGAGTGGCTCACATCAAACTGGTTTGAGGGGAGAGGTGAGCCCGCCCTGCCTGCAGCGGTGAGGGACACCGTCTGGAGTCAAGCCCCCACTACCACTCTGGGACTTCTGGGAAAAGGGAGGCCCCTCTAAGAACTTACCCTACTCCTCCTCCTCCAGGATCCCAGTCGCCGACGCTTCCAAGACTACGTCCCCTTTGCCAAGGGTTCCGGCCACGTCCGAGGCCTATCTCCCCTGAAGTTGCGAGAGCCAGAGCATGAGAAGAGGCATGGAGGCCATTTGGGGGCTGGCCCACCACACTCCCCCAAACTCAAGGTGAGGGGCCCCTCTTCTCCCATTCCCATGCTCATAGCCAAGCCATAGTGTCCTCCACAGATGGTCAGGGCCAAGAGCATGGCCAGCTCCTCCAAGAAGCTGGATCCGGTTCTGTCCAGAGACCCTCTCAAGGATGCATCTCCAAACCATGCTGCCTCATAAAAATGTTCATTTTAGAGGCAAATGTCAAAATGTTGCCTGAGACCACTGGTTCCCTAGTCCTGTCTGGTCTCCACCCAAAGGTCCCTCTAAAGTGTTCTGCCTCAGAAGGGCCCTACAAAGTATCTTTCTGGTCAAAGAGCCTAGGTCAGACTCCTCTGTCAGGCACCTTTCTGGAGACCAAGGTACGTCTCCATCCGTGTTTCAGCGATGCCCTTTCGCCTGTAATCCCAGCCGGGGTCAACCCCTGTCCCCCGGGCCTCCGTGTCCCCACTCACAGACAGTGCTGCTTGCTACCTCCCATTCTCAGACACACACACGCACGCACGCACACACACGCACATGCAGCCCTCCCCAGACCAGGGGTCTGGGTGCACAGGACATGGCCAGGACTGGTCCCCTTCTTGGCTCTCCCAGGAAGTCCCCAAGGCCCAACAACTGGAGATGAGGCTGCATACATTCAGCATGTTTGGGATGCCCCGCCTGCCCCCTGAGGACCGTCAGCACTGGGAGATAGGAGAGGGCACTGACAGTTGCCTGGTCATTGAGAAGTCCTGGAAGGAGCTGGTGCCTGGGCACAAGGTAGGCCTGGAACACAGTGTCCGTCCCTGTGGTGTCACAGACGCACACATACACCTCCCCTCTGCCCTGGAAGAGAGAAAGGCCTTGGGAAGTGGGGTCACGTGGGGAAAGCATTTGGACACATCTCGTTCTGGGTTCAACTCCTGGTTCTGCCACTGACTAGTGAGACCTTGCTCGAGACTGTAAACCTCTCTCAGCCTCAGTTGGTTCATCTGTCAAATGGGGATAACATCATCTACACACTTGAGGATTAAAAGGTCATCTATGAAGTAGATCTAGTAGCATTGAACAGATGACAGGTACTGTTCTTGTCATTATTCCCCCAACTGAGCCAGCACTGTCCCTACCCCAGGAGATGAGCCGGGAGCTTTGCCACCAACAGGAAGCACTGTGGGAGCTGCTGACCACCGAGCTGATCTATGTGCGGAAGCTCAAGATCATGACTGACGTGAGCTGCCCCCAGCTCCAGCCCAGGCCCTCACCTCAGCCACTTACCCATCTCCCTTGCATTGTTCCCCATTTCCCCAGGCCAAGAAGGGAGGACCATGGCAAGGGGTGGGAGGAACGTAGGGGTGGGGGACAGGCAGCTGAGAGATCCCCCCCATTGGAGACCTCCCCGGGATCTTAGGAAGAAGGTTAGCAGTGGTAAATCTGGAGGTAGAGACACTTCAGAGGACTAGGCTGGGGTCCCAAAGGTAGAGGTCAGGTACTGAGACCCTCATCTTTCCCTGCATCCAGCTCCTGGCCGCCGGTCTGCTGAACTTGCAGCGAGTGGGGCTCCTGACCGAGGTGAGTGGGTACTCTGGAGGACCCTCCACACCCCAAGCCCTGAGCCCACAGAGTGGGAGTGGGCTTGCAGAGAGCCCCACAGGCTGCTGTCCAAATTCTCTGTTTTCTAGGACACCCTCTGCCCTCCCTAGTCCCCTTCCTGCTCTCGACCCCAAGCAGGCTGGCCTCTGCTCTTTTCCGGTGCTCAGCACAGCTGCGCCAATGTGCCAGAGAAATAGAAGGGAAAGCTCCAGCCCCTTCCATCTCTCAGCTCCCCCGCAAGTTTCATCCAAGCTTATGGTTCCTTGCCTGTCCACGGCCAGTGCTGCCTGACAGTGACCTGCCAAGGCTTGTGGCTAAGCTCTGCTCCCTCCTCCAGGTATCAGCTGAGACCCTGTTTGGAAATGTCCCCAGCCTGATTCGAGTCCACAAGAGATTTTGGGAGGAGGTGCTGGGGCCCACCCTGGGGGAGGCTCGAGCCTCAGGCCAGCCTCTGGACCCTGTCAGTCTACAAGACGGCTTCTTGACGGTGAGGCATGGCGAAGGGCCACGTGTGGCTGGGGCGGGCCTAGGAGAGCCCAGAGAGATCCTGTCTGCAGGATCAGCCTGTGCCACTCAAACCCTTCTGGGAGTTGGGGGAGTCTGAGGGCACACCCCCACCCCCAGAATATCACCTCACCTCCTGCCCTTCATTCCACCGATACGACCTCTGTCCCAAAAGTTCTTTGGTCTTTTGGTGACTCTTTTGAAATGAAATGCAGCTATCTCAGAGAAGGGTTCCAATGAATCTCTTAACTATACAATCTTACTTCTTGGCCAGAAAGCCTCTGACAAACAGCTGCGAGAAGAATGGGGCCGAAGCAAGGCATCCCCTGGGCAACTGGCTGGGGGGTGGGGAGGTGGGGCAAGGGGGTGTAAAAGGCCACAGGGCACCCAGAGCATGGAGAAATGTAATAAGAAAGCAAGAGCCCTGGGGCACCTGGGTGGCTCAGTCGGTTGTGCGTCCGACTTCGGCTCAGGTCATGATCTCACAGCTTGTGAGTTTGAGCCCCATGTCGGGCTCTGTGCTGACAGCTCAGAGCCTGGAGTCTGCTTCACATTCTGTGTCCTTCTCTTGCTGTGCCCCTCCCTCACTCATGCTCTGTCTCTCAAGAATAAATAAAACATTAAAAAAATTAAAAAAAAAAAAAAAAAAAAAAAAAGAAAGCAAGGGGCCTGGGGTCGGACTTTCTTCCACGGTGTTACCCAATCAAGAAAATGTGGGCCTTGCAGAGCCAGAATAGGGGACAGAGGTGGGGAGACAGTCTCCTGGGAGCCATTGGTACCCCCCTTCCATAGGAATAGGGCTTCTGGGCAAGCCTCAGGTCACTACCCACCTCTGTGTGAAACGAGACCTGCTGTGTCCTAAAAACATTCCAGCTGAATTATTGATGACAGGAGAGTCCGTCCAGAGAAGCAGGGTACAGTAGGGGCTGTGCATGGGAGCTCAGAGAGTGGCCATGGGTCAGCCTCCTGGCATCTCAGTTTCTCCCTGGAACCCAGAGGGAGGGGCTGGCAGTCATGGGGGAGAGCGTCATGGACGGTAGGGATTGGCACCAACTGGACTAAGGGTCGGTGGGAGGCTCTCTCCTCCGTGCTCCCCGTGTTCTGCAGCTGGAGCCTGTATTTCATGACCTTCCCCCTGCCTGCCCCTATCTGTCCCCTCAGTTCAGCCAGCGGTTCCAGCCCTATGTCCAATACTGCCTACAAGTGAAGCAGACCATGGCTTACGCCCGGGAACAGCAAGACAACAATCCTCTCTTCCATTCCTTTGTGCAGGTGGGAGAGAGGGCGCCTGGGAAGGGGGCCGGGGGGGACCTGAAACAACCAGATCATCCGGCATCTCCAGCTGGGTCCAAAGCTGAGTCCGGCGCTAGAATAGGGCGGCATGGGGCCTTCAGACTCCTGACCCCCTGCCCTCCTCTGCTGGCAGTGGTGTGAGAAGCACAAGCGCTCGGGGAGGCAGATGCTGGGTGACCTGCTCATCAAGCCCCACCAGCGCATCACCAAGTACCCGCTGCTGCTCCAGGCTGTGCTTAAGAGGAGCCCTGAGGCACGTGCCCGGGAGGGCCTGAGCGCCATGGTATGTGGCCTGGCAGGGCCGTGCCTTGGGCGCTGGGGGCTGGTGTGTGGGAACTGATTTCCAGGAACTCTTAAGGCTCTTAAGGGTCTCTTTCCTCATATGTACGTGCCAGTGTGGCACCGACCGGCCGCCTGGGTTGTCTTTGGTGGGGTGAGATGTACGGGGTAAGGAGGTGAGCTGTTCCTTCTTCCACATCCCGCCCGTCACCTAGATTGCCGCTGTGGAGTCATTCCTGCGATACGTCAATAAACAGGTGCGCCAAGGGGAAGAGCAGGAGAGCTTGGTGGCTGCAGCCCAACGCATTGGGCCCTACGAAGTGCTGGAGCCATCCAGTGAGGAGGTGGAGAAGGTGAGGGAGGGCAGGGGGAAGGGGGCTCAGCAAAACAAGGTCCCTGGGAAAAAAGAAGAAGCAGAGGCCTGGAGGCTAAGGGGCAGAGGTGGCACAGAGGGCCCGTGCCCACCATTCCTTCACCATGAGGAGGGGCTGAGGGTCAGAGTTCTAAAGAGTGAAAAGGAATTACTGGCTGCTTCCTCTCCCTCCAAGAAGGCGAGGATGAGGGGAGAAGGTGCTGGTGATAGAACAAAGACCCATGGTGGCTGGGACGGGGAGGGGGAGGCAGTGATCCTCTCCGCGCTGTGTCCCTCAGAACCTGCGTCCATTCTGCACCCTGGACCTGATGTCGCCCGTGCTGGGGGTCGCTCCCGAGCACACCAGGCAGCTGCTGCTGGAGGGACCCGTGCGAGTGAAGGAAGGGCGAGAAGGGAAGGTGAGGGGCTACGGGGAAGACTGGAGAAGACGGCAGGTAGACTGAAGAGAAGGGAGGGGTGCCAGGACACAGGATAAGAGTCAGAAAAGCTGGAATTGGGCAAAGAGATATTTGTGTGTCTGTGTGTGTTGAGAAGGGGACGTGCTGTGGCTAAGCTCTGCTTGTCTATTTGCCCCTGAATCAGCCTGTAAGACAAGAGATGGGACCAAAGTGACACCCCTTCCAGCTCTAGCGTTCCACAGTTCTGTCCCTTGTGCACATGTGCACCCATGCACGCACACCATGCAGGAGCCCCAGTCCATGTGCCACCCTTCCCCTGCTCCAGCTGACCCTTGTCTCTCTCTGACACCTGCCTCCCAGCTGGATGTGCACCTGTTCCTCTTCTCTGATGTGCTGCTGGTGACCAAGCCCCAACGCAAGGCAGACAAAGCCAAGGTTATCCGTCCCCCACTCATGCTGGAGAAGCTTGTGTGCCGACCACTCCGAGACCCTAGTATGTCTCTCCTGAGGGGACACTTTCCTTCTCCTTTCCTCTTGGCAAGGGGAAGGAGCAGTCAGGATGGGGATCAAATATGGTCTAGCCCTTGAGCAGACCTTCACCTCCTCTACCCAGACAGCTTCCTGGTGATCCATCTCACTGAATTCCAGTGCGTCTCCAGTGCCCTCGTTGTGCACTGTCCCAATGCTGCAGACCGTGCCCGGTGGCTAGAGAAGACCCAGGAGGCCCAGGTATGTGAAAGCCAGGAGTAGAGAGCGGGGAGGGGCCCTCGGAGGTCAGAAAAGGGAACACAAGAGGGAGGGAGGAAGAGAAAGAGGCTGAGGTGGATGCAGGTTCAGTCTGGTTCGGGCCCTCAGGAGGGAGACACAGCCTTGACAAGAGCATGAAAGAAAGCCTTTGGCCAGCTACTGTGCCAGTCACTGGGAGACCCAAGACAGCGTCCCCTAAAGGCTTTTGTACCCTGAAACCACGATCTTCTGAACTTCATCTTCCGTTCAACATTAACAGAGCACTTGCTGGGTGCTAGGGAATCAGAAAAGAATAAAACACCACTCCCCACCCCACCCCACCCCCACCCCCGGAATATGCACTGCAGCCTAGCTGGACAAATTAGTGTACAAATAATGGAAACATAGAATGGAACTATGTTCCATTAGTGTACAAATTATATTAGTGTACAGATAATAGAAAGCACAGAATGGAACTATGACCAAGAAGGGAGTAATTCATTCTGTCTGGTGTGTTGGTTGGGAAAGGGGACATTGCAGAGGGAGGTCTGCTGAGATACTTTCACAGAGAGGCTATTGTCTGAGCCCTGTTTGGGGGGATATCTAGGAGCTCGTGAGGAGAACAAGGATGGGAAGGAAAGTTATTCCAGATGGAGAAGCAGATTGTGCAAATGTGGGAAACATGAAACTGTGTGTGTGTTGAGAAAACCACTGGCCTCATAGTTGATATTACCAGGACAGAGCAGGCATAGTGGCAGAGAGGCCAGGGGGTAGGTACTACCAGCTCATGTCTACTACTGGGTGCTATGCTAAGGAACTTGAACTTTGTCCTATCGATGACAAGGATCGAGAGAAGGTGTTTAACAGGGCAGATTTATGCGATAAAAGCTAGAGGAATTCAAAAGATCCAAATGGAGCTGTACTAGTTACCATAAACTTAATGGCTTAAAGCAACAGAAACATTGTCTCACCGTTCTGGAGGCCAGATGTTGGTCGCCTCTTCCAGCTTCTGGTAGCTTCTGGTGTTCCTTAGCTCATGACTGCCTCACTCCAGTCTCTGCCTCTGTCTTCATGTGGCCTTCCTCTCGGTCTGTCTCTGTGTACAAATCTCCCTTTCCTGTCTCTTATACAGACACCCTAAATCCAGGATAATCTCATCTTGAGATCCTTAACTGAAGATCTTTACACATCTGCAAAGACCCCTCTTCCAAGTAAGGTCACATTTACAGGTTCTGGGGGTGAGGACCTAGACATATCTTTCTGGAGCCTCTATTCAACCCACCATAGGAGCAGAATGGCCAAAAAGTAAAGATTTGAATTGGTCTTTTAAGGACAGGGAAGACCAGGAACAAAAGAATCAAGGGAGAAACTGGGTTGGATTATTTTGGGGACAGTGACCACATCTGTCTAAGTCTGAGCCAAGGGTTTATGTGAACAAGTGAGGAGAGGCCAGGTTTTACAGGACCCCAAAAGCTACAGAAGAGGGCAGACGGGACAAGGTTGAATTGAATTGGGTTGACAAGAGAGAGCCACCATAGATTCTTGAGCAAGGGAATGCCACGGTGAAATCAGTGTGTTCATCTTGAATTGATAGCTGGCAGCGTGATAGGTGGGCTGGAGGCAAGAGAGATTGGTGGCAGGAGATTTACTGTACTAGTTTGAGTGTGAAATATTGAGGTTTAGTGTCATGTTCTTAGGGACATGTTGCAAAAAAGGGGGAAAAGTTGGAGGGGGGCAGGTTAGAGAAAGGAGCTAGAGAAGGAAGAGAAGCCTTTGGGAGACTGTGATTAAAAACCTATATTGAGGGGCGCCTGGGTGGCTCAGTCGGTTAAGCATCCGACTTCAGCTCAGGTGACGATCTCGTGGTCCATGAGTTCGAGCCCCGCGTCGGGCTCTGGGCTGATGGCTCAGAGCCTGGAGCCTGCTTCGGATTCTGTGTCTCCCTCTCTCTCTGCCCCTCCCCCGTTCATGCTCTGTCTCTGTCTCAAAAATAAACGTTAAAAAAATTAAAAATAAATAAATAAATAAATAAATAAATAAATAAATAAAAACCTATATTGAATGCAAGAAACTCCAGGTTCAGACACCAGTTCTACCTCTTCCTAGCTGGGTGGCCTTAGGTGAGTTATGTGGTCCGCTGAGTTTCCATTTCTTCACCTGCAAAATGGACATAAATAATGGCAGTCCTTGCCTCATAGAGAGGAGCCCAAAAAATCATTCTTTTTTTAAATATTTTTTTTACATTTTTATTTATTTTTGATAGACAAGGAGAGACAGAGCACAAGCAGGGGAGGGGCAGAGAGAGAAGGAGACACAGAATCTGAAGCAGGCTCCAGGCTCCACACTGTCAGCACAGAGCCTGATGGCAGGGCTCAAACTCACCAACCGTGAGATCATGACCTGAGCCGAAGTTGGACACTTAACCAATTGAGCCACCCAGGCGCCCCAAGAAGTCATTCTGATTAAGCAAGGCAGCATGCTACCAGCTCTAGGTAAATGCACCCGAATGCAGGTCACAGATTAGGGAGGACAAAGGATGATTTCCCCTTTGAAAGACAGCTTTGGCAGCCCCCTCTGTGTGAAATGAAATCAATACAAAGAGAGAAACCTGTTGGGTTGGTTGTTGCTTCCTGGGAGAGGTGGGTCTAGAGCAGTAGTAACTTTTAAACAGAAGCACTTTGAAAGTGATGCGGTGGGGGCTAGGCAAGTGGACATACCTTAGGGACTCTGGGAAGTATAGAACACAGCCCTGGGGTTCAGGTGGGGACAAGGGATGAACTATGAAAATTGCTAAGAGAGTAGATCTTAAAAGTTGTTAGTTAACACAAGAGAAAAAAAATTTTTTTGTGAAACGTATGGTGACAGATGTTAACTAGACTTACCAAGGTGATTATTTCATTATACAAATGTTGAATCATTACACTGCACACCTGAAGGTGATATAATGTTATGTCAATTATACTTCAATTACCAAAAAAAAAGGGCATTTTGAACAAAGCAAGAAATCTTAATGTAGACTGTTTCTAAAGAATGCAACCTCATTATTTTTACAGTTAAAATCAAATTAGTGGTTCTCATAGGGCTTGCTTTAATGAATAGATAGTAATGATTTGTCCTTGGCACATTAGGTAGTTAAGGCTTCTGGAACTTTTGAAAATGTGTGAAAATAGTCTTGCTCTTTAAATAATTTTAAGCATTCTTCCTGAAATCTTATCTATACTATCATATCATAATGTGGAGAGCTTATTTAAGAAAAGAAAATCCAGAATTTAGTCTCTGTTTAAATAGTGTATTAAAAACCATGAATTAGGAGAATAGAAAGTAAATATGAGGATTTTGCCATTAAAAAAAAGGCATGAAATAAGAATTAAAGACGGAACCTCAAGATCTTGTGTCTTACAACCCTGTAGGACTGCCACTTCCTTGAATACCTAAAACAAGCCACAGGGTTCCCTAAGGCACCAGGTGGGGGGCCCTCACAGGAGGCCCTTTCCTTCACCACCCCACTGTCAGAATTCTGTCTTCTTCCTTTGGTTCTCAGTCCCAAAATGACACCCCCCTCCCGCCTCCCTTTAGAACCCCCAAGGGACCACTATAAACTATTGGGATTTTATTCAAACTAATTTACCTCGGGCAGTCTCACTCCTGGCTAACAGAGGAAAGGAGGTCACTTCTGATACATAACCAAGCAGTGCACAAGCTCCCTGGCCTTCCTTAGCAAAACAAAGAAGACTGAAACTGAAATTAGTTTGTCCTGCTACTGTTTCACGCTGAATTCTTAAAGAAAACTGCTCTCTACTGCTATCAGCCTTTGTAAACTGACAAAGGCAGTGGAATATCTATTGGTCCCCTTGATAGAGCAACCACCCAAGGGTGGGACTGTTGCTTTCTCCCCCTCACAGAAATGTAGATGTAGATTTATTCCCTGCAGCTCTAGCCAGGGCAGCTTAAACTTTTAGGGAAAAAAAAAAAAAAATTAGCTTCTCTAGGGAAGACAGACTAAATCCTGGGAAATGCCCATGATTAGGGACTGGGAAGAGGAAAAAGGAACGAGTGACAGGAACAGAAAAAGCTGTCAGAGACAGAGGTCAAAAAATGAATGGCAGGAGGCTGAAGCAGGCTGCTAAGGTAATAGCCAGAGCCCAGCTCTCACCTGTTATCTGTGTTCTTGCAGGGGTTATGTCATCTCTCCAAACCCAGTCCCCATCCGGGGAATTGCAGTGATAGTGGGTACAATCATGTAGGAGAGATGGGACAATTATTGTTGCTGCTTGGCACGAGGCCCAGCACTTAATGGGCGCTCCATAAATGTTTGTAATTATCATTAGAAGGAGGTGATCAGTGGCGCCTGGGCGGGGCTAGGTGCTGACTAGGGAAAGGCCTCACAGCTGCTCAGAGTTCGTGGGCACTTTGAGAGATCTGTGTTAGTCCACTTGGGGAACTTTGGGAGGAGCAGATGAATCTAGGAGCAACCCCAGAGGCAGTGGGGAGAAGAGGTGTTTCCTCTCAAGGCTTATGTCTTCCACCAGGGCAAAGAAAGAAGAATCATGCTGGGGGAGCCCTCCCTTCCTCTTCTCAGCTTTGTAGAGGAGCCACATTTTGGCTCAGGCACCGATTTCCTCTTCCCTTCCCAACTTGATTCTCCTCTTACCCAAGCTGAGAAGATCCTCCCAGGGTTGCTGGAGAAGCTTTGGGGTGTCTGGGGGGGACTTCAAACAGCCCCATTCCCTGATGCCTCAGGTCCCCTCCCTCCCTGCTTTTTCCTAGGGTTGGGCCAGGGGCAACTGCCAGGGGCACGTCTAGTGGAGATACTTGTATTAGATGTTCCTTACAAACCCCACCCCTTCCTCCCAGTTCTTTCCTTCCCCACACCATCCTATCCTGGACTTCCCAAACACTCCATTGAACTTGGGTCATGTGGAGCCAAGGGCAGGTCATCTCAGCCCAACAAGCAGGCTGCTCCACTCCACCCTGGCCCCAAGAACAACCCCACCCAGCATCCTTGCTTCTTGTTCCGTCCCACGTTGGAGATGAGGGAGGAGGTCACAGGACCTGGCCCTGTTGTGCTGGTTCTCTGCACCCAGGTACCATCATCCCTTGCTTCGGCCAACTGACTAGTCTTATGAGACTGCTAAGAATCTTTGCACTGCTTTGTCACTCACAGGACTGAGGGACTGGAGAGCCAGAGAAAGGAAACTTGCAATAAAAACCTGATGTCATTTTCCTATCCCTGTTCATCCATTTCTCCAACATGTCTATTGTCCTGAACCAGCTACCCCCGTGTTTCTGGAGAGGCTTTGGGAAGGTCCAGGTGTCCAAGAGTTGCTGGTTCAGATACCTAAGCTGGAGAGATAATCAAAATATTTAACCACCAGTATGGCATGGCCATCATCCAATTAGAGTGGAGCATCTTGGGAGCTTGGGAGTGTGCTAGAGGTCCCCTGCTGTGCCACATGTTATCACTGGATCTTGAAGGATGGGGTTACCAGTCCTAGGGAAAGGAGGCAGGAGGCTTGGACAGCAGCCCTTTGCTTACCAGCATGGAAGTACTCCAATATTTTAACAATGATATGGCCATACCAGTGAGTACTGATACCAGCACTGCCCGCAGCTGCCACCAGGACCTCCCTTTGACCAGCCTGTGCCTTCAACCTGTCTGTGGGTTCTGCTGCCTTCCCTCCCCCTCCCCAAGCAAATGTCCTTTAGCAACTCTGCCCTTTAAGGCTGCCCTTGAAAGTCAATGTAGTTCCTGAACCAGGACTCAAAGAGAAGGCCCAGTCCCAGTTCTGCTTCTCTTCTCGTGGGACTTGAGCAAGTCCCTTTGTCTCTCTAAGTCTTGTTTTCTCATCTGTAAAATGGGCTAATATCCATGCTTTCCAACCTACAGGGTGATGGTGTGTATCAAATGATCACATGCATGTGAAGGTGCCCTGTAAGGTGCTTCTCAGATGTCACTATTTTGTTCTGAGGGCACCTGTGTGAAAATATTGAGGGAAGAAGACAGAAAATACAGTGTATCCTCCTCCATTCCTCTTGGGACGGTCTTGCTTTCATCTCTGAAGGACAGCAGAGGACAAAGCCTGACCCTGCCCACCATGGCAGCAGGAGAAGGAGTAATTTGAGGGCCCACCACCATTTAGAACACTTATACCACCATCACCATATATCAGGGAGGGCTTCCTGAAGGAGGGAAGAGATTGGATAGAGGGCTTAACAAGGGGGCATAAGAAGCAGGAAGAACCGCCCAAGCAGGAAAGGGGGTCTTCTGTTCACCTCACCCACCCCCAGAGCCAGTTGGAGAGTTCAATTCCTGGCGCCATCCCACTCTCTTTTGCCCCATGACCTTGGCAGTTACTTATACCGAGTCTCCATTTTTCCCTAGTAAAGTAGGAGTAACAAATAATATCTGCCTCATAGCCTTCATAATATAGTCATAATCTGTGAAGATTAAATGAAATAATATGTATGTAAAGCACTTAGCACATGGGTGACATACAGCAAGTCTCAATAAATGAGAGCTCTTAATGAAAGTATGCCCACCCCAGATCACCCTGCAAAAGCTGAAGACAGAGGAGTATGTCCAACAGAAGAGGGAGCTCCTAGCTCTCTATCGGGACCAGGACCGGGAGGCCCCATGCACCAGGCCCTCCTCACCTTCCCCGGAGGACTCTCAGAGCAGCGCAGAGGGGAGGTAAGACCCACAGGGACCACAAGTCTCTCAAAGTAGGGGGGCTGCAGGCAGGGAGAGAGGGGAGAGGAACCCACGCAGCAGAGAAGTGGCAACACAGCTTCTGGGGACATTGGAAATAGAGGAACCCAGGCTACCGGTTAGAGTGGAACAGGTTGGCACTAGTCAACAGTTGCCAGGGTGACAGAAACAGACACAAGAGATGCAAGCTCCTTGAGGAGTAGGCTCCCCAGGCCAGGGATGGAGAGTGAGAGCCAGTATGAGAGTTGCAGAATGTCGGCAGCTGCAAGGATCCAGTGAGTCCAAATCCCCAGAGAGGGCGAGAGGTTCGTTCACAGGAACACATCTGTTCAGCAGCATGGTTAAGGAGAAGAAAGATCCATCACTGGGGGATTGCCTCAGGGGAGCTCAGGAACCCTTCAGCAGATAGCTGAGCACCTGCTTGGTACAAGGTCCTGGGCCAGTTGCTGTGGCTAAAATACCTTAGAGGAGCTTACAGTCTAGCCAGCAAGATGAGAAAATAATCGTGCAGTGTAAAGGTGGTACCGAAGTAAGTTTGGAGGAGGGGCTCTTTCTGGATAGGAAGATCAAGGGAAAATTCCTGGACTTGAACTTGACCCCTCAGCACCCGACTCTGACCATTTACTCTTCCTATAAATTGTAGGACTCCAGAGTTCTCAACCGTCATCCCCCAGCTGGTGGTGACAGAAGACGTGGATGAAGAGCCTCTGTTGGTACCAGATGATACTTCAGACTCTGGCTATGGGACCCTGATCCCAGGCTCCCCCAAGGGGCCCCATTCTGTGAGCCGTCTACGCCCACAGGCCCTTCGGCGTGACCCTCGTCTCACCTTCTCCACCCTGGACCTCCGAGATGTTCCTTTGCGCCCTCAACCTCCCAACCCCCAAGCCCCCCAACGCCAAAGTGCCCCTGAACTGCCAGGGGAAGGTATCCGAAGAGGAAGCAGCCTTCCCAGGCGAGATCCACCAACCTGGTCTGAAGAAGAAGACGGGACCTCAGTAGATGGGAATGTGGTAGCAGAAACGCTGCATAGGGCCCAACTTCGGGGACAGCTCCCCGCATCCCCAACCCACACTGACTCTGCTGGGGAAAGCCCCTGGGAGTCCTCAGGGGATGAAGAAGAAGGGCCCCTCTTCCTGAGACCTGACTGCACCCGCTCCCCTCGCCCTCTCCGGGCTGAGGACATGCTCAGAGAGATCCGGGAAGAACTGGCCAGCCAGAGGATTGAGGGCATCCCCGAGCCTCGGAGGAACAACAGGCCTCAGAAGCTGACCCGGGTCCAACTGCAGAGAATGCGTGGGCCCCACATCATTCAGCTGGACACCCCCCTGTCCACATCGTAAGTGCTGAAGGGAAAGTGGCCTGGGAGGGGGTGGAGAAGCCAGTATGGAGTGAGAGGGGTACCAAAGATGTCAGTGGGGACAGAGTATAGAAGGAGGGCAATACCGGAGCAGAGGCCATGGCAAGGAAGGGTACTTAGCCTCACTCTTCACCCCACATCTGACTTTGCCTAACACCCACCTCCTTTCTTTTCAGAGAGGTGTGAGGAACACTCAGGACCTTTGGCATTTCTCCCGGAGGAAATCTCTCCCCACGAGTGCTGGTCACCACCCCACCCCTGGACTCTACCTCAAGGACCACACTTCCCAATAAGAAGCCTGGCCCGGGCACCATGCCCTTCCTGCTCTGAGGGCTTTGGGATCAAGTGCTGTACATTTTTGTATCATAGACATACCAGAGCCCCACATAAAGTTGTACATAAAAATGACCGCCTGGTCATTACTAGATAAGGGCGGGAAGAAAGAGAACCTGATGAGGAAGGGGTCAGAGAGTGAGCACAGGCTGCTCCTTTGTCAGTTGGGATCATGGTGGTGGGGTACCTGGCCCAAGCTCAGGGCTTTTCCCAGCCCACCGCCATCAGGATCGCAGTCTCTGCCCCAGCCTCCCACACCCACCACTCAGAAGGACCACCCCGTCCAGGAGCAGAGCTTTAATTCCAGAGTTTTAGTGTATTTACAAAAGTCCACAGCTCCAGCTCCAGCTGGCCGCCCCATTGTTCTGTGCCTGCCCCTGCCTTCGGACAGGTCAGCTCACCCTGTGCTTGTCCAGGCAGGGGGCAGAGGCGTGCCCAGTTTCTATTAGTGTAACATAATTGATAAAAAAGATTGCTTATCTACTGTGACCACGGCCCAGGGATCACCCAGAGGCCCCGAAGCTGCGTTGCTGGGTTTTCCAAACCCAAAGTGGGTGATGAGGCATGGCGCCCCTCATCTCTACAACCGCAAGCTGGGGCTCCTGGCACACTCAGCCTCTCTCAGGATCACACGCACACATCTGTCACACACACAAAGCTGACCCTCCGGCAGTGTTCCGAAAACGGAGAAAATTCTGTGTACACTGAGGGAGGAGCACCAAGTAGGTGGCTGCCAGCTCCTGCCTGCCCCTTCGTGTCCCTTGTCCAGAAAGAGGGGATCGGGAGGGCACCTCGCACCGTACTTCTGGGACGCCCCGCCTGTAGGCAGCGGTCCTCAGAGCAGGCCCCTCACAGGGCGGGGCGTGGCCTCACCGGAGGAGGCGGGGCGCGGGCGACAGGGAGGCGGGGGCGCACAGCGCCTCCTCGATGTCCTCCAGGCAGCCAAGCAGGTCCATTTCGCGGAGCACGCGGCCCAGCAGCTCCAGCGTGGCTTCGCGTCGTGGCGTGCGTCGCCGCCAGGCCGCCAGCATGCTGTAGTGCGCCTCGCGCAGGCAGCGCCCGTTCTGCAGCTCCAGCCGCTCGATCTCGTGCTCGCTCAGCCCCAGCCGCCGCACGAACTCCTTCCAGCGCGACGGGGGCACGCCGTCCACCACCGCGTACAGCGTCGCCGGGTCAGCGGGATCCGCTGCGAGGAAGCCCGGCCGTGAGCCTCTGGCCGCGGAGGCGGCCCCGCCCGCGCCCTCCAGGAGCTCCACCCACCTGCCCCTGCAAGGAGCTCACCTTCTGGGCGTTGAGTGTGGGTGCTGTCCTCCCACTTCTGAACTGGGGTGGAGATGGGGCTGGAGGCTGGAGCCGCGGAGAGGATGGGGCCAGCCCCCTGGTAGGGTGGAGCCATCTCTCTGGAGACGGATGCAGCCCTCAAATTAGCCCAGTCACTATGAGTGAAGGTGGGGCTGGGAGTGAAGGTGGGGCTGGGGGTGAAGGTGGGGCTGGGGGTGAAGGTGGGGCTGGGGATGGGACTGAAGCCTGGACCTGTGGCCAGGGGCTGAGGCTCTCCCTGAAAGAGAGAAGGCACAGCGTTAGTGGAGGAGAGGACAAACAGCCCGAACCTTCTTTATTTCTGGAGGCGGGTTGGAATTAGGGGTGACCGAGGGTCATTTAGGTATTACAAGATTGTAATGGACAATCAGCGGGAAAGACTGGGGGTAGGTTCCTGGTTTCATCTTACCTCTTTTGTAGGTGTTGATTTCCCACAAACTGAGAAAAAAGAAACCAAGCGTCACAAATTTCACTTCCTCTCTCAGCCCTGGTGCCCATACCGGGGCTGGCCCTGGGGACTTGTGGTGACATGCTTCAGGGCCAAAGTGGCCCCAGGGACAAGAGACCTACTGATGCATTGTGACCTCTCACCAAGCCATCAGGGCCACCTCCTGCCAACGGGGTCCTCAGCAGCAAGCTAAGGGGACACTCCTCATTTCCCTCCATGCTGATCCCTCTCACCCACTCAACCCCCTCCCACATCCCCCAGCAGCAAGCTTTCCCCTCCCAAGGGCCCCACTCACCAATGGAGAAGAGCTTGGACTT
The DNA here is from genome assembly GCF_028018385.1 of Neofelis nebulosa. Taxonomy (NCBI): domain Eukaryota; kingdom Metazoa; phylum Chordata; class Mammalia; order Carnivora; family Felidae; genus Neofelis; species Neofelis nebulosa. The sequence goes on along the minus strand of NC_080789.1, from coordinate 101,724,404 downwards.
CCGCCGTTGGTAGCGGCACATTAAACCAATGGAGAAGGATAAAACGCAAATGCCGAAGAAGATCACAAGAGGCAGCAGCACTGTGGTGCCTGGAGGCGAGGCAGATTGTGGTGAGAGGAGAAGGGAAGCAGGAAGGGCAGGGCTGGCTGGGTAGGTGGAGGGGCGAGGATTAGGAGAGGGCAGGTGAGCATGGGAAGCGGGTTATTTCTCCTCACCTGGGTCCTGAGGGTCCTTAACAGTTTCCACGATGGGTACGCACAACTTCGTACACTCTGTGTTTTTCTTACAGCTGAAAGAAGAGATCGCACAGGTATGTAGGGGCCCTCCCACAAGAGGAAGACAGGGGAAAAAGGAAAAAGAAGAAAACTCCACACTGTTGGAAATTTCTTTGCTTTCCAAACATTTTAGCTATCTCTTGAAATAATGGAAATTAAACCTCTCCTGACTCAGAGGAATGAAACGCAAGCCAATCACAAAATCATTTCCTTTTAGAATTGGAAGTCATCTTAAAGAGGCTGTGTAGAAAGAACTAATTCAAAGCAGTAAGGGGCAGGGTGTGAATTCCAGTCCATTCGTTGGCTGGCACTGTGACTCCAAGCAAGTCATTTAACCTGTAAGCCTCAGTTTGCTCATCAGTAAAGTAAGACTCTTACCCACCTGTCAGAATTGAGAAGTGAGATCATTATGCCTGGCATATAGGAAGCACTCCATAAATGGTGGCTGTCACTGAACTGTTGTGAGAATCCCATGGCAAAGAGAGGTTGGAGAGCTTTTTCTTGAGATGACATTGCTAGTGACAATCCCTGACTTTGTGGAAAGAGGGGTCAAACATGCATGTGAAAATTTTAAAAAGACTTATTTTGGGGGGCAGCCAGAGAACACTCTAGAACAAGCACATCTTCCCCCCGCTGGAAGCTGTCACTGGGCAGCAGGAGTAATGAGAACTCCATGGGGGGCTAGAAGGAACTTGGGAAGGTCAATGCTCCGCAGGAAGAGGCGACCTCACAAACTCACAGTGAGAACCACATGGAATGAATGTAAAAGCTCTTTGAAGGAGAAAAGACACTTAGTAGAAAAAGAAAACAAATAGTTTGGTGTTACTTTATAGCTGTACAGCTTTGCCAAGTGGATGTCATTATCCTTACTTTAAAGGTAAGAAAACTAAGGTTCAGAGATGTTAAGTAACTTGCCCAAGGTCACACATAAGTGGCTAGGCTGAGATTTGAACTTGTAGAGCCCTCAGAGTTCCTTCTTTGCAAGCAAGTATGCAAGAACAGACCCTGTGGAGCCAAAAGACGTGAGGAGGCCTGAACAGAGACTGGGGAAGAAATACCATACTGCCTCAAAGATGCCATCACTAAAAAGCACCATCGTTTACATACTACAAACACACACAGAGCTGCCAGTTAAACCATGATACATCATCAATTGTAAGATGCAGTCTGATTTCAGAGACATGAAAATGTGCATCCTAGAATCCATGAACTATATGTAGTAGACCCTGTCACCCCAAAATACAAATGTCGAAGTTCAAAGAACTGCAAGTCCGTGGAGTATGAGCCTCTATTCCCAAAGACTTCTTCAGATTTTAGGAACAATTCTGGCGGGGGGTCGGGAGGGCAGGAAGAAGGACTGTCTGGTGTTTTGACACCAAGAGTCAACCAGTCAGTAAGAACCAGAGCATCCTGGGCTGTTTCTCTTGCCCTGCTGGTGGCTCTCACCTGCAGCCACCCCATTCGCCGCCCCACCCCAAGCTCCCTCACCCGATCCAGTGCCCAGCAGCCAGGGAGATACTCACTTAACACAAGAGACGCATTCATTCCCTCTTAGAAAGAACCCCGCATGGCAGGTGCATACAGTATTCTGTGTCTCCTTGCCTGTGGGGAGAGATACAATCCAGCTAGAGGAGGGGCACCCTGCACCAAGGACCACAGGGAAAGCTAGGAGGGGCAGGGGGCAGATGGCCAGAATGGTCCCACAGACTTCGGGAATGGGAAGGAGAGGAAGTGTGGGGTCAGGGGGCTGGGGTACAGAAAGGCAGAGGCCTTTCTCCTGAGACAGGGCCCACCCTGGGGCGGGGAGCGGGGCCAGGCTATGGAGAGCTGTGCTCACAGGAGATCTGCACCGTGCCGTTGAGGCAGAGGCTGCAGTTTAGGCACTGGAAATGGGTTTCACTCCAGTAATACCGGTACTGGTTCTTCCTGCAGCCACACACGGTGTCCCGGTACACTGTGCAAGGAGATATCTCCACCTGGTACATTTCTGGAGGGGGAAGGAGACAGGGTGTGAGCACAACCCCCCCCCCCCCCCCCCGTGTGTGTCTTTCTCTGTACACACGCCCACACCCCTGCACTCAATTATGCATGCACATTCCTGTGTTTGCCCTCACACACAGACAGGCGAGCCCACTGCTCTAACACATCCGCCTGACGTTCCATTTAGAGCCCTCGCCACCTCCTGAGACTCACCTTTTCGGCATTTGGAGCAGCTAAGGCACTGTCTGAGGTAGTTCTCTGAAGCAGTAAATGTGCCGTTTTCACATTCTCTGCAGTCCGTGTCCAGCCCTGGGCCCGCACAGTCATTGTACAGGTAGGTCCCTGTGATGGGGGATCAGTTAGGTTGCAGTGGGAGCTCAAGGAAGGAGCCCTATGCTAGAGAGAATAGCCAGGGCCACCCCTCTGAAGTCTGTAAGAGAGGAAAGAAGGGAGAAAATCCCAGCCCAGAAGAGGCAGCAAAGTTCGGAGCCTGGAGGTCAGAGATCCCCAAGTTTTAGAATATCTGGAAAAAGCAAAGGAAGAAGCAGGACCCCGTAACTGAGGTGATTCACTGTTCCCACTTTCTCCTACCTTTGTGGCACTTCGTACAGCAAATGGAATTATCTTGAGGGTGAATATATTTTCCTTGGGGACACGGAATAGCTCTCTTCTCCCGGTCCCTGAGGTGAGGGACCAGTCCAGTAACCCTTAATGGGTATATTTCCACCAACAGAGCCAGAAGCACCTGGGGAAGAATCAGACAGAGGAGATCCTATCAGGAGAGGGAGGGTGGGAACCCTAGAGGTAGCAAGTTCAAAGCCTTCCCAGCTCAAGTCCTTTCTCAGTGGAACATTGCTCCCGGGCCATTCCTGCTCACACTGGATATCCTTCCTCTAAGCTTAGCTGGCCCCATGTGATCTAGTGCTTAATTCTTCTCTAGTTGTTCTGTGTACTAATTTTTTTGTCCCTCTGAGTTAAGACTAGTAGACCCCAGGCCTGGACTGTATTTTATCCTTATTTCCCCATAGCAGTTAACAGTGCTGGACACAGGGCGGGTGTTTAAGGAATGTTTTTTTTTTTATTGGGAACTGGTTACCTCAATTGGGGCCCTGACTTCCAACAAGGAGCCTTAAGGATATTAAAGTGGTGTTCCTCCTTCTGGGTGCTATGTTCACAGTGTGTTCACTTTGTAAACATCCACAGAGGTGAGTAGTTAGGATCTGTGCACTTTCCTGGATTGCGTAATTCCAGTAGAAAGGGTATGTTTATAAAATCAGATTGGAGGGGGCACCTGGGTGGCTCAGTTGGTTAAAAGCGTCCAACTAGACTCTTGGTTTCGGCTCATGATCTCACGGTTCATGCCCCATATCTGCTCTGCACTGACAGCAATGGAGCCCGCTTAGCTGGGATTCTCTCTTCCTCTCTCTCTGCCCCTCCCCTATTTGCGCGCTCTCTCTCTCTCTTTCAAAATAAACAAATAAATAAATAAACAAATAAATAAATAAAACTTTAAAAATAAATAAAATCAGATTGGAGTGGAAGTAAGTGATGTCTCTGTGGGCACCATTTGTAGGGAGTGGGCAAAAGGAACAGTTTCTTCATAAATCTGTATCAAAACCTCACTCAGGATTCTGCCCTCAGACCTCATGCTGCATCCCCTTCCACCACTAAATCTGCACAAATACCCCAGGTTGGCCAGGGCAAACGGGGAGGGCAGTAAAAGGGAAACCTTCAGGGTGGGAATGAGGTAGGAGATTGACAAAGTTTAGGTCCAGGCAGGATTGGAAAAAGGCATGTAGGTTATATACAACATGTATGTATCCAGAGGCTGGTGATCGGGCTCAGGTGACCATCAAGTCAGGAGCTGAGGATGGGCCGGAGTCCTGATGCCCTTTGCACACAGGGGCATTCTGAGAGGCACCTTTTACAGCCTCAGGGCAAGCCCTCAGCAGCTGAATCACTTGCCCAGTTCTGGCTTCAGAGCCAGGGACAGCAAAGCCAGGAGTCAGTGTTGAGCTCCAGCCTAGACTTTTTTCCTTGATCTCTTAATCAGCCTCTTTCTGGCTTTCCCTGGGTCTTGATTTTCTTTTTTTTTTCCTCTGCTATAAGAGCTGCTTTATGTAAAGATAAGAGGATGTCCTCAAAGTGTGTTAAAATTGGAGAAAAACAGACTAATCTGATCACAGAAACCCCAGTCCGAGACAGGACAGCACAGCAGCCCACAGACCGGTAGGCAGGCAGGCAGGTCGTGCTTGCCCTGAGTCACCCTCTGGGAGACACTGCAGCCTGGAAGCTGGAGCCTCAGCCACAATCAGAAGCCACACTGAGAAATAGAGCAGCGGCCAAGGCAGGGCTGCGCCCCTACTCAGAGAGCAGTCCCCTCCCTGAGCCACTGGAGCATGCCGTCTCCCCTGAACAAGACTGGGGCGTCCAGGGCCACAGGAATAATTCAGGGTGGTTATGGGAAGAACTTCCCAATCCTGAAATTGTGGTTCCTTTCCCCGAAGAGCTCTCAGGACCCAAGGTTACTGGCACTTGAAATTCCATGCAGGGCCCCCTCCTGCAGGAGCAAAGCCAACCAGCAGAGACAAAGTCAGGAAGAAAAACTGGGGGCTCCAGTTCTGCCCCCCCCACCCCCCACAGCATTGGTGGGGAGCCTTTCAGGGACCACAGGCCTGTGAGGAGTAAGCTTCCAAGGAAGGACAGAGGGAGGGAGGGAGAGAGGCTTTCTCAAGCCTAGCATCCCCCTGCGTCTCCAGCACTTTGGGGGTTAAGTCAGATCCGGGAAAGAGAAATCTTTTCCCAGCAACTCCGCCCAGTGACTCAGGCCAGGGAGGGAGGGCATCTAGGGGAAGGGAGATAGAACCAGCAGCTTCCCCAGCTCCTCAAGGGTCATGAGTCAGCACGAAGGCTGAAGGGACCAGCCAGCAATGAGAACCCCATCTGAGCCCTTTCTCCTGTGGGCCAGGCTCTCCTTCCAACCCCCACTCGGAGCACACTTCCTCCCCCCGCCACCCTCCCCTTCAAAAGAGTCGGCAACAGACCCCTGTCCCACTTGGCCCGCATATTTCGGGAAATGGCCCCCTCTCCCAATCCATCCCAAAGGGAAGTCTCCTCAACCCCTGGCTTCCTCCCAGCAGGTCACTACCCACCCCCACTGAGGGGCCACTCAGCTCTTTCTCCGCCCCTCAGCATCCTTCCTTTAGACCAGGCCCCACCCGGGCTCCTCCTCCCCATCCAACCAGTCCCCAACCGACCAGCCCTTTCCCTGGATTCTCACAGGAGGCCCCTGACACCCCCCAGTTCCAAAAGGAAGTAAACTAAGGCTGCCCTCCCACCCGGGGTTCACTGCATTCCCACAGCCTGACTGATTCTGGCCAGTTGGATTGGGTTTGGGGACCTCCCTGGGGTCCCCAAACAATCCTTAGGAAATAAGGCCAGTTCTGAGTCTCCACAGCCCCTCCCTGCAAGTCCACTGGCAGCACAGGAAAAACTCCAGAGCCCTGAACGCCCACTTCCAGGAGTAAGGAGGCAGGCAAGAAGGGATGTAAGACAGCCAGTCAGCACTATTTCCCAGGTCTTTCATAGTCCCCAGCAGTGCCCCAGCCAGTCTGCTCTTGACCCCTCCTAGCCAGGGCCTCAGGCCCCCACCAGTCGGCACCAGCTGGCTCTGGGGAGCGTGTCCTTCTTAGCAGCTGCACCTTGCAGCTGAATTAGGAGGTGAGCTCTGAGAGCAAAGACCCTAGCCCGCCTGCACCTGTCGCCTGGAGCAGGGGAAGGGCAGGAAGCTGGGAGGTGCCTGGGGAGAGACAGTTGAGGGGGTGGCCCAGCACCCCTCCAACTCCCCCACAACTTCCGCTTGGGGAGACTTTAAAGTGAGACTTCCTGTACCAGGGCTGCAGAAGGGGCGGAGAGGATGAGAGCAGAGCGACCCTGTGGTCTAACCCTGACCCGGCACCTCATGACCTAGCTGTACCCTTCCCCTGCATTAATTTGTTCACGAAATTAAAATGTGTTTGTTCTTTTAATGTCAATCTTCGGGGAGCTTATGACAGCTTCTCCTCCAAGAGCTCGGTTGAGATCCCACCTCCCTCTGCTGAAGCCCTCCATTAATGCCACTTCCTCCTCTTGAGCTCATTAGATGCCCAGCCCCCTGTGAAGTCCAATAACAGGAATTAACTATATCTACTTTGGGATCTTATTATACTATAATTATCCTGAGCGTGTAGATATGATCTCCCCGAAAGGACCATAAACTCTTATGAGATGAGCGATCAGAAAGAGTGTGTGTGGTCAGAGATAGTGTCTTATGGTCCTGGGTATCTTCTCAGCCCCCAAAACCAAAGGAGCAGAATAATCATTGATTGGCCAATCTAACGACTCATCTGTCTTCCACTCCAGTCAAAGCCAGTGATTCCCAGAGAGGGAAATAGAAGAGTCAGGGCTCCCATGAAGGAACATACTCATCACCAGGGGAGAGTGGTCAAACTATGCCCACCCCTTCCCACACGCATGCACACACACGCACACTCCCTTTTGAGTATCACTGGTGAATGATCCGAAGGCAGATAAGAGTTTGAGAAGCCCTGCTCTAGTCTGTTAGGTACGCACTTCATTTAGCTGTTCCCGGACCCTCAACATGCCCCAAACCCAGTTCATCAACCTCTTGGTCTAGACAAATGTCACACCACCAACTTCTCAGCACCCACAGTGTGAGAGCTTTGCCACCCTTCTCTCCTCAAGGTCCCCCGTCCCGATCCTGCGGCCATCCAGCCTGTCAGTTCATCTCGCCAGTCCGTCTTCCGTGATCTCTCAGTCCTGTCCATAACCATGGGTTGCCTCACGCTCGCATTACTGCAACTGTCTTCCAGCTGATGGCCCAGCCACCAGCCTCTTTCCTGCTCCAATCCATCCTACGCACTTTATCTGTGTTCATGCTTCAACTTGCACCCACATGTGTGGGAATCTTCTTCTCCAGAACCTGGACCTTGAACATCAGTTCCACACAAGTCACTCCTTCCCTGTGTGAGTACTTGCAGAGGTACCTCACTGCTATTCTGAACACACTCCCAGCTGCCATGGGTCTTTCAGAGAACTGCTTCTGAATGAATGAATGAATGAATGAATGAATTCCTCGAATTCCTCTACTTGGGACTACATTCAAAGTCTCTCTTCATCCCCGCCCCCACTCCCTCCAATTTTCTCATTCTCACATCTTCTTGTTCCTCAACATGGTCCTTCCATCTCCAGTCAAGGTGTTCAGCTTCCTGCCACCACCATCCCCAACACAATATCCCACCCCTCCATTCCCCTACTCTCCCTCAAACCAGTCTCCCTTCTTTCTAGCCACGCTGCCAGTCAGTGACTTTGAATCTCAACTCCAAATCCACTTTTCTATGAGGCTTTCCCTTCCTCATTCCATCTTACCAATGCCTGTTCCTCGAGTCATTCCATAGAGTTAGGGAGCATCACATGGGCACCAGGTCCCATATAGCTGCTAGGGACCTAGTGAATTCACGCCACTCATCCTATCAAGCTCTCAGCCAGGTCAGAGACAATCCATTCATTGTAGGCTCTGCAGTCTATGCAGGAGGGGTTCCTGGGGCAGAGACACCAGACATGAGGCCAGCTAAGCAAGAAAAAGCAGCTGGATGATGCTCATTCCCTTCCCTGGTCCTGCCTCCCATCCGTGTCCCAGGGCACCACATCAAAACGCTTTTGTGGATATTCTCCCCAGACTGTTCTGAGCTCATTTTTTTGCTGTAAGCCATCTTGGCTCCCAGACTGCAAGCTCTTTGAGAACAGCAAAATCCTAGGAGCTTTGCCACACTCTCTCCTGTGTTCTTCTCCACTACCTCCCACACACACACCCACACATATACTCTGGGGCATTCGGTATTGCCCAGTGACTGGTGAGCAGTTGAAAACAGCTCAGGCCTTTCATTCCTTCTCTTTCCCCTCCAGCTCCAAGCTGAACTTGGGTCCCTTCACAGCCAACCTCCCACCTGCCATCTTCCGCCCCTGCCACCAGGCACTTCCCTTTATCTCTTCAGGCCTCCTCTGTCTTCCAAGCACAGGAGCCACCGAGTAATCCCTACTATACTAACAAAACAAATCTAACGCTTACTGAGTGCTTTCTATTTGCTAGACCTTATTCTTCTACTAGAATGTAGACTCCATGGGGGCAGAGATTTCGTTCACTGCTGTCACCCCAGCACTTAAAATAATGTCTAGCACAGACCCAGCACTTAATACTTTGAAGATCTAACACGCAGTAGACCCTTGAACAATGCAGAGATTAGGAGCATCGGCACCCCCCCACTTAATCACAGATCCATGTATAACTTTTGACTCCCCCAAAACTTAATAGCCTATTGTTTACTGGAAGCCTTACCGATAACATCAACAACTGATGAACACATACTTTGTGTGTTATGTGTATTATATGCCGCGTCCTTACAAGAAAGTAAGCTAGAGAAAAGGAAATGTTAGTAAGAAAATTAGAAAAAGAAAATATGTTTACAGTACTGTATTTAATGGGAAAGAAATCCACATATAAGTGGACGTGCACAGTTCAAACCCATGTTTGTTCAAGGGTCAACTGTGTGTCAATCTATTTAATCTTCAAAACACCATTAGAAAGTAGTGATCGTTATATCCATTTTAGAGATAAAGAAACTAAGACATAAAAGGTTACGTAGCCTGCTCAAGTTCGGGCAGCTAGTCTGTGAGGGAGCCAGGATTTGAATCCAAGTGATGTACCCCCAAAGAGAGAAGAGAAGACAAGGCAGTCGGATGGGGGCTGAGGGAGCCTGGGAGAAGGACAGGCTTGAGAGAAGTCAAGAGACAGGCTGGGGAGACAGGAGGTGAGACAGTCAGAAAAACAGTAAGAACTCAGGTTGAGAGAGAGGTGCTGCACAGGGAATCACGGTCTGGAGATGTGGACTCCCAGCAGAAAAGAGAGGGAGAGGGAGGCACCAGAGAGAAAAAGGTTCAGAAAGGAGACTTCTAGGGAAACTGACAGAAAAGGAAGAAATGATTAAGAGAGACAGGACAAGACCCAGAGGAGAGGACAGTGGGGAAGATGGGGGCCAGAGACAGGCAGGGACCCAGGAGAAACTGGCCAACCACAGGCCAGGAAAATCCGCCCTACTAGGTGGGGGGCTCCCGGTATCGCACAGGCTGACTCCAGGACATGCAGGGAGATGGAGCATACATTGAAACAAGGCTGAGGCACAAGAAAGGGACATTTTCCAGTGACGAAAACAACTTTCTACTAACTTCCCCAAACTGATCTGTGGAAGAAGAAACGAAGAGATTGTTGTTTGGGTCTGTGGGGAGGGGGCTGAAGGCTGGCCACAGGGTCGGGGACCAGGTGGAGGCGCTGGCAGCTGTCTAGAGTCAGTCCAACGGAGGGCACCAGCCTAGAAGCTGAGCCAGAAGCAGAGAGTGGGGAATGCCAGCAGGTGGGCGTCCTGGCCCTGGGGGGCTCTCCACTGCCCTGTCCCTATCCGGTTCCCACTCCACTCCCAAATACCCCCTCTCCACACGGGCACACACACACAGCATCCCAAACTTACCCACCAGCCCATCTCCATTCCCGGACTCAGTTTCCCCCTTCACTAGCATCCAACTCCTACACCCTGCCAAGGTTTGTTCAGCCAGGGCCCACGGGCAGCCTCACCTCTCCCACCCCACACACACCGGCTGGCAAGCTGACCCGAGGACAGAACTCTGAATCATCTGGACTCCGAGAGGACGAAACATCCTTCTTCCACTCCTTTCCTTACCCTTCCGAAATGCGCCCCGCCTCCCGGGATCACCTGCCCCCACATTCCCGGCCACCCCAAAGCCCAGCAAATTTCCTTGGCTGTCCTCGGGTTCCCTTTCACCCTCGGCCTTGCCTCCGACTCAGAGCAGACCTCAGAATGGGAAACCCGAACTCTGGCCGAGTTTGAAGCTGGGCCACGCCGGCCGAAGGTCGGGGCCGGGGGCGAGGGCCCACTCCGGCGGGACGGCGCCCTTCCCCCCCCCCCCCCCCCCCCCCCGCCCCCAGCCCACTAGGCCCTCGTCCCGGGTCTTACCAGTGGCTGCAGCAGGCCAGGCACGGTGGGGAGGCCCATGTCCGGCCAGTTGTGGCTTCTCACTCCCCCATCAGGGCTCAGGCAGTGGCGGCGGCGGCGGCGGCGGCGGCGGCGGCGGCGACCGGAGTCCGGGATGCGCGGGGTCGGGAGGTCCCAAGAAGAGCCCGCGCCCCGGGGAGGGAAGCTGAGCGGGATAGGGTTGGGGTGAAGGTCACCGCCTGATCCCAGGGACCTCACACCCCGAAGGCCAGAGCCGGAGCCCGAGTCCGGAGAACTGGGAGAAAACTAAAGCAGAAAGGAGAGTGGAGGTAGAAGGGAAGAGAGAGTGGCAGATGGGGTGTTGCAACTTCGGGACAGGAAGAGCCTGGGGGAGGAGACAGGAGGAGGCGGGAGGAGGGGGCGAAGGTCTTTAACCCTTCGTAGCTCAGTCAGAGGCGCCAGAGTCCCGGATCCAGCAGCCTGGTGCCCGCAACCCACCAATCGGACCCCTCCCGACCCCCCCCCCCCCCCCCCCGCACGGCGCGATAAGCCCCTCCCTCCTCACCCAGTCACCCGGCCTTCCCCACGTGAACAGCACTGGAACGATTCAGGGCTTTGGAGTCAAATTCACTGGGTTTCAGTTCAGAATCCTCTGCCTTTGAGCTGGGTGGTCTGGGACAAATAACCAACACTCTGTGGGTCTGTTTTCCAGTTTGTGAAATGGAGAGAGAGCACCTAGCTCATGGGGTTACTGTAAGGAATGACTGAGACAGGACAGGTAAGCATCTGATCCATGACAGGTACTCGGTGTTCCTTAAGAACTCTTCCCTTAGCCCCAGAGTTCTCCACCGACACCCCAAATCTCTTGCTTTCTTGGGAATTTACCCCTCCGACCCAAACTCAAACTTGGAGTAAACCCAAACCCTAGTTTTCTGCCCTCACTGGGGCCCTGATACCCACCCACCCACCCCACCCCCACCCCCACACCCAATCTGGTGCTCATTCACTCTCTGCGGGACTGGGACCCCCCAGGCGCTGATGTGGCTCTGCCACAAAAAAAAAAAAAAAAAAAAAACGAACGCAAAATCTCCACCAAGCCTCCTTTATTGACAGTAACAATGCCTAGCCCACCTACATGGGAAAAATGCTGTCATGAGGCTTGATGAGATTCGTGAAAATCACAGATACCTGGATCAGGTATTACCAGTATATTCTCAGTGCCCCCTTTCCCAAATACTCTGATACATCAATCCAAATTGACCTTAGACATAATCTGCTGCAGCACCTTGTTTTATAGATTAATCGAGTGATTCTTTTTTTTATTTAAAATTTTTTTATGTTTAATTTTGAGACAGAGAGCTAGTGGGGGAGAGGCAGAGAGAGAGGGAGACACAGAATCTGAAGCAGACTCCAGGCTCCGAGCTGTCAGCACAGAGCCCGACACAGGGCTCAAACTCACAAACGGTGAGATCATGACCTGAGGCGAAGTCTCAGAGAAAACCGAGGCCTGGGGACACACAAGGCATGTTCTCTGCACCGCCAGCTGAAACCCCCGAGCCCCAACTTCAGTCCAAGGGCCCATTTTGCTATGATAGACACATTGCCACTTTTCTATCCGTCCCCTTGAGTCAGACACCACACTCTGACTCTGGGTATTTCATGCCACCCCCATTTGTGCAGGGTCTCTCCCAGATGAATGCCACAACAAGCCTACAACGTTCACCCAAATATCCTATAGGCACAATGATCTTCACTATACCCCATCCAGGCCCAAGGTCCTCCATCTACTGAGGTTGCTAGAAACGCAGGGAGACTGGAGGGTGAGGTCCTAGGTCTTTGTGACTTGGAATCAGAGCTCCTGGTTCCCTCTCCCCTTGATCTTCCAGCTGACCCCACACCTTAGACTCCACACTTCCTGGCTCTCCCTGGCCTCCCCTCTTTGATCCCAAGAGTAGGGCATCTGTAGATGACAGTGGAGCTCAGATGCCTCCCACCTCTCTCCGGCTGACTTCACTCCACCCCATCCTCCAGCTTCTGAAGAAAAAAGTGCTTACCATATATGAAGCATTCAGTAAGTGGTAGCAATGTTAAGAGTTGCACAATTCATCACGCCTGAGTGGCTCAGTCCGTCAAACACTGATTTCAGCTCAGGTCATGATTTCACGGTTTGTGAGTTCGAGCCCCATGTTGGGCTCTGTGCTGACAGCTCAGAGCCTGGAGCCTGCTTCACATTCTGTGTCTCCCTCTCTCTCTGCCTCTCCCCTGCTAGCTCTCTGTCTCTCCCTCAAAAATAAACACAAAAATTTTTTAATAAAAAAAAAGAGTTGCACAATTAATAGTATTCACAATTAATAACTTTAATGTCCTAATTTTTAGTGTTACAAGGAATTTTTAATAGTCTGTGTCAATTGCCAAAGCCATTATATGTAGCCTGGTGCAAAAAGAGAGTTTCTTTCATTGTTTAGGATAAATGTGTATTTACTTTAAATTTTGAAAAATATATTAATTTGTTCAATAAATTCTGGTTTGGGGAACCTGGGTGGCTCAGTCGGTGCAGCAACTGACTTCAGCTCAGGTCATGATCTCATGGCTTGTGAGTTAGAGCCCCAATGGCCCTGTGTTGGCCTCTGTGCTAACAGCTCAGAGCCTGGAGCCTGCTTCAGATTCTGTGTCTTCCTCTCTCTCTCTGCCCCTCCCCTGCTCGCTCTCGGTCTTTCTCTGTCTCTCAAAAATAAATAAAGGTTGAAACAAATGGTGAGGGATGGATTCTTGTAAGAATATGAAGGGCTGGGGTGCCTGGCTGGCTCGGTAGGAAGAGGATGCAAATCTTGATCTCCAGGTCAGGAGTTCAAGTCCTACCTTGGGTATAGTGATTACTACAAAAATAAATAAAAACTTAAAAAAAAAAGTATTATGAAAGGCTAACTAATCTCATGGAGGAGGTGAGAATGTAGCCATAATCCTTCCAGGGCAAAAAAGAAACAATGGAGGGAGAGAATGGAGAGATGGGGAAATAGCAGAGGGGCGACTAGGGGATGATGGAATTGGCCGTTATGGCTTGTAGAGCAATGGATGAAGACAGAAGAGCAGAGACCCCTCCCCATCACATGTTGCACACACCCCCACAGCAGCACAGAGTGATTGCAAAGGCACTGGATTCCAAGTCAAGGTGACGTGGGTTCTAGCCCCAGCCCTGCCATCCGACTCCATGTGTGGCACGGAGACATGGTGGGTCATAGCAGGAGACCTGGCTCCAAGCTGGGTCTGTAAGAATCATGAACTTGGGCAAGTCACTTCACCTGCTAACCTGCCCTAGACGGAAAAGGAGGCAACCTAAAGCCTTTCTTCTCTGACACCAATTCTAACTCCTAAACCACGGGGTCCACAGGTACGTACAGATAGGGCATGGAGATAAGGAAACTCCAGCATGGTTAGTAGGGGTGGGTGGTGGGGGTAGAGGAACTGATTGCCATCATCCATAATGAAGTCTGCCAGAGGAGAGGGGCTGGGCCTTTGGAGGGGCAAGGCCCAGGCTGGGCTGCGGCAGAAAGCAGACAAGAGGGCTCAGACGAGGACACCATTGGACACCAATGGTGGTTGTGACACCACCATTTCCCCCCATCAGTTTGAGTCCAGGAAAGGGAAGTCAGAAGTCCTCACGTCAGTTCCTGGTCACAACCTTTCTTACCTCTCCACTTCCTTCACCATCTCCCCCTCTTTCCCCAAGGTTCCCATGGCCCCCAGGACAGGGAGATTGTAACTGAGAGGGGTAAGACCAAGGCAGCAAGGGAAGTGTCCCCAAAGATAATGAGGAATAGTAACTTCTGGATGCCAGGTCTGATGCTAGAGAAAGGAACCAGGGTTCCCAAAACTGGGTTCAACTCACACACCCCTCAGTTTATCCTTTATTAAAAGCGGCGTGGCGGGGGGGATTGCTGCTGCTGCTGCTCTCTCTGTAATGATGAGAGAATACAGCATAGCAGGCTTTGAAGTTCCAGAAGAAACTGGCCTGAGTCTCATCTTCCCACACCACCCCCACTACCGGACAGTTGATGGGGAGGTGGGCAGGTGAGGGCTTTATCTTACAGCTGCATGGAAGGTGGCACTCAGTGATCACAGAGGAGGATTACTGATGACAGTAAGTAAAGTTGGGGAGGACAAGAAAGTCCAGACAGTGGACGACGGTAAGTCATCCCAAGCACTGCCCAGTAGGTCTCCCAAGGAGAGCAGCACCATGACTTTGCTCTTGCACCCTAACCTGGTGATGGGCACCTAGCACGTGCTCAGCAACGCCCATGGAGGAGCTGGCAGCAAAGTTTGTCTCTGCCAATGCCCCTGAAGAATGGACCCTTCCATAGTGAAGCCAAGGGGTGTGGAAGTCTGGGGCCCAGGGACTTGCATCCACTCCCTACCCCCATACAGCCCTCCAGACATTCCTTATGCAACATACAGTTGTTGAGCACCTGCCTACTTGCTCCAAGCGGGACACTGGGCTAGACCCTGAGGATACATAAATGAACAAGATTCATTCCCTGACCACAAGGAGCTCACAGTCTAGCTGGGGAGGCAGACACAAGTGAACAAGAAGGTATGATGCAACATCAGCACCCCAAGAGATATTATGCTGTGCTATGGGAGGCCAGGGGAGAGGGAAGTGAGCACATCTGGGGCAGACAAGAAAGGGCAGAAGGCTTCACAGAAGTAGAGATGTCTGAGTAGGGTTCTAAGGGATACACAGGAGTTCTCCAGATGGAGTGGAAAGCTACCAGGCTCAGGAAATAGCTTGAGCAAATATGTAGATGTATGAAAGACACAGAGGCATTGGGGTACAGCTCCGTGGGGGCACAGGCTAGATGAGGCTGGAAAAGGCCTGGAGCCAACTAGGAATGGCTAAGCCTTGACTACATTGGTCTGCTCCGGCCCCTGCCCTAGGAAGGGGAATTGCCCAAGAATGAACAAAGGGGGCTTTTGGGTGGGGTTCCCCACTCAAGTTCAAGAAGAGGATCAAATGTCTGTGTCACTGGAAAGCAGTGTGGCCAGGCCCGGGGTTGGCTTCAGTCATCTTTGGGTAGGAAACCTGTGTATGCCTTTGTATGCCCTTGCTTGTGTTTTGTTTCCGGTCACCAGTGGTTTCCTAGGAAGGTTCCTTGTCTAAGCTCCAAGTTTGGCTTGGCTGATCCCAGGGAAAAGGAGACTTGTTTGCACTTGGGTAGGGAAATCAGAGTCTTCTAGAGGCAGGACCAGAGGGCACAGGACAGAAGCCAGGGCAATTATGGGCAGGTTCCCTGGCCCCCATTTCCTGGGCAATTTCTGTAGCCCCTTATCCACCCTGCTTCCCTCCCCCACACCAAAGGCAGTTAGGCAGCTCTGAGAGGAAGTCCCAAGACATTCTTTAATCCTGCCAAGCCTGCTCCCCTCCCACCAGGGGAAGCGCCTGCCTTGTGGGGGGAGGGCACTTTCCTTCCCTCTCAAGGCTCCCCCAGAGTATAGGCAGAGGAGCTGGCCTCCACCAAGTTGGAGGGAGATGGGCAGGGACCCAGAGTGGCATAGGCAGGCGGAGGGGCCATCAAGGCTGGGGAGGTAGCAGGGCCTGGTGGGGATGTGGAGTGGGGGCAGAAATGGGATGGGAGGGAGGAAGCTGGAGTGGAGGCCACTTCCTGGGCACCCCTGCCCCCTCGGCCTGGAGACCAGTATCGGCTTCGGAACCTCCGGAGCAGCATGAGGAACGTGATGACCAGGAGGTCAAAGATGAGTTCAGCCATCTCCACCACAGACAGCACCGAGGAGCCGAACCACAGGCTCCACTGGCTGCCCAAGTTGGACAGGAGAGTGGCCATCTGTGAGGGAGAAAGGCACATTGACCACTGGGGCAGAGGGCCCTGGGTGGGCTCTAGAAGAAGAGCCCCATCCCTCCCTCCCTGAGGTCCTCCCTCACCCCTTTCAGCCTCCTGGTGGTCCCCTGGACCCCTTCTGTCCTAGTCATACCCATCTGGCGCATCCTTCCCCCCCCCACCACCACACCCAAAGACTTCATTCCCCAGCCAAGCTCCCCTTCTTCCAACTTCTGCAACCTCACCTTCGCCCCCCCCTTTCCTTGGTCCCCTGCCCTCAAGGCCCAGACCTTCTGGCCCCACAGAGGCACCCCCTTGTTTTCTCTGACAGACACCTGCCAAGATCTCCAAGAGAACTGCAAAGACATACCGTGACGGAGGGAGACTCAGAATTGGTTTTGTAGTTCAGCTCCTTGAAGAAGATGTTGAGTTTGGCGACCCCATTTCTTTGGAGTCAGGGAGAAGGGAGGGAGAAATGGCAATGGGTTCACTTCTCAGACCCTTACAAACACCCTCCTCTCTTCCCAGATCAGTTTTCCCTCCCAAGGATTCGTCCCCCTCAGCTGGATCAGGGTAGGACTGACCTTTTGTTGTTGATAGTATAATTGTTCTGTCGGGATAGCATCTGGAAGATCCAGTCCTAGAAAAGAATGGGGGTGTCAATGGGGTCACTCCATACTCTTCAGGCTTACAGGGTGGGGGGTGAGATCAAACACATCCATACACACACATACACCCAGAAAAGACCACAGTGTTACACACACACACACACACACACACACACACACACACACACATCCCCTCTCCCTCGTATCCCTCCCCTTCCCCACATTACCTGGGATGTCACTGAGGGCCATCGTGAGTAACCAGCAGAGAGTTGGTAGCTGGTCACACTGGGGATGGAGAAAGGAGCTCAGTGATGGGGGTGGCATTCTCCCACCCAGCCAAGTGGCTAGCTGCCCAACCTGTGCCCCAGGGGAAGGGGACACTCACCTGCACGGCTTGCGGCACTTGGTGAAACACCCCAGGCGGTCTGAGGAAAAGGCATCCTGGAGCTTATAGTAACAGTAACCTGTGGGTGCAGAGAGATGCCCATTTCCCTAGGGCATCTCAACCTTCTGTACCCCGAACCCAAGAGGTCTCCCAAGATATGTGGGTTCCCACATCACAAGTGGCATTACAGTGATGTCTCCTGAGTGGCAACACCGAAAATGTTGAAAAAATGAAGCTACGTAAGGAAAAAAAAAACAAAAAACAAAAAACAACCCAGGACTCATTTATGTAAAGATGAGTAGGATATGGACAAAATTCTAAAATTCAAAAAGAGGGGTGCCTGGGTGGCTCAGTCACCTGAACATCTAGCTCACTGATTGATGGCTCGGGGTCATGGGACTGAACCCTGTTTAGGATTCTCCCTCTCTCTCTCCCTCTGCCCCTCTCCCCTACTCATACTCTCTCCCTCACACTCTTTCTCTCTCTCTCTCTTTCTCTCTCTAAAATAAAAGCCAAAAGGAAAACTGGGAACAATTGTTATGGAAGAATCATGAGATTAAACCACAATGAGATGCACTTCACACTCACCAGGATGGCTATTAAAAATAAATAAGTAAGTAAGTATTGGTGAGGATGTGAAGAAACTAGAATGCTCCTCTATTGCTCCTAGGAACATAAAATGGTGTGGCCACTTTGGAAGAGTCTGGCAGTTCCTCAAAATGTTGAGCACAGAGTTATGATATGACCCAGAAACTCCACTCCTAGGTATATACCAAGAGAACTGAAAACATATGTTCACACACAAAATGGAAACAGGAAATAGAAACAACCCAAATGTCCATCCACTGATGAATGGATAAACACACGTGACGAATCTGTACAATGGAACATTATTCAGCCATAAAAACAAAGTACTGACAGATGCTATGAGCTGGATGAACTTTGAAAATGGTGTGCTAAAAAAAGAAAAAAGAAAAGAAGAAGAAAATACTGTGCTAAATACAAGAAGCCAGTCACAAAGGACCACAGATGATTCTATTTATATGAAATGCCCAGGACAGGCAAATCTGTAGAGACAGAAAGTAGATTAGTAGTTTCTGGGGGTGAGGTGGGGGGCTGTGGGTGCAGAGGATGGGAAGCTCAGAGACTGCTGATGCGTAAGAAGTTTCTTTGTGGAGTGATGGAAATGTTCTAAAGTTGACCGGCCACTACTATACAGCTCCATGATTATACTGAAGACTAAAAGTATACTAAAATCAAATGGGTGAATTACTTGGGATAGAAATTATCTCAATTGAGTTGCTACCTAAAAAAAAAAAAGGGTGGGGAGAATGAGTCTATGGATCTCCCTTCTCCCCTATTCGCCAAGTTCTAAGTAAGTATGTTCTATTGTGTCATTCTTGCTACTTTTAGTTGCCTGGTCCAGAAGTCCTTCTCCATTTCTGACCCAAATCCCTCCATCTACGAGGGCTGGGGGTCTGGAACGGTGAAGCATGGGGAGCAGCTGGGTCCCTTCCTCCGGGGAGTAAACAGTCCTTGGGAGACTGTTCCTCTCCCCATCCCCACGGCTTCTCAGCCATCAGCATTGTTATTTTCCTCTCACAGATCCTCAAACTCACAAGCACTTAGAAATCATGGTTTGGGGGCAGCGGGGAGCAGGGGGCAGGGAGTCCCTGCTCTGCGCATCCTCCTCGTCCTCAGACATGACATCATGACTTCCCCCTGGGCCCCTGAGTGTCCCTCCAGCTCTGATGTGCTCTGACATAAGGTGGGAGAGATGGGAACCAAATGCAGGGCAGGGGAGAGAGCTGTGTGGAGCAGACCCAGGGAAGGGAGGAGGCAGGAAGATCCACAGGGACAGAACCAAGAGAGGCAGACATTATAACCCCTGGGGTCTGTCCCGTCCCCTCAGAGGTGTGAAGGTTCATCTCCTCCAGCAGTGGCCACCAGCAGAGGGAGAGCTGGGCCCAAGGGAGCCAGACAGGAGGACCCTCAGGTCACAGGCGCCAGTTGAGAGCCTGTGCACCAGGATTTCTAACCCTCTACTTTCCAGTTTCTTGTTTGGGACTTCCTTTCTCTCAGCTTCCTACCACAGAGCCTCCATGGGGCATAACTCTGCTATAGTGGAAAGGAACAGGGATCTGTCTACTCCTAATCCAGGATTAAAAAGGAGATCTCAGGGGAGCGTGGGTGGCTCAGTCAGTTAAGCATCTGACTTCGGCTCAGGTCATGATCTCACAGTTCGTGAGTTCGAGCCCTGCGTTGGGCTTTGTGCTGACAGCTCAGAGCCTGGAGCCTGCTTCACATTCTGTGTCTCCCTCTCTCTCTGCCCCTCCCCTGCTCATGCTGTGTCTCTCTCTGTCTCAAAAATAACATTAAAAAAAAAAAAATTAAAAAAAAAAAAAAAGGAGATCTCAGTGCTCTCCAAACTTTTTTTGTGCCCACCTGTAGGTAAAAAGGTCTTAAGTAACCCCAACATATGTATTTGATTTACAAATTACAAACTTGTTACTATAGAATTGATCCATTAAGTACATTATAAAACATATATAAAATGGAAGATGTTAGGGAATGAGATAGATACATCCAACTTCTAGTATTTTCTTCCTGCACCTGGTGAGCTGTCCTGTGCCTCGCCCGGCACCGGAAGAGTGAGACAGGGAAGCTACAGGCAGAGTGTGGAGTGAGCAAGGTTTTCTTCACGTGCTCCTCCTTCCTTCTGTTGCAGGTTATTTTTAAATGGGGCCTTTCTCTATAAACACACAGAAGCCAAAACCCAGAGAGAGAAGCCCGAGGGAGGAAGGGGATAGAAAGGAGAGATGGAGTGACAGGAAATGGAGGGGCTGGAGCGCAGGACAGAGGGAGAATGAGGGTCACAGAGGGTCTGAGAAGGAAGTCTGTGAGAGTCCTGGGGCAGAGGGGCCGGCCAGGGGCTCCCTGTGGTCTCACCCCAGGAATTATGCTTCCTGTAGTCACAGAACTCCGCGTTCTTGGGCAACGGATAGAAGATGTAGGCACAGCCACACTCCTTGATCATGCTGTCCTGGAAGCAGGAGTGGATACACACCTGGGGGACACAGGAGTGACAGGAAAGGGGGTTCAGGTCTGCTCTCCCCACACACAGCCCAAAAGAGGCAGGAAAGGGGAGGACAAACAATGCTCTTCACCATACTTGTACCCCTCTCTCCACCTGTCCCGTTCGCTCACACACACACACACACACACCCCTCCAACTTGGACTGACCAACAGGGCAGGCCTGGGAGATGGTCGCCATAGAAACAGGCTGGTCTCACCTGCTGTGTATACTTGGTAAGATAAAGGTTCTCCACGGGGACTTCACTGCCATTCTTGGTACAGTCACCATAGTCGCCCCCAAGTCTGTCCAGGGCTTCCTGTAAACCCCCACACACAAACAAGTCAGAGGTCAGAAGTCAGAGCAAGTGGCCCAGACCTCTTCCTGAATTCTCCACCTTCCCTTGGGTCCAGGCCATTTGTATCTCACACCTACCAGCCTCTCCTGTCTGCCTCACAATTTCAAAACACGCCCCAGCAGCCCCCAACGCCCATCTGGGTGCTACTTTCAAGGACACTGGCTCCAGAGCACCCCCGGAACCCTAAGCACATCCTGAACCCTTCTCAGCACACTCACCCAAGGTTCCTCCTCAGGTCCCTCCTTCTGCCAGCCCCTCGCCCCTAACTCTGCTTCTGAAGATGGCCACCTGCCTCAGACCCACCCCACACGATCTCCCTCTATAGTCTTCTGGCTGGTGAGTCACCTCCCCTGCTATCTTCCCGGCCCTCTCTTGCCTTCCTCATACTGATGGAGGTCTCCACACCAGGCCTCAAGTTAAAGCCGCCATCGTCCATGAAGGCAGGCTCATCCTGCCCATGCACCATTACCCTCGCCCCGGTCACTGTGGACAGCAGCGGGATGAAGTCATTCTGCTCTGTGCGCAGCGTCAGGGACAGACCTAGGGGTGCAGAGGGAGTGGAGTGGGGGAGGTCCTGGAGGAGTGTTGGGGGATGGAAAGCCCCTTCCACGCGCCTAGTTTCTAATGCTCCACAGAGGGCAAGGCCAAGAAGACCTACATAGGGATTTGGCAGCCCCTGGGCTGGATTCAGGGGTGGGCAGGAAGAACTGGGACAAGACTCCTATAACACCTGGAAAGGACTTTGTGGTACCCATGGGGGACAAAGAACAGAGAGGACTCCTTCCAGGATGCAGACGGGCACGTTGTGGGGAGGCCCAGAGGCACACAGCATGTCTAGGACATGAGCACAAGGTGGGTAACTGTGGGTGGGCAGGGCCGTGAGAAGTGCTGAGGCACAGGGATTGTGGAAATGAGGGCTTGCTCACCATTTTTGATCCCAGGCATGGAAGACATCCAGAGGTTAGAGTTGTTCTTGCCATTGAAAGTGTAGCAGTTCCCATATATAGGGTGGTGAAAGTGGGAGTAATTCCTATCCGGGAGAGAGAAAAAGTAGAGTCAAAAAAGAAAGTTGGGGGGTGGGTGGGTCAGAGAGAGCGGGACTTTCAGTGACCTTTGTTTCCTGATCACCTACTATGTGCTAGAAGCTTTCCCCATGTTCCCTCAGCCACTCCAACCAACAGCCTGTGAGGGCATCATCCCCACGTCACAGAAGAGGAAGCTAGGGCTCAGAGAGGTCAAGTAGCTGCCCAAGGTCACACCGTGATGACAAACTTGAGACTCAAACACAGGTCATCTACCTTCTAATGCAGTCTCCTCCCCACCAGGCCACCTGACCTCACTGGCCTTGTGACCTCTCTTGTGTCACTCTGTCGCATTACGAAGACTTTGGCAGTGTCCCTAGCTTCTCGTGAATCTAAATCTTAGTTCCCCATTTGGACTGTGATCTCCTTGAGGACAAGGGTCACATCTCCTTCATCTCTGTATCATCTCTGGGTTAATTGAATAGTTCTTGACCTACAGGCCCTACAGAAGATCATTAATAAACAGTGGTCGAATGAATGAAGTGGAGAAATGGAAGGGAACAGAGTTTGGGGAGACAGTGAGAGCAGTGGTGAACACAGAGCTGAGCGGAGGAAGGTCAGATCCCAGGACAGATATGAGAGGGAGAGGGTTCTGGTGGGATGGCCTTGAGCAAGTCATTTTTTCTAAGCTTACTCTCATCTGTAAAACAAGGAGGCTGGAACTGGATGATCTGGAATATTCCACTGGCCTTGAAGAACAAAGGCCTAGAAATATGAAATACTGGTGCACATTCTAGGAAGTGCTAGGAAGCCAGCATTTCCAGAGGTAAGGCAGGATTCAGGGAGGGAGGAAAGAAAAGGCTACGGAAGTGAACAGAGGCCAGTCCTGAAGGGCCTGTAAGCCCTGCTCAGGCGGAGAGGGGACAGCCAGGTACGATGTGATGGACACACACCATGGACAGTATGCAGCAGGTGGAATCAACCGATTAGATGGAACAACATGGATGGATCTTAAAAACAGAGCTTAGGAAAAAAGAGGGGAAACGACACATGGCCATTTATATATCCATAGGAGAATATATGAGAAGCAATATAATGTGAGGGTTAAGAGCACAGACTCCAGAACTAAACT
Source organism: Neofelis nebulosa (assembly GCF_028018385.1). Lineage (NCBI taxonomy): Eukaryota > Metazoa > Chordata > Mammalia > Carnivora > Felidae > Neofelis > Neofelis nebulosa. Next base: position 101,701,676 of record NC_080789.1, on the reverse strand, counting down.
ACCCATATTTGAACCCTAGCTTTAACAAGTATTAGCTGTGGGACCAATCACGTTACTTAATCTCTCCATGCTGTAGTTTCCTCATCTGTAAAATGGGGATAAGAACAGGACTTGCCTCACAGGGGTGCTGTGAGGTTGAAATTACACTTGGAAGGTGCCTAGCACTTAGTAAGAGCTGTATACATTTGCTCTTAAGGTTACAGGCATCCGTTAAGGTGGCTAAAGTGAAAAAGACAGTAGGGGCGCCTGGGTGGCTCAGTTGGCTGAGCGTCCAACTTCGGCTCAGGTCATGATCTTGCAGTTCGTGAGTTTGAGCCCCGCGTCGGGCTCTGGTGCTGACAGCTCGGAGCCTGGAGCCTGCTTCAGATTCTGTGTCCCCCTTTCTCTCTGTCCCACCCCTGCTTGTGCTCTGTCTCTGTCTTTCAAAAATGAATAAACATTAAAAAAAAAAAAAAGTAACAAGCGGAGGGTGGGGAGAATTTAGAACCCTCATATACTGCCCGGGGAATGTAAAATAGCACGGCCACTTGGAAAACCGTCTGAGAGTTGCTCAAAATATAGAATTACCACATGACCTAGGAACTCCACTCCCAGGTATATACGTAAGAGAAATAAAAACATACATCCCTACAAAAACTGGTACGGGAATATTCTTAACAACATTACTCGTAATAGCCAAGAAGTGGAAACAACCCAAATGTCTATCAACTGAGGAACAGATAAATCAAAGGTGGGATATCCACACAATGGAATATTATCTAACCATAAAAAGAATGAAGTTCTGGCACATGTTGCAACATGGATGAGCCTTGAAAACATGATGCTAAGTGAAAGAAGTCAGGAACAAAGGCTGCATAGCATAGGATTCCATTTCTACAAAGCGCCCGCGATAGGCAATCCACGTAGATGGACACTAGATTCCTGGTTTCCAGGGCTGGGAGGAGGGGAGGGAATCGGGGGTGACCGCTAGGAGGTGTAGGGTTTCTTTTGGGGGTGAGGAAAATGTCCTAAAATTAGATAGGGCTTGCACAATTCTGTGAATATGCTAAAAAATCACTGAATGGTATACATGTAAAGGATGACTTTTGTGGTGTGGGAACTGTATCTCAATCAAGCTGTCACTGGAGAAAAGATTACAGAGAGAAGGAGAAAGGATGACATGGGGAGGAGAGGGATGAGAAAGCCACGATAAGGAGCTTCACCTCGGTTCTGGAGGCCACAGGAGACAGTGGAGGATTTTGAGCAGGACTAACTGGAAGAGTTGCAGAATAATGAGAGGCTTTGGCGGCAGAAAGATACTGGGAGGTGAAGGGATTATAATAACCCAGGTGAGAAATGATGAGGCTCTGAGCTAAGGAAGTGACCTAACCATCAAGACTGAGATGAACTACGGACTTTCCGTTAGTGGGGAGGTAGGAGCATAGGGCTGGCAGAGCAAGAGGACTGGTGGGAAGGTGACAATTAGAGACACCCAGTGGCAGGGTGAGATGACTGGGGCCCAGGCCCTGCTACTGTCTCATTTCCCAGCGGGTAGCTCCTGTCTTCAAACAAACAAGAATATTGGAGACAACAACAAAATCCTATGCTGACCAGAGTGTGTGCACAAGGTGAGGGTGGGGCAGAAGCAGGTGACACCTGGACCTGCTGCCATTCTGCAGCTATGGGGGCGGGAAGGGCCCCTAGAGAGTGGAGAGGCTGCATCAGCACCCTGCCCGAAAAGGTGAAAACCAAGGAGAAGTAGGAGGGGAAGGGTGGGGTAGGAGGGGCCAGAGGCTACAGCCTCAGAGAACTGCCCAGCTGCCATGACCTCTTTGCAAGGACATTGTGACTGGATCTATAGCAGAGGGAATGCCTGGTGGGCAGTGCAGTTGAGTGGGAAGAATCCTTAGCTAGCTAGGGCTGGCCTGGTGGCCTAGGGCAAGTCACATTCACCTGTTCCATTCAAGAGCAACAGAGACCCATTTTTCACTGCAGTTTACAAAATGCCCTCCCGCGTATCTCATGAACATGGAGACGGGTGTTATCAACATCTTCATCACTTGAGTAAAAGTGCCAGAAGGGCGCGGATTATATACATTGCCCTGTTTGATGTGTCCCAAATGCCTAAAACAATGACTGGCACACAGCCCAGACAGTAAAAAGTATTTGTCGGAATACACAATGAATGAATCTCATTTTCCCCGCATTTTACAAAGAAACAGTTTCTGAAGAGTGATGTGAAATGCCCAGAGTCACCTGGCCGGAAAGTTACAGAGCCAGAGCAGTGACTCAGGTCGCCTCCTTCATTCAACCCATGCTATTTCCTCCAAACCACTGCTGTCCACCTTATCTGAGAAGATGACCTTCCGGGCACCTGTGAGTTTGGTGCTAGTGACAGAGGGGCCTGTCACTAGCATGGAGAACCATGCTTCCAGCCATTGGATTCTCAAAGCCAGACCTCAACTACAGCCTTCCCAGGGCAGCATATTAGGCTGCCTCACTCAGACCCAGCCCTGCAGGATAATCCATGGGGCAGAAGTTTAGACCTGAGGTCAGTGTGTCCCCTCCTCCCTGCAGGCATATATTTAAAAAAAATTTTTTTTAACGTTTATTTATTTTTGAGACAGAGAGAGACAGAGCATGAACAGGGGAGGGGCAGAGAGAGAGGGAGACACAGAACTGGAAGCAGGCTCCAGGCTCTGAGCCATCAGCCCAGAGCCCGACGCGGGGCTCGAACTCACGGTCTGTGAGATCGTGACCTGAGCTGAAGTCGGACGCTCAACCGACTGAGCCACCCAGGCGCCCCCTTGCAGGCATATATTTAGCCCAAAGGCCTTTCCTGGGTGCTGCCCATCTGAGCCTCAGGCTGACTTCAGAAAGAAGACTCCGTGGAGAGCACAGAGCCAGGCAGGAGGGACTCACGCCTGATTGCAGGAGGCCTGGTTGAAGCGGCAGGCAAAGATGAAGTTGTCCAGCATGTCCTCCGAGGATGGAGAAGTGTCCCGCAGTCGAGAAAGAATGTTGATGTAGTGGAAACGGTACCACTCCCTCACTGCATCCACCCCTGACGAGTACGTCTGGTAAAAGCAGTCCGATTTGTTCCGGTTGCACTAAACACAGAGAGCATCAGAGGATCAGCAGCGGGGGACAGGCGGCAGGGCAGGCTAACGTCAAAGAATGAGTGGTCTGAGGTCCTGAGGACTGGGGTGGGGAGCCAAGAGTGCAGAAGAACAGAAGGCAGAAGTTGAAGCCCGGAAGAGAGTGGACCAGGAGAGCCTAGGCTTAAGGGAGCAGTTGGCCAAGGAGACCAGGAGCTGTGGTCCCAAGTGTGGGTCATTTATACAGCCTCTGCAAGACGGTGGAACAAGGATTCATCTCCCCACTTTACTGATGGGAAGACGGAGGAATCCAGAGGCTTGCCCTAGCGACTGAGCTAGGACCGGAACTCAGGTCTCCTGGTTGTGCGGTCCACTCTCCCCAAAGGGGGCCTCTCTTCTTCCCTCTGCTCCTCTCCCGCTTCCACTTACTCTCCCTTTTATTTTTTATTAAAACAATTTTTTAAGTCTCTCATTTTACTGATTCCTTATTCTCTATCTCAGGCAGGCAGAGCCCCAGTTCCCTGCCATACGGGAGGGTCCCAAGCGAGTCCCGACCAGTGGGGGGCTGACGATTCAGAAAGGTGCTTTTTCCGCCACAGATTTGACTTCCAGACGTTTAAACCCTCCCACAGAGGCCCCAGCGAGGAGACCCCCACAAGCTGGCGTTCAGAGAGATGTTATTTAGTTATGTATTTTGCCAGCAGGCCGACGAGGTCCCGCCTCCTGTCGCTAGGCAACAAAGGCGGGGTCCGGAAAGGGAGTGCTGTCGGGGAGTGGGCAGAACCGGAGGGTCCGGGCAACCAGGAGGGGCGGGACCCGAAGGCCGGGGACGGGGCCTCCGGGGGCGGGGCTTACCAACTGGAAGCCGACCTTCCAGTCCTTCCTGTTCACTTGGGGGTTATTGTCCCGCACGCTGGAGGCGGCGCTGCGGACTCCGCGGGCCCCGGGGGGCGGGGCCGGGGCCCACAGGCGCTGCAGGCGGTGCGGCCAGGGCTCCCGCAAGTCGCGACGACCGCGGGGGTGGGTCCCCAGGGTGCTGGAGGAGTTGTATTTGTACAGGTCGTAGAGCGTCTGCTCTGTGATGCGGTCCAGCTCCTCCAGCTCCTCTTTAATTTGCGTGTACCTGGAAGGGGCGATGGGAAGAGGGTCGGATTTGGGGGGCGGCTTCGCGCTAGTCCCTGGCCCTTCAGGGCCTCGGTTTCCTCGCCAGAAACCGGTGAGGTCGGTCCATCCTGGAAAAGCCTGCAGGGAATAACTCTGGTGTCTCCAAGGCTCTCTCGGAGGGATGGGGACGTGAGGGTGTAGACTGGTGTTCCACGGGGTTAGTGGAGGCGACTATGAGCCCCGGCGGTGACGGCATTTATTACGGCCTGTTTATCAAAAGGGAGAGGCGGAGGCTCCTGTCGGTGAGGCCCTCTCCTCCCACTCGCCCTGGCCGCGAAGGGAACCCGGAACTCGTCTGCCCTTTTCCAAGACGGGAGAGGGTGTGGCCGCGGCCTTCGCCCACAAGCTCCCTCAGACCCAGCGAGCAGGTCAACCCACTCTGGCCTCCTCCGGCAAGGGTGGCCTTTGGCTCTGTCTGCCGCCTGGCACCTTCTAAATTAGGGGCGCTTAACTGCACTTCTAGAATTTCCCCAGGAACTTTAAAACTACAGATGCTGCACACGGCCCCTCCCCATCAAAGACTCAGTTTTAATGAGATGGGTGGGTCCCAAACACCATAAGTTAAACGCTGTCCAGTATAAATCATCACATTCCTTCTCAGCACAGGCATTGTTACCCGCTCCGTCATGAAAGTCCATAGTAGCAGCGCCGTAGGGATAGAATCTACCAAAACAAAACAAACACACCTACAACTAATACATTCAACAAGGTTGTAGCGTACAAAACCATTGTACAAAAATTAATTGTATTTCTACATAATAACAACGAAAAAATGGAAAATTACATCACAAAAACCACCATATTAAATAGCATAAACAACATCAAATACCAGGAATGAATTTAATGAAAGAGGCAAGAGTTTTACACCGAAAATCATGCTGAGAGAACTCAAAAACCAAAATAGAGAGTTACATGAGTTCCTGGGTCTGGAACTCTGTATAGTTAAGATGTATCCCAAATTGGTCTTTCGATTCAACACAATCCCTATCAACATTTCAGCAGACATTTTGAAGAAACTGATGGGCTGATTTAAGACGTATGTGGAAATGTAAAGAATGTAGAGTGGTCAAAGCAATTTTGTTTGTAAGTTTATTTTTAAGTAATCTCTACACCCAACATGGGGCTTGAACTGATGACCCTGAGATCAAGAGTCACATGTTCTTCTGACTGAGCCAGCCAGGTGCCCCTCAAAACAATTTTGGAAAAGAGCAAAATTGAAGTACTTAGTTCTACCTGACTTCAAACTCACTATAAAGCCACAGTCATCAAAACAGTGTAGTGCTTATGTAAGGACAGACAGTAGATCGATGGAACAGAATAAAGTCCAGATATATACTCACACGTATACAGTCAACTGAGTTTTGACCAAAACACCAATTCAATTCAATGGGGAAAATCATTTTTTTTTTTTAAACAGAGTATGCTCTATTGAGAAAGGAAAAAAAAACAAAAACAAAAAAAAGAAACTCAACCTCCACCTCAGTTTCTACACAAAAATTAAGTCAGTCTGAATCACAGACCTAAACATAAAATTCAGAACCAGAAAGATTCTAGAGGAAAACATCAAAGATATCTTCATGACCTTGAGGTAGGCAGTATTTTTTGCAATAAGTATCTAAGGAAGAATTTATTGTGAAATATAAAGACTTTTTTACAAATTGGCAATAAAAAGACAGGTTGTTTAGGGGCTCCTGGGTGGCTCAGTCAGCGTTGAGTGGCTGCGTATTAGTTTCGGCTCAGGTCATGATCCCAGGGTCATGGGATCAAGCCCTGAGTCAGGCCCATGTGGGCCCTCCCCCCAGCCCTCCCCTCTGCTTGGAGCATGGAGTCTGCTTAGGATTCTCTATTCTTCCTCTGCCCCTGCTCTCTCTCCAAAATAAGGGAGCACCTGGGTGGCTCAGTTGGTTAAGCTTTGGACTTCGGCTCAGGTCATGATCTCACGGTTCGTGGGTTCGAGCCCTGTGTTGGGCTCTTGCTCTGAGCCTGGAGCCTGCTTCAGATGCTGTGTCTCCCTCTCTCTCTGCCCCTCCCTTGCTCACGCTGTCTCTCAAAAATAAATAAATGCAAAAAAAAATTTTTTTTAAATGCACCAAAAGATAGACAGTCACTAAACACAGGAAAAGGTGCTCAACATAATTAGCCTTCAGGAAAATGCAAATTAAAACCATAATGATCGGGGCGCCTGGGTGGCTCAGTCGGTTAAGCGTCCGACTTCAGCTCAGGTCACGATCTCGCGGTCCGTGAGTTCGAGCCCCTCATCGGGCTCTGGGCTAACAGCTCAGAGCCTGGAGCCTGCTTCGGATTCTGTGTCTCCCTCTCTCTCTGCCCCTCCCCCATTCATGCTGTCTCTCTCTGTCTCAAAAATAAATAAACGTTAAAAAAAAATTAAAAAAAAAAACCATAATGATCAATTCACTGTGGTGCATACCTGAAACTAATAGAATATTACACATCAACTCTACTTCAACAACAAAAAAATACAATTAAAAAAAGGCAAACTTCTAAAAACAGATAATGAGGCCACCATTTAACATCCAATAGAAGGGCCAAACAAGTAAAAGACTTGGACAGTGTCAACTGGTGAGAATGGAGAGCAGCTGGGGTTGCAGCTGGTGGGAGAGTCAAACGGCACAGTCGATTTGGCGGGTCATCTGGCAGTTTCTCATAAAGTTAAACATACATCTCCCTTATGACCCAGCAATTTCACTTCTGGATATTTTACCCGATTCCACTCCCCGCTATTTACTCAAGCACAAGGAAAACATGAAGACTTGTACGTGAATGTTCATAAGCACATTTATTCATAATTGACACAGAGCTTGAAACAACCCAAATGAGCCTGGGTGGCTCAGTCAGTTAAGCGTCTGACTTTGGCTCAGGTCATGATCTCACAGTTCATGAGGTCAAGCCCCACATCAGGCTCTGTGCTGACAGCTCAGAGCCTGGAACCTGCTTCAGATTCTATGTCTCCCTTTCTCTCTGCCCCTTCCCCTCTTGTGCTCTGTTTTTCTCTCTTTCTCTTAAAAACAATAAACATTAAACAAAAATTTTTAAAGGGGGGGGCTGATACAGGCAAAAAGCATGAGAGAATTTGAGAAATATTAAGTTCAGTAAAATGAGTACGTTGAGCCAGACACATTAAAAAAAAATTCACATTGTGTGATTCCCTTGATGTGAAGTCTGAGAACAAGTCAAACTAATTGATGGTGACAGGAGTCAGAGAATGGCCGTGGGAGAGAGAGAGGAATGGGCTTCAGAGGGCCATTGTGTAATGGAAATGTTCAGTACCTTGATTAGCAAACTTCAGTGAGGGCTTCAGATTTGTGCATTTTAGGGGGGCCTGGTTGGCTCAGTCAGTTAAGCGTCTGACTTCAGCTCAGGTCATGATCTCACGGTTTGTGAGTTCGAGCCCCGCATCAGGCTCTGTACTGATAGCTCAGAGCCTGGAGCCTGCCTCAGATTCTGTGTCTCCCTTGCTCTCTGCCTCTCCCCTGCTTGCTCTCTCTCTCTCTCTCTCTCTCTCAAAAATAAACATTTAAAAAAAAATTTGTGCATTTTATCATAAGTAAATTATACCTCAACTAAAGAAAAAGTCACATACCTGTGTTTAGGGGGGCCCTGCCAGAGATTGGTGTTTACTGGGAATGTTGGTGGGGCCCAAACAAGGTTGTTTTACAAGAACCCCAGGGGCCCTAAAGTGCAGCTACATTAACCAGTCTCTAGGCCATACCCTGCTGTCTACTCCACTTGGCTCTGTTTCTCTTTCCTTCATAAAGTCTAGCTGGCTACGCCGTTAGGCATCAGCTCCAGATACCCCTCATGCCCTCAGAAAATGTAGCCCAGGTCCAACCAAGGTGTGTGTTTGACATTCCAAGAGACTCGCTTGTGGTTGGTAATGAAAAGAATGGCAGTGATAGCTCGGATTTATTGAGCACTTACTATGAGGTTGGCCCTGTGGTATTCGAATGAACACTCACTTAATCTTCAGTGTAATTCAGAAAACTATCTGCCACTGTTAGCTAATACTTTTTACAGGTGAAAAACCTGAAGCAGGTGACTTGTTCAAGGTCACACAGCCAGGAACCAGGTCAGAAAGCACTATATCCATCACACTGTCCTTTGCTCTGTCCCTGCTAGCTCTGGCTATTTTAGCAGATGGACAAGGTGCCCCAGAAAGAGCACCAGAGCCAGAGTTGACTGGATGCGGGGCCTGGCATTCCAGCCACACACTTCTAGCTGGGGAATGTTGGTGAGGAACTCAACCTTCCTGAATCCAGGCCTCAGTTTCCCCATCTGTAAAATGGGCATAACACTAGTCTGCATACCACATGAAGCTCTTACAGGGTTAAATGAGAAAGTATTCAGTGGCACAAAATGAAGAGGCCATTGAATCTCAGGAAGACATGGATGGGGGCCCAAAGCCCAAGAAACTCAACTTGGTCACACAGGAAGAATCCAGGTCTCCCACCATGGCTGGAGTCATTTCCACCTGAGCCACCACATCTCTGGCTGAGCCTCCCTTGGCACACCCCTCTAAGCCGTCTCAAGTCGCCCTGTGCCCCCCTTCTGCCTTGTACACCTGCCTCATCCTCATCAGAGACTCAGAGCTGTCTGTCACCTTCTGTAGCCACAAGGCTCCTCCCCACAGAGCCCCAAGCTGTCCGTAAGCCAGGTCTCCCCTCAGTGGTCTCCCTCAGATTCAGCTCCTTCCTGCCTCTTCCCGAGAGGCCTCTGATTAGACCGCAACCCCCACCTCCAGAAGAGGCTGGGCTCCATACAAAACACCCTCCCTCCCAAGGCCTACTTTCCTTTTGGTGGGGAGCCCTTAAGGAAGAGATATTCCCATATCACCCCTTCAGAAAAGAAATCTCTCCCTCCCTTTCAGCTGACACCTAGAACTAAGAAAACTGACCACTGAGTAAACCCCACTAATGCCATCAGATCTTATCCTGCAAGCAGGCGGGCCCCGGCAAGAGGAGACCAGGGCTGGAGAGCGGATAAAGAATACACACTTGGAGCTGCAGCAAGACAGTCTAGCCCTAACCTTGACTTCCTGCACGAGTCCCGGTCACTACCCCCACTCTCATCTGCGCTGGCTGACAGCCCGACATCGGAGCCCTGCCAATTCAATCAGGCAGGCATTACTACTCCATTTTACAGTTGAGGAAAGTGAGGACCATCAACTGGGCAACTTCTCCAGGGCCACTCAGCTAGGAAGTACCGGAGTCAAGATTTGAACCCAGGCCTGTCCGACTTCATGGTCCCTGCTTTTTTCTACTACTTCTGCCTCCGGGCTCAGAGGCACTTGAGAATGCGCAGCAAAATCTCCTTTCCCTGCAGCGGGCCGTCACCCCCCCCCCCCCCCCCCGCCACAGCATCCCCTCTTCTCTGCCCAAGACAGACTAGCATGAGCAGGGATACTGAGAGATTTAAGGACTGATACCCCTGCTATCTTACTATGTGTATCTCTTCCCTCCCCCTTTCCCCTCGGTGGCCCCCTCTCACAAAAGAGCCCTTCTCACGGAGCAGCCTTGGATTTGCCCAGGCTCTCATCACCACCACCCCCACTGCCCCGTGCCCCCAGAGGACCCTAGTGGAGCGTTCTCAGCCAGCCTTCCAGAAGCACTTGGCAGAACTGGGCACTGGAAACTCACCAGCTTCCTCCCCTGCCAGGGTGCATCTGGGGACCTACCCAGCACCCTCCTTCCTCCAGGGACAACCTTGACCTCCCTTTCTTTGGCCCCTCCCTCAGTCCCATTCTCCTCCACATCTCAGCACCTCCAACTTCCTCCCTGGGGCCTCTGTGAGCTCTGGGTGCCCTCAAGCAGCCCCTCAGCCCGGAGCCCTCCTGAAGACAGAGTCAGCCTCTCTAGGGTCAGTTCTGAGTCTCAGATTACATGTTCAGTTCCGTCCTGGCTGCAACATTTTATTTTTTATTTATTATTTTTTTTAACGTTTATTTATTTTTGAGACAGAGAGAGACAGAACATGAATGGGGAAGGGGCAGAGAGAGAGGGAGACACAGAATCAGAAGCAGGTTCCAGGCTCTGAGCCATCAGCCCAGAGCCCGACGCGGGGCTCGAACTCCCGGACCGTGAGATCGTGACCTGAGCTGAAGTCGGACGCTTAACCGACTGAGCCACCCAGGCGCCCCATGGCTGCAACATTTTAGACCAACAGATGTTCACAAACTAATGCTTGTTCCAAGGATGAACAGCCAGGGTGGTAAGAGCTCTAGAAACCATTTCATCCAAAGAAAAGTTGCAGGGACTAAGTTTTAATCAGCTCTCCAGGTGTATTATCTAAGCCTTGCCCACCGTTTGGATGGTTTACCTTGGAGGGGCACCTAGATGGCTCAGTAGGTTAAGCATCTGACTTTGGCTCAGGTCATGATCCCACCGTTGGTAAGTTTGAGCCCCGCATCAAGTTCTGCACTGACCACTCAGAGCCTGCTTGGGATTTTCTGTCTCCCTCTCTCTCTGCCCCTCCCCCACTCGCACAAGCACACTCTCACTCAAAAATAAAATAAACGGTTTTAAAAAATTGATGGCTTGCCTTGGAGAAGTTACTTAGCTCTGTTCCTCTGCTTCATCATCTGTAAAATGGGACTATTAATAGTCCTTGCCAGGGCGCCGGGCTGACTCAGCCGGAGGAGTGTGTGATTCTTGATCTTGGGGTTGCGAGTTCGAGCCCCATGCTGGTGTAGAGATTACTTAAATAAATCTATTTCTTTTAAAGAGTCCTTGTGGCAAAGGGTTATTGTGGGGGTGAAATGATTTGATACAGGAAAAGTACTGAGAAAAATACCTGGCCAAGTAGACACTGTACAACTACTGCTATTGTCTTCGTATCAGCGCTGTTATTGGAGAAGAGCAGGCGGAGGAGACACAGGAGGACTGCCACTTATCTGCCACTTAGCTGCCACGTGACTTTGTGGTCTTAAAAAAGTAGAACTTAAGACCAGATTCCAATTCGGACCCCTCCACATAACAGCTGGGTGACCTTTGCAAAGCCTGCAGGTTCTCAGAGCTTCAGTTTTCGCATCTGACTGGGAGGGGGGAGGGGGCGGGTATCTCCTTCCTTATCTAACAAGCTTGTTAGGAGGATCTGAATTCGGTGGTGAATTTTGCAAGCTACCTTGAAGATGCTGCTACCATGGGCTGGTGGCCGGTGGGTGAGGAAGGAGATATCTTTAGGGTTGTGTCAAAGACACAGAACCAGGAGCAGAAGCTAGAAGTTATAACGAGGTCAGCTGCAGCTTTACCTAAGGAAGAACTTTCTCTCTCTCTTTTTTAAAGTTTTTATTTATTTATTTACTTTGAGAGAGAGACAGACAGAGCGAGGTGGGGAGGAGAAGAGAGAGAATCCCAAGCAGGATCTGCGCCATCAGCGTGCAGCCCAATGTGGGGCTCGAACCCATGAACCGTGAGACCATGACCTGAGCCAAATTTGAGTCAGACACTTAACCGACTGAGCCACCCAGGTGCCCTGAGAAAAAACTTTCTAACAACGGCTGCTACAGAGGTAAGGAGGGTCCCGACAGGAGAATGAGCCCAGCACTGGGGGCCAAGGGGGGCAGTTCTGAGAGTCCTGGCTTTCTGTCCCTGCCAGGCCTGCCATCACTAGCGAACTGCTAGTCCTACTTTGCAGAGTTAGGCTCAGGGGTGCCTGGGTGGCTCAGGAAGTTGAACGTCTGACCCTTGGTTTTGGCTCAGGTCATGATCCCAGAGTCCTGGGAGAGAGACCCATGTCGGACTCCATGCTGAGCATGGAGCCTGCTTAAGATTCTCTCTCTCTCTCTCTCTCTCTCTCTCTCTGCCTCTCCCCTCTGCCCCATTCACTCTCTCTCTCTTAAATTAAAAAAAAAAAAAAAAGGTCCACAGCTTCCCTCTTTAGGGAATTGCCCCTCTCCTCTCCCCACTCCTGTGCCATGCCTTTGCTCTGCCATCTTGGGAAGGGATTCCATCACCTCCTGTGATGTTTCAGGATCTTGAGCTCTTCCTTAGGCCCAACCTCAGTCCCTCCCAGGACTAGATGAAAAATATGTTCTTGGGCTCTGTTTTCTGTGGATGTGGTTAAGACTGGCCCTCTCTCCTGGATGAATAAAGCCCTTTGTTGGCCACAAAGAAAGCAACTGCAGTGGCTGACCCTTCACAGTGGATTCTTCGTGCTTTCTTGCTTACTGTGGCCCCTGCAGCCTCTCTCAGAAGTTCCCAAGCAACCCAGAACCCCTCCACCTCTGCGGGCTGTGGACATCCGGCCGTGCCCACCAGCTCTGGGCATCCCTGGTCTGACTTTGCCTCATTCCTGTTATCTCACCAGTTCATCTATCCTGTCCACAGATTTCCACCTCCTCCCTGCTGCTTCAGTAGGAACCACTCATCTGGCCTGTCCCCTGCACCTGCCGCAAGCCAGCACCTGTGATTCACCCTCAGGTCACCACCCACCAGGCTGTGTTAACCTGTCTACCCACCCCTGCCTCTCTCCTGGAATAGGAGCCAAGAGCCCTGCATCCCTCTCTCCTCCATTCATGACAAGCACCCCTCATCTGTCTCACCCATAAGCCCCTACCAGCAGCTGGCAACCCTGTGGCACCTTCTTAAAGTGTAGAGGTGATAAAGGGCTTTGATATCAAACACACTTGGTTTGTGACTCAGCTGCTAACCAGAAATGCACTGGCTGCTTGGTGGGGTGGGTGGGTGACTTTTGAATCCCAGTTTCACCACCTGCTACCTGTGTGAACTTGGACAGGTTATTTAACCTCTCTGGGCCTCAGTCTCCTCTTCTATAAAATGGGAATAATACTCGTACCTACTTCAGAAGTCTGTTGTGAGAATTAAATAATTTCATATAAAATGTAACATATCTGGTGCACATTAGGTACTATAGAAGTGTTCTTGGGGCGCCTGGGTGGCTCAGTCAATTAAGCATCTGACTTCGGCTCAGGTCATGATCTCAAGGTTCGTGAGATCAAGCCCCCCGTCAGGCTCTGTGCTGACAGCTCAGAGCCTGGAGCCTACTTCAGATTCTGTGTTTCCCTCTCTCCCTGCCCCTCCCTGCTTGTGCCCTGTCTCTCTCCCTCTCTCAAAAATAAATAAACATTAAAAAAATTTTTGAAGAAGTGTTCACTATTATTGTTGCTATTTCTTTATTATTTGCTGTGTGACCTTGCTCAAATTATTTTGCCTCCACTTTCAAATGGAAATAATAACTATGTCCACCGCCATGGACTTGTCAAGATGAAATGAGATAGTCCTTATAAAGGACCCAGCAAAGGGTGAGCATGTAGCAGGTGTTCGACACGGTTTCCTGTGCCTTCCCTGACTCCCCTCCCTCCCCGAGGGCTCTCTCCCCTCTAAGCCCTGTGGATGCTAGTTAGGCAGGAGGGATTTCTTTCTGTGTGGACACCTGTCTCCCAGCCCGCAGGCCTCAGGAGCAGGGGCTCTGGTTTCATCCCTTGGGGCTTTTTCGTAGACTGTCCATGACCTTGCCCTCAGCAGGCCTCAACAGATGTAGCCCTTCGCTCTCCATCTCCCACCCATGTCTTTCAAGCACAAACATTTACTGAGAGCTTACTACCCAGCCTTTAGTCCTTCCTGCCTGCCCGCCTTCCCCTCCCTGCTGACTCAGTGCCCTCCACCATGGCCCAAGGGGGTGAAGAGAAATAAGTAGGGGAAAGATCAGGGTAGCGAAGCAGCAGAGGGTCAGGAAGGAGAGGAGCCAAGCTCACAGGCACCAAGGAAGAGAAATGAGGCTGAGCCAGAAAAGGAGAGCTGGGAAATGAGATGTACACATCTGATTACACACTTCGCTGATTCCGTGTCCCACACCTTGGATATCAAGAAAAGGAGGGATTTGTGATCCGAGGGTGAACCACAGCTCCGTCACTGTCTGTGTGACCTTGTGACTTGTCTGCCTTTGCCTCGGTTTCCTCCAATGCAAAACAGGGATTACAATAGTCCCCGCCTCGTGGGGTTTCTGGAAGAATTAGGGGTGCCACAGAGTACTTAGCAGTGGCTGGTGCATGAAGCAGCTTCTTAGGAAACGCGCCCTTCGCCTGGACAGCATATGGAGGCTAATCCATGAAAACGGCCGGCAGGGTTTTCCCTGCAGCACGGGACGTCCCAACCCTTTTTAGTCCGTGATACACCTTTGGACACCATGGAACACGTGGGGAGGCCTTCATCCTTAATATGTGACCAATCTCCATCCTCCATAATCATACCTATACCCAATGTTTGCTCACACACACACACACACACATACACACACATACACACTCATGCAATCACACCTGTAGGCACTCACAAATCTTACACTCCCTAAGGGCAGAGACTGACTCTCGAAGCCACACTGTCCTGCTGTTATCTGTGTCGCCTGTCTCTTCCACCGTATTTTATCTTTCTGTCCCCAGAACCTAGCAAAGTGCCTGGCCTTCAGTGAAGACTGAATGAATTATTAATGAACCCATTTGCCAGGTGCCTAGCAGTGTTGGGCATATGCTCCAGGTATCCCCCACGTGTTGCATGACTGAGTAAATACAAATAAGAGGTGTGGATAAACACCTAGCTGTGCCTTCCTTTCTTCTCCATGGCTACCATCCCCTCTGGCTTCTAGAAGAAAAACTGGCAAAGAGCAACAATGAAACCCAAACCTTCAGGACACACCCGAGCACTTAAAAGTCAGGCACCTGGGCAGGTGAAGTACACAGCCCAGCAGGAGTCAACTGGGTCTTGGGGGAGGGGAGGGCTGCTTTCTGTCCTGTCCTGGTTTCCCTCTGACTCTACCCCCAGCCTCAAGGCTCTCCAACCCTTTGCCACCAGCCCCCACCTTGATTTCCCCAAAACAAACTCCCCTTTATACTGAGACCAACATACCAGGGCCCAGCCCCACCAGCTTTCACCACCCACCCCCACAGCACCTGCCAACAGCTTCACCTGTCCATTAGATTCTTCTCTCGAGGTGGAGGAGGCCTTGTTCTTCGCCCTCCTCTTGCTCCAGGGAAGGGATGGGAATGATCTCTACCCTGCTCTTTGGAGCTATCCGCATCTCACTTCATCTGTTCCGCCCTCCCACTTGTGGGAGGAGGAAGGGAAGTCCAACAACCACACTCTGGATAAGCTGTGGGCACTTGGAGGGCCCCGTTGGCAGAGCCGCTCGGATGGGCAGAGCCCATCGAGTCGGGGGCTCCCTATCTTGCCCAAAGGGAGGTCTACCTAGGGACAGGAGTATCCCCTCCTACTCCCGGGTCTGCGGGTCGGCCTCGGCGCCCTCTGTCCCCCACTTCCAGGCGCCGGGGAAGTGACAGAGGGGTCGACTGACCTGTAGGGATTGAGGGTGCAGATGGTGACGGCGGGGAAGACGAGCTTGTCTGAGTTGAGGTTGATGTTGAGGCTGACGGGGTAGCTGAAGTACTCCCCGAACAGCTGGCCGAACTGCCAGTACATCATGCCGAAGGCACAGAGCCAGAGCACAGCCCAGAAGGCCGTCTTCATGCGGTTGTGCTGGGAGCACACCAGGCGGATGGCACCGTGGATGGTGGTGTTGTTGCAGAAGAACTGGAAGAGGTCTCGGTAGGAGCGGTGGAACTCGATCAGGGCCTCCTCCTCCTCTTTGGGCTGCGGGGGTGCCACGGGGTCGGGGCCCAGCCCCTGCTCCTCATGCTGCTCTCCTTTCATGAGCCTTGGGGGGTCATGGAGGGCCAGGGTCAGGGCTGGCTTCTAGGCTCTGGTGCCTCACTCCTTGACCCAGAGCAAGGCTGCTCCTGGCCAGGCCCGCATCCCGCCCTGAGCCCACTCTTTTCTACCCCTCCCTCCCTCCCTCCACCGTCCCAGGAGTCGGCTGACCTGCTGGAGTCCGGGCCAGGAGACCTGTAGCTGGGCTTGCCTAAGAAGCACCCTTCAGAGTTCTGTCCCAGCACCTCCCTTTCTGTCTCCTCAGCTGTCAGTCTGCCCTGCTTAGTCAGTCTATCTTTAGTCTCCTTCCTCCAGGACCTCTGTGTCCCAGCTCTTCTCTCTCTCTCTCTCTCTCTCTCTCTCTCTCTCTCTCTGCTTTCTGCTTCTCTTTGGGTCTCTTTCTCAGCTCTCGTCTTCCTTGCCTGTCTCCTGTCTGTGTGCCAGGCTCTCTGGTCCTGCCTCTCTTCCTCTTCCTCCCTGCCTTGCTCCCTCTCTGTCTGAGTGGGCTCTCTCCTCCGCCTCTGGCCCTGGCCCTGGGCTGTGTCCGTCCCAGAGACTGCAGGGCTCCAGGAGGTCTGGACGGCCTCCTGCTCCCAGCTCCCAGGTTGTGGCTGGACTGGGACTGGTTCCTTTCCAGTTGAATCTGGCAGCTGAGCCTCTCCTCCCCCTCACCTGACAGGTGCAGCGGCCCAGCCAGGGAGCCCGCCCGCCAGGCTGGGATGGAAGCGACAGAAGCCTCATTAGCATCTCAATTAAAGGTGAGCAGGGCAGGGGGAGGGGCAAAGGAGGAGTCTGAGCTGAGAGTTCTCCAAAGGGAGGAGGGCTCCTGAGGGCAGGTGCCCCGGAAGTGTGGGACTGGAGGAGGTGGGTGCTCCCCCCCCCCCCCCACCTAGAAGAGTAACGGCCCTGGGGGCTGACAGGCAAGGAGATCTGAGACAAAAGGGCAGGGGGAGGGCCAGAGATCTCAGACAAGGAGAGAGATCCTGAACACAAAGCCAGGAGGGCAAAACAAAGAAAAAAGAACCAGCCAGGATGAGGGAGACTAAGGCAGGGGAGACCAGAACAGGGAAGGCAGAAAAAGGGAGATGGATGGAAGAAGACAGGATGAAGGCCTGGGAGGGAGGGCTGGAGGAGAGGCTGAGAGAGGAGGGTGAAGGGGGTGGAGCCAGGAGACTGAGGGGATGAAGCCCCAAGTGGGCTTCCAGGAGCTGGGTCCCCTCTCTGGGCACTCCTTCCAAAGGCACCCACAGGTCAGCTTCACCCCCAGGTCTTATAGAAGAAGAAGGGGTATCTACTCAGTAAAGTGGGGACACCTCCTGGCCCCACTGGGCACTGGGGCACAGAGCGCCCCTCTGCCTCTCCCTCCTGCTCCATCCTTCTCCCTCCTGACTCCTCACTACCACCCCTTACCTCGTCCAGGCCAGGGAGGGGCCCAGGTGAGGCTGGAGATTGGGCGGGGCCCTGGGACATTCTGTTCTTTTTTACACCATTGGCTGCCAGGCCAGGAATGTGTAATGTCCCCTGTTGTGGTCACGGGGCTGCAGGAATGTGGTCACCGAGAGGCAGCACAGGGGCCAGGCAGGGCACCTGGGCACAGACCTGGAGCCTGAGGAGCTCTAGGGACAGTGGGCCCTGAGCGAATAGGGAGGGATGAAGGCAGCACCGGGTGTCGGGAAGGAGGAAGGTGGGCATGGCCCAAAGTGGACACCAGCCCTGGGAAGAGGGAAAGGCTCGCTGGTAGGGGCTGTGTTTTTCCTCCAATATCTCTGCTCCGAACTTAATCCAGCAAGAGGATAAAGAGTGAAGCCTAAGCAGTCAGCACACAGAAAGGGAAGGGTCAGAGAGAGGGCCCAGAGACAGCCCAAGGAGGTACAGGAGCCCCAACCACACAAGCCAGGCCCCGCGCCTGATGGTAGGAGGTCGGCCACAGTGGACCCTCACCGGAGGCACCCGGGGGAAGCCGGCCTGGGATGTGCAGACACAGGCCCAGCCTGAGCACTGATGGAGAGTGGCAGAAGAAGGCAGTCATGCTACATAAGATAAGGACTTTAGTGGCAGAGATAAGAAGTAAGTGCTGAGGGAGCCTCGGGGTGGCAGGCAGAGGCACTCACCCTGAGGAGACTCAGGAAGGCTTCCTGGAGAAGGTAACATCTCAGCTGGGTCTTGAGGAACACCAAGGGGTGTGCCAGACAAGTAAGAGGGAAGCAGGGTACTCCAAACTCAGGGTGCAGCTGGGCCCTGCGGCTTCCTCTTAGGGCAGAAGGTCTCCTGTGGCCTCTTAAAGTGAGAGCTGCTGTCAGCCAGGATTCCAAACCCGGTCCCATCACTCCCCTTGACGCCTGCTGCCCTCCTGGGAAGGGAAAGGCGGGTTTTTCCTTCATTTTCCAGATGAAGAAACCGACCCTCCATAAAGAGAAGCCAGTTTTCTGAGGGCACAGAACGAAACAGCAGCCGAGAGAAACACAAAATCAGAATTCTTTTCCTGCAGGGATGTCTACTTAGGACGTTTGCCATTTATTTCCCATGACAAACCAGCCGCAGACTCATGGGGAACTGGAGCCCCCCTGTACCTGGTTTTGAAACCTAGGAGCTTCAAACGCAGAGTTCATAGGCTCATCAGCAATCTGGGTCCCGGCTTATCTCCCCAGCTCTGTGGAAAGCTCTCTACACTGACCCCACATTCCCACAGGACCCAGACAGCCTTAGAACCCCTATTCTCCCCGGAGCCAGGTTCTTAAACAAATGGAGTACACAGCACCCTGCCTGTTTGATCTCAAAGGTTAGGAGAGGCACCTCCCTGCCTTTTCTGTTTGCTAGCTGGTGTCTGAAATCCAACCACGGGCTCAAAGCAGCACCGCAAATAGTTCTCATCTCAAGGGCTCTATGAGAAGAATCACAAGGACGGGTCTGGGCTGAGCCGGAGCACGTGGACATGGTGTCCCCAGAAGTGCCTGTCAGTGTACCGGGGCAGTGGGTGGGGGGCAGCCCATGCTCAGGGAAGGCGTCGTTCTAGATCTGGAATGGACCAGAGCAAGTTTGTTGTGAGAAACACAGAAATCTGCACTTCTGTCACGGCTCCATTTTAAGTATTATCTTTGAAAGTGCAGAAATAATGCCCAAATACATTTTTGCCACAATGCGACTTTCCAACAAGACAGAAATATACAGAACAGCAAAAGCTTCCCTTTGTCCCATTCCCTACCCACCCCTCAGGCCAAGGAGGGCTGTTGTAATCGGTATATCCATCTGTATCTTTTGTGTGCTTTTATAGAATTATATGCATTTCTTTACATTTATACTTTTTTTCATAAACGGGACCATATTATAGGTATTCTGTGACTTCCATTTTTGCCTTTAAACTATGTGACTTTGGAAAAGGCACTATACCTCTCTGGGCTCCTGCGTTCTGATCTGAAAAGTGAAATGGCAGGGGGAAGGGAGAGTGAGGGTCCCAGATGGTCCCAAAAGTCCTTTCCAGTTGACTGTGCATTAACCCTTGCTTAACACAAGAAAGAACTGAGGCCCAGAGGAGTGAGGAGTTAGGAGTGGGGCCAGATGGAGAGCTGAGTTTCTCCTTTCCATGCTCAGTGCTGCTCCCCTGACTTCCAGAGAAGTGGACTCTTGCTCTGTGGGGTCCCACGGCCCTGTGGTCCTTGTTTTGGAAGCTTCCCCAGCATTGGAAAATGCTCTCCCAGACCGGAGCTGTTCCTTCCCTCCTGGCACTAGCCATGCCCTAACCCTATGTGGCCATAAATGTGCAAAGGCTACAGGGAGAGAAGTGAAATAGGGAGTCTGCGATGGGATGAAGGTCATGAGTTCAAAGGGGCTTACTGCCTCTTGCTCTCTGGGGAACAGATGATGGAAATAATCACTTTCTCTTCCACACTGCCAGAGAGAGAGAGTCTTGTTGAGAATCTATGGCCGCACTTACCACTGTATATGATTAGTAGGCTAGTATGTGCATGTGTGCGTGTGCGTATACACAGATCATACAATGAGTTCTCTGAGAACAAGCTCTAGGCTTATTCATCTTGGTCGTCCCACTGTCTAGTGGTCACTATTTGTTGACCCAATCTGCAGAAGATGGCAGAATGAACATCTTAAGACTCAAGATTTACCTTCGGCAGAGAGTGATGTGCTATGAGAAAGCATCTCCATTGAACATCCTAATTTCCTCTGATAACTCATTAATTTGTCATCTACTAATTTGCCTAAATTTCCTTCATTTTTTCCATTTCTAGGGTAAAAAATGAGTCACTCAATTAAATGCAGCTCTTTATTCTTACTACTTGGAATTAATGAGCCTTTCAACACTGGGCTGCCCACTGTGGAAAACAGTGGGCTTTCTATCTGCGCTTATATGGTGGGGATGACCAGAACACTCCTCCATACCACTCCTACTCTAGTCACCTGGCAGGAGGCTTAGAAGTTCACCATTAGAAGTTTATTCCTTTGGGTCAAGGCAGGATTTCTCCACCTCAGCACAACTGACATTTGGATAATTCTTTGGGTTTATTTAAAGGGATGGTCCCCAATGAAAATGCAAAGTCTCCGGAGAAGGATGACCCCCTCACCCATGACACATCTCTTCGTATTTACCAGACCCTTTCTGAGAGCACCAGTTGGCTAAGAACTGTGTGGGAAAGAGTATCCAGAAGAATCCATTCCCACCAGGCACCCTTTTTGGATTCTTCATGGACCTCTGGGAAGGAAGGTCTCTCAGCAGTCCTCTTGGAAGAAGGCCAAACATTCTGGGAATCTGTGGGGTACTCAGTCCAGCCCTGGTGCTGCCCAATGGAAATGAGCTTCAAGAAAGCTGGCAAAGAACACAAAGAAAAAGAAACCAAGACAACGCCCTGCCCACAAAGAATTCATGGATCCCCCTGTGAGTTTCCTTCACCCTCCTGGAGAAGGTTGGGTAGGCATAATAACCATTTATTGCTAAGACTTATCAATTGTGGTCCAGCTTAGAAACAGCAAACACTCTTAAGTCTTCCAAATGGAAGAAAGTTAACCCAAGAAATTGGTACACGGGTGATGAAAGAGATGAGAAGCCAACGGGGGACAGCGAGGCAACCCAGAAAACAGCGAAGCAGGAAGCAGCTACATCTCTAGGGCTGGAAGGACAGCAGGGTAATTAAGCATCATAGACCCAGAGGCCTCCTGAGTTATTTGGCAGGAAGTAAATAGTGGGGACTGCCTGACAGGAGATGGGATTATGAAAGGAGGGAAGGAAGAAACACAGGCAAACACAGGTGATATCCGATGTCCGAAAGCAAAGAGAGACAGAGAAATAGCCTGGCTTCTTTCCTCCTCCCACCTACCTGTCCTTCACTCACCTGTCTTCCTATTGGCTGAAACTACCCAGAAGCCCGAGGAAAAAGGAGTCTGGGAAATGTAGTTCCCAGCAGTGATACAAAACAGCAGAGGAAGAGGGGAGGACAGATCTGTAAGCAAACCAGCAGTTGACTGACAAATACAAAAAAAAAAAAAAAAAAAAAAAAGAGGCCCAGAGAGGGGAAGTGTCGGGACCAGGATTAAAGTCCAGATCTGACGGCTCTTTCTTTAGGACCCAGAGACTCCTTGAAGGCTGAAGTGACAGCATGAGATTGGCAGCAGAAAGGATACAGTTCAGCCAGCTGTGGTTAAAAAAGATCTGAGATAGGGCTTACCTGTGAAGCAGGAGCCTTTTGAAGTGCAGGAAGTGTTCTGGGGGAGATACACAAGAACCTACAAAAGTGAAAACTCATTGATCTGTATCCATCAGATCAGTGTCCTTCAAGCATTTCACTGTTTATAAGTTATACCTCAATAATAAAAAAGATAAAATCCTATAATATTTTCAAACGAAATGATATATGTCTGGGATTTGCTTCAAAATAATTAAAAGGAGATCAGAAGAACGGAGGAGGGCTGTGTGGAAGAAATAGGAATGGCCATGAGCTGAAGCTGGAGTTCACAGTATTATTTTCTCCTCGTGTGTGTGTGTGTGTGTGTGTGTGTGTGTGTGTGTGTGGTGTGTTAATTTCCATAATAAAAAGGAAAAGGAATCTAAGGTACTGCATGCACATACCTGTATGCATTGAAGAGCTCAGTGGTGAGTCCAGTCTCAGCCCCCAATTCCCTGGACTTTGAAAGAGAAGCAGCCCTGAGCAGGGTGTGCTCCTCTGGTATTTCTTCCCCTTCCGGGCTGCCTGGGACCGTCCATATAAACATTTGCCTGCAGAGTACAGGTCTGAGGTCTGCAACAGGAGAGGAGAGTGAAATATCTAAACTCAGGCAGGAATGAGCTTGGGACCCAGAAATCGGGAACTCTGGAGTCTAGGCTAGTCCTGCCGCAGACTGGCTATGTGATGTGGACAAGGCATCATCGTTTATTCCATAAACATGTACTTGGTATGGGCCAGACTCGGCCAAGCACTGAGACCCAGTCCTAAAGATGCAGTCTAGGCCATTGCACAGCTCACAGCCTGGTGAGGTGGGAAAGAATAAGCCCAGACCGCTGTCTGCATGGGATCTGTGCAGCCTGGGGTGGGGGTGTATCCCAGAGCCCGTGCGAGCCTCAAGGACAGGTGGGAATTCGCCAGGAACACAGCAACTTGAAGACCAGAGAGCCTGGCATAAGGGGGCATGGCAGGGGCTGTTGTTAATGGGTTGCCGGGAAATGGTGGGAAGAAAGAGGGCAGGGACTAGACCAAGCCCCCCGGAATCCTGGTCTCTCTCTATGTGGCACCCTCAGCCTCCATCTTCTCATGATTAAGGCAAAGCGGCTGGACTGGTGGTCTCTCAGCTTCCTCCAGTTCAGAAGGATTCAGAGGCTCCTTCCCGGGTGAGGAAACTGGGACTGAAGACTGTGGCTACCCAGCTCCAGTGCAGCCGCCCCTATTCATGGGGAATTTGGTCTACGTGGTCCTCCGTCGTAAAAGGACAGGGGAGCAGAGGACACAGCACTCTCTGCAGTGTCTTGTGGGTGACCTGTGCCCACTAATGCGTGCACTGGGGTGGATCAGGGGACGGAAGGGCTGGCTGGCTTGTTATTCCTCTGCAGCTTATCTTTAAAAGTCACACAACAAGGCAGGAACCCCCAGGAGTCCAGATGGATGCCAACTGGGACTTCTGTTTCCCAGATGCTGCAGCTGGCTGGCCGTGGGCCTTGGCGGGTGTCTGCACTCTCCGTGTCTGCCGTTCACAGGCCCTTCCACTTTGAGATCTGGCACCCGTCTGGACCCAGCTCCGGCTCTCCCTCTGTTCCGAGTCAGCTCTGCCCTGCTCTCAGAGGCCCATCTGGGCACTGTCCACTGGCTCTGTGGCCCATTCCCACCTAGCGGTCCTCTCCTCCCGGCCAGGCTTCCGAAGAAGGGAGGAGGCCCGGTTCCGGCCCTGCTGCCCTCACGTGCTTTCCCGGCCGCCCCCTCCCGCCCTGCATCGGGGCGGCCAAGCCTGTTCCTCTTCCCCGATTGCGACAGCTGCCTCTGCTCCCAGCGCTCCCTGTCCCCGCCCCGAGGCCGGCTTGCTCCACTCCCACTTCCTGAGCCCGGCTCTTGGAGCCCTGGAGGCCAGGCCAGGCCCGGGCGCTCGGCCCCAGGGGCACGTCAGCCCAAGCCTTGTCCCAGACCCTGGGCTCGGGGGGGAGGTCGCTGCCACCACTGCCCGGGACGTGCAGGCCTCCCACCTACCCCCCAGGCCTCCACCCATCTGGCCGACTGGCCGACTGGCCGCCATGCGCCTGCCGTGGGCCGCCTCCCCCTGCGGCCTGGCCTGGGGGCCACTCGTCCTGGGCCTCTACAGTCTCCTGGCAGCATCCCAGGCCCCACTGATGAGGGAGGGGCCGGCGCAGGTGGGTGAGGGCAGACTCGGGAGGGGAAGCGGGGTCTGGGCAGCCCTCCCTCTAGTCCCTCTGCCCTCCCCAGGTGCCCCCTGGACAATTCTCCCCCCACCTCCATCTCCCCTTGAAGGCGCCCCCATACCACACGGAGAACCAAACGTGCCAGGACCGGGAAAAGGAGTACTACGAGCCCAAGCATCGGGTCTGCTGCTCCCGCTGCCCCCCAGGTGAGACCCGAGGGCCACAGGACGCCTGGGACGGGAGGTGGGTTACAGGGCACTCCAGCCCACCTTTACCGCCTCGGAAGGGAGACAGACACCATCTCCCCTGGAAAGGAGAGGCAT
This sequence comes from Neofelis nebulosa, assembly GCF_028018385.1. Classification (NCBI taxonomy): domain Eukaryota; kingdom Metazoa; phylum Chordata; class Mammalia; order Carnivora; family Felidae; genus Neofelis; species Neofelis nebulosa. The sequence continues at coordinate 101,677,591 of NC_080789.1, read as the reverse complement.
TTCTCCTGCATCAGGAAAGCAGCCAGCCATCCGTCGGACGTGGCCCCCAAGAGGGCAGGGTCACACGGCAGGCAGGCGGCAGAGGTGAGGGTGGGAGCCCTGCTCCCCTGACACCCGGATCGCTTCGCTCACATCCTAGGCACACGTGTCTCAGTGGAATGCAGCCGCGGCCAGAACACAGTGTGTGCCATGTGCCCCGAGAATTCCTACAACGAGCACTGGAACCATCTCTCCTTCTGCCAGATGTGCCGCCCCTGTGACCAGAGTGAGTGGCCGTGTACCCGGGGAGGCTGGGATCTCCTGGAGCGCAGCCCCTCCACCGAGCTCCCCTGTCTGTCTCTCCACCAGTGCTGGGCTTCGAGGAGACTGTGCCTTGCACCAGCAAACAGAAAACCCAGTGCCGCTGCCAGCCCGGAATGTTCTGCGTGCACTGGGACACCGAGTGTGTGCACTGCGAGCCACTCTCCAACTGCCCACCTGGCACCGAGGTGGAGCTCAAAGGTCAGAGGCCACCGTGGGCAGAAGGCGGGGAGGAAACTGGGTGCCAGTGATCTTGAATGGGGCCAGGAGCATGTACTTCATCTGTGGGGAGCCCCCAGGTAGTTCTCTTTGACATAAAGAGCCTCCTCTCCCTCCCTGGGCTAAAGGCCCACAGAAGGGGTCTGCAGAGAAATGGAACGGGGACAGGGGACAGATTCGGGGCCTCAGAAGGAGGCTTCTCTCAGCTCAGGGAGGCTCGGGCCAGGGGAAGATCAGGAAAGGTGCTACGGGCAGGGAGGGCCATTCAGTGGGAATAAAGGAAACTCACAGCGTGGAGAGACGCCCCTTGCCCACTCACCCTGGCTGGCCTTGCTTTTCTCTTGCCAGATGAAGTCGGGGAGGCTAAGAGAAACTGTGTTCCCTGTAAGGCAGGGCACTTCCAGAATACCTCCTCCCCCAGGGCCCGCTGCCAGCCCCACACGAGGTGAGTGCACCCCCACCCCGTACCCCCACCATCCCAGAAGTCCCAGCTGCTGACCACCCTTATGCTCGCATGCATGGGCTAGCCTCCACTTCCAGCCCTGTGCCCGCTTGAATTGGGCTTCCCTTTCCTTCACAGGTGTGAGGAACAGGGTCTGGTAGAGGCAGTTCCAGGCACTGCCCAGTCTGACACCAGCTGCAGAAATCCACTCGAGTCCCCTGAGATGCCAGGTGAGGAGTCTGGGGCCCAGGGGCACATGGGGGGAATCTGGGAAAATGCCTTCATTTCTCCCAGCTAAAAAGATGGGGAAAAGATTAATCCTTCTCTCTCAGAATTGGGGCAAGCAGAAAAGTTCCCTAAGGAAAAATTGGAGTATCCCTAGGCCAGCTTGATCTACACATTCTTTTTAAGTTATGTATTATACACATAACTTGTAAGTTACATGTACTATTATGCCAAGGAACACTCCTACCCTGAGATGTAATTGTAACTGACATTACTGTCCTCGTCTTGGACATGCCACCATCATATAACCCACTTACCAGACCAAAAATCTCTTTACTAGATTACACACTTTCATTATTAGAGTTCATCCCACATTTGACTCTGTTTTGTTTGTTTCTTTTCTGTGACGTTGCTGGTTTCCTAGCCTAACAGATGATTAAGGGGTATTTCTAATAACTGTAAACATGATTAGCAGGGAGAGAGTTTATTAACTTTTTAAAAATTACCAAATATTTATAATTATGGCTTTCATTTATTGAGAGCTAGGGCATCAGGCACTCTGCCAGCACTTGACAATCACTAGCTCATGTAATCTTTTTAATGACCCTGTAAAGTACAGCTGACCCTTAACAACATGGGTTTCAACTGAGCGGGTCACTTATATGTGGCTTTTTTTTTTCAATCAATACGGAACATTACTATACATGCATTTTCTCTTCCTTATGAGTTCCTTAATAACATTTTCTTTTGTCTAGCTTACTTTATCACGAGAACACAGTATATAATACATAACATATAAAAGATGCGTGAATCAAACTGTTATTGGTAAGATTTCTGGTCAACAGTAGACTATTTGTAGTTAAGGTTTGGGGGGAGTCAAAAGTTAGACGTGGATTTTCGACTACACGGGGGTCAGCGCCCCCAACCCCCACATTGTTCAAGGGTCAACGGTAGTTCTATTATTATCCTCACTGAGGACAGGAGGAAACTGAGGCTGAGAGGTTATGGGACTTGGCCCAGATCACTCACTGGTATCTGGTATTACAAAGACCTGTACTCAGTTCTTTCTTACTCCAGAGCGTGTACCATAATGCACGCACGCCATAGAAAATTAGAAAATTCAGAGAAACAGGGGCACTGGGCTGGCTCGGTCAGTTAAGCGTCTGACTCTTCAGCTCAAGCCATGATCTCACAGTTTGTGAGTTCGAGCCCCTCATCCCTGCTTGGGATTTCTCTCTCCCTCTCTCTCTGCTCCTCCCCACTTGCACACGTGCTCTCTCTCAAAAAATAAATAAACACTAAAAATTTTTTTAAAAAAGAAAATTCAGAGAAGTAAAACTAAAAACCACTCACAGGACCATCACTTAGCATATCCACTCTTAACATTTTTTAATACATCCTGCCAGACATTTTTCAATGGATGTCTATATATAGAATTGGTTTTCTAAAAGTGGAGTCATTTGAATATTTTGTCACTTGATTTTTCATTCAGCTATATCATCTTTTTCCTTGTCCTCTTAGTAATTTTTAACCATGTATCAAATACACCTGGCACTTTAGAGCTGGAATTTTATTTTATTTTTTTAAATTTTTTTAATGTTTACTTATTTTTGAGAGAGAGAGAGAGAGAGAGAGAGAGAGAGAGAGAGAGAGAACGAGCCAGGGAGGGGCAGAGAGAAAGGGAGACACAGAATCGGAAGCAGGCTCCAGGCTCTGAGCTGTCAGCACAGAGCCTGATGCGGGGCTTGAACTCACAGACCGAGATCATGACCTGAGCCAAAGTCAGACACTTAACCAACTGAGCCACCCAGGCGCCCCTAGGACTGGAAATTTAGACAGTAGGTACCAAACCCCCCTCATTGTATCTTTGAGGAGACTGATGCTCCAAGAGGTAGAATGGCTTAAAAAGTCACCCAACTGGGCCGGGACACAGACATCTCAGATGCCAGGTCCAGTTTTTTCCCACACCTCCCATTCTGTGCTCCCTCAGGCCCTAGGTTTAGGTGGATCAGAAAGGGCCAGCTCCCAGTATACAAATGTCCAAGTCTTCCTGACCTTCCCCAGGTACAACTGATGGGTGCTCTAGACTCTTCTGTGAAAGACAGAAATTATCCACTGCTACACACCAAGACCTGAGAATCCCAGCTCCCAGCCTCCCTTCCCTCCCCTCCTGGAGCCTGCCTTGAGCCAGGGGGTGGAGACTTTGCAAGCCCCACTCCCCCACCCCTGTAAACACCCCACAGAGACAGAGGGGCAATCTCAGCTCCTATAGCAGCCTCTCTCTAAGATGGTCACGTCCACAGAAATGTGGCTCTACCCTGTGGCCCAAGTCTGCTTACAAACCCAAGTCCCACCTTCCCCGTACTGCCTTCCACCACCACTTCCAACCCTGGAAAACCAAGTGCCCACACTCCTGTCCTCACCCACAAGACTGCCCCCGTCCTTGGTCTCTACATGGTGGCTACCATCCATGCCCTCCAGAGATCTCCACCCTCGCTTGAGTTTCCCCCGGCAGTCAGGAGGGCCTGCCCCAGTCCAACTTAGTTCCCCTTCTCTGTAACCCAAGGGAAGTTTCTCCAATTCTGCCTTTAGGAACTGCAGTGGGTCTAGAAGGGAAAAGCTGCTGCCGCCCCTTTTCTCTGAGTTGTCCAGAGGACCAGAAAGCTGTTCCTTAGCTTCCCTCCCCTTCTGCCCTTCCTGGGGTCGTCACGGCTGTCCTGTCTGCTGTCCTGGCAGGAACCGTGCTGGTGCTGGCCATCCTGCTGCCGCTGGCCTCTCTCCTGTTCCTCACCACGGTCCTGGCCTGCTCCTGGAAGAGCCACCCCTCTCTCTGCAGGAAGCTGGGTAGGAAGGAGCTGGATGCTGGCAGGGACGCAGGCCTGGCCAGCTGTCCGTCCCCACCTGATGGGGAAGGGGGTTTGGAGGGAACAGTCAGCTTCCCCTTCTGTCCCTCCACACCCTTAAGACTCCCAGTGCCTGCCCTCAGCATGGACATCATCTCCATCCAGCACCCCCATTCTGAGGCTGGAGATAAGGGCAAAGATAGCGTGTTCCTTCTGTGACCCCAGGGTGGGGAGCAACATCGTGGTGTGGGGGAAGGGTGAAAGCCATACCGGAGGCTCCACACCCTTTTAATTTTCCATTGCAGGATCCCTGCTCAAGAGGCGTCCAGAGGTAATGGGGGAGGCTGAGAAGGCCACAAGGAGGGGTAGACGGGGATACATGAACAGGTGGGGTAGGCAGGATAAGAGTGTGCAGGCTTCAGTGTTCATTCAGCTAGTAACTGATTGCGTATGCCATGTGCCAGATACCATTCTGGGCACCACGGATATAGCAGTGGGCAAAACAAAGTACCTACCCTCCTGGAGTTACATGCCAGCGGAGCAAGAATAAAGTTAGACAAACATTTATCAGGTAGTGATAATTGGTAAATAAAGCGTGGTAGTAGGACAGTGAATGGCAGTGGCAAAGGATGGGAGTATGTTATCTTAGAGTGGACAGAGAGGGCCTCTCTGATAAACAGATATTTGAGCAGAGAGCTGAAGAAATGAGGGAGCCGGCCATCAGAATATCTGGGGGAAAGTGCCCCAGGAAGAGGGACATCAAGTGCAAAGGCCCTGTGGCAGGGAGCAAGAAGTAGAAGAGAGAACAATGAGCTGCCTAAGCATGGGTTGGGTTGTGGGAATTAAAGAACGATGGAGTCTGAGGCCCATGTCATTGGTTGGTTCTCTGCCTCTCTCCTGCAGGGAGAGGAATCAAATACTGCTGATGGAAGTTGGGAACCTCCAAGGGTCAATCCACATTTCCCTGACCTGGTAAAGCCACTTCTGCCCTTCTCTGGAGACTTGGCCCCGGCCTCGGCCAGGCTCCCAGCGACCCCAGGCTTGGAGGAAGAGGTGCTACAGCAGCAGAGTCCTCTAAGCCAGGCCAGGGAGCTGGAGGCTGAGCTCCCAGAACAAGGCCAGGTGGCCCATGGTGAGCATGGGGCAGGCAGGAGGGAGAAGAGGGGGAATGGAAGGGTGGGGTGGGAGGATGGTGTGCAAGAGGAGAAAGTGAGCCAGACAGAAGCAGAGCAAAACAGAGACTCCAACAGCTAGCTGTCGGCCCCTCTCACTCTGCTTCCCTTCCCACAGGTACCAACGGCATTCATGTCACCGGCGGGTCTGTGACTGTCACTGGCAACATCTACATCTACAACGGGCCAGTACTGGGGGGAGCACGGGGCCCTGGAGACCCCCCTGCTCCCCCAGAACCTCCATACCCCACCCCTGAAGAGGGTGCCCCAGGCCCCCCCGGGCTCTCTACACCCTACCAGGAGGATGGCAAAGCTTGGCACCTGGCTGAAACAGAGACACTGGGGTGCCATGCCCTCTAACAGGGCCAAGGACCCAATTTGTCCCCCATGCCTCTTGGTGTCTGGGAAAAGCCAGGAGAAGGGAGGTGCAAGAGCATCTTCTCCCTGCGGCTGCCCTACCCACACAGGACTGACAGAGGGCCTGGATAGGGCCCCTGAGAGGCAGACCCTGAGGGGCCGGGCTGAGACGCATCTCTGAGAGCAGGGCCGGGCACTGGCTGGGTATGTACGTGCCACAAGACTCTCACCGCCTCCTGTGCAGGCCTGAGACTTCACTGCAGACCCTCCTGCCCGCCGGGGCTGCACTGGCCTGGCTTCGGGCATGGACAGGGCAAACGATGCTAACTGCTGCCCGCCACGGCATTCTGCACCCTAAGCAGGGCACAGAAGGAGGACAGCCACATGGCCACTTGCAAGGACATCAGCGGGACCTCCAGCAGATTCGTGGTGCTCATCCCCAAGCTTCAGAGGCCCTTTGAGAGCCCACACTTCACATGGACTGAAGTAGACCCTGTAGAAGATGGAGTTACATGGAGGACCACCCCTCCCCTCTCCTCCTAGAAAGGGAGTCACTAAAAACTGGGGGTTTGGATACAGTTACTAGGTAGAAGGGAGAGTTTTGGAGGGAGAGGAAAACGGCAAGTGTATTTATAAATTGTAACCACATGCAAATAAAGAGGAGATCGAGACCTAGGTCACTCATTTTCTTGGGGTTTACATAGAAACACTATTGCATTGGGGCAATGTCAAAGGCAAAGGTCAAAACATTAAAATATAATCCTACAAAGGTATTTCAATGAGAGGCTGGTGTCTGTAATTCAGGTGATAACTGTATTAGCCGGCCATCCGTGACAAGGTGCCAGATGGTGTTCTAAATGCTTTACAATAGAGGTGTCTGAGTGGCTCAGTTAGTTAAGCGTCTGACCCTCAATGTCAGTTCAGGTCATGATCTCACGGTTCATGAGATCAAGTCCCACGTCTGCTGTCAGTGCAGAGCCTGCTTGGGATTCTCTCTCCCTCTCTCTGCCCCTCCCCAACACACGCGAAGGATCTCTCTCTTTCTCCCAAAATAGATAAATAAACATGAATAAGTAAATAAATGCCTTATAATATTAACATATGTTACCCTCACAACATCTCTCTGAGATAGATAGTATTACTATTCCCATTTAACTATTGGGGAAACTGAGTCACAGACAGGGTAAATGACTTGCCTAATTCAGCTGCAAATGGCAAAGCTGGATTTGCACCCCATTAGGCCGCAGAGGCCTCTCGGGTAAAAACTTCACACACCATACCCCTACAGAGTTTCTCCGAACAGGGGTTTAAAAATGGGCTGGTTTGGGGCGCCTGGGTGGCGCAGTCGGTTAAGCGTCCGACTTCAGCCAGGTCACGATCTCGCGGTCCGTGAGTTCGAGCCCCGCGTCGGGCTCTGGGCCGATGGCTCGGAGCCTGGAGCCTGTTTCCGATTCTGTGTCTCCCTCTCTCTCTGCTCCTCCCCCGTTCATGCTCTGTCTCTCTCTGTCCCAAAAATAAATAAAAAACGTTGAAAAAAAAAAATTTAAAAAAAAAATAAATAAAAATGGGCTGGTTTTCTCAAATAATCAGACCTGCTTCATGTTCTGCGGGCATATTCAATCTCAGCCAACTCTCCTACCCGCAGCCACAACGCAAAGTGAAAGAGTGTTCTTTCCACAAGGGCAGTCAAAGGGAAAGATACGCACATTAGCCCTAAAATGTGAAATATTCTTCCCATTCTGTTGGGGAAGAGATCTGGGCCAGCCTCCTTCCACTCGCAAGGCACACTCATGATTTTTCCTTGTTTATTCTCTTTTGCCTTATTTAATGTTTCTCAAATAGAACTTTAAATTTCCTCAAGCTCTATTATTAGAAAACGTCTGGGCCCAGAATTTGTCTACCTCACTGCCTGGTAGAGACAACCTGAACTTGAACGATTGGGAGGAAAGCAACTGCCAGCGGACAGCTCCTTCCATAAAAGGCCACCGTCTAGGTCTGATGTTGAGAACACTGTTGCTGGGGCTCATCAAGATGGTGTGGCTACAGGGGCCATCTGATCTGACTGAGTGGATGGGTTATTTAAGGTTGACCATGAAAACATTAGATCCAAATTCCTTTCTTGACAAGTAAGTCATCATGAGCTATATCTTCACGAGTTAATGCCCCGCTCGGCCAGTATGCCAGAGCCAGACAACATGAATCCTTAATAATCGTTCAAGGTATTTAGATTAAAAAAAAAAAAAAAAAAAAAAAAAAAAAATATATATATATATATATATATATATATATATATACAGTTTTCAACAAAATAAAAGGAGGAAACGTCTTTTAAAGAAATGGTGCTGAGGCCCAGTCCTAGGTGACACCATTCAAATTTAGGACTATATCAGCCCGTGTTAATTTGTTAGGGCTGCCATAACAAAGCCCAGCAGACTGGATGGCTTAAAGAACAGAACGTTATTCTCTCACAGTTCTGGAGGCTAAAAGTCCAAGATCAAGGTGTCAGCAGGACTGGTTGCTTCTGAGGTCTCTGTCCTTGGCTAGCAGATAGCTGTCTTCTCCCTGAGTCCTCACATGGTTCTGGCTTTTGTATGGTCTGCGTCCTAACCTCCTCTTCTTATAGAGACACCAGTCAGATTGGATTAGGGCCCACCCTAATGACCTCACTTTAATTATCTCTCTCTCTTTCTTTTCTTTTCTTTTTCTTTTTTTTTAATTTGAGAGAAACAGAGAGAGAAAGAATCCCAAGCAGGCTCCGCGCTCTACACTGAGCTCAGTTTAGAGCCCGACACAGAGCTTGATCCTGGGATCATGACCTGAACTGAAATCAAGAGTCGGATGCTCAACCAACTGAGCCTCCCAGGTGCCCCCAATTTAATTATGCCTTTAAAGACAATCTCCAAATACAGTCACATTCTCAGGTACTAGGGCCTAGGACTTCAACGTATGCATTTCAGAGGACATAATTCACCCTATAACACTGCCCATGCTTATCTATGTTGTCCTTGGGTAATTAAGTTTTTTTTTTTTCCAAAAGATGGAGTGGTTCACATTGACAGCTGTGATGAATTCTTTCTGCAACATACGCAACAGACTTCCATACCTTTCCTAGAAACAGACCCTTATTTCTGTACTAGGGCAGAGAGTCCATGATATTAGGAAGGGAGGCCCCTTCCCCAATCGCAAGAGCCAGTAAGCCCATTACCTTTTGCCAGGTTTAGGATGGGCATGAGATCCACTTCTGACCAATGACATGTATAGTGAAGTCTTCCCTCCCAGGACAAAAAACATCATAAGTTTTTGGCTTCCCTTGTCCCTCCTTTCGTGTTTGGGGAATGTTTGTGTGAGAACATGATGCCTATCTTGCTATCTTGCTTGGGGCAGCCATCTTGCTGTCATGAAGAAAAGGTCATGGAGTTAAAAAGCGAATCCTCTGAGGATGGAGGTGTTGGAAGAAAAGAAAAGAACATGGTTCATGAGGCATTCTTTTTTGTGTAAACCAGAGTAAGTTAAGTTTTCTTTTTCTTTTTTAATTTTAACTTTATTTATTTCCTTTCTTGGGGTAGGTAATTTATTCACATGGCTCAAAATTCACAAAGTATCAAAAAGTAAATGGTGAAATGTCTCTTCCACTCCTGACCCTCAATCACCAACTTGCCCTCCCTGGAAGCAAACAATGTTACCGTTTCTGATGCTTTTCCAGAGGTAATTTACAAATATGTACACATATATTCCCTTCCTCCTTTTTCCACAAATGGTAGCACATTCTCTGTATATCCTTCCCCAGCCTTTTTCATGTATCAAATTAGCTTGGCCATAATTACATATCAGTATCAAAAAGCTTCCTCCTTAATTTTTATATCTGCATCTGCATAGTATCCCATTATATGGCTGCTCCATTTAACTAGACTTCTTTGAGGCTTTTTAATTCACTTCCAATCTTTACTATTAAGAACAATTCTGGGTACCTGGGAAGCAGGTTAAGTATCCGACTTCCACTCAGGTCGTGATCTCACGGTTCCTGAGTTCCAGCCCCGCGTCAGGCTCTGTGCTGACAGCTCAGAGCCTGGAGCCTGCTTCAGATTCTGTGTCTCCTTCTCTCTCTGCCCCTCCCCCACTTGAGCTCTGTCTTTGTCTCTCTCTCTCTCTCTCTCTCAAAAATAAGTAAATGTAAAAAAAAATGAAAAAAAAGAACAATTCTACAATAGTAAACTATGTCATTTTGCACATGTGGGAATATTGCTTTCAAAAAATGCTAGAAATAAAATTTGGTGTCAAAAAAATTGGGGATCACAGGCAGATATATTTTATTTTGATAAATATTACCAAATTGCCGTCCATAGAGACAGAACATCAGCTATTTTTTTAAATTTTTTTTTCAACGTTTTTTATTTATTTTTGGGACAGAACATGAACGGGGGAGGGGCAGAGAGAGAGGGAGACACAGAATCGGAAGCAGGCTCCAGGCTCCGAGCCGTCAGCCCAGAGCACGACGCGGGGCTCGAACTCACGGAGTGCGAGATCGTGACCTGGCTGAAGTCTGACGCTTAACCGACTGTGCCACCCAGGCGCCCCGAAAATCAGTTATTTTTAAGAGTGTCCATTTCCATGTGCAAACACCAACTTTGGTGTGTTATCAAACATTTGAGGTCATCAAGGTGAAAAATGTTAGCTCAGTGTAATTTTTGTTTGCATCTTTTTTTAAAGTTTATTTTGAGAGAGAGAGAGAGAGAGAGAGAGAGAGGAGGAGGGGCAGAGAGGAGAGACAGAATCCCAGGCAGGCTCCGTGCTGACAGCAAAGGCAGAGCCCAGCTCAGGGCTCAAACTCATGAACTGTGAGACCATGAGCTGGGCTGAGATCAAGAGTTGAGATTAAGAGTCCAGTGCTGGGGCGCCTGGGTGGCTTGGTTAGTTAAGCATCTGACTTCGGGACTTCGGCTCAGGTCATGATCTCACAGCCCGTGAGTTCGAGCCCCGCGTCGGGCTCTGTGCTGACCGCTCAGAGCCTGCAGCCTGTTTCAGATTCTGTGTCTCCCTCTGGCTCTGCCCCTCCCCTGTTCATGCTCTGTCTCTCTTTGTCTCAAAAATAAATAAACGTTGAAAAAAAAATTTTTTTAAAAAGAGTCCGATGCTTAACCAATTGAGCCACGCAGGCACCTCTTATATGCATTTCTTATTGTGACTGACAATTTTCATTTCATTGTGAGTGAACATTTTCATTACATTAGAGTCATTTGTAAACTACTTTCCACTGTTCATCTCTCTTACTATTTTTCTGTTGGGCAATTTTCAAATGTAATCTTGCTATCCCCCAAATCACCTATTGAACAATGATTTTTTTTTCTTCACTAACTGGAAACACTACCATTATCGTAAACCAGGTTTGTGTAAGAACTTGAGTTTACTTCTGGATTTTCAAGTCTCCTCTTCTGATCTTTTTAATTTGCTAGTTCCACAGTCTTTCCATTTTTTAGCTTTATATTTTAATATATATCAGAGCTCCTTTTAATCTCCTTTTTTAGAATGTTCCTGATTATATTTTCTTATTTCTTTTTCCGAATGAACTTTAAGATCAGCTTATTTAGTAACCCTCCCCCAAAAAACTTCTATTGGTATTTGTATTGAGCCTTACCAAACTTCTAGCTTACTCAGAACTAACATTTTCCTGGTACTAGTCTTCCTTTCAAAAACATGGTAACTTTTTTTTTTTTTAACATTTATTTGTTTTTGAGACAGAGAGGGACAGAGTGTGAGTGGGGATGGGGCAGAGAGAGAGGGAGACACAGAATCTGAAGCAGGCTCCAGGCTCTGAGCTGTCAGCCCAGAGCCTGATGTGGAGCTGGAACTCACGAACCATGAGATCATGACCTGAGCTGCAGTCGGATGCCCAACCGACTGAGCCAACTAGGCGCCCCGAACATGGTAACTTTCTGTGTATCGATTCCTTTTGTATCCCTCAGTAGTGTTTTAATGTTCAATTTTTTAAAAAATATAGATCTTGAGTATTTCTTGTTAAGTTCATTCCTAGGTGTTTTATCTGTGTAAGTGTCATGGAAATGAGATCTTTTCTTAGTTTTTTTTTTTTTTTTTTTACCCAGCTACCTACTCAATTCTCTTCTCATCTATAATAGTTTTTCATTTGATTCTCTTACACTATCACCTATAATAAATAATATGAAATTAATCTCTGCTGTCTAATTTTTATACTTCTAATACATTTTAATCTTGTCTAAATACATTGCCTAGTACCTTTAGAACAGTGTTAAATAGTAATGGCATTAATGAACATCATTGTCTTGATCCTGATTTTAATGAAAATGTCCCCTTTCAGCAGAAGTTACAATAGATGTGTTTATTTTATTATGCTAAGGAAGTACCCATCCGTATTTCACTGAAGTTTTAAATTAACAATGGATATTGAATTTTTACAAGAGGAAAACAAATGTCATGTAAAATTCTGCAGAGATGATTACACCACTTTTCTCCTTAAATCTATCAATCTGATGAATTGCATAAGTCAGTTTCCTAATACTAAACTATCTTTACTTTTTTGGAATAACCCACACTTGATCTTGTTGTTTTCTTTTAATGTACCTTTGGGATCCTGTTTGCTAATATTTTATTCAGATTCTCATAAATGAGCTGGGCCTGTACTATTAGTCTATTTTATGTTCTTCATTGCTTTATAATAATTATATTTATATTTCTGACATAACAGTTCATCCTTAAGGAATTATACCTTAGAGTTAATTTAGTTTAATATCTAGGATGGCCAACCTTTCACCTTCCCCCACCCCAGTGTCAACACGTCCCCCACCCATGCTGCTGCTCAGCATAGAGCCGTGCCATTCATGTTCGATCTTTTTTCTAGGCATCTGTTCATTTTTATGTGCTTATCATGAAAAGATTTACTTGTTACAAGTAACATACCTCTGATATCCTCAACTTATGAACTGACCTTCAAAACACCTGTTTGAGGGGCGCCTGGGTGGCTCAGTTGGTTGGGCGTCCGACTTCGGCTCAGGTCATGATCTCATGGTTTGTGAGATCGAGCCTCACGTCCGGCTCTGTGCTCACAGCTCAGAGCCTGGAGCCTGCTTCTGATTCCGTGTCTCCTTCTCTCTCTGCCCATCCCTCGCTTGTGCTCTCTCTCTGTCTCTCAAAAATAAATGTAAAAAAAAAAATTTTTTTTAAACCAAAAAACACCTGTTTGATAAAGGGGCTTGTCCAGTAAAATAGGGTGATTCACGCAGAAGCCATTCCAGAGCAATAAGACCTCAAAAAGGCAATTATTTTTACACTCAAGGCCTAAAGCCTCCCTTTGGATTAGTCCATTTATAAAAGCTCTATCAGCATTGTCCAACAGAACCTTCTGTAATGATAAAAATCATTAATTGTGTTGTCCAATATGGTAGGTGCCAGTCACATCTGGCTAATGAATGCTTGACATGGGATTAGTGCAATGGAAGAACTGAATCTTAAATTTAATTTTATCGTATTTTTTAAAGATTTTTTTTTACCTTTTTTTTTTTTTTTTTTTTTTTTATGTTTTTTATTTATTTTTGGGACAGACAGAGACAGAGCTTGAACGGGGGAGGGGCAGAGAGAGAGGGAGACACAGAATTGGAAACAGGCTCCAGGCTCCGAGCCATCAGCCCATAGCCTGACGCGGGGCTCGAACTCACGGACCGCGAGGTCGTGACCTGGCTGAAGTCGGACGCTTAACCGACTGCGCCACCCAGGCGCCCCTTTACCTTTTTTTTTTATGTTTATTTATTTTGAAAGACAGCCATGTGCCAGCAAGCGGGGGAGGGGCAGAGAGGGAGAGGGAGAATCTTAAGCAGGCTCCCTCCCTAGTGCACAGCCCGACAGAGGTCTCAGTCTCATGATTGTGAGATCATGACCTGCATGATCCACCCAGGATCCTGAGCCACCCAGGTGCCTGTTATTCTTTTTTATTTCACATTTTATTAAGTCATAAGATACATAAGGTAAAGTACATAGACTGTACTGATCTTAAGTGTATAACCTGAAGAACTATTACGTATGTACAGACTCATGTTGCCATCCCAGAAAATCCAGAACATTTTTAGTACCCTAGAAGTAGACATCACATCCCTCCCTCCTCAGTAATCCTTACTGCTTGGGTCTCAGTTACTATTCTGGGAGACATATAATACATTTGAGATACAGGATATCTCCAGAGATATTCACTATTTAATTTAATGACTTACCCCCAGCCATTAGTCTTGCCTATGCTTGAACTACATATAAATGGAATCATGTCATATTAACCATTTTGTGTCTGACTTCTTTTAATCAATATCCTGTTTTTGAGATGTATCCTTGTTGTTGCTAGCATCAGGTGCTTGGTTTCTTTTTTAAATTGTTTCATGTAGTATTCCACTGTATAAATACACCTAAATTTATCCATTCTCTTGGTTCTTTTTGACTTGTCTTGTTTCAAATTTTCAGCAGTTGTGAATAAAGTTATTACAAATATTCTTGTACATGTCTTTTTAGAGACACTCATTTTTCTTCAGTATATACTTAGACATAAAATTGCTAAATCATAAGGTAGAAATATGTATAGTTTTAGTTAATACAGCTAAAACATTTCTAAAATGACGCAATTTACAATCCCCCCTGCAATCCATGAGCGTTCCGTTGCTTCACATATTTACCCAAACTTGGGATTGTCATTCACCTTTATATTAGCCACTTTAGGACATCTGGGTGGCTCAGTCAGTTTAGCGTCTGACTTCGGCTCAGGTCATGATCTCACGGTTCGTGAATTTGAGCCCCTGTGCTGTCAGGACAGACCCCACTTCAGATCCTCTGGCCCCCTCTCTCTCTCTGCCCATCCCCTGCTCCCACTTTCTCTCTCTCTCTCACAATACATAAACTTAAAAAAGATATCAGCCACTTTAATGAGTATATTTCTCACCGTGGGGTTTCTTTTCTTATAAAATTATTTACTTTGGAATAATTATAGAACTACAGAAAAGTTGCAAAGATAGTAACTTTGCAGAGAGTTTTGTTATCCCTTCACCCAGCTTCCTTTATTTTAATATCTTACATACTCATGATTTGTTAGTTAAAACTAAGAAATTAACATTGTTAATACTAATTAAGCTATAGACTTCATTCAGATTGCACTAGGTTTTCCCTAATGTCCTTTTACTGGTCCAGGATCCAATCCAAGTTACTACATTCTATTTAGTGGTCATGACCCTGTAGTCTTCTCTGAAAAACCATTTCTTTCCTTGTTTTCTTCCCTCATTTTTTCCTTGTCAGTTTTGAAGAGTACTAATCTGTTACTTTACAGGATGTCCTTCACTTTGGGTTTGTCTGATGTTTTCTCATGATTAGAAACTGTCAAACCGCCCTTCCGCATGCCTATAGTATACCCTTTGGTATTTCTTCCTGCAGTGAGAGTTCCGTTGTTCCATCCCATGGGGTGGCGGTGGTGATGATTTTTAGCAATTCTGGAAGGTGAACACTGGCACCTCATTGTGATTCTAACTGCGTTTCTCTATGACAAATGTTGACCATCTTTTCATATGCTTACTTGCCACCCATATATCTTATTTGTTGAAGGGCCTTTTTACGTCTTTTGCCCATTTTTAAATTGGGTCAGTTGTTTTTCTTATCACCCTTAAGAATTCTTTATGTTTTCTGGATGCAAGTCTGTTATCAGATATGCGATCCGCAAATATTTTCTCCTAGCCTGTGGTTCGCCTGTTTATTCTCTTAATATATCTGTCACAGAGCAAAGCTTTTCAGTTCTGATATGGTCCACTTTATCATTTTTTTTACTTTTATGGGTTGCATTTTTTAAAGTAATCTCTACACCAAACATAGTGCTCAAACCTACAACCCCTAGATCAAGCTTCGCACACTCCACTGACTGAGCCAGCCAGGTGCCCCCATGGATTGCATTTTTGATGTAGTATCTGAAATCTGATCACCAAGCCCAAGGTCCACCCAGAGTTTGTCTTGTGTTTTCTTCTAGATATTTTGCCATTTCACTATTTAAATTTAAGCTTATGAGCCATTACTTTTGGTGTAATGTGTTGTGGTATGTGTGTAATTTTTTTTTTTACATACAAATGTCCACTTGCTCCCACACCACTTGTTGAAAAGACTGTTCTTTCTGCATTAAGTTGTCTTTGTACCTTTGTCAAAAATCAGTTGATGATATTTGTGTGGATTTATTTCTGAGCTCTCTGTTGGTACCTCTGGCCTATGTGTCTACCCTTTTGCTGATACCGCACTGTCTTGATGACTGTAGTTTCCTAATAAGTCTTGAAATTGGGTAGTGTAATTTCTCCAGCTAGCATTCTTTTTTTAGTTCCTTTCAGTTCCTTTTCTTTTCTGTATAAATTTTAGAATCCATTGCCAATTTCTAAAAAAAAAAAATTAAAAAATTAAAAAAAGAGGCCTGCTGTGATTTTGATTGAGGATGCATTGACTCTATAAATCAAACTGGGGAGAAGTAACATCCATACAATATTGAATTTTCCAATCCACGTACACAGTATATCTCTCCATTTATTTACATCTTTGTTGATTTATTTTATTAGTGTTCTGTAGTTTTCAGTAGACAGATCCTGTCCATACTTTATTATATTTTTACTTAAGTACTTAAGTGTGTGTTGGGGAGGAGGACTATTATAAATCATATTTTTTTAATTTCAAAGTCTAATTGTCTATTGCTGATATATGGAAATATGATTGACTTCTGTATATTGCCCTTGTATCCTACGAACTTGCTAAACTTACTTATTCTAGGAATATTCTTGTAGCTCCTTTGGGATTTTTATACAGACAACTATGTCATTGTCAAACAAAGACAGTTTTATTTCTTCCTTTCCAAGTTGTAAAACGTTTATTTTCTTGGGGCGCCTGGATGGCTCATTCAGTTGAGCGACCAACTCTTGGTTTCAGCTCAGGTCATGATCTCTCAGTTGGTGTGTTTGATCCCTGCATTGGGCTTTGCGCTAACAGCTTGGGATTCTCCGTCTCCCTCTCTCTCTTCTCCTCCCCAGCATGCGCGCACTCTTTCTCTGACTCTCTCAAAAATAAATAAACAAACATTAAAAAACAACAACAGGGGCGCCTGGGTGGCTCAGTCGGTTAAGCGTCCGACTTCAGCTCAGGTCACGATCTCACAGTCCGCGAGTTCGAGCCCCACGTCGGGCTCTGGGCTGATGGCTCAGAGCCTGGAGCCTGCTTCCAATTCTGTGTCTCCCTCTCTCTCTGCCCCTCCACCGTTCATGCTCTGTCTCTCTCTGTCTCAAAAATAAATAAACGTTAAAAAAAATTAAAAAAAATTAAAAATTAAAAAAAATAAAAAACAACAACAACAAAACTTTCTACCCAAAAATGGGTCTCCCTATACTGGGGTTAAATGAGAGGCAGTCACATCTAGATGTAACTTAGTCTGAGTATGCCACAAGACCTCCCACAGCCTTCCTTGTCTCAGGGTACGGCCATTCTCCAGGGGAACTCGAACCCACCAGGTGATGCCCGTTACTTTAATCCCTTCAAGGCTCGTTGTTTTTCCCTATTTTGCTTAGCTTTCTATCCACATATTTATCTATCCACAAAGCTATCCATATTTAGCTTTCTATCCACAAAAACAAGTGTGATATGTATTTGTGCATTCCGCCATTATATTGTCAGTTATAACCAGGGAAACTTTCTAAGAATTTGATCAAGATTTAGTTACACAACCATCTGCCTGAGTTACTCTCAGGATGATATGCAATGATTTGTTCATTTGATGTGATGTCTCTTTGCCTACTGTTGGACACTATGGGCTATAACGTGCATCCCTTGGTCTGAAGAAATGTTACTCAGTGGCCCAAATTGGTACAATGTCTTCTGTACCGGTCCTTCAATAGCATTTTAAGTGTTTGGGTCTACTACCAAGAATGCAAAGCCCAGTCCAGCCTGTCTATTCCTCTTAGGACCCACTTATCGTCCCCCGGACCTACCAGCACTGGTCCAATGTAGTCCGCATGTCAGCTGTGTGCAGGGCCATCCTCCCGGGGGCATCTTTCCCAGCGCCGTCTGCAGTCTTTCTCTCTCTTGTTAGCATTTTGTGCCTCAAAAAGTGCGAGAGCAATATGTCTAGATTCAGCCCACCTCTGTATTGCTTCAGCACCCACGTGTCCACCCATTTCATAAAACTAGGCGGCCACCTCAAGGGAGTGCACCAAAAGGTCTACCTGATGGTTTCCATCACCTTGTAAATCTGGAAGGAAGTTTGTCCAATGGGCATCAAAATGCCCTGCTTTAATGTGTTCCTTACATCCCCAGAGTGATTTCCACATGGCTTCACCCTATTCAGGCAGCCCCTTAATAGTCCAGTTTTTGCTTGCCCAGCTACCTTGACCACATGGCCAGGCTGTTGGCTATTGCCCATGAGTCCATAAAAACCCAAACACAGGGGTTTTTAACCAATGTTCAATACCTCATCACAGCTAGACAACAGCACGCAGTTCAACCCATTGAGAGACGACCTTCTACCAGTCTTTCCATCTGACAGTCTTAACACAGCAGCTTTTCAAACAGGATACTGGCCATGCATTTTGGAACCACCATCAATTTCCATCCTGACTTTCAATTCCATCAATTACTGCACCTGCATATCTGCCTGCTCCAATCTTAGCTCCTGTTAAACTTCACCAACAGGTTGTGAATTCCCAGTGCACTTGGCTCCTGTGTCAAGGACATACCTCCATATGTCAAAGGTAATGTCATATTCAGCAGGTGAACATCCTGGCCATCACAAAGCCAATCCCACATGGCTTGTGTATGAAACATAGCTGCTTCATCTGGGGTGTTCCACTTGGCATTTACAGGGGACTTTGGGTAGTCCATCTTCTCAGGATAAATACGCCTTCCAGTGGTTTCTGTCCAGTCCACCATGCTGGCTGTTGCCTCTTGAATAATCTCTTGTGCATTCCTGGATCATGTATCTCCACCTTCTATTTTTCAAGGATGAGCTGTAAGTCCTGTATCAATCCAAACATGCTCTTCCACTCTGCAGCATTCAAAACCAAGGACACAGCCCCCAAATTAATTACTCTCACAATCCATTTCAGTAAAAGTTCTTCAGGGAACCAATGATAGCAATCTACAAAATAAGACAACTCCTTCACACTATGCTTCTGGCTTCAGTAGTGTCTTGATTTTGTCTTCCCCCCATCTTGACAACCTTCGTGGTAAGCAGAGGCCTGAGAGCATAATTTTCCCCTTGTAGGCTGCTTTGAGGCTAGAAGCTAAAGCTCAGACTTTGGGACTAGTGGCTAAAGCTCGTGATCCACCATCAAGGTCTGACCCACCACTTTCTTTTACTTTCACTTTGGCTCTTACAGATAATAACCAGGGGACTGTACATTTAGCATGCTTCTCATTATTTTGCATTTCTTTACATATCTAATAAGCCAACTCCTTGAGAATCAAATCCAGCACCATTTCTGGATCATAACTGATCTCAGCACAGCTGTAGTTTCAGACCATGAGGGACTAAGTGGCCGTCCAGGGATCAAAGCTTCTTTATTCCCTGCCTTTTCTTACTTTCTCTTCCCAAACCGTAAGTTTCTGTGAACCGTGGCTGTTTTAGCAAATCCCACTTGTCTGACACCAGTTAGTAGGATCTGTTTCTACTCACAACACTGGTGAAATGTATGGGTTTTCCACACCAAGAAATTCTCCAATTCTCTGCAGATACTGACTTAATGTCCTACAATTTAACTCAATTTTGACACTAACTACACAGAGCTAGTAGGTTACATACACTTCTGTCCAACTTGTCCACAAATCAGGGGCTCCCAAGACACCCCCCTCCCTGCTTCAACTACAATAATTTGCTATAACACCTTAATGGAACTCAAGGAAATACCTTACTAACTAGTAACAGGTTTATTACAAAGGATATTATAAAGGATACAAGTGAGCAACCAGATAAAGAGGTACCTAGGGCAAGGTCTGGAAGAGTCCAGACCTTGGGAGCTTGGGGTGCCCATGGATGCATTCACCAACCTGGAAGCTCTCTGAACCCCATAGTTAAGAGATTTTTATGGAGGCTTCATCATGTAAGCAGAATGGGTTATTAACTCTATCTCTACCCTCCCCCGCCCCGCCCTAGAGTAAGGGTGGGTAAGGCTGAAAGTTCCAAGCTTCTAATGGTGGTTTAATCTTTCTAGTAACCAGTTCCTACCCTGAAGCTATGAAGGAACACACCAAGAGTCACGACTTTAACACGAAACATACTTGAGAGGCAGCAAGTGCAGGAGGCCGGTAGGTCGGGTGTGCGCACAGGCTAAGGGCGCTGCGACTCCTGCCGGCGGGTCTGCCTCTGGGTGAGTGCGCGCCTGGTGGCGTTTCCTGTTCTCTCCCCCGTGTGGCTGCAGCTCACGCCTCGTCTGACACAGCTGGACCATGACTTCAGCTTTGGAAGAGCTACAGAAAGATCTAGAAGAGGTGAAGGTGCTGCTGGAAAAGGCCACCAGTAAAAGGGTACATGATGCCCTTGTAGCTGAAAAATCCATGCTTGAGGCAGAAATCAAGAATAAGATGCAGCAGAAATCACAGGGAAAAGCAGAATTTCTTGACGATGAAAAACCAGCTGCTGTGGTTCCTCCCATTACAACGGGATATACAGTGAAAATCAGTAATTGTAGATGGGATCAGTCAGATGAGTTTGTGAAAATCTTTATTACCTTAACTGGAGTCCAAGTCCCCACTGAGAATGTGCAGGTGCATTTCCCAGAGAGATTATTTGATCTTTTGGTAAGGAATCTAAATGGGAAGAGTTACTCTAGGATGGTGAACAATCTCTTGAAATCCATCTCTGTGGAAGGCAGTTCAAAAAAGTCAAGACAGATACAGTTCCTATGTAGAAAGAAAGCAGAAAACACGCGGTGGCACTACATGATTCCGGTTGAAAAAGAATGAGAAGAGAAAGAAAAGCCCTCCCGGGACGCTGAAACAGATCCTAGCAAGGGATTGATGAATGTTCTAAAGAAAATTTATGAAAATGAAGATAATGATATGAAGCGAACCATTAATGAAGCCCGCGTGGAATCAAGAGAGAAATAAGCCAAAGAAGACACAGAATTTTGAGATTTTAAAATCATTGGGAAACGGTGATGTGGAAATATTGATGTTTCCAATAAGGAAATGTTGGTGAGCTGAACACATAAATTTAACAAATAATAACTTTCAAAGCCTTCCTTCTAAGAAAAGGTAATGAATTCTCCCATTTCCTACTGGAGGATTTATTTAAAGAAAATAGGTTTATTAAACACTTCCTCCAAAGATGGCTTCCGTAGTAATTTGGGCATTTTGATGAGTTTTGTTCAAGAAAGGATAACATTGCATTCATGTATGAAGTGTAAAAAAAAGCAAGTCTTGCTTAATGATAATGCCACCCTGTGTGTATATTTGTTCAGCCAAGGGGTAGAAAACAAAAGTTATTGTTCTTATAAGTTCCTGACATCAGTTTCCACCAATGTAAAAATAAGTAAAAATAAAACCTGAATTTTTGCATGAATCTATAAATAGAAATAAAATTTAAAACCTCTCCTCTCAGGAAATTACAAGGGTTTTGGGGAGCTCTGTGTCAGGAACTAAGGGCAGAAACCAAGCATATATTTCTTATGATGTCACAGGAATGGTGAGAGATGACATCCTGTCTTGTTCCCAATCTTCACTCAATCTGTCACCATTAGGTTTAGTGTTATCTCTATGTTATTCACAGATATTCTTCATTAGGCTAAGGAATAGCTTATTCTTTGAATCAGCCCCTCTATTCTTTGCTGAAAGCTTTTATCATGAATGAATGTTGAATTTTGTCAAATGCTTTTTCAGCATCTATTGAGGTGGTCATGTGGTTTTTCCTACCTTATCTGTTAATATGATGTGTTTCATTGATTTTTTAACATTTAATCAAACTTGCATTCTTGTAAATTTTATTTGGTCATGCTGTAGTATCTTTTTTATATATTACTGGATTTGATTTGCTGATATTGTTGAGGAATTATACACTTATATTCATGAGGAATATTGGTATTGGTAGTTTTCTTTTCCCATAACACCTTTGTCTGGTTTGGGTATTATGGCAATGGTAGTTTTATTGGGTAGGAAGTGTTCCCTCTTCTATTTTCTGGAACAGATTTCTTCCTTAACTGTTTGGTATAATTTATTGATGAGTTAATCTCAGCCTGGAGTTCTATTAATTAGAAAGTTTTTAGCTACAAATTCAATTTCTTTTGGGTTATCTATTTTCCCATGAGTGAATTTTAGAAGTTTGTGTCTTTCAAGGAATCAGTTCATTTTATCTAAGTTATCAAATTTATGGCAATAAAGCTGTTCCTGAAGCAGCCTGGAGCCTGCTTCAGATTCTGTCTCCCTCTCTCTCTGCCCCTCCGTTGCTCACGCTCTGTCTCTGTCTCTCAAAAATAAATACACATTTAAAAAAATAATAAAAAAATAAAATACTACTCTGACTACAGTAGGGAGAATGGATTCAGGGGTACCAAGAGAGGAGGTGTGTGGAGAAATCAGGAGGAGCCCACAAGATGATGGTCACCTGGGCAAGCTGGTGGCAGTGGGAATAAAAGATGGATTCTAGAGATATTTGGAAAGTAGAATAATTAGACTTGCTAACTGATTGGATGTGGGAAGTAAGACAGAAAAAAAAAAGAGACAAAGATGACTCCCAGGTTTCAGGCTTTAGCAACTGAATGGGTGGTAATATCATTTATCAAACTAGAAAATTATCAAGGATTAATAAACTTGATTACATGAAAATATAAAAATTCTGTGCACTGAAAGACCATATAAACACAGGACAGACTGGGCGAAGATATGTACAATTCATATAACTGACTAAGAATTACCATCCAGAATGTTAAAAAAAAAAATTAGTAAGAAAAAGACAAATGATCTGACAGAAAAATAGGCAAAGAATATGAACAGGCAACTCATTAATGAAGAAAACCAATGCCAAAAAAATAATTTAAAAAGACATTCAACCACAGACTCTTAACTATAGAGAACAAACTAATAGTTATTGGTGGGGAGGTGGGTGGGGCTTGGGTGAAATAGGTGATGGGGAGTAAGGAGTGCACTTGTCATGATGAGCACCAAGTGTTGTATGGAAGCGTTGAATCACTACATTGTACACCCAAAACTAATATTACACTGTATGTTAACTAAGTGGAATTTAAATTAAAACTTTAAAAAAAAGATGCTCAACCTTACTAGGTCATGAAATACAAACATATAGACTTAGCAACAATTAAGAAATCTGATGAAAGCAAGAATTGGTGACAATTTGGAGCAACCAGCACTTTCATGCATAACTAATGGCAAAATAAATTTAAATCATTTTGAAGCAAAATTTGGTCATATCTCGCTAAACAGAAGATACATATTCTTACAGATGATGCACATTTCATATCTAGGTAACTAGATATCTAGTCTAGAGAAACTCTTGTTCACATGCACAAGGGAACATAAACAACAAAGTTGACTCGGGTATTGTTTTCTAATAGTTGAAAAAGTGAAAACCACATCCATCAATAGAATGGATATGTACATTGGGGTTTATTTATATAATGTAATATAAATATAATACCATAGTAAAAATAGTAAATTACTCATTTTGATACATATAGCTTTAGTTCTTTCGTTCTTACTATTACGTATATATATATATATATATACACATATACATATATATTGGAAATTTACCCATGTTGATACATGGCACATGATGTGTGTGTGTGTGTGTGTGTGTGTGTGTGTGTGTGTAAAGAGGTGTCAAAATAAAATCAGCTGCTAAAAAGATACATACAGTTAAATACCATTTACATGAAATTAAGAAACAAGCAAAATACCAAAGAAGATTACGAACATATTTCTAGAAAAATTATTAAAATATGCAAGGAAATGATGAAATCAAATTCAGGTTATTAACTTCTTCTAGGGAAAAGGGGGAAAGGGATATACAAAGGGCCTTAATTTTACATCCAACGTTTTACTTTTTAAGCAGACCCATGGTTACATGTGTGACTATTTATATTATTACCTATACTTTTTTATATGCCAGAAATATTTCATTAAAAATAAACTTTTAGGGACACCTGGGTGGCTCAGTTGGTTAAGCATCTGACTTTTGATTTGGGCTCAGGTCATGATCTCACGGTTCCTACCAGCACGGAGCCTGCTTGGGATTCTTTCTCTCCCTTTCTCTCTGCCCATCCCTCCCTCTGTCTCTCAAAAATAAATATACATTTTAAAAAATAATAATTTTTGGAGCCCACATCGGGCTCTGTGCCAACAGCTCAGAGCCTGGAACCTACTTCAGATTCTGTGTCTCCCTCTCTCTCTGTCCCTTCCCTGCTCATGCTCTGTCTCTCTCTCTCTCTCTCTCTCTCTCTCTCAAAAATAAACATTAAATTTTTTTTAAATAATAATAATAATTTTTTAAAGGAAACCAATAGAAAACTTCCAGTTTCCAGTAATAACGGACTAGCTCTTTCAGTCTAAACCTCTGGCTGAAAGCAACTAAAAATAATGGATACTTTTCATAAATCATGGAAAAAACACCAGGGAGATGGCAATCATAATGAATTACTAGAAGAGACAGTAAGAATTCAGACATAGAGATGGCAAAAGCTTAAACCCTCACTTCACCAAAAAGGAAATCCAAATGGCTAATAAACCCATAAAAAGATGCTCAGCTTCATTAGACACCAGAGAAGTACAAATAAAACCACACCCTCCAGATTGGCAAAAATTCAGAACTCTGAAAGTACATAGTGTTAAATATTGATAAGTGTGTGGAGCAACCAGAACTCCCATATAATGCCCAAGAAGTGGAAATTGGTTCAATCGTTTTGGAAGTGAGTTTGGCATGGCCCAGCAAGTCCACTCTTAGGTATATACAAAGACAGATGTATGCATATTATTTCAAGGATTCCTGCATGATAGGGTCAACAGAATCAGTGCTTATAATTCCAGTTCCAAAAACTGGAAATAAACCCAATGTTAATCGTCATAAATAATGGTTTAGTCACACAGTGCAATGTTGTACTGAAAATGGATGCACTTTGTGAAACATGACAATAAATATGAATGTCATAAATATTTTGTTGACAGTAAGAAGCAAGACAGAAAAGAAAACATACAGTGTGATTTCATTCGTAAAGTTTAAAAAACTAAACTACATTGTTCAGGGATGCATACATAAGTGGTGAAACTAATATGATCATCACCAAAGACCACGCAGCCATTGCTCTAGGAAAAAGAAAGTTTGATTATGATTGGAGAGGGGCACATAGATGCATTAATTTAGGAGCATCTGGGTGGCTCAGTCAGTTGAGCATCCAACTTCGGCTCAGGTTCTCGTGATTCAGGAGTTCGAGCCCTGCATCAGTCTCACTACTGTTCAGTGCAGAGCCCACTTTGGATCTTCTATCCCCCCCCTCTCTCTCTCTGCCCCTCCCCCACTCATGCGTACAAAAGCACTCTCTCTCTCTCAAAAATAAATAAAACGTTAAAAAAAAAAAGAGCAGTACCTCTAATCTCTGAGGCCCAGCAGCCTGTCCTCAAGCACTGATTCCACCCTTTACTAACGATGTGAAGTTGGTCAAGTTACTCAAACGTTTTACACCTCAGGGTCCAAATCTATAACAGAGGACTGCTGTGAGAAGTGAATGCAACCATCTACGTAAAATGTTTAACACATAATAAGCATTCAGTTCATTTAATTATTATCTTCTGTAGTTCTCAGACAAACTCTTTTTTTTTTTTTAACGTTTATTTATTTTTGAGACAGGGAGAGACAGAGCATGAACTGGGGAGAGGGTCAGAGAGAGGGAGACACAGAATCCGAAACAGGCTCCAGGCTCTGAGCTGTCAGCACAGAGCCCGACGCGGGCCTTGAACTCACGGACCACGAGATCATGACCTGAGCCGAAGTCGGCCGCCCAACCGACTGAGCCACCCAGGCGCCCCATAGACAAACTCTTTTAAGAAGAGTGGCCATGATGGGAGGAGGGAAATGACCATAGCTGGAGGGGGACATGGAATTGAAGGAAGGCAGTATTTGTTCTGTTTTGCTTTCATTTCATTTAATTAACTTTATTTCTTAAAGCTTACGTTTACAGAAAAACTGCACAGAAAGTACAAAGAGGGTCCATATATTCTTTCTGTTCCTCCACACACAGCTTCCCCTACTATCAACATCTTGCAGTAACATCTTGTAGTACATTTATTACAACTAATGAGCCAAATTGATACATCATTACTAACCAAAGCTCATAGTTTACATTAGAGTTCACTCTGTGTTGTGTGGTTCTATGGGTTTTGGCAAATGTGTAATGTTGTATATCCCTCATTATAGTATCATACAAAGTAGTTTCACTGCCCTAAAAATCCCCTATGATTCATCTATTCATCCCTCCCTCTCTCCAAGCCCCTGGCAACCCCCGATCTTTTCACTGTCTCTATAGTTTTGCATTTTCTAGAATGTCATAGCTGGAAACACACAATATGTAGCCTTCTCAAACTGGCCTCCTTCACTTAGCAATATGCATTAAGGTTATTTCATGTTTTTGCAGGGGTGAGCTCAATAGTTCATTTTTTTATTGCAGAATACTATTCCATGATCTAGATGTGCCACAGTTATTTAGAATGAGTGTCTAGAAGACACTCTAGAAGAATGTCTTGGTTACTTCTAAGTTTGGGCAATTATGAATACAACTGCTAAAACATACATGTGCAGGTTTTTGTGCAGACGTAAGATTTCAACTCATTTGGATAAATACCAAAGTATGCAATCGCCAGGTCATATGATAAGACTATGTTTAGCTTTGCAAGAAATTACCAAACTGTCTTCCAAATTGGTTATGCCATTTTGTCTTTCCATCAGCAATGAATGAGAGCTCCAGTTGTTCCGTACACTTACCAGCTATTGGTATTTGGGATTTTAGCCATTTTAATAGATGTGAAGTAGTATCTTGTTTTAATTTGCAATTCCCTAATGACATATAATATGGAGCATCTTTCCTATGCTTATTTGCCATCTGTATATCTTCTTTGGTGAGGTATCTGTTCAGAGCTTTTTGCCCATTTGGGGGGTCCATTTTAAATTGTATTGCTGGGGCACCGGTCTGGCTCAGTTGGTGGAACATGCGACTCTTGATCTTGAGGTCATGAGTTTGAGCCCCATGTGGGGTGTAGAGATTACTTTAAAAAAAAAAAAATAAGTTGAGTTGCTTATTTTCATATTGTTGAGTTTAAAGAGCTCTTTGTATATTTTTAACACGAGTTCTTTATTAGTCTTGCATCTTGCCAATACTTCCCCAGTCTGTGGCTTGTCTTCTCATTCTCTTAATAATGTCTTTCACAGAACAGAAGTTTTTCATTTTAATGGAGTCTCATTTATCAATTTTTTTCTTTCACAGATACTACTTTTGCTATTGTATTTAAAAAGTCATTGCCAAGGGGCACCTGGGTGGCTCAGTCAGTTTAGTGTCTGATTCTCGATCTCAGCTCAGGTCATGATCTCATGAGTTCATGAGCCCCTGATGTGGGGCTCCGAACCGATAACGCAAAGCCTGCTTGGGATTCTATCTCTCCTTCTCTCTGTCCCTCCCCCACTTGCTTGAGCTCTTTCTCTCTCTCTCTGTCCTCTCTCTCTCTCTTTCAAAAATAAATAAACTTTAGGGGCGCCTGGGTGGCTCAGTCGGTTAAGCGGCCGACTTTGGCTCAGGTCATGATCTCGCGGTCCGCGGGTTCGAGCCCCGCGTCGGGCTCTGTGCTGACAGCTCGGAGCCTGGGGCCTGTTTCAGATTCTGTGTCTCCCTCTCTCTGACCCTCCCCTGTTCATGCTCTGTCTCTCCCTGTCTCAAAAATAAATAAAACGTTAAAAATAAAATAAAATAAAATAAATAAATAAATAAACTTTAAAAAATAAATAAATGAAAAAGTCTTTGCCAAGCTCAAGGTCTCCTAGATTTTCTGTTATATTATCTTCTAGCAGTTTTATAGTTTTGCATTTTACATCTAGGTCTATGATCCATTTTAAGTTAATTTTTGTGAAAAGTAGAAGGTCTGTTGTAGACTTTTTTTTTTTTTTTGCATGTCTATTGTTACATTTGTTGAAAAGACTATCTTTTCTCCATTGATTGCCTTTGTTCCTTTGCCAAAGATCAGTTGATTCTATTTGTGTGGGTCTACTTTTGGCTTTCTATTCTGTTCCATTTATCTTTCTGTTTATTCTTTCACCATCTCATACTGTCTTGAGTACTGAAGCTTTGTGGTAAGTCTTGAAACCGGTAGTGTCAGTCTTTTGACTTTATCCTTCTCCAATCCAGAGTTGGCTCTTCTGGGTCTTTCTAAACTTTAGATTGGTTTGTCAATATACACAAAATAACTTGCTGGGATTCCGGTTGAGATTGTGTTGAGTCTACAGATCAAGCTGGGGAGTACTGATATATTAACAACATTGAGTGGAGGGTATTTTTTTAGGATGAGGAAAAATTTGGGCATATTTACAAGTTTTGGAGAAGGAGTTAGTGTGGAGAAGAGGTTGAAATATCAAGAGGGAGGGAATAATCAATATCATAAGATTTCTGACCAGGCTGCAAGAAGTGGGGTTCAGAGTGCATGTGGAGGAATTGATAGGAGGAGGGAACTTTGTCCAGTGTAGAGGAGGACAGGGAATGAGGATATGTGTAAATGTGTGTGTGTTTGTAAATTTGGTGGTGTTTAGTTTTTTGGTAAAGATGGTCAGCTGTTGACAACAGGAGGATGAGATAGGGCTTGGAAGGTTGAATGGAGGGAGTGTGAGTAGCCATTGCCTGGAGGGGAAGGGCATGTTAGTTACAAGGACGGAGCAGTATCACCAGGCAGTGTTGAGGGTACAGTTGGTGACCATAAAGTTGAAGTACCAATCTATGCTGACATGTGAGACTGCCCGGGGGTACTCAGAGAGACCCAGTTATATGCATACAGAAGTCCATCCAGGATTGGGGTGTATCCCACACAGATGTGATTAAAGGTCAGAGAGACAGAGGATTTTATAATATCAACAAAAGAGCGACAGAAATAGTGGTAGCCTGTAGGATCTCAGATGGACAGGGAAGTCAAAGTGGAAGGAGCTAATGGCTGAAAATCAAGTGGAGAGACAGTACCTTGGGGGTCCTGAGTGCAGACCAGGCATAGTGGGAGGGATTTAGTAAGAATTGGAGGTTGTGGTCAAAGAGTTTCCATATCTGTGGGGGGGGGGGGAATAACAGAGTTGTAGTGATATTAAATGTGACAGAATGTGTGCTGTGTAAACTGTTAAACACTACACCAATGTCTGTTCACTAGGCCGTAAACTTGAAGATAGGAATCAGGTGTCAGACATTTCCTCCTACTAGCATAACGCCTAATATCTAACACATGCTTTAGTGAACCTACTGAGTGTTAGAAGGATGAGTGAATGAGCTGATTTCCCTTTAAGATTTAGGCTCTGCCAAAATCTTGAACTTCCTAGCCCAGAAAACCACAGGTCCTTCAATACTCTTCTACACAGACTAGCTGAAATCTGACAACGAGATTAAAGATCAAACTGTTCTGATAATGTCAGAGAAGCTTGTATTGGAATATATATATACAGTAGTCCCTCCCTTATCCACAGTTTCAGTCTCTGTGGTTTCATTACCTGTGGTCAACCACAGTCCGAAAATAGATGATCCTTTTTTGATGTATGCTCAGAAGGTAGCCTAACGCTACATTGCAGTGCTTATGCCATTCACGTCACTTCATCACATCCTGGAGGCATTTCATCATCTCACATCATCACAACACATTTTGTGTTGTGAGCGGGGATGGGAGAGAGCGAGAAAGAAATAAAGAGACCATGTTCACATCTTTTATTACAGTAGATTGTTATAATTGTTCTATTTTACTATTAGTGATTGCTATTAATCTCTTACTGTGCTTAATTTATAAACTAAACTTTATTATAGGTATGTATGTATAGAGAAAAACGTAGTATATATATAGGTTCAGCACTGTGTTCTCAGACATCCCCAACTGATAAGGGAGGACTACTGTATATGTGTTTATAACAAAATATAAAAAACAGTTGTTTGAAGACGTCAGAGAGTGACCAAAAGGGTAGAAACTGAAAGAGATTTAGTGCTTAAAAAAAAGGAAAACAGGGGCACCTGGGTGGCTCTGTCGGTTGAGCATCCGACTTCGGCTCAGGTCATGATCTTGCAGTCTGAGTTCGAGCCCCACGTCAGGCTCTGTGCTGACAGCTCAGAGCCTGGAGACTGTTTCAGATTCTGTGTCTCCCTCTCTCTCTCTGCTCCTCTCCCACTCACGCTCTGTCTCTGTCTCAAAAAAAAAGGTAAACATTTAAAAAATTTCTTTAAAAAGGAAAACATACTGAGTTCCATATTTATCTGACTTTGGAGGTTTTTATGATGTGCATGGGGGAGGTGGGTGGATAGAGCTCAAGAGAAATTGGCACTCTTGTTAGTGAGTCTGACTTTGGCACAGTCAGTTGAGCTGGAAATTGAAGGCAATCTCAGAAAAGAAGGAACAAGAGGAGAGCCCCCAAATCAGCAAGCTCCTTCAAATCCTTAGCTGACTGAAGAGCCTGGGTGGCTCAGTCAGTTAAGCATCCAACTCTTGGTTTCGGCTCAGGTCATGATCTCATGGTTCATGGGTTCAAGACCCACATCGGGCTCTGCGCTGACAATGCAGGGCCTGCTTGGGATTCTCTCTCTCCCTCTCTCTCTGCCTCTCTTTCTCAAAATAAATAAATAAACATTTAAAAAATGTTTTTAAATCCTTAGCTCACTCCTAAACTACGGCGTGATGCCCCAAGGAACCAATCACATGAGAACTGTCCATCCCTCGTCAAGCATAGTCTAAGACTAACCCAGGACAGACATGGGTCCCAAAATAATTCAAATGGGAAAAAAATAGTCTTTTCAACAAATGGTGCTGGGACACCTGGATATCTACATGCAAAAGAATGGAGTTTGACCCCATCTCACTCTGTGTATAAAAATTAACTCAAAGTGGGTGGGGCGTCTGGGTGGCTCAGTCAGCTGAGCCTCCAACTTCAGCTCAGGTCATGATCTCACGGTATGTGACCTCAGCCCCGCATTGGGCAGGCTCTGACCACTCAGAGCCGGAGCCTGCTTCGGATTCTGTGTCTCCCTCTCTGCCCCTCCCCTGCTCGTGCTCTGTCTCTCTCTGTCTCTCAAAAATAAATAAATGTTAAAAAATATTTTTTAAATTAACTCAAACTGGATAAAATACCTAAATGCAAGAGATAAAACTATAAAACTCTGAGAAGGAATATGGGTATAATCTATTTTAACCCTTTCGATTAGGCAATGGTTTTTTTAGACATGACAATAAAACCACAAGTAACAAAAGAAAAAAGCATAAACTGGACTTCAACAAAATTAAAAACTTTAAAAAAATAAAAACAGATTAAAAACTTTGTGCTTCAAAAGACACCATCAAGAAAGTGAAAAGACGACGTACAGAATGGGAGCGTACATTTGAAAATCATACATCTGATACATCTTTATCATACATCTTTATGTATTTAGAATACATGAAGGATTCCTATGACACAATTAAAAAAAAAAAAAAAGCAAACAACCCAGTTCAAAAATGGGTAAAGGAGGGGCACCTGGGTGGCTCAGTCGGTTGGGCATCCAACTTCAGTTCAGGTGATGATCTCGTGGTCTGTGAGTCTAAGCCCCATGTCGGGCTCTGTGCTGACAGCTCAGAGCCTGGAGCCTGCTTCGGATTCTGTGTCTCCCTCTCTCTGCCCCTCCCCTGCTCAGTCTCTCTGTTTCTAAAAAATACATAAACATTAAAAAAAAAAAAAAAAAGGGGCGCCTGGGTGGCGCAGTCGGTTAAGCCTCCGACTTCAGCCAGGTCACGATCTCGCGGTCCGTGAGTTCGAGCCCCGCGTCAGGCTCTGGGCTAATGGCTCGGAGCCTGGAGCCTGTTTCCGATTCTGTGTCTCCCTCTCTCTCTGCCCCTCCCCCGTTCATGCTTTGTCTCTCTCTGTCCCAAAAATAAATAAAAAACGTTGAAAAAAAAATTTAAAAAAAAATTAAAAAAAAAAAAAAAAAAAACCACAGTGAGATACCACCGGCTAGAATGGCTATAATTTAAAAAAGACAGGTAATAGGGGTACGTGGCTGGCTCTGTCAGAAGAACGTGTGACTTTTAATCTCAGGGTTGTGGGTTCAAGCCCCATGTGGGGTGTAGAGATTACTTAAATGAAACGTTTTTTAAAAAGGCAGATACTGGGGCGCCTGGGTGGCTCAGTCGGTTAAGCGTCCGACTTCGGCTCAGGTCATGATCTCACGGTCCGTGAGTTCGAGCCCCGCGTCGGGCTCTGTGCTGACCGCTCAGAGCCTGGAGCCTGTTTCAGATTCTATGTCTCCCTCTCTCTCTGCCCCTCCCCCGTTCATGCTCTGTCTCTCTCTGTCTCAAAAATAAAAATAAACGTTAAAAAAAAATTTTTTTAAATAAAAATAAAAAAATAAAAATAAAAACGCAGATACTGGGGCGCCTGGGTGGCTCAGTCGGTTAAGCGTCTGACTTTGCTCAGGTCACGATCTCGCGGTCCGTGAGTTCGAGCCCCGCGTCGGGCTCTGTGCTGACGGCTCAGAGCCTGGAGCCTGTTTCAGATTCAGTGTCTCCCTCTCTCTCTGCCCCTCCCCCGTTCATGCTGTGTCTCTCTCTGTCTGAAAAATAAATAAACGTTAAAAAAAAATTTTTTTTAATAAAAAGGCAGATACTAACTAGTGTTCATGTGTACTGCTAGTGAGAATGTAAAATGCAGTTACTCTGGAAAACAGTCTAACAGCTCTTAAAAAGGTTAAACATAAAATTACCACATGACCCAATAATCCTGCCTCTAGGTCTACACCCAAGAGAAATAAAAACATATGTCCATGCACAAAAAAGTTGTACAACTGGACACGAATGTTGATAACAGCATTACTCATAACAGCCCAAAAGATGAAGCAATCTAAATGTCCATCAACTGATACATAAGTAAATAAAATGTGGTTTAGCCAGGCAATGGAATATTACTTAGCAATATAAAAGAATGAAGTACAATATGAATAAACCAAGAAAACATGATGCTGAGTCAAAGAGGACTACAGTTACAGGACTACATATTGTAAGATTCCATGCATATGAAATATTAAGAGTAAGCAAATCCATAGAAACAGGAGTAGACTGGCTATGGCTTAGGGCTGGGAGGGTTTGAGGGAAAATGAGGGGAGATGGCTAAGGAGTGTGGGCATTTTTGGGGGCGCAATAATGAAAATGTTCTAAAACTGACTGCCGTGATGGTTGCATACACTGTGAATGTAGTAAAACCTACTGAATTATACATGCTAAATAAGTGAATTGTATGGTATATTAATATATCTCAAAAAACTTGTTTTTTTTAATTTTATGTGGTATAGTCATACAATGGGACATTGTTTGGCAATGAAAAGGAATGGAGTACTAATATATGGTATGGTACAACATGGATAAACCTCAGAAGCATTACACTGAATCAGAGAAGCCAGTCACAAAGGACCACATATCATATGACTCCATTTGTATGAAATACCCACAATAGGCAAAGCCAGAGAGACAGAAAGTAGATTAATGGTTGCCTAGGGCTGGGGAGATGGGGAAAATAGGGAGTGACTGCTAATGGGCACCCAGTTTCTCTGGGGGGGGGGGGGGTGACAAAAATGCTCTAAAATTATAGTGATGGTTGCACAACTCTGGGAATATGCTAAACACCATTGACTCGCACAGTTCAAATAGGTGAACTGTATGATAGTGAATTATATCTCAAAACTGTTAAAAAAAAAAAAAGACTGACCCAAAAGCACACATGTCCATATTGGCCACAGGCAAGAGAAGACCCCATAGTTCAGAGCCTACAGAGGGGTTGGGTTGACTTTCCTTGGAGTACGGGGGGTGGGGGGTGACCTAGGGTAGGATGCCTGCCCATGCCTCTGCCCTTTTGAGCACTATAGAATGGAAGCAGCACCATGGTAGTAATGTGAACAGAGGAGAGACTACCCACAGGCCCACACAAAAGACTCAAGCCCCAAGGGTTGGCAGTGAGCCATATTAATATCCCAGAGGCCTGAACATATCCGATTCAACAGTCACCCTAAACCAGTGTATCAGCACTGTTCTGGTGGCAGGGATCCATACAGGACCAGGTCTAGTCTGGAGGCATCCCCGCCCCCACCCCCCAGATGGCACTGCCAGGCTCACTGGTCCAAGGCACAGGAGGGGGACTTAAAATTCATGAGAAAGGCAATCCAAAGCACAGGGCCCCCTGAGATGGGGACCCTGGACAGCCTTGCTTCTGTCTAAGGGCAGTGCTGCATTAATGAAACACATGGCTAGGGGCACCATGGGTGTCTCAGTCCATTAAGCATCCCACTTCAGCTCAGGTCATGGTCTCACAGTTCGTGGGTTCAAGCCCACATCAGGCTTTGTGCTGACAGTTCAAAGACGAGCCTGCTTCGGATTCTGTGCGTGTGTGTGTGTGTGTGTTTGTGTCTGTCCCTCCCCCACTCTCTTTCTCTCTCAATCAATGTTAAAAAATAAAAAAATGAAAAACACATGGCTAAAAATAAATAAAAACACATGGTTAATAAAACAGCCTGGCTAAAATCGTAAAGGCTGACAACCACAAATCCTAGCATAGAAGAACTGGAAAGCTCATAAATCACTGGTGCAAGTCTGAAATGTTACAACTACTTTGGCAAACTCTCTGGGAGTCTCTTAGAAGGCTAACTATACACCTACCCTATGGCCAAGCAATTCCACTCCTAAGTATTTATTTAAGAAAAATAATAACATGTGTCCCAAACACTTTGACAGGAATGTTCGCAGGAGCTTCGACACGATTAGCCAAAAACTGAAAACAACCCACATTTCCACCAACAAGTGAACGGATAAACAAATTGTCATATACTCACATGGTAGAATACACTTAACAAAAAGAAATGGGTATAGGCAGCAACATGGGACGAATCTCAGAAACGTCATGTTGGGCAAAAGAAGTTAAGAAAAGGGGCGCCTGGGTGGCTCAGTTGATTAAGCGTCCGACTGGTGGTTTCAGCTCAGGTCATGAACTCACTATTCGTGAGTTGGACCCCCACATCAGGCTCTGTGCTGAGAGCGAGGAGCCTGCTTGGGATTCTCGTTCTCCCTCTCTCTCTCTGCCCCTCCCCTGCTAACTTGCTGTCTCTCTCTCTGTCTCAAAGTAAATTAAAAAATTAAAAAATATATATTTAAAAAAAGGAGTTAGACAAAAATAACAATTCTGTTTACATGAAATTCTAGCTAGAAACAGCGAAACTAATCTATGGTGATAAAAATTAGAACAATGGTTGTATTTCATGGGGTGGGGGAGGCATGCTGGAAATGGGCACACAAGAACTTCCCAGGGCAATGGAAATATTCCATAACTTGATTAGAATGGTATAATATGTGTGTATGTAATTGTCAAGATTCATCAAACTGCACACTTAATAGTTATGTGTTTTATTGCACATGCATTACACTTCAAAATAAGCGTCAACTTCTTTAAAACAAACAAACAAAAAATCAAGCCCTTTTCAGATGCCTCTGCATCCTGCCACACTGCATGTGTTCTCAGAAAATGCTATCAAAGTGGCACCAGGGTGGCTCAGTTGGATAAGCATCCGACTTCGGCTCAGATCATGATCTCAAGATTCGTGGGTTCGAGCCCCACGTGGGGCTCTGTGCTGATAGCTCAGAGCCTGGATCCTGCTTCCGATTCTGTGTATCCCTCTCTCTCTCTCTCTCTGCCCCTCTCCCACTCATACTTTGTCTCTCTCTCTATCTCAAAAATAAATAAACATTGAAAAAAAGAAAGAAAATGCTATCAAAGACAAAGAATGCATAATCATCATCATTGGGGCATTAAGTTGTAGGGATCCTACTGCTAACAAATCAATTAAATAGCCAGAAGTGGTTGGATTTAGCTGGCATAGGCTAAGATGCTGTGGGGCAGTCTGATACTTCATAGTGGGAGACAATTTTGGAAGAGGAACATGGTCCAGAGACCACCACCAACCATTGCAGACTTGGGAAGCAGTGCTAAGATTGGATAAGGCCTGGCTTTGGAAAGAGAACCCCTAGCTGGGTAACAGCTTGGGGGGAAGTGGTACAAAGTATCAAAGGGGATCTGTTCTGGTAGGCAAGAGCTCTACCGGGTGGACTCACCTGAGAGCAGGATTCTCAGTTGCTGTGTGTTCAAGCAGTACGGACAAAGGCAAGCATGACTGGGCTTTCATGACAATCATAGGCTCAGTGAGGCTCTCCAAGGAGCGCCCAGCCTCTGCAGCCCCTCCTCCCACGCCCAGGCCTTCACCTAGCACACCTGCAGCTCCAACCCAGCACTCTGGCACGAACTTGACATCACCAAGGCCGGGAGCTGGACTGAGAACTGAGTCTCTACTTCATTTTCTAGTCTCTGACTCTGCCTCGCATCCAAAATTTGCTACTGAAGCAAAGCCTCTTACTTGGACTGTGTCCTGAAAACCAAAATCACAGCTCCAGCCAGTCCTTTCAAGTCCTGCCCTGAATCAGAACCAGCAGCAGTAGTTGTAGTGATAGTCTTGGTGTGGGGGTAGTTCTATTGCCATAACAGGACTAGTAATTTGAGTAGCAGTGGTAGTTAATGCTGTAGTGGTTAGGGGCGCCTGGGTGGCGCAGTCGGTTAAGCGTCCGACTTCAGCCAGGTCACCATCTCGCAGTCCGTGAGTTCGAGCCCCGCGTCAGGCTCTGAGCTGATGGCTTGGAGCCTGTTTCCGATTCTGTGTCTCCCTCTCTCTCTGACCCTCCCCCATTCATGCTCTGTCTCTCTCTGTCCCAAAAATAAATAAAAAACGTTGAAAAAAATTAAAAAAAAAAATGCTGTAGTGGTTAACATTTAATGACGCTTAACTGTATGCCAAGCCCTGTGCTGAATGTTAAATGCTTTATCGTATCTAATCCTAACAGATACCCCCATCTTACCAGGGAGGAGATCGAAACTCTTTGTAAAATACTCTGTTATAACTTTATGTGTTGTTGTTGCATAAGTGAGACATATTCATTTTAGGAAAAACTCGGAAGATTCAGGTTAGCAAAATATATATAAAATAAAAGTCACCCATCATCACATCTCTTTAAGTTAATCACTACTCTGCCCTACCAGGTATAAATTCCTCAGTCTCTTTATAAAAACAATATCATGCAGTATGTAGCTAAATCTGCTCATTTCATTCAATAAAGTACTGAGCCGTTTTCCTTATTAATATAGTTTTTAAAACATAATTTTAATAGCTATTTTATATTCTATTACTTATTATTATTAATATGTTAATTACAGAGAAAGAGCGCACATGAGGAGGGGAGAAGGGTAGAAAGGGAGAAAGAGAGAATCCTAAGCAGTCTCCATGCTCAGTGTGAGCCCAATGCGACACTTGATCCCATGACCCTGGGATCATGACCTGAGCTGAAATCAAGAGTTGGACACTCAACCGACTGAGACACCCAGGGGCCCTGATAGTCTATCGTTTTTAATACAATACACTTACCCAATCTCTTATTGTTGGACATTTAGATTTTGTCCTTTTGTTAATGTTTTGTTGTTATAAAAAAATTTTTACAGAACATCCTTATACGTTGAACACATCTTCATTTGTTTCCTTAGGATAGATTCCTAGCACTGGAGTTGCTGAGTTAAAGAGCGTGGGCATTTTTAAGGCTTTGAAGTCAGACAGCCCTGACCTTGAATCCTCCTCAGGGCCTGGTCTGTGGCCTGAGGCAAAGCGCTTCTGGGTCCTGAGTCTGTGTCCTGTGCTCCTTCTTCTCCTGTTTGCTCCTTATCACATTTCACTGTTCCTATTCTTCGAAGATCTCGCCCTCTTCCTGGATTGCAAACCCCGCAGTCAAGGCCTGTGTGTCTTCCTCACTGTGTGTTCACCAGCATCCAGCCCAGAGCTCACAGTCTAAGCAGAGACAATTTGGTGCTGCAGAAAGGTCAATGGTCTGGAAGGAAGACGCCCAGGTCTCATTCCCAGCAGTCCTACTCCAAGCTATGGTCCTGGACAAAGCCCTCGTTACCTGTCGGGTCTCATCACCTCTCACTCTATACTTTTACACTAGCAATGCTGAGCCAATGCTTCGCAGAACTAATCGTTCTCAAGACACTCCTGCTCTTCTACATTTCTATGCCTTCGCCTGCATCGCAGAACTGGAGGCCCATACTGTGCCTTTGTGCAAAATAAAAAAAGACGTCTCTTCCTCTCAGTGGAGTGCAGGCTGGATTTTAGGCCTCCCTCCTCCCTTGGCCTGGCACCATATTGCATTGACCAACCAGGATACCATTGCTGAAGCTTGGAACAAACACAGCTAGGCCACCTAGCAAACCTCCATTCATCCATCGAGTTGTAAATTCAAATGCTACCTCCTCTGTAAAGTCATCTTACTGTAGCAGATGTATTGGATTTGTTGTTGTTGTTGTTGTTGTTGTTGTTGTTGTTGTTTTGGTAAGCTTCCTCTGCTTTTTGAATAGCCTCCATTAAAATGATTAATCTTATTGGATTATGGCCATTTACCTATATACCTCTCTAACCCAGTAGATTATCCTCAGTGTTTTTCCTCTTTTATTCCTCATGCAAAGTCCAATTCCTGACACACAGGAAGTGATTAATAAGCTTGAATGAATGACATTTTATATCTCTGGTCCTCATGTTGCTTGTCTGAGAATAAAGGGATCAGAATAACAGATGCCTGAAGTTCCTGCCAACTCTAAAATCCTCTTTTCCAGGGCACCTGGGTGGCTCAGTCAGTTAAGCATCCCCCTCTTGATGTTGGCTCAGGTCGCGATCTCATGGTTCGTGAGTTCAAGTCCCAAGTGGGGCTCCGTGCTGACAGTGTGGAGCCTGCTTAGGATTCTCTCTCTCCCTTTCTCTCTGCCCCTCCCCTACGTGGTCTCTCTCTCTCTCTCTCTCTCTCTGTGTCTCTCTCTCTGTCTCTCTCTCTGTCTCTCTCTCAAAATAATTAATTTTTTAATGTTTATTTCTTTTTGAGAGAGAGAGGAAGAGAGTAGGCGAAGAGCAGGGAGAGAGGGAGACACAGAATCTGAAGTGGGCTCCTGGCCCTGGGCTGTCACCACAGAGCCCGACGCAGGACTTGAACCCTGAACTGGGAGATAATGACCTGAGTCGAAGTTGGACACAACTGACTGAGCCACCCAGGAGCCTCTCAAAATAATTAAATAAACATTAGAAGGAAAAAAAAAAAAAAGAATTGCCTTAGGAGACCCTTCCAGAAAGTGGTTTGCCTTTTACCTCATTATGTAAATCATCTATTTCCGTCACTAGTCTTTCTCAGACATTTTCACAAAAGGAACATCTGTTTCTCAACACAAGACAGCTCCTTATACATCTTGAAGCTAATGATGTTACTTCTCTTGTGAGAAGAAATTTTACCATGTCCTTTCTCTGTCTCCAGATGTCTCGTCCTTACGTGGACATTGTTAATCTCTGAAGGACAGCACATCATTTGAGGGCATAAAGCCTCTGAAATACTAACAGAGGCAGCCGTCTAGAGGTTTTACAAACCGTAGGCATTCCTGGATCCCAAAGGGTTCACTAACTCCCTGAAATTCTATTCACAATATTGTATGCTTGTGCATTTTCTGAAGGAAGATCCACCTCTTTCTTCAGATCCTCAGAGGAGCCCCCTTGACCCCAAAAGAGCTAAGAGCCACTGGTCTGCAGCCTGGGCTAAAATAGGCTGGAAAGTACAGGGGCTTTTAAGATCACATAATACTCTGGCACATTCTTTGGAATTTTATTAAAGACAGAATCCTTAACAACTACAGACTGGAGTCTTTGGAACTAAGCCCCTCCCCTCTTATCAGTTGACTTCACTTAGGGGCTTCCCCAAATCCCTAGGACTCACTGAACCCAGCCTGCACTGCAGACACAGAAAAGCTTTGGGGGAGATGTCAAATGACTGACACCTCCACCCTTGTGTTTTAATAGTAATGGCCTTGGGGCCAGAAGATTGGGTTCCTGTGAGGGCATGGGACCCTCTGAAGATCAGAATCACTATTCCACCACAAGGTGGCACTCAAAGCCCAGACAGATGGGGCAACAAGCATCTTTTCTCGGCTCAGTAGGACTCAAGAGCAGTTCCCCAGGCACTGAGCCAAAACTTGAGCTCCTGGTTATACAGTTGGTCCACAAAGCCCTTCTACCCACACCCAGTGTCTTGCAGGGGACCTTGTTGTTCTTTTTAATGCAAAGTCTGTGTGTGGTTCTTGCTGACTTCAGTCCCTTCCCTAGAGGTGACCCCGATGAAGATCCTGGTCCTGGATATACATAGTGCACACACTTCTGCTCTCCATGTCCTGCCTGGAGTCACTCCTGGGGCTCCGAAGGAACTGAACCCAGTGCTTGAAGTCCTTAGTATGATTTCCAGGTTATGAACCCAGCCCTGTAGGTTGTGCAGATGGGATGTCATTCAAACATCTCTATAGTAGTGACCCACTCAGACAAGAATAAGGAAAGGATCAATATTTACTTAGGCCAAAGGGAAGAATTACCAAGAGTAGCTGCAGCTTGAGTGGGGATCCCACACTGCCATGTACTCTAGTGAGGGTGCAGTTTGGATACAGAAGACAGGAAGCAAATCTAAGCCCATCCGAAGAGTATGAGCTTAGACAAAATCAAAAATATTACATTTATAAATGGAGTTGAAAACATTTAAGTCGAGAAGACTCACCTAGATCGTTTGCAAGCCCTAGGTCTGGCATCCTAACCTCAAGTCTCTGGCAAATAGACAACTTTAGCCATCTTGAGATAGTAATCACAGATCATGGTCATACATCATCCACGGGAGATAGGAAAACTGCTCCCTTAAGTGGAGAGATGTCCTTTGAACTCCAAGAAGGTTTGGAACTAACAAGGTGGCTTTGTGCTATGTCAGCTTAGCTATGATGAAGCCATATTTTTTGGATGACTCAAGGTTAGAATTGGCCACAAGACAACCGTGCATGAGGTCGGAAAGGCAGAAAGGCAGAATTGAAGCAGCAGCCATGATGCTGTAAAGGTCAGCTTGGAGTGCTAGGACTGCTGCAGCTTATGTATCTCGTTGCTACTCTTCTGGTTCACTTTGTGGGCACGGGTAGCAGCCAGTCCCACAGGGCCTCCAGCTCCTGTCAGATCTCTTCCATCTAACTTCCTTCAGGTTCTAACTCCATGTATGCAACACCAGGTCCCTGTGCAGACATCCCAGACCATCAGGGTTGGGGTGGTGAGGGACAGATACAGATTCCACTTGGCCCTTGCCCTCCCCAACTTCACATCCAATATTTCTTCCCCACTGACCTGTGATGATTTCAGGCCCACCACAGATGCAGAGGTAACAGACATCCATAGATCCGTCACCAGTTCCTTATTCCATGTCACCCATAGTGGTTTTTCTTCTCAGGACAAACCTTCACTGATACAAATCAAAAGTGGGGCGCCTGGGTGGCTCAGTCGGTTGGGGAGTGGACTTTGGCTCAGGTCACCATCTCACAGCTCAAGAGTTCGAACCCCACGTCGGGCTCTGTGCTGACAGCTGAGAGCCTGGAGCCTGCTTTGGATTCTGTGTCTCCCTCTCTCTCTGCCCCTCCCTAACTCATGTTCTGTCTCTCTCTCTCTCTCTCTCTCAAAAATAAACATTAAAAAAAATTTTCTTAAAAATCAAAAGTGATGCAGCAAATCAAACTCATGCTAAGTTTCAAATAAGTTTGAATCATTGGGAAAAATCTATGTATATTTTGTATTTAAAGCTTTGGTAATGCTTGGGGCACCTGGGTGGCTCAGTCGGTTGTGCGTCCAACCTCAGCTCAGGTCATGATCTCACAGTCTGTGAGTTCGAGCCCCGCATCAGGCTCTGTGCTGACAGCTCAGAGCCTGGAGCCTGCTTCCGATTCTATGTCTCCCTCTTTCTCTGCCCCTCCCCTGCTCATGCTCTGTCTCTCTCTGTCTCAAAAATAAATAAAAACATAAAAAAAAAATTTTTTTTAACTTTGGTAATGCTTAAAAGAATTTAACATAGTAGTGTTATAAGATTAGCCTCATTATTTTATTAAAAACGTGGAATTGATATGTAGAATCTAAAAAACAAAACTAACAGAACAAAACAAAACCCAGACTCATTGTTACAGAGAATAGATGGGTGGTGGCCAGTGGGGAGAGGGTTGGGGGGGAGAACAAAATGGGTGAAGGGGGCCAAGAAGTACAAACTTTCAGTTTTAAACTAAGTCATTGGGACATGATGTAAAACATAAGAAATATAATGAATAATATTGTATTAATTTTGTATGGCAACAGATGGTAAGGAGATTTATTGAAGTGATCATTCCATAATATATACAAAGGTTGAATCCTATGTTGTACACCTGAAATACCTAATAATGTTGTATGTCAATTATACTTCAAAATAAATAAATAAAAAACAAACAAACAAATAAATGGAAAGAATCAGAGGAGAAAATACAATTTGTAAGTGATAATAAAAATCTGAAATAAAAAAAAACGTGTACTGATTTTCGATTAGTGATTCTAAGTTCAAGCATGTAAAAGGCGTTACTATAAACATAATTAGCATGTTTGAGGGAACTTATGATTCACTATGCCTAAACATTTATTAGACTTACAAAAACCATTTAAGTATTTAGGAAGTTTTTTCTTGTAGGGTCAATACGCTTATCCCGTCATGCATCTAAGCACTCAAAAAGAAAACCAGATATTTGAGATTTAGATATGTAATTTAAAATATTTAAAACATTCAGTGGGCTATCGTTGTAAGTGAAATTGTTCATGGAATTTAGACTGTTCAGTTTAAGTTAATCAAATGTTAATGTTAAAAAAGTGAAGATTATTGGAGGGATTCTAGGGAGATGGTAGCATAGGAAGCACCAGAAACCTGGCTCCTCTCCTAGACAACATCTGCACTGGCAGAATCTGTCTCATGTAGCTGTTTTGGAGTCTGTTGAAGGCCTTCAACTTCCAGGGAAAGACTTGGATGGTAAATTATGGTTAATTTTGGTCAATTTCAGCTACCATCACAGTAGCAACTATCCATTCCCTGTCCCCAGCCACATGACAGGCAGCTGTGCACATGTTCTTGGAGCAGGTTGCACACAGCTTGGGGGAGCTGGGCCAGGCAAAAAAGACACCATCTTATAAATATCAGCAATCTATGCTCTGATAGCTAACTGCTGCTTCTGGTCAGAGAGGTGCAGATAAAGAGGCAGGAGGCTCTGTTTGTGCAACTCCCCCAGTTGTTGCAAGGTGCTCCCTCTGTGGATGAAATTTTGTCAAGGGGACTTAAAAGGCTAGTGCCCTTCCTGCCTTAATTTTTCACTTTTTTCCCCTTTCAGGAGCCAGACACTAACAACTAGCACATTTAAAAACAACTGCATATTTGGGGAAAACTGGAAAGTGACAATGTATGCCCAGGGAAAGGCTCAGAAAAGATCTGAGAAAACTTTAAGTTTATATCTCAGGCTGATACTCAGTGCAGAGAAAGCTAACAACAATAAAAAAAAAAAAAAAAGACCCTGAGGAAAGGAGAGAATCTGATTTCCAGAGTTAACCACATTATTAGATTCATATATCCAATGTTCAACCAAAAAAAAATCACAAGACATATAAAGACACAGCAAAGTATAGCCCATTCCAAAAAAATTGATCAACAGAAAATATCTCTGAAAAAGACCTAATGGAAGATAAAATGCTCAAAGAACTAATGGAAGCTGTGGAGAAAGTCAAGAAAACATAGTGTTGAATAAAATGGAAATTTCAACAAAGAGATAGAAAACTTGAAAAGAAACCATGAAGAAATTCTGGAGCTGAAAAGTACAATAACTGAAATGAAAATGTCACTAGAGGGATTCAAAGGCAGATCTTAGTAGGCAGAAAAAAGAATCCATGAACTTGAAGATAAAGCAATAGAAATTATCAGGTCTGAGGAATAGGGGGAAAAAATGATGTCTTGTAGGACAACAACAAGAGGATCAACATATGCATCAAAGGGGTCCAGAAGGCCAAGGGGGAGAGAGAAAGGGGAAGAAAGAATATTTAAGGAAATAATGGCTGGAAACTTTTAAAAAGCAAAAACAAAAAGAATCTTGAAAGCAGTGAGAGAGAAGCAAATCATCCCATAAAGGGGGTGCTCAATGAAATTATCAGCAGATTTCTCATCAGAAACTTTGGAGGCCAGAAGGCAATGGGCCAATACCTTCAAAGTACTAAAAGAAAAAAAAAATCAACAAAGAATACTATATCCAACAAAACTATCCTTCAAAAGTAAGAGAGAAATTAAGACATTCCTATGTAAACAAAAGCTGAGGGGCTTCATGACCACTAGACCTGCCCTGAAAGACAGGGAGTCCGGCAAGGTGAAATGAAAGGACACTAGA
The DNA here is from genome assembly GCF_028018385.1 of Neofelis nebulosa. Taxonomy (NCBI): domain Eukaryota; kingdom Metazoa; phylum Chordata; class Mammalia; order Carnivora; family Felidae; genus Neofelis; species Neofelis nebulosa. Next base: position 101,633,440 of record NC_080789.1, on the reverse strand, counting down.
CAGAAACTCAAAGCTGTGTAGAGAAATGAAGATCTCAATAAGGGTAAATACATGGGCAATTATAAAAGTTAGTATTATAAGAGTGGTCTATAGCTTCACTTTTCGTTTTAATTTAAGAGATCAATACATTTAAAGAAAAAAGCAACTATTAGTGGAAAGGCTAGTATTACTTAAACTTCAGGTTTGTGACTTTAAATATTGTTTTCTAGGGGCACCTGGGTGGCTCAGTCGGTTAAGCATCTGACTTCAGCTCAGGTCATGATCTCACAGTCCATGAGTTTGAGCCCCGCATCAGGCTCTGTGCTGACATCTCAGAGCCTGGAGCCTGCTTCAGATTCTGTGTCTCCCTCTCTCTCTGCCCCTCCCCTGCTCATGCTCTGTCTCTGTCTCAAAAATAAATGAAAACATAAATAAATAAATAAATAAATAAATAAATATTGTTTTCTTCATAATATAAGAAACTAATGCAGTTAAAAAAATTACTAGTTTAGGGGCACCTGGGTGGCTTAGTCGGTTAAGCATCTGACTTTGGCTCAGATCATGATCTCATGGCTCATGAGTCCGAGCCCCAAAATAAATAAATAAACTTAAAATAAAAATTAGTTTATGTTTCGGGGTACACAATGTATAAAAAGTGACAACAACAACTGAAAGGGGACGGAGATGAGCTGTAAAGGAGTAGAGTTTTTGTATGCTATTTAAAATGGTATAAGTTCAAACCAAAGTGTTATAACTTTAGGATGTTAAATACAAGCTTCATTTCACCACAGTATTTCATCATTTCACTAAATATTTCACTGTATAAAAATCAACTAAGCATATGGGCGCACGGGTGGCTCAGTTGGTTAAGCATCCAACTTTGGCTCAGGTCATGATCTTGTGGTTTGTGGGTTCAAGCCCTGCATCAGGCTCTTTGCTGACAGCTCAGAGCCCGGAGCCTGCTTCTGATTCTGTGTCTCCCTCTCTCTCTGCTCCTCTCCCCACTGTGCTCTGTCTGTCTCTCTGTCTTGGAAATAAATGAACGTTAAAAAAAATTTTTTTTTAATCAACTAAGCACAAAAAAAGAAAAATTCAGGAAATAAGGTACAAAAAAGCTATAAGGCATATAGAAAGCATATAGGGCAATGACAAAAGAAACCCCTCCTTATGAGTAATTACTTTAAAAGTAAATGGATTAAAGTCTCCAATGAAAAGACAGAGATTGGCAGAATGGCTGAAAATACATGATCCTACTCAATGTTGTCTATAACAGAATCACTTGAGATCCAAACACACAAACAGATTGAAAGTGAAAGAATGGAAAAAGATATTTCATGCAAATAAGTAACCAAAAGAGAACAAGAATGGCTATGCTAACATCAGACAAAACAGACTTTTAGCCAAAAAAAAAGGTTACAAAAGACAAAGGTTAATATATATTAATAAAAAGTTCAATATTTCAAGAAGATATGACAATTATAAACATTTATACACCTAATGACAGATGATCAAAATATAAGAAGCAAAAACTGACAGAACTGAAGGGAGAAATAGACCATTCTACAATGATAGTTGGAGACTTCAAAATCCCACTCACAGTAATGGGTAGAACAACCAGAGAGTAAGGAAGCAGAAATTTACACAACACAATACACCAACTAGAACTAACAGACATGTATAGAACACCCTACCCAATAACAAGCATACACATTCTTCTCAAGTGTACATGGAGCATTCTCCAGGATAGACCATATATTAGGTTACGCATTAAGTCTCAATAGATTTTTTAAAAATTTTTTAATGTTTATTTATTTTTGAGAGAGACAGAGACAGAGACAGAGTGTAGGTGGGGGAGGGGCAGAGAAAGAGGAATACCCAGAATCCGAAGCAGGCTCCAGGCTCTGAGCTGTCAGCACAGAGCCTGACGTGGGGCTCAAACTCACAGACTGTGAGATCATGACCTGAGCTGAAGTCAGATGCTCAACGAACTGAGTCACCCAGGTGCCCCAGTCTCAATAGATTTTAAAAAGTAGATATCATACAAATTATCTTTTCTGACTATAATGAGATGAAGTTAGAAATTAATAACAAAAGGAAAACTGAAAAATTCACAAAATTATGGAAATTAAGCAATACACTATTAAACAACAAATAGATCAAAAAAGAAATCACAAGTGCAATTAGAAAATACTTAGACACAAATGCAAATAAAAACACAACAGGGGAGGCTGGGTGGCTCAGTTGGTTAAGTGTCTGACTCTTAGTTTTGGCTCAGGTCATGATCCCATGGTTCACGACTCCACATCAGGCTTTGTGCTGACAGTGCAGAGCCTGCTTGGGATTCTCTCCCTCTCTCCCTCTCCCTCTCTCTGACCCTCCCCTGCTCATTCTCTCTCTCTCTCTCTCTCTCTCTCTCTCAGTAAACAAGTAAACTTCAAAAAAAAACACAACATACCAAAACTTTGGTTTTTGGTGTGTGTGTGTGTGTGTGTGTGTGTGTGTTGATTTAAATTTTTCTTTAGGAGAGGGAATATCACACTTCTACTCAATTAAGAGAAACATTTTTAGAGTCTAGATGATATATATATACATATATATATGTATATGTACATATATATATATGTACATATACATATATATCATGCCATGAATTCATAGGTAATGGGTTCCAGCAGCTAAGTGTGCTTCTCTGGGTGGAGCAGGCTGGTACTTCAGTTGAACCCAAGTACGTTTCTCTTTGACTTCCTTCCTTTTCTAATCATTTTCCTTCACATGCTTCAGGAAGCTATCTCAGCTCTTAGAGTGCTTAATATTTAAGCTCAACACGTAGATTAAAATTCTCCTGGCAAGAATCACACCCTTAGCATGTTTGTTTACAACAATGCCAACAGCATGCTGGGCAACACTGTAGACTCTTCCAGTTTGCCATGGTAACATCCGTGGGGCATTCCCTTTTGAATAGTACCCGTTCCCTTGATGTCTACAATATCACCTTTCTTGTAGATTCACATGCTTGTGGCCAAAGGAACAACTCTGTTTTCTAAAATGCCTAGAGAATGTATAGCAAGTGCCTCCTCTTTCTCTTTGTTTTGGTCATTCTGGCAAATTACCAGAAGATGGTGGTTCTAGCCAAAAGGTTCATACCAAAACTTGGGGGTGCAATGAATGTGGTACTATGGGGTAAATTAATAGCTGTAAATCCTCACGTTAAAAAGAAAATAAGATGGGGTGCCTGAGTGGCTCAGTCAGTTGCGCATCCGACTTTGGCTCAGGTCATGATCTTGCATTTGCAAGTTCGAGCCCCACATTGGGCTCTGTGCTGACAGCTCAGAGCTTTGAACCTACTTCAGATTCTGTCTCCCTCTCTCTCTGCCCCTCCCTTGCTCACACTCTGTCTCTCAAAAAATAAAATAAAACATTTAAAATTTTTTAAAATAAGAAAATAAGAAAAATCTGAAATCAACAACCCAGCTTTACAACTTAACTAACTAGAAAAAGGGGAAAAGGGGCACCTGGATGGCTCAGTCAGTTAAGCGTCCAACTCTTGATTTCGGCTCAGATCATGATCTCATGGTTTGTGCTGACAGCGTGGAACCTACTTGAGATTCTCTCTCTGCCCCTCCCCTGTTCTGTCTCTTTCTTTCTCTCAAAATAAGTAAATAAACTTAAAAAAAAAAAAAAAGAACAAACTAAACCCAAAGCTAGCAAAAGGGAGGAAATAACAAAGATTAGAGCAGAGATAAACTAAATAGGAAATAGAAAAACAATAGAGAAAATCAATGAAACCAAAACTTGTTTTTTTCAAAAAGACTGACAAAATTGACAAACATTAGTTAGATGGACTACAAGAAAAAGAACACTCAACTACTAAAATCAGAAATGAAAGTGGAGCATTACTACCTATTTGACAAGGGGAAAAAGGCTTATAAGAGAGTACTATGGGGGCGCCTGGGTGGCTCAGTCGGTTAAGCGTCCAACTTCAGCTCAGGTCACGATCTCACAGTCCGTGAGTTTGAGCCCCGAGTCGGGCTCTGGGCTGATGGCTCAGAGCCTGGAGCCTGCTTCCGATTCTGTGTCTCCCTGTCTCTCTGCCCCTCCCCCGTTCATGGTCTGTCTCTCTGTCTCAAAAATAAATAAACGTTAAAAAAATAAAATTAAGGGGCGCCTGGGTGGCTCAGTCAGTTAAGCGGCCGACTTCGGCTCAGGTCATGATCTCACGGTCCGTGGGTTCGAGCCCCGCGTCAGGCTCTGTGCTGAAAGCTCAGAGCCTGGAGCCTGTTTCCGATTCTGTGTCTCCCTCTCTCTGACCCTCCCCCATTCATGCTCTGTCTCTCTCTGTCTCAAAAATAAATAAATGTTAAAAAAAAATTTTTTTTAAATTAAAAAAAAAAGAGAGTACTATGAACAATTGTACACTAACAAGTTGGATTACCTAGATGAAAGGAACAAATTCTTAGAAACACAAGACATATCCAAAACTAGAATATCTGAATAGACCTATAACTAGTAAGAAGATTGAATCTGTAGTCAAAAATCTCCCAACAGGGTACCAGGCTGGCTTAGTTGGTAGAGTGTGCAACTCTTGATCTTGGGGTTGTGAGTTCAAGCCCCACATTCGGTGTAGAGATTGCTTGAAAATAAAATCTTAAAAAAAAATCTCCCAATAAAGAAAAGCCCTGAACCTGGTGACTTCACTGATTAATTTTACCAAACATTTAAAGAAGAATTAATACCAATCCTTCTCAATTTGTTTTTTAATTTAAGAGGAGGGACTTTTTTTTTTTTTAAGATTTTATTTTTTTAAGATTTATTTTGTGTGTTATCTCTACACCCAACGTAGGGCTGGAACTCACAACTCCAAGATCCAGAGTCACATGCTCTACTGACTGAGCCAGCCAGGTGCCCTAATGAGGAAACACTTCTTAACTCATTCTATGAGGCCAATATTACCCAGACACCAAAGCCAAAGACATTACAAGAAAAGATAACTACAGACCAATATCCCTTATGAACACTGATGCAAAAAAAAAAAAAATCTCAACAAAATGCTAGCAAATAAAATTCAGTATATTAAAAGGATTATAAGGGCACCTGGGTGGCTCAGTTGACTGAACATCCAACTCTTGATTTAGGCTCAGGTCATGATCTCACAGTTTATGAGGTCAAACCCCATGTAAGGGTCTGCACTGACAGCAGAGAGCCTGATTGGGATTCTCTCTCTCCTTCCCTCTGTCTTTCTCTTTCTCTCTCTCTCTCAAAATAAATGAATAAATAAACTTTAACAAAAAGGATTATACACCATGATATAATCTTACCATACACCATAATCTTCTAGGTGATACACCATAAGGTGTATATACCTTAATCTTCTTAATCTTCAGACACACCATACACCAATCTTAATCTTCAGATACACCATAATCTTCTAGGTGAGATTTATTCCTAGAATGCAAAGTTGATTCAACATATGAAAATCAATCAATGTAATATGCCACACATCAACAGAATGAAGAGGGAAAAAAGACACATGATCATCTCAATTAATACAGAAGAAACATTTGACAAAAATCAATACACTTTCATGATAAAAATACCCCCCCCCAAAAAAAAGAATAGAAAGGAACTACCTCAATGTAATAAAGTCCATATATGAAAAGCCCACAAAAATACCATACTCAATGGTGACTCAAAGTTTGTCCTCTACAATAAGAAATTACCTAAAGAATGCCCACTTTCACCACTTATATTCCACACAGTACTGGAAGTTTTAGCCAGAGCAATTAGGCAAGAAAAAGAAATAAACAGTATCCAAATTGGAAAAAATAAGTAAAATCATCTTTGTTTGCAGATGACATGATCTTATATGTAGACAACCCTAAAAATTACATACACACAAAGTTGTTAAAACTAATGAACTCAGTAAAGTAGCAGGATACAAAGTCAACACACAAAAACCACTTGCATTTCTATGCACAAATGATGACCAATCTAAAAAACCAAGTTACAAAACCTATTTAATTTACAATAGCTTCAAAAAGAATAAAATATTAAGGAATTAACTTAACCAAGGAGGTAAAAGACTTGTACAATAAAAACTACAAAACATTGCTGAAAGAAATTAAAGACATAAATAAATGAAAACACATTCCATGTTTGTGGATTGGATGACTTAATATTGTTAAAATATCAATATTACACAAGGTGATCTATAGATTCAATGGAATCCCTATCAAAATCCCAATGATATTTTTTGCAGAAATAGGAAAACCCACACTAAAATATATATGAAATCTCGAGACCCAAATAGCAAAAACAATCTTGAAAAAGAACAAACTGGAGAACTCACACTTGCTGATTTCAAAACTTACTACAAAGCTAAAGTAATCAAAACAGTGTGGTATTGGCATAAAGACAAACATAGACCAATGGAACAGAATAGACAGCTCAGAAATAAACCTTTGTACATACGTTTTTTTTTTTTTTCAAATGATTTTGACAAGGGTGCCAAGACCATTCAATGGGGAGAGAACAGTCTTTTCTACAAATGGTGCAGGGAAAACTGGATGTCCACATGCAAAAGAACAAAGTTAGACCCTCACCTGTTAACTCAAAATGGATCAAGGACCTACATGTAAGACCTAAAACAATAAAAATCTTCGAAGAAAACACAGGAAGAAAGCTTCACAACACTGGTTTGGCAATGATTTCTTAGATATGACATCAAAGGCATAGGTAATAAAAGAAAAATATACTGAAAGTCATATGGTCACAAAAAGACAAATACTGTATGATTCCACTTACATGAGGTACTTAGAATAGACAAAATTATAAAGACAAAAAGTAGAATGGTGGTTGCCAAGGGTTGGGAGTAAGGGAGAATGGAGAGCTTTTGTTTAATGGATATAGAGTTACAGTTTTAAAAGATGAAAAAGGTTATAAAGATGATAATAGATGGTAATAGTTGCACAACAATGTAAATGTATTTAATACCACTGAACTGTATACTTAATGGTTAAGATGGTGAATTTTGTTATGTGTACTTTACCACAATAAAAACGTGCTCCCATGGGGCGCCTGGGTGGCTCAGTCGGTTGGGCGTCCGACTTCGGCTCAGGTCATGATCTCACGGTCCGTGAGTTCGAGCCCCGCGTGGGGCTCTGTGCTGACAGCTCAGAGCCTGGAGCCTGTTTCGGATTCTGTGTCTCCCTCTCTCTCTGACCCTCCCCTGTTCATGCTGTCTCTCCCTGTCTCAAAAATAAATAAATGTTAAAAAAAAAATTTTTTTTTAAAAAAGTGCTCCCAAAAGTGAAGATCGTTGTCTTTGTTTTACTATATTATAAATAATCAAACAAAATCTATAGGCTGCAATTAAAGAAAAGCAATAAGTAAGATTTTCAAATTTATTTAGATTCAAAATAGAATAATAAAAATTGTAATTCAAACTTAAAAAGCATAAGAAAATTAGATTTTGACATTGATTACTTTAATAAACTAATATTTGTTTAAAATTATAGTAACTATGCATAGCCTATTTTTCTATGCTCACAAATATAAAACATATAAACTTGCAACATCTTACTTCTTGCAACTGTCCCTAGCCAGCCTGTCCCATTTCTATGGCATGAAATGTAATGGGGTCTTCTCAGCCCCAGAATCCTCCACATTGCCCATCCTAAAGTTCCCATTGCTAACTCTGAGCTCTAGTAAAGGAGAAATTTGTCCCATAGGCCTTCCTTATACTTCTTCCTGAAGGATTTCTCCACCCTTTCCCTTCCATTATTAGCTCTGCGACACTTCAGGAATCCTGAGCTCTCACATTGCCCCAACCCCTAGAAGGAAAAGAGTTTGATGATCAACTCCTACTCCCAGAAGTATTTACTAACACCTTCTGTGTCAAGCCCTCGGCAGGGTGTGTCCCCATGTTACCACACTTGACCGCTCACATCTACCCTGTGAGGCAAGCATCAGCATCCTCATGTTACAGTGGAAACAGACTCACAACTTGAGTCACTGGCCCAGCTAACAAGTGATCGAGAAGAGAAATGGCCTTGGACATAGCCTAGGCAGCACAGATCTACCTTGACTGGTCCTCCACTTGTCAAATTTTTACCATCTGGTTGATCCTTATACCCCCTCCCTAGATTCCTCTGACCCATCCCCTCCCAACCTCCAGGACTCTGCCTGTGCCTATCATCCTTAACATTCCTCTATGGACAAGATGCTCACCAAAGGAGGAAAGATTCTGGCCCAATTTGCAGGTGAGAGAGAAGGTTGTCACAGCCCTTGCTCTTCAGGAATAACTTCAGCGGTGCCCTTAAAACCATGAAGGTGAAGAGGGTCAGGAGAAGCAGCTGTAAGAGAAGGGGAAGCCCTGGCCACCAACCCACTCTCTTCCTCTCCCAGTTGAGGAAGCCTTCAGAAGCAGAGGGAGTATGGGGAAGATGAGTCAGATATATTTCCCTTTTGCATCACTGAATCAAACTCTCCATCTGTGACTTCAGATAAGTTCCAAGTAAGCCCAAGCAATGGCCCACAGGGTGTGATAGCAACACGCCTACGGCACAAGGCATCCCTTTCCAACTCTGTGGGGAAAACCACTGCCTCTCTCAAAAGCCAACATGCTTCACGAGCAATGAACAATTAGAAAATGAAACTAAGACAAAAATTTCATTTACAAAAGCACGAAAAAGAATAAAATACTTAGGAATAAACTTAACAGAGAAAGTGTAAGGCTTGTACACTGAAAACTACGAAATGTTGAGAGATAGTAAAAGAGACCTAAATAAAAGAAAAGATACCTTGTGTTCATGGATTAGAAGACTTATTAGTATTAGGATGACAATACTCCCCCAAATTAATGTACAGATCCAATCCAACCCCTATAAAAATTTCAACTGCCTTGTTTTGCAGAAATAGGCACAAGCTAATCCTAAAACTCGTATGGAAATGCAAGAAACACCAAATTACCAAAATTATCTTGAAAAAGTCAGAGGACTCACACTTTCTGATTTCAAAAATTACTACAAAGCTACAGTAGTTAAAACAGTGTGGTACTGACATAAAGACAGACATATAGATCAATGGAATCAATTCAAGAAGTCAACCCATGTATCTATAGCCAATTGATTTTAACAAAGATGCCAAGACTATTCAATGTGAACAGAAATGCCTTTTCAACAAATAGTGCTGGGACAATGTATATCCACAGGCAAAAGAATGAAGTCAGACCCCTACCTCAAAGTGCATACAAAAAAATAACTCAAAATCAATCAAAAAAATAAATGTAAGAGCTAAAACCATAAAAATGTTAGAAAGAAACAGATATAAATCTGCTTGACCTTGGATTAGACAACAATTTCATATGACACCAAAATCATAAGAAAAAAATGCCAACACAAGAAATTGGACTTTATCAAAGTTAAAAACTTTTATGTATCAAGGATACTACCAAGAAAGTGAAAAAATAATCCATCAAATGGAGAAGACATTTGCAAATCATATATCAAATAAGGGTCTAGTATCCAGAGTATATAAAGAATCTCTTACAACTCAACAAATAATCCAATTTAAACATGAACAAAGGAATAGACATTTCTCAAAGAAGATGTACAAATGGTCTGTAAGCACATGAAAAAATGCTAAGTACCATTAGTCTTAGGGATATGCATATCAAAACTATAATGAGATACCCCTTCATTCTAAATGGGGTAGCTCTAATTTTTTAATGGAAATTAACATGTGTTGGTAAGCATGTAGAGAAACGAAAATCTTCATATACCATCGATAAGAATGCAGAATGGTTCCGTTGCTATGGAAAACAGTTAGTTTGTCAGTTCCTTAAGAAGTTAAACATAGAGTTACTATATGACCCAGCAATTCCAATCATAGGTATATACCCAACATATCTTCACACAAAACTTGTACATGTTGTACTTGTGTCAACATGAACGTTGATAGCAGCATTACTCATAATAGTCAAAAAGTGGAAAAAACCCAAATGTCCACCAACTGATAAATGGATAGACAAAATGTGGTATATCCATCAATGGAATATTATTCAGCCATAAAAAGGAATGAGTACTGATGTTACATGCTACAACATAGATAAAATTTGAAGATATGATGCTAAAGTGAAAGAAGCCACATAAAAATGACCCCATATTATATGACTCCATTTACATGAAATGGTGAGAATAGGCAAATCTATAGACACAGAAAATGGTTTGGGGGGGTGGAGGAGGGCAGAGAGGGGAGGGAACAAGTGGGACTAACTGTTAATGAATATGGGGTTTATTTTAGGAAAGATGGGAATGTTCTCGAATTAGATAGTGGTGCTATTTGCCCAACTTTGTGAAAATCCTAAACACAACTGAATTGCACATATAAAATGGTTGAATTTTTTTTTTTTTTTAGACAGAGAGAGAGATAGAATCTTAAGCAGGCTTCACACCCAGCACGGAGCCTGACACCAGGCTCAACCCCACAACTGTGAGATCATGACCTGAGACAAAAATCAAGAGTTGGACACTTAACCGACTGAGTCATCCAGGCACCCCGTTATAAAATGATTAAAATGTTTAATTTTATCTCAACTTAAAAAGAGTCAACATGCACCAAGGAGTCCTTCAGTCTGGGCTCGAGGTCAGTATAGATCTTAGGAAGGCATCTGGTGCTGAAACAGAGGAGTCTAAATAAAGGTCAGCCAAGTCCCAACATTCAGCTTAGAAATACCTGAGCTAAGAAATACCACCTTTGAGCAGATCTGAAGTATCCTGAGGCTTGTTAAGGTGGGGGGACAAGAATGACTTCCCCTGCCACCAGGTGGCTTCTCTCAGCTCCTAGGGAGATGGTGAACATCTGAAGGGATCCACGGGATTGGCAGAGGCCCTGAAGGTTGGGTCACAAAGCAGAGGATTTTGTAGAGAAGAGCCAAGAGTGGACTTTAGAACACTGGTGGCGTCACAAGGATAAAGACATCACAAAAGAGGAGATACAAGCGGCCAATAATTGTGGAAGACATTTGACCTCACTGGCAATCAAAAGAACATACACGGAGGCAACAATGAGACAGCATTTTCCCCCAATTAGATTGTCAGAAATGGTTTGCTAATATGAAATTTGGCAGGATATGAGGAAATACGTGTTCTCATTCCACTGCTGGTGGGTGTGTGAGTTGGTAGAGCCACTTTGGAGGGCAACTTGCCAGTATCTATTAAAGTGAAAAATATTCATACCCTATGACTCAGCGATTCCAATGCCCAGTATTTATTCTGAAGACACACTCCCACATGCACAGGGAGGTATGAAATGTTTATACAACACCATTTGTTATAATGAAATGTTTTGGGTGGGGGAGTGTTCATGAACAGGAGAATTGTCTATTTAACAAAATGAGTAGCTCTATATCATAAAATGATCTCCAAGCTATGTTATTGGATTTAAAAAGCAAATTCTAGAATGATATATATCACTTATGAGAAAACAAAACCCAAAACACCAGTGTGCGGAAGCCCTTGGAGATTTCTGAGGGGCAGGCTGAGATGCTAGGCCAAGTAAGAATCCTTTACCCAGGCGCCTGCGTGGCTCAATGGGTTAAGTGCCCAATTCTTGATTTCAGCTCAGGTCTTGATCTCACAGTCATGAGATTGAGCCCCTCGTTGGGCTCCGCTCAGTGCATAGCCTAAATAAAGGAGTAAATAAACATAAAAAAAAAAAAAAAAAGAATCTTTTCTTCATCTGGACAAAGATGAGCTTTAAAAGCAACACATGAAGAGCGTAAAATCGCCAGGCTTGGGGCTGTTTCACTTCCAAGAGATAATTTTTTTGTTGTTTGTTTTGTTTTTTGTTTTGGGGATTTTTTTTTTAGCCTCTTTTGTTAAGTTTTAGGTATTAAGTAATCTCTACACCCAGTGTGGAGCTCGAACTCACAGCCCTGAGATCAAGAGTCACGCACACTCTTCCAACTGAGCCAGCCAGGCGTCCCCCATGAGATAATTTTCTAATAAGTGGCGAAAACCAATGGATGATTTGTTCCTCAGGCTTTATATCTTATTCTGTATTAGGAGAATTGCTGCCAGTTTGTGTAATATTTACTTTAGAGAAAAGAGGTAAACTGCCATGCCCCAAATAAGAAAGGAAAAGTTAAAATCAGGTGTCCTCACCGTCAATTATCTCAGGTATGAAAGAGGGGCGTAAGACCTTGCTAGGGAGAAGTAATGACCACCTGCTACATGTGAGGCTTTTCACCCACCTCCTGGGAGACAAGGGATCTTCCCTGCTCTGACAAATTCAAGGAGAGGGTCCTCAGTAGGAGAGGGACTGGGACCAGAGTAAGAAATCTTTGATTATCACTTAATAATATTTAAATAGAAAATAAAGGGTACTAGGGGCACCTGGGTGGCTCAGTCGGTTGAGCGTCCAACTTTGGCTTGGGTCATGATCTCATAGTTCATGAGTTAGAGCCCCACATCGGGATCCATGATACCAGTTCAGAGCCTGGAACGTGCTTCGGATTCTGTGTCTCCTCTCTCTCTGCCCCTCCCCTGCTTGCTCTCTCTCTCTCTCTCTCAAAAGTAAATACACATTAAAATAAATTTTAAGAAAAGGGACTAAAAAAATAGAAAAGAAAAGAAAAAACAAAAGACTTTGCTAGAAAGATCCACCTGATTTTTTGCTGACAGATGTCTGTCTGCAGAGGTTATGCTCTTCCATTCTCTGCTGTATAAAAAGAGCCACCTGGGTGGTTCAGTCCGTTAAGCGTCTCACTTCGACTCTGGCCATGATCTTATGGTTTCATGAGTTTGAGCCCCACATCTGGCTTGCTGCTATCAGCACAGAGCAGGATTCGGCTCCTCTGTCCCCTTCTCTCTCTGACCATCCCCTGCTCGTGTGCACACTACCTCAAAAATAAATGAGCATTTAAACGTTAAAAAAAAAAAAAAATTTTAAGGGGGGGCATCTGGGTCACTCAGTTAAGTGACCGACTTGGGCTTAGGTCATGATCTCGCAGTTTCCGGGGTTCCAGCCCCACGTCGGGCTCTGTGCTAACAGCTCAGAGCCTGGAGCCTACTTTGGATTCTGTGTCTCCTTCTCTCTCTGCCCTCCCCTGCTAGTGCTCTCTCTCTGCCTCTCAAAAAATAAACAAACGCTTAAAAATTTTTTAATAAAAAAATAACAAATAACATTTAAAAATAAAAGTTAAAAAAAGAACCTGTTTATTACCATACAGAGTAACAAGAGAAAGGGATCTTCCCTCATTTTTGGTCATGAACATTCCTAAAATAATAAAACATATACACATATAATTTATTTGTTTGTTTAGAAAAAGTTCTGGAAGAATAGTTGCTAATTTGAAACAGTGATACCTCTGAGGAGGCAGAGAGAGAACGAAGGCTGGAGGAGAAAACTGATCAAAGGGATTTTGAGGCTTATCTAGAATTGTTCCATTTGTTTTTTCCATTTTCACTTCTAATTTTTTAAATACAAAAGGAGATAGGGGCGCCTGGGTGGCGCAGTCGGTTAAGCGTCCGACTTCAGCCAGGTCACGATCTCGCGGTCCGTGAGTTCGAGCCCCGCGTCAGGCTCTGGGCTGACGGCTCGGAGCCTGGAGCTTGTTTCCGATTCTGTGTCTCCCTCTCTCTCTCTGCCCCTCCCCCGTTCATGCTCTGTCTCTCTCTGTCCCAAAAATAAATAAAAAACGTTGAAAAAAAAAAATTAAAAAAAAAAATAAATAAAAATAAATAAATAAATACAAAAGGAGATAAAGTTGCGGAAAACAAATATAACGTTATTTTTACTTATTTACAACATAAAAGATCTTTTTGCTCCCACTAAAATAGTAATATATAACAAAATTTTATACAACATAAGTATATTCAGAAATATTTAGTAAGAACACTGTGTTTTAGTGTGTCTCATTTTTACAAACTCTTGCTTCAATACTTTATATATAGTGATTGGTAGATCTGAATCTAAGTTCAAATATTTGGTTGTTTTGAGGTATTTTTAATATTTATTTTTTGGGAGAGCACAAGCAGGGAAGGGGAAGAGAGAGGGGGACAGAGGATCTGAAGCAGGCCCTGCGCTGACAGGCTGACGGCAGTGAGCCCGATGTGGGGCTCAAACTCACAAACCTGAGATCATGACCTGAGCTGAAGACAGATGCTCAACTGACTGAGCCTCCCAGGTTGGCCCCCAATATTTGGTTTTAATGATTGAGTTAGACGAAGGTCAAACTGCTTCAGGTGTGTTTTCTTTGAATCATGAGTCCATTTTCCACAAGGCTTTTTCTGTTGGAACACTTGGTGGACTAGGTTGAGGGCATGTCCCCTTAAAGTAGCTTTGCAGTTTATTTTATCAGACATTTTATTTATACATTTATATAAATACCTTTATATAATTTATATTTTTAACTCTTTTCATTGTGAACTATATCCAATATACAAGATACTATCCAGTTTTAACAATATTGAAAACCTATGCTAAGATTGTAATATTAGCGGAACCTCAGAAGCTTCCTGATCATACCCTTCCTTCCCCAACAGGCGGGACCAGCTCTGGGCTGTGTCCATCACTCCCTTAACTTCTTTTTCCAGTTCTACCATCTATGTGTGTATCCCTGAACAGCAAACTGTTTAGTTTTGCCTGTTTGTGTACTTTTTATATATGGAATGTTACTCATGTACTTTTCTGTGGCTTGCCTTCTTCCCTCAATATTGCTCAATAGTATGGTGTTATTTGCTTGCTTATATATTTTTTATTGTGGTAAAATTGCATAACATAAATTTTACGATTTTAGCTGGGTTTTAGGCACACAATTCAGTGGCATTAAGTACATTCACATGGTTGTGCGATATTGTGTCTTTGAGACTCATCCGCATTAGTGATATTTTCATTTCTCCTAAGTGTTCCACTCAGTGAGTATTCCACTGGGTGAACATACTACACTTTATTGTTCAATCTACCATTTATGGACCTATGGGTTCTCTTTTTCTTTTTGTTTGCTGTTACAAATAGTAGTGTTTGAACCTTCTTGCACCTGTGTCCTGCGGCACATGTGTGAGAATTGTTAGTGCATATAACTACTGGTAGAATGAATGGGTTTTACTTGCTTAATTTTCTAGAAAGAGACATAGGAAGGTATTCCTTGTGTAATGAAATTTCCATTTAGAAAAAGAAAAGGAAAGAGAAGTTGGGATGGCTTCATAAAGCGGAAGAGCAGGGAACAATCTCTGTGAGATAGGAAGCAGAAAGGAACGGGAAGAGCAACCCAGACATGTCTGCAGGCTGAGTCCAGAAGGTATTGTCAAGCATTCATTCAATCCAGCACATGCATCGCGCACCAAATATGTGTCTGGCTCTGTAAGTGCTAGAGTTAGCAGTGGACTGGAACTCAAGAGACCTAGGCTCTCTCTCAACTTTGCCACAAAGAGCAAATTATTTCACCTCGTTGGCCAGTGGTTCTGACATCCGTAAGATGAGTAGATACACCCGGAGGATCAAAAACCTTCCATCCAGCTCTGCTGGTTTGGGATCCTAAGCTGGTTGAAGTAGGAAGATAAAGGCTTGCCAGGAGTAGTTCTAATCTAGGGTCCAGACAGGAAATAACTCTGGATTCAAAAACAAAAAGGACCAAAGACAATTACTGGGCCCGGCTCTAGTGAGCCAGCAGAAATGATGTGATGGTAAATGTTTAGCAGCTGACTCTCTGGGACAGAGAGTCCTTGGCTTGTAGTGGCATTTACTCATTTACACGGTTGTAAATACTCCCACAAGGGCCAAATTGGAAAAGACACACTCCCACATAAAGCTAGAAACCTTTAAGAAAAATCTAGAAAGACCCACTCTATAACACAGAGCCTCCACAAGGAAGCTTGCCTGCCTCTGTCTGTCTTCCTTTTGGGTGGAGAAAAAATTATCTTGAAAATCTGCAACTATAAGCCTGTGATCACCTAGGTCAAGGGTTCAAATTTATATGATCATGATTGAGAAACCCCCTCTGCCTCTGAGAAAATAACATATAAATTGGTCTCAGGTGAGTACTATTCCCTAGAATGTCTGATAAAATCACCTGCAAAACCACCTTGAAGGGACATGCCCTCAACCTGGGCCACCAAGTATCCCAACAGAAAAAGTGTTGCTGAAGATAGGCCAGTGATTCAAAATTAGAAAGCGCACCCAACTGGGGCACCTGGGTGGCTCAGTCGGTTGAGCATCTGACTTCAGCTCAGGTCAAGATCTCACAGTTCATGAGTTCAAGCCCCAAATCAGGCTCTCTGCTGTCAGCACAAGAGCCCACTTTGGATCCTCTGTCTCCCTCTCTCTCTGCCCCTTCCCCACTTATGCTCTCTCTCTCTCTCTCAAAACAAAATAAACATTAAAAGAAAACACACCCAACCTAGAGCGCCTTTTTCATCTAAATCAGTCATTAAAACCAAATATTTGAACTTAGACCCAGATCCACTGGTCGCTATATATAAAGTGTTGAAGCAATATTTTGTGAAAATAATAAAGCATATTAAATCATATTGCTTTTACTAAATATATTATTACTAGTATATTGTTATACTGTATAAAATGTCATTATATATTATGTTAATGAAAGCAAAAGGATCCTTCATGTTGTAAATAAGTAAATATATTATCTTTAAATATTGTTATCCCCAACTTTACCTCATCATTTTTGTATTTTTATATGTGACTTATGCCATTTTGTCCCATCTTTTTTAATGTCCATATACTTACATAGAATTTGTATTTGAATAATGATCATAATTTGCTTTAAAATATTGCATACATTTGGGGATACATGATCAAAATCATTTGATCGATAAAGTACAAAATCAAAAAGTTTGGAGACCACTGAATTAGAAATATACTTTTTTTTTTCTAGTGCATATGGGGACATTTATAGCTACATCCTAGACCACAGACTAAATCCCAAACCAGAGGATCTATATGTAATAGTTTTCTATGGCTGCCCTAACAAATTACCACAAACTGGATTAGCTGAAAAGAATCCAAATTTTCTATCAGAGCTCTGTAGGTCAGAAGTTGGAAATGAATCAAAGCGTCAACAGGCTGCATTGCTCCCCGATTCTCCCTGGGGGCTCCAGAGAGAATCAGTTTCCTTGGTCTTTCTAGTTAATGGAGGCCTTCCACATTCCATAGCCCATGACCCTCTTCTTCCATCTTCAAACTCAGCAATAACAGGCTGACTCCTTCTCCTGCTGCCACCCCTCTGATTCTCTCTTCTGCCTCCCTCTTCCACTTATAAGGACCCTTGCTGTTGTAATGAGTCCACCTGGATAGTGCAGGATAATCTTCCCATCTCAGGGACAACTGATCAGCCATCTTGATTCGACTGCAACTTTGATTCCCCTTTGCCATACAACATACTCAGTTCCAATGATACACATATCCTTGGAGGGCCAATATTCTGCCTACCATATTACACATACAGCTGACATTCTCTGACCACAATGAAATAAAACCAACATTGATAAAAAGGAAACATTTTAAACCTCATTGATCTGGAAATTTTTTAATTTTTTTAAATTTTTGTTTATTTTTGAGACACAGAGAGAGAGAGAGAGAGAGACAGAGCAAAAGAGAGCAGGGGAGAGACAGAGAGAGGGGGATAGAGGATCTGAAGCAGGCTCCGAGCTGTGAGCATAGAGCCCAAAGCAGGGCTCAAACTTATGACCATGAGACCATGACCTGAGCTGAAATCAAGAGTGGTCAGACGCTTACCCACTGAGCCACCCAGGCTCCCCTGAATTTTTTTTTTTTTTTTAATTTCAGGCGGGTAATGTGCCGACGTCGTAACAAGGTTTAAGGGTGGCACATGTCACACAAAAGCATGCACACCCAATCATCATGCTTATGAACTACAAAAGGATCTGAAAAATTTTTTAATTCTATATATTATGCAATGCTCACCACCATAAATATAGTTATCACCCATTAGGTGTTATTGCAATATTATTGACTATACTCTGTATGCTTCACTTTTAGTCTCTTGTAAGTTATATTTTTTAGTTATATTGCAACTGGAAATTTGTACCTTTTAATCCCCTTCACCTATTTCCCTCATCCCTCCACCCCCATCCCCTCTGGCAACAACCAGTTTGTTTTCCATATTTATAAGTCTGTTTCTGTTCGCTGTTTGTTTTTTATGGTTTTTATCCTTCTCTGCCTGACTTATTTCATTTAGCATAATCCCTGTAGGTCTCTTCATGTTGCAAATGGCAAGATATCATTCTTTTTATGGATGAGTAATATTCCATTGTATATATATCACATATTCCTTATTAATTCATCTATTGCTGGACACTTGAGCTGCTTCCATATCTTAGCTATTGCAAATAATGCTGCTATTAAACATAGGAGTGAATATAAGTTTTCAAATTAGTGTTTTCTTTTCTTCGAGTAAACACCCAAAAGTGGAATTACTGGATCATATGGTACTTGCATTTTTAATTTTCTGAGGAACCTCCATACTACTTTCCAGAGTGGTTGCACCAATTTACCTTCCTAAAGGAAGGTAGCACAAGAGCATTCTCTTCTCCACATCCTCACCAACACTTGTTATTTCTTGTCTTTTTGATACTAGCCATTTTGACAGGTGTGAGGTGATATCTCATCATGGTTTTGATTTGCATTTCCCTGATGATTGGTGATGTTGAGCATCTTTTCATGTGCCTGTTGGCCTTCTTTGGAAACATGTGTAATCAGGTCCTCTTCCCATTTTAAAATCAGATTATTTGGATTTTTTGGTGTTGAGTTCTATAAGTTCTTTATATATTTTGGATATCAACCCCTGATTGGATAAATCACTTGCAAATATCTTCTCCCATTCAATAGCTGCCTTTTCATTTTGCTGATGGTTTCTTTTACTGTGCAATTTTTTCCCCCAGTAGTTTGTTTCTTTGTTGGTTTTGCAAGAGAGAGAGAGAAAGAGAGAGAGAGAGAGAGAGAGGAAGAGGAGCAAAGGGAGAGAAAGAGAGAATCTTAAGCAGGCTCCATACTCAGCTCAGAGCCCAACACAGGGCTCAATCCCATGACCCTGGGATCATGACCTGAGTTGAAATCAAGAGTCAGACACTCAACAGACTGAGCCACCCAGGCATCCCTCGTTAGCTTATTTTTGCTCTTGTCCCCCACCCCCAAGGAGACATAGCCGAAATATGTTGCTAAGGTTGTTCTCCAAGAGATTATTGCCTAGGCTTTCTTTTAAGAGTTTTACAGTTTCAGGTCTCACATTTAGGTCTTTAATCCATTTCAAGTTTATGTTTGTGTATGATGTAAGAAATGATGTGGAAATTTTAACACTTTTTTTTTAAGTTTATTTATCTGTTTTGAGAGAGTGAGAGAGTGAGAGAGAGCGATTGGGGGAGGGGCAGAGAGAGAGAGGGAGAATCTCAAGCAGGCTCTGTGCTGTCAGCACAGAGCCTAACGTGGGGCTCGAATCATAAAACCGTGAGATCATGACCTGAGCCAAAATCAAGAGTCAGGCATTTAACCAACCAGGCACCCCAATGATGTGGAAATTTTAAAATGTACTTATAAATAATATGTAGTTCAAAAATAAATAGCAATGGGAAAAAATAATAAACTGACATAATTAAAACACAATATAGCAAACTTATGATTTAATATGTTTTATTATTTTCACAAAATCTTGCTTCAACATAGCCAAAATAGTTCCTAGAGGGAAATTTATAGCCTTAAATGCAAACATTATAAAAGAAAAATTTTAATTAATGAACTGAGCATCCAATTCAAGAAGTTAGAAAAAGAATGGCAGAGTAAACCCAAATAAAGTAAAAGGAAAGAAATAATTTAAAAGCAACACCAGGGACGCCTAGGTGGCTCAGTCAGTTAAGTGTCCAACTCTTGATTTCGGCTCAGGTCATGATCTCATGTTCGTGAGACCGAGCCCCACGTCAGGATCTCTGCAGACAGCACAGAGCCTGTTTGGGATTCTCTCTCTCTCCCTCTCTCTCTGCCCCTCCCCTGTTCACATGTGTGTTCATTGTCTCTCAAAATAAATAAACATTTTAAATAAATTCAAAATTAAAAAATTAAAAGAAAAAAAATACACCAGAGAGTAAAATGTAACAAAGAAAACAAAGAAATAATGGAAAAACACAATGAAATCAAAATGAATTGGTTCTTTGAAGCAATTAATAATTAGATATATTTCTTGCAACTATATCAAGAAAAAAATGAGGAAATTATAAGTAAACAATAATAGAAATGAAAATAACTGTAGACCTAGTGGTGATTTTAAACATTTCCACCCATAAATCTAAAAGAGATTAAATAGATAATCTCCCAGAAAAATATAAAACAACAAACTGACTTAGAAGAAATTGAAAACCTGAATTAAATCAGCAGTGAAAAACTCACACTCAAAATACACACACACGCACATTCTACCAAGACTTCAAGGACCAGATCATCCTATTTTATATCATCTGTATATAAGGAAAACTATTATGGCTTAAGAAGAGAAGTGGCCAAAGAAAAAAATAGGGTGGTGTCTAGAAACCTAAACCAAAGGAAGAAACAGTCTCAGGAAGGTGGAGAGCTTGCAGACCCCACATACTTCCTGGCTGAAGCATTCCTCACCCCGTAAGGGACACACATCTGTATTGCTCCCTATCTCTCCCCTTCATGGTGCTGCAGTAATGGCCTTTACTAAAAATTTTAGGGGAGCCTGGGTGGCTCAGTCAGTTAAGCGGCCGACTTCGGCTCAGGTCATGATCTCGCGGTCCTTGAGTTCGAGCCCCGCGTCGGGCTCTGTGCTGACAGCTCAGAGCCTGGAGCCTGTTTCAGATTCTGTGTCTCCCTCTCTCTGACCCTCCCCCGTTCATGCTCTGCCTCTCTCTGTCTCAAAGATAAATAAATGTTAAAAATAAAAATAAAAATTTTACATTTGTCTTTGAGATTATTTGGTCAATTTCTGATTCTGTCACTGGTGTGTCAATTACATGAGGGCAGAAACCACATGTTTGTTTGGTTGTTTCATCTTTGTGATCCATTACCTGGCATAGAATGTATGTGCAAAAAATTCTTGTTGAGAGAAGAGTGGAATTTGGGAGGTCAATGTGCCCTCAGGCCCCCTGAAATTTCAAACTTATACTTGTGGATAGAACTGTCAAGGAATATAGCTGAGGATAGACCATCTAATACTCAGCAAGTAACACTCACTTAAGTGCCAGGAGATGCTAGGAGCTGGAGATGAGAAACTGAAAAGTGGTCAGAGGTTGGAAGAAATGCCCACAAATGCTTGGTCCCCTTTGACTGAGGAGTCCCAAGAATGCAAATTATAGAAGTGGAAAGTGAGTGCACCCCACTGTGCTGCCCACTTGGCTACGTGGTCTCTCAAAGAGTGGCTGGGAAGGAGGACCTAAAGTGGTGGGTCGGGGGGAAAGGAGGGGGTGGCGTCATCAAAGAAAGGCAGGAGTGGAGGACAAAGGAATGGAATGGGGGACAAAGAAGGCTAGAAAAACTAAGGCATTTGGATATTAAAGATCAGGATCAGTGATTTCTGATGCCTATGTAATGTAACAGAACTTCCTTCTAATGAAAGATCTTGGAGAGAATGTGTTCCTGTGAGTACTTTGACTGATAGATTTATAAAGGGCCGAGACTGATTTGGAGATTAGGAGCTGAAGACAGATGAGGTATGCTGCCAGACAGAACATTTCTGAAAGGCAGACTGTGACAGAAAGGGCAGGGTGGGGTGGGGGCGGTGTCAGCAAGATAGTGCCTTTACCGCCTTGTAAGGTAGCAAGGTCACTGATTAATCTCTGGGGTGGGAAGGACCATTGAGAACAAGAATATCCAAAATACAATTTTAGGTTGTATCTTTATGATATATAAACCTTCAGGGGTGCCTAGGTGGCTTACTCGGTTAAATGTCCAACTTTGGCTCAGGTGATGATCTCACAGTTCATGAGTTCAAGCCCCACATTGGGCTCTTTGCTGTCAGCACAGAGCCCACTTCAGATCCTCTGTCCCCATCTCCCTCTGCCCCTCTCCCATTTGCTCTCATGCTCTCTCTCTCTCTCTCTCTCTCTCTCTCAAAAATAAACATTAAAAAAAAAAACCTTCTGGGCGCCTGGGTGGCTCAGTCGGTTGAGCATCCAACTTCATCTCAGGTCATGATCTCGCAGACCATGAGTTCGAGCCCCGCGTCGGGCTCTGTGCTGACAGCTGTGAGCCTGGAGCCTGACTCAGATTCTGTGTCTCCCTCTCTCTCTGCCCCTGCCCCACTCACACTCTGTGTCTCTGTCTCTCAATAATAAATAAACATTTTAAAAATCTTTTTAAAAAAACAAAAAACCTTCAGTAAAAGTTTTGCCACACCTAACAAGCTTCTGTTTATAGCTGGTTTGGAAAATTCAAGAAAGCCCTGTGTCTCAAATTTGGAACCTGTGCAAGCAGAGGTAAGGCAACAGCCAGGCGCACAGAAGCAGGGACAGGACTTTAGCTGAAAGAGGAGTCAGAACGAGAGGTGACCATAACAGCTGACCCACTGAAATCTATCCAGTAGACAGTCCCGTCTCCTCCCCACTCTGCCCAGGACCTGCCCTGCTTGGAAGCTGAGCAGTGTCTTACCTAGATGTCGAGGAGGAGAGTGGCCCCAGCTGACATCCAGGCTATGGTCACTGCTCCAGATCGAGAGTTTAGTCAGGCCCTCAAAAGTAATGAAAATCAGGGGTGCCTGGCTGCCTCGGTCGATAGAGCATGTGACTCTTGATCTCAGGGTTATGAGTTCAGGCCCCACACTGGGCATGGAGCCTACTTAAAAAAAAAAAAAAAAAAGTAACAAATATCACCAAAAGAAAAGTCTTCTCTGGGCCTGTCTCTGGAGATGCAAGAGAAGGAAGGAGATGTTGAGAAGAGAATATGTATCTCTGTGCCAGCAGGTGTGGAGAGAAGCTGCACCCCAAAAGAGAATGTGGTAGTAGAAGATTCTGAAGGTGAGGTCAGCAGGTTGCACTCACAGGGTCTGTGGACAAAAGGAAGGAACTGTCCAGGGAGCCAGTCCAGGAAAAGCCAAGACTCGCCAGAAATTGATGCAAACGGCACAGCAGGCAGGAGATGAGGTCATTCCATTTGCCCAGAGGAAAGTGAGGTCGAGAAAGCTGGCTTTCCTCCTCCTGGCCAGGGTACTCCAGGACAGCCAGGCAGACCCTGCTCCTGCCCTTGCCCCCACGGAGAGGGGACGATGGGCCCTAGCTCAGAGCACGGAATCCTCCCTCGCATGGCTGAGCAGCTCGTGACTAGTCAGTCCTCCCAGGGCTCCCAATTCCCTTTTGGGTAAGTTCTCTGTAAAGGTCCCAACTGCCCATTGTTCCTGCATGGGGTCATCCATCCCCACAGGCCCCCACCTCCCCATACCCACCAAGGTTTAAGATTCACAGTGAAGACAGTGACCATAATCTGGGGAGCGGCAGGACTGGTAGTGACGGCACAAGCCTCAGATCCCACGGTTCACACTCTGAGGTGGGAATTCAGGCACCCTGCCAGATAGTGGAAAGGATGGTTGGGTACAAGTCATTCTTCAGATCACACTCATACGTGGCTTCCCACTTGGGAGGACCCTCTTGAAGAGAAGAGGGGGCTGGGGAAAGGCGGGAGGATGGAAAATATGAAGAGAAAGGAAACCAGGGCGAGAGAGAGAACAGACCTAACAAGTGAGATCACAGAAGTGTGACATTTTATGGGCAGAGCGGAAAACAACTGCGAGGCCCCTGAATGAAACGTGGCCTGGAGAAATAAGCCATGTGTTCCCAGGACTCAGAGGGAAAAGCCCAGCTAGCTCTAACATCCCCAGATCAGCCTTTCTAGGAGGACAGAGGAAGAAGGAGTCTAAGACCCAGAGGAGTCTAACCCCACATGACAAAGCTGGGAAGGGAAATGCCCCAGGTGCTCCAGGACACCAGGGATGGACACAGCTGGAGGTGGGGGTGGGAAGGGAGGGTAAAGATGCGAGGAAGGTGAGGAAGGAGGGCCAATGGACAGGCGTGATCCCCGTCCCACAGGTTGTCAGGAAGATTAGATGAGATCACATGTCATTTCCTTGCAGAGTCCGGCAGAGAGGGAACCGGTTTAAATCCCTTGTTTGCAGTTCTGAACAATTCTGTAGCAGTCTTTTGGCCATAAAACCAGACCTCGGTTGATGCAAGGGTTAGTTACAGTCCTATCCATCCCCACTTAATTTTTTTTTTTTATTTTTTAGAGAGAGAGAAAGAAAGCGGGGGAGAGGGGCAGAGGAAGAGAGAGACAAAGAATCTTGGGCAGTCTCCATGCCCCAGCACAGAGCCTGACACAGGGCTCGATCCCACAACCATGAGATCATGACTATGGGATCATGACCCGAGCCAAAATCAAGAGTCAGCCGCTCAACTGCTCAACTGAGCCTCCCAGGTGCCCCAACCCTCACTTAGTTTAAATATTCAATAGTTTTGCTACAGAAATGTTGTGCTTGAGTGTGAGTGCTACCCTGGCCCCATGAGGCATCTTGTGGTGCTAGCTTCTCCCCCAAGTCTGAAAAATTCTGAGTTCAGAAACTTATCTGACCCCAACTGTTTCAGATAAAGGTTTGTGGGCCTGTACTCAGTTCAGGCTCCCCTTCCTCCTCTAAACCATCAAGAGCTTGTAAGCTGTGAACAGGGGGTGATGTGGGCATAACGTGTACAAGTGCGTGAATAGGAGAGGTCAGTGCCGCACGCATTCAACGTTGGGTAAAAGAGGACGGCACGAATGGGTTAAGTTCTTAGCGAGCACAGAGGCCAGCGTGTTGGAGGTGGTGGATGCCTTTGAAGAGCAGCAAGTCTTCTGACAGAGCGTGCCCTTTAATGCTCTCCCCACACCCAGCACCCAGCACCCAGCAGATGGAAAAGGGGGAGGGGGTGGAAGTCACTGCTTTGAGAAAAAAAACAGCCACCAGAGAGCTTCAGCTGCCATCAAAGGTCGGCTTGCCACCTGAAACCAGCAACTCGAAGAGCACCTACAGCTGCTGCCCAGGAGGTGCAGAGAGCAGGCGCCCGCACCCAGCTGGGGGCAGCAGGTCCGCAGAGCCCAGAGGTCAATGGCTGGAGTGCAGAAAGAGCTCCCCTGGGCAAGAGCCATGGCCCGGCCACCCCCCTGCTGGCTGTGGATTCTGGGGACCCTGGCGGGGCTCTCAGCTACCCTGGCGCCCCAGTGCTGTCCAGAGAAGCATTACTGGGCCCAGGGACAACTGTGCTGCCAGATGTGTAAGCCAGGTAAGAGAGGAGCCCTCGCCAGGGGTTTGGGGTGAAGGGCAGTGGAGAGCGCATCTGAGTTCCAGCAAGGAGAGGAATCCGGAAGAGGGCAGAGAAGTGGCCTTCCTTGGGCCTTGACCCAGACCTCTGCTCACAGGGACTTTCCTGGTGAAGGACTGTGACAGACACGGAGAGGCTGCTCAGTGTGATCCATGCATACTGGGGGCCTCCTTCTCACCAGACCACCACATCCGGCGCCACTGTGAGAGTTGTCGGCATTGTAACTCTGGTGAGATGGGCAAACCTCTGGGGGATCAAGGTGGCAGAGCCGGGAATGGAGAAGCAAAGAGGAGGGAGGTCAGAGCTTGTCACTTCAAGGTTACTGCAAGTGGAGCCAATGCTGGGAAATGGGGTGCCCTGGGCAGGGCACATATTGATGTGGAGAGAACTCTAGCATTACAGGGAATGGGGTAAGCAGAATTTGGGGAGCTGCGGAGAATGGGTGCACAACTCAGATCATGACAATATAAAGGGGGAAGTGAAAAAAAAGGGAGGTGGTCCTAGGTCCCAGATTTCAGGTGAGCAAACCCCCATTGATGAATTGGCTGTGTCGGAAGTGCACATTCATTTGGAACTTGGAGTACATCTTTCTTTCTTTCTTTTTCTTTCTTTCTTTCTTTCTTTCTTTCTTTCTTTCTTTCTTTCTTTCTTTCTTTCTGTATTTATTTGAGAGAGAGAGAAAGAACAGAGGAGAGGCAGAGAGAGGGAGAGAGAGAATCCCAGGCTCCACAGTCAGCACAGAGCCCAATGTGGGGCTTGAACTCACGAACTGTGAGATCATGACCTGAGCCAAAATCAAGAGTCAAACCCTTAACCAACTGAATCATCCAAGCATCCCCTTTCTTTTTTTTTAATATTTATTTTTATTTATTTTGAGAGAGAGAGAGTGCAGGGGAGGGGCAGAGAGAGAGAGAGGGAAAGAGAGAATCCAAGCAAGCTCCAAGCTGTCAGTACAGAGCCCAACTCAGGGCTCAATCTCACAAACCATGAGATCATGGTCTGAGCCAAAATCAAGAGCTGAAGGCTCAACTGACTGAGCCACCCAGGTGCCCCTACGGAAATAACAATACCAGCCAGTCGAGTAACATCCTTTCTTTTTTTTTTTTTTTTTTGCACAACAGCCAATTTAGGAAAATGAATATGTATGTGGCCTATATTTCTTGTTTATTTTGTAATTTTATCTTTAAAAAAAATTTTTAATGTTTATTTATTTTTGGGAGACAGAGAGACAGAGTGCAAGCAGGGGAGGGGCAGAGAGAGAGGGAGACACAGAATCTGAAGCAGGCTCCAGGCTCTAAGCTCCATCCGAGCTGTCAGCACAGAGCCTGACGTGGGACTCAAACCCACGAAGCGCAGGATCATGACCTGGGCTGAAGTCAGATGCTTAACTGACTGAGCCACCCAGGCACCCCAGTAATTTTATCTTTTTTAAATGAAGAAGTAACATGTGCAGCTGATGTGAATTCTTTTATTATTTCTGCATCTTAGCTAGAATTTCAGAATCTGTGTGCCAGCCCAGATAGAGCAGCAGACTTTAAAGTGGTCCCTTGGGGCACCTGGGTGGCTCAGTCAGTTGCACATCCAACTTCAGCTCAGGTCATGATCTCACAGTTCGTGGGTTCTAGCCCCACATCGGGCTTTGCACTGACAGCACGGAGCCTGCTTGGGATTCTCTCTCCCTCTCTCTTTCTCTGGTCTTCCCCCTCTCTTTTTTTCTCTCTCTCAAAATAAGTAAATATTAAAAAATAAAAATAAAAACAAACGAAAAAAGGTTTGCCATTGCAAATAAGTAAAAAAAACCACAACATCTCAAATACACAAGAAGTATTCCTCAGTCCACTCAACTTAAAAATATATTAATGGATGCTTTTCTC
The DNA here is from genome assembly GCF_028018385.1 of Neofelis nebulosa. Classification (NCBI taxonomy): domain Eukaryota; kingdom Metazoa; phylum Chordata; class Mammalia; order Carnivora; family Felidae; genus Neofelis; species Neofelis nebulosa. The sequence goes on along the minus strand of NC_080789.1, from coordinate 101,606,265 downwards.
TTCTTGTCAGCAACCCCAGCAGGGTTGGAATTATTTATTTATTTTTGATGTTTATTTATTTTGAGAGAGAGAGAGAGTGAACACGAGCAGGGCAGGGGCAGAGAGAGTGGGAGAGAGAGAATCCCAACCAGGCTCCATGTTCAGCACGGAGCCCTACTCAGGGCTTGATCTCAGGAACTGTGAGATCATGACTGGAGCCAACACCAAGAGTAGGATGCCCAACCGACTTAACCACACAGGCACCCCTGGAATTATTTTAGTCAAAGTCCACCCACTCATTCTGCAGGCCCCGCCAAAAGGCCTTTTCCCAATACTGAACCAGCCTGAACTCCCTTTGCTGTGTTCCAGACCAGGCGATTCAGACTCAGCCCATAGGCCCCAAAACTCTCAGGCAGCAATTGGCTGAGGGACTCCAGGTGACGGTGGCCAGGGGTGAGGCTGAATGAGTTTGGCCCCCTCTGGACCTCAGTATTCCCATGGGTAAAATGGAAAAGTGCTTGAAATTCGCCTGGAATTTGGGGCACAGGTTATACAAGGTGAAAAGAACTCCCAGGTCTCTGGATACTCATCACTAAAAACAATGGCACGCCTTCCATTGTAACCAAGCCCAGCCCCCTCCTTAACCCTTCTCTTGCCTTTGGGCAGATACCCTCCTGCCCACCCCCTCCTGGGTCTGAGGTGATCTTCCTCACCTTTGCCTACCTCTTCTCCTCTCCCCTATCACTGTTCTCTTCTTGCAGATCCTTGTCCAGGCTGGCTCACAATTCTTGGTAAGCCACAAGGAAACCAAATTCTAGTAGCAACTACGAGTCAAAATTCAGAAAGAAGCAGCCCTAGGGGCCTAAGGATGGGAAGAAGGAATTTGTGTCCCTCTCCCTTTCCTCACAAAAAGCACATGCTAAAGGAATATTAGAGTACTAGTAGGCATCTTCGACATCTGCCAGCCTTCCTTTCTGCACCCCTCCTTGCCTGTGGGGGCTCTTCTCCCTGGTTCCCCATGAGTGCACTGTCCTAAGGTCCCACCAGTCCATGGGCAAACCTGGCCCACGTCCGGTGCCGATGCCTTCCCCAGAATCACCCTCCTCTTCTTAACCCCAACCACCTGTGAGTCCAACCCAGACTAGAACCCCTCACATCCTCCTCCTCTAGTATAATTTATTGGCAGTCATTCAGCACCCAACCTCTACACTTGAATAACATTTCTATTTAAAAGGCAAGGTAGGGGCACCTGGGTGGCTCAGTCGGTTGAGTGTCCGACTTCAGCTCAGGTCATGATCTCACGGTTTGTGGGTTTGAGCCCTGCATCGGGCTCTGTGCTGACAGCTCAGAGCCTGGAGCCAGCTTCAGATTCTGTGTCTCCCTCTCTCTGCCCTCCTCTGTTTGCACTCTGTGTCTCTGTCTCTCAAAAATAAATAAACATTTAAAAAAATTTTTTTGAAAAGGCAAAGTGTGTTAGTAATGAAGTAAATCTCTAGTAAAGTTAAAAACCTATCAGGGGGCCACCTGGGTGGCTCAGTTGCTTAAGCGTCCAACTCTTGATTTCAGCTCAGGTCATGATCTCATGGTTTGTGGGTTTGAGCCCGTGTCGGGCTCTGCACTGCCAGCTCAGAGCCTGCTTGAGATTCTCTCTCTCCCTCTCTTTTTGCCCCTCCCCCCTCTCAAAAATGAACATTTAAAAACAAATTAAAAAATAAAAACCTATCAGGGACCATAGCAGCACTATTCCTGATTGCTTAAAAACTGGACACTACCCACGTGCCATTTGCAGTAGAATAGATAACTGAATCATGGGAAATTCATACAGTGGAATACTATACAGCAGGAGAAGGAATAGCCTATGGTTACAATGTGGATGAATTTCACAAAGATTGAATAAGAGTGCCTGATACAAGTAAGCACACACGCATGACTACACAAATGTACTGCAAAATGAACTCGCAGTGTTAGGAAGTCAGGCTAGATGGTGGTTATGTGTGGGTGGGAGGAGGTAGTGACTAGAAAGGAACTCTGCTTCTCTTGTCTATGGGTCCAATTTGTAGCAATTCTCAAGCTTGATGCTTCTGATCAGTGTACCTCTCTGTAAGTAAATTACACTTCAAGAAATTATAAAAGTATCAGTGAATAAGAGAGAAAATCATGCAAGCTGTTTCTACTTTTTCCAGTTTGCATTTCCGAAACATGAATTTTCTAAAAGGTCTAAATTTTTCCTTTCATGGCAATAGTAATAAAGGTAGAGGCACTGGGTGACAGCGAGGGAGGGGCAGGCCCTTGTGTAGATGGGGCAGGAGTTCCGGGAGCCAGGTCTGGGACGGCAGCTCAAGATAGGATTTAGCGAGCGCGCCTTGCAGGTCTCTGAGGCCTGAGCTTCTCGTGTTCCTCCTGCCCTCCTCTGTCCCCAGGTCTCCTCATTCGAAACTGCACCGTCACCGCCAATGCAGAGTGTGCCTGTCCCAAGGGCTGGCAGTGCAGGGACAAGGAGTGTACCGAGTGTGATCCTCCTTCAAACCCCTCACTGACACCTCGTCCATCTCAGGCCCCAGGCCCACACCCACAACCCACCCACTTACCTTACGCCAAAAGTAAGTTCCAGGCAACACTTTGTCCAGTCACAGGGATAAGGGTCACCCCCCAACCAGCACCCTCCCCACATAAGTTGCCTGGCCAGCTGGTCAGCCTTCCCATCTCACCCAGCGCCTCTTAGGCCTCAGGCCTTCATTCAGCCCAGGCTTGTGCCCTAGGAGGTGCCCTGCTGCTGCTCACCCTGTCTCTTTTTCTAGAGATGCCAGAGGCTGGGACAGTCCGGCAGGTGCAAACTCTAGCTGATTTCAGGTGGCTGCCTGCCCCAGCTCTCTCTACCCACGGACCACGTGAGTTTCCTCCCCATTCTCCACCCCCAGAGAGAATGCATACAAGAGAGGGAAGTCAGCCAGAAAGCTCCTGGAGTAGGAGTAAGAAGTAGGAGAAGCAGAATCTAAGGATTAGGAAAGGACTTAGTCCAATGGTAGCAGTGGGGATCGGGGTGAGAGAGAGATGGCAGATGGGTAACAGGACGCCTGGGCTGAGGAGAGTCGAGACCTAGGCCCTCCCCAAAAACACTTGTGTGGCCCCTGTCTACCACAGCCCAAAGGTCCCTGTGCAGCACAGACTGCATCCGCATCTTTGTGGTCCTCTCTGGAATGTTTCTTGCTTTCACCATGGTCGGAGCCCTGTGCCTCCATCAACAAAGAAAAAATGGACTAAGTAAGAGACAAAATGCAGGTCTCCAGTCCTGTCCCTGCACCCCACCCTACTTCCTTAGCCCCGCCACCCATGCCTGGAACCTCTCGGAAGCCTCCCTCGCACCATCTTTACCAACCCTTGCTCCCGCCTTCTCTCTCGCCTCTTCGTCGGCACCCCCTGACAGCCTCCCCCAAGCTAACCCTCCTTTCACCACCCCCCATCTTTACTGCCTCTGATTCTCCTCCTGCAGACAAAGAAGAAAGTCCAGTGATGCCTGCAGAGCCTTGTCCTTACAGCTGCCCCAGGGAGGAAGAGGGGGGCGCCATCCCCATTCAGGAAGACTACCGAAAACCAGAGCCTGCTTCCTACCCCTGAGCGTGCTCGCCTTGGGGGGTGGGGAGGTCATCACTACAATAAAATCCCAGCCTCAGTCCCACCCCATAGGCCACCCAGGCCGATGAGCCGAATGAGACCTGGCACCCCCGGTTTCAGTACCATCCTCTTATCAGGACCCTTTCCTGTGTGCAGACTTGAGAACGTGCCTTTTGGAGACTGGCAGTGACAAGGACACGAGGGGATGCGGTGGAGGGTGGGTCACAGGAGCCCGAGTGTGCCCTGTCTCAGCCGGCTTCGCCCCTGCGCTGCACTGGAGGGCTAAGGCCCTAGCTGGAAAACACACTTCTGCCTACGAACCCCCACGTGCTGTATCACTGACGTAGAAATTCGGCAAAATAAAGTGACGGCCAGCCACACACCGATGCTCTCCGCGCGCGCTCTGAAATTCAATCTCTGGGCGCCAGCCACTCCCAGATCCGGGATCTGAAGGAGGAGCTCTCTCCTGGGCGGGCTGGTGCTAGGGGCCCGCCCCAGTCGCCGAAGGAGGACCGCCAGGGGGTGTGGCACCAACCGAAAATGAAGAAAGGTTCCCAGGCTCCTGGGGATCCTGCTTCTGGCTTCGGTCTCTGCCTCCCCCCACCCCCTCCCTTACTTCGGCTCCGCTCTCTTGGGTGGGGGGTCCAAGGGTGCATGCCGTTGAAGTCAGGTCTTGACAGAACGAGAGGATTTGAGGGAGGCGGGGGGAAGAAAGGAGAACCGTGACCAGGACGCTGGCACGCGCGCCTAGTTAGTGGTTTCACTCCCAGGCAGAAGCAGCCGCGGTGACACTCGAAGTGAAAGCGAAAGAGGAGGAGGCCAAGGGCTGGAGAGAAAGCTACAGGCCAGAAAGGGTGGTTCGGAGAGCCCCCTCTTCTCCAGCCGGGACGCGCCCGCCGGAGCAGTGGGGAAGGACGGCGGGGCGGGAGGGGTGGCAGCGCAGCCCCCATGGGCGCGGGGCAGGGCTGGTGCCTGCTGCTCTGCCTGGCCCTGTCCCGAGTGGCGGCAGACCCAGGTGAGCGGGGAGCGCCGGCCGGAGTGGGGGGAGGGGGAGGGAAGAGGAGGGTGGGGGTGTTGGGCCCAGGGCGCACCAGGGACCCACCCACCCCGAGATTCCAGAAGGGGAAGGGGGTGGGGGGAGGGGGACGGCTTCCAGCAGCCTCCTAAGCCCAACAGGAGAAAGGCTGGCAAAATAAGGAACCAATGGTGTTGGGGAGGAGGCCGCAGGCTGTGGGAAAGGGCAAAGGAAGAGAGGCCTCCTGGGGGATGCGGTGGGGGGCTTAGTGGAGAGGGCACTGCCTGGGAGCAGACACCTTCCCTAGCGGAAAGCTGGGAAATCCCCGGGAGGTGTGCCCTGGAGGTGGGGGAGGGGCAGGCCACCTGTAACCGCAGAAAGCTGAGTAGACCCAGTGGGCTGGCTGGGAAATTGTGCCAACTCCCCTCGCCACACGGGCGGCCTGTCTCCTCTCCCAGTGGCAATTTTGCTCATTTATGTGCTTTTGCCGAGAATTCCTTTGACTGAAGAGGGAGTTTTTTGGCTGGCAGTTGTAATGAGAATAAAAACACAAACTCTCCTGAGCAATGTAAATCAGGACTTTAATTCATACCAGGTATGTGCCTGGACTAGCAGGTGCTTCCCAGAAAGCTGGTTTGGGGGTGACGAGAGAGGGACACAGAGACAGCTAGGACCCTGGATGACAACTTCTACACCTTCCTTGATGACTCCACAGTTGGGGTGCGAGGCGAGTACAGAAGCAACTCTCTGGGCAAGAGGGTGCTCACTCCTGTCTTTAACCTGCAGAAGAAAGGCAGTGGCGGGAGGTGGATGTGGTCCTAGACTGCTTCCTGGTGGAGGAAGACAGGCACCCTGGAAGTCTTGCCGGCAGTAGGACCACGGTGGAGGCCTTGCTCGTGCTGAGGCAGGTACCAGTGCTGGATGACGGCTCCCTGGAAGCCTTCACTGATTTCCAAGGGGGCACACTGGCCAAAGACAACCCACCTGTTACCTTCGAGGCCTCAGGTAAGAGCCCTCCACCCTATGTCTCAATCTTTCTGGGCTCCCTCCGCTGGGACGGCACAGTTCCTGAGGACACCCACCGCACCTGTTTCCCATGGACCCAGGTGTTCTCAATCCAACTAGACCTCTGTGCTGCCCTTCTCCCCCAGTGAACTTGGTACAGATTCCTCAAGCCGAGGCCTTACTCCATGCTGACTGCAACGGGAAGGAGGTATCCTGTGAGATCTCCCACTATCTCCTCCAGGCCACTGAGAAGAAAGCTTCGTTCATTGCCAACGTGCAGGTACCCGGAGGGGGACCTAGTGTCTCCATGGTGATGAAGGTTCTCAGGGATGCTGAGAATGGGGCTGTTTTGCACCCCACACTGAAGCTGCCCCTGAGCCCCCAGGGGATGGTGCAGACTGCAGGTGAGAAAATTAAAAGTAGCAGAAATAAAGTTGTGGGTTTTTTCAAGTAGGCAGCTTATGGGGGACTAGAAGAAGGAAGGGAATAAGTACACTTCCATCCACATCAGTCATCTCAGGGTGTCCCCTAGCCTCAGTCCTTTCTCCTAAAGACCCAAAGGATTGGACTGGGATCATTTTCACCTCCCTTGTGTGAGGAAATGACATGCGAGGCTCTGTTCACGTACGCTGTCCATAGCAGTCTTATTAAACCAAGCACCAGTTGTATCGCGGTGAAAGCCAGCCTGTTCTGGTGCTTCAAGATGATTAGAGCGACGCACATGCAGGATTTGTTCATTAACTCTTATTAGCAAAACCTGGTTCTTGCCCTTTCCAACCTGGCACGTCCCAGAGGACACAGGAAATTGAGAACATGATGATAGGCTTCTCCAGAGCTCCTCAAACCCAGTATTTTGCCTCTAAAAAGAGGACAACCAAGTCCAGAGATTAGGGGGCTAGCCTCTTATCCTTAGAAAGCCCCAGAAGACTCAACCTAACTTTACCCTGCCACAGCAGAAAAGAGGGGTTCTCATGTCTGTCCAGTGTCAGCCATAGTCCTAGCATGGCTTAGGGGGAATACCTAAGCCATGCTAGGGTATTCCCCCTTTGGGGGAGGTATTCCCCCCGTCTTTCTTCCTTTTGTAGGGATATTTCAAACCTACAAAAAGGTAAAAGAATAATGTAATGAGCACCTGTATACCATTCACCCAATTATTTTTTAATGTTTATTTATTTTTGAAGGAAAGAGAGAGAGAGCACGAGCAGGGGAGGGGCAGACAGAGAGGGAGACACAGAATCCGAAGCAGGCTCCAGGCTCCGAGCTGTCAGCACAGAGCCCGACACGGGGCTCGAACTCACCTGCCATGAGATCATGACCTGAGCCGAAGTTGGTAGCTTAACCTACTGAGCCACCCAGATGCCCCTGTATCAACCAATTATTAATGTCTTGCCGCATTCTCTCTCTTGATAGATGAAAGGATAGGTGTCCCCCCCTGAACTGAAAGTAAATTGCAGACATTCCAACACTTCACCCAAAATGTTTCCATGTATGTCATGTATTGGCTCATAACACAAAGTTTATAACCAAAAACAAGGATATTCTTTCATAATCACAAAACCATCACCTTGGCAGCAAACCAAGGTGGGGAACAGTCTAGGGTGGTGCAGGCAATAAGGGAGTACAGTGTGTAAAGACTTTAAGAACATATTCTCACCATTACATCACCACCATATTGACAATCTTGAACACTATCAGTGATAAAACACTCCTCCCTGCCAAGGCAGTCCATTCCTACCATTACTTGGTACACCACTGAGCATTAGACTTAAGAAATGTTCTTTAATGTTCATTTATTTATTTTGAGAGAGAGGGAGAATGGGAGCATGTGCGCACATACAAGTGGGAAAGGGCAGAGAGAGAATCCCAAGCAGGCTCCATACCGTCAGTGCACAGTTGGACGTGGGGCTTGAACTCATGAACCGTGAGATCATGACCTGAGCCGAAGTCAAGACGCTTAACCGACTGAGACACCCAGGTGCCGCCAGACTTAAGAAATTTTAAAATTGATGCAATAGTACTGTCAATATAGAGTCCAAGTTCAAATTTCTCCAGTGGTCCCACTACTGTTCTAGTTTGTTTTTGTTTTAAGTCCAGGATTCAAACAAGGGTCATGCATTCAGTTGTCCTGTGCCTTTAGCCTCCTTTACTCCAGAACAGTCTTTTCCTAGCATTGACATTTTGAAGAGTCCAGGCCTGCTGTCTTGTAGAGTATCCCACCATTTGGATGTGTCTGATTGTTTTCCTCATTAGATTCAGCTTCAGCATGTTTGGCACAAATACTACCACTGGGTGCTTTTTAAATCTCTTATTCCTATTTAGTCTTCGCAGCAGCTTCGCCTTAAGCAGATCACCTTGGCAACCCTTACTGCCTTGCCCAAGGTCACAGAGCTAGTAAGTGGAAGAAGCAGGGTTCCAAAGCTTTTGCTGCTATTCCAGTGGTCTTACCTGAGGGTCAATGGTAACACATAATTTTGCATGTGTAATTTTCTGGTGAGAAGTCCATAGCTTTCGTCAGATTATCCGGGGGTAAGTGACTCCAAAATAGTTAGGATTACCATGTGTGCCATGCTGCTTTTCCACAGCACCATTTCTTTGTGGTTCCATCTTTTTTTTTTTTTAATTTATTTATTTTGAGAGAGAGAGAGAGAGAGCACAAGCAGGGGAGGGGCAGAGAGAAGGAGAGACAGAATCCCGAGCAGGCTCCACACCATCAGTGCAGAACCCAACGTGGGGCTTGAACTCATGAACTGTGAGATCATGACCTGAGCCATGATCCAGGGTCAGATGCCTAACTGTGCCACCCACGTGCCCCATTTTGTGGTTGCACCTGATGGGAAATGTCCAGGAAGGAGGCAGGGGCAGGCATACGCCCACAAAATGCCCACAGCTTAGCGATCAGGTGGACTCGAGGAGGAAGTAGCCCACAGTCACCCTTCTTTTTCTCACTATAGTGGAGCTCCAAGTGACAACACAGACCCCATTGCTGAATTTCCTGCTGGGGTCCTCAGCCTCCCTGCACTGTGGCTTCTCCGTGGCCCCGGGCTTAGACCTGACTGGCGTGGAGTGGCGGCTGCAACATAAGGGCCACGGCCAGCTGGTATACAGCTGGACCACGGGGCAGCGGCAGGCCAAGCGGGAGGGTGCCTCCCTGGAGTCAGAGCAGCTACTCCTGGCCGGGGATGCCTCCCTCACCCTGCCTAGCCTCACCCTGAAGGATGAGGGGACCTACATTTGCCAGATCACCACCTCTCTGTACCAAGCCCAACAGATCGTCCAGCTCCACGTCCAAGGTGAGGTCATTTTTGGTTCTCCAAGGAGAGGGGAAGGGATATGCCTATGGAGGTGTTTTCCAGGACAGCATCCAACACAAGGGCAATTTTCTGAGAAGCAGGCTGAATGGCCACAACCTAACTGCCATCTCCGTCCTAGAAGTGCAGACTGTTCTCTGTCAGACTCCAGGATAATTCCAGTACGCAATTTCCCAGCCCAGGAGCCTGCTGCCCTGCCCTGGCTGGCTGTCTCCAAGTACCTCCATCCTCTGGAGCACATCCTAAGAAGGAGCAGCGGCAAACCATGGAGGGGCTGTCTGACTGGCAGGAGTATTTCATCACTGACGTCCTTTAAAATCGCCAGCTTATAGTGACAATAAGAAGCCAACTTTTGTTGGTTTTCCTATTGCTTTTCAATTACCTGTGGAAGGTGCACCCCTCCTGGCCCGCATCTAGGGTGGACCCATTACAGCCCCCTTGGCACTCCACTGAGCTCCCACAACCCGCTCTCACTCCCAGCAGGAAGGGAATGCTTTGGGCAACTCTGCTGTCCGGCTGGATCCCTCTGGAATCTGATTCCTCGTTCTTTCTTCCAGCTTCCCCCAAAGTACAACTAAGCTTGACAAACAAAGCGCTGCCACCCACCCTCATCTGCAACATTGCTGGCTATTATCCTCTGGACATGACTGTGACGTGGATCCGAGAAGAGCCAGGTGGAGCCCCAGTCCCCGTCTCTGGGGCCTCCTTCTCCAGCCTCCGGCAAAGCACAGCGGGCACCTACAGCGTCTCCTCCTTCTTGAAGGCAGAACCTGGCCCTGAAGGCACCACTTACACCTGCCAGGTCACCCACATCTCCCTGGAGGAGCCCCTTAGGTCCACCGCCTGGGTTGCCCCACCAGGTACTAGGAGTGCCCTCTTTTCCCCACCTCCATACTTGGGCTCATGGCTCGCCTGCCCCCAGCTCATCTTTGGCCTTGTTCTGCTTCCCTCAGCACTTTGTTCAGCCTTGGCTCCTTTCCCAAGGTGGCAGCCTCCACAGCTGCCACCACATGCCGAGATGCATCATTACACCCCAGGTTCCAGGGTACCAGGCGATGTACTGACAGTGGGAGATCAAGGGTGAATTGTTCCTGCCCTCAAGGCGCTTAGTCAGGTTGGAGGGACTGACTAGGCAGTCACAGAGGACAGCCTGGAGGAGACATTCAAGCCAAGCTAGCTAGCTCAGCGGGAAGGGAACAGCTAAGATGGGAAAAAGGGCGCATCTGACGGCCAAATTATAAGTCTAAGGAAAATGTGGGAACTGCACAGCTAGAGCCAAGGGTGTGTGGGAAAAGAAAGAAGTGGCTCTAAAGCTTGAAAGTAACTACATTTATTGAGCATTTACATGAATCAAGCACTCAGCTGTACGATCACATGTATTATCACAACTCCCATTTTACTGTTGAGCAAACTGGCACTTACAGATGTTAAGAAATTTGCCCAAAGTCACCTACCTCGTAAATGGTAAAAAAGAAAATATGAAAAATGGGCTCCCCTACAGCCTTCAACCCTCTCTGGCTATTAGTGGGTAGATCACAATGGGCCTTCGAGCTGGAATTTCATGCTGAAGTCACAGAATGTCATTGAAAGGTTTTCAACAAGAGATGCAAACATCCAGGAACACTGGGCATCATTTGGTGGCTGACCAGACTGCCAAGTTTCCCAAAAACTGGGAGTTTTGCCTCAGCTTACACCATTCCCCAGCTAGTCGCAAAATTCCAGTTTACCCGTCAACAATTAATCTAATCTAAATCGCTCTCGTGAAGCAATTAAAAATGTCCCAGGGTGGGGAGAGGTAGGAAATCCCGTGTGGAGGAACACATGGACACCCGACAATCTTGAACAAGTATGAATACTACAGTGCGCCCAGTTCCTGGGCAAAAGCAGAACACTTGCTATGAGCTCCTTCACCAGTGATAGGGTGTCTGTCTGTCTCTCCCTCTCCTTCCCTCCTTCCCTCCTTTGTACCTCTTGCTGGGGATCTGGCTTGGGCTCAGAAAGGATTCCTGCCTACTAATTCCTGCCTATGCTGCTTTCAACCTACAGAGCAGAAAACGGCCTTTGGAGTCCTCTTGGCCAGCAGCCTCTTCCTTCTTACACTGTTGTTCCTGGGGCTCCAGAGATGGCCAGGTAAGCTCCTGCTGGTCCTTAGCCCTGCCCCAGCCCCTCTTCACCTGAAGATTAGCCATCTGTAGCCCCCTCCCCACCCAGACCAAGGATGAAACCCAAGTGTCCCGAGTCCCGGCCCATCCCCCCACCATTTATGGGGTTACCCCAACTGAAACCAACCTCCTACCCCCTTGTTTTCCCCTAGCTCCCTCACCGAGATCTGCCAAGACGCTGAGGCCCTCTGGGTAACCACTCTCCTGCCTCAGTAAGAAGAAAGAGTAGTCACATTCTCCCAGAAGGACCCTAAAAAGGCCTGAAGAAAGGCATGAGGAAGGCACAGGTCACAGGGGCTCGGGCTCGGGCTCTGTGCACGTCTCTGCCTTCCTTCATTGTGTCCCTGGGCTGAACACCAAGGGAGAAAACGTGAAGAGGTGAGAGGGTGGTAGGAAGGCAGAATGTCTGTGTGGAGGTTAAAAATAAGCCTGTGGTAGGAAAAGAAAATGGGAAGACATTAAGAAAGGAGCAAGTGGGGCGCCTAGGTGGCGCAGTCGGTTAAGCGTCCGACTTCAGCCAGGTCACGATCTCGCGGTCGGTGAGTTTGAGCCCCACGTCAGGCTCTGGGCTGATGGCTCGGAGCCTGGAGCCTGTTTCCGATTCTGTGTCTCCCTCTCTCTCTGCCCCTCCCCCGTTCATGCTCTGTCTCTCTCTGTCCCAAAAATAAATAAAAATAAAAAATAAAAAATAAAAAATAAAAATAAATAAAAAATTAAAAAACGTTGAAAAAGAAAGGAGCAAGTGAGGGGCCGGGGGGCAAAAGGGTGGGGGTTGGGCCATCACATGCAAACATCTGAACTCTGTCCAAATAAAAGCCCCTTGTGTCCTCAGAAACAAAGCTTTTCCACGTTGCCATCTTTCCCCACACTGGACCCAAATGAGCCCTGTCCCCAAGCCTAGCCATGCCGCCAACTCGCAGAGCGTTCAAGGTGTCAAACGAAGGCCCTCAGAGGCAGCCTTGGGGCTCCACGCCAGTTGCTCTGTGTACCCTTGAGCTGCAATTAAGGTTGTGCCCCTGTAGACAGCTACCGGGCATTTCAGGATACCTACAAACTCCTCAGTCCCTCAACTGCAGGGGGAAGATGTCTCTTTTCATCCATTTCTAAATTGTGTCTGGTCAGCACAGTGGAACTCGGCGTAAGGAAACTACGTGAGGCTGCTGGGGAACGGGCGTGTTTGCTGAGGCCTCATCTCGGCACGCCCCCGGGACAGGCCGCGCAGCCTGGGGACCTAGGAAGGAGGTGGACAGGAGGTGTCTGAGAAAACCTGCAGTTGTTTGTGAGGTGATGTTCGAGATGCCCACTCAGCTTCCTGCCATCACTTCCTCTCGCTAGCACCTGGAAGAGTTGGGCTGCTCCAGGTACGAACAAGAGCAGAGACCACTTCCTCTGCCAACACACACATCTTTCATCTCGAGAAGACCACACAGCACACATAAGCCAGCCTTCCGGCCTCACACAACATCAGACTAGAGAAGGAAAACAACCCCCCACCCTGGCCCCTCCTCAGTGACTCCAACCCAAACAACAACCAAGTCAGCATAGTGGTAGGAATTTATATTTTTTGCCTTTGTTCAGAATACATGAGATTGGTAAATATGCCACATGCCTTTGGTGGAAGTACAACTGTTATTATTCTATACAAGTATGGGGTTGGGGGTAGGAAAAAAGACAGAGGTGATGACAGACAAACAGTGGAAACCCCACATCGCCTCATGGCAAACCAAAGAAGAAGGGGATGTGGGAAGCTTGGCTTCATTTGACTGCAAAGTCCCGGGGTTTGGTTGCATATTTGCTCATGCACATGGGTGGTTGGGGGGGCGGGAGGGGGGACAGAAAAGACACAGAAGAGGGTACAGGGTGGGGTGAGAAAGAAAGTAGAAGGGCAAACATCCCCAAAAGAACAAAGCCAACTACATCTGGTGAGCCTCAGAGGGACAGAAACCCAGGAAAGAATTCCTGTGACAGGGCTAGGTGGGCCAAGAGGGCGAATTGGCTCCAGGCTCGGGACACATCGAGGACACTGGTGGTTCTTCTCCAGCGGTGACCCCCTGCATTAGGCAAGGAGGAGCCCAGAGGAGAGTGGAGACCTTCGAGGGGGGCCGTTGGGAGGGTACACTGACTGCTTTCTTCCAGCTCTTCAGTCCTGCCCTGGGGCAGGACGAAGGGAATGTGGGAAAAGGGGGCAAAGGGAAAGGAAGGATGGTTTTGCGCAATGAAATGCTGCTGCGTGGAAAATGGCATCCAGACCCAGCCCAGCCTGGCCTCAGCCTCTTCCTGCACATGGGCCAGATGACGGGAAGAATAAAGGGTCATGGGTGCTCCCCCTCCTGTTCCCAGCCTGCCCTCCTCCCCTCACACCTGGGTCTGTTCCACTCAACACCCTATCTGAAGTCCACCAGTGGCCGCCTCAGCTTCCACTGTCTGTCCCCACAAACCACGCAGAGGAAAGGAAAGGAGGCAAGTGGCATTCAGATGGGTACAGGTGGTTTAGAAGGGGAATACAGTGCAGGAAGAACAGACAGGTGGCTCTCGATGAGAGGGCCCCATGACAGCACAGCAGTCCACAAGCACACTTGTCTACAGACCGTCCCGCCTCCCACCTGAGACTGGGCTGGCAAGTATATTGGACTTCTCTGAACACTCAGAATCGGCTACCCTCAGGAAGGACCTCCTGCCTCGTCCTTGCCTTTGGCAAGTAGCTGGGAATAGTGTAGAGAAAAGAAGTCCCTGAGAGTCCAAGGACCCTCATTCCTAACACTTCACACTTTATCAACGGGAAGGGAGGAACAGGACCCTCCTCAAAAAGCAGGCAAGAGGTAGCTTCTTCCGATCTTGTTATTTTCAGATTGGGTCCTTGACTCATTGTCTCTCTGGAATTAACACATACTCTCTTTACCTATGCCAACAATTAAAATGGAGAGTCCCAAGCTTTGGCTCTATGGAATTATTTGGTATTCTCAGGAACAACACAGAATGCTGCAGAAAATGTGGATGAGAGACAGCCCCTTGTAGTCATGAGCTTATGGGGCTGCATCTAGGATAGGAATGAAGCTGGTACTTTAGCAATTAACGTGTGTGCTCTAGGTCTCCAGAAGACAAAGCAAAAGGCTGTAATATCCCTGACAACATAGAAAATCTTGGACTAACAGATTAGAAATTACTGCAAAAATAAGCTTGACTTTCTAAAAGGGTATTGCACCAGAAGCAAGTTGGTCTCTGGGTCCACCCCAGGATCCTCTGCAGGCCTGGCCTAGGAGAAGAGCCCCATGTGACCAGGGCAGTCTTGAGTGAGCTGCCATTCTTCTAGCTGTTCACAGCCTCCTCCTGCCAGTGGCCTGGCCTTTCCTGGTGGCACCACGGGCACCAGATACCCTTCTCCTCCCCCTGGTCTTGGCACCTTCTTGGGCATATCACCCCAGCTACACCCCTTCCTCTTCTCTTGGCCTCCCACTCTTTTTGGCTTTGGGGGAACTTGAGTGGGTACATAAGAACGGGGTAGGGGGAAGGTGCCAGCTGTTGCTCTTCAGGTGGTTACTTCAGGATGGTGCCACGAGCAGCAATTCTAGTGTTGAGGGACACAGTGCAAATGAAAGCAACAGAAAAGAAGGAGTGGGCGACGGAGAAGCCTGGACGGGGTGGAGGGAGGTAGATGGGGACGTTTGTTGAGAGAGTAAACAGAGGGAAGGGGACATGAGTTGGATGGCAATGGAGAACAGGGAAGGGATGGCACATTCTCAAGTAAAAAAGTAGACTGGACACAGGAATCAGGAAGTCCCAGATGGAAAAGAGAAAGAGACAGGAGAAAACAAGAGGGCAAATTACATCAAGTTACTAGACAGTCGGGGCTTACAGTTGCAGGTGTCCCATCCCCATGGTCTCCCCTAAGCCCAGCCAGTGACAAACAGCATAGCCCCATTTCCTCAGAATAGGAGGGACCATCTTCCCACAATATCTTGCAGAGGGAAGGCTTGCCCACCTAGGAAGTCCTTTATCCTTGCCCTTCCTCCCTCCCAAACCGGGTGATGACGCCATAGCAGCGATCTCCATACCTCAGTCAGAGCAGCCCCACTCCCCAGGCAGGCAGGCAGGCAGGCAGGGCTGGGAGAAGACTCCAGGACCTTCCCACCTCTTCACCCCACCAGCAACCTCAGCGATACTTACTTACAATAACTACCACGATGATGGCACAGATAGCTCCCAGCATGATCATCATCTGAGGAAACATTGACCAAAAATGGGCCCTTGGATTTAGGGAAGGAGGAAAGACCTATAACCCTAACCCTAACCCTAACCCTAACCCTAACCCTAACCCTAACCCTGCACCACATCTGAAGCTTCCCAGAAACATCATAGCATCTGCAGCCTGCTCTGTTTTGCTTAGCGCCTGTTGCCCGAAGGCCTTGAAAGGAACTCAAGTGGAGGTGTAGACTTGGGATCTTTAGCCAGCTAGTTCATTTTTCATCGTGAAGTGTTCAGCTCATTCCTAAAAGCTGCAGGTATTTAAATATATATCTAGCCTAGTCATCATGCTGGGGTTAGTTGTGTGTGGGGAATGTCCAGGGGAAATTTTTCCAGGGATCTTTTGGGGAAAAGCAGCTTGACTGACCATTTCCAAACTCCTCAGGGTATCACTGTCCCCCAGTTAGTGGTTCTGAATACTCTAGCCTACCCTGGTGGCCAATTCAGGGTAATGCATCTCAAGGAGGCTTTCAGGTTTTCTCCCAAGTTCTGCAGGGCAGAGATCCTGTGCCACTAGAGGTAAGGAAGGTATGCGCCCAAAGGTTTTCTTGCCTTCTAGGAGTTGAGGCCCAGGAAGTAAAGGCAGAGAGAAAAAGAAAACTCACCTTGCAGTTTTTCCACCAATACTTCCTCTTTAGCTTGGCAGCACTGCTCTCAAATTGTGATGCTCCCACCTGCAAGGCGTCAGCTCGGTCATCCAGCTGTGACAGTATCTCATCCCTCTTCAGGACCTTGTCCACATTCACACGCATGATGTCCACCACCTGAGGGAGGTTGCAGAAACAAAGCCAGTAAGCTTCCTTGCTAGAGACAGAGGTAAGAACAATAAGGGAATCACAAGTCTGGCCCCATGTAACTCAAGAATGCCTTGCCCTTCTATTAAAAAAAAAAAAAAAAAAGAAGTTTCTAAACTTCTAGCAGCTGGAAACTCTCAGAGACAAAGCTCTCCACTTACTTCCTCCACTTGTGCCTGGGTTTGCTGCAGTCGTCTGTTACTGGTCGTATTAGGAGGAGGGCCAGGGGGGCCCCCACCTGGGGCAGCCCCTTCTGCCCCTTCAGTGGGCGGCTGAGCCGGAGCAGACCTGTGGAGAGAAGTGGGCCAAGTACACAACGTAACCGAGACAGAAAGGAATCCCATGTATTCTCACCCCCATAACCAACGCCAAGGTGATTAGGTTATATGCAACTAGAAGGAATTCTAACTTCTTGACAACACCAAGTAAGAAGATGCAGCATACAGGAAGAACCAAAAGACGAAAAATCCTGTAACAACACTTAGATGGGGCTCAGGGACATCCAGGATGGCATCAAGAGATCCTGCTTGGGGATATCCTTTGACCCAAACTCAAATATCCTCTGGCACAATGGCTACGGGGACAAATGTGCCAGTCTTAGACTAGATGGTACTTTCCTGTCAGAAGCCTTTCACATGAAGTCAAACTGGAAAATTCCTATCCAGGTTAGGAGAAATTCACACAAAAGACTAAACCCTCAGGACAAGCTTGTGGACTGAGCAGCTCTTTTACACAAAGCCTGAAGAAAGGGCAAGCCAACAGACCCTGCTTAAGAGGATCTAGTTAACAGTTGTTTCACACAATCATTAGTATGTTGGGACTGCCATAAGGACAACTTGGGAAAATCACCAAAGGCAAGGCTTCTGTAGGTAGAGTTGAGTCAGGACTGTTAGCTTGCTTTGTTTGGGGCAGAGAAGATGGGGGTTTTACTTAGGTAGAACTGCGGCCCAAAGCAATTGTGCTAGTTATGAAACTGTTCCAAGAACATAGACAGGAAGCAAAAATATGGGTAATGGTTCCCAATGTACATGCATCACAAACATCATGTCCCTTCCTTTTCTAGATTTGGCATCAAGTCTCAGGAGGCTCCCCTAGTTCTTTATGTCCCAAAGAGAAATCCTGGTTTATACTACTATACACAGAGATTGTTCTTACTTTCCCTTAGCCTTAGAAAGGGTCTTCAACATAAGCTCCTTTCCATGTCCCAACAATGGAGGCTAAATTCATCTCCTAAAGAATTTCTAGAAGTCTAACCTAGGGCATGAGATTTTTCTCTCCCAAGGAAGACTCCACTGGCAGAGGGAGATTCTCAAACTTTATGGAGAATAGAGGTTATAGTAAGAACTCCTCAAACAGAAGCAGAATCTCAAAAACATACCTCCCAGGCTCAGTCCAAGAGCAAAAGCATTAGGAATTAAACCATACAAGTCGCCAAAAGGAAATGCCTTGACTACTCACAATAGAATACCCAGAAGTTCTTCCTCCCTAAGTGAATTTCTTTTGGTCTTAAAAAAATAGAGAATAACTTCAGAAAGGCTTTACCAGCTGATTATACCCGACTCATCCCCATTCAAGAAATCACTTTCTCATTTCCCTCTAAAGCACAAAAGAAGCAAAGAAAATACACAAAGCCATGGAAGCCACAAGACTCTTGTGTTACTACTGAGCTAAGCAATCTAGTTCTCTGAAGGTGGAAAATTCAGTATGTAGCAGCCAGTATTTGATCTTGGAAGCAGTCCAGTATGGTGGCACCAATGACAAGGTTAAGGTCAGAGATCTCGTGATGCCCTGCTAGTCACCATGCTCTCTCCATCTCCTTCAGTTCATCCCACATGCCTGCTACTGGGAACCAGTCCACTGAGAAGGATCCCCCCTCCTCCCCAAAGCAGGAGGAAAAAAAAAAAAAATGGAATCTTAGGACTTGGCCAAAATGCATAGAATATCACATACATTTAAAACTGTAGAAATCAAATAAAGAAAAAATGAAATGGTTACAAAGCATCTGAAGGGACCATTTCACTTACTATTTGTTGGAAGTTGGGAACACTCAGCAATAAAATATCCAGGGGTAGTCATAACCCATATGAAACCTTACTGAAATCTTTTCCCTTTTTTGTCACTAGGAGAAGCAACACAAATATATCTAGGACCAAGCCAGGACTCCAGACAGTAATAAGAAAGAAAAATCTTTTTTTAATTCATTGTGGTCCTGACAGGGAAATACTTGATTCGTCTAGCCACAGTTCTCCCCCAGGATCTTGGGAACGGGGCTGATGTTGAAGACAGTCAGAGACTAAATTGATTTGTTGGGGGAAGGCAGGGATCCTTGGTTCTATTTCTCTTCCAAATACTTGGCTAAGAGTCAACGACAGGAAAACACCTCCTATACAGGTGGCCTTGAGATGAATGGCTGCTTGGAATCACATGCCACTGCCCCTTGAGTCTTTCTGAGCTGCTCGCCTGGCGCCAAAGAACTGTCAGATAAGTTTCGGGACCTTTGCGTACTGCCAAGAGGGGCGTGGGGGAGGTGGGTAACGCGTCACAGCTGGGATGAGGGGCATACATAAATCCAGACATTGCAGGGCAACCCAAGTTACTCACTGGCAGGTGCACTACTCATTACTGTTTCCAGAGGCCCCAAGTACAATTAGACAACAAGAAAGGGTCTTGAACCCCCTCCCCAGTGTCTCCATGCCCCACCTTCGCCCGGTCCCGGCTTCACTATTACAGAGACCTGAATGAGGCGCCCCGCAGGCGAGAGAAGACAGTGCAATGAAGGTGGGACCCCCGCGCCCCTACCCCGCCCGTGGGGTGCTGGCTGTGGCTGCTGCAGGAATGGGGTACTGCCTTCTCTCCCCAGGGGTGGCCAGGTCTGGGGGCGGCGCACGGTGGTGCTTCCCCGTGTCGCTGCAGCTGCTGCAATGCGCCATTTTCCGTCCCGCAGAGTCTGGCGCTGAGGGTGGGAGTTGGCAAGGAAGTGTGGAGCCCCCCACACCAGAGTCAACTCACATTTCTGTGGCGGCGGAGGGCTCCGTCTTTTCTCCCGTGGCTGCGGCGAGACTACAGACCGGGGGACCGCTGCGGGTGAAGTCGACGGAAGTGCCGCGCTTCGCCTCCACCTGACCACCCAGGGCTTTAGCCGCGGTGGAGCATACCGCAGCTGCCGCGCGGGCCCCACTCTTTATTAGTGTCGGCCACGCCTCCCAGTAACGTAGACAATCCCGCAGCCCAATCCGAGCCCAGGACAGGCGCCAGTCCAGAAGCCAAGCCCGAATAAAGCCAAGCCCGCCCCGTCCCTACAAATTGGCCAATCCCAGCTCTCCCCTCTCATTCCCGACTCCGGAAAAGAGCCGTTGCTTAGGGGATCGGTTCTCTCACCACTTCAACTGTCGTTTGCTTACCAGTCTAACTAAGCGACGGGACTAGATGGAAAAACGCGCCAGCTCTCTGGAAGGGAGGCGCCAACAGTTTGATTTAGGCCTTTTGGGTACCTAGTAGCCAATCGCTGAGCAGTTCCTGCAGTCCGGGCCCGCCCACGACCCCAGGCGCTCGCAGCACCAGCCAATCACAGCCGCGGGCGGGCCCAGCTCTCAGTGACCTAGACACCAGCGTGCTGGGTGTAGAGGCAGTTTCGCTCACAGAGGTTCAGCTCACAGGCGAGCAGACCTGGTCGGCGCTCCGCCTTGCCTACCCACCTCTCACAAATAACTCTGATGTACAGAATCCATAAAGGCTGAGCCCCAAGTCCTCAAGACCCAGTACCAGACGCGGGGTTCTGTCCCTCCAGAGCAATTAGGAAGGCTTTATTCATCCTTTTCCTTCAACATAGCCAGCAAGCTCCTTATGCAATGAATTATCCTAAATCGAACTCCCCCTGTAATCCCTCCCAGGTAGGTTACCACACTGACTCAGTTGCCCAAACCAGACACCTAGAAACCACCCTAGATTTCCTTCCCCGTTCATCTGTACCCCTCCTCTGATAATTCACCAAGCTGAGTGGATCTTTCCTTCTTAGTTTTTCAAGGATTCGTTTCCCTCGTATCACTGTCCTACTCTCACTTTACACTATTATCCCTTGCCTGGACACTATCCGTTGTAAAACTTACCATTATTTTAGCTTCCGCTAAGAAAAAAAGAAAACTGACACAATGCTTTCTTATCACTTAGAATTTTTATTTTATATTTATTGAAAGTGTAGATTTATATAGATACAGATTTTTATAATAGTTCACTCTTGTGCATACATAAAAAGGAAATTTTAAAAGAGCAACATGGTAACAGTATTCCCAAAACTTCACATTCAGAGCCTGACTCTTATGATTATTATTTTATTTTTTTACTTACTCTTAGATGTCCATGATTTTTCACACAATGTAGTCCTCTGTGCATGCCATCAAGGGCTTCGGTGATGCGGCATTTCTTAAAGTAGAGTGTTTCTCTTCTGTCTCCAGAATTTTCTTCCAAGCCTTAGACACCCACTTGGCAAGTTTTGATTCTTCTGAGTAGGTATGACAAATACAGTATGACTACCATCTGGCTAATAGTTACAGTGAAACATCCCAATTTAGATATTTTTTACCATCTTTTTTTTTTTTTTAAGTTTATTTCTTTTTGAGAGGCGGGGAGGGGCAGAGAGAGGGAGACACAGAATCCCAACCAAGCAAGCTCCAGGCTCTGAGCTGTCAGCACAGAGCCCGAGGCAGGATTCAAACTCACCAACTAGGAGATCATGACCTGAGCTGAAGTTGGACGCTCAACCAACTGAGCCACCCAGGCACCCCCCAATTTAGATGTTAAAATGAAAAGAAAAAATGCCTCCTAGAATCAGTGAACTATATCTTTCTGCTTCTAGTCTTGCCCTCCCTCATATCCATCCTCTAAGAAACTACCAAGATGATATATCCAAATGTTACAATCCTGCTTAAACCCTCAAAACCCCACCAAATCTCCCCTGGGAAAACAAACCTTAAAATCACTGAGTTTTTAAAAAATTAAGATCACTGGGAAAAAAACTTAAAAGCACTGATTTTTTTTAAATTAATATGTTTTGGGGTGCCTGGGTGGCTCAGTCAGTTGAGTGTCCAACTTTGGCTCAGGTCATGATCTCGCAGTTCATGGGTTTGAGCCCCAGTCAGGCTCTGAGCTGTCAGAGCCTGCTTGGGATTCTGTGTCTCCCTCTCTCTCTGCTCCTCCCCACTCATGCTCTGCCTCTCTTTCTCTCTCTCTGTCTCTGTCTCTCTCTCTCTCTCAAAAATAAACATTAAAGGGCGCCTGAGTGGCTCAGTCGGTTAAGCGGCCGAATTCGGCTCAGGTCATGATCTCGCGGTCCGTGAGTTTGAGCCCCACGTCGGGCTCTGTCCTGACAGCTCAGAGCCTGGAGCCTGTTTCAGATTCTGTGTCTCCCTCTCTCTGACCCTCCCCCGTTCATGCTCCGTCTCTCTCTGTCTCAAAAATAAACGTTAAAAAAATTTTTTTAAATAAAAAAATAAACATTAAAAATAAATTTAAAAAATAACAATTACTATGTTTTTAAACTTGCTAAAAAAATAATTATAGATTCACATGAGGTGGCCCTCAAAAAAGTACAGATAGGTTCCCCATCTCCCTTCACTGCTATTCCCCAAGTGATAGCAGTACCCTATTAAAACCAGGATATTGACATTGGTACAATCCATGGAGTTTATTCATATTTCATCAGTTTTACATACATTCACATGTGCATGTAGCTTTAAATGTAGATTCCTGTAACCACCACCACACTCATGATACAGAACTGTTACATTACTACAAGACTCCCCTGTGCTATCTTTTCATAGCCACTCCTACCAATCCTTGTCAGACACTAATTTGTTCTCCATCTCTATAATTTTATTTAAAGAATATTATAGAAATGGAATCATACAAATGAAACCTTTTAAGATTGGCTTTTTTTCCCATTTTTGCCTATGGATGTCCCATTGCTCAAGGACCATTTGCTGAAAAAGCAGTCCTTCCTCCATGATATCCTTGAGATCCATCCAATTTGTGTGTATCAATAATTTTCATTGTTGAGTAGTATTCTGTGGAATGGATATGTCATAATTTGTTTAACCATCTACCTGATAAAAAGACATTTGGGCTGATTTCAGTTTGAGATTACAAATAAGACTGCTATGAACAGCCATGTACAGGTTTGCATGAACATGAATTTTCTCTGGGACAAGAGGGCAATTACTGGGTTGGAAGGTAATTGCATGTTTAGTTTCAGAAAAAACTGCCAAACCAGTTTCTGGAATTGTTTTACCATTTAAATTACCACAAGCAGTGTAAGTGGGATCCAGTTTGTCCACATCTTCACCACTACTTGGTGTTGTCACTGTTTCTTTTTTATTCTAGCCATTCCAATAGGTATGTAGTCATATATCATTGTAGTTTCTTTTCTTTTTTTTTAAAGTAGTCTCCATGCTTAGTATGAAGTCCAATGCCAGGCTTGAACTCATGACCCTGAGTTCAAGACCTGAGCTGAGATCAAGAGTCAGACGCCAACCTACTGAGTCACCCAGGCACCCAGGATCATTGTAGTTTTAACTCTCATTTCTGTGATGGCTGATTATGTTGAACATGTTTTAATGTGATTTTTGCCTCCTATATATATATCCTCTTCGATGAAAGGTCTGCTCTTATCTTTTGCCCATTTTCTTTTTTTTTTTAATTTTTAAAAAATGTTTATTGATATTGAGAGAGAGAGAAAGAGAGAGAGTGCACGTGAGCAAGGGAGGGGCAGAGAGAGAGAGAGAGAGGAAGAGAGAGAATCCCAAGCAGGCTCCATGCTGTCAGCACAGAGCCCAACATGGGGCTTGATCTCACAAATCTTGACATCATGACCTGAGCCGAGATCAAGAGTCGAATGGTTCACTGACTGAGCCACCCAGGTGCCCTGACCATTTTCTAATTGGGTTGTTCATTTTTTTACTATTGAGTTTTGGGAATTCTTTAAATATTCCAGATAAAGTACTTTGTCTGATAGGTGCTTTCTCCTGGTCTGTCATTTGCCTTTTCATCCTCTCAAAGGGATCTCACACAGAGCGAAGGTTTTCAATTCTGTTTAGATCCAATTTATCAACTTGTCCTCCTATGGATTATACTTTTGGTGTGAAGTCTAAGAAGCTTTGCCTAGCCCTACATCCTGATGATTATTTTCTTATTTTATTTTCTAAAAGTTGTACATTTTTGTGTTTCACATATAAGTCTGTGATCCATTTTGAGTTCATTGTCGTATAAGGTGTAAAGTTTAGATCAGAGTTCATTTTATTGTTTATGGATGTCCATTGCTCCAGACCATTTGTTGAAAAAAGCAAACCTTCCTCTGTTGAATTGCTTTTGCACCTTTGTCAAAAATCAGTTTAGCATATTTGGGCAGATCTATTTCTGGGTTCTCTTCAGTTCCACTGATCTATGTGTCTTTCCTTCTGCCAATAACACACTGTCTTAATTACTGTAGCTATAAATAGTAAGTCTTAACGTCAGGTAGAACTATTTCTCCCACTTTATTATTGTTGTTGTTTTCAAAATTGTTTTAGCTATTCTAGATTCTTTGCCTCAAAGGTTATCTTTAAAATGAATTTACAGGGCACCTGGGTGGCTCAGTTGGTTTGGCAGCTGACTTCGGCTCAGGTCATGATCTCAGGGCTCGTGAGCACGCACACACACACACACACACACACACACACACACACACCCCGCCCCTCCAGTCAGTCTTTGTGCTGACAGCTCAGAACCTGGAGCCTGCTTCAGATTCCGTGTCTCCCTCGCTCTCTACCCCTCCCCCACTCACACTCTGTCTCTGTCAGTCTCAAAGGTAAATAAACATTAAAAAAAATTTTTTAATGCATTTATGAGCTGATAAGAAAATAGACTGTAGACCAAAATAAAGACTATAGACCAAAAACTAAGTCAAAGTCAAAGCTGCTACCCAGAGAGGTAAGCTGAGCACTGAAGTCTGTTTTGCCTTGCGGCATTTGCTAAAAAGTTGAATTTAGGCATGGTGATGGACTCACCAGGTGCCACTGTGTCATGGGAGACAGAGCTCAGGGCTTTTCTGGGGTTGGAAATCTAACAGAAGATCCCCACCATTAAGTCAGAACCTCTATGTCCTCGTTTAAGAGTGGATTCAAAATATTCTAACACCCATGCTGTCCCTAGGGGACTTCATAGAAAACTGCTTGTCTGGAACCTAGGTGCCTAGTGGAGATCTTTTTTATTTTATTTTTTCTTGTAAACACTAGTAAAGAATTTATGACCACAAGCTGTGGCTTTACTGTCTGAATTTTTTGTTGATCCTAAGAACAAAATGGCAAGAATTTAAAGTGATTCTAGGTTGACAGTCCCACCAAGCATCTGGCAAAAGTGATGCAATTCTCTCTGGATGAGCTCATCTTTGATCTAGGCCCTGGGGAATTTCCACAGATACAGTTCCAAAAAATATAAATTGTGGTCAAAAATTGCAAACAAATAAGGGACAAAGGTCCAAGAGCAAGAGCCAACAGAGGTAGGGATAGGGAGTAAGAAAGAAAGTTAGAAAATCAAGCCAAATAGTCCAATATCTGACTAACAGGAATTCTAAAAGAGAAAACAGGATATAAGACAGAGATATAAAAGAAATAAAAGAAAATTTTCCTGAATTGAACAAGTCTCTCTGGATTAAACAGTGTGCTATGTGCCCAACACAACGAAAGAAAAAAGAAGCATATCAAGACACATTTTTATGAAATTGGAATATTTTGGAAAAAAGAGAAGAAGCTAAAAAAATTCAAAAAGAGGGGGGAAAAGAACAGGAATCAGAATAGCATCTCAATACAGTATTAGAAGATAGAAGACAATGTGGCAGTGTCTTTAAAATTCTGGAGAAATATCATTAACCTAGAATTTCATACCAATCTAACTACCAATATAAGATCAATTTTTTTTAAAAGATCAATGCATATCAAAAGAAGAATATAGACTCCTTTCATTATCAAAATTCTTACCTCTCTATTTAAGTAGGCTACTACAAGATGCACTCTGACAAACAGGAAAGAGAAAGGCAATAGATATAAGGAATGGAATGCTGGATCCACACACAAAACTGGTTAAAGAAAATCCTGGGTATGGAAGCTGTGCCATGTGTCTTGACTGAAGCAAGAGGATGGAAAAAAACTGCAGGAAAGTCTCCAGAGAAAAAAAAACTGATAAAGTATCTGCCATGTTTAAATATTTGAAAAATAAGGGGTGCCTGGGTAGCTCAGTAGGTTAAGCATCTGACTCTTGATCTCAGCTTTCATGGGATCCAGCCCTGGTCAAGTTCTGTGCTTACAGCATGGAGCCTTTTTGGGATTCTCTCTCTCCCTCTCCCTCCGCCCTTCCGTAACTCATGCACACGTGCATAAACACTCTCTTTCTCTCAAAATAAATAAATAAAAACTTTAAAAATAAATAAATAAGGGGCACCTGGGTGGCTCAGTCAGTTAAGCGTTGGACTCATGATTTCAGCCCAGGTCATGGTTTCACAGTTCGTGGGTTCGAGCCCTGAGTCAGGCTCTGAACTGGCAGTGTGGAGCCTGCTTGGGATTCTCTCTCCCTCTCTCTGCCCCTCCCCCCTCAAGCTGTCTCTGTGTCTCTCAAAATAAATAAATAAATAAATAATAAAACTTTTAAAAAATTATAAACATAAATAAATACAAAATAAATAATTGAAAAATAATATGAACAAGTATTTAACAGTTCCAATGGGATATATGGAAAAAAATTAGAGCTAGATACATAGAAAATTATACAAAAGAAAAAGAGGCAATTAACTTGAGAAAAAACAAAAAGTTAAATAAGAAATACAAGTTACTTTACATTTATGTCAATTGATTTTCAACAAGGGTGCCAAGACCATTGTCTCTTCAGCAAATGCTGCTGGACAACTGGATGTGAACATGCAAAAGAATGAATTTGGATGGCTACCTCCTACCATACACAAACATTAAATCAAAATGTATCAAAAAATTAAATGTAAGAGCTGAAACTATAAAAGTCTTAAAAGAAAACATAGCTATATGTCTTCATGACCTTGGATTAAGCAATGATTTCCTAGATATGATAACAAAAGCACAAACCGCAAAAGGAAAAATAAACAGGGCATCAGCAAATTATGAAACTTTTGTGCTTCAAAGAACGTGATCAAGACAATGAAAAGAATTCACAGAATCAAAGAAAATATTTGCAAATCAGATATCTGATATGGTAATTGTATCTAGGATATATAAAGGACTCTTCCAACTCAATTATAATTTTAAAAATTTGAAAATGGACAGAGGATCTAAATAAACATTTCTCAAAAAGAAGATATGCAAATGGCCAATAAAGCACAAGAAAAATGCTCTATATCATTAGCCATCAGTGAAATACAGATCAAAGCCACAGTGAGACACTACTTTATGCCTACTAGGATGGCTATAATGAAAAACAAACAAAGAATACCAAACGGTGACAAGCCTGTAGAGAAATTAAACCTTCATACACCACAGGTAGAGATACAAAATAATGCAGCCAATTTGTTAAATTTTTTTTTTTTTTTTTTCAACATTTTTTATTTATTTTTGGGACAGAGAGAGACAGAGCATGAACAGGGGAGGGGCAGAGAGAGAGGGAGACACAGAATCGGAAACAGGCTCCAGGCTCCGAGCCATCAGCCCAGAGCCTGACGCGGGGCTCGAACTCACGGACCGCGAGATCGTGACCTGGCTGAAGTCGGACGCTTAACCGACTGCGCCACCCAGGCGCCCCTAATGCAGCCAATTTGGAAAAGCGTTGGCAGTTCCTCAAATAGTTAAACATAAAGTTACCATAGAGTGACCCAGCAACTCCACTCCTTGGTTTATACCCAAGAGAAATGAAAATGTCTACACAAAACCTTGTTACACAAATGTCCATGGCATCATTTTTCAGAGTAACCACAGGGCACCTGGATGGCTCAGTTGGTTAAGCATCTGGCTCTTGACTTCGGCTCAGGTCATGATCTCATAGTTCATGAGTTCAAGCCCCACATCAGGATCCACACTGACAGTGTGGAGCCTGCTTGGGACTCTCTCCCTCTCTCTCTTCCCCTCCCTATTTGTGCTCTCTTTCTCTCGCAAAATAAACTTTTAAAAAAACAAAACAGGGGCGCCTGGGTGGCGCAGTCGGTTAAGCGTCCGACTTCAGCCAGGTCACGATCTCGCGGTCTGTGAGTTCGAGCCCCGCGTCAGGCTCTGGGCTGATGGCTCGGAGCCTGGAGCCTGTTTCCAATTCTGTGTGTCTCCCTCTCTCTCTGCCCCTTCCCCGTTCATGCTCTGTCTCTCTCTGTCCCAAAAATAAATAAAAACCATTGAAAAAATTAAAAAAAATAAAAATAAAAAAACAAAACAAAAAAAAAAGAATAACCAAAAAGTAAAAACAACCTAGATGTCCACCCACTGATAAATGGATAAATATGAGGTGGTATATCCATACAATGGAATATTATTCAGTAATAAAAAGGAATGAAGTACTAATATATGTTACAACATGGATGAACCTTGAAAGCACTATGCTAAATTTAAAAAGCCAGTCACAAAGGATGAAATCTGGTATGATTCCATTTAGATGAAACATCCAGAATAGGCAAGAATGTATAGGGGCAGAAGGTGGGTTTGTGGTTGTCTAGAACCGGGAGGGAGGGGGAATTGAGGGTGACAGTTAAAGGGCATAGGATTTCGTTTTGGAGTAGTGATGAAAATGTTCCAAAATGGTGATGGATGTACAACTCTGTGAATATACTAAAATCCATTGGATTGGTTGAATTGTATCTTGATAAAGATATACAGGTTTTATTGTTTAAATGTTTTTCTTTTTTTAAATGATTATTTATTTTTGAATGAGAAATTGGGGGAGGGACAGAGAGAGAGGGAAACGGAGGATCTGAAGCGGGCTCTGAAGTGCTCACAGCAGAGAGCCCCATGTGGGGCTCAAACTCATGAACCACGAGATCATGACCTGAGCCACTCAGATACCTAAACGACGGAGCCACCCAAGCGCCCCAAGATACAGAATTTTTAAATAAGAAACACTAGTTATCCCCCAGTACACCAAGTAGTAAACAATATTTACATAGTCCTAATAATGTAAATACTGTCTACTGATTTAAGCCAAAATGCTGATAAAACTATGATGAAGAGGAATGGGGAAAGGGCTACAAGAAAGGAGAGGATTGCAGAGTGTAAATCCAGTTTCCTGACAAGATAACTAATAGAGGCCACTGGCTTCCTCTTCCAAAATCAAACCTGGAGAATCTATAGAAGCTATAAGGAATCATGAATTTCAAGAACTAACAACAGAAGCACAAGAATGTCTTGGGGACACCAAAGACTATTGTTATGGGTTGAATTCTGTTCTTCAAAAATTTTTATATTTAAGTCCCAAGGCACCTGGTTGACTTGGTTTGTAGAGCATGTGAATCTTGATCTCAGGGTTATGAGTTCAAGCCCACACTGAGTAGAGATTATTTAAAAATAAAATGTTTAGGGGAGCCTGGGTGGCTCAGTCAGTTAAGCACCCAACTTCAACTCAGGTCATGATCTCACACTCCGTGAGTTCAAGCTCTACATTGGGCTCTGTACTGACACTGTGGAGCCTGCTTGGGATTCTCTCTCTCTTCCTCTCTCTCTGCCCCTCCCCTGCTCACGCTCTCTCGCCCTCAAAATACATAAATCAACAGGGGCGCCTGGGTGGCGCAGTCGGTTAAACGTCCGACTTCAGCCAGGTCACGATCTCGCGGTCCTTGAGTTCGAGCCCCGCGTCAGGCTCTGGGCTGATGGCTCGGAGCCTGGAGCCTGTTTCCGATTCTGTGTCTCCCTCTCTCTCTGCCCCTCCCCCGTTCATGCTCTGTCTCTCTCTGTCCCAAAAATAAATAAAAAACGTTGAAAAAAAAAAATACATAAATCAACATTAAATATGTTTTTAAAAGATTCCTGTTTTAGACAATGAAAATCATATAATTTGTAAACGATCACAATTTGATAAACATTAAAAAAATGATCATAATTTGATCTCTATTCTTTCAACCCTCATATCCACTCTTTTTTTCTTTCTTTCCCTTTCTTTCTTTCTTCCTTTCTTTCTTGACATTGACTAGGACTTTCAATACTAAGTTAAAGTGCAACAGGAATGGTACGCATCCTTGTCTTGTTACTAATCTTTTTTTCTTTTTAAAAAATTTATTTATTTAAATTCAACTTTGTTAACATACAGTATAGTATTTGTTTCAGGAGTAGAACCCAGTAATTCATCACTTACATATAACACCCAGTGCTCATCCCAACAAGTGCCCTCCTTAATGCCCATTACACATTTAGCCCATCCTCCCACCTGTCTCTCCTTCAGCAATCCTGTTTGTTCTCTGTATTTAACAGTCTCTTATGTTTTGCCTCCCTCTCTGTTTTTACCTTATTTTTCCTTCCCTGTCCCTATGTTCATCTGTTGTTTCTTAAATTCCACATACAAATTAAATCATATATTTGTAAAAAAAAAAAATCATATATTTGTCTTTTTCTGACTTATTTAGCTTATTATGTCTTATTACAGATCTTAAAGGGAATGCATGTCTATTAAATATTTGTGGTTGATCTCTACTATGTAATCTTTACCAAGTTAAAGAAATTTCCTCCTGTTCCTAGCTTAACAGGTTTTTTATTTTAAATCATTGGGCTAAATCTTCATCTTTCCTAACAGGAAGCTAATAAAGTCTAAAGCTGATAAATCATAAAGAGCAGTAGGGCATATTGTTTCAAATTATGATAATAAATACCAAAATATTTCAAAGAAGTGAGAGCCTTTCATTCTAGGAAGCTAGTTTGGAGGGTAGACAGGTGAAGCAGGGGACTTTTTGTCACACGACTTTCCCTTCTTTTTTTTTTAAATTTTTTTTTTTCAACATTTTTAATTTATTTTGGGACAGAGAGAGACAGAGCATGAACGGGGGAGGGGCAGAGAGAGAGGGAGACACAGAATCGGAAACAGGCTCCAGGCTCCGAGCCATCAGCCCAGAGCCTGACGCGGGGCTGGAACTCACGGACCGTGAGATCGTGACCTGGCTGAAGTCGGACGCTTAACCGACTGCGCCACCCAGGCGCCCCGACTTTCCCTTCTTTTTGATTAACTACATGCATGCATTACTTTGATTTTCTAAAAATAAAGCTTAATTTAGAAATAAATCAAGTCTCCTACACCATTTTAAAAATTGAGATATAATTCATATACCATATGATTATATAGTATACAATTGTTTTTTAGTGTATTCACAAGGTCGTGCAACCATCACTGCTAATTCCAGAACATTTTTACCATCCCTAAAAGAGCCTTGTATCTGTTAGCAGTCATCTCTCATTCCCTATCCCTTATCCCATTCCCTGGCAATAACTAATCTACTTTCTGTCTCTGTAGGTTTGCCTATTCTGGACATTTCATACGAATACAATACAAGCCTTTTATGACTGCCTTCTTTGGTTTATTAAAGTGTTTTCACGGTTCATTCATGTTGTTAGATGTATCAGTGCCTCATTCTTTTTTATGGCTGAATAATGCATGAATATACCACATTTTCTGTATCAGTTGATAGACATTTGCTTTGTTTCTTCTTTTTCGCTATTATGAATAACAATGCTATGAACATTTATGTACCACTTTTTGTATGAACATGTTTTCATTTCTGGTGGGTATATACTTAGGAGTGGATTTGCTGGGTCATATGCACCACTGATCACTCTTCTCTTCCCCACTTGAAATGTTCTACCACTTATTTCTTTGCTGAAATCCAGCCTCTTCTAGGAAGCCTCTCCTGATTAGACCAAATACAATCTCTTATTTAGATCATTTATCACCAGTGGTTTCTGAACATGGTTAATGAAAATCACCTGAGGGATTTTACAATCAGAATTGTCTAAAATTAGGAGTCATGCTTTGAAAAAGTAAAAGGCTGGAAACAATCTAAATATCTATCAAAATGGAACTAGTTAAATCATTATGGTATAGAATGTGAGGATATAAAACAATCCAGGTTGTATTAAGTGAATAAGCAAGGTATAGAACGGTGTATATAGAATCCTCTTTTCATTAAAAATAAAAACTAAAAATAAATAGAATCCTCTTTTCAAAAGGAGATATACAGTTAATACATGATTATACATGTACAGTTTATGTCCAAAGGACTAAAAAAAAAAAAGAAAAAAGTGGTTGCTTCTGCAAAGCACAAAAAAAAACAGGCCGCGAGAAAACTCTTTACCTGATTACCCTTCAGTAATTTAAAAAATTTCCATTGTATTTTTTTTTTTAATGTATTTTTTAAAAAAGTAGATGTGCAAGACTCAGCTCAGCTCTACAGATCACAAATCTTTGGGGGCAGGGACCCGGCTTTTGAAATCGTGAAACTACCAAGGTGATTCTGATGATCAGTCAGGCTTAGTATGCAAACCATTCATATGGCACTTAATGCCTCATATTAAAGTGTACATGTGAGAATATATCTTTATCCCCTAACTAGGAAATCATGTTATCTATTACATTTTTTTCTTGCATTTCTCAACTTAGGAAAAGTACCCGATATTTTTGATGAAAATAATGAACAAGAATAATTCTATTTGTTACATTTCATTCCAGTGTGAAAATGTTTTCAAACATACATTTAAGATAACAGCATTATGAAGCAATAAGAAATTACCACTTTCAATACATGAAAAGCTAAATGTCAAAAAGTGCCATCAATTTCCTTTTTCTTTTTTAAAGTTTATTTATTTTGAGAGCAGGGGAGTGGCCAAGAGAATCTCTAGCAGGCTCCACGACATCAGCGCAGAGCCCCATTAGGGGCTCAATCTCATGAACTGTGAGATCAGGACCTGAGCAGAAATCAAGAATCCAAGGCTCAACCAATTGAGCCACCCAGGTGCCCCGTTTCTTTTTTTTTTTTTTTTTTAATGTTTATTTATTTTTGAGAGAGAGAGAGACAGAGAGACAGAGAGAGACAGAGCATGAGTAGAGGAGGGGCAGAGAGAAAGGGAGACACAGAATCCGAAGCAGGTTCCAGGCTCCAAGCTGTCAGCACAGAGCTGGATGCAGGGCTGGAACCCACCAACGGCAAGATCAATGACCTGAGCTGAAGTCAGACATTTAACTGGCTGAGCCACCCAGGCCCCCCCCACCCCCTTTTCTTTTTTAAAGGCTAAAAATATAGCTAGTCTGCAATGGGCAAGTGGTGAAGTCCAAACGTAAGACTTATGGATGGATGAGCCAGAGTTCATAGTCTACTTGAATGAATAAAAGTAGCATCTAGAGTAAAATAAAGTGTAAGAGTAAAATAAAGAGCAGATAACAGATTCCAAAGAAGCCCCATTTTATTAGAGAGCATACAAATCCCAAAGGGAAAAGTACTGTCCGTCCCCCCCCCCCCCCCCCCCCCCCCGGACAGATGTGTCTCTTCCACAGTTCCCAGCTTTCTCTTCTACCGGTACTTTCCATGTCTGTTAAAGTGTTTGTAGAGGTAGCTGATGCGTTTGTTAAGGTTGTGCAGGTCATCAAGGAACATTCGATTTCCAACCATTTTCTTCTTTCGGATACAACGTTGCAATTCATTCCCCTTCCAGCCTCTAAGCCATCTGGGGCCCCTGATCAGTTCTTTGGGGTGCATTTCAAAGCCTCCTGTGTAATGTGAGAGAACACGTTAGTTCCCAGACAAGAGGCAAGGAACACAGCCTCCACCAGCTAAGCCTTCAGCATGCGGTTGCATTTTCCTGAGCTGCGCCTACAGACAAACAACACCTACACGATCAAGAGCACAGACTCTGGAGCCAGACTGCTTGTGGTTCAAATTCTGGCACTGCCATTTACTAGCATTGGAAAAAATCACTTAACCCCTCTGTGCTTCAGTTTCCTTACCTGTAAACTGAAAAAACAAAAAACAACCCTTACTGTAAGGATTAATTAATACATGTAGTGCACTCAGAACAGCGTCAAAAACAACCAGAATACGCACGTTAAGTGTCGGCTCTTATTACTGAGCATGGTACCATTCGTACACTGGTGGAGGGAAAAAAAAAGATAATCTTACGTAAAAAATTACTCTGAAATTCTGTACCACGGAATCGAATCTTACCCAGGATCCCGATGTTGTCATACACCCCGAACATAGCCCTCTTCTCGTTCCAACGATCAACCACTTTGGGAGGCGGGAGGGTGAGCCTTACGTGGAACATTCCAGGAATACCTAGGGACGGGGAAGAAAGGGAATTGAGTCTGAGCCGCTTACTGACAAGCAGTTCTCAGGGCAATTTCTACATCAGCCACTTACCCAGAGAGAAGCTTCTGCAGGATAGGGGCGCCCGGCCCCATAGGACCCTGCCTGCCCCCAAAGAGAGGCTCCCTGCCATTGCTCTCGTCTCTTCCCTACAACAGCAACCACACAAGCATAAGAGTAGGGTCACACGTGACCTTCGAGGAGCTGACAGGGACCTTCCGCGCCAGCCTCACAGGACACTAGACGGAAGGAGCCATCTTGGGTCTCATCGAGGTACCTCCCGCAGCCAGACCCGTCTTGGCTCCTCCTTCCCTAGCCACAAACCCCACCCTCCAAGTTCCGGTGTACAGAGACCTTGAAACCCCTCCCTCCCTTCCCACCCCGCCCAGGTGCTTCCGGTTCGCCCGCCGAAGTCTTGGAGAGTCCGAAGAGCAGAGGGATTCATTTCGTCGTTGCCCAGGACGCCCCAAAGCTGAATTTCGAGGAAACTCACCCTTTCCTGGGGGCGTCCCTCAACTGTGAGGGAGATGAAGGTGCAAACTCTGGAACCCAAAACCTCTTTTTCTGTGCCTCACAGCAGTATTGTGTTGTAGCTGTTTTTATTATCCCTTTTCTACTGGGGAGGAGATCTGAGGCGCAGAGAGTGAAGTGACCTGCTGGACGTCACATAGAGGAGATGGCGGAACATGGATTAGAGCCTAAACCTTTTAACTCCCGGCTTGGACATGCCTCCTGCCCCGGGGGGGGGGCGGGGCGGTGACTGAGTGGGTCACTAGCCCAAGGGCGCTATCACCGCCTAGCTAGAAAGGGCGGCAGAATGAGGCAGCCGCGAGACGAGGGGAGGCGGGCAGGGGATCTAGGCCCTGCCCCGCCCCTGGCGGCGCGTCTGGCTTCCAGGCTCCTGAGATGTGATTGGCGGGTCTCTGCAGAGAGTGACGCGATTGGCCTCCTAACGGCGGTTGAGATTTGAACTCCACCTTTGTGGCTTTGCCCGCGCGGCGCCTGGTTCAGAGGCGGGTTTTTGCCTCCGCCTGCCGGGGATTGGCCGGTTTCTCTGCCCGCTTGAGTGCTGCGGTGCTGATTGGTGCGTATTGTGCAGTCCGTGTTTTTTCCTTCATTTCGGCCCCAGGTCCTGAGTCGGAGGAGCGGCGGGTGAAGTTCTTTTCTGAGGTGTGGTGTTAATGGGCAGCGGGGAATACAAGACTGGGAAGATTGGGGATGGGGCAGTATGACGCGATATTAGGCTACGTACGAGAGGCAGGGAGTTTCAGTGCGTAATTCTGGCGGTAAGATGTAGAAACAGTAAGTTTTAACAGACCCGTGCGGAATATGGGCAAATCTCTTAACCTTTTTTTTTTTAGCTTCAGTTTCCTCATCTGTAAATAGGGTTGTGTTATCATGCATTCCATGAGATTGGCATTCGAAGAACTAGATCAGATATGATATATTCAAATAGCCTAATAAGAACGTGACACAGAGTAAACAGATGTTAAATGTTAATACTCTCCCATTCTGGAGCCAGGACACGCACTAGTCCATGCTGGCCCACTGCCCTAGCCTTGAGTGAGGCCTTCTCTCAGTGCATAAAAATGGAAATGTCCGTTAAAATGGAAATGCTAACTTAATGCATTGATATGCCACTTTGTATTTTTTTTTAATTTTTTTTAATGTTTATTTTTGAAGGAGAGAGAGACAGAATGTGACGGGGGGGGGGGGAGGGGGCGCAGAGAGAGAGAGGGAGACATAGAATCTGATGCAGGCTCCAGGCTCTGAGCTGTCAGCACAGAGCCCGATGCGGGGCTCGAACCCACAAACCACCAGATCATGACCTGAGCCTCAACCGACTGAGCCACCCAGGTGCCCTGCCACTTTGTATTTCTTTAAACATTCTCATGTCTTTTGACTCATTTGATCCTCAGAGCAACTTTGCAAAATAATCAGATTAGTAACTCTGTTGTGCAGATGAGGTTCAGGGGGGTAAGTGACATAACCAAATAGCAGAGTCACAACTAGATTTAGATTCTAGTCCAGGGTTGCCTCACATCCTCTTAAGATAACGTTACCGCCGTGGTATAAGTTTGATATAAGCGTCATATATCTGAAGGTGGAGGAATAATAGAACGAGATTAAAAAGACAGTCCTTAGATATAGATCTTGACCTGTTTGCTGTTTGGTTTCCAGACCTGTGAGCCAGTGGGAGAAAGATGTGTCCCCAGCTGTATGAGTTCCATCTGCCTTTAGCCCCAGAGGAGTTGTTGAAAAGTGGAGGAGTGAATCAGTATGTAGTGCAAGAGGTACTGTCCATCCGACATCTTCCATCACAGCTTAGAGGTAAGACTTCATAGCGGCTACTGTGCCTGGCCCTTCAAAACAGCCATCCCCCATGTAATTATATTATCGGCCTTTTGCACTACACTGGTAAGCTCCATGAGGGCAAAGAACCCATCTTTCCTACTCATGGTTTTCTTCCTAGCATTGCTTGGGATGTATTACATGAAGAGTATCCACATTGACCTCCTTTTCTCAATCATTCAGAAAACAGTCTTGGTGTATGCAGCTACTCTTTGGAGAAAAACTTATTTTAGATCTTTACCTCTTACCACGTGCCAAAACTAAGTTCTGATGGATTTAAAAGTTACAGGAAAAGGTAGCTTTCTCAGAATGTATGGGACTTGACCTGACCTGTTTCAGGTAGTACTTTTTTAGAGTCTAGATCTCTTGTTTCCAAGGGTGTGCAATAATAGGAAAAAAATATGTACACCTACAACACTGAACAGTATATGCACAATACAGTTATCCGTTGAAACCTACAGATGAACAAGGCAATTTATACATTATCACTAAGACCTTGTAATGTCACTATACTTCTTGGAAGTGGTCTTTCAGGTTGTTTTAGAGAGGTACATAGAGTAGAGATTAAGATTCTGGAGCCAAGCTATCTGAATTTGAATCCTGGCTCTACCGCTCTCACCTTAGACAAGTTACTTATTCTGTCTGTTCCTGTTTCCTCATCTGTTAAGATAGGGATAATAGCCTACTTCATTTATTATCGTCTATAACAAGAAGGGTTGGTTAATGCAGCAGCTTGATAATTTAACTCCAGCTTGTCTCCTCTTGGCCATGATGGTTGCTAGATGCCAGCTCCTTGCTCTTATGTACAGAAGTAGTAAAGGTGATTTTTTTTTTATCTTATACTTCTTTCTTTTTTTAAAACTTTACCAGAAGCCTCCCAACAGACCTAGCCAGAATTGATTTTGCCTATTTCCCTGAACTAATTACTGATAAGGGCTACAGATTTACCCAGATTGTCTAAATTGATAAAGATTATTATCTAGGAGCCTCCCTAAACCCAGACATATCACCATTTGGTAAGCAAAGAACGCAGAGTGTGGAGGTCAACCAGTAGCTGGCAAGTCAACAGAATCCACTATGGTGGAGATAGACTATTCTCTCCATATAGTGTTGATATATGCGTCACCAATTGCACAGGCTGCACAGTGTAGTAAATTGTTCTTCAGTTATTATAATGCATCATTTTTTAAATGAATAATTACTTTAAGAGTTCTTTTTATAATAATTGCATTGCTTTTGGTGTTTAGAACCCTAACTATAAGTTCTATAAGATCAAATCATTTACTTTGTTCAATAAGTATTTACTGACGATACACTGTCAGACACTGTTCTGGGTCCTGGGGACACAACAGTAAACAAAACAGACAAGTTGACAAAGTTCTTTCTCTCAAGGTTCTCAACAAGGAATAAATAAATAAGGACTATGTCAGATGGCTTATAAGTGCCAGGGAGAAAAGTAAACAGGATAAACAAAATATGGTGTGGCAGGGTAGGAACTGCATTTTATGTTGGATGATCAGTGAAGGCTTGCTGATCAGTGACATTTGAGCGGAGGCCTTAAAAGTGAAGAAGTAAACTATGCAGATAGTTCTCATAGGCCTTCTAAGCAGAGAGAAAAGCCAGTGCCAAGGCTCGGAGGTGGGAAAATGCCAATATGGTTGGAGTGGAGTAAGCTAGGGAAAGATGTCAGATGAGAAGTGGTGCAGGTTATTCTAGAGTCTTGCTCCTTACACTGTGGCCTTCAGACCAGCAAATTAGAATCATGATTTAGGAATTTATCAGAAATCCAAAAAAAAAAAAAAAAAAGAAATCCAAGATAAAGACCCATCCCAGAACTATTGAATCAGAAAATCCGTTTTTTAAGAATATCCTTAGGTAATTCAGATGCACATTTAAGTTGGAGAAGCACTAATCTGGAGTCTTGTAGGTCATAATAAAGATTTAGATTCAGTGTGAACACAGGAATGACACAGTCTGACATTTTAAAAGTATCACTGTTGGGGCGCCTGGGTGGCTCAGTCGGTTGAGCGTCCGACTTCAGCTCAGGTCACGATCTCACGGTCCGTGAGTTCGAGCCCAGCGTTGGGCTCTGGGCTGATGGCTCAGAGCCTGGAGCCTGCTTCCGATTCTGTGTCTCCCTCTCTCTCTGCCCCTCCCCCGTTCATGCTCTGTCTCTCTCTGTCTCAAAAATAAACGTTAAAAAAAAAATTAAAAAAAAAAATAAAAGTATCACTATTGTGTTGAATAGTGTGAGGGGCAAGGGAAGAAGCAGGAGACTCATTGAGAGGGTAATACAGTAGTACCAGGTAGCTTGCCTTGCCTGGGGTGATAACAGTAGAGGTATTCATAAAAAGTTAGGTTCTGAATAGATGTTTTTGCTTTTTAATATTTTTTATTTATTTTTGAAAGAGAGAGTGCAAGCGGGGGAGGGTCAGAGAGAGGCGGGGACAGAGGATCTGACGCAGGGTCCATGCTAACAGCAGTGAGCCCAATGCAGAGCTCAAATTCAAGGGCTATGAATCATGACCTGAGCCGAAGTCGGACACTCAACAACTGACCCACCTAGGCACCCCAGGTTCTGAATAGATGTTAAAAGTAGAGCCAACAGGATTGTTGATGGATTGGCTGGGATTTACAGGGTTAGAGAAAGAAGAATCTAGGATGATTACAAGGTTTTTGGATCTGAGCAACTAGAAAAATGGAAGTACCATTTACTGAGATGGGGTAACTTATGAGAGGAGCAGCTTTGGGCTGTTGGTTGTAGAATTGTGGAGTTTCGGGGAGAGGTGCCCGCTACAGCTATATGTTTGGGGTTTAATGTTCAGCATGTAGAAGGCCATTTAAAGCCATGAAATTTGAGTGTAGATGGAGACAAAAAGCAGTTTAGAGATGTAAGAGCTGAGACAGCCCACTGTTTAGAGGCTGGAAAGATGAGAAAGAACCAGTAGGAGAAACTGAGGACCAGTCATTGAGGCAGAAAGTGAACAAAGGCACTAAACGGAGGCTAAATTAAGAGATGTTTCAAAAAGAAGTGGAGAGCTCAACTGCAAATTAATTACTGGACTTCACAATGTGGTGATTGGGGAAAGCGGTTTCAGAGGAGTGGTGGGGGCAAAAGGCTAATTGAAATAGGTGGGTTTATGAGAAAATGGGAAGACAGAGTTTAGATAACTTTCTGATTGTTTTGCTTTCATGAGTAACAGAGAAATGAGGTGATGATGGAGGAGGAGGTAGAGTTGAGGGAGGATTTTTTGTTTTTTTATTTTGAGAGAGAGAGGAAGAGCAGGGGAAGGGCAGAGAGAAGGAGAGAGAGATAATCCCAAGCAGGCTCCATGCTGTCAGCACAGAGTCCATCGTGGGACTGGATTCCACAAACTGAGATCATGGCCTGAGCCAAAATCAAGAGTCAGAGACTTAACTGACTGAGCCACCCAGGTTCCCCGGGAGGATTTTTTATAAGATGGGTAGCATTACATGTGTATGTACTGAATGGAAGCTATCAGAGAAGGTTAGGTTGATGATGCAAGAGGGAGAGGGGACAGATTGTTGGAGCAGTATCTTTAGTAAGTAAGAGAGTGTGTAGTCTGGTGCACAGAGGGAGGAGATGGTTTTACTAGAGGGTGGGACAGTTTATCTGCAGTAGCAAAAGAAAAGAGTAGCTGGGCACAGATGCAGGTAGTGAGGGGAAATACAGATCTTGGGGCAGCTGGAAGTTCTCTTCTGTGTGCTTCTTAGTGTTTATTTTTGAGAGAGAGAGAGAGTAGGGGAGGGGCAGAGAGAGGGAGAAACAGAATCTGAAGCCAGCTCCAGGCTCCGAGCTGTCAACACAGAGCTCGACATGGGGCTTAAACCCACAGACTGCATGATCATGACCTGAGCCAAAGTTGGCTGTTTAACCAACTGAGCCACCCAGGTGCCCCTCTTCTGTGTGATTCTATTTGCTCAGTGAGATAGGAAGTGAAGCCTTTAACTGAGAAGGAATTGGGGAAGAAGGCCTTGATCTTATGAGCAGAGGAAAGGTGTGAAATAATTGCCTAGAAGAAGGTGAGGAGGCCTGGGAATTTGTAACAGGCTTACCAAGAAATACTAAGGGCCCACTTGAGATTAATGGTCATAAGTTTAAAGTGAGAATAGTTAGCATGACTATATTTTTGTCAAGCCATTTTTATTTGTATGATTACATGAATGAAGTAAGCAGGCAGTTGAATTTAATCCAGATTTGCCAAGGGAGTAAATGTGAATTTTAGTGGAAAAAATTAGAAATATCATATTGTCTAACAATAGGGGCACCTGGCTGACTCAGTAGAGAATGCTACTCTTGATCTCAGGGTCCTGAGTTCAAGCCCCACATTGGACATGAAGCCTACATTATAAAGAAGAGAGGGACACCTGGGTGGCTCAGTCGATTAAGCATCCGACTTCAGCTCAGGTCATGATCTCAATGCTCATGAGTTTGAGCCCCATGTCGGGCTCTGTGCTGACAGCTTAGAGCCTAGAACCTGCTTTGATTCTGTGCCTCCCTCTTTCTCTACCCTCCCCAGCTCACACTCTCTCTCTCTGTCTCAAAAAATAAACATTAGAAAAATAAATTAAAAAAAAAAAGATATAATGTCTAATGATAGAGGAATAGTAAGTTAATTAAGATATATATATATGATGGACTATTATGTGACCATTAAAATTATTTACAAAGGTTTTATAATATGCTTATTGTAAAATTAAGTTTTATTTATTTATTTGGAGAGAGTGAGTGGGGGACAAGCAGAGAGAGAGAGAATCCCAAGCAGGCTCCATGCTCAGCACAAGAGCCCAATGCAGGGCTCAATCCCACAACCCTGGGATCATGACCTGAACCAAAATCAAGAGTCGGATGCTCAACTGCCTGAGCCACCCAGGCACCCCATAATATTAAGTTTTAAAAAGCAGAACAGAGAAAGAAGTTTTAAAAAGCAGAGAAGTGAGTATGTGATATGACCTCAACAGCAGAAATACTAAGCATAGGAAAGAGATGGAAAAAACTTAGCCAGATGTTAATTGCTGTGTATTTCTCTTTTCCATTTTTCTATATTTTCCAGATTACAGAAGGAAGTTTGTAAGAGTGGTAAATAGCTGGAGCGCCTGGGTGGCTCATTCGGTTAAAGCGTCTGACTCTTGATTTTGGCTCAGGTCACGATCTCACAGTTCATGGGATTGAGCCCTGCATCAGGCTCTGCGCTGGTAGCTCAGAGCCTGCTTGGGATTCTCTCTCTCCCTCTGTGTCTCCCGCTCTCTCTGCCTCTTCCCTGCTTGCGGTCTCTCTCTCTCTCTCTCTCAAAAAATAAATAAATAAACTTTAAAAAAAGAGAGTGATAAATAAATTACATATACTGAGTTACACTGTGTGCTAAGTATTATTCTGACTGCTTCACAGGATTATTTCTACTTAACCTTTACCAAAAAATTCTGAAAAGCCCTATGATGTGCAATCTTGTATTATTCCTCACTTAGAGAAGAGGAAACAGACTTAGTAAGCTAAGTAGCTTGGCCTGGTAAATGTTCAAGCCGAATATAAACCTAAATTAGCAGTCTGACTCTAGACTAGATCAGTAGGTAATGCTTCAAAGAATTAAACAGATATATGGACCAAGAAAATCATTAGTTGTAATAAAAAAAAATAGGTAGTTGGTAATATTTGAGAGAATAGTTGTTAGGTTAATAAATCCCACAAACAGATCAGGAAATTGAAAAAGGAGACACAATTTATTTTATTTTATTTTTTTTATAATGTTTTATTATTTTAATTTGCATTTCACCAAAATTGTGGAACATTGAACATCTTTTCATCTGCTATTTGCTACATTTATGTTGTCTTTGGTAAAGTATCTGGTTCAAATCTTTTGTTTATTTTTTTTTAATTAATTAATTTATTTTTTTAATATATGAAATTTACTGTCAAATTGGTTTCCATACAACACCCATTGCTCATCCCAAAAGGTGCCCTCCTCAATACCCATCACCCACCCTACCCTACCTCCCATCCCCCATCAACCTTCAGTTTGTTCTCAGTTTTTAACAGTCTCTTATGCTTTGGCTCTCTCCCACTCTAACCTCTTTTTTTTTTTTTCCTTCCCCTCCCCCATGGGTTTCTGTTACGTTTCTCAGGATCCACATAAGAGTGAAATCATATGGTATCTGTCTTTCTCTGTATGGCTTATTTCACTTAGCATCACACTCTCCAGTTCCATCCATGTTGCTACAAAAGGCCATATTTCATTTTTTCTCATTGCCACGTAGTATTCCATTGTGTATATAAACCACAATTTCTTTATCCATTCATCAGTTGATGGACATTTAGGCTCTTTCCATAATCTGGCTATTGTTGAGAGTGCTGCTATAAACATTGGGGTACAAGTGCCCCTATGCATCAGTACTCCTGTATCCCTTGGATAAATTCCTAGCAGTGCTATTGCTGGGTCATAGGGTAGGTCTATTTTTAATTTTCTGAGGAACCTCCACACTGCTTTCCAGAGCGGCTGCACCAATTTGCATTCCCACCAACAGTGCAAGAGGGTTCCCGTTTCTCCACATCCTCTCCAGCATCTATAGTCTCCTGATTTGTTCATTTTGGCCACTCTGACTGGCATGAGGTGATATCTGAGTGTGGTTTTGATTTGTATTTCCCTGATAAGGAGCGACGTTGAACATCTTTTCATGTGCCTGTTGGCCATCCGGATGTCTTCTAAAAGAGGAGATACAATTTAAAAGGGATATCCACGTGCCCCTAGGTAGCTCAGTCATCCGACTTCAGCTCAGGTCATGATCTCATGCTTCGTGAGTTCGAGCCCTGAGTCAGGCTCTGTGCTGACAGCTTGGAGCCTGGAGCCTGCTTCTTATTCTGTGCCTCCCCCTCTGTCTGCCCCTCCGCCACTTGCGACTCTGTCTTTCTCTCTCAAAAATAAATAAATCTTAAAAGGGATATGATAGCAAAGTCAAATGAAAGGCATTGAGTGTTTTTGTTTTGTTTTAAAGAAGGGAGTCCTGGGGCACCTGTGTGGTTCAGTCAGTTGAGTGTTTGACTTGATTTTGGCTCAGGTTGTGATCTCAGGGTTTGGTTGGTGGGTTGGAGCCCTGTGTCGGGCTCTATGGTGGCGGTGCAGAGCCTGCTTGGGATTCCCTGTCTCCCTCTTTCTCTGCCCCTCCCCCATTCGTGCTCTCTTTCTCTCAAAATAAATTAAACTTTAAAACATAAAAATATAAAGGGACTCCTCAGTGGCTCAGTCAGGTTAAGCGTCTGACTTCGGCTCAGGTCATGATCTCATGGTTTGTGAGTTCAGGCCCTGTGTTGGGCTCTGCACTGACAGTTCAGAGCCTGGAGCCTGCTTCAGGTTCTGTGTGTGTGTGTGTGTCTCAAAAGTAAATAAATAAACATTTTTAAAAAGTTTTTAATAGGGGCGCCTGGGTGGCGCAGTCGGTTAAGCGTCCGACTTCAGCCAGGTCACGATCTCGCGGTCTGTGAGTTCGAGCCCCGCATCAGGCTCTGGGCTGATGGCTCGGAGCCTGGAGCCTGTTTCCGATTCTGTGTCTCCCTCTCTCTCTGCCCCTCCCCCATTCATGCTCTGTCTCTCTCTGTCCCAAAAATAAATAAAAAACGTTGAAAAAAAAAATTAAAAAAAAAAAGTTTTTAATAAATAAATATATAAAGAAGGGAGGCCTGAGCATGCTGGCAGAATAAGAGCAGTTCCTGGACAGGATAAAACCAAAGGTGAAAAAGAGGAGATACATCTTTGGGGCAGTGGGACAGGTTAGCTTTTCTCTTGAGACTCCAGCAAAAAATGGGAAGATGTTGGCAGAGAGGTTTGTTGATAGGGAAGAAGGATTACAAAAGAGCTTGTGCTTTGTGTCTCATTCTTTTTTTTAAATTATACTTTGAATGTTTATTTTTATTGAATCTTAAAATTCCCTCTCTCCCCCACTTGGGCTCGCTCACTGTCTCTCAAATTAAAAAAAAAAAAAATGTAATTGTGTATATACTCTAGAAGAAAGAACTTTACACAATTATTGTAAGCTGAGTTAGTAAAATATTTTTTATAGGAATATGGGTTAGCAATTCTGAAACTGCTTTATGTGTATACTAGGGTTAAGTAAAATATGTAAATTAACTCATATTTTTAATATATAAACAGATCAAAACATATATGACAGGTATGTGTGTATATACACGTACATGTCCTGCTATTCTCTACTGAGAGGACCTAAAAACAATGATACAGTGCAATAGCAGTAAGCCTAACTA
Organism: Neofelis nebulosa; assembly: GCF_028018385.1. Taxonomy (NCBI): domain Eukaryota; kingdom Metazoa; phylum Chordata; class Mammalia; order Carnivora; family Felidae; genus Neofelis; species Neofelis nebulosa. The sequence goes on along the minus strand of NC_080789.1, from coordinate 101,562,222 downwards.
GTGCCTAGAACTTGGTTTCTACATGCCATACTTCCACAAAAGAAATGAGGACTCTGTTGAGAATGGTTGATTGCAGAACTGGGCCAGGGAAAGTACAAGATGAGCCTGGAACATCTTATACCAGAAAGTAACAGAGCAAAAGTGAAGGGACCACGTTGAAAGGACTGCAGGCAGGCCAAGTTGAAGGACCTCCCAGTGGTCAAGCATGGGATCATTTAAGCAACAAAATAAATAGTAGTAGGAATGCATTAAAACAGAATAAAGGAAATAACCGTGAGTCTATTCCAATTTGAATAAATAACCAGAGGGAAAGGGACAGCTCATCCTTAGAGTGGCATTCCCATTATAAGTGTAGAAGGAATGATGGAGATAGAAAAATCACCATATAGGGGCACCTGGCTGGCTCAGTCGGCAGGGCATACAACTCTTGATCTCGGTTGTAAATTCGAGCCCCATGTTGGGTATAGAAATTACTTTAAAATCTTTTTTAAAAAGAAAGAAAGAAAAAAGAAAAGTCAAAGTGTTTACTAACACCTCAGTAATAACTGTGGCAGGCAAGAATCATGGACAGATTCATGGGCAAAATGTGAGGAGAAACAAGATATTTGTACAATTTCAAAGTATCTCCCTAACAAGATACTTATTTGCTGCAAAAGAGGAAAATAGTAACTTTACAGAGGAGATAGGTGGCGAACACTAGCAGAAAATCAAGGTTAACATAGTAATAAGACATTGATACCATGTGTTTGGTGTGATGCTTTGAAAGGAGGCTCCCTTCTGTGGTCATTCTGCCAAAAATACATAACTTCAATCTGATCATGAGAAAATAGCAAACAAACCCAGACTGAGGGACATTGTACAGAATAACTGAATAGTATACTTCAAAAGTGTCAAGATTGTGAAAGACAAAGATGGGAGGAGACTAAGGAGACATAACAACTGAATGCATTGTGGGATCCTGGATTGGATCCTGGACCAGAAAAAGGACATAAATAGAAGAACTAACAATTCAGATAACGTCTGTAGATTCATTAATAGCATTGAGTTCATGTTGATTTCTTATAAACTCTTGTACTGTGGTTATAGAAGATGTTAACATCATCAGAGTGAAAAGTACAAGAACTCTGTATTGTTTTTGCCACTTTTTGTCATTTCACAATTAAAAAAACCATAATAGGTTACATTGAAATGAACTGTCTCTTTTTGGTATTCAAGCAGTAAAAGTGATTAACTGGATTTTCTGCCATGAATGGAATTTACCAACAAGGCATCTCCCCTCTGTGTTGATTTGTTTCTTTCATCTTTGTAGCATTTCAGGCTGCCTTCCGAGCTCAGGGGCCCCTGGCAATGCTGGAGCACTTTGATACTGTCTACAGCATTCTACAGTAAGTAGAACGCATCTGGCTGGTGCCGTAAGAACTAGTGGCTGTTTACCTTAACGTTGCATGTTAGTCCTGAAATTCCAAATTATAGGTTCACTGATAAAGGTTCGGGGTGCTAATAATTCTGCTAATGAGCATTGACCCCCAACTTCACACCAGTTGAGCAATTTCACAGATGTGTTTAAGTCTTAGATTCTTCAGGTTTGATCTGATCTAGAATGGGCTCTGCAGTTTCCTATCTCACCCCCCACACTTTCTTTCCCTCATAGTCACTTTCGAAGTGTAGATCCTGGCCTCAAGGAAGATACTCTGGAATTCCTGATGAAAGGTGTTTATGGGTCAGGGGGTAGGGGATGGAAGGTGTTTGTTGTTGTTTGTTTGTTTACTGTTTCCTACATTTTATCAGCCACGTGATGATATCAAGGCTGTGGTGATTCAGTTGGTTTGGCTAAGCCCGGGGACCTTTGACCTATTAAGGTCTGTAATCTTGGTGGACAATACAGAGTTGTGTGTGTTCGCTGTAAGGGCAGACCAACAAGAAATATTTCCTACTTTTGAACTGCCTCTCTTTAATAGAGGTAGTTCTTCCAGTTGCCAAGGAGAAACTGGGGTAGCTGGCCCGAGAGAGTGGGGACAGGGCGTGTTCAGTGTTTCGGGGTCAGGGGTCCCAAAGGACTTGGCTTGTGTTGTGGCCACTGAGAGATGAAACACAGATCTTTGGTAATCTGATGGCTGCCGATGCTGGGTGTTTGGAAGCCAGAGTAGATGAGGAAAGTGAACAAAGCCGACTCCGGACTTTGCCCCTTGCAGTGGTATCCCGTCATTCCCAGGAACTTCCCACTGTCCTGGATGATGCAGCTCTGAGTGTGTCAGATAGGAGCGCCCACCTAAATGCCCTCAAAATGAACTGCTATGCTCTGATTCGCCTCGTGGAATCCTTTGAGACCATGAACAGCCAGACAAGCCTCATGGACCTGGACCTTGGGAAGGTAATTGGAGTTCCTGGCTCACTCAACATGGGGCCTGGAGAGATCAGGGGGTCAATGGGAAAGAAGAGAATCCAACAATTCTGGGAATCCTGTCTGTCCTTTTTTAGGATTTATGAGGAAGTACTCAAAAATATCACAGCATATCCTGCCCTGACAAGGAGCTCTTTTATATTTTACAATTTGTAATACATCTGCTGTGTTAGCTTCTACCTTATCTCAATACTGGACAGTTTGGGCACTCAGACTAGCAGATTTTGACCCACTTTGTCTTCCTTATTTTTCCCTAAATGTATGCATGATCCTTTTTTAGGGGAAGAAAGCCCGGGCCAAGGCCGCCCACGGCTTTGACTGGGAAGAAGAGAGGCAACCAATTCTTCAGCTTCTAACGCAGCTGCTCCAGCTGGACATTCGTCACCTGTGGAACCACTCAATAATTGAAGAGGAATTTGTCAGGTCAGTGGTTAAGATGGTCATAGTGAACTGTGAGGAACGAGGGCTCTGTTGCTAGATATGTCTTCTTTCTGAATACTTCATTTCATGCCTCACTTCTGTATGTAAGACATAGAAGTATACTCATAACATAGAATTATTAGTAAGTAGATAACAAATGTTAGAAACTGCCATGAGTTTCTTATCTTTAATGCCCATTTGCTCATTCATGACATAGTATTTATTGAGAATCTCCTGGCTGAATGGCTGGTATTATTGCAGGCACTAGAAACATAAGTTTCTGCCCTCTTAGAGTTTATATTATAGAGCAGAAGATGATTTTTAAAGTAAGTAAAATACATGGTTTGTTTTATAGTTTATGACTGTGGAGAACAATAGAGGAGGGGATGGGGAGTTTGATGGAAGAGAGTTGTGATTTCTTTGAGAAAGAAACAGAGCATGCGGGGGAGGGACAGAGAGAGAGAGGGAGAGACAGAATCTGAAGCAGGCTCCAGGCTCAACTGTCAGCACAGAGTTCAATGTAGGGCTCGAACTCACAAGCCATGAGATCATGACCTGAGCTGAAGTTGGATGCTCAACTGAGCCACTCAGATGCCCCGAGAGTTGTGATCTTAAATCAGCTGTTCTAGCAAGGCCTTTTTGAGGTGGTGACATTTGGGCAAAAACCCAGAGGAGGCCGTATGAGGCACAAGAATATGGAGGAATAACAAGGGTGAGGAACGGAACAGCAGGTACAAAAACCCTGAGGAAGGCATATATCTGGCATGTACAGGTGGTAGCAGTGAGGTGAGAGACACGGCGGCTGAGCAGGTGAAAGGGATAGGCTGTGAAATCCCAGAAGCAGTGGGGAGCCAACTGCAGATCCTTGGCCAGCATGGTGACTTTGGCATTTTCTCAGAGTGAGATGGGGCCACTCAAGGGTTCTGAGCAGGGCAGTGACATGGTCTGACTAGGGCTTTAACAGGATCATCCTGGCTGTTGTGTTGAAACAGACTATGAAAGGAAAGGAAGAAAGCAGGAGACCAGTTAGGAGGCTGTTGCAGTAACTTGGGCAAGAGATGATGGTAGCTTAGACCCAAGAGTGGCAGTGGATATGGGGAGAAGTGGATGGACTCTGTACTTTTTTCCCTAAGGTAGAGCTTACAGGATAGCTGATAGAGGTGTATGAAGTTTGAGGGAAAGTTCAGTCAAGGATGACTGACTCAGGGTTTTGACCTGAGCTTTCAGAATAAACATAAAAAGAGGTGGGGGTGGATGCTTGGTTGGCTCAGGGAGCTAAGCAGCCGACTCTTGATTTCGGCTCAGATCATGACCTCACGGTTCGTGAGTTCAAGCTCCACATTGGGCTCTGCACTGGCAGCACGGAGCTTGCTTGCAATTCTCTCTCTCTCTCTCTCTCTCTGCCCCTCCCCTGCGTGCGCTCTCTCTCTCTCTCTCTCTCTCTCTCTCTCCCTCCCCTTTCCCTGCTTCCTCTTTCTCTCTCTTTCTTCTCTCAAATAAATAAACATTTTTTTAAATGCTTAAAAAAAAAAAGAGAGTTCAAAGTTTGAATACAAAGAGAGGATACAAAGATTGAGGTCCGTATCAGACATCTAAGCAATGTTGTCTGATTCCGATGTTGAATGTGCAAGTCTGGAGCACGAGAGGGAGGTCTGAGATAGGGTACCCATTTGGGCAGTCAGTGTATTTATATAAATGGTATTTATGCCCCAAGTCTGAATGAGATTACCAAATCAGTAAGCATAGCTAGAGGAGAGCAGAAATCCTTACTGTACTCTGGGGAAGGGAGTCTGGCATCTGGGAAGCCACACGAAGTATGTTTCCAAGAGAAATGTGGTCAGCTGCATCCAGTGCAGCTAAAAGGTCAACCAAGATGAGAACTGAATTAACCATGATGTTTAACCATGGGAAGTCATTGGTCACTTTCTCCTACCCTTTATCATCTATTTGGGTTCTGTATAAGTATAACTGGTTGAAGGTTGGTAATCTTGAAGGACAGAGCACCTATCTAGAGTCGGCAAAGCAAAGCACCTTGGTGTAGACGGTGATCAAAAGAGTGAAGAAAGCTAGAAGACCCTGACCTTGGGGCAGGAGAAGGAGAATGAAAGCGGCAGGGCCCCAGTATAGATGAATCCACACAGCTGACTTCATCATCTCCCTCCCTCCTTTTCTCAGTTTGGTTACTGGCTGCTGCTACCGCCTCCTGGAGAACCCCACCATTAGTCACCAGAAGAACCGCCCCACCCGGGAAGCTATAACACGCCTGCTTGGTGTCGCCTTGACACGTTATAATCATATGCTCAGTAAGTTAGCCCTCTGCCTTGCCCTGCGGTTTCCATTTTGCCCATAATTTCTCACATGTAGTATTTCCACAGGTGCCACTGTGAAGATCATCCAGATGCTGCAGCACTTTGAACACCTGGCACCGGTACTGGTGGCGGCTGTGAGTCTGTGGGCAACTGATTATGGAATGAAGAGCATCGTGGGAGAGATTGTAAGGTGACTCTTGTCTAAGTTTCTGATTCTCATCTCCCTCAGGGGGAAGATAAAAGAAAGATTAGAAATACATCTCTGTACATACTAGGTTTCTTTAGATTTTAGATACCTGACTTCCCTTCCCTTACTGGGAACTGAATTATCTTGCTGTGGCTGTGCTTTCTTTCCTGCACAGAGAGATTGGACAGAAGTGTCCCCAGGAGCTGAGTCGGGACCCCTCAGGGGCAAAGGGCTTTGCGGCCTTTCTGACAGAACTAGCAGAACACATCCCAGCCATCCTGATGTCCAGCATGTGCATTTTGCTGGATCATCTGGATGGAGAGGTAGGTGGTCCCCTGGGAATCTCAGGTTCTTCTGGGAATTTTAAGGCTGTTTCTTATAACAAGAAGATGGCTTTCCCGTGAAGTCAAGGTGTCTAAGCATAACTTGGTAGCAGTTTCTTCCTACAGAGAAGCAAATAGAGTTTATTGACTAAAGAGCTATTTGTTAATCTCCATTTCAGTATCAGCCGGTTTTATCCACGCCTGGTAAGGGGATGGCAATTCCATGCCTTAGGTCTAGTGAGAGTCACTCGGCCATTGTTCTGAGTCCCTTCCATTCATCAGGATGAAGCTCCTTCCATTCTTCCTACCATAGAGCTTGCCTGCACTCTCTGAACAGTGCCACTCTCAATTCTTTCTGCCTGGCTGCCTCCCGCACTGATGCAGGGCATCCCGGGTCAATGTCAAGGACAAAGATAGTCTCCTAGGTCATCTAGTGTATTATGACTTCTTGTGCAAGACTCCATTCTCTAGCTCTTGGCCTGGCAAAAACCCCAACCCCTGTTCCTCACATTCTGCAGTGGACTTGCATGGCACCCTAGGGCTGACTTGTACTTCTCTGTGTTTCATTCTTTTGTCAGTAAAATGCAAGAAGGAGTGGGAGGGAAGGGGGTGTTTTATTAGGATGGATCAAAGGCTTTGAAGCTTCAGATGAAAGGTAGAAATTAACGCTTTGTAAACGTGTACAGATGTGATGAGCCTTATGGGGAAAAAATTAGGGTTCTAGTTTATTTTGTCCCTATATTCTCAAGCAGACAAGGCCCCTTCCATTGATCTCAGGAGTGGATACCCAGGCAACTGACCAAAAAAAGTCAGAGTGAAGCAAGCTTACCCTTAACTTAAGGCCTCACCCCTTCTTTGTGCCTGGACAGGCCCAAGAGTTTGGGGAAGGGAGAGTTAGCATTGGAGTGAGGAGCCTCAGACCAGACCACTTCTCCCGTAGAGTTACATGATGCGTAATGCTGTGCTGGCAGCTATGGCGGAGATGGTCCTGCAGGTTCTGAATGGTGATCAACTGGAGGAAGCAGCCCGAGACACCAGAGACCAGTTCTTGGACACCTTGCAAGCCCATGGCCACGACGTCAACTCCTTTGTGCGGAGCCGTGTTTTGCAGCTCTTTACCCGAATCGTCCAGCAGAAGGTGAATAGTCTTCTGCATGATAAAGACATAACAGTATTCTGTAGACAGGCTGGAGAAAAGAGGAATCCCGTGTCCCACAGAAGAGTCTAGAATTCACATTCTTACGATCGGTAATAAAGGTCTTCCTCTACCAAGGACAAGGATGCCTGGCTCCGTTTAAGGACTATACTGTGTCTTAACCACGACAAAGAGTAACTATTTTATATCCCATAGAAAAGTTTCTTTAGAGTGAGTAGGTAGCTCACATACAGTGTACTTCAAGAACATTTTGAGTATGATGAACAGAATGGATGATGTGGTACGCGAGCTCATTCTTCTCTTCCTACCCCACATAGGCTCTCCCCTTGACACGTTTCCAAGCAGTGGTGGCCCTAGCAGTGGGACGTCTGGCAGACAAGTCAGTGCTAGTATGTAAAAATGCCATTCAGCTGCTGGCCAGTTTTCTTGCCAATAATCCCTTTTCCTGCAAGGTAAGTAGGCTTGATCTACCCAAAAGAGAAAGAATAAATGGAAACAGGAATGAAATTATGTGACTTAATGACCCTGATATTCATTTACCTTGGTAGCTTAGTGACACTGACCTTGCTGGACCACTGCAGAAGGAAACCCAGAAATTACAAGAGATGAGGGCCCAGAGGCGAACTGCAGCTGCTTGTAAGTAGTTACTGTGTAGGGATCCTCACCCTAGACATCCTGTTCCCTGCCATCAGAAACTCCAAGAGTCTAAGTGAGACTTTCTCATTCAGCTGCAGTGCTGGACCCAGAGGAGGAGTGGGAAGCCATGCTGCCAGAGTTGAGGTCTACCCTGCGGCAGCTGCTAAAGCTTCCTCAGGAAGAAGAGGAGATTCCTGTGGTGATTGCTAGTACGGAGACCACCGAAGACGTGAAAGAACGCATCCATCAGTTGCTTGCCAAGGCTAGTTACAAGTATGTGAAAGAGTGAGATTTTCTCTAATGATCTTTTTAGGTTTAGAGTTAACTTATTTATGTGTGTATGTATGTATGTATGTATGTATTTATTTTTATTAAGTTTATTTACTTATTTTGAGAGACAGCGTGGGCCGGGAAGGGGGAAAGAATAAGGGAGGGAGGGAGAGAGAACCCCAAGCAGGCTCCGCACTGTCAGCACAGAACCCGACGCGGGGCTCCATTTCACAGACCGTGAGATCATGACTTGAGCCAAAACTGAGTCGGATGCTTAACTGACTGAGCTACCCAGGCGCCCCCATTGGTTTTTTTGTTTTGTTTTGTTTTGTTTTAATGTTTTACCTATATTTGAGGGAGAGGGAGACATAGAACCTGAAGCCAGCTCCAGTCTCTGAGTCGTCAGCACAGACCCCTGTGCAGAGCCCAGACTCACAAACTGTGAGATCATGACCTAAGCCAAAATCGGATGCCCAACGGACTGGGCCACCCAGGTGCCCCTAGAGTTAGTTAACTTTTCTTGTGTGTGTTTATTTATTTATTTTGAGAGAGTGTGTGTGTGAGCACAGGGGAGGAGCAGAGAGAGGGAGAGAGAGAATCCCAACCAGGCTCTGCACTGTCAGCACAGAGCCCAACATGGAGCTCGAACTCAAAACATGAGATCATGACCTAAGCTGAAACCAAGAATTGGACGCTTAACTGACTGAGCCACCTGGCGCCTCTAGAGTTAACTTTTGAGGAACAGTATTTCTTTAAAAGGAACTGCACTTGGGACAGCTGGGTGGCTCAGTCAGTTAAGCGTCTGTCAATTTTAGCTCACATCATGATCTTAAAGTTTGTGAGATGATGCTCCATATTGAGGTCTGTTTTGACAGCATGGGGTTCTCTCTCTCTCACTCTCTGCCCCTCTCACCCTCTCACTTGTGTGCACATGCACTCGCTTCTCTCTCTCATAAAGAAAGAAAGAAAGGAAGAGGAAGAAAGAAAGAGAAAAAGAAATCTTTTTAAAAGTCTTTAAAAAAACATCAGGGTACCTGGGTGGCTCAGTTGGTTAAGCGTCCAACTTCTGCTCAGGTCATGATCTTGTGGTTCGTGAGTTCAAGCCCCACATCCAGCTCTCTGCTGTCAGCTCAGGGCCTGCTTCGGATCCTCTGTCCCTCCCCTGCTCACTTTCTCTCTCTCTCTCTCTCTCTCTCTCTCTCTCTCTCTGTCAAAAATAGTAAAAGTCTTTAAAAAGTAAATAGGAGCACCTGGGTGGGACAGTCGGTTAAACATCTGACTCTTGATCTCGGCTTAGGTCATGATCTCACAGTTTATGAGTTCGAGCCCAGTGTCAGGCTCTGCGCTGATGCTGTGGAGCCTGCTTTGGATCGGTCTCCTCTCTGGACCTCCCTTGCTTGTATGCTTGCTCTCGCTCTCTCTCTGTCTCTCTCAAAATAAATAAACTTAAAAAAATTTTTGTTTAAATAAATGAAATGAACTGCACTTGGGGTATGCTGCCACCAAGTGATGGTAGGTGTTTTCATTATAATAATGGCCTGAACACCAGATTTATGCCAAAGGCACAGTCCACAATTAAGCATGCTTTTCTACTTTTACAAATGTTTAAAGAAACCATGAAAACAGCTAAATGTAAATAATATTATAATTAAATATGCAAAAGTTCTCCATTTGAAGAAGAAAGCCTGTAAGTATAATTCTAGTTGTATAATCTTAAATAAGTTGCTTAAATTTCCTTGGCCTCAGTTTCATTATTTGTAAAATAAGAAATTGATTAGGGGCGCCCAGCTGGTTCATTCAGTAGAGCATGCAACTCTTGATCTCAGGGTCGTGAGTTCAAGCCCCACATTGGGCGTAGAGCTTACTTTAAAAAGAAACAAACCAACAAAAAAACCTTTAAAAAAATAAAAGCCTTTAAAAAGAAGCAATTGATTAGATCATGTGGTCTGTAATTTCTTTCTACTAAATCCTGTGAGCTAATAAATAATATTAAACTCCATTAATCCTACTTTAATCTTGAAATCAGCCTCATTGTTAATCCTGACCTTGGAGAACAGATTTCTCCCAGTGTTTTTGTGACTCTAGAACTTCAGGGCAGCTAGCAACAAAAGCCCTTCTAGCTATCAGCAGGTCTCCTTAAACCTCAGCCACAAGTTACTGATTTATTTCCTACCTAATTAGGCTGTTCAGAAAAGACTGAATGGAAGGTGGCTAGTTTGCTCTCCCTTATGTCTCTCTGGTGTCTCTGTTTACTTTGCTAAGGCGTAAAGAGGTACTGTAATTTTATAACTGCTTCTTCTGCCTCCAACCATATTAGTATTTTCTCCTGTCAGTTAAAATAAAGATTTCTTCTCATGTTAAAGATGTCCCCTCCTCCTTCAGAAAACCTCAGCAGTCAGTGCTGGGTTATGGTCCTAATAACTGAGGTATTTGATGCCAGTTAAACGTGTGTTAGAACAAAACTTCTTTTAAAAACTTTTTAACAGTTTAATAATAGTATTTTTTAGAACAGAAAATTACATTAAAAAATGAGCCTGGCTGGCTCAGTCAGTATTGCATGCGACTCTTAAACCCAGGGTTGTGAGTTCAAGCCCCACATTGGGTGTAGAGATTACTTAAAAATCTTTTTTTTTTTTAATTAGTACATTCACACGGTACAAAATTTTTAATTATAACAAGGACAGGCATTGTAAAGTCCCTTCCAAACCTATTTCCTAGCTACTTAGATTCACTTCCTACAAGGAAGCGACATTCCAAGTTTATTGCACACCCTTCTAGAGATAACAAAGACGTATAGTGTAACATATGTTCTTTTCCTTCCCTTCCTACACAAATGGTAGAATTTTCTACCCACTGATCTACCACCTTGCCTCTTTTCACTTAACAACGTACTGCAATGTTTTTAATATTTATACATGAATAGCTGCCTCATTCTTTTTTATGCTAACATTGACTCCCATTGTATGGATGTCCCATAAATTAATCAGTTATTGAACACTTACTTTTTCTAAACTTTGACTTAGCAAAGTTTTTAAGTAGATGTTTGGAGTAGATTTGTGACCTTTAAATTTGAAAAGTCTTATTTGAGTTTCTTTGAAGACTATGTAGTAAAGCCTTGTCACTTCAAAAATGGGAAAGTGTTTTGAGCTCCACCCTTGTAGGTGCTTCTGAACTTTTTTTTTTTAATGTTTTTATTTTTGAGAGAGAGGGAGAGACAGAGTACTAGCAGGGGAGGGGCAGAGAGAGAGGGAGACACAGAATCCAAAGCAGGCTCCAGGCTCTGAGCTCTCAGCATAGAGCCCGACATGGGGCTCAAACCCATGAACCGTGAGATCATGACCTGAGCTGAAGTCAGATGCTTAACCAACTGAGCCACCCAGGCGCCCCACTTCTCAACTTTTTAAGCATGAGAAGTGTCCCTTTTCTTTGGGGCAGTAAGTCTAAGTTCTCGATGTAATCATGAGGTAGGCTGCATTACAGAAGGCTGCAGTGACACTCCCGTGGGTGCCAAGTTGGTGACCGGTGGATGTTCTTCCAGGCAGGCCATCATTCTCACTCGAGAAGCCATAGGCCACTTCCAGGAGTCTGAGCCTTTCAGTCATGTGGACCCAGAGGAGTCAGAGGAGACCAGGTTCCTGAATCTCTTGGGGACTATCTTCAAAGGTATTTCTTTTCCTTCTTCAGTTAGCAAACAAAACATTTCAATTAGTATCGATGGGCTATTTACTTTATGCCAGACACTGGCCTGGGAGTGCCAGGAGGCACTGTGCCACAGCAGTCCAGAGGAGATTTGGCAGTGCCCTGGAATGGATACAGCCCATGGACCTAAGATTGATAGTCATAGGGCGTGAAATGGTATTTCCAAACCATAGAGGATGTTCGGAATTTTTTGAGAAATGAACCAAGACATTTCAGAGTAGGTTCTAAGTGTATACCCTCCCATTGTGGAAAGGACTATCTGGGGATGTTGTAGCCGATAGATTTCCCCATACACCTTCGAGCAATAACCATCCTAGAATTCTCTAACTCCTAGGCCCAGCAGCTTCCACACAGGAGAATGCCCAGGGTTCTGCAGGGAACATGGGCCCAGGACAGACAGACAGTAAAGACAAGCCCAGTGTGTCAGAGCCCGTGAAATCCAGGGAAAGCGATGAGCTGGTGAAGCAGGAGATGCTGGTGCAGTATCTGCAGGACGCCTACAGCTTCTCTCTGAAGATTACAGAGGCCATTAGCATCATCAGCAAGATGATGTATGAAAACACAACTACAGGTGCGCCAGCATCCCTCTCTGTAAGGACTGTGTCTTGGGGTTGGAAAAACCAGTCTTGCCTGTATTTTATTGATAACTGTCTGCTCCTTCAAAAGGCAAGGATTCTTTATTTCCGTTTGCTTTGTCTAGCTCTGTGGAGCAGACGTGGTATGCATAGGGTATTTCACGACAGGGCCATCTAGGATGATATTCTCGGGGGAAATGGAAGAAGCTTCCACTTGCATGTTGCTACAGTAGGAAAGGTTCTATCTCTAAGTATTGGGGGAATTTTGCCAAGCAGATGGGTGACATTTCTGTCTCTCCCCTCAGTGGTACAGGAGGTGATTGAATTCTTTGTGATGGTGTTCCAATTTGGGGTACCTCAGGCCCTGTTCGGGGTGCGCCGCATGCTCCCTCTCATCTGGTCTAAGGAGCCTGGCATCCGGGAAGCTGTGCTTAATGCCTACCGCCAGCTTTACCTCAGCCCCAGAGGGGACTCTGCCAGGTATATGTGGTACCTTTGCCTCTGCCAGTTTTAACAGGGTCAGCTTCTCAGGGGACGTTTGCAGTCTCCTACAGGAATGGCAGGGGGCGGGGGCCTCCTTCTTGAGGAGTCCTGAATCTAATGGGGCTCAGGGCGGGGCTGGACTTCCAGTAAAGTCATCTGACACTGTGGTGGGATAGTCCTAATCACCTGTTTGCCAGGTTTAACTTGCCAGTTTTTAATGACCTCTGCTCTCTGCTATTCCCACAGAGCCAAAGCCCAGACTTTGATTCAGAATCTCTCTTTGCTACTAGTGGATGCCTCAGTTGGGACTATCCAGTGTCTTGAGGAAATTGTAAGTCTCTTTCTTTCCTTTCCTTACTTTCCTTCCTTCATTCCTTTCTTCCTTCCCTTCTTTTCTTTTCTTTTCTTTTCTTTTCTTTTCTTTTTCTTTCCTTTCTTTCTTTCTTTCTTCCCTTTCTTTCTTTCTTGTTTATTTGTTTGTTTGTTTGTTTGTTTGTTTGTTTATGTAATCTCTGCAGCCAATGTGGGACTCAAACTCATGACCCTGAGATCAAAAATCACATGCTCTTCTGACCAAGCCAGCCAGGCGCCCCCTTACTTCTATTTTCTTTATTCATTCAACAAGTATTAGTGATTACTATGTACATGTTCAGCAGTTTACTCAGCCCCACAAAGTATAAGATTGTTTTCAAGTTCCCAACTTAAAAGGAACCAACAGTATAGTGGGTAGCCAAAAAACATAAAACAGTTATAGAATGATGTGGCACATAGGTAATTCAGTGCCAGAAAAATGTGGCACAGGTAATGGTTGTAGCAGCAATGGTGATAGGGTAACACTAATGACATGCCAGGGACTGTTCTTAGCAGTTTGCTCATATGAACTTGTGTAACCCTCACAACAACCCTGTGAGGTAATACTGTTAGTGTACATTTTACAGTGAGAAGCTTAAGGCACTGAGAGGTTAAGGAACTTGGCTAATCACAGCTGGTTGGTGGCAGAGACTCAGGCAATAAGAGCTCCAGAAAACGTACTCATACCTTGTATGTTACCCTGACGAGTCCTGAGTGGGCAAGAGAGCAGTATGAGGTAGAACAGTCAAGGAAAGCTTTCTGGAGGTGGTAGGACTTAAACAGGGTCTTGATGAGTAGGATGTAGAGAGAGAAAGGAGGGAGCATGTAGATGGAAAGCCAATTAAGAGCACAGAAAGTTGTGGCATGAAAAAGATAACGTTCTGGCTGGAAACTGTTATCTGCAAAAGATAATAAAGAGGGAGTGTAGGTTGGAACTGACTTATAAAGGTCCCTGAATGCCTTTCACAAGTCCGGGACTTTCACCTTGTTGGCCAACATCTTAGTGAGGTGGACCTGCTTTTGAAGTACAAGTATTTGGGTTGTGGAGACAGGTGGAGGTGGTGCTGACCACCAGCTTCCACCAGGTGGAGCACTACCTCCAGCCACATTTTTCTCTTGCGGAGAAAAGGAGCCTGGTGGCAGCCGCTGGGCTGAAATGTCAGGCTGGCTCTCCTGGTCCAGAGCCCCTACTATAGGCAAAGGAGAGTTTTGTTTCTTTTCTTTTTTTTTTTTTTTTTTTTATGTTTATTTATTTTTGAGAGAGAGACAGAGCGTGAGTGGGGGAGGGTCAGAGAGAGAGGGAGACACAGAATCTATCTGAAGCAGACTCCAGGCTCTGAGCTGTCAGCACACAGCCTGATGCGGGTCTTGAACTCACGAACTGCAGGATCATGACCTGAGCCAGAATCGGACACTTAACCGACTGAGCCACCCAGGTGCTCCAAAGGAGAGCTATTTCTAAATGATGAGCAGAGGTGTGGCGTGATGAAGAAGATGTTTGGGAGACTGGTCCAACAGGAGCATACGGGTTGGTTGGAGAGGAGGCTAGAGACGAGGTCTACGGACCTTCTGTAAATGTGCAGCATCAAAGGACTAGACTCGGGCTGGGAGGAAAAGCTGTGGAGTTGCACTTAATGGAAGACAGATTATAAAGGAAAAATGGATAGGATTAAGTGGGGAAGAAATTAGCTGACTGTGAAGTGTTAAGCATATGTGGTTGAGAATGTTGGTACCCTGGGCAAAATGAAAAGGCAAGGAAGGATGGAGTCTTCTGTTTTAGACATGTTGAGTTGTGGTCACAGCAACAACAGCTACTAGAAATCCCCGGAATGTAGTCAGAGCCATGGACTCACACAGACTTCAATATGTCATCTTAATAAATGTAGTTTTGAAGGCATGAAGGTAAAAAAGTGACAGAGGTGCAAGTACCTCCCCAAACCCCAACTTTACATTTCGAGCCTCCTTCTTCCTTTTCCATCCCTAAGTATTGCTTTTACCCACTTCGGGCTCTCAACACTCTCTTCAGAGAAGTGGACCAAGGATTGGGGGGGGGTTGTTATTTTTTGGCCTGAGCCCTTTCTCTTTTCTCTTCAGCTCTGTGAGTTTGTGCAGAAGGATGAATTGAAACCTGCAGTGACCCAGCTGCTGTGGGAGCGGGCGACCGAGAAGGTCCCCTGCTCTCCTCTGGAGCGCTGTTCCTCTGTCATGCTTCTTGGGATGATGGCACGGTGAGGCTCAGATCCAGACAGACGCTAGGAATAAGAGGGAAAGGGAAGGTTCTGAGAAAGCTCCCTTTCCTTCAATAACAGCAGTCAGGCCCAGCCAAGCTGTGTGCGTGAGTCGGCTACCTAAGTGAAAAATAAAATAGAGTACCAGCGCCCTCCTCTGCACCCCGTGCAGCAGAATAACGGGATTTGGTACAGCAAGAGGGATTCTGAGGGGCCAGCCCCATGTCAGAGCCTCTGCTGTCTGCTTCAGGGCTCTAGCCTTGCACTGAGTGCTGTTACCCACCCCGCTTGGCATTTTCCCGCCCAGAGTCCTGTCCCTGACTAGCTTTGACTGTGTGGCTTCCTTCCTCTAGAGGAAAACCAGAAATCGTGGGAAGCAACTTAGACACACTGGTGAGCATAGGACTGGAGGAGAAGTTTCCACAGGACTACAGGTTGGCCCAGCAGGTGTGCCATGCCATTGCCAACATCTCTGACAGGAGAAAGGTACATGGGATCTCCAGACCAAGGACAGTGGCCATCCTCTTACACACTCTCAACACATACCCACCTTTTGTCTTTCCTGTTCTCGACAGCCTTCTCTGAGCAAACGTCACCCTCCCTTCCGGCTGCCTCAGCAACATAGGTTGTTTGAGCGACTGCAAGAGGTGGTCACAAAAGGTGAGCTATCGTGAAGGCCTCGGGTAGAATGGAGTCCTTTGTCTGCAGTGGGTGACTTCTCCCTTCTCCTCTACAGGCTTTGTCCACCCAGACCCACTCTGGATCCCATTCAAAGAGGTGGCAGTGACCCTCATTTACCAGCTGGCAGAGGGCCCTGAGGTGATCTGTGCCCAGATATTGCAGGGCTGTGCGAAGCAGGCCCTGGAGAAGCTGGGGGAGAAGAGCGCCACCCAGGAGGTCCCGAGTAAGTAGGCAAGAGGGTCCCCCGTGGGCAGCAGCCAGAGTCTACTGCTTTCCTTGTCGAGCCAGTAGCCACTGCCAGCACTGCTTCCTACAGCAGCCCCTGACCCTCCGCAGACCACACTGTCTCACTTCTGTCACTCAGACTGGGCCAGTCACCGCCACCATCCCCGTCCCTCCCCACCCACCCTCCCCCGTCTCCATCTCTCTCTTCTGCGCCAGCTTGTGTATGGCACATGAGCAAGAGGTAGAGCCATCAACACAGAATGCAAGGTCCTGTGAGATTTAATTTTGTCTCTTTCTCTCTGCTTTCCCTCCCCTCCTCCAGAGGACACCCCCATGCTCCCCACTTTCCTGTTGATGAACCTGCTGTCCCTGGCTGGAGATGTGGCTCTGCAGCAGCTGGTGCACTTGGAACAGGCAGTGAGCGGGGAGCTCTGTCGGCGCCGGGTTCTTCGGGAAGAGCAGGAGCAGAAGACTAAGGATCCAAAGGAGAAGGTGAATGAAGTGTCTGCGTGTTTGGGTTTGTGTCCCAAGCATTTCCGGATTTATTTCCTGACTGTGGGTCACTCACGTTTCCTTCTGGGAATCTCTGGTTTTCTACTGTTAAATGAGGAAGACACCCTGCCTCCTTGCTGCTGTTCCTGGGAAAGGTTAGTGAGAACAAAGATGGAGCAGTCTGTTGGTGACCACCCAAGAAGGAAAGTTTTAGGGAAACATAGAGCGTTGAGTTAGGGACCTCGGCATGAAATCTAGGCTCCCCCTCAGGCACCGCTTGTTAGAATAAGCACACATGCACCCCCTTTCCCATCAGCCGTGGTTGCTGGGCCTGCCACCTTATGGGGACCTTGTGTTCTTTCCACTAGAGGCAGTAGTGTCTTGCAGACAAATAAGACACAGAGTAATTAGGTCTGACCTCTGTGACCTTGAACCATTGTCCCCGTGATCCGTTTATTGACTGTATGCAGGAAATGACGTGCTTCTGTGAGAATGAGTTCAGAGATGTAGGAATATGCTTTAGCAACTTGAAAATAATGCTGCTTGGGGCGCCTGGGTGGCGCAGTCGGTTAAGCGTCCGACTTCAGCCAGGTCACGATCTCACGGTCCGTGAGTTCGAGCCCCGCGTCAGGCTCTGGGCTGATGGCTCGGAGCCTGGAGCCTGTTTCCAATTCTGTGTCTCCCTCTCTCTGACCCTCCCCCGTTCATGCTCTGTCTCTCTCTGTCCCAAAAATAAATAAAAAACGTTGAAAAAAAAAAAAATTTAAAAAAAAAAAAGAAAATAATGCTGCTTGTTCCACTTTGAATTTGCCAGTTCACATTTGGCAACTTAGAAGTAAAACTACAGAGTCCTAGTTCTTTTCCTGTTTAATTAAGGTGTGCTTCCTCTTTATAGACACATTTGACCACTGTAGGAATGGTTTTACAGAACTTGCCTTTCCCCAGACACATTCCTGCAAAATGAAAGACAGGCTGGAGTTAAAAATGCTGTCTTGGGGGCATCTGGGTGGCTCAGTCAGTTAAGCATCCTATGTCAGCTTAGGTCATGATCTCACGGTTCATGGGTTCGAGCCCTGAATCAGGCTGTGTGCTGACAGCTCAGAGCCTGGCCCCTGCTTCAGATTCTGTGTCTCCCTTGCTTTCTGCCCCTCCCCTGCTCATGCTGTCTCTCTTAAAAATAAAATATTAAAAATTTTTTTAAAAATGCTGTCTTGGATGAGCCATGATCCCTGGTTTCTTCCCCATTAGAACACAAGCTCTGACACCACCATAGAGGAGGAGATGGGGCTGGCGGGCGCTGCCGCTGATGATCCAGAGGCAGAACTCATCCGCAGCATCTGTGAGAAGGAGCTGTTAGATGGTAAGAAGAATTGCTGAGGGACCTGCTCCCCGGCCGAGATAACCTGTCCCAGACCTAGAGCCGTTCTTCCGACAGGCAAACAGATCCTGGCTGCCTTTGTTCCACTTCTGCTTAAAGTCTGCAACAACCCGGGCCTCTACAGCAACCCAGAGCTCTCTGCAGCCGCTTCACTTGCCCTTGGCAAGTTCTGCATGATCAGGTAGGCCCTGGGGCCAGCACTGCCCTCTCAGAGAGGATGGGGATGGTGCCTCTCCCTGATGATCCTTTCCTTGCCCCTAGTGCCACTTTCTGCGACTCCCAGCTTCGCCTGCTGTTCACCATGCTGGAAAAGTCCTCGCTCCCCATTGTGCGGTCTAACCTCATGGTTGCTGCTGGGGACCTGGCCATCCGCTTCCCTAACCTGGTGGACCCCTGGACACCTCATCTGTATGCTCGGTGAGAGATCCCTCATGACACTGTAGCAGGCCTTGCTAGCCCTGGGAGGCTGTAGTTCAGTCAGGATGAAAATCACTAAAACTGTTTCTCTGGTCTTTAGCATTACCTTGATATCTGCTTGATACTTGACCTGTACCGGCCCTCGCTAAGTATAGCCCCAAAGGAATTTGCACCTCTGTCCAAAGCGTTGGCTCCAAGCTTGGCCTCTTACCCCAATCCCAGCTTTCTAACTGCTTCTAGAATGTCACATTAAGAAGGGATGATAGAGGAGCACCTGGGTGGCTTAGTCAATAGAGCATGCAACTCTTAATCTTGGGTTCATGAGTTAGGGCCCCACGCTGAGGGTAGAGTTTACTTTAAAAAAAAAAAAAAAAGAAGAAGAAGAAGAAGGGGCAACAGATTCCTGCTGAGGGCCTTTCCCACCAGTGTCCCAATATAACTCACCATTAGTGCCAGTGACTTGAGATTTCGCTCCTAGGCTCCGGGACCCAGCTCAGCAGGTGCGGAGAACAGCAGGGCTGGTGATGACCCACCTGATTCTAAAGGACATGGTGAAGGTGAAGGGGCAGGTGAGCGAGATGGCTGTGCTGCTCATCGACCCCGCACCTCAGATCGCTGCCCTGGCCAAGAACTTCTTCAATGAGCTTTCCCACAAGGTGAGAGGCAGCAGGAGACCACTGCCAAGGGAACAGGCGCGCACACACAGACACACACCCTGTGTCGATAACATGACTCTCTCTCTCACAGGGCAATGCGATCTATAATCTCCTTCCAGATATCATCAGCCGCCTGTCAGACCCCGAGGGAGGGGTGGAGGAAGAGCCTTTCCACACCATCATGAAGTATGGTTCCCTGAGCCTTGGGGCACATTTTTATGTAGCACATGCTTAAGAATCAGACAAACCTGTATTTGAACTCTAGCTCTGCTACTTTGTAGCTGTATAACCTTCAGTAGGAACTTAACCTCTCTGTGCCTGTTCGTCCTCTGTACAGTGAGGCCTCTGACACTTGCCCCTTAGTTCTTGAGGGGCTTCAGTACCATAGAGTTTCTAGTGCGGCGGTAGGCGCATAGGAGTCCTCACGACATGGCAGCAGTTTTTGTTACAAATTCCCATTCTCGGTGAGAATTTCGCAGAGGGGGTGGGGTGGATTTTTTCTGAGGGTCTAGGAAGAGGGCAGGACGATGACAGAAGGCGGGTGCTAGGGGAAGACAGGACTGTCCCGACAGGAATGGAGCTGCCCCTGGGAGGCCACACAACCACATCTCCCCTTCCTCAGGCAGCTCCTCTCCTACATCACCAAGGACAAGCAGACGGAGAGCCTGGTGGAGAAGCTGTGTCAGCGCTTCCGCACTGCCCGGTATGCCGGCTTCCCAAGGGGTGTCCCTGAGGCTGTGGGGCACCGACGGGAAGGACGGGCCTTCTTCGCTCCTCCATCTCGCTGCTCCTCACGACGCCTTTGCCATCCGCAGGACCGAGCGGCAGTATCGGGACCTGGCCTACTGTGTGTCACAGCTGCCCCTCACAGAGCGAGGCCTCCGCAGGATGCTGGACAATTTTGACTGCTTTGGGGACAAACTATCGGATGAGTCCATCTTTAGTGCTTTTTTGTCAATTGTGGGCAAACTGCGACGCGGAGCCAAGCCCGAGGGCAAGGTGAGCGCAGCGGCCATCCCGGTGCTATGAGTTCGTCTGCACTGCACTGCCCGGACCTGCCTCGCCTACCCCGCCGGTTCCCCTCCCTCGGCTCGACTGCAACGAAGTAACCAGTACCACCTGAGACCAGATCTTTCTGTCTCCAATTCCTGTGTCTTTCTTTTTCTCTTTTTTAAAATGGACTTTATCTTTTACAGCAGTTTTAGGTTCAAAAGTAAATACTGAATCGAAGGTAGAGTTCTTCCACATGTGCCCAGCCGCCACATATGCAGAGCCCCCCCCGCTCCCGCTCTCAGTCTCCCCCACCAGAGTGGCACATTTGTTACAATCGATGAACCTATGTTGACACATCATTATCACCCAAAGTCCATAGTTGACCTTAGGGGTCACTCACTCATTCTGTGGGTTTGGACAAAGTGTGTTGTGGCCTGTGTCCATCATTGTAGTATTACACAGTGCAGTTCCACTGCCCAAGAAGTCTTCTGTGCGCCCCCATCGCCCTCTGTCCCCTGACCCTTGGCAACCACTGATCTTTTTACTGTTGTCACAGTTTTGTCTTTCCCAGAATGTCATATACTTGTATTCCTGCAGTGTGTACCCTCCCTGGGTTGGGTTCTCTCAGTGATAGGCGTTGATGTTTTCACCATGTCTTTCTTTCCATGGCCTTGTTTCTTTTTCATCTTAGAAAATAACAGTTTCCAGGCCTGCTCTTTTTTTTTTTTTTTAATGGTTATTTTTGAGAGCGAGATACAGAGCATCAGTAGGGGAGGGGCAGAGAGAGACCAAGACACAGAATCCAAAGTAGACTCCAGGGGCGCCTGGGTGGCGCAGTCGGTTAAGCGTCCGACTTCAGCCAGGTCACGATCTCGCGGTCCTTGAGTTCGAGCCCCGCGTCAGGCTCTGGGCTGATGGCTCGGAGCCTGGAGCCTGTTTCCGATTCTGTGTCTCCCTCTCTCTCTGCCCCTCCCCCGTTCATGCTCTGTCTCTCTCTGTCCCAAAAATAAATAAAAAATGTTGAAAAAAAAAAAAATTAAAAAAAAAACAAAAAAAAACAAAGTAGACTCCAGCCTCTGAGCTGTCAGCATAGAACCCAGTGCGGGGCTCAAACTCAAGAGCCTTGAGATTACGACCTGAGCCAAAGTCTGATGATTGACCAAGCCACCCAGGTGCCCCTTCCAGGCCTGCTCTTAATCTCTTCCCCCCTCCAGGCTGTAATAGATGAATTTGAGCAGAAGCTTCGGGTCTGCCACACCAGAGGGCTGGATGCGGTGGAAGACCTTGAGGTTGGCCAGGGGGGTAGCCAGAGAGCCCCATCAGCCAAGAAACCATCCACTGGTACGTGAGGCAGCCCCACAAGTGGAGAGATCGGGCCCTTCTCTCAGAGTATCCTTTTTTTGGGACTCATGTGTTGGCCTTTTCTAGTCTCCAAGAGGCACCAGCGTCTGGCTTCTGCAGCCTCATCAGACGGTGATTTTGTCACTCCTGAGCCCCACCGCACTGCCCGTCGGCATCCAAACACCCAACAGCGAGTTTCAAAAAAGAAACCCAGAATTGTCTTCTCAAGTGATGAGTCCAGCGAGGAAGGTAGGATGCTCCCTCCCAGATGTGGCTCGCAGGGAGCATAGCTTGGGGAGGGGTGGGGGGAGGCCGGTTTTGATGGGGTCCTGCCCATGTAGATTCTCTCCGCCCCCGCCCTCCCCCCAGGTGTGTTTCTCTGGGCACAGTATGGGTTTTGTTTCTGGGCCTAGTCTGGGGCTGTCCCACTTGTTCTCTGAGATCTACTTTTCACCATCTTTGTGACTCAGCTTTTTCTTCCTCCTCCAATCCTCTGAATAGAGCTTTCAGCAGAGATGACGGAAGACGAGACACCCAAGAAAACAACCCCCATCCGCCGAGCACCTCCTCGAAGGCACAGGCCCTAGGAAGTCATCTTGCCTGTTCCTGTCCCTGCTGTGCGGGGTATCTTATGAAGTGAACTTGAATTCTGCTCCCTTGTAAAATACCATTTTTGCCTGTCCTCTTGTCTTTTTAATATAGAATGGTCTTTATGATGTAAAGCATTTCTCTTAAACTGGCCTTACTGAACTGAATTGAGCTGCTTTCATTGGACTCTGTCTGCCAGTCTCCTTGTTTCTTAATGAATAAATGTTTTTATATACTTTTAGACATTTTTCCTAAGCTTGTCTGTTTCAGCTTACATGAGCCCAGATGCAGGCAGCAGGGAGAGGAGCCCCGAAGTCCTGGGGCCTGTCTGAAGATCTGATAAGCCCCATGCTCCCCCAGTGCCTCATCTTCCCCTCCTCCACCTCCCCATGCCGCACGAAGGACAGGACACCTCCCCACGCCGCATGAGGGACAGGATTGCTGCACGGTGGAGAAGCGTGCAGCGGCCAGTCTCCAGACCAGTGTGGCGCTACTCGGGGGCCTTCTGGCAATGCCTAGAGATAGTTTTTTGTCATCACAACCTAGGTGGGAGGGATGCTATCAGCACCTAGTGGGCAGAGGCCAGGGATGTTGCTAAATACCCTACAATGCAGAAAACAGACCCCCAAAACAGAATTATTCAGCCCAAAATGCCAATCAGTGGTGCCGAGGTGGAGGAACCCTTCTCTAGACCAAGGGCTGACCTGCGTCCTCCCCTCCCACGGCGTGCTCCCTGAGCCCATCTCTGAGGCAGTGACTGACCTAGCCGGCTGAGCAGATGGAAGGTCAGGTCTTGATCCCCTCCAGCTCTAGATAATATCTGTGGAGTCGGTCTGTCTACCTAGAGATTCCTTAACTGTTCCAGGGTCTGTGGCAAGTCGGCTCTCAGCGCAGGCACTGCTTCAGCCTGCCCACCCCTCAGCTCCCCAAGTCTGCTCTGCTGAGTCACCTGGACCAGAGGCAGTGAGCGTGCTCTCATGACAACACTGGTGTCTTTGCTGTCATGACAACAGCAGGCTGCATCAGTAATGCTCCCGTGGGCACTGAGCTCCCTCTGGCAGAAGACACTAATGAAAGATGACACATGCACTTTGGGTAGTGCCGGGGCTCAGAGGGGCCCCTGAGGCCCTTTCCAGGGAAAGGGTTAATGGTCCTGGTTGAGCATGAGCAGGAATGGAACAGGGACAGCTGGGTCCCGGTGCCAGGCCCCAGCAGACCACCAGTGGCACTTACCACCTCCTATCACCATTAGGTGCCCTCTGGCCCTGCTCTTGGGGTTCATGAAAAGCCTGGAAACCAACCATGCATGAGGCCGCCAGACAGATACAGACTTGGCTCTGGGGCCCCAAGGAGGGAGGGCAGTCCCAGAAAGGGCAGGGGCCAGGGTTGGAGTCGGGGTGCAGGAGAGCGTGCCCTCTGCCTTTTAAGCAAAGGTTATCACCAGGCAGGCTAAACTTAGCCACAGGCTCTTCAGCTAGAAAAGGGGGCTGGTCTCAGGTTACGCTGGGCCAGCAAAGAGGCCCCTGGATCCCTGGCCCCCAGCACCTGCTGATGGGCCATGTCCATTCCACCCCACCCCCTTCCAAACCCTCTGTCCTCTCAAGCGTTCAAATGTAGCCCTTCTTCCATCCTCAGCTTGCAAAACTGGCGCAGCCCGGGCTCCAGACTGTTGGAGTGGCGTGGATCCCTTCCTCCACCTCGTGTGGGTCTGGGGGCCTGCTCCCACCATATGCCCAAAGCCTCCCAATTTTTTGTCTCTTCTGGACTCCTCACCCTGCCCCCAACATCCCCTGGGCACAGGCAGGGAAGAGGAGTCCCTGGCTCTGGGGCCGACCGGCACGTCCCAGGATTGGGAGGGACTTCCGCCCTCACGTCCCGCTATCGGCCCCGGGCTGGAGGAGATGAAGGGGGGCACTGTGTCCCAGCCCTGGCGGCACAGCACTCCGGTCTCCCGGGAGCGACTTTGTGGGAGGCCTAGCCCGGCCTGGGGGAGAGCAGCTGGTGCACACAGGGCCTGGTTTGTCCGCCCCAATTATTACCTCTCTGGGCTGCCCGAGCTGCAGGACAGCGTGACCTTCAGTGCAGAAACCTCCCCCTTAGCCGCCCGCCGAGCCTCCTTCCTCTCCAGGCCCCCACTGCCCAGTGCCAGCCCAGGCCCCCGGCCCAGAGAGGCCGGGAGCCAGGGCCTGGGGAGGGGAAGTGGGGGCTGGGCAGGGCCCGGCCTGAGACTGGCTGACCCCTCCCGGGCCTTTTTCCTCTGCGGTTCCCCCGCTACTACCGAAGAGCCTTGAGAATAAGTTCCCCAGCCTTCCCGCCTCTCAGCCTCTGAAAGAAAGGGGACGGGGGGGGGGGGGGGGGGGGGGGGGAGGGTGGCAGCATGCGGCCGCGAGCAACCCGTCTCTGGCCCCAACTCCCCATCCCACAAGCTCCCAAAGTCCTCCCGTTTCATATGTGCAGCTGTCCTGGCTCCCGGAGGTCTTCCGTTGTCACCGGGAGGCCAGCCCTGGAGTCCACAGCTTGTTGCATGCCCACAGGGCTGCCCTAGGTGCCATCACTCCACTGGGCCCGTCTCGGTCCCCTCCCCCCCCCCCCCCCACTCTGTCCCTAGCCCACATGCTCGGTGCGTGCACACTTGACCAAAAAAAAAAAAAAAAACCGGGCCCTGCTACTCACGGCTTTACGGGCGCACGTAGCTCAGGCCTCTGCGCCCTTGGGCCGTGACTGGGCAAGCCAGCGGGAGGCGGGGCCCGCACCCCCTCTTTTCCCCGCCACGCCCCGCCGCTATAAATCGAGACTGCAGCCTCCGCCGGTGCTCTCTGCTCCTCCCCGTTCGACAGACAGCCGCATCTTCTGGTGCAGTGCCAGGTAGAGCCAGGCAAAGCCAGGCAAAGCCAGGCAAAGCTAGGCTGAGGGGTGCCACGGGAGGCTCGGGCACGGCTCGGAAGGGGGCCGGGAGCGCTCGCGGGCAGGGGGTGGGCCCCGCGGTCGGGCCCCCGCATTGCAGGGGCGGGAAGACGGACGTGCCTGAGCGCGGGTTGGGAATGGAGGCCTGGGGGAGGGGAGGGCAGCTGCCGGGCTGCAGCCGCCGCCCGCCCCCGCGCTCTAATGGTCGCTTTTCTCTGCCCGCAGCCGCGTCCCCGAGACACGATGGTGAAGGTCGGAGTCAACGGGTGAGTTAGAGAGTAGGGTAGGGTGGGACATCGAGTACCGCGGCCCCGGGCGAACCGCTACTGCGGGCATTGCCCTGCTTAGTCTTCGCAAGCGCGTGAGGGACGTGGGTGCGGTGGTCCTACCCCCCCCCCCCCCACCCCCAAGGAGAACTCAAGGTCGGCGCTCTGACCTGACCGAGGCTCCCGCCTTAAAGAGCCGCGTGGGCCACCCTTCCCCAAGCTGTGGCTCCTCATGCAGTGCCGCCCCCGCGGACGCGAGCCGCCCGCAGCCCTCCGCCCCACCTGCCTCCGGTAGACGAGAGCGCCCCCCTCCCGGCATAGGACCCATCCCTTTAATCCCCAGCTGGGGCTTCTTTCTTTGCTTTCGCGCCCTGCGGGGTCACGTGCCGGGAAGGAGCCCCTCCCCCACCGGCCCGCGGCCTCCCCACCTACCGGGGTGCCCGGGGCTGAGCTGGGTGCAGAGCCCGCTGGGAGGGCCCGTTTGCGGGAACCCGGCCGCCATGTTGCAACAGGGAAGGAAGTGAATGAACCACCGTTAGGCAACCTTACTTAGCTCTTCACTGTTCCTCCTTCCTCGCCTATGACTAACCCTCCTGATCCTGCCTGGGTGGGGTGGAGTCGCCTTTATCCCGTAAACCAGGTGAGGCAAGGCTTCCCTCGGTCTTGCTCTTAAAAGAGCTGGACTTCAGAACTCTGACCGGAGACCATCCCTTAAGCTGCCAATCAAATTTCCCCTCAGCGATGCTTCTTCTAGACGATTCTCTGATGAATCAAACATGGGTTTAGGGGAGTCCTCTTGTGTCTTTTTTTTTTTCCTCCCCCCTTTTCCGGAGAGGTGTGGTAGCTGCAGCTTAGTGCCATGTTGGGGGAGCTGAGTCATGGGCAGAAATTTTCCACTACAAAATGGCTTCTGTAGCAGCAGCCCCTTTCATCACACTGGCTCTCCTGGAGGCTCCTTTCTTCCATCCATACCTAGAGCTGACCCAACCCTAAAGGCCAGGCTATAAAGGTCACTGGGAGGATTAGGTGTCTGTGAGCCTTGGGAATCCTGCCCTTCTCCCCGTTCCATCTTCCAGAAATCAGATCCCCTCTTCACTCTAATCTGGGGTTAAATATAGCTGCCTGACCTTTCTGCAGCTTGGGGCCTGGGCTACTACTCTTTTTGCCCCCACCCACCCCACACACACACACATCTGTCGCTCCCACTCCTGAGTTTTGGAAGAGGGCTTGCAGGGACAAGTGGCTTAGCAAACTAGAGCCCACAGATCAGGGGGTTAAGAAGCATTCCTTTTTCCCCTTCTCTTTGTTTTGGAGGAAGAGATGGGCTTTCCCCTTCCAGTTAACTTCTGACCTTTACTCTTGCCCTTTGAACTTGGTGATGCTAAGTATGCAACTCTTTGCTCCCTGGAGGGTGTATCCTGATGCTGGGCCAGACAGGGAACAAGCATTCCCAGGGAGGGCACAAATAGTGGGGGAGATAAATGCCACGTGCCAGGCATGTGTCCAGACTGCGGGGGCGGCCAGAGCAGAGCTCTGCATGGCCATTGCTCCTTTGCAGGACTTGTAATGACTAGGGAGTTGGGCCAGTCTCTGAACCTAATCACTTCTTGGGCAGGCTTCACTTTCTGGCCAGGCTGTCCTGGCAGAGTTGCTCAAGAAAGATAAAATTAGACCTCTTGGACTTTTCTGGAGGGAAGTGCCATCTTCTAACCTCTGGAAGAGGATGGGTTGGTCTAGGGCTGTTTCCATGCTTGGGAGAATTCTCTACCCCTTTTTCATTCCTTCTTGCCTCTTGTCTTTACCAGATTTGGCCGTATTGGGCGCCTGGTCACCAGGGCTGCTTTTAACTCTGGCAAAGTGGACATTGTCGCCATCAATGACCCCTTCATTGACCTCAACTACATGGTGAGTGCTGTCCCCACAGCTGGTGTAGGGAGCAGAGCCTGGCTGAAGCGCAGCTGCTTGATGGCCCTCACTTGTCCCTCCAGGTCTACATGTTCCAGTACGATTCCACCCACGGCAAATTCCACGGCACAGTCAAGGCTGAGAACGGGAAACTTGTCATCAATGGAAAGCCCATCACCATCTTCCAGGAGTAAGTGTAGAAGACAGAGCAGGGTGGAATTTGCTTTGAGGGAGTTACTAGGATGGGCTGACAACCTTGCGTGGTACATGGTACCCCATGTCCCTGAGCTTTCGGCTTGTCTCCGTTTATAGGCGAGATCCCGCCAACATCAAATGGGGTGATGCTGGTGCTGAGTATGTTGTGGAGTCTACTGGGGTCTTCACCACCATGGAGAAGGCTGGGGTGAGTGGCAGGGAGAGTAAAGATGGGGGGTGGGGTTTGGTATAGCGGGAATGATGGGGAACCCTTGAGGAGAGGGAGAGTGTGGATCATGATGATTACTCTACCACAGGCTCACTTGAAGGGTGGGGCCAAGAGGGTCATCATCTCTGCCCCTTCTGCTGATGCCCCCATGTTTGTGATGGGTGTGAACCACGAGAAGTATGACAACTCTCTCAAGATTGTCAGGTGAGCAGGGGAGAGGGGAGTGGGGAGGTGGTTAGATGGTACTGTGTGTTGCCAGGTGGACGTGTTCTTGCCTTGACCTGCCTCCCTCTTTTCAGCAATGCCTCCTGCACCACCAACTGCCTGGCCCCTCTGGCCAAGGTCATCCATGACCACTTCGGCATCGTGGAGGGACTCATGGTACGGGTGATGGGGAAAGTGCCCAGTGTGTTTATTTCTCACCCAGGGCTAGATCCTCTTCCCTTCTTCGAATGTGGCCCTGGGCTGTGGGGACCATGGGGCATTGGGGGTTCCGAGGGACTGGCTCAGTCAAGTCTTCCCGGGGGAGGAGGGGGTCAAGGGGTAGATGACTTTAGGGGTGCTGTGCGGGCCTTCACTCCCTCCTCCACGCTTGCAGACCACAGTCCATGCCATCACCGCCACCCAGAAGACCGTGGATGGCCCCTCTGGGAAGCTGTGGCGTGATGGCCGAGGGGCTGCCCAGAACATCATCCCTGCTTCTACTGGCGCTGCCAAGGCTGTGGGCAAGGTCATCCCTGAGCTGAATGGGTGAGGTTCCTTGCTGTTCTCTGCCCTGGGGGTCTGTGGAACCGGGAGGAGCAGTACTGACCCTGCTTTGCCTGCCGTCTGCAGGAAGCTCACTGGCATGGCCTTCCGTGTCCCCACCCCCAATGTGTCCGTCGTGGATCTGACCTGCCGCCTGGAGAAAGCTGTAAGTAGGAGTTGGAAAAGGTTTCGTGGGCTCAGGGTTTGTGTCTTGGGTAAAAGACAGCAAGATTGGAACTTGAATAACCATCTCGTTTTTACCTCTTTAGGCCAAATACGATGACATCAAGAAGGTAGTGAAGCAGGCATCAGAGGGCCCCCTCAAGGGCATCCTGGGCTACACTGAGGACCAGGTTGTCTCCTGCGACTTTAACAGTGACACCCACTCTTCTACCTTCGACGCTGGGGCTGGCATTGCGCTCAATGACCACTTTGTCAAGCTCATTTCCTGGTATGCTGCTGGGGTGTGGTTGGGGGTGTGGCGCCCTCTGGTGGCCGGTTCATGAAAATAGGCCTGAACTCTTGATCCTCTTTCAGGTATGACAATGAATTTGGCTATAGCAACCGGGTGGTGGACCTTATGGTCCACATGGCCTCCAAGGAGTAAGAGCCCCCTGGACCACCAGCCCCAGCACGAGGAAGAAGAGAGAGGCCCTCAGCTGCTGGGGAGTCCTTGCCCCTGTTCATCACCCAACACACTTGAGAATCTCCTGACCTCCAGTTTCCATCCCAGACCCCCTGAAGAAGGGGAGGGGCTTGGGGAGCCCTACCTTATCATGTACCATCAATAAAGTATACTGTATCCAACCAACTCTTGTGGGTTTTGTCTTGTTTCTTAGATTTTTCCAGGGTCTGGGATAAACGGGAGGGGAGCTAGGCTGGTGCCAAAGAGAAATAGACCTTGCTGCAAGTACCCAAGAAGGGCCCAGCATACCCCAGCCAGACCTAAAACTCCACTGTAGGTCCTGGGCCCGACTGAAAGCAGGCCTTACAAAAGCATATGTGCATGGGCACTAATTTGAAGACCAGTCTGTCTTCACTTTGGCTTAGTTTCCCTCCAAGGCTTCTAGGTGCTATGTGATGGGGCACGTCCACTTCAGAGGACAAGTCTTTTGTCACTGGGTCACCTGGCTTCCTCTATCTGAAAGCTGTTCTGTCTGCCGCCCTCTGGAGGAGAAACACTGGCACAGGGAGTCAGGGCTTAGGAATTGGGCTACCAAGTCCTCTCGGCCTTGGCTGGTTACCTGGTCACTCAGAAGCAGAGCCCTAGCAACGTGGAATACAGTCGAACCGCCAGGGTGCAAATTCCACCCTGCCTCACAGGTGTAAGGTCTTGAGTAAATTATTTACTTTTGTGCGCCCTAGTTACTCATCTGCAAAGTGATCCGCTACACCCAGCCCCTAAAGGTTTTCCAGAAGGATTATGTTCGGTCGGCTACATAAATGCACAGCACTGTGCAGCAAATGATCAGGAAATGGGGTAATGCCCACCACCAGCATCCTCGGGGCGGTGTTAAGAGGATTAATGCCGTCACCTGTGGGTGAGGACTCCGTGGGCAGAGACACGGGCTGGCACCAGCCATGTGGGCAGAGGCCCTGGTTCTGGGCCCAGAACCAGACTTGGCCCCAGCTTGTGTCTCTCTAGTATTTTTTGTGACTTTTTAAAACTTTTTTGTTGTATAACTTACAGAGGGTTAAACGCACAAACTGTGGTCCAGGGCCTCTGCCACTTGTTCAACTTGGGCAAGTTACCTACCACCTCCAGGTGCCTTCCTTTGCACCTGCTCGTATGTCGAGTGAGGAAAACCGGTGTGTGCCTCACAGAGGGGATGGTGTAGCTACTACCAGAAAGTGCTTGAAACAGTGACACAGAAGTGTTCAATAAATACTCGCCAGTTTCATTATTATTAAAGACTCCATTCAAATGTCCGCTCAGCACAGCTTCCCTCAGGCAATTATGCTGACGTGTCCGCATTCACGGCTCTCCAGTTTCTCCCAAGCTTTTCCAAGTCCAGGACATCTCAGCCTGCTGCTCTCAGTGTATGACAGGCACGGAGGAGGCACATCTTCAGCTGATACTTGAAGAAACTGAGACCCTGAGCACACATGTACACACACACACACACACACACACCCCACACATGCACACACACATACAAGTAGCTTCACCTTTTTCTCTGCCACTCAGCATTGAC
Source organism: Neofelis nebulosa (assembly GCF_028018385.1). Taxonomy (NCBI): domain Eukaryota; kingdom Metazoa; phylum Chordata; class Mammalia; order Carnivora; family Felidae; genus Neofelis; species Neofelis nebulosa. The sequence goes on along the minus strand of NC_080789.1, from coordinate 101,531,972 downwards.
TGGGAAACTTCCATCTCCCTCCACGGTACTGCACCCAGTCGGATCCAGAAGCCGCCTAGACCGGAGGCCCCTTCAATGCATGGCACTTCCATAAAGGACGGGTCACAGCCCCATCACTGCCATCCACGGGTGGAAGACAACGCAAGGGGGGACAGAGCGCCCTGCCTGGTCCCGCCTCCCTCCACCTGCACCTTGGAGGGAAGCCCTCTCCCACTGCATGTGTGTTGCACAAGCCCTGGAAGGACCAGCCTAATCCACTTCATACCAGTGCCTGGGCCAGTTAGCACCAGTACAGAATCAAAGACAGTAAGCTGGCTCGAGGCCTCAGAGATGGAAGGAAGATCTGACAATCACATTCCTTACTCAATGGAGAAAGTAAGGGGCCACGATCGCTCTGGCAGCATTTTAAAGATGAGAAGTAGCAGACGCCCACGCGTGAAGGCAGGAGAGCCCCAGCTGTGGTGGGAGTCACCTGGGAAGGGCAGGCTGAGCCTCGCTCCAGACACCTCAGAACCCTGAAGGCCAAGGACTAAGGCAGGAAGCCCGAGGGAGGAGCGCCCCAGTCCCCAGGGGCGAGGCTTGGTGCGGCGGGACAGATGGCGTTCCCCTTCTGTGAACCCCCCACCCCTCTGCCTCTGTGAGTTCCCTGCAGGGTGGGGCCCCAGGCCACCGGGCTGGAGGTAGGTCCCTATCTCATGGAGCTATCAGATGAGACATCGCGATCGGAGTCCTCAGTCTCGCTTGGCGGCGGTGGCGGCGGGTCGCTAAGCGGGACCGCAGTGAAAGCAGGAGACTTTCTAGAAAAAAACACCAGTTGTCACCTTGGGGCAGGGAGGAATCCTGATGACACTGGCATTCCTCTCCCATGGCCTTAACTCTCTGGCAGGCCAGTGAATGCCATCTCAGGCAAGGGCAGGAGGGCCACAGGGATGAGGGTGGATGCAGGGTGAGGGCAGTGGGGAAGGGAGAGGGAAATCCCTACTGCCCCACCCTGATGGGAGATATGGTCCCTGTCTTTATCCTGGGGACTCTGGGAGGCTCAGAGTTCAGAAATATCTCAAATCGCAGTATGAGAGATGTTGTCTGAGCCCGAGTGCAGACTTGATGGCCCCAGCTTTGTGTCTCTCTGTAGTATTTTTGTGACTTTTTAGAACTTACTTTTTTGTTGGGGTTTAACTCACAGAGAGATGCACGAACTGTGGGCCTGGCTTTCAATAAAAAACTGCCCCCATGCCCCTTCTGTTCCTTGCCGGTTTTTAGCTACGGGGTCCTCAGGGCTTGCCCACCAACGGCCTCTGGTGCATGCACCCTTGGAGGAGGACACAGAAGGCGGGCCGCGCCCCACACTCCAGGGGGAGGTCCTCACCGGTCTCCAGACTGGGTGATTAGCCGACGGCAGGTCTCCATCTGCACGTCCAAGCCCCGCTTCATGCTGCACATCTCCATGTACTCGTGCAAGTGCCGGTTCATGTCATTCTTGGCCGTGGCCAGCTCCAGCTGTGGCAGGCGCAGGACGAGACCATCCAGGTCAGCAGTGCCCCTGCCCCTAACCCCCAGGGGCTAACACACCAAGAGCACCAGGCATGGGGCCCAGGTGGCCACGGGTGAAGGCTCAGATTTCAAAATAAGTCAGATGCTGGCGCCTGGGTGGCTCAGTCGGCGAAGCAGCTGACTCTTAACTTTGGCTCAGGTCATGATCTCACGGTTCGTGAGCTCAAGCCCAGCACTGGGCTCTGTGCTCACAGCGAGGAGCCTGCTTCATATCCTCTGCCTCCCTCTTTCTGCCCTTCCCCTGCTCCGTCTCTCTCTCTCTCTCTCTCTAAAATAAATAAACTTTTTTTTTTTTAAATAAAAAAGTCCGATCAAGCCAGAAGGCACCAATATACCATCATTCCTTTTAGTTTTCCTGGGGATCTTTGCCTACAGAGGAAGGCAGAGGTCTCTGCTACAGGCCTGCATTCTTGCAACAGACCTTCACTGACAAGAGGAACCTAAGTGTGGGCAGGACAGAGAGCCCAGGGTGGCTATCTGTGCACGGCCTTGCTCCCTCCCTGGGCTTCCTGCAGGCCCAATACAATGCTGCACCCAGTCTGTCTCCCTCACTAATTTGGGTGCTCCTAGAAGGTGGCCACAGGCCTTTTTAAAAATTTTTAATTTTATTTTTCATAAACAGAGAGAGAGCACAAGTGGGGGAAGGGCAAGAGAGAAGGAGACACAGAATCTGAAGCAGGCTCCAGGCTCCGAGCTGTCAGCACAGAGCCCGACACGGGGCTCGAACCCACAAACCACAAGATCATGACCTGAGCCGAAATCAGAAGCTCAACCAACTGAGCCACCCAGGCGCCTCCATTTTTATTTTTTTAATGTTTATTTTTCAGAGAGAGAGAGCACAAGCGGGGGAGGGGGCAGAGAGAAAGGGGGACAGAGGATCTGAAGTGGGTTCCGTGCTGACAGCAGTGAGCCCCATGAGGGGCTTGAACTCACGAACCTCAAGATCACAACCTGAGTCAAAGTCAGAAGCTCAACCAACTGAACCACCCAGGCACCCCCGCTCCCAGCCCCAGGTCTTACTCATCTCTGCATGTGCCCAGCCCCAAGATGGGAAACTACTTAGTGAGCTTTTTTGAAGTAGCCACAAGCCTCATGGCACAAAGGAGGGGACCTGCCCCGTACTGTTGAAAGAGGCTCAATCCTCCTCTTATCACTCTCGTCTCCTGAGTGGGCAGTTCTCAGAGTCCAACAGAAAGACTTCTGCCACACCCAATGTCCTACTGCGTATAAGATGTATCCCGGTTTAAGAAATGTTACATGTGGGAAAAGGTGGGCTCAGAATCAAGGAAATACGAACTCCCTCCGAGCCAGATTCTGCCACAGGCTTTGAGGTAGAGCTGAGAGGAGGGGTGATGTGGAAAAGATCTGGGCCAGAGACAATCTGCTGCCTCTCTTTGTTTGGGGTACAAAGGACAGGGGCCAGAGAGGCAGAATAAAACGGCTTGGAAGTAACCTGCTTGACTGCCTGAGAGCAAAGAGAAAGGGTAGGAAACTACCCGTGAATAATCTGAATTGGATAGAGGAAACCACCCAGAACTAATCCAAACTGGACAGGGAGAGGATGGGAACTGGGAGGAAGAAGTAAATGGGTCACAGGGCCGGAGAGAAGAGATGATGGTCTGGGTGGGTCAGAAGCCTAGTGAGTACAGCTCGGATGGCGGCCCTGGTTCCAGAGCAGCAGGGCGCGCTCAGTGCAGGAAGGCATGATGTCACCAGCTCTTGCCCAGATTGGCTGCCACCTACACCCCAATTTCTCCAGCTAAGGAGAGCAGCAGGGGAAGGGGCTAGCTTCCGGAGCCCAGCACTCACCAGGACAGGAAAGAAAGAAATGAAGCAATTATATTCTATCCAGAGACAAAGCTAGGACCACCAGCTGTCTGTACATATCTGTACGTATGCCCTTACTTCATGCATTTAAAGCAGGGTTGAGGAGGGGCCCCTGGATGGCTCAGTCGGTTGGGCGTCTGACTTCCTCTCAGGTCATGATCTCGCAGTTCATGAGTCCTAGCCCCGCGTCGGGCTCTGTGCTGACAGTTTAGAGCCTGGAGCCTGCTTTGGACCCTGTGTCTCCCTCTGTCTCTGCCTTCCCCTGCTCATGCGCTGTTTCTCAAAAATGAATAAACATTAAAAAAAATTTTTTTTTTTTTTTTTTTTAATTTTAAAGCAGGGGTGAGGAGAGGCAGCACCACAGTTGGGAGGCATCTAACAGCCTCCACTGAAAACTGCAGACTCACTGTGTGGCCAGAGACAGGGTAGGGCTGGGACTAGATGGAGAGGAAGGATGAACTCCCTCCCAACCTCCACCTGGGCCTTGGCTTTACCACCGACAATGGGAAATGCTCCTTGCATCTATGCCAGTGACCCCAGGATGGGTCACCAGGGTCAGCACTGCACCCAAAGCCCCCTGTCAGCTCTCCCAACACCTCTCCTAACGCCAATCTGCTGCGAGAAAAGAGGAAGACTGTGACATGGGTGTCAAGGAGCGAGCAGAGAGCGACTCTCCCTTCCCCTCTACTCAAGAGAGAACAGAAACCTAGCTGCGCCTTTAAAACTTAGCATCTGTCTGCCTGGGCAAGCGACAAAAACAGGCTGGCTTAAAGGAGCAGGACCACTTGATGTGTGTTGGGAGGATGAGCATGTAGGAGAATCATCTGTCAACTTCCATCTCAAAATGCGGGCGGCGTGAGACAAGCAAGGGTATAAATGTGCTATGTGGGCTTGAAGAGAGGCCAAGAGTTACAGAGGCCCACATGCGTCTTCCCCAAGCCGGAGCACTCAGGGCCAGGGAAGGGTCCTCTCCACGAGCAGGAGGGCACCCAGGATCCGCAGCCAGCCCCCTCCCCTCAGCCCCGCCACCCAGGGTGCCACAAACTGCCACAGCCCTGCAGACCTAGCGTCTAAGAGCACCCGCTTCCCTTGCCATCCCGAGAAGGATCTTCCAGGCTAGGGAATGACAACGGAGGTTCCTCCATCAGCTGAAAGGCTGAACTGAAGAATCACCAAAGTTCAAGTTCACTTCTTTTTTTTTTTTTTTTTCAATGTTTTTTATTTATTTTTGGGACAGACAGAGACAGAGCATGAACGGGGGAGGGGCAGAGAGAGAGGGAGACACAGAATCGGAAACAGGCTCCAGGCTCCGAGCCATCAGCCCAGAGCCGGACGCGGGGCTCGAACTCACGGACCGCGAGATCGTGACCTGGCTGAAGTCGGACGCTTAACCGACTGCGCCACCCAGGCGCCCCTCAAGTCCACTTCTTAGAGGACTCCACTATCACACCACCAGGAGTGATAATACTAATAAAGCTGCCATGCGGCATGCTTACTAGGAGACAGACACTGCCCTCAGCTCTACGTGTGCATCATTTCATTTGATCTTCAAACAACCCTGTGAGGAAGGTACGATCAAGATCCCACTTGAGGGGCACCTGGGTGGCTCAGTCAGTTAGGCATCTGACTCTTGATTTCCTTTTGGGTCATGATCTCATGGTCTGTGAGTTCAAGCCCCGAACCGGGCTCTGCGCTAGCAGTGAGGAGCCTGGTTGGGATTCTGTATCTCCCTCTCTCTCTCTGCCCCTCCCCACTCACTCTCTCTGTCTCTCTCTCAAAATAACTAAGCTTAAAAAAAAAAAAAAAAAAACGTCCCGCGTGACAACGAAAACAGGCTGAGAGACCATAAGCAGCCTGTTAGAAGTTGGAGTGGTAGAAAGTAGGTGACAGGGCTGAGATCGGAGCCCACATCCGTCCTCCTCCCTGGAGAACCTGAGGTCTTAAGGTTCCACCCCCACAAAAGAAAGGGGGAAGGCCTGGTGTCTGGGGTCCCGCCGCCCCGCTCACAACCCACGGGCCACCCGTGGACCTCGGCTTCAACGCCAGTCTTACCTCTATTTGGTCAATGGTTTCCTGATATTCTTTTTCCCGGGTTTTGAACAGGGACTCGGTATCTTTGATCACCTTCTCCAAACTGTCTTCCTGCTGCTGAAGCGGAAAGGGAAGCAAGGGAGAGGCCAATGGGGAGGGTGGTGGGGGCATTCCACAGGGGGGAGGCAGGGGAGAGAGAGTCTGGTTAAAGGAAGCTGCTGAAAGCCGAGAGAAGGAAGAAGGAAGACGGGAGAGGCAGGTACAGGATGGAGGCCACAGAGGGAAAGCAGCAAGGAGTGCAGGGAGGGGAGGGGGGGGACGGGGCGTCCAGCTGGGGGGCAGGACTGGCGCGGCCCTGAGGCCGGGAGGGGCCGTTACCTCTCCCTGCGCCTCTGCGGCTGCCATGGCATAGCCTGAGAAATCCTCCCAAAGCAGCAGGGTCTCCTCAGTCTCCTCCCAAGTCAGGCTGTCACAGTCGTCCTCAAAATCATACTCCCTCCTAGAGACAGGGAACCCGCTGTCAAGAGGGGGGGGCGGGGCCTTCCTGCGGGCGGAGGGCCACTGTCGGGGAGCTCCGGCCTCTGGGGGGCTGCTGACGTGGGCCTGGAGGACTCGGGACTCACAGCTGGTTGAGCATGCGCTGCATCTCCTCGTTGATGCTGAGGGCTGTGCTCTCCTCCTCATCCCCATCGGGCTGGCGGGGCCCGTCACTCTCCGACAGGGAGGTGTCCTCCTCGATGGCAGCCTTGCGCTCCCGCTTCCGCCCCCCCATGGATGGGACCTTAATGGGAGACAAGTGCAGAGACTACAGAGACGAGGCCGGGTGCATGAGGAGAAGGGCGGGTGGGCGCCGGCAGGGGTGGGGCGGGTGGGAGGGGAGAAGCGTGAACCAGCGGGAGGGCGGGGTGGACAGAGAGAGAAGACACAGTTACAACGACAGGAACAGACACCAGAGTTACCAAGAGACAGGCAGACAGACACAGATGGGGACAGGGCTGCAGACTGAGAAGGAAGAAAAAGAAGAAACAGAAAATAGGGCGGTAAGATCAGGGGAGAAATGGCCTGTTGTGACCACGCTATGATGTGCATAATGGCTACAGAGGATTTGTTTTCTAAAATTAAAAAAAAAAAAAAAAAAAAGGTCTTTCTAATGAAATGACCAAACTAAAAGGAAAGTTTTTGGCTGCAAGGAAGAGGAGGATGCGGTGTAGACAAAGGAGAACCTGAATCATATATCCAGATCTGGAAAGCCGCAGAAGGGATAGAAATGAAGCAAAGAGGGCACGAGGTAGAGTAAAGGGGGGAAGGGCAAGGAAAACAGAGACAGGAAAAGAAATCTGTGCCGAAAAGCCCAGCGGGTCAAAACTGACGGCCGAGGCCTGGGTGGTTTAGAAACTGGGACTGGGACATTAAAAAGCTTGCATGAGAGCAAAACTAACCAGCTTCTTCTGTGGAGAAAGCAAGAAAAGATGAAAGAAAGAGAGGAGAGGAGATGGACAGAGGAGAGAGAGAGGGAGGGGAGAGACGGTGTTAGAGACGCTTCCAAACCTTCTCTTTCAGAGGCTGTTCCTTGCCCCCCAAGCCTCGTCCCACTAAGGGCCCCGGGGGGCCGAGGTAAGGTCCTCCAAGAAGGAGGGCAGGGCCTGGCTCCCAGCCAGCAATGATGCAAGGTTCACGGCCTGCCCCCACCCTCTCCTGAGGAGCTCAGGCACCGGGGAGGTGTGGGCAGGGTGTCTGGGGCCAAGGCCTGCCCTCGTCCCGGGGCCTGCGGGCAGCCCAGTGCCCTCACCTGGAACATCTTGATCATGTCCTCACAGTTGCGCTGCTGAGCCACGTCGCATAGTTTGGCGGTGATGTCGATGCGGCGACAGATGTCCATATCTACCTTCATGGCCTTTTCCTGGATCTTTGTGTCCAGCTCAGACAGGTTCTGTCCGGGGAACGCAGGGAGCGGTGAGGAGGCAGCCAGCACTCCGGACAAGGACCAATAAGGGCCCTGGCAAGACCCTCACCCTTCCAGTCACATATCACCGCTGACCCCTCCTCCTGGACGCCCTCCCCCGGCACTCGTGGGCTGCTCATGCAGCTGGCGCGCTGTTCGCACGGGCGGGAGGAGCCCTGGACACGGTGGCCCGGGACGTGCAGGGGCTCCCTCCCAGAACTTACGCTGCCAGAGAGAGAGGCCAGTGGCAGTTACAAGAGTGGAGAAAGAAGAACGGCTGACACTTCAGCATTACGTCTGTGCCAGCATGGTGCTAAGAAGAGTATGTCTTCATGGGCACGTGCCTTGCCTCGCCCATTCCACAGAGGACACAGGCAGAGCGGTGGGGAGACTCACCACGGCCACACTGCTAGCAGCTTTCAGAGCCGGGATCTGGCCTCTTAACTAACTGCTTAATCACCTCTAGAAATGAGGGAGACCACACTGCCTCTCAGACACGACACTGGGACTTCTGTTCCTTCTCTCCCTCTTGAATGAGGGTGGGGTGGGGGGCAGGCAGAGGGAGAGGCACGGCACACCAGGCGGCGGCAGTGACCAGGAAGTCAACCGGCCCAAACTCGAAGGGCCCGCCTGCTCTGGCAGGTTTCGGGGTGCAGCGGCTGCACTCACATTGCTCATGAGCCCCTTGAAGACCACTAGCTCCGCTTTCAACTGCTCCACCTTCATCGCTAGCTCTTCCTGGCAGGCGTCAGCCTCTTGGGCTTCCTGCAGTTAGGGAGAAAGCCCCGCCATTAGCGGCGCTGCCGAGGTAGGAGGCAGATGAGGACAAGGAAGGGCGGGGGTGGGGGGGCAGCAGGGGGCTGAGGGTGCTGGTGGGGGGCGGGCGGCCCTCACCTCCTGCAGCTCGTTCACTCGCTCCTGCAGCTGTATCCGCACAGTGTACTCCTCTTCCCACCTGGCAGACATAGGGGGCAGGGAGGGAACGTGGGTGCAGAGTCCCACCCCGCCCCAGCAGCTCCCTGCTCCCCACCCCTCTGGCTCAGGCCTCTCCCTGACTCTAGGTCTGGTGCCCTAGATGCACCGGGGCTGTGGGCAGTCACGTCTGGCCAGCCAGCGGGTGGCCAGCCACAGCTGTCCAGTGGCTCCACACTTCCTGGCAAGTGCGAGTCGGCCAGCTGCCTTCCCGGAACCTCTGGGCCGCGCCCCAGGAACTGTATTTAAGAGCAACTGCTGCCACTGTGCTCTCTCATGGTGCCCGTCCCCTCAGGCCCCAGCCCCACCAGCTGCCTGGCTGGCCTCCTCCCCTGTCCTGCCCGCACCAGACCACCAGGCCCACCAGCCCGGTCCCCCACCTTCAGTGGCACAGATCCGGTCTCCCGCCTCCTGCCTGCACCAGACCAGGGCTCCTCTAGCCCGCTGCCCTGCCTCTTGTGGTGCCATTTAACCCTGGAGAAGCAGCTGCAGGACACACACCACATCAACAGAGTCGGTCAAGAGCCTGGTAGGATACGTTCAAAGTCCGTCCCCCACAAGCTCCAGAAACCGCCCACCCAGGACCCGTGGAAGCGAGCCGTAGAGAGGAGACCGGGCTGGCCCTGAAGCAAGAAACCTGTGGGAAGCAGGAGCCTGGAGTTCCCAGGCACCCAAACCTGGAGGGACAGGGAGATCAGAGAATGAAAAAGCGCCTCGCTCTACAGTGGCTGGGAACCAGAAGCAGCATCTCCTAGGCTCTAGAATTCCGAGACTAGAACCCCAAGTGGCTAAAAGACACCCTTGGCCGCAGGCAGGGTTGGCTGCCCGGGGCTAGGTTTTTCACTCAACGTGAGTCCACGGTGAGCCAGCGCACAGGCCCTGGCATCGCCAAGGTGAAAGGGCAGTGGAGGCGGCCATGGCCCTGCTTAGGGTTTTGGGACCCTGCGAGGGTGGCCGGGATGGCGGAACTTCTCAGACCCCGTTCACACAGACTCTCAGTGCCTGCCGCTTCTTCCAGTGTGAGAAAGGAGGGGATGATATCACGAGAGAAACCGCAGTATCAGAAACATGGCTAAAGTCTCAAAGAGGACGGCAAGAAAAATGAAAGCCCAAGCGAGTGGATTCTGCAGACATGGGACTCAATCCTCCCTTCCCCACCTCCATCCTCCCCCCCCAACCCTCCTTCCTCCTCTCCTCCCTGGGTTCGCCTGCAGCCTCTTCCCTGTTCCTCCCCCGCATCTGCACTGCAGTGTTCCTAATAATAACTCCTCTACATCACCCGCTGCCCCTCCCGCATGGGCAGGGAAGAGGCGGCCAGCCTGGCCACCACCCTGCTGGCCCATCACACAGCCCAGCCCCGGGCCCTCTTGGCTCTCTGTCCACCCTTCCCTGCTGCCCCCATGTCCTTCCCACTTTTGCACTGGCATTCTCAGACAGTCGGGGCCAGTGAGGGGCCCTCGCGGCATCAAGTTATACAGTTTCATAGATAAGACTTTATCTTTTTTGTGCCTGTGGTTTCTCCATCTACAACCTGAAGGCATGGAACGCAGTACCCTCATACTCCTGAGCCTGTGAGTCCCTGGAGAAAGAAAGCAAGACTCACAAGGGGACGATGGCCCTGGGCAAGATGCATGGGAAAGGGTAGCAAGCGACAAATTCAGGTAGAAATTTAAGTAAGGAAGTTAGGGAAGGATTGGGATGAACACAGTCTTAGAACACACACAAAAAATCTGAAAATAAATCATCTAGAAGTTACTAGAATTCTTTAAAATTTATTATTTTTTAGTATAATCTCTACACCCAACATGGGGCTCAAACTCAGGACCCCAAGATCAAGAGTCGCATGGTCCCCCTGGATGCTTACTAGAATCCTATTTGCTCTCCATCCAGACTTTCCCACAAATAGGTTCCTTCCGACCTCCACTCAAATCTCATCTCACTTACAAGGTCCCCTAGACATGAGTAGAATTTGAACAATTTCCGTGTATTCTTTGTTTACTAAAGACCTCTCTCCCAAATAAATTATATCCTGGAGCAAAGTGAGGAAGCCGGGGCCATTCCTACACTAGAAAAACTGAGGCCAGGAAAGAAAGATCCACCCAAGGCTGCACACAGCAGGGGCACTGAAAATAGAACCCAGGAGGCTTCAGCTCCTTCCCAGTTTAGTGCTCAAGCTATACCCATGACTTCCGGGCTACTGACAGGAGCTACAGTGTTGCTTTAAAGAGAACAGAACGAGGGCACAGGATCTGGGGTGGAAGAATGAGTAACTGCCAGTGTCACGTACCATACAACTCTAGCTGCGGGGCCCTCTGCACAGCAGCATGCTGCAGAGCGATGAGCTCATCAGTCCCCAAGGAATAACTCTCTGCTGCCCTGGACAGCTGGACCAAGGACAAACACTCTTTCAGTTAAGGAAAAAAAAAAAAACAAAAAAACCGGAGAACAGCAGTTGTTTCTGTGGTTATGGATGCATTCCAGAACTGCCCCCGTTCTGCTGCTGACAGTGTTAATTAACTTGTGCAGGGGCAGGGGCGGGGGCAGGGGCAGGCTGGTTTTGGGTGGCATCTGCGTGATGGCTTTAGGAGGCCTGAGAGTCCCAAAGGTACTTATAACATGGACTACAACGAAGGAAGCCAGCATGAGGACAGGACTCAACCTCAGAAAGCCTGCTGATCTGCGATCTGCTAGACTCTAGCAGGTTACAGACCCCTGAAGGTTGCCCCCAGACTCCAGGGTAATTTCCCATAGCATTCAGCCAAGCCCCAGCCCACACCAAGCTGCAACACAGGACTGCAAAGGTAGTTCCCAGGCCTGTCCACAAGGGGTCAGAGTAGCTGATTAAGAGGTTAAACCTGATGGCGCCCAAACTAAAGCCTCCTTCTGACCTGTCATCCTCCTCCTCAACCATGGCATCCCTCAAAGTCTACAAAGAGCTGGCTGTGCTCGTGCTCCTTACTAATGGCCTGGTTATCAACCCTCTAAGGGATCCACTTGTACATCCAGCGCTAGCATCACATCCCTTCTCCTGGCCCCTTGTGCTACCCTGCCAGTCCCCCGCAGAAAGCCAAATCCTCATCCTCAGGGAGCACTGGGCCTGCCCTCCAGATGCCTTATACTTGCAGGGTGTGTCCATATTCTCAACTTTTCCCCACTCACTTCCTCTGCTGGCTCTACTCACATTTCGTCATTCTTTGGCTCTTTGTGCTTTTACAGATTCCCCCAGCCTCCATGGCCCTAGGACAACTACCAGTCCCTTCCCCCTTTCCCTAGGGAACTCCTTTTTCCCTTTTTTTCTTTTCTTTTCTTTTCTTTTCTTTTTTCTTTCCTTTATTTACTCCACACAATGTTCTGAGGCCCCAGAGCCTTTCATATGGAACTGAGTAGGTAGGTACCCAGTTTCTACCAACACTGCTTTGGGAAACCCAGAGCAGGGGTAGGATGGCCCACTGTGAGATGCAGCCCCTCCCTCACCACCCCCTCCTAATTTCAGTAGACTCCCAAATGAAAGCGATTATCCTTTTGATCAGTACTTGGAGCTTCTATCACAAAAGTGCCCTGGGGGCTGACACTGGTATTACCCCAGATGTGACCTCTCAAATGCGAGACCCTTTCACATCTCATACAACCCCACAGAACACGGGTAGCCAAACACTGCGGTCTAGATGAGACAGAAAGAAAAGCCACAAGAAAAATATGTATTCCCCACAACACTCCGCTCCGAGTCTCCTTCTTCCTGTCACGAGTGCGACTTCTGCATTCCCTGTGGATTCCCGTCTTCCTGTATCCAATGCCGTGTAAATACTTCCAAGCTCCTCCTTACACAGCAGGAACTTTACTCTCATTTTATTCCTCCCTGATTCTTGGGCCGCAACGCTCTCCTCTCCTGGACCCACACCTAGTCCGGGCCCCATGTGTGGCATGACACTGAGCCCGGTCCCCACCTGCCCGGTCCCCTACCTCCGCTTGTACTCGTCCCTTTCGCGCTTCACTTTAGCCAGGACGTTGTAGAGCGCACGGATCTCGGGGGTGATGGTGTCGATCTGGACGCCCACCCCGTCGGGGTGCACCCACGACAGGCCAGGCCCTTGCACCAGAGTGGGCTCCAGTCCCGGCCCGAGCCGGCGGGCGTGAGAGAAGGACCAGATGGTGCCAGGCATGAAGCGGGCTGACGAGGAGTAGGAGGTGGAGGTGGAGGTGGAGGGCGACGAGTGGCTGGCCGCGGAGGGCGCGAGGGGGCCCGCTGGCGAGCGCGCGGGCGAGCCCAGCACCCGGGCCGACTGGGTGCAGACGGCGGCCGGCCGGGCGCCGAGGGGCAGCCCCAGGGGCCGTATGGGGCTGACGAAGCCGGTCTGCACGGCCTGGTCGCGGCGAGCCAGGCCCCGCCGGCCCTGCTTACCCTCCTCCAGCGCCTGCTGCAGCTGCTTCTCCAGCAGCCGGTTGCGGCGCTCCAGCTCGTGCACCTTGGCCAGAAAGCAGCGGAACCGGAGGTTCAGGGTCTTGAGCACGTTGATGTTGGAGCCCAGGTCGTTGCGGAGTGCCATGGCGGCGGGGGGCGCCGGGCCCGGCCCGGGCGGCGAGTAGGCAGCCGGGCCGGCCGGGGCGAGCGGCGCCGGGGACACGTCCCCTCCCCCGGCCAAGTGGTCTCCTCCCAGGGGTTCCCCTAGCGGTCCGGCCAGCCCCTGCTGCTCCTGTTGTAGGAGGAAGAGGTTGGGGCCGAATAACGGATTCATGGCTGCGTCTTCTGCTGGGAGACCGAGACCGCTACAGGAGCAGGGATGGAGGGCAAGGGAGAAGAGCCAATGAGGCGCCAGGCGGACGCGGAGCAACCAATCAGATAGCTCGGCGGGAGGGGCAGAGGTCAGGGGGGCGGGGAAGGACAGGGAAGAAGCCAATGAAAGGTTCACTTGGAGGCTGGCACCTGGACCTTTCCGGGTCTGAGGCTGAGCGGACCCCAGTCCACGCCTGCAATCCAGCCAGGGTGGCAGAAACGCATAAAATCCAGGCCCTTCAGTACTCCTTGGGTTCTGGTGGCAGGATGCCCATCCTCCCTAAATCCCTATTGCCCTCCTCTCCCCGGAGTCCAACTACCCTAAGCTCTGACTCCATGACTCTTCCTGAGACCACGGAAACCTGGGAGCCTGAAACTGATTTCTCAGTATACCAGTTTCCTCTCTTCAGAGGGTCCCTGTCCCACCTTCCCAGCCCTACCCTTAAGCAGCAAAGCCAGGACCCAGTCCCCTCAAAAAACACACAGTGGCCAGAGAGTATAAAATGTGTATTAGATTTCATATGCACAGTGGGGACACCAACCTCACAGAGGCCATAGTTCCAAACCAGTGATTAACAGTAATGAACCACCCCTGCCTACTTTCAACCATTCGTCTAAGACGACAGATGGCTGCTGCCTCTGGACTGAGATTTTCTCCTCTTTGCTAGTAGGGGCCGGCTGGAACTGAGAAGGGACACAGTGGAAGTCTCAGGCCCCTTGGGGGTGCCATTCTGCTTCCGGAAGGCAGCTTTCTTGAAAGGCTGTTCTGGCAATTGCTGCTTTACCTTCTCAGCCCTTTTGCTGTTTCCAAAGGGCTGATCACAGTCCTCAGGCTTGAGAGTGGCCTGGGTCTTGGAGAGGGATAGCACTGGCACTTCCGTGTCCGTGCCCCTGGAAGCATTCTGCTTCCGGAAGGCAACTTTCTTGGAGGCCTGTGGCATAGCTAACTGTTGCTTTAGTTTCCTAGGCACCTTTGGTCCCCTGATCACTTCAGCTTTTTGAGCTGGCTGGCTGCTATCTTGGAGCTTAGAAGAAGCTTGGGACTTTGTGTCACAAGATACAGTAGGCGAACTTGAGTCTGTCCCTTTGGAGATGCCATTCTGCTTCTGGAAGGAGGCCTTCTTGGGATGTTGCCGTTTGTGCAACTGCTGCTTTGCTTTCACAGCCACTCTGGCTTTCTTGGCAGGATGGCTGCTGCCCTTAGGCTTGGGGGTCATGTGATCTTTCACCTCAGGCAAGTCTAGGTTTGTAGGGGTGGAAGCTGCAGAATTTCCTGGTTAAAAATTAAGCATATGGTTTGAGAAAATGGGCCTCATCACTGGATCCTCATCATTAGTGGAGCAGGTAAATGGTATTAAGATAAGAAAACTGCCTGGGTACTGTTGGCCAAGTGTTCCACACAGCTGGGATAGTGCCTAAGAGCACACCACCTACATTCGTATTACTTAACATCACCTGGCCTTTACTCAAGTCATATTTGAACCTCGTATTAAGGAAAAAAGGATCAAAAAATTACGAGAAAGGGATCATTCCCCACCCATAGGCAAAAAGGTTTCAAACGAAGCTCTGTCCCCTTGAGGGCAGGAGGTAACAAGGCACTCTGAGGAGGAGGGAAATCCTGAATATACCTGAAGCACTGGGCTTTTTATTTTTTTTATTTTTTTATTTTTTTTTTTCAACGTTTTTTATTTATTTTTGGGACAGAGAGAGACAGAGCATGAACGGGGGAGGGGCAGAGAGAGAGGGAGGCACAGAAGCGGAAACAGGCTCCAGGCTCTGAGCCATCAGCCCAGAGCCCGACGCGGGGCTCGAACTCACGGACCGCGAGATCGTGACCTGGCTGAAGTCGGACGCTTAACCGACTGCGCCACCCAGGCGCCCCAGCACTGGGCTTTTTAAATCAAAGACCATTTTTTTTTTCATGTGGATTTTGATGAGATACAAGAAAATAAGTCACACATAGCAACCAGAAACAAGCCAGTAAGACATAAGTGAGAAATTACATTAAATAGGTACTTTTCAAGTTACAGTGAAAAAAAAAGTTACAGTAAATTTCTCTAGTTCTAGTTCTTAAGGTGTCTGTTAACATTCAGATGTGACTTTTGTGAGGGACATTATTTATAAAGAAAAAAAAAAAAAATCAGGGCACCTGGCTGGCTCAGTCAGTAGAGCACATGATTCTTGATCTCAGGGTAATGAGTTCAAGCCCCATGCTGGGCTTGAACTTAAGAAGTTACTTAAATAAGTAAATAAAAAAATCAACTCAATAAGTCACAGTTTGTAGTCCAAGAAACCTGCCTCTCCCTCTTCTAACTAAACCTGGGTTATATCCCAGCATGCAGCACCATCAAGCCTGTTCCAGAAACCCCACCCTTCTCTCTGAGATCCAGGCCAGACTCAAGATGACTGAGAAAAAGAGCTGCAATTAACGTGATGGACTCAGAGAACTGCTGATAGTTCTGAGGAGACTTGTGCCAACCCGGTGCTGACAGTGCTGGACCAGCAGAGGTCTATTACCAGGAAGGCACCCCTCGGCCAAGAAGAAAAAGAAACCACAACTGCACTGGGAGTGCATCTAGTGCCGAAAGACTGCAGCGACTTGGCAGAATCAAGGGAAAAGTCCCCATCTGTACGTGTGCTTTAACATACACTCAAATGGGGTCCAGGCTCTGGAACAATTCTAATTGAAATGAAAGAGGCTTCTCATCCAAGCACGCAAAGGCTGGTGTAAGGGAGGCAGAAGTACCTCCCTTCCCTGCGTCACACGCCTCTTTCAAGGCAGAGAGAGCAAAGGTGGTGGGTGATGAAGGGGAGAAAGAGCAGACTGCTTACCTGTTTGGGATTGAGGGATAGAATTAGAGAATTTCTTGAACTTGGCAATAAAGAAACCATCCATATTGTGGGTGTGAGGATAGAAGCGGCGGGTAGAACGCAGAGTGGGGTGGAAGCGCCTTTCTCGAAAGCGAGTAAAACCTTCCTGGCCAAAGTCTAGACCTGTGGGCACCAACCGCACATTCCTCTTTTTCAGGGCATAGTCTACCACCCACTCATTCTCTTCCACCTGGATATGTGGGGGAGACAAAAATGGACGGAAAAGCAGAGCTGGAGTTGAAGAGAGCTCTAAGGGGCAAAGAGACCCCTAGCCCTGTCCCCTCTTGCTCTGCCACAACAAAGGCCTCACCATGATGGAACAAGTGCAGTAGACAAGGTAGCCACCCGTCTTGGAGGTGGCATTGACAGAGTCAATAGCACTCAGGAGCAACTCCTTCTGAAGGTGAGCACAACGCAGGATGTCCTTCTCATCCTGTCCCAAGGAGAGACCGATACGAGGGTGTCAAAACTTCAAAAGGCAGCCTCAGAAGAGGCGAGCTACTAACTGCTCAAGGTGCCCCTCCACCTCCCATTCCACCTCTGCAAGGCCCAGCCAAGCCCTCTCACCTGGCCCCCACTCCCACCCTTAGCCCCACCCCCCAACTCCTCACCTTGTTAGTCTTCACAGCTGGGTCTTTGGAGATGACCCCGGTGCCACTGCAGGGTGCATCCAAAAGTACTCGGTCAAAGCCCCCCACCACCTGGGGAGAAGGGGTAGGTTAGTTAGATGTTTTGGCAACCTGTACCGCACCATTATTTCCTAGGAGCAAGTCTAAATACCGTGAGGTCAGGAAGGGGACAGGTGAACTGGAAGACCTCAAGAGAGACACACACAGGGGAACCCTACCTTGGGGAACTGACGCCCATCGTAGTGGCTGATGATGGTGTTAGTGACTCCCAACCGGTGCAGATTACCCACGACGCTCTTGAGCCGCTCAGCATTGGCATCATTGGCAAGAATCACACCTGTGTTCTTCATCAGCTGGGCTGAGGGGAGAGAGGGCACAGTGCTCACCAGCCACCTCCTCTGCCTCCACACCCACTGGCCACCCTCCTGCCCAAGAACCCGTAAGTGAAGTCTCACTGCTTCAAGGCAACTTCACTCCCAATAAGCCTCCTCCCCACGGTCTACTGTACGGGTCTACCCAATCTGCACTCTGAGATGAACAAGACTGCTGGTGTGGTTTTTTTCGCTGTTACCGAACATCTTTTTGGTGCTAACAGCTAAATGAAATGGTTAGGACTACTTATGTGCTGAACACTTGACCGAGGACTTCTAACAGTGTATCTTAATCCTAACAACCCAAGCATAATATAACCCCCAAGCCAAGGACACTTACCACCCCATTTTACAGATAACGAGAGAAGACCAGGGGCTCGCCTGAGGTCATACGGGTAGTTAGTGGCACACACAGGGCTGGACCAGGCCGGCTCCAGAGCCTATACTCCTCACTGCTCTGCTAATTGCTTGTGTATGGTTTTCTTGCACACTAGTAAGTTAGCAACCCCACTACTTCCAAAAGCAGAAAGCCAAATGGCTCCTACCCCGCCTTCCCTTCTCATACCTATGTAGCTAGTCTTTCCTCCAGGAGCACAACACATGTCCAGGATCCGCTCGTGTTCCTGGGGCGCCAAGGCCATGACCGGCAACATACTCGAGGCTCCTTGAAGCATATAGTGCCCAGCCAGGTACTCGGGGGTAGCACCTGTGGAAGGACACCCATCTGTGACATGCTGGGACCAGGGCAGGGGCAGAAGGGCTTCCAGGCAGGGAACACTTACCAATGGGCACCGAAGAATCATATACCACCAGTCCAGTCTTTGACCACTTGCCCAGGGGATCCAGGTTAACGCCACGGTTAATTAGCGCCTGAAGATAAAATCAAGATTTTAAGACCTTGTAGGTTCCTATACCCAGAAAACAGGTGGAAATATGAAAACGTGGTTCTACTGAGGCCTGTGGCACCACCACTTCCAGAGCCTGTAGTCACGATACAATCACCACAGACTCATTGGCTGTGGCCTCTCCCATACCATCCTATGATGTCCTTTCCCTTAGCCTGAGGCTCCAACTCAAGGTCTGAATTCCAGCCCAATGGAGCAGACTGCCAGCTCCTGTCCTTTTGTTTCCTGGAACTGAACTCTGATTTTCCAAAAGCCTCAGGCACCCCTGCCATCCAAAAATGTAACATCACAACACACTAAAGATAACGATCAGGTAGGTTACCTTCGCACCAGGAGAAAGACTACACACAACGCCACACCACTAACCGTAGAACAGTGGTCTTTACCATGGGGTCCCTGAACCCTTGGTAACGATGAGTTTAAAATACTGTTTGTTCATGTGTGTCATGTCTTTTTCTGGGGGCAGGACAGTTTTACCAACTCTTCAATGATCTAAAAGGCAGCCAACTCCCATTTTGTTCTGAGGCAGCACTTTTTCCCTGATGCCAGCGTCCTAACCCTGTCACAAGAAACAGAGGCTGAAGGGATGAGTCTCCCACTCCACAGAGGTCCTGGGCCCTGAGTCAGTCAGATAAATCCAGCATGACACTAAGCCTGCCTGGGTTTGCCTCCTGGGATCATGCCTGTACAAGAAATGCTTAGGTACTAAGACCCCAGCCCCCCAACCCCCTTCAGAGTGAGAAAGAGGAGTCTCTGGGGTTAGAAGTCAACACTTCCCTGAGATAAATCTCAAAATCCAGCCCTCACCTGAGCCAGGTCTCGGCGCCGGGTTTTCAAGGTATTGGTCCTGAGTGTGATGGGCCGAGGTACCTCATTAGCTTCTAAGAACTCCACCAACTGAGGAAGCAAAATGGCAGGGAGCAAGTCAGGCTGGCCAAGGAGCTCAGCCAGAAGAGAAAAGAGCAAGGAGATGGACTGCCTTCCTCATTCAGGGTAAAACAGAGAAGATAAGAAAAGAAAAGCAAAAGGGGCCTTAGATTAGAATTCATTACCTCAGACAGAGGGAAGAGGTCCATGAGCTTGCCAAGCAAGAAGTCTCCATAGGAGTAGTAAGTGGCCAGATCCTTCTGAAGCCGGTGCAGATATTCAGAACGAGATCTACCTTCCTCCCGCTGCGTCCCAAAATCACGCAGCACTGCCACTATATCTTGGATGCGCTTGTGAATTCGTTGCAAGTCTGGAGCCTGGGCATGTGGACGTGTTAAGGAACTGTTTGGTGATGTCCCAGGGCCTGGAAATCCCCTCTCTCAAGCACCTTCTCCCTATCCCTCACCCTGCACTGGAAGGATATCCTGCTCCATCTCCCCAGCAGAGGGCAGCACAAAGGGCTCCTCCTCATCCACATTGATCTGCAGGCCTCCATCTGTCTCATCATTCTTTTGAGGGCCTGACTCAGGGGATCCTTCCTCGGCTTCCTCCTCCTCCTCAGTCTCCTCCTCACTCCATTGGCTCCTACAAACAGGTCCAGAAACAGTGATTCACAGATGAAAACAGACACCTCCTCCTTCCTCAATTCCTTCATTCCAGCTGTTGCCTGGGCTCCATCCTAAGAGTTTCCAAAACTCACCCAGCAACAGCTTCCTGGGCCTTTTGCTTCCGGGCAACCCTCTCAATGGGCAGCAGCTGAAAAAAGAGGCAGGGGCTAGTAATGCAAAGCCTGCTCTGTCACCCTCCCAAGTAGTATCCCATCTCTGTACTTTGTTTCCTAAATGCAAATGTAACACTCTCAGAAGGAAGGAGGAAAGCTAAAGAAGTGAATAGAAGTGAATATGTCAACCATTGTTGAAACTAAGTAACAGATCATAGAGTTTCATCATACTACTTTTGTGTGTAACTCACTTCCCATTAAAAGTTCTGAATGTTAATACACCCCCATATGTATACAAAAGAGACAAAAATTGTCCTTGGATATCCATTTTGCCACATTTCTTCCAGACATACTATTTTTCATAGTTGAAATCGTGATGCATTTTCACATGTGTTTCCTGCCTTTTTTCATTCATTCACAGATCACCAGCATTTTCATAGACATAATGGCCAAATGTTAATTTAGTATATAAATGAACCATAATTTACTGAAGCATATTGGTTATTTTGGCAGTTTTCAGAGTTTTGGGCATTAAGGTCCACAAGGTGTCTGCAAATCTCCTAACAGTAACTCTGTAGAGAAAAGGCAGACTGTGAGAAACAGTGCAAATGGGAACTTTCTTTTCATCCTATACAACCCTGTATCACCTGAGTTTTCCTAACATATACTAATTGTGTAATACATAGATTTTTTTAGATTTTTTTTAATTTTTATTTTTTTAACATTTGTTTATTTTTGAGAAAAGAGCATGAGCGGGGGAGGAGAGAGAAAGAGGGAGACACAGAATCTGAAACAGGCTCCAGGCTCTGAGCTGTCAGCACAGAGCCCGACGTGGGGCTCAAACTCACGGACCATGAGATCATGACCTGAGCCGAAGTCGGATGCCCAACTGACTGAGCCACCCAGGCGCCCCAGATTTTTTTTTTTTTTTTTTTTAAGTAATCTCTACACCCAACATGGGGCTCAAACTAACAACCCTGAAATCAACAGTTGCATGTTCTACCAACTGAGCCAGCCAGGAACCCCTACATAAATGTGAATAAATCTTTGTCCACATTCTGGATCATCTTCTTAAACGGAATTACTAGGTCAAAAGGAAGAAACTCCTAAGGTTCTCAGATACCAAATGCTTTATAAAAAATGTGTATGCATTTCTATTCCCCTCACATTGGGCATTCAAAGATTCCCCTGACCATATCCTCACCACCACTGAACAGTCTATTTCAAAATGCTCTATCCTACAGCTTTTCTATACTTGTATGTGCACTGAGCAAAAACACAGATGACAGGAAAACAGTGGCGGAATGCTAAAACCCCTTTACTCCACTTATCCTCATCACTGATGGATATTCTCAAGGATTTGGAAAAACTAGGGGCGCCTGGGTGGCTCAGTCAGTTAAGCGTCTGACTTCAGCTCAGGTCATGATCTAGCGGTTCATGAGTTCGAGCCCCATGTTAGGCTCTGTGCTAACAGCTCAGAGCCTAGAGCCTGCTCCAGATTCTATGTCTCCCTCTCTCTGCCCCTCCCCTACTCTCACTTTGTCTCACTCTGTCTCTCAAAAATAAACAAATGTAAAAAAAAAAAAAAAAAAAAAAAAAAGAATCTGGAAAAACTAAAAGGCAAGGATCCCTTCCTGAACACCCACAGAGAGAAACCTCACCTCTTCACCTTCATCATCGGCCTCTGAGTTGGAGTCAGCGCCATAGTCATCTATCATATCAGCGTCACTGTCCTCAGAGCCCCAGAGGCCCCCCTGGTTCACCACATCATCCTCTTCGGAGTCGTCTTCCTCCTCTTCCTCCTCACTGCTATGGGTTGGTGCTGGACGCTTCTTGCCTTGAGAAGCATGGAGTAAGGACTGGGCTCCCTTATTACCAGGTGTCTGGACAGCTCCTCCAGAGACTCCTAAGGGTTTGAATAATCCTGGACTGATGGCAGGCACACACTGATGAACCCTGTACTTTCTACCCCTAAAAATGTCCTCTGGCTATTCCTTTCACTCCAGAAATGCTCAACAAGTCCTTCCCTACCCAGGACGTAGAGAACTTCTCATGTAGCACACAGCTCCTATGTTCACTGACCTTTTGGTAACTTTCCAGGCAATGGTTTGGCCCCAGGAAACTTAGCCATCTCAAGGGCTTCAGCAGAACCCAACCTTCTCTTGGCTGCCCTGAAATGATATATGGAGGAAACAGAACACACCTTTAGACTCTGCCATAGAAATACAACAGTCGCCAAACAACCCTTTCCATCAGTATGATCACGTGATCATGTGACTAAAGATGAACAGTACCAATTTCGTCTATGGAAGTCTGGACACCCACACTCACCTTTTTCGAGCACGACTAGACAGCCTCTTAGAACTTTCATCACCCGCTGTATTTAAAAAAGAGAGAGAGGCAAAACAGTAGGTCACAGGGGAAATGAAAAAAGAACATTAGAAAATAAAAGTGAAGAAAAAATTAATTCACTCATTAAAGGGAGAAGGTTGTAACTTGCTTCATAGCCCTCCAGGAAGAGTTGGATGAGAGATGTAAAGATGATCTCCATCTGGTTGTGCATCACCCAAATCCAAACTGGGCCTCCCTCCAGCCTTCTGATTTCAATCAATAGCATTACTACCATCTTGAAAACAAAAGATTCAAAATTCATCTTTTCTCTCTGGCCTTGGACCTAGTGTACAGAGACATGGCTAAACGCACCAAAGGTCTGAGTTGGTAATGGGTTGGTAAATATGGGACCCGTTATGATTCCTCCTTCAGGAAAATGGTGAAAACAATCTGAAATAAGCCAGCATGGCACATACACTTGCTCCTTCTGTGGCAAAACCAAGATGCAAAGACTAAGTTGTGCAGATCTGGCACTGTGGTCCCTACACTACCACTTCTGCCATCGCCGTTAAGTCTGCCAACAGAAGACCGAAGGAGTTGAAAGACCTGTAGAAGCTCCACCATTTGAAACACTGCTAAGTCTGTAAGAAATGGACGAAGTTATGTAACAAAACGGTCTTGTCTTCTCCTTTCCTTTCCTCTCAATTTACTCAGTAACCAACCACAGATTTTACCTTTGTAGGTGATTGTTTCGTAGGTTCTCCAAGAAATAGAAAGTTTAAATTTCAGCCCTGTCATTTACATGACCAAATTACTTAATCTCTCAGTTTTCATCTCCTTAACAATGCCTCTCTCACAGGGCGCTAAGAGAATGAGATGAATGAGGCGAGATCATGTATCCAAAAGCTTCAGTATAGTGCCTAGCACTTTCTAATACCTCAATAATCTGCACTGTTTTCTCTAAATGCCCAACACAAACTACCTGTGCATTCTTCTCTCCCACCCCAGCCTTCCATGCAGCAGACTATTCACCATGTGGGAATCAGATCTGTGCCTTGCCATAGCCATGTCCTCCACAACACAACTGGTTGATGGTGACCAGTCGGCTTTCTTCTCAACTTCCACTTACTAACATGTCAACCATCTTCCAAAACCCAGCTTACAATCTTTTTTTTTTTTTTTTTTTTTTAACATTTATTTGTTTTGAGTGAGCACAAGCAGGGCAGGTGCAGACAGAGAAAGAGAGGCATAGAGAAGAGAGAGAAAGAATCCCAAGCAGGCTCTGCGCTGTACAGAGCCCTACAAGGGGCTCGATCCCTCAAACTGTGAGATCATGACTGGAGATCAAGACCTGGGCTGAGATCAAGAGCCGGACTCTTAACTGACTGAGTCATCCAGGTGTCCCCAGCTTAAAATCTTTTTAAACTCTAACTGTGTAGGTCGTCTAAATTCCTTCAATGTTAAACTGGACCCCCCCTTGCATGGGTGCTTCAGTCCCTGCTACGTCTTCTGTAAGTGCTAAGGACAGTGTTTGATTCATACCTACTTTCTAATAACTCACACAATATACTCTAGTTTCTCTAGAAACTGTCTAAATTCGGTAACTCAGCTCAAAGAAAATTCTACTTGAACAGTAACTACAGAGACTAAAAACAGAAGGGGATGTGATATAGATGAAAAAATGGAGCAAAACCTAAAGAACTGGAGAAGGGAGGAGGTGAGGGGAGGAGGCCAGGCCTAACCCTTACCTGCAGGCAAGAATCTGGCTAGTTCGGTCTCAGCACCCTTCTGTTTCCGGGCCTTACGGCCTGGCCCGCGCTTCTCCTTTGCAGGGTCCAACTTGCGCCCCATAGTACTGGGGAAAAGAAAAATGGGAGAAGGTAGAGTCGCGCGTATTGGAAAGGCAAACGGAGACCGCATACTTAGCATATTAGACTGGGAAAGGACATCGCCTCGAATCTCGACTCAGCACTCCCAACAGCCCCTAATGGCATGACAAAACCTCCATTTTATGCTGGACCCGGCCCTTGGGTCCCACACCATTTGTACTACGTCCCCCTCCCGACGCCCCAGTCTGAGTCAGTGCAGTCACCCTTCCCCAACTTCCTCCACACCCACCCGAAGCCTTGGCTCACTTGAAATAGGGTCCAAGCCCGAGAGGCCCCTGGATAAGCGGCTCGGCACTCCACGTGCACTCTGAGACTAGGGTCGGACACCACACGCTACGGAAATGTTTCACGCAGGCGCACAGAGCGCGCCCGCCTCGTAGCCCCGCCTCTTCCGGTCGCAGAACCCAGAACAAACGCTCCCCCTGGGAACGCGCGCGGGGCTGGCGGCAGCACCGCCGGAGGAAATTCGCAGGTGGACCGCTTCCACTTCACTTCCCGGGAGCGGAGAAAGCAATGCGGACGGAACCCTTTTCAACCCCCCCTCCGCCCCACACACCCCACCCCCGTCCGCAAAGGGTTGGCCTCTTGCCTCATTGCAGGTATCAGTGGGAAAAACTGGTACCTCCACGCCGCCGCTCCTCCAACCAGGGCGTGAGACTTCGGCCCTCCTCCGCCCTACCATCGTCTCAAGACCAAGGAATCGCATGCTTCTCACCTCCCAGCCCTTTGATTAGGAGACCCGCTTCTTCGGCCCCCAAAACCCCCGCTCAGCCCGTTAAGTAAGGTTCGCCTCTGCCTGGGTTCACCTCTAGAGGCTAGAGGAAGATTTCTTGTGTCCTAATTTCACAGAAGTTAACAAGAAAAAATTACAGCCTTCCTCCAAATAAACACTAAGGGGGTGCTTAGCTGTTAAAAACATTTCCAAGCACTTTACTATTTTTATCTTCACAACTCTATGAAGAAGATATCTTTATTTTATACGAGAAATCTACAGCCCAGGTAAGTTAACTCCCTCAGGTCACAAAGCCATGAATCAGTAGTATAGGGTATGAACCCAAGTATGGTTTTGGAGCCTCGCATTTTCCAGGTGGCAGTCATCCTTGATCCCCACCACATAAGGCACATGCACACAGAACATGGCTCTTCTAAAGAATATCAGAACACAAGGTGACCCCCTTAGGTTTCAAATACACATTTCCCAGAGCTCCTGTCATACACACTCATCCACCTGCACCTACACCCACACTGAACCAGAGCACTAAAATACAAGGAAACTTTTATTTTCAATTTTCATCAAGAAATTTGCTGTGGTTTTTTATGCTTTTGGTTCTTTTTTTTTTTTTTTTCCACTTTATTTCATTCTAGCTGCTCAGTGGCTGGAGCCGCTGGGTTCCTGGTATTAAAAAGATGCCAACAGAGGTAGCTGTGTCTCGCCCAGGGGCCCGGCCCACTCTGAATACCCCCAAAAAAGGAGAAAAGAAAACACAAAATAAACCAACAAAATAAAACCAAAAGGAGGAAGAAATTCAGATCGTTTTCTTCAAGCCTGGCGGGAACCCACAAGAGTTTCTGTGTAACAGGCGTTACGGTGGGGAGAAGCCAGGGCCCAGAAGGCCAGCCCGCCAGCTCCCTGCAGATGGCGCCGGCGCTACTGCTGCATGTCTCTCCAGCAGGAAGGGCACCACCGCCCCTCACTCCCTCCCCTTCCCCAGTGCACTGGGGGCTGTTCCTTTACAATGTGGAAGATGGGGCAGAAGGAAGGAGAGGGTCTCTCAGGCCCCAGGGGAGAAGCTGGGCAAGGGAAAGTGAGGAAGGTCACTGCTCAGCGGTGGAGGTGGTATCATCGATCCGGATCTTCACTGCTGCTGGGCTACCTACAGGAAAGAGAGCCAAGGGAGTCAGAATTCCAAACCATAGGAATCTACCTGATCCCAAGGGAACTCACCGGTAAGCCCCTGCACCCCCCAACCAGGAGAGCAATATTACAAGTTCCAGACTGGCTCTGCTGGAACAGCTGGCCAGAAGAAAACACTCTACCTGCTGTGGAGTAGGTTCGGGTGCTCGGTTTGCCAGGCGGCTGAGAATGTTACGCTCTGACATCTGTAGCCTCACAGCAACTGGGGGAATTCGGGCTATAGTAGCTGGGAGTCGAGTCACATCAGCTTTCATGTCACTCAGCAGTTCTTCTAGCTGTTTCAGAACTGCATGGGGTGGGGGTGCGGGGGGGAAACAGGTGGTGAGCTGTGGTAGTCAAGACTGAGATCCTTCTTAGCACGGTGAACCAGGCCCCTCTGTTACTTCTCAGTGATCCAAGTGACTGATGTGCTGGAGTATGGTCCGTCAGTCAGTCACCTGACTGGCCTCCACCATACCCAAGTTACTACTTCTTATATTCCACTTCCAACTGTCCATGATGCTATGTTTTTTTATGCCACTTAGCCCTCAATGCACTTTGCTCCATATTGTCTCGTCTGTATTCTCCCTCCATGAGAGAAGCTTATTCCTGTTGTTTCCTTTTTTCATCATCTTCCCTCTCCAGCTTTTGGAGCTATCTCCTCCTTCCTTTGTAACAGCCTTTTTTCCCTCATTTCACCCTCCACACCACCCCCCATGTTTGAACTTTAGTTAGAAACGAAATGTTGAAAGGGATCTAGAATCTAACTGGATCTTAAATCACCTGAAGTCACCTCTAAATTATCTCAGACGATACTCTATTATTCTGCTTTGCTTTCCACCTCCAAGAACTTGAATATATGGAGTTAAAAGAGGCAAAGAACCACTGTCCTTGATTGCCTCTAAGATATTAGCTTTTCTTTTTTTTTTTTAATTTTTTTTTTCAACGTTTTTCATTTATTTTTTGGGACAGAGAGAGACAGAGCATGAACGGGGGAGGGTCAGAGAGAGAGGGAGACACAGAATCGGAAACAGGCTCCAGGCTCCGAGCCATCAGCCCAGAGCCCGACGCGGGGCTCGAACTCAAGGACCGCGAGATCGTGACCTGGCTGAAGTCGGACGCTTAACCGACTGCGCCACCCAGGCGCCCCGATATTAGCTTTTCAAGGAAGAAGGCAAAGATCCTAGCCAAAGGGACTCTGAAAGTTTTGGAAACAAGGAGTAACTATGTATTCGGGAGGAGGAAGGAGACCGAGTCAGCAGGAGGCAGGGGAGCCACTGGCTACCTTTGTGCAGGACTGCATTGGCTGGCTTGTTTCCTGCCATTGACTCCTTAGACAGGTGCTGATGACTCTCCGCCAAACACTCCACCTCAGCAAAGCGGGTGTTTAGGGCCATGGAAGGGTGAGAAGGGTCCTCGGACATGTTCAGGTAAGCTGCCCGGCGCAGCTGTTCCTCAATCACCAGGGCTTGTTCTAAGAGCTAGAGAAGGATAAAGAGGGGATGGGGGTTGGACTGATATTTACTCTGCTGATTTTTGACAGGCTTCTCAGAACCTATAAAGAACCTTACAGACGGCTCCCCCCCACACACAAGCAGCTCAACATCACATTGCTTTTGCTTTTTTTAATCCCCATTTGAAAGTCCATGTTTTTAAAACTCCTTGCCCTTTATTGATTTGCTTATACAAAAATGATAGTTTCAATTTAGAAAGTAGATCGTATAAAAAATTAAGATTGTAAGTAATTGCACCTCCTAAAGATACTGTTAACATGTGTTGGTTTTTCTTTGCGTATATATTTTTTATGTACCAGAGATCACTCTCTCTCTATAGATCTACATCATGGCTTCACTCAAAATTCCACAGGAAAAACCTTCCTTTATTATTAACTGCTCTTGACAAAAAAATGCTTTTTTTTTTTTTAAATTTTTTAACATTTATTTATTTTTTGAGAGAGAGAAAGACAGAGCAGGAGCAGGGGAGGGGCAGAGAGGGAGACACAGAATCCGAAACAGGCTCCAGGCTCTGAGCCATCAGCACAGAGCCTGATGTGGGGCTTGAACTCACTAACCATGAGATCATGACCTGAGCTGAAGTCGGATGCTTAACCAACTGAGCCACCCAGGCGCCCCTGACAAAAGATGCTTTTTAGTGGTTGCATGATAGTCCCTTCTATGGATATGCTTACCACATCATATCACTTAAGTTCTTTTACTTTTTAAAATTATTTTATTTTCTTTTGTCTCCATATCTCATTTCCATTCCCTTTCCTTCCCCAATAGGCAACGCTTATAATATACTTACTGAGTGGTTTTTGGTGTTTTTGAAGACTGAATATTGGTTCATGTGCATACTTCTAATTTAACAAAATGTTGTTCTGTACACATAAAAAGCTTTTTCTTCCTTTCCCCACTTCAGATCTTTTTAATTTGTTCAATTTATGTTGTTCTATCACATATATTTTGTTTCTTCTGTTGCTTAGAACGCTTAATGATGTGAACCCGCATTTTACCTATGCACACTCCCAGTGTCCCAGCTGAACATCTAGGTTGCCTACAGGCCCCACCACCAAAAATTATGCTGCAATGAACACTTACACGTCACCTGATGGAGCTACGTAAAAGGTTCTTTGCAATATATTCCGAGGGACAGAATGCTGTTTCAGAAGTTATAAGACTTAATTTGCTCAAGTATCCATCCACTGGTTCTTAAAAACAATAAAGCCATTAGGGGTCAGGAAATAGGACAGTATGAGAATAATGGGCTGTTGTTTCTTCCACAGGACATGCTTCATCAAGCAGAATAATCTATCCCCAGACAGACCAAGCATCTACTTTCAATCTACAGATCCTGTCTCCTTCACCAACTGCCTCTTCCTGTCCCATACTATGAGCTTTCTCCAGGGCCAGCCCTTGGCTTGCTATTCTTTTAACGCACTCCCTTAAGTGATTTCTCCTTTCCCAGTTCAGCCAGCATCTCTGTGCAAATGATGCTTTTTGAACCTACATTTCAAGCACTGAGCTTTCTGATCCCACTCATGTGGTTGATCACTCTGATCCCACTTGTTTATGGTGATGAGGGTAGTGGGAGGACACTAGGACTTTTTCTAAAGTTTAACTCTACAAACTGCTCCCTCTTCATACTTCCCTGATCTGCCAATGATCATTTTTCTTGGTGACTCAGGCTCAAAACTTTAGTTTGTATCTCAAATCCAATCAGTCAAGAGTCAGAAAACTATGGCCTATGGCCAATATCTGGCGCATTGGCTGTTTTTGTATGGCTCAAGAGCTAAGAATGGTTTTTTTACATTTTTAAAAAAACAGCTTGTTTTTCTACGTAATCTTCACACCCATCATAGGGCTCAAACTTATAACCTCAAGGTCAAGAGTTGCACACTCTACCGACTGAGCCAGCCAGGTGCCCCGGTTTTTTACATTTTTAAATGGCTAGAAAAAAATCAACAGTTTGTGACACTTCATAAAAATTATATGAAGGTCAAATTTTGGCATCAATAAATACAGTTTTATGGGAACACATTTGTACTTACTCGTTTATCACCTGTGGCTACTTGCACACTACGAGAGTATTTGCAACATGTACGTCCCACAAAGCCTGAAATAGTTACTATCAAGCCCTTTAATAGAAAAGGTTTGCTGACCCTACAATAAACCAGTAAATCCTATCAATTATTTGGTATTTTGTTTCCTTTATCTTATCCTTTTCATTTTCTACAACCAGCACCACAGCCCAGCCTTTTACTACCTCATGACTGTACAGCAGTTCTATAATCTCATGAATGCTGTTTCCATTTTCCTTGGTCATATCAAAACTCTTCACAATCCTTCAATGCCTGCCCATTAACTAACTATAGGGTCAAGTCCAAACTCTTATCTGGTGCCAAAAAATGCACCTACTGACCTCTAACCCTTACCTATCTCTCCAACCTACCTCCCACCATCACCCAAACAAGTGTTCTCTACAGCCCGACTGGACTACTTGCTGTTTGCAAACACCATAAGCTCTGCTGCCTCTAGGTCTCTGCCCTACCTAATCCCGTTGGTTCAAACAGCCTTCCGTTTCTATCCAGTCATCTCTATTACATTAATCAAAACTTAATTCCAATACCAGCTTCTCCACAAAGCCATTTGGGAGCTCTCTTCTGGCTCCCTAATTTTCCCTGGAGAACTTCCATATGAATCCCTCCCAATACACAGAGTGGCATTCATTTTATCACACATTTGCCTCTACCTTAAACCAAAAGTTCCTTGAGAATAGGCACCATGCCTTATCTTTGTATCCCTGTGCCACTCGTCGCTTGGCACATGTTTGAAGATTAGTGTACATTTCTTACCCCCCAGTTACAGTCAGCTTAAAATCCCCATATCTTGTCTTCATGGTATCCCATTTTGATGGTCTGCACAAAAGTGCCCTCAATGTACGTTTGCTGAATTCTAGACTGAGACTCTCTTCAGCCCTGGGTTTACTAACTCTAGTGATTCTGAGAATGAAGCTCTACCTTTGCATCTCCTCTTTGCATCCACCCCACCCCTTATCCACACAGGTGCTCTCAGATGCAGATAAAAGTACCACTAGCCCACTGACAGCCCTCCCTCTTCAAAGATCCAATTCAGTCCCATCTCTGTATCTTTCCTGCACACTCCAACCTATAGTGTTCCCCCAACATATCCACTGCATGTCTGTGTCATTTATTGGTATGTATGTATTTAATTAGGCTCCATGCCCAAAGTGGGGCTTAAACTCATGACCCTGAGATCAAGAGTTGCATGCCCTACTGAGTTAGCCAGGTGCCATTCTGTCTGTGTCATTTATTAGGCACAGTCATCTTCAGCCCTTGAAGAGCTGGTTAACTTTCGAGTCTCTAGGTCTTAATTTTTTTGCTTTTTTTTTTTTTAACTTTTTATTTAAGTTATCTCTGTATTTGTGGGGCTTGAACTCACAACCCCAAAATCAAGAGTTGCATGCTTTTCCGACTGAGTCACCCAGGTGCCCCCATATTTCTAATATTTAAGATACTTGGGAACAAAGCCTTTCACAATATAAAAAGTTAAGTAACATACACAGGAAAACACAATAAACAGCATGGCTGCATGAATAGACTACCTCCTTTGTAGTCCCTTCTGCACTGTAAAGGCTGTCATTTCAGGGCACCTGGGTGGTTCAGCTGGTTAAGCATTCAACTCTTGATTTCAGCTCAGGTCATGATCTCAGTTTGTGAGATCAAGCCCCACGTCTGGTCTCTGAGAGTGCAGAGCCTATTTGGGATTCTCTCTCCCTCTCTTTGCCCCTCCTCCTCTCCCCAAAATAAATAAATAATAAAATAAAATAAAATAAAAATAAAAGCTGTCACTTCAACATTTCATTCCTCCCCATCCTGCTCACCTTGAACCTTCGGGCTAGAAACTTATTCTTGATCTCTAAGAAATTGCCACGATTCATTTCACCCTTGAAAGGTTCATTGAGGATGGCATAGCGTGGGTCATTCTGGATGTCCTGCCACCGGGCATAGCCATGGCTATTGGAAAATTGCTCAGGAAAAACAAAACAAGGAAAGAACCTCAAACATGGATCTTCAGAAACCTTCACCAAGAACCTCAGCCCAGACTCAGGCAAAGGATACTTTATGATGCCAGCCAGCAGCCAGTAGTCATGTCGCCGATGCCAGATCTCATAAGTCTTCTTGGTGACTGTGGCTGCCCGCTCCTCATTCTGCCAAAGGGAGTGCAACTCTGAAGAGAATTTGGGGAAGGTTGGGGAGAAAAAGAGACACAAATGTCTTTAAGAATTCAAAAAACTCGGGGCGCCTGGGTGGCGCAGTCGGTTAAGCGTCCGACTTCAGCCAGGTCACGATCTCGCGGTCCGTGAGTTCGAGCCCCGCGTCAGGCTCTGGGCTGATGGCTCGGAGCCTGGAGCCTGTTTCCGATTCTGTGTCTCCCTCTCTCTCTGTCCCTCCCCCGTTCATGCTCTGTCTCTCTCTGTCCCAAAAATAAATAAACGTTGAAAAAAAAAAATTAAAAAAAAAAAAAAAAAAAAGAATTCAAAAAACTCTTTATCTCTGCCCCCACAGATGCCATCTTAGTAGTATGCCATGCCTGTGGCTTTTTAACACAGAATCAGCTTGACAGTCCCTCATCTAATGAAGTCTTTGTACAGGAACCCTAATTTCACTTTAGATGCTTCTAACCCCAGATGGTCCCTCATTGTCATACCAGTAAAACCACCATCTGCGATGTTGAACATAAATCGCTGTTTAATATTTTTTTTCTGCTTCTCGTCATTCAGGTCCTTGGGGGTCTCTCCATTCTGAAGCATCACCTCTTTTTTCTCTTCTTCTTCTTTCTTCTCTTCTACAGGATATGCAGAAGAAAAATATCAGCGCCATACAAAAGCATAGCACCTTGGCCTTTACCCACAGCATTATATGCTGCAAGTATCCAGCCACCTCCACCCTTTCTCCACACTGTTTCTCAAACCCAGAAAAAGATGCCACCGGCCCATGACAATCATATGTAGGGACAGATGGAGTCTTTTAGCTTGGGATAAAATAGCTATATGGGTGTGGATGGGAAGAGGCCAGGGGCTATCCCAAAGATAAAATCCTTGCATCTAGTTTTAGAGTCCTTTTTAATCATAACCAGCTTCTCCAAACACCCACCTTTGTCCTCTACCACAATGGGAGTCAGATCTACTGCTGACTTCTCCTCTACCTTCTCCACATCAGCAACACCTGGGGAGAACAGATGGCATTGAGAGTGTATAAAGAAGAATGTTTTGGGGTGCTTGGCTGGCTAAGTCACAGGCATGCAACTCTTAATCTCGAGCTTGTGAACTCGAGCCCCATGTTGGATGTACAGATTACTCAAAAATAAAAGCTTTTGGAGCACCTGAGTGACTCAGGGATTAAGCATCAAACTCTGGATTTTGGCTCAGGTCATGATCTCAAAATTCGTTGGACTGAGCCCTGAATCTGGCTCTGCACTGATAGCACAGAGGCTGCTTGGGATTCTCTCTCTCTGCCCTCCTCCCATTTGCACGCACTCTCTCTCTCAAAATAAATAAACGTTAAAAAATAAAGGGGCACGTGGGTGGCTCAGTCGGTTGAGCGTCCAACTTCGATTCAGGTCATGATCGAGCAGCTCGTGGGTTTGAGCCCCACTCAGGCTCTGTGCTGACAGCTCAGAGCCTGGAGCCTGCTTTGGATGTCTCCCTCTCTCTGCCCGTCCCCCACTTGCACTCGCTCTCAAAAAAAATAAAACATAAAATTTTTTAAAATAAACATTAAAAAAATTTTTTTAACAAAACAAAAATAAATAAGTAATAATTAATTAATTGACTTAAAAAAGAAGGGGGCTCCTGGGTAGCTCAGTCAGTTGAGCATCTGACTCTTGGTTTCAGCTCAGGTCATGATCTCACAAGATCTAGCCCCAAGTGGGGCTCTGCACCGACAGCACAGAGCCTGCTTGGGATTCTCTCTGCCCCTACCCTGCTCATGCTTGCTTTAAACTTACATATTAACTTAAAAAACAAAATAAAAAAATAAAAATGTTCTCTGTTCCTCACCATAGCCAAATGGAAGTCTTTTTTTTTTTTTTCTTCTTAAGTTTATTTATCTACTTTGAGAAAGAGACAGGGGAGTGAGAGCACATGCAAATGGGGAAGGGGCAAAGAGAGAGAATCCCAAGCAGGCTCTGCACTGTCAGCAAGGAGCCTGACTTGGGGCTTGAACTCACAAACCCTGAGATCATGACCTGAGCTGAAGTCTGACGCTTAACTAATCTAATCGAGCCACCCACGTGCCCTGGAAAAGTCTTAATCCTAAATCTCCATGATTAACATCATAAAAGACATCTTAAGGGGAAAAAACCCTCAATTTAAATTCAAGGGTGCAGGATTATTCAGGGTTTCACTTCTTCCTGACACCCCATAGCCCAGTTAAAAGTCCAAGAGCTTCACAGGGATCTGCACAATGTAGTACTTGAAAATGTGGATACCTTTGGGCTCTGTCTCCATCGGTTCCTCTGTTCTCTCCTTCACCTCTGCCTTTTCCACTTTCTCCTCTCCCTCGGGAGGTTCAACAAGGACTTTTTCATCCTCTGAGGCAGGGGCAGGGGGTTGTGTACACTTCAAAGGAAAAAGACGTAAGTTGAAGCAAACAGGCCAACGATCGAAAAGGATGAACAGGCTTATCCATTTACCTTTGGTATGGCATCCAGTCACCCCCATCTCTTACCTCGACAGTGGCCTCTGGGGCTGCAGATTTAACCTCCTTTTCTCCTTCTGCACTCTCTTCTTCTTTGAGGCTATTCTCTTCTATTTTTATCCCATCCTCTGCAGACCAACAGAAGACAATTAATTAGGAGGAAGGTCCTAGACCAGCGAGAAGGTCACACCCGCTCAGTTTGTCTCATCTTAAGTTGTCCTCTCGTGCCTTTAAGAGCCAGCCCTATTCTTAGGACGGCTCTCCTAAACTGAGAGGGAGATTGCTCTGTGTCCTGCCAGACTCCCCTGTTAGAGCTGAGCACAAGGGAGCAGACAAAGCATAGGCAAGGACAAAAGACAGAAAAAGAGAGTACAAGCACACTTACCAGCAGGTGGGGCAGGTGCAGGGGTATTGGGTTGTGTGTCCCCTGGAGTGGAGGGTGTGGGAGTCTTTGGGGAAGGTGACCCTGGCTGGGACATTTTCTTGTTCTCCTCTACTTCAGCAAGTTCAGGCATGCTCCAGCGCCCATTGACATGTTCAAACTCCTGAACCTGGAGCAATAAGACAAGATAGTGAAGACTCAATTCCAGCTCTAGGCTCCTTTCCTATTGGCCCTCCAGTTTCCCCTACAAACTCTGAACAATGAAAAGAGGCTCAGGGCTCACCTTCTTTCGAATCAAGGACATGACACCAATTCTAGTAAGGACATGCTGGCGAGACAGGCCTTCTCGGGGGACACCATCAGCAAAGGTCTCAGCCCCATCTGCCCCCGGCTCACATAAATGTCGCATAAAAAGAGACACATAAGCCCTGTAGTAAGGAAGTGAAAAATGAGTTAAACAGCTATCAGGCCAACTCCTAGATGAGATCTTTCCCACCACTTAGGCATTAACTCAGGCAACAACTCTGGCTCCATCTTGAGATAAAGCCCACAATCGCATTGAAGGATGGTTCTCCAGATCCCACACCATGCCCCAGGTTCTCTTCTAGGGAAGCTAGAAACACAAAGAGCCCTATTACTAACAGCTTCACCCATCAACTTCAACAGAGAACACGGACAATTTCCCTGCACAGCCTGGACGAGTAGTGTGGAATGACCAGAGATTAAAACTCTTGCTCTGTACAGTCACTCCAGCTCTCAACTTACTTGAACTCTTTCTCTGATTTGCCTCGCAGATCTCTCACAAGCCACTGGGTGGTAAAAGCATCCTGAGGTGGCATCCCATATCGCATAATTGCATTAAGAAAGGCTTTTCGCTGACGAGCATTAAAGCCAAGTACCTAGAAGAAGAAGGAGCCTACGTGAGAGGGAGCAGGCCTACGTGAGAGGGAGCAGGTCTTACTCCATCAAAGACCAAATATCAAGC
The DNA here is from genome assembly GCF_028018385.1 of Neofelis nebulosa. Taxonomy (NCBI): domain Eukaryota; kingdom Metazoa; phylum Chordata; class Mammalia; order Carnivora; family Felidae; genus Neofelis; species Neofelis nebulosa. Next base: position 101,496,755 of record NC_080789.1, on the reverse strand, counting down.
ACTCACCCATCACCCCTCCTTAGAATCAAACAGCACTTACTTCAATATTCCCACCAACACGGGCCAACAGAGGAGGCAATGGCTTATCTTTATCATTCCGCAGGCCCTTGCGACTGGGCCTGCGGGGAGCTGCAAAAAGAAAAGGAGGCATGAGCGACACTGACAGAGGTATTAAACAAAGTAACATTTAAAAGTCAGCAGAAAGGCATAGCCCTCACCTTCTGAGCGTTCATCAAAGTCTTCATCACCTTCCTCTGAGGCCACTGAATAATCGGACTGGTTGTCGGACTGGTCGTCCTGCCAATCTGGAGGGAGAGAGGGCAGATGAGCGGGGCCCACTGCTCTAGTGGAACGGCCCATGGGTGGGGGGCGGGGCCGGCCACACACACCTCGGTCCTCCTGGGAGCCATCATTGTAGTTGACCTGTTTACGGATTCTTTTTCCTTTGCCCAGATTTCGGGCTAGATCTTCTTGCTGCTGCTCATAATGGTGCCGCAGCAATTTCTCCCAGTAGTCAGGATCCACACTTTCTTCCTGTTTTATGATTTCTCGTTCTACCTCCTCTTCCTCCTGGGACAGAGGGAGGGCCAGGACTCAGGGGTGCTGAAGTCAGCACCACCAGCTACCCCTGGTCCTCACACAATTCCCACTGTGCTAGCTCCTTTTCAGGACTGGACTCTGAAATACTTAGTGTGCCTGGCTGGACCTAAGAACTTAAGAGAAATTTAACTGACAGGACATGGCTCCTCATAATTACATAGAGATTAGCAGTCAACATAACTAAAGAAAAACGTGAGATGATGTTATCACAAGAGAAGCATGAAGAGGCCGTATGCTTTCTTCTAACACTTTTTACTGAGACCTACACAGTTGGGAGACAGCAAAATATAGGAAAAAGAGATTAGATAGGAAGGGAGAATAGAAGGGCTTCTGGGGGCGCCTGGGTGGCTCAGTCGGTTAAGTGGCCGACTTCGGCTCAGGTCATGATCTCGCAGACCGTGAGTTCAAGCCCAGCGTCGGGCTCTGTGCTGACAGCTCAGAGCCTGGAGCCTGTTTCAGATTCTGTGTCTCCCTCTTTCTGACCCTCCCTTGTTCATGCTCTGTCTCTCTCTGCCTCAAAAATAAATAAACGTTAAAAAAAAAATTAAAAAAAAAAGGGCTTCTGAAATACTACAAAAAATCTTTATAAGAGACAAAGTAGAAGGACCATAAGCTCTTCTGTTCTTCATAATTTCATAAAAATTTGCCAAATGTGTGCAAAAAACAAAACCAAATTATACATACATACTCTCTTATGTTCTAGTAATGTTTACGTTCCTCCAAAAATCTTTTTTTCAGACACTTCAAGACCAGTAACTGATTCCAAATCCCTTACATTAGAACTAAACCACTACTAACAGCATATTAGAAACACCCTAAATGTCTATCAATATGGAACTAACTGAATCAATTCCTGGGGGTGGGGAGTGGGCAAAATGGATGAAGAGGGTCAAAAGGTACGAACCTCCAGTTATAAAATAAACAAGTCCTGTGAATATAACACACAGCATGGTGATTACAGTTAATAACACTGTATTGCATATTTGAAAGTTGCTGAGAATAGATCTTAAAAGTTCTCATCACAAGAAAAAAAAATGCACAACTATGCATGGTAACAGATGTTAACTAGACTTACCAGGTGATCATTTCACAAAATACATAAATATCAAATCAATTTGTTGTACAACAGAAACTAAACATTAATGCTGTCAATTTTACCTCAATCTTAAAAAGTAAATCATGGGGGCGCCTGGGTGGCTGAGTGGATTAAGTGTCCAATTCTCGATTTCAGCTCTGGTCATGATCTTATGGTTCATGGGATCCAGACCCACGTCAGGCTCTGATGCTAAGAGCACAGAGCCTGCTTGGGATATTCTCTCTCTCTCTGCCCCTCCCCCGCTTGCTTGTTTATGCTCTCTCTAAATAAATAAATATTTAAGTAAATAAATAACGGTACTTCCAAACAAAGATATACTATGCAGCAAAAAAAAGGGCGAAGGGGAGGCCTGGTTGGCTCAACTGGTACGGCACATGACTCTTGATCTCAGGGTTATAAAGTATGAGCCCCACACTAGGTATAGAGATTAGTTAAAAATATATAATCTTAAAAACAATTTTTTTAAAAGGAGGAGGAGCTCTTTATGTAATTTATTTGGACTAAATCTCCAAGATTATTCAAATGGACAAAAAGTAAGGTACAGAACATCATATATGACAACTACTTTTGTGTCTAAAATGAAAAGGGAAAAAAAAATAATAAAATGAAAAGGGAAAAAAGTGTTTATGTGTATGTATGTATATATAGGCACATGCATGTATACATATGTATGAATGTAATTTGTATGCACATAAAATACCTTTAGGAAAATATACAAAAAACTGAAAACTTCAGTTATCCCCAGGGAGGGAACTAGATGGGAAAGAGATACCTTGGTATCTTCTGAATTTTGAATGTGAATTACTATTTATTCAAAAAATACAATTTAAAAAATCTTATAAGGTAGATGGCAGCCACAGCTGCTAATGAGAGGGCCATTTGTATACCTGAGTAGTCAACAGCAGAGGTTATCAATGGGAGGACCACCCTCCCTTCCCAACCATTCAGCATGTGCTGCCCCAAGCCAATCACCCCTCCATGCAGTCACTGCCCCAACAGAAACACAAAGCACCTTACAGGAGGGCAGTTTTGACTGAATACTACAGCCCATACACCTATGTCAGACTTCTCAGTCACAGTTCCAACAGAGTCTAGCAGCATCATCTCCAGAAGAAAACAAAGAGAACAGGTATATATCAGAAAAACACAGCAATAAGGGGGGGATGGTTTTGAGTTGGAAAGCTGGGAAAAGATGGCAAAGACTGCCAGAAAGCTACGCCAATTCAAAGAACTCTGAGTTGAATGGTCTAAAGAGGACCAGAAGAAAATGTCTATTTGTTTTTTTCATTTTATACTCTACTTTTGGGGGAGAAAAAAAAATTTTTTTTTAATTTTTTTTTTTTTTTAATGTTTATTTATTTTTGGGACAGAGAGAGAGACAGAGCATGAACGGGGGAGGGGCAGAGAGAGAGGAAGACACAGAATCAGAAGCAGGCTCCAGGCTCTGAGCCATCAGCCCAGAGCCTGATGCGGGGCTTGAACTCACGGACCGCGAGATAGTGACCTGAGCTGAAGTCGGACGCTTAACCAACTGAGCCACCCAGGCGCCCCATGGAGGAGAAAATTATTAAAGAAGCCACACATTCATCACTTATAGAGTTTTTTTTGTTTTGTTTTTGGTAAAAAAGGAAGGGAAGAGAAGAAAAAGGGAAAACAGTTCTATTGCTATAAAAAGTACAGGGAAATAGGGGCACCTGGGAGGCTCAGTTGGTTAAGCAACTGACTTCGGCTCAGGTCATGATCTCACAGTTTGTGAGTTGGAGCCCCACATCAGGATCTCTGCTGTCAGCCCAGAGCCCGATTTAGATCCTCTGTCCCCTTCTCTCTCTTTGCTCTTCCTCCACTCACTCATTGCACACACGCGTGAGCGCTTGCTCTCCAAGATAAAAATATTTAAAAAAAAGAAGTACAGGGAAATAGGCTGCCCAGATATGTATCTCATCTCCTGCCTTTTCTCCCAAGAGATATGAGATAGAAATCAAAAGTTTATTTGTAGGATCAATAAACTACAGAAGATAAAATGAGATTGTGATAAGGAAGAGCTAATATATATAGAAATGTTTTGAGTGTGAAATTTGGCTATGAGTTTCCTGATAGCCACGGCAAAAATGAGAATATGACTGCCCATGTGTGATAATATTTACTTTCAAAGAGGTATATCAATTCAATGTACTAATTTACCTACAGATGTTTTCCTCTTGTCTCAAATACCATCCTGGTCGCAATAACAAATTCCAGACCAGTCATCAAGCACAGCATTGCCTTGGACTGATACTCACCCCCATCTCTTCTTCCCGCACCACGTACTGGGCCACTTTGAATGAACTCAAATATTCATTCATGCCCTGCAATTCTGTGTCTTCTGTCTCATCCTGGTTACGGTCCAAAAGTCGCTCAATGGCCTTGTCATCATAGTGGATAACACTGCTATCTTCTCCCTCTTTGTTGTCTCCTCCTACAAAGAATCAGGGGTCCATACCCTCAAAGTCAGATTCAGCAGCTGCAGTGAAAAAGCAAGTCCCACAGGACCCTAGGTCCAAGTCTCAGGACCCTAAGTATCAAATATACCCTTTAGAGAGGCCAAGCCCCACACCAAAACAAGTTCCTGACTAGCTCACCTCCATCTGTGGCTTCATCCTTAAATAGTTCTTCAGTGCCAAACTTGAGGATGTCATCAAGCTCCTGTTTGGACATGGATCCAGTCTTGGAGCCCAGCCCAGGCCGAACCACTAGATGCGTCAGCATCATCTTCTTCTTTGCCACCTGCGTGATGCGCTCCTCCACTGACGCACGGGTCACAAACCGATATATCATCACCTTCTTATTCTGCCCAATACGGTGAGCTCTACTAAAAGCCTGAAGGTGGGCACGATGCAAAGTCAGAAACTGAAATAATCCTATTTTCCTGCTTCTGCATTTGCCTTCACACAAACTTCCCCCCCAGACCCCACCTTCTCTCATGTTACCCCCAAATTAAGACCTTGGCTAACCCAAACTCTCTGGTTCACAATAAGGTAAAAGACACAAAAAGAATCTACTGTTTTCCCCTGAAACAACTAATTCCAGATGGTGGAGCCCTCACAGAGAACACTGCATTACCAGTAGGTTACTGTATATGAAGGCCACTACCTCTGCTCACCTGGATGTCATTATGGGGGTTCCAGTCAGAGTCATAAATAATAACTGTGTCAGCAGTGGCCAGATTGATTCCAAGGCCCCCAGCTCGAGTAGAAAGCAAGAAGCAGAACTGTTGAGCACCCGGTGCTAAGGAAGGAACAAAAACCATTAGAAGGGTCTCCTGAGGGGCACCTGGCTGGCTTAGTCAGTAGAGCATTTGACTCTTGATCTCAGGGTTGGGAGTTCGATCCCAAAGTTGGGTGTAGAGATTACTTAAAAATAATTTAAAAATCTTAAAAAAAAAAAAAAAGTCTCCTGAATTCCAATTAATAAACGTAGAAAGAATGTCAGAAATACAAAACCTCATCAGGCAAACATCAGAGTAGTAAAAGTCTGAGAAGAAACAGTGCATGACCATAGTCTCAAATACCTCTTTCATCCAGTTATGTAACAGATAAATCGTGGGGGTGAAAGGCACAGCATAGAGAATATGGTCAGTGATACTGTAATAGTGTTGTATGACAGATGGTAACTACACTTGTGGTGAGCAGAGTGTAACTTTTAGAGTTACCCAATCACTACCCTGCACACCTGACACTAATGTTACACTAATGTTAACACTGTGTCAAATATACTTCAACTAAAAAAAAAAGATATTTATCAATTACAATGTGAAAAAGAGTAGCTTTACAGTGGAGAAACTAAGCAGGTATCACCTGAACTGAAGGATCAAGGTTAACATTACCAGTAATGAGACATTATCAACATCATGTCCTCCCCCTGACATGATATACCAAAAAGAACACTGTGGGGCACCGTAGTGGCTCAGTTGGTTAAGCAACCAACACTTGGTTGCCGCTCAGGTCATGGTCTCATGATTCGTGAGTTCAAGCCCCACATCCAACTCTGCATTGATGGTGCAGAGCCTGCTTGGGATCCTCTCTCACCCTCTCTCTCGCTGCCCCTCCCCCACTCATTTTCGCTTCCTCTCTCTCACTCTCAACATAAATAAGTTTAAAAAACATGGAGGGGCACCTGGGTGGTTCAGTTAAGCGTCCAACTTTTGATTTCAGCTCAGGTCATGATCTCATAGTCTGTGAGACCGAGCCCTGCAAAAGGCTCTGCGCTGGCAGCACAGAGCCTGCTTGGGATTCTCTCCTCTCTCTCTCTCTCTGCACCTCCCCTCCATGTGCGTGTGCAAGCGTGCACACTCTCTCTCAAAATAAATGAACATTTAAAAAAAAGTTCTTTAAAATAAATGGGGGGGAAAAAAAGAACACGGCATTGCTTCTATGGTATTCTTGTCCAAAAAGTCTAAAAACCTCAATCTACTCATGAGAAAACATCAGACAAACCCAAACTCACAGACATTCTACACAATAAATAACCAGCAATCATAAAAAGTATCAACAGTAGGGGTGCCTGGGTGGCTCAGTGGGTTAAGCAGCCAACTTCACTCAGGTCATGATCTCCTGGTTTGGGAGTTCGAGCTCCATGTCAGACCCTTTGCTGACAGCTTAGAGCATGAAGCCTGCTTTGGATTCAGTGTCTCCCTCTCTCTCTCTGCCCCTCCCCGTCTCACACTCTTGTCCCTGTCTCTCAAAAATGAATAAACGTTAAAAAAAAATTTTTTTTTTAAGTATCAGTGGCACAACAAAGGAAAGAATGAAGAAATATGTCAGACAGAAAAAGACACAACAACCAAATGCAATGTGGGATCTAATACTGGATCCTGAAACAGGAAAAGGACATTAGGAGGAAAACTGGTGACATTCAATTAAGGTCTACAGCTTAGTTAGTAGTATGACATCACTCATAATTTCCTGCTTTTGACAGTTGTACTGTGGTTATATAAGTTGTTATCGTTAAGAGAAGTTGAGCAAAGATATATGTGAACTCTGTATTATTTTCTTCCGACTTTTAAGTCCAAAATTATTTTAAAATAAAAAATGTGGGGGCGCCTGGCTGGCTCAGTCAGAAAGAGCGTACAACTCTTGATCTCGTGGTCATGAGTTTGAGCCCCATGGTGGGTGTAGAGATTACTAAAATAAATAACCTTTTAAAAAAATAAACAATATAAAAAAATGAGGAGGGGGGAGGGGTGGCTACGGAGACAAGTCTGCCACGAAATTGCTAATTGAGCTTGAGTTAAGTCCTGCTCCCTCTGTGGGCCTCAAGATACAATGAAAAGGGTTAATTAAATACAACGCTCTTCTTCCAGCAGAAAAAACGAAGACTCCAACAAAATAAAAAAAATCTGCTAGGAATAGTTCAACACATTCTTCCAATCAAGGCATTCAAAAGCTTTAATTCTTCCATATCAATTGACAAAAACTCAAAAGAACCACACAGAAAAGCAGATACACAAGAACAAGTAATCCATCCAAAGACATGAGTCAATGAGAATTCCTGGATTGAAGGTACTCCTTTCCTCTTACCATTGAAGCGGTCAATGGCCTCTTGTCGCATGTTCCCAGTTATCCCACCATCAATACGTTCATACTTATAACCTTCATGTTCCAAGAAATCCTCCAACAAGTCCAGCATCTTGGTCATCTGGAAAAGGAGCAGAGTTTAATTAAAGGGGAGTCAGATGGTAATTGCTTTCCTCACGTCACTGAGGGTTGTCTACTGCTCCCTCTCAAAGCTCCCAGCTCCTCCCACACAATACCTGAGAGAAGATGAGTACACGGTGCCCACCCTCCTTAAGGTTCTTAAGCATCTTCTGTAGCAGCAATAATTTTCCAGATGCTCGGATTAGAGCACTGCCATCATACATGCCATTAGGCATTTTAGGGGCTTCCTGAAGAAAGAAGCAAAAAGAAAAGAACGCTGAACAAAATGGAGCAATTCCAACCCAGTGAAGAACGAGAGGAGGCACAACATACCATCGCAGCCACAGGGAAAAGATATGGGTGGTTGCAGCACTTCTTAAGATCCATCACCACATTCAGCAGAGAAACCTGGTTGCCACCCCCTCGAGCATTGAGTGCTTCAAAATTTCGAGTGAGGATGTACTTGTAGTATTTCCTACATGGGCAAGACAAAGAGAAGTCAGATTCAAGAGCCTTCATAGGACTTATAACCTTTATACAACTCCCAAGACAGTCCCAAGATCTGAGATCTTCCTTCCAACGTATCTTGCTTCAGGACTAAGGAAACCTAACAAGCACCACCAACACCAACAGCACAAACACCATCATGTTAAATAAAGTACTTAGTAAGAACTATGACTAGAAACAATTAGGTTTCTGTAGACTTTGCTTGTTCCTGTCACCAGATGCCTTGAAGCAGAATGCAGGGAGGAATAAGAAACACTTGGCAAACTAGTAGATGTCTATCCACAAAATGGAGTCAGTGCTTCTGTCCCTTCTGACTTACTTCTGCATGGGGCTCAGCTCCACACGCACAATCAGTTCTGTCTTGGATGGCATATTTTTGAACACGTCAGCTTTGAGCCGCCGCAACATGTGAGGGCCCAGCATATCGTGCAGTTTTTTAATCTGGTCTTCCTTGGCAATGTCTGCAAACTCCTCCAAAAAGCCTTCCAAATTGCTTCAGAAAAAGAAAAGACAGTCATATAGGAAATGGGCAACAGGAAGAATTAGAAGCAGAATTATCAGCTGATTACAGATAAACACACACTTACTGGAACCTCTCTGGGGTGAGAAAGTTGAGGAGATGAAACAACTCTTCTAGATTGTTTTGTAATGGAGTCCCAGTCAGCAACAGTTTGTGTTGAAGTGAGTAACCATTTAAGACCCGGAAGAACTGGAGAAGCAGATGGAGAAGATAAAATTCAGTGAAAAGAGGGCTCCAGTATACCTTTCCAAACTAAGCTATTTTGCTGCCCAATGGTTAAGCTGCCATCTCCCCTCCATTTCCATCTCCCTTTTAAGGTCTGACCACCAAGGAGTATCATCACAAGTAAGGAAGGAGTGCAGAAGCCATTTGACCAGTTCCTCTCCTCCTAACACTCCCCTTAATGAGTAGGTGGCACTAAAAAACTAAAACTGGAGGCCATAACCTCCCTCCCCACTTCCTTCTCACCTTTGACTGATTGTTCTTGAGCCGATGCGCTTCATCCACAATGAGGCATGCCCAATCAATGGAACCCAAGATAGCCATGTCAATGGTGATCAACTCATAAGACGTCAGCAGCACATGGAATTTCACAGATGCCTCTTTCTGCACAAGCAGGTGACCCGGTCACTAATGTTCAACTCCTCCAGTGCAGGCAAACCCAAGGGACTTTCCCTCCCCCCAACTGTTATCCTTCGGCCTCACCCCACTCTAAGCAGACTAAGCCCACAGCAACAACTCTCTAAGATGGTCTCCCTCCCAGTGAGATACCTTCATGCGAGAGGCTTTCTTGCCACCACGAATGGCGTTGTCTTCAAAAGAGAACTCATTCTCTCGGATGATGGCACGGCTGTCTTTGTCACCCACATACGTCACCACATACATATCTGGAGCCCACATTTCAAACTCCCGCTCCCAGTTGATGATGGTAGAAAGAGGGGCACTCACTAGGAAGGGGCCTTTGGAATGACCCTTGGAGAAAGAAGAGAAGTGGCAGAATAAGGACTGAGGGCCCCAACACAATGATGGCCCAGCGCCCACCTCTACACTAGGACCAGCTGAGGGCTGGCACGTGTGCTGCTGCTCCTATCCTCACCTTTTCAACGCCCTGCCTACTCCTTCCCACAAAGTCACACTCGCCTTTACAGGGAGTTTAAAACCCAATTTCTTCCTAGAAGTCTTTCCATGCTAATTCCACCCACAACTCTGCTCATCTCAACAGGTATTCTCCCCCCAAAGGACTGAGGCTCTATGCATCCACCACTGATTCTACCCAAGGTTCCATCCACTCAGTCTGTCTCTATGTTCACATGTCTGTCTTAGAGGCACTTGGGTGGCTCAGTTGGTTAAGCATCTGACTCTTGGTTTCAGCTCAGGTCATGATCTCCGTTTTGTGAATTCAAGCCCGACACCAGGCTCTGAGCTGCAGTGTGGAACCTACTTGAGATTCTCTCTCTCCCTCTCTGTCCCTCCCCACTCGTGCTGTCTCTGTCTCTTAAATAAACAAACTTAAAAAAAAAAAAAGCGTCTATCTTCATGTCATTCCACAGTGTTCTTCAAGGTCTGGGACCAATTTTTTTCTTCCTTTTTTCTTTCTCCTCATTGTGTGAAAAGACCACGAACACGAAATACCCATACACAAAAACCTCACAGCCCCAACTTTCGTACCTCCTTGTAGAGAGAATAGAGGAAGACTGCTGTTTGGACAGTCTTCCCAAGGCCCATCTCATCAGCCAAGATGGTGTCGGTGCCCTGAGCCCAGGAGAAGCGCAACCAGTTCAAGCCCTCCATCTGATAGGGGTGCAAGGTTCCACCTGTAGCATCCAGGTACTCTGGCTGTCGCTCATACTTCACTGTTGGCTGAAGAATGAAAGGAAGAAGTGAAGAGCTGGCCAGGAACTCCCTTCCTTCCGTAAGACAGAAGCTGCCTCCTCTTCACACATCCTCACTAGATCCTCAAGAGCCACAAAGAATTGTGGGGAGGGGCACCTGGTTGGTGCAGTGGGTTGAGCATCCAGCTTCAGCTTGGGTCATGATCACAGTTTGCGAGTTCGAGCCCCACATCAGGCTCTTTGCTATCAGTACAGAGACCACTTTGGATCCTCGGTCTCCCCCCCCCGCCCTTCCCTGCCCCCTTCTCTCAAAATAAACACTAAAAAAAAAAAAGAAAAGAAAAGAAATGTAGGGGGAAAATATCCTTAATAGCTATTGTAATTTTGTGTTCTTTTTAGTATCCTCCAGGAAGCAAGGCAACTAACCTATCAGGCAATCAGAGATCTTGGTCTTACAATCTCACGAAAGACACATCATAGCCTCCCTAGCAATACAATAATTCCACTACACAAGAGCCACCAGGTAAATAGTCATATGCTCCCCCTGGAGTCATCTTTTTCACCTTAACAGTCCTCATATTATATTACACAAATAAAACCACAGGAACTGAACCCTGAATTAAGGGTCAGAAGACCCTTCTGATAAGTTCCGATAAGTTTCTTAATACTTTCTCAATCGTAGAAAGCATATATCCTATGTTTTTATTTTTCTGATGATGCAAAGAGAAAATGATCCTAGCATTTCCCTCGTTCACAGAGATGTGGAGAAGTGGGGAAGCATTCTAGCTCTGAAGTTCCTACTGGCAGAGTGCCATCGATAGACTGGAGGACACAAGATATATCGTCCAACCCAACAAATTGTGCCCTCCCTCTTCTGCCCCAACTCACATCAACTGTTGGAGTTTCAGGAGGCCTCTCCAACTTCCTCAGCTTCACCTTCTTGAGCTTCTTGCCTGGTCGTCCTTCCTCACCCCTCATTAACTCCCTAAAGAAGACAGACAACACAAGGCTGCCTAAGGTCCTTCTCAGTAAGAACCAACTCCACACCTCACCAAAGTCACCCACCTGTGGTTCCAATAGCTCTGCTTGAACAGGTCGTAGTCCTGTATCTCCACATCCTCACTCTCCCAGGATGCCTGATCATAAGGTAAGTCCCGCCACTTGATCAAGTAATGGACATGGCCCTTCTTATCCACACTGCAAGGTCAAGGAGAAAAAAAGTCCTCAGAACCAGAAGGCCATGCTCCTCTTCTCCTAAGTAAGCCTCGCTTTCAAATACTGCCAGTAATGTATGTTCCAAACAGACTTCTAGGAAGGCCAAATGCCACATATATGGAGTCTCTACCATACCAGTCTCTGGACCTAAAATTACATCTATCTAGTCTTCTATGGTTCAAATACCAGGATTCAGTCAGTTAATAATAACGTATGGAGCATACATCTCTTCCAAGTTTAAGTTACTGATGACATCTGTTTCCTCAATTCCTTTGGCAGCAGTCTCCCAGTGGACATGCTGCCTATTTCCAGCATGCCCAAGACAGCCACCAGTCTGGCCCAGCTCTTCTGGTACCTGTGGTTAAGAATTCGGTGGATCATCATCCACTCAGGTTTTATCCCATAGCGATAGAAACGTTCCTCCATCTCTGCAAATTTAGGGTCTTTGTTCTTGCGCTTTCGGCTCTTCTCTTCATCACCACCAAAGTCCCCAGACGGTGGTTCATCCATATCGTTCTTCCGCTGGTAGTTTCGAAACATCACTTGACAGTGCAGCTCCAACTGCAAACAGAAAGGGGTTGATTCAGTCACTGAGGAGTGGCATTTACTCCTTCCATCCACAAGGCTGTTTTTCATGACCCTCTCCATTGTGGCCCCCAGATCTCTAGCCTTCCCAGGTTTACCTGCAGTTCAGACACCCAGGAGCAGTGCCAGTAAGACATGCCTTGCCATTTCACAAAGAACTGCCGCTCTGGCCGCCCCTCCAGGGGCTTAGGGGAGGGAGTATTGGGATCAGCATCTGGAGGCCGAGGCACTGGTGTGGGAGATGGTGGCTGACCCCACTTCCAGATTAGAATCTTCTGAACTTTGCCCTTAAGAGCTGGACACTGAGAGAAAAAGATGATTGATTCAACACCAAATCATTACCAAGGGGAGGAAATGATACAGCCCACAGCCTCAACATTATCAAAGAATTATTAAAATAACACTTCTCATTTTATTTTATTTTATTTTTTTTTAATTTTTTTTTTCAACGCTTTTTATTTATTTTTTGGGACAGAGAGAGACAGAGCATGAACGGGGGAGGGGCAGAGAGAGAGGGAGACACAGAATCGGAAACAGGCTCCAGGCTCCAAGCCATCAGCCCAGGGCCTGACGCGGGGCTCGAACTCACAGGCCGTGAGATCGTGACCTGGCTGAAGTCGGACGCTTAACCGACTGCGCCACCCAGGCGCCCCAACACTTCTCATTTTAAAAAGAACCATTCCAGTAAAGAATAATAGAACTCCCTCTCTCCACTTCTGGAGCCTAGAACTCCTCCCTATGAAGCAACTGAAAACCAATTAAGTGGCCCTATTAAACCATTCTAAACTACCAAGACCTAATGGATGCTCTAGAATGGAAGAACACTGCTCTACTCTCCTTAAGAGAGCTGGCAGAGCATCAACTCCTCTGTTCAAAGTTAGTCCTACATTTTCCCAGACAAAAGTATCCCCAGACTGCATGAGAAAGGAAAATACCTATCTCAGGGCTAAAAGATACAGTTCTCCAATGACCTCTCCTGCACCTCAGCCTCCTGATGCCTACGTATAGAAGAGATAAACCCTTCTGCTAGATTACACTATCCACACATCCCACCCTGGCTGGGGTCAGTTAACTCACCGTACAACGGGGACAGAGCCATTCACCATTAGGGATCTCTGGAAGTGGGGGGTTCAGACAGTGGATGTGGTAGGATGAAGGACAAGTGTCACAGCAGAGCAGCTCCCCACCGTCTTTACAGACACGACAGAATTCCATATGGTGGTCATCCTCCTCTTCAGGGTCTCCTCCAACCTCTTCCAGGATCTCCTCACCCTCCGAATTGTCCTCTTTAGCCTCCCACTGGATGCCTTCCTTCTCCTGCAGTAAAAGTCCAGAGTCAGATTATTACCACCCCCCACCCACCCACCCAAGTCTGAACCACACTCATCATTTTTTTGAATGTTTCCCAAAGTCCACAGCAGCAACACCACCCAAGCCCTAAAGATCTTTGATCACCCCACCCTTCCTCTTGAGGGTTCCAAAAAGCCACAAAGGCCAGGTACTCACGCAGTGTGGGCAGCTCCACTTGCCCTCAGGAGCCTTCTCCATATCCGGATCCAGGCAGACCATGTGGTAAGCTCGGGGACAGGTATCACACAGGATGATCTCACCGCCTTGCTGGCACACCTCGCAATAGTCCTGGTGGTCTGTCTCATAACCATCCACAGCAGTCACCTCCTCCTCGCCTGGGCAAGGAAGAGGGAAAGCCCAGTTATTAGAAAAAAACTACCTCCCCCCACCCCCTCTAAAATAAACCAACTCCTATCTCCTTAGGGAGATTCTTCCCCAGTCATCCCCACCCCATCCCATCACACACAGATACAAAAAAGAAACACACCTTTCTTCTTCTTTTTAGTGGTTCGGAGTTTCTTGCGGCTGCGGCTACTACGGCTGGTAGAACCATCAGAAACAGAATAGCTATTGATACTGGCATCATCGAAGTCAGATTCCACATCTAAGTCATCATCCTCACTCTGACAGAATAAAAAAGGAGAAGGTTAGAGGTTGAAGCCAAGGGAAGGGGAGTGCTAGAGAAGGGATTCCTCTTTTACTAGGGATGCTAGAATCCCAGCAAGGACTATCATGTAAGGAGCCTAGTCACCTTGTTCTAGGGCCAACTCTCCCCATGCTTACATGCCTACTGTGAAGGCTAGATCCCGACATAGGTAACATCCTATCAGATTTGGCACCCTCACCAACGGGATAGGCTGGGCTCTCACCGAGGATCTCTTACGCTTAGAACCAAAACCTCCCAGCTTGATTTTCAGGGGAGCTACTTTCTTGGGTTTAGGCTTCTTGGCATCAGGTACACGAGGGCTGCCCTTGGGCTTCCTCCGAGCATTGGGACCTAAAACCAGAAGAGTGCAAGTAAGATCATACAATCCAAATGCACAGCAAAGGGCAGAAAGAGGGGAAGACAGTAAAGTGTTCTCTACCTGAGCTGGTTTCCCCGTGTCCAGCTTCCCAAATGTCCCTCCTAAATCCAAGATGCATTCCTCCCTCCCACTTCTATCTTTAGGCTGACAGAAGAGCATCTCCATGTTTTCTCTGTCCTTATATCCCAAACCCACATCAGTCCCATTGGGTCCCATTTCACCTTTGCCCTCCTTGGTCTTGGCCTTGCGGATAGGCACCTCCACAGGGGGAGGAGGTGGTGCAACTTCAGTGGCTGTCACCATGCTCTCCACCACAGCCACTGCTGCTGCCGCTGCTGCTGCCACTGATGCCCCAGAACTGCCTTTGAAGGGGTTGTTGGTGCTAAACTCACGCCACTTTGCACCCAAAACCATCATCATCTTGGAGACAGCAATCTTGGGGTTTTTGGCAGCAATGAGGGGTCTGGTGGAGAGATGGACAAGAACAGCAAAGAGGGAAAAGTTTAAGAATAAAAGAGAGAGAGAAAGAGAAGTGAAAAGAGATTACAGAAGCACTCTCCTCCCCTAGCCCCAAAACCCTCTTGTTACCGGACAAACTGGCTAAAGGCCTTGTAGTTGGTGAGGGTGCGATAATCCTCCTCTGAGAACACATGGTCAATGTCTTCCATGCCCCAGTCTTCCAGGAGCTGAGCGGACGATTTAGGTTCCTGCAGAGAGAGCAAGGTCAAACACCTGACATCTAGTGCCCACCCCTGCTCAGGGAATGAGTTGAAACAAAAGATTGCAAGACCAGGGGAGGAGAGGAGAGAGAAAATCATTATAAACAGGGAGAGAAAACATTCTAAGGGGCAGTGGAGTATCTGGGAGACAAAAGACAGAAGTTGACAGCAAGCATAGGGAAGAGGACAGAGATCCAGGCACCTTTGAATCATCATCATCGTCATCCTCCTCCTCCTCTTCCTTCCTCTTGGATTTGCTCTTCTTTTCTTTCTTAGGTCCAAGCTTCTTCTTCTTCTTCTTGCCAGGGGTATAGTCGCTGCCCTCACTGTCTGAGCGCAGAGCCACCTCTTCCTCCTCCTCCACAAACTCCGGCCCCTCCCCAGAGCTGTCCCCCAGCTGCCGGCATAAGAGCATACGCTGGAGCAGGGAAGGGGGAGAGGGAGAGGGAGACAGACACACACATGCTACACACATGCTGACCTCAGGACAGCCCTGAGGCTCATCCCCAGGACCTGGCCCACCACTCCAGAAGAAACAAATGCCACGCCACTGCGCCCCCCACCCCACGCCTCAACCTTTCACAGAGCTCCTCCATTCTTCCTCTTATTCCCCAAAACATCCAGTCACCCACTCACCTCCTTTTTTTGGCGCTTGCTCTTAGGGATTTTAGGGTCCCGAGGCTTCTTAGGCTTTTTCTTCTTCTTGAGCTTTGGAGTCTCTGCTTCTGACAAATCCTCTTCTGGGTCCTCTTCATTTTCTACACATAGTTGGCAGAGAAAGGTAGGTAGAGAATAGATCAATAGCAAAAGGTTAGAGCCTAATCCAGAGGCTTTAGACTTTATTCCCCCACCTCTTGTCCCAGATTCCACTGAAGAGAACTGCTATACTCTCCACAGAAGGAAGCTGATACTCAGGACAAAAACAGACAAAGAGAGAGCTGTATATACCCGAAATAGGCCTGCCAGGCCAGAGCAGGCCCACCTCAGGCAGCTGTCCAGACCCCTGCCTCCTTTCCCTCATCCCTAATAGGAGTCCTCTATATGTTCACCAGTGCAGCTGAATCAAGCTGCTAAGAGTTAACCAAATAAAAGAAATAGGTCTAGCTCTCCTGTAACTGGCCACCAAGTATTCCATAAACCAGGGAGTGAGAATGAAAGGTCCTACCCAGAAGGCCGAAACAAGAGAATACACCTTCACGACATTCCCAGAATGGTATCAGTTCAGGGGTCCCATAAACCACACCCTTCACTCCCCACTTTGGGTCATCACTGCTCAAAACCACCAACTCCACCCCACCCCCCACCAAGCCCCAGGTTCAGTTGCCAGCCCAATATCACACCCACTCTCAAACATAATTTCCTTTCCCCATCTCCAGCTCCACTGTTCCTCCCAGCTTCTCCTGGGTCAGTAGCCTCTTCTCCCCAGGGGCCCAAATCAGCCCAGCTGTCACCATCCCCTACACACACACACACACACACACACACACACCGCCCCCCCCTCCATCCTCCTCCCATCTGGCTCCACCTCCTCCCCTGGCTGGGAGCACACACAAAGCCTGGGGTAATACTGAGAGCTCCTGGGCAGGGATAGGTGGGAAGGGGCACAGAGGGGGAGGAGAAGGCCAAGAGGCAGCTTCCTTTGTAACTAACACACATTCACACCAGCTCCCTCCTCCCTCCTCTCTCTCCTTCTTCCTAAGCCACCCCCGCCCTGGGAGGGGGGGGAGTGGAGAAGGGAGTGGAGAGAAGGAGGGAGTGCCTCACCCACTGAAGAGAGGGAAAATGGCTCCTGACCGCAGAAGCCAGCCCAGGGCACCCAGCTGCCAACATAGGACAGACAGGAAGTAGCAGGGGAGGGGGGTGGGGTTGATAGAGGTAGCCGGGGAAAGACTACCCTCACAAAGACTTCCCAAATTACTACCTGGCCCCAAGTCCACATGCCACTTCTCCTAACACCTATTCTGGGATGACACAGTTCTCAAGAGGCCACTCTAATGTCCTACGCAAAGAAACCCAAGACAGACATGAAGGTAATACTACAAGAGGGACGAGATTACTCCCTCAATCATAATAATTGTTTCAATCATCAGTACTAAGATTTAACAAAGGCTCAGTAGAGCTACGGTCAGAACATAAAACCTCAAATTTCTGATATCCAAAAGATTTACGTTGAGGAATGGGAACCCACCAGAAGTCTCTGAAACTCAGTTTCCTCCTCACCACCTACCTTCCCCAAGAGTCCAAGCAATAGATCCTAAACCACCTCTCACGGATTAGAAGGAGCCACCTATCCAACATATGGGAGTGATGTCTACACCAAGAAAAAAGGAGCAGCACCTGGACAGTGCTGGACAATAATATGCTTCCTTCAATCCTACACATGCTCTTCGCTCCTGACCCCCAGAACTAGCCCTAATATGCTTCTGACTCCGCCCTTCTTGAGCAAGGCAGATACTAGGGAACATGAGACATTAAGCTTGACAAAGCACCATCAGCCTCCCCCCACTCAGCCCAGGATCAGGCCAGGCACAAGAAAGCCCCTCCCATTCCCTTGGGAAAGGAACACCAGCCTGGATCTTACCAGAAAGAACCATTTTCTTAAGGCTGCTCCCCAGCAATCCCCATGTCGTCCCCCTCACTAATCAGTTACATCTTTCGGTTCCTCGTCCTCCTCCCTTCCATAAAAGCTGGAGCTGGGCACAAGGACAAGCCCAAGCAAGTGAAGGGGACACCCATCCACATAAGACCCCCAAACTTCTCAGGCAGATAATGTGCTGACATGACAAGCGGCAAAGTGGCTGAGACATAAAAGAAGATTTGGGAAAGGGGCAGGAATGGGGTGTGGCAAGTGGAAAAACTGGGTCATGCTACAGCTTGGGGCAGAGTTCACCCTGGGAGCCTGCACAGCTCCCAATCAACATGGGGGGGCAGCCCCAGACCAAGGCCCCAATGGGAAGCCAAGATGTGGAACCAATATTGGCTAGATAGCACTAGTCTACTTCTCTCGCCCCTCACAGAAAGGATCAGATCAGGTTACTAATACCACCACCCCACCCCCACCTCGGAAAACAGCACAGAAATTTGCCACCTTGCCCTACACAAGGATGATGAGACTCAAGCCTAAGTTTCTCATCCCAACAGCTGAAGACTCAGTAACACGACTGCCCCTCTCCAAAGAGACCCCAGTTTCAAATGAAGACTTTCCACTTAGAAAATGCCCAATGTAGAAACATCTTTCCCAGAACACCTCAACTTGCTGCTGGAGCTAAGAAGAAGGCAGAAGTGAAAAATGTTTGATGGGAAACAAAAACAGAACCAGCAAGCTCCGGAACTTAAAAAAAATAAGTAAATATAAACAGAGAGAATAAAGAAATGGCATGTCAAAAAAAACACAAAAAAACAAACACCTGGAAAAAAAAAGGTCAAGGAAACAAATAGGTGACTTAGCTAAGGGCTCTGAAAAAGGAAAGACAGGCGAGAGAGAGACATCCACTTAGATGCATGACATCAATCACCATTTGAGAACAGACAAGGGCTACTCCAATCAGGCAGGATGGTTATAACCATACGAGTTTGGCCAGTCCAAGGAGCCACCCCCAAACACAGACAGAACAACCCCCAACACACCTACACAAACACTTCAGGCCACCAGCCCAAACCCCAGGCTACCTGCGCAGAGGTAGAAGCCTCTAAGAAAAAAAAAGTCTGGATTATTTCCACTTGCCAGAGAAAGGGGGTGCTCCCTAGTATAACCTTCAGGCTGTGACATCCTACCCCTAGCCCCCATCATTTCCCCACTCGAAACATTCCAGCAACCTGCAGGCTAAAAGCGCTCTACAACCCAGCTGAGGAGCGCAATTCAAACTTCACACAGTTGAGACAGCACAGAAAACCGGTAACTGATCAGAAGCTAAAAATAATCAGATAGAGAGTAACCAGCACTCCCTCTCTCCTTTCCACAGCAGCAACCACAAGATCCTGCTAACACAGATGCCCGGCTGGTCTCCAGCAAGCAATCCTCAACACCCACCCCCACCCACCCCACCCCCCGCCCCCCGCGGTCCCAGCCACCTGCATTTCTCCAAGGACCCACACAAGGTAAGGTCTGCCAGCCCAGAAAGCTCACTCAACGGGGACCTGCATAGCATTCCTGAAGACCAGACAGTGCAGCAAGCTTGCATCTTGGTCCCAGAGCCCAGGAGGCACATGGCTTCCACCCCCTCCCACAAGAGCTCCGCAGAAGGGAACCACTCCCTTCGGATGCCCTCCACCTCAGACTCTGCACAGAGAGAGAGAGAGAGAGAGAGAGAGAGAGAGAGAGAGAGAGAGAACTCAACCCTGCCTCACCAGAGTCGCTAGGGAGGGCCCAAATGCCTCCTTCCTGCCCTGGGCCCTTGGGGAAGATGTTACCTGGGTGGGGTGGGGGCAGGCTGTTGTTCAAAAGTGCATCCATATCCTCCTCCTCGCTGCCCGCCGAGCAGGGGGACGGGGAGCCCAGGCCCGACGCCATCCCCTTCCGCTCCCGGCCAGGGAATTGGCCCAGCTGCTCCTGCCTGCGGCCTGGGGCCCTCTACACTGGCCCGAGTCACTGTGCGGGGGAGGGGGGGAAGAAAGAGAGAACAGTCAGTGACGCGCACTGTCCCCCTCCCCCACACCCACCCGCTCTTTCCGCCCACCACCACCAGCGGCCCCCCCACCCCAGCCACCCTAGCAGGGCACCCGAACCACTCAGGCTGAACTTAGTTCCACACTCCTCGAGGGCAGCCCGGAAGCCGGCTCCCCAACTGGAGCCCCCCCAGATGAACGGGAGCGACGCCCCCGAGGGCAGGCTGGTGCAGGCTTGGGGAGGGGAGAAACCGGGCTGGACCGAGCAGGGTGTGACGGGGGGAGGGGGTGTCCGAGTGGCCGCGGCGCGGGGGGGGCCGGGGGAGGCGGCAGGCAGCGAGGCGCTCGGGGACACAAGGTCACTTGGGGGTGGGGGGGCGCCTCCCTGCGCCTGGGGAGGGGCCAGTCCCCAGACAGGGCAGCTCTCCAAAGGCTGTCCTCTGGGACAAACTCAGGTTCTCCAGAGGAGCCGCGGGGCCGAGGGGGCGTGGAGGCTCAGGGCTCCAGGGGGCTGGAGGTAGGGACGTGGGGGCCGAGGGAGCGCCCACCAGGCAGGGGGCCGGGCCACGTGTCCCGGGGGGCAAGTGAGCAAAGGGCGAGGGGGCGGGCGCCGGGCATTGTGGGAGACCAAGCCCGAGGTGGGAGTCGAGGGGAGCAAGACTCCGGCCGGCTTAGGGCGGGGGAGGGGGGGCAGGGCGCCCTGCAGGCCAAGGAAAGGAAGGGTCAGCTCCTCCAAGCAGGGGGCGGTCCGCGAGTCCCGGACGTCTGAGGAAGGGGTGGGTGGAGGGATGAGCCTGGGGGCTGGTCGGGCTGAGAGGGGCGTCTCTTTGGGAACCCCGCGCTCTCCTCACCCCGGAGCCGCCGCAGGTCGCGCTGGGTCCGGCCCGGTGTCACTCCCGCTCCGGCTCCTCCTCGCCGCGGCCGAAGGGGGGAAAATGGCTCCGGCTCCGGCGTCGCCTCTTAAAGGGCCCGAAACACCGGCCGGGAAATCCCACCGCACAGGCCCCGCCCCCCCACGGACAGCCCATAATAACCTCAACCAACTCTAACCCCCCCTCCACTACCGCCACCCTCCTCCTTAGGTCTCCCGGGCAACCCCCGCCCCCTCGTCGCTCAGGCAACCACTGGCCACGCCCCCTTCGAGCGCGCGCGCGCGTGTCACCCGGGCAACCACCCACCTCCTGGCCATCCCATAATACACACGGACACCCCCCCCCCCCACACACACACACATACACACACACACACACACACACACCACCCCCCCACACACACGCACTCCATACACCTATATGCCAAGGCTGTTGACATCTCATAATATTGCAGACCTTTTGCAACTAACCCTTTCCCCACCTCAGACATCCCATAATAGCCACCCTTTGCCAACTTCTTCACTCTTGGCCCTAATGCTGACATCCCATAATAATTCATCACCTCTCCTTCTCATGGCCATCCCATAATAAGCACCCCTCCCAGCACTTCAGCCTCACATCCCATAATATTCATCCCCATCCCCCACAGACATCCCATAATAACCACTCTTCATCCACCCCCAGTTTGATATCCCATAATAGTCAGAAACGCACCCCCCCACCACATTACAACAACGGACACTTCGGCCTCCTCCCACACACATCCCGTAATAATCAGTTTCCTACTTTCTATACTGGCATCCCATAATAACCAACCCCCTAGCCTGCAGGGGCTGAGGGCAGCTCAGGCTAGGGTCTAGATCCTCACACCAGCACCCTCAGCCTTCACACATTTCATTCTAACTCCACAGCTCATGATAACCACTTCTCCCTGTCAAAGACATATCCCATAATGATCAGCACCCTACAGAGATGGTCATCTAATCTCCTTTCCTCTAACACTGGAAAGATATCCCATAATTTTACTCCCCTACCCCACACCCTGATATCCCATAATAATGTCAAGGAGCCTGTGGTCCACCAGACGTACTATAATACTCCTAGCACAACCCAGCCTCACATCCCATAATGCTTCATCTCCAGCCACCACCCCTATACCTTTCCAGCCAGGCATCCCATAATATTCATAGTCATACCTCCCCCACCTCCACTGGCTGTCAGTCTATTCTAACAACCAGAGCCACAAGGGTGAAGCAGGCTACCCACACTGCCCTGTGCCCGCCCCAACTTGTACACACCTTCATCCCTTTCTGGGCCAAAGCAGTATCCTGGCATAAAGCCTCTTGCTGTCTAGGACAAACCCTACTTTTCCTCATCTCACCATTTCCAGACACTCAGGAACTGAGAGTCAACCCAGGGTCCCACGCAATCCAACCAAAATCCAGTTATTCTCCAGATACTTACCTCCAGCTCTTAGTTTTGAGTAAGACCAATCAAATACCATGCTGGCCAAATGAGCCATTTAGATAAAGTTTAATTTACCCCACAGCATCCCATAATAATTATAAACTCCTATTTTAGAAAGGAGTCTTTAGACTATTTCTCAACATTCCAGCAGTCCTCCTCCCACCTCACCCTGCCTCCCCCAGGTCAGGTGGTCCATTCATCAACACACGTGGGTCACTCCTATGGATGGACATTCCACCATAATGTGAAATGAGGATCCTTCTATATAGATACCAAGAGTCTAGACCTGCTTTCCCTCTACTCACTCACTGCTACTACTCATGTTCATCCAACAGACGTCAACAACTGTGTACCTAGTAAGGCACCAAGCTGGACACCATGGGGAATGCAAGGACCCCAGATGCCTCCCTCCAAGAAGTATAAATAATCCATCAAACTATGAGAGAAGATAGAATATCCGGTGTCCAGGAAGAACTACTGAGTACTATTTCCCATTTCCTGTTACAGAGAATAAAACAAATCCCAACTGATCTCAGGAAAGATCAGATTCCAGGGTGGCTCAGTCAGTTTAGCATCCAGCTCTTCATTTCGGCTCAGGTAGTGATTTCATGGTTCGTGAGTTCAAGGCCTGAGTCAGGCTCTGGGCTGGCAGTGCAGAGCCTACTTGGGATTCTCTCTGTGTGCCTCTCTCCTGCTCTATCTCTCAAAATAAATAAATAAACTAAAAAAAGAGAGAGAGAGAGAGAGAGAAGAGATCAGATCCCAGTAGAGGTTCTTAATAGTCCTTCTAGAGGGTGGAAGGTATTCCAAAAGGATTTACAATATAGATGGGTAATCAAGATATCTCCTATCTGTTCCCTACCAAACTAAGGGATTTTCATTGGAAAGCAATGTTCAGCTATCCAGTGTTTCTATTACTGAAATCCTATAATATCATCTGCCCTCCTTTTTTTTAAAGTTTATTTTTATTTATTTTGAGAAAGATACAGAGAGCAAGCAGGGGAAGGGCAGAGAGAGAGGGAGAGAGAATCCCAAGCAGGCTCCACACTCAGCACGGAGCTGGACGCAAGGCTGGAACTCATGAACCATGAGATCATGACCTCATCTTGTTGCAGCCTCATTCTCCATCCAAAAAAAACAAACCCCTTTGATGTGTAATATTCACCATCTTCCCTCCTCCCATGTACAAGTCAGCATTCTGGGATGCCTTCTTCATTCAATTTTGTCACAAGGTAGCCTTTCAACATATACCCTCCCCTTCCCTAATTGGGCCTATCCTGCAGGTACCTTGGGGACCCAGCCCTAGAAAGTCCAAGAGCCCAATCTTAAAACCCTTTAGCTCTCAGAGAACCTGAACCCATAAACCTGTCACTTTGCCCTCTTTCTGATCCCCAGAGAACCAGGATCCAAGTGAAAATGAGTGTCCCATCACCACTGCCTGGCTGCTCTGAACCCCCAAGCCCGAGAGCATGTCTGTCTTTGCTTTCATATTCCTTTTTCACACAAATCCAAGACCTGTGGCAGTGGGACAGGTTGAAGAGAAACTTGAACTTCCTCCTAGGAGGGGCCTTCCTGATCAGACGTGAGTAGGATCAACCTCACACCATCTCTGCGTTGCCCTCCTAATCTCAACTTTCCTAGAGAAAGGGCCTGGCCAGAGGACTCTGCCCTCCCCCTGGAACCCAGGGCTGGAGATCTGGCAAGGACAAATAAATTCAGGAGAGACAAGAGCTTGCTTTAGGAAGTCAACATACCTTTGTTTCTAAGCGGAGCACAAGTGATGCTGATACATCTTTCCACCAACTCCTGCCTGACTTAACTCCCTGGACAATCCTTTTGCCACATCCATGTGGTATGCAGACCCTTACCCCCATTCTGCAAAGCTGCCACAGTCTTCCCCATTCAATTCTCATGACACCAAGATTGGGCCCCATTCATTTGTGCAAATCCTCCCCCATGATTGTTCCGAGTACTAAAGATGAAGCTTGTACTCATTTAGGGGAGAGGAGGGAGCTCTTTTAAGATACCATAATGTGGGTATACCTTCTTTTAACTCCTTTGTATACAGAGCCGCCAGTATCTACTGTGCCCTCCTCTCTCTCCTTTTCTCTAGGGGATCCAGCCTGCCTCTCAGCCTCAAATTCCCTTCTGTAATATCTCCATCTGCCCCACAGACTTTTCATCATATATATACCACATTACTACAATGATTCGTAATGTAAACCAGGAAGACAGTTTTATAACTGGGTAGTCACAGCTTTGTGCATGATATAAACACTGATAGCTTTTGTCCCCCACAGCCCTCCCTGCCCCTATCCCTGCAAGATCTACCCACTTATCCCCTTGTCATCTTACTCCCCACCTCTCCCTGCTACCGCCACAAGAATGTTAGAATCCCTTTCTCTCTTCTTGAATTCCAGAGAAGGCTGGGATGTGTGTGTTTATGTATTGCTTTTGTGGTCTTTATGCTTCTATGCTCCCCCACTCCCTACCCTGGCCCCATGCTACCCTTCCAGATAAATTATAAATAAACCACTAGCATGATTGGCCCACAGAGACTAAGGGTGGGATAATCTCCTGATTAACGCACCCAGGGGGACAGCCTCTCTAGCCGGTTACCTTAGAGTTCTGTTTCCATCCCGTGGTACAGAAGAACCTAGAATAACACTCAGAGTGGGTTGTCCATGGAGTTTTCAGCACATGCTCTCTCTGCATCTCCGTTCTGTGTAAGCCCCAGAAACTCTGCACATAAGAGGTCTAAGAGACCAGTGTTCTCCTGCTTTATCAGAAAAGGAGTTTGGAAAGACAACATAGGGAAAAAAAAGCCACAGTGACAGTGCATTCTGATGGCTAGACAGGATGCAGGTCGCGCAGGGCTTGAGGGGCGGGGGGGGGGGGGTAGCTGTAGTGACAGGCTAGGCATTTGTCCCTCAGAAACCAACAGAGCCTCTGTTTCCTGGGTATGACTGCAAGGTTGCAAAGCCCCCCCTGGCCCAACCCTGCTACCTGAGCTACGGTCCCAAGGCTCAAAATCCAGGAAGGCCAAGGGGGAGGAGAGTACTTGGGTACTGTGTTCACCCAGGAGCACCACTCCCTCTGATGTGCCACACAGCCAGAACATCAGAACGCAGGCGTTCTCACCGCCAGCCCAGCTCTGCTGGCCCTGGACTCAGCGACCATGCAGCTCACAAGCTGCAAAAGGACCCAGGTGTCCAGGGTTCAAATTCGACCAGCTCCAGCCTGCCCCAGGGGCCCCTTCAAACATCTGTCACAGAAGAACCTCTCCAGCCAGTTACTCTTGCCAGGCCTCAGGTCTGGCTCCAGGGCTCACCCCACCCTCCACAGCTCCTTTCCCTCCCTCTTCCTTCCTTTCCTTCCCCACCCCCACCCCTCCCCAGAGCTTCACCTACCCAGGACAGCCCCACCCAGCTGTGCAGGGCACATCCCATAATAATCCTTCTCCTTGCTAGCCCCCACCCCCCCCAAAAAAAAGAGAGGCGGCCATCCCATAATAGCCACCCACAAGAGACATTCCGCGGTGACCGCCCCCTCCCTGCAGAGCTGCCGGGAGCAGCCATCCCATAATAGCTGGCCGCCTGTTTTACTGGTTACGGCTGTGGAGGGAGCTGGAGAGGAAATGGAGGGGAGGGGGGAGGGGAAGAGGATCAAGGGCCCCCACTTTGTGGAGGAAGAAGAGGGAGGAGAGTGGCCCAAGGGGATAGGAAGCCAAGGGGACACCGTGCAGGTGGGAGGTGTGGTCCACTGGCCACCACAGCCCTGCTTTGGGGCTTGCTCCCCATTCTCCAGGGGCTGCCTTTCCCCCTGAGCACCCTGGAGGTGTCTGCTAGTCAGGGGAGATGCCTAGGATGGGTTGAGGTGCTCAAAGTGTGTGCGTGTGTGGGGGGGTGCATTTCAGGTGTTCCCCTTGGACCGTCTGAGAGAGAAGGCAGACCTTAGAGTGGATGGAAAGAGAGTAAGGGGTGGGGGGCTGGAGAAGAGCTCCTCAGGCCCTCCCCATTCTGCACCACCATCCCATAATAATCCCCCCAGCCCCACTCCCCCTCCCACACACGACATCCCATAATATCTTCTGGAGAAGCAGTCCCCGCAGTAGGTACAAAGAGCTATCCCATAATATGCTCCCCCACCCCCACTCGCCACCCCCCCAACTTGGCCCCCCCCTCAGTCACATGCAGCCGGTGCCATCCCCCGCTGCTCCCCCCTCTGGCCACCGAAGGCCTTGCCAGCCCATAATACTCTTGCCTCTGGTCGCAGGAGGCCTCCAGCCCATAATATTCCCTTCCACCACCACCCCCCCTTCCCGCCCCGCACCCCTTCCTCCCGCCTCCAGTTGGATCCGGGCCTCACCAGCCCATAATATTCCCCAGTCTCCTAAGGCTGTTCCAGCCCATAATACTCTCCCTGTCTCCTAAGGCCTCTCCATCCCATAATACTGCCAGACGCCTGACCTGTGGGCCAAACCCCAGCCCGTTCCACACATCGAGGCTGTGTCAGCGCGCTGGTCTCCCTCCCTGTCCCTCCCTCCTCCCTCCTCGGCGTTTTCCCTCCCGGGCTCTCTCCCGCCCTCCTGCCCTAGGCCCCTCTCCGGGCCCCACCCTGTGCCTGCCTGGGCCCTTACTTCCCCTCCAGCCTCCTCTCTTGCCCTTTCTCCTTTGCTTGGTTCTTCATCCCATGCCCCCTCTCCTCTCCCTTTCAGGCACTTTTCTACCCGAGACTCCTCTGTCTGTGGGATGGACATTATTAGGCCTAGTGGGGAGAGAGTGCCCCCAGAGGGCAACAGGCCAGTCACTGCCCCTGGAAACTGTCTACTTGACCTAGCACCATGGAAACTTGCCCAGCCTGCCTTGCCCACCCATCCCCTGGCCCTAGTTCTGATTGTTGGCAGAGCTCTGTCTGGGTGAGGATTCACCTTGGAGCCCTTGCTGCCTTCCAGAAACACTCCCCTTGGGCATCACAAACAGACTTTACCAATAGCATCTCCTCCCCACACTCCTGTTGAAAAGAGAGCTCCCCCTTACGGGATTTCTCTCAGGTGCCCTTCAAAGGTGATCTCATGGATCTCTCAACAACCCAACAAGTAGATACTATGATCCCCATTTCACAGAGGAGAAAACAGAGGTTCAGAGAGTTTAAGTGTCTTGCTAAAGTCACATTGTCAAGAAGTGACAGAGCTGAAATTAGTACCACCTAGGTTTGTTCGATTCTGAAGTTCTGAGAGCCTTTGTGTTCCCCAAGGCCTGTGTGAGAAACTGCACTTTTCAGTGCTATCTCCTCTGGAAAGGATATGGCACGGTGACCACCCAGCCTCCCTCTGTCTCAGGGTCTCCTAAGAGTGAAGAAGAAAGTCCATGTTGTGAGATTAAACACCCCCCCTCCCCATTTCCTCCATGGGACCCCAGGTGGCCACCCAGTAGGAATTTTCCTCAAGATCGTTCAGGGCTGAAAGAGAAGTCTCTCTGCCGCTTTGGGACCCCTTACCTTGGCTGTGATTCTCCTGAATTTGTTTTATTTCAAGACCAATGATTGTGTGTCTACTCCCACCTACTCTCACCCTGTGGAGGGACCATCCAACAGAGGAGGCCGACTTTGAGGAGAACCAGGGGGAGGTCCCCTCTTCAGCTTAGTTGGCAGGCAATCAAGAGTGCTGCCTTGGAGTTGTTGGGTACCTCCTGGCTGGGGGAGGGGAGTCACGGCCATCCTGCCTGGGTGTTCCACCAACTTGCTACTCCCTTCTGAAGCCTCGATGGGACGTATCTCAGGGCTCAGCACAACTGGAACCCTGAAGGAGTCCAGTTCTCTGCACTGACACAGCCGCATTGTGTTCTGCACAGGAATCTGAGGCAAGGGGAGGGGGAGGGGGAAGGTGTGCTGGAGGGTGAGTGGGTTAGGAGCAGGGAGGAAGTATCGGGAAGAGGGAGCAGAGATGATACAGCAGATTCAGGGGGAGAGAAGTCATCAAGAGAGGTGGCCTGCGTGAGGAGGGAAGGAGGAGTAAGGAACCCAGGGAGGGTGGATGTGACAGAGCCATGAGAAGGTGGGAAGCCCGAGGAAGGGGAGAGACAGTGGAATGTACTGCAAAGAGTAGGAGTTTGGGAGCCAAATGGATACTGTGCCTCTTCCTGGGTGTGTGACCTTCAGACTGAAGCTTCTTTAGGATGTTTTGTTTGTGAAATGGGGATAATAATTGTCCCTAACTCACAGGGTTATTATAATTCTCAATCACTAAATAATAATATAATAATAAGCACTACACTGGGATCCTCGCAAGTATTTTTAAAACTTGTTAATGCTCTTCTCTCTCCACCTAGGATGTTCTCATTTTCCTCATGTGGACTTTCCTAAACCTCAAAAAGGGTGACTCTAGGACGTGGGGTGAGGGCTCTCTCTGGATTTCCCCACGTGTCACCTCCATCCTACTGCGCACTCAGTAATTGGAGAATTCTGTGAAAATGGCAGTGGCTACGGGTCTTCTTAAACTTCCCCAGCCTGTTACTTGTCAGGTTCTTCTGTTCATTCCTCCTCTGCCTGCCACATCTCCTTAATCTAGTCTTGCCTCTCTGTACTCATGATAGAAACTCTTTGGATGTGCTGAATGTGGGGAAACAGTCCACCAGAACTTAGACACCCGAGATTTCACACTGGAGAGGACCCATTTCCATCCACCTCCACAGGCTATGGTCACACTTCTCTTCGACAATTTTAACAGCAGTCTGACCCGTCTTCCTTTCCCTTTAGATTCCCCTCCTCACTTCCCTACAATTTATCCCACACTGTTTGCCAGAATGAGCAAAACCCCACTCAGGAATCTTTACGGGCTTCCCACTGCCAACTAAATTAACTGCCAACACCTGACTCCCCATTCTTGAATCTTGTATCTTGAATGGTAGTTATTGACTTGACTATGCTCCCCCACTAGATAATAAACTACTCCACACCAAAATTCAACTGTTTATCATTCAACAAGTATTTATTGAGCACTTTTTGTGTGCCAGGAGCTGTTCTAGATGCTGGAGATACATCAAAGAACCAAGCAAACCAAAATCCCTGCCTCCAGGGACCTTACATCATACCTGGGGGGGGGGGGGAGGGAAGGGGTGGGGAAACAGACAAGAAACTATAAAAATTAAAAATTATAAAAATAAATAAGTAAATTATATAGAATGTTAGATGCTTGCTATGTGAATTTTTGGTACTTTGGAATCCATTCACATATCAGAATATAAAAATACTCAAGTAATTTTTAACAACTGTGTTCAATCCAGTTCGGTTGGGTAGGGCAAAGTTCTGAGACTTTGGAATACAACCACGTTTGATACTCCTAGGGCTGGGAGGGCATGGGTCTTGAACCCTAAGGATGAAGCAAGATGGGTCAGGTGCTAACCATCAGGCCTCTTCTAGAGCAACCAGAGGGCCTGGCCCAGGGCTGTATCATCGCACCTGATGGTGGAAGGCTCTACTTGAAAGCTATCACTGAGGAATCTGGGTCACTTCTCTGCTTTGGCCACCAGGGGTCATTTTACCCCTGTAAATCACCATCTGAAGCACTCGCTTAAAGACACACAAAAGGCTTGCTCCAAACTAAAACACACAGAGACACACACAGGAAAACCCTAACACTGTCTGTCTCTCTCAATCTCTTTCTACTCTCTCTCTCTCCATCTCTCTTTCCCCACTCCCACACACAGAAACATACATCATTGAGAGACACAGAGACAGAAATGCATACAGGACACACGCATGGCAGCAACTTCCTCAGTTACACAGAGTCTCAAGATGCCAACTCTGCAACCCCTCCCAGCCCAACTCCTGTAAAGAGGGAAGAAAACAGTAGGTGGCCCATGAACCAGTCTTCCATGTCCCTTGCCTCCAGCTTGCAAAGAACAGCCAGCCTATTCCTGTCCTCCCATTGCACTCTTTTTTCGCTGGAAAGTTCTTTCCTGGCTGTGGCAATAGTTCCTTTTTCCCTTCCCAGGGAGAGAGGAGCCCTGCCCCTCCTCAGAGTGTTTGTGTGACTAGTTCACCCCCACCTCAGGGCTGCCGCTCCAGGAAGTCCAAGGTGGTGTTACACTGGGTGTGCAACTCCCACCTATCCCCTGCAAACCCTCAAGCCTTCTGGACTACAATTAGCAATTGATTTGCCCAAGTGCTGCCCTGTCCCTGGTAGTAATAAAAAACAATGTATGTATATGCCCTGGGAAGAAATTACACGTGAGCTCTAATACTGGCTCTTTAAGGATGTCCACAAGGTCAAAGTTATTTTTGGAATCCTGCTTCTCCCACCATGTCATTTGTTCTTTGCATTCTCATCTCTCACAGGTATACAGTGGAGTTTTCCAGAGGCTTCATGAAATGTGATGACATTATTGCTCTCACAGCTAATGGAAAGTGTGCTTGTGTGTTTCTGTTGTTAACACTCGTGAGTTCTAATTTCTGTTATGGTTAAGTCTCAAAAGAATAAAGTGCAAGCAAAAGCTCTTTGGAATCCTTGAGTTGTTAAAGGGTCTGGGAACAAAGTTTAAGAACTGCTACTTAAGTACAAAGAATTTTCTCCTTAATTCTAGATGATGCACCTGAGGCAGAGAGAGAGAATTTAGGACCTAGAATGGAGGCAGTCTCAAAAGCGGTGTGGGGTGGACAGAGAAAGGTGAAAAGGGCTACAGGGACTGGATCTGGGGAAAAAAATACCCTCCAACACACAGTTTTGTCCTGCCCCCAACCACCCCAGTTTGGGTGCCAGGTCCAAATTGTTACAAGTCACTAACCAAGAAGGAAACCAATTCTGTCTGTATCCATTAAACTCTGTATCGTTGAGTTTACTGGGCAAGGGAAGTTCTGGGCAAGGGAAGCCCAGGTGGAAATGAGGGTGGGTGGCACCTGAGGTCCTAAGACTACTGTGGTGGCTGTAAATCCAGGACACCCACTTTCTGCTCCATCTCCCGGCTCTCAAGAGTGTTTCATGACCACGCCAAGGGCATGCCATCCAGTCATCTGCCTCTGCATTGGGAAAGCTCACAGCTTCACTTCCTAGGGACTGGGGAAGGGGTCGGCCTCAGGCTCACCATCACCACCAAATTAAAGAAGGCCATTAGCACAGTGCTCCTCCTTCCCAGGCTCCCCACACTTTGTTCTTTTCTGCATTTCTGGGCGGGAGTTGCCTTCCAGAAGTCCCAAGTGCCCAATCCACTTCCCTCATGTACACACCCTAATGCGTGTCAGCGGCGAGGGGGTGAGAGGTGGGGGTGACCGCGCGATGGCATGATGTGCTGTCAGAGGGCCGAGTCCTCGGGGAGCTGGGTTAAGGGTGTCCCCACGTTGGAGGGCCTGAGCAGCCCCTGTTCGGCGGTAGCCGGGGTGGTGATGCAAGTGGTCTCAGTGGGCTGTTCGGCGAGCCCCCCCTGAGCCCCGTTGGTGGCCAAGGTCCTGGCGCGGTTCGGAGTGCCCAGGCCTCGCAGGGTGTTGCGGAAACCCTCGGCGCTGAAGTAATACACCAGAGGGTCTAGCACGCAGTTGGCGCCGGCCAACAGCACCATCACCATCAGCACCCCGCGCACCCGATCGCAGACCTTGCTGTTCGCCGCCACCAGGTTGCCCCGCAGCAGCCCGTACACCGCCAGCGTGGCGTTGTAGGGCACGAAGCACAGCAGGAAGATGACGAGGTTGGCCAGCAGGAGGCGCACGGTCTTCCGCCGCCGCTGGCTCTGCGTGGCGTCGGGCCGCGCCAGGGTCCAGAAGACCCGGCCCGACGAGTAGAGCACGGCCACCAGGGGCAGCAGGAAGCCCAGCGCCTCGGCCAGCAGCACGAGCGGCAGCAGCCCGCCCTTCCACAGCCTGTCGCCGAAGCTCTCGAAGCACAGGCGCACCTGGCCGCCGCCGTAGCTGCAGGACGAGGGCCTGTGCACCAGGACGGTGGGCACGGCGAACACGAGGATGAGCGCCCACACTCCCAGGCAGAGCAGCCGCGCCACGCGGGGCCGCCGCAGGTGGCGCAGCCGCAGCGGGTGCACGATGGCCGCGTAGCGGTCCACGTTGATGAGAGTCAGGAAGATGCAGCTGCCGTACATGTTCGTCTGGAAGATGGCGCCCGCTGTCTGGCACAGGAGGTCGGAGAAGGGCCAGTAGTGCAGGGCGTAGTAGGAGATGCGCACGGGCAGCGAGAGGGTGAAGAGCAGGTCGCTGGCCGCCAGGTTGCACATGTACACGCTCACGACGGAGTGCACGCGCAGCGCGCGCAGGAAGACCCAGAGGGCCAGCGCGTTGAGGGGGAGCCCTGCGGCCAGCACCAGGCTGTAGGCCACCATGTGCAGGCGGTGGGTGGGCCGGTAGTCGGGGCACGGGGGAACAGAACCGTTGGCAGAGGGAACAGAACTGTTGGTAGAGTTGGGCAACATCGTACCGAAGTGTGGGGAGGAGCTAGGCTGGGGGCATCGTGAGGCACACTAGGACCCTGGCATCGCGTTCATCTCCAGGGCGGGGCCTGGAGGCCGCACAGAGAGAGCCCCAAAGCAAGCAGGGCATGGGAATGTGGGCTATGGCTATGGAGCAGATGGCTGCCAGGGGTTGGATTCTTTGGGTCACAGCTTCATCAGCAGTGGAGACCTGGAATAGCAAGGGAAGCCAAAGTCGAGAGTATGCAAAGACAGGGTAGAAGTCACAAATGTTTATCTAGCTAACTTGGCTGGCCTCTTGGGTCTTTCCCCCACCTTCCATCCGGCCAGAATAGCCTTCTGCAGGAAGGCTGTGTAGCACAGTGTTAAATGCCCAGGCTCTGGAGTCAGACTGCCAGGGTTTAAATCCTGGTTTTGCCAGCTTGCCTAGCTTTGTCCTCAGAGAAGTGACTTAATCTCTCATTTTCCTTACCTGGGGGGAAAAAGAGGGGGTCCCTTACGTCATGAGGTTGTTAGATGAAATGAGATATGTGTAAAGTGCACAGGTTGCTGTTATTATCAAATAACATCGCTCCCTTTCTTTCTGTCTTCTACAGATGTTTACTGAGCCTTTAGAAGGTTCCAGGCATGTTCAAAGCACTGAACAAAATGAAGGCCTCGCTTGTCCCCATCTGCCTTACATTCCACTGAGGGGAGACAGATAATAAAGTGCAAGTAAATAGGTATTATGTCAGATGGTGAGAATTATGATGGAGCACCTCTCCTGGAACTCCCCAGCTCTGCTGGCTCCCAGTTATCTAAAGAATAAAGTTCAAACTCCCCAGTGCAGTACAAAATCCTGAGCCTCACTCATTACATCACAGTTGCTCCTGTGTACGCTGGGTTTGTGGTCAGAGGTTCAGCTTGTGTGACCTCTCTCAGTTTTTTCATCCGTAAACTGGGGATAATAACACAAAGCGCTCTCAAAGGCGGATCGCACATCAGCATGGTCCTGCCAGGCAGGGGAAGGTTGTACTTTTCCAAGTGTTCCCTGGAGGATCTGACTAGGGAGCTTCCCAAATGGGGTCTGTGATGGATGGATGTTTGTTTTTGTTTTTGTTTTTGTTTTTTTTGGGGGGTTGTTTAAGTTTATTTTATCTTTGAGAGAGAGAGAGAGAGAGAAAGAGGGAGAGAGCAAGTGGGGGAGGGGCAGAGAGCGAGACAGAGGATCCAAAGCAGGCAGAGAGCAGCAGAGCCCAGTGTGGGGCTTGGACTCATGAACTGCGAGATCATGACCTGAGCTGAAGTCAGACACTTAGCCAACTGAGCCACACAGGTGCCCCAGAAGGTGTTGTTTTAATGAGGGTTCAGAGGGGACCCTAAGTCCAGAAAGCGTGACAGTGGGGCGAGGAGGTACCAAGGGCATTGCTGAGGCTGCTGGAGAGAGCAGACCACAGCAGCCACAGTGCTCAGGCAAAAGCTGGTGGACAATGGATATGGCCAGGAGGTAGAGGAGTCAGAGGGACAGGACATGGTCACAGGATCCCACCCTCCTTAATGTCCTAATGCCACAGAAGCTACTCCTCCATCTTTAACCCCCAAATGCCATCTTTTGGGCAGGGGGCTGAAATACACAGAACTTCAAAATTACCATTTTAACTGTGACATTCAGTGACATTAAGTACACTCACAATGATGCGTGACCGTCACGTCTATTTCCAGAACTTTTTCATCATCCCAAACCACTCTATACCCATTAAATAATAACTGCCTATTCTCTCCCCACACTCTCTCCAGCTCTATTCTACTTTCTGTCTCCAGGAATTTGCCTACTCTATTTGAATTAGTGTTTTCATTTTCTTTGGGTAAATACCCAGCCAGTGGAATTACTGGATTATACGGTAAATTATTTTTAATTACTTGAGGAACCTCCATATTCTTTTCCAGAGTGGCTGGACCAATTTACATTCCCACTAACAATGCAAGAGGGTTCCTTTTTCCCCACATTCTCGCCAGAATTTCTTATTTCTTGTCTTTTTGATACCAGCCATTCTGACAAATGTAAGGTGATATCACATTGTTTTGAGATTGACTTGCATTTCCCTGATGATGAGCGACGTGGAGCATCTTTTCATGTGTCCACTGGCCATCTGTATGTCTTCTTTGGAAACGTGTCTACTCAGGTCCTCTGCCCATTTTTAAAAATAGATTAGTTGGTATTTTGGTGTTGAATTTGCCTATCCTAGGTTCCTCATATGAGTGGAATCATATAGTATCTGTCCTTTTCTGTCTGGCTTATTTCACTTCACATAAAGTTTTCAAAGTCCATCCATGTTGTAGTACGTATCAGAATTGCAATCTTTTTTTTAATAGCGGAATAATATATGCATAAATTGTTTTTAATCTATTCATCTGGCAATGGTTACTTGGAATTTTATACGTTTTGGCTATTGTGAATAATGCTGTGAACGTGGGGTCCACATGCCATCTGAGGGAGCAGGGTCATCTGGAGACCCTGAGCAATTATTCCAAGATACTGGATTTATTCCTTTCAAGAGAAACTGCTTAAATTCTTTTTTTTTTAAGATTTTATTTTTAAGTAATCTCTACACCCAACATGGGGCTCAAACTCACAACCCCGAGATCAAGAGTCTCGTGCTCCACCAACTGAGCCAGCCACGAGCCCTGGAACTGCTTAACTTCTTGCATGGAACCAAATTGTAAACCTGACTCTAAGAGTTTTCTTGTGGGTTTTTTGCTCATTTGTTCTCCCCCCAACTACGACTACCAGCAGTTTAAGACTTGTGAGAGGTCTCGTAGAATAAAGGAAATAAACGTTTCCTCTGCAAAATACCCATTTCAACAATGAAAATAATACTACAGGGGGATGAAACACACAGAAAGGCAAATGAAATGAGACTCTTTCCCTGACCCATGTCCCCCCCCCCCCCCCCCCCCCATGCTTCTTTGCTCCGGTCACACCAAGCTAATGATAATTGGGCACATGCCTTTTGCACGTGCTCTGCCTCCCATTCCCCAGCTGGCAAAGTCAATCATTTCTTAGGACTCCGGAAAGCCTTGCCTGACTCCCTCCCTCCCCACAGGACAGCTGTAGTTCCCTCACAGGTGCTTCCACTCTGTGCACAGGTTTCCCTTGGGTGTCCCACCTGTATTGTAATGAGCTGTTCTTGGTCTGCCCCTCCCACTAGACTGTGAGCTCTTGGAGGGAGGGGCTGCGGACTGGGACTTAGTCATCGTTGTAGTCCGAGCCACTACCTCAATATATGTTGCGTGAAAATTGCTAGCGATCGTTTACTGACCATCCGCCACATCCTGGGGTATTTTAGGCGCTTCATCTTTATTCCTTCCAACAGTCCTTTGAGCTAGGGGTTCATCCTGATTTTTACGGGAAAGGAAACAGAAGCTCTAGAGCTCCGGTTGGCATTCAAACTCAGGATTCCAACCCAGCTCCAAGCTGCCCCGCTGCTTGCAACAAGAGTGGATGGTTGGATGTGAGGACGCATGTTGCATGGAGCACTTGGTCTCTTAGCCCATGAGAAATCTGTGCCCATAGGGGCGCCCAGGGGGCTCAGCCGTCAGAGGGTCCAACTTCAGCTGAGGTCATGCTCTCGCAGTTCGTGGGTTTGAGCCCCAAGTTGGGCTCACTGCTGTCAGCGCAAGAGCCCGCTTCGGATCCTCTGTCCTCCTCTCTCTCTCTGCCTCCTTCCCTGCTCATGCTGTCTCTCTAAAAATGAATAAACATTAAAAAGAAAAAGAAAAAAGAAATCTGTGCCCACAAATAGTGTTTACTTCCTTATTTGCCCAGGTGCAATATATACTTTTTAATAGCCCACTTTTTCTCGACTTTCAAACACTGGTAACAGAGTCCTCTTGTTTTCACACACACACACACACACACACACACACACACACAAGTGTGCCCCTCCTTAGGATGTCCTCTTACCTACTTAAGCACTTAGTTTGCTGCCTTGAACTCCTCCGGTTGTTTTATGTGTGTTTATTTGATTCCATTATCCCCACCTAGATGGTAAGGTCATTGGGTGGGGCCCTATCTTCCATCGCTTTATTCCTAAGCTCACTAACACTTCAGTCTGCTTAGCAGGCCCTTGTGACAGTCATTGGACCCCTGGAAGGAAATCTTCCCCCACCCCCAATATCCACCTATCCTGTAATCTTGCTGCAATATCTTTTGTATCAATCAGTCAACCGCTTCTTATCACACTCCTATCTTGTCCACGTGTCTAACTCACTTAGTAAAGGACCATGTCCCCTAAAAGGCCTGTTCGGGAACAGCCTACATTAAAATTTCAAAAACAGTTTACACTATAACTACAGTAACACTTTATCATTCTGAACCATTGCTTGAAGAATCAATAGCTTCTTACAACTGGGAGGCACATGCCTGACAATGAATGAGTGAATGAGTAATTATTTTCCAAGAATCCCAAGTATTTCTGTGAATAAAGTTACAATGTTAAAGAGACCATAAGGTACTAGGTGAGCTTCTGCTTAAAGGCACAGTTAGAGGGGTGCCTGGGTGGCTCAGTTGGTTAAGCTACCAACTTCGGCTCAGGTCATGATGTCATGATCTCGCAGTTTGTGGGTTCGAGCCCCGCGTCGGGCTCTGTGCTGACAGCTCAGAGCCTGGAGCCTACTTCAGATTCTATGTCTCCCCCTCTCTCTATGCCTCCCCCTGCTCACACTCTGTGTCTCTCTGTCTCTCAATAATAAATAAACATTAAAAAATAAAATAAAATAAAGGTACAGTTAGAGACCCATAAAGCAGATGGTTATGCCTTCGTTACTGAATTCCAAAGTGGAGAAGTCCTTTCTGTCAAAAAGTCACCCCTTTCTAACAGACACACACACACAATGGCCCAAGCTGGGTGTTGAGAGGCTGCCAGGCCCTGCCCTGGTCCCCACCCCATCTGCCTGCTTCCCTGGGGCTCCTGTCAGTGGAGCTGAATGGGCACAGTGCCAGGCCAGATGGCAAAGATGGGAAAAACTGCCAAAAAGAAGGCAAACAGGAAATGGAAGGAGGGCTCTAGCTGGGGGGGGAGGGGCAGCCCCAGGATCTCTCCCCAGTCCTGCCTTGAGAAAGAGGTCAGGTTGTGGGGGAAACGTAGGAAGCAAAAACAGCAGCTGC
Organism: Neofelis nebulosa; assembly: GCF_028018385.1. NCBI lineage: Eukaryota > Metazoa > Chordata > Mammalia > Carnivora > Felidae > Neofelis > Neofelis nebulosa. The sequence goes on along the minus strand of NC_080789.1, from coordinate 101,459,138 downwards.
CCCAGAAAAAAATGAACACTGGGGCTCCGTTTCACCAGAGAGGAGGAGGGACTGGGAGGCCCACATAATCTTAGTAACCTCAACACGCACGGATGTGGTAACAAGCATACCACTACGCACATGTGCATGTGCCAAGGACACAGAGAGGTGTAGGTACACTAGGAGATGTGCACACGAGATCCCTCGTAACGTACAAATCACTATACGCCCACACCCTCTCCCACACAAGTATGTGCATGTGTGGAGGCACGGACAACTGGGCCAGAGGAGGAAGAGTAGACCCAGCCCTTGCCTTAGGGACAATATTCTTACACATCCAGACATACAGAGTCAGGCAGCCTCAGGAGCACATACCCATGCAGAGGTGCACAAATAGATCCCAGGGCCAAGACACTGAGGGGCAAAAAGGGACCCTGCATATGGAGGTCCCGGGAACTGGCCATTCCACACCACCCGCCCTCCACACCACTCACACACCAGAGCGTGGACGGCCACTTTCCTCCTCCCTCGGTCTCTTTCAGCTTCCCGTGGGCACATCCAAGGCCCAGGTTCCTTAGGTCCTCTAGTCCTCTTGGACCTGTTCCATTGCCCTCTGAGCTGGGCTGGGCGCTGCTCTTTGCTGAGATAAGCCAGAGGGGCAGAGCTATTTTCTGCCAGGCAGGAAGTGAGAATGTGAGTCAAAATGGTCAGGAGGCTAGGTCATGGCCATTCCTCCCTGTTCTCCACGCAACCTGCCCGTGCTATCCACCCTTCTGGCGGCTGACCAGCCATGCAGAGAGGGCTGAAGAGAAAGGAATAGGTGATCCCAGACAGTGATGGGGGCAGGGCGGGGAAGAGAAATAACTCCTCTTTGTCCAGACTCCTCCTGTCCGCCACACTCCCCGTGCACACCCCCCTTGTCCCTCTTGCATATCCACCAAATGCCTTGCTCTCTCTGTCTCCTCTTTTTAGTAATTCACATCCTCCAGAAGTTCGAAAAGAAGGAATCTCAGATCTCCTCCTCCTTGCCCCGGAAGATCCGTTCTAGAATAGCCCCAAACCTCATTTTCCATGCCAGAGGCCACAGCTGGGAGTCATAGCCAGCCAGTGTGTCCCATCCCTACACGGTGTGGGTTCTGACCATCCTGTCGGCTAAGTCCACTTCTGCTGTTGTGTGCAGGCAGCAGTAGGAGGATGTACCCTTTACCCACAGACAGGCTTAATTGTAAATTATACCTCTTACTACCTGAATGTTCGCGCTCCTCCAACGGGTCCAAACTATGCTGGAGCCTCCAGCAGAAGCTTAACCAAGTCTGAAGGCTTTGTGAAAAGCTCTGTCCTGGAGCTGCTTGGAGGACACAGATGAATCGTGCTCATCTGAGGGGTCTGTGGTGTGGAGATAGTACAGTGTCGCCAGGCTCAGTGGACAGCCTCTTCCTACCCGAGGGGCCACATTCTTCTCAAGGAGAAGAGCCTCAGAAACAGGCCTCCAGGGGGGAGTTGGGTCCTCTTTCCATCATCCCTCCTCCTCGCTCCCCCACCTCACGCTGCCCCCCCCCCACCCCCGGCTTCCCCATCTGATATCATTCTCAGCCACGTCTTCTCCCTCCCTGGGTATTCTGACCTCCTGTCTCCCATTCTTCTCTGGGAAACAGCAGAAAGCAAAGGTGGCCTACAGCTCAGTAATTCGTTTCCCCCTGTGTGTGGATGTCGCCTCACCACCTGCACATCTCCCTCCACCCTGCTTTCAAGAGCTGGAAAAACAGGAAATAAAGTTACAATCCGGAGAAGTCACTCTGACCGGCTCAGCCCTATACGGCCCTACACTCAGGAGTAGTCTATATGCATCTTACCCTTGCTTTGGGGGCTGGGTGGGTCCTGCCCCCTCAGAGAAATCTGGAGCCCTTGGGCATCTTTGACCTTGCTCTGACCTCGGGAGGCATTTGTGCACACCGGCTTCCCCCCTCCCCTCCTTCTCCGGGTGCCTGGGCATACAAGGCGTCTATGTAGCTGGGGCACAGGCTAGAGGGCAGCAGGCTAGAGAGGGCTGACAGCCTTAGGCAGAAACAGCAGGAGCTGGGCTCTGGTGCCTCCCGGGAAGTGAGGCTTACAGGTATGAGTGAGTTTCTATTTTCCCCCCAATCCTTACCTCCATCTCCCTCTGGGTCTAAGACTTACTCGGCCTAAAAGGAGCTCAAGATACAACCTGGTGGGAGGTCCCCCCCCTCCAAACACAGGTAATAGGTAGGCAGTTGCCCTTAGTAGTATGATACGAGGGTATCATAAGGCCTTGCCGACCCTCAAATATTTCTCCCACCTGTGCTCAATATCTGAAATTTCATCCCCTTCATGCCACTCATGAGTCACATTCTATCAGAATTCTAGGGACATTAGAGACCATCTCATCTAATCTTCTCATATAGAAGACGAGCGCACCGGGTTAAGGTGGTGTTTTCTCAAAGCCCCGTTAAAACGCACCTTGGTTAGCTGGGAAGGATAACTAGGAGAAGATCTGTGCCAGTGAGCCCATTAGTGGAGTCCGATAAGATGAGTTCATTGTCATCTAGCAGAGGGCCCGGCCTCGGAGGGTGAGTGGGGGGTTAAGTTTTATCTGAGGGTGGGGAAGGGCTGGACGCCCCCCACCAGAGAGCCCTCCTAAGTGGCCGTGGGAAGCCCAACGTTCAGCATAATGGTGGGGGCCTACAGTGTGAAGGGGAGGTCACATTTCCCCCAAGATGCCCCAGTGTAGGGGCTTCAGACTTCAGAGGGGGGCACTCCTGGGTGTGCCAAGCGTGGTGGCTGTCTCCCCTGGCTTGGCCCCAAAAGGCCTGTCTGCCTGAGGCAGCCCCTTTTAGCTTTTTACTCTATTCAAAGAGGTTTTCCAGGGCCCATGGCCCACCCTCATCTCCATCCCACCCACAAACCCCACTCTGAAGGAGGGATGCTCCCCATCGTGCCCCCTACGAGGTTCAACCCCCTCCCCCCCCCCACCCCGTGACACCCCCATACCTGTGTTCCCTGTGGCTTCCGCTGCCTGCTCTGAGCTGGGCTGGGCTGGTAGGACCTGCTCCTGAGGTGGGTGGGGACACACTCTCCTGGCAGATCTCAGCAGGTCCCAGCTCCTTGCACTCACCCAACCCCACACACGGGATTGGGAGAGAGAGGAAGCAGCGCCCTCAGTGGCCTTCGGAGGTGGCCAGAGAAGAAATCCCAGCAGAGAATGGTACTTAATCCAGCCCCAACCCTTGCCTATTAATGATTCCCCCCACCCATTGCTCACACACTCCCTAGCTTCCGGGAAGCCTAACTGGCACACCCACTCACTGATGCTAGATGACTAACCCACCAACCTCTCACTGTACTCACCAGTTCCCCCTGGGTGTCTCTTTCTCTTTTGGGTTCCAGCAGGCGGTTTCGCTCTATCCACTCATGGCCATCCCCCACCCTGCCCAGGGCCATTCCGACCTGCTTCTGTCTGGCTCCCTCAGGCTGTGAGCTCTGAGGGCTGGGGGACAGTCCCTCGTCTCTGTGCCCTCTGGCTGAGCCCCTTGTCTTCTGTATCAACAAGGTTAGGCATGTTGTCCATGCTCAATACACAAAAACAAGTTAAAGTTTTTGAGTGGTAGGTGAAAAAGGATGTCGTAGTCAAATAAGTCTGAGACACACCAGACTGAACAGGTTTCTCTGTTACAGGGCTTCTCAGAGCCTTTAACATACCATTAAAAGATTGACCATGTGTTCATAATTGAAGCGGATGAAGGTGCATGGGGGGCATTATACTATATTTTTGTGCGTTTCAACTTTTCTGTTAATAAATAAGTTGGGGTTTTTTTTGTTTTTGTTTTTTAAATTTTTTAAAAAGTGTATTTATTTATTTTGAGAGAGAGACAGAGAGAGTGAGCAGGGGAGAGGCGGAGGGAGAGAGGGAGAGAAGAGAATCTCAAGCTGACTCTGAGCTGTTAGCATGGAGCCTGACGCGGGGCTCAAACTCACAAACCATGAGATCATGACCTGAGCTGAAACCAAGAGTTAGATGCTCAACCAAGTGAGCCACCCAGGTTCCCCAATTTTTTTTAATGTTCTTAATCACGGTGCTCCTGTAGAAGGAGAGACTATACAGGTTCTCAAACATACGTGCCCCTAGAACACATTTTGGGAGATCCCAAGTTATTAAAGGCCAATGCTGGAGTCACATTTCAATGTATATTGTCAAAATGTGACCACCTCAACCTTCAGACCATCTGGCCCATCACTGGATGTGAAATCAAGCGTTTCCTGAGCTCCCCGCCCCAGCCGTTTCCTCTCTCTTGATAAAATGTAAGTTCTGCCCTACTTCCCTGGGGTTGTCCCCCCACCCCCACCCCCGGGGCATTATCTCAGTCAGGCTCTGGCCTTTATCCTCCAGAGGGACAAGCCCATACTCATCTGTGGTCATGGACTTCAGAAATGAAGACACATGCCCGCATGGCCCACACAACCCCTCAGACCCCAGTCATGGCCTTCTTCAATCCAACTTCCTGACTTCTTAGGTCTTCTCCGGGAATATGGCTACTTCTTTGAGTACCATTCATGGGGTTCTTTCACCTTCAGATAGATCCATAAATCCCAGGGTTTGGAATGTTGATTCCCAGGGGGCAGGAAGGCAGTGCTGAGGATGGAATCGTAACCAAAGTAGGCCACACAGGTTGAAAATAAACACTTTATGTAAAGACATCCTTTAAGGTGGGTGGAGTTTCCATCATGGACCCTTCTGGGATTGCTGCCCCAACCCAAGGAAAACGTGAGTAGGGGCCAGGTAAGAGACCCATAAGGGGCAGCCAGGAAGCAAACTGACAAGATGGGGTCTAAAAGCAATGGAGAATGTGGAAGGGTCGGGCTGCGGTGGAGATAGGATGGATCCCAGCTCATCCTGCTTGGCCTAGAGTCAAGGTGCTAAATTCCTGGCTCCATCGAAGCACAAGGTCCTCGCTTTTGGCCTGGCTCAAAGCACTGTAAGTCTCATTCTGCAGACATCTCATACGGGACACCTACACAGGGATTGGGTACACACAGTCTGTGTCACAGAGCCTGGAGGCAGAGGCGTAGGGGTGGGGAGGTGTCAGACATCCCCACAAGAACCAGAGACGAGCAGGCATGGGTGCAGGGCAGTAGAAGGAAGGAGGAAACAGATGTGGGTTTTTAAGGCTGGCAAGAGACACCAAGGAGACCAACCCCCTCCTTTGAGAAGCCAGGAGTCTCAAGATGGAGGAGGAAGTGACTTATTCCAGACTACTTGGTGAGTAAGAGCGGGAGGCAAGAGCAAGACCTCAACAGCCAATGCCCAACCCGGCTAGGGATTCTTGCTGCCATGCCCTCTGGGCCCTCACCCCTGCATCCCTTCTGGACCCCCCTGGCCTGGGAGGGCCTCACTCGCTCTAAGACAGGAGGAGTGGGAGAGAGTGCTCTGGTGGAGGCCTCTGCCCAGAGATGCAAACAGGGAACTCTTCTGATCCCTGCCGCTTGGAGCAGGGTGTGGGGGTGCTGGGAACAGACCGATCTGTGGTGACAGATCGAGGAGCCAATGGGAGAAGGGGGTGGGTGGGGTGAGGGGCTCACCTTACGATCCCGGCTTCTCATTAGGCACTGTTGGCTCTTGAAGGCACAGTAGTTTGGATACTGCACATAGTCTGTGTCACAAATCTAAGCCAGGAGCCAGGAATGGGGAGGCGGGGAGACATGAGAAACCTTATAGGACACCAGCCCTTCAGTGAATGCCCAAAATGGCAGAACCAGGGCCAGAGGTATAGCCCTCCAGAACCGACCTTCCACAATGGGGGTGCCCCCTCCCTGAGGAATAGGCCTCTGTCCCCTTGGCTTTTCCTGCCCCACCCTCAGTCACAGTTTGGTGCTGAAAAGCCAGGAGCCGGAGAATAAGTGGCCGCCCTGCTGGTCAGCTTGCTGGGAAAGCAGCTGAGGAAGGGGGAAGGGGGTCCGATTCGTGGTCCAGTCTCAGGGAGCCTTCTAGTGATGGCTAAGTGAGGGAGAGGGTAGAAGAATCATGTGTGACTTTGGGTGAATCACCCTCCTCTGTGGATCTCACCTCCCCATCTCTACATAAATCCAGGGGAGGAACAGGGACAGTCTCAGAGAACCTTTTCAGATCTAGGGGCCCAGGGAGAAGAGCTGAGCAGGGGTCTGTCGGCTCAGCTATCAGCCCTTTCTTAAGGTGTTCTGGCTATCGCCTTGCCTGGATTTTCCCTGCTAAGCCACAGAAGGGAGGGACTTGGCCGTCAGTTACAGGGGGAGCTCCACAGGGGAGGTAACTTTGGGGAGAGGGGGAGCAAAGTTGATGCCACTGAAGCAGGGAAACACTGGGTCACAGGTCAGTGACACCTCGGGCATCACCTAGTCATTTGTTGTAGAGGTGAGTAGAACATTGGGCCAGCGTGGGAAGCACCTTGACCAAAGCCCCTTAACTGGCAGAGCTGGGAGCAGAACCCCTGTCTCCTGCCTTCCTGTGCTCTCCCACCCTTCCGCCCCTCCGATTCCTGCTCCTTTGACAAGCACAATCCTGCTCTCTTTTTTGGAGGTGGGGGAGGTGGAAGGGCGTCTATTGGAAAGAGGCAGGCAGGGAGGACTGGTTCCCAGAAGCCCGAGGCCTAGCCCCCCTTGCACATCCTAGGGCTACTTAGAGCAAGGAAATGGGATCAGTGGGATGGAGTTGAACTTTGGGGAAAGGCTCTGACCTTGGTGGGGAAATCCCCATCCTGGAAGCTAAGGAACTCAGTCTGGAGCCAGCCGGAGACTCGAATATCCTCACAGCCCTTTGTGGCTAGCCGGGCACACCAGAAGTCCATGCGGAGCCCACCATACATATCCAGCCCGTAAAAGCGGCCTGATGTTAGGGTCCCTACCTGTGGCACAGGGGACAGAGGAGACGTGCACGCCACTGCCCCCCTCCCCCCAGCCAGCAGGCCTCCCTTCCCACTGCCCAGTCCTGCCTGGAGCCTGAGGCCTCCCCCACTGCAGGTCGCCCAGCAAGATACCTGGGTACCGATGGACATGCTCTGGGCTATGAGCAAGGGGCTGATGAAGGGTGTTTTGTGGGAGTTGTCACACAGCTGCCGCTGCAGGACGGCCTCCGAGTGGCACTGTTCCAGCTTCAGGGAGCAGAAGTCACAGAGGGCACAGGTGGCTGAGTGCCGCCGCCCAAGGCTGTCACAGACCTGGGGCAGGATGACAGACTGAGGCCGAGACCCTTTCAGCTCTGCAGCGCTGTCCCCACAGAACCTCTTCGCGTTCAAGCTTTTGCAAAGGCTTCTCTAGCTTTTCTCCCTGACCCCTCCCCCAGGGCTCCTCCAGGATCTCTCCTCAGCTCTCTATCTCTTCACCCTCTTCCCGGATGAGGTGTCTACGCCCAGGTAAGCTTCATCTTTCTGCAGGCAACACCCAACTCTTCATCATCAGTTCGGATCTCCCTCCTGAGCTCCGAATCCTCATTGCCACGTGCCTGACAGATGTCGATCACCGGATGACCTACAATCACTCCTAACTTAGACTCTCTGAAAAAGACTCCTGACCTTCCCTGTCTCTCCCTCTCTCTGCTAATGATAATGCTATCATTTACAGAGTTGACCCAGTGCTAGGCACCATGGCCATAAATGCTGTCACCTCACCTCCTTTAGCTTTCATCAGAGCCCTGTTCTATAGTTGGGTTTTTTTTTTTTTAAATGCTTATTTATTTTTGAGAGAGAGAGAGAGTGAGCACGAGCAGGGTAACGGCAGAGAGAGAAGGAGACACAGAGTCCGAAGCAGGCTCCAGGCTCCGAGCCGTGAGCACAGAGCCCGATGCGGGGCTCGAACCCACGAACCATGAGACCATGACCCGAGCACATGCTTCAGATTGCCCCTTGAGATTTTTCGCCTTATGACCCTTACTCTCTCTCTCACTCTATCTTCTGCCTTTCTGCTCCAGGTAAAATGTTTCTTGCTGTTCCCTTAACCAGACCCTGATATCCAGGGACCTCTCCATGACTCCCGAACTTCCTACACTCAAAAAATACCGAGACTGGGATCTTTCTTTTTTTTTTTTTTTTTTTTTTTAAATTTTTTTTCAACGTTTTTTATTTATTTTTGGGACAGAGAGAGACAGAGCATGAACGGGGGAGGGGCAGAGAGAGAGGGAGACACAGAATCGGAAACAGGCTCCAGGCTCCGAGCCATCAGCCCAGAGCCTGACGCGGGGCTCAAACTCACAGACCGCGAGATCGTGACCTGGCTGAAGTCGGACGCTTAACCGACTGCGCCACCCAGGCGCCCCAAGACTGGGATCTTTCTACACATCCTTGGAACGGGTCCTATCGCTCCTCTGGAAAGGGGAGCTACATCTAAGGCAAGGCCAAGTATTGAAGATGGTGAACTAGATCAGGAGATGACTCAAGCCTAACAACAACTCAGCTGAAGCATGAACTCCAGACTGGAACAGATTCCAGACTAGGTCTTGAGTCTTCTTCCGTTTTTTTGTTTTTTGTTTTGTTTTGTTTTGTTTTTTAAGTAGGCCAGCATGGAGCCCAATGCGAGGCTTGAACTGATGACCCTGAGATCAAGATCTGAGCTGAGATCTGAGCTGAGATCAAGAGTCAGACACTTAACCAAGTGAGCCACCCAGGCACCCTACTGAGCTTTCTTCCTTTAAGGTGAACTGGAGATATCCTTCCAAGGAAGGGATTCTCACTCGGAGAGAATGAAATGATGCCCGGGCTTTCTGTATCCCCGCCTTCCCCCTACTCTCAAGGCCCAGTCCGGTGCCAGGCCCAGAGGATGGTCAATGAGCATGTATCCATTAAACGGCATTGTAGGCATACCGGCTTCCCGAAACCAAGGATCTCCTCCTCTATGTACTGCCAGGCCTTGGCTGTGGGGGTTATGGTACAGGTGTTCTCCACAATCGAATAGCACAGCACCAACAAGGCCTCTACATGAGGCATCTGCAGGAGGCTGCAAGAAGACAGCACTGGCTGGTGGGGATGGGACAGAGGACCGGAGCAGAAAGCCACATCCACTCTTTTCCCCTCCCCTTTGGTGTCCGCTCTTAGTCACACACATTCAGCATGCCGACGGAGCTTTAGAGGCCTCTGGCCCAACTGCCTCCGTTTAGAAATGAGGAACTGAGGTCCAGAAATGGGAAGTAATCTTCCTCAAAGTTGCAGTGTTCATCAGAGGCAGAGACAAGACCAGACCCCAAGCCTAGTAGCTTCGGGAACAGGAGCTACATCATGTAGAGAATGGGCATCTTAGGGTAGCGCTCAAGCCAATGACTGGTGACAGAACAGGTGGGGCAGACAGTTGCTAGGTGGCCCAGAAGCTGAACCAGGCCTTACTGGGTCTTGGAAGCCAAAGGCAGGGACAGGGAGCTTCTCCTTCCCAAAAAAGGCAGCAGGGAAGGTAGGGCTGGTGGGGGGAGTCAGAACCATCTGTACCTGTCACGGGTTGGCTTTCTCCAGATGGGTTCTTCATCATACAGATCATTCATTTCATCCATTTCCTGGGCCGACCGAATGAGCTCCTGGATGTTCTCCATCATCATAGGCGTGGACTCCACCTCCCGCACCCGGGGAGTGAAGGAGAAAGGGTTGGAAGACATAAACTCAGACTGGAACTTGACCTCTGGGTCTGACTGCAGCCCAGCCATGGCCTCCAGCCCCTCCTCTGTCCCCTGTCCTTCCTCCTGCTTTCCCTCCTCCTCCAGCTCCTCCTCTTGTTCCTCCTGCTCCTGCCCTTCCTCCTGCTTATGTTCTTGCCCTTGCTCGTGCTTGTGCTCCTGCCCTTGCTCGTGCTTGCGCTCGGACCCCTGCTCCTGACCCCCCAGGGACAGGGAGGATTGTAGCAGCTCCTCCACATTGTTGTTGAGCCTCTCGGGCCAGGGCTGGAAGGCCTGTCGTTCTGTGGCTGCAGCAGGGGTTGGGAGGGACCGAGAAAGAGAAGGGAAAGGAACAGTCAGGTTTCCGGCCCCCGAGTGTCTTTGTTTACAGGGGGACGCACACAGACACAACAGCACAGGACAGCAGCCCAAATGACACTTACTTGCACCCTGCAGCGCACAAAACGTGGGGGGTACAAATACCACAGCAAAAGAATAATTACCACGGTGATTGTGGCGTCTCCTTTCCACCTCCCTTACAAGTGCTCCTCTTCCCTAACTCCCATCTCAAATCCTACCTCGCGTCCCTCTCACTGAGGCAACACCAAAGATTCTGAAAAGCGAGCAGCTAATCCTTTTGAGAGTGTAACTGTGAGCTTATGAAAGTCCCAGAGGACTTCCAGATGCAGGAATGTTTGGGGGAGCTAGGAAAAGTGAATTTTTCCTAGAGTTGTAAGCAATGTCAGATGATACTCTGGGAGGGGAAAGCCCTAACTTGTATTCATAAAGAGCAGGTTCCTCGCTTACATAAATAGCTGCCTGTGGCCAACCCCCTACCCTGCTCAATGTTCTTCCCCATTTCCTACCATGGATGCCTTAACTCAACTCTGGGGCTCTGGGATTTGTGGAAGGGCTTGCTGGTAGCCTCCCAGAGGCTGGGAGGGTCTCACCTGTGACGTGAGAAGAGAGGGGGGAGGTCATCGTGGTGGGTGGGATGTCAGAGGAAGCGTCAATCTCCTTGAGAGTGTTGGGTGAGAGGATTGAGACTGGCTGGGAGCACCGGACTCTCTGCAAGAAGAGAAGGACAGTGGGCATGCCTTTCCCAAAGGGCAGACTTCTACTCCCGCATACGCCTCAGTCCTCTTCTGGCATGTGTCCTCTCTCTCGGTTGCTGGGCAGGGATGAAGGGATATGGTCCCTGGTGGAACCCTCTAGACCTGAGAAAGGGTTCCCCTGTGAGATAAGACTCTGTGTCTAGGCCACACCTCTGCCTTCACTCTGGTGTTTGACTTGAGTGAAGTCATTCAAGTGTTGGAAGAAATGGGAGGGCTTGTCTCTTGGCCTCATCCCTACTTTTCTCGCAGTAACAAGATTGTTCCCCAAATCTGAAAGCCCAAGGCGAGACCGTATTCATGTGTAGTCTGAGCACATGACTGGCAAAGAGGCAGGGAGGGAGGATCTAAGGATGGCCTCTGGTGGAACCCTTCCTCAACTCCTCACCCCCTCCACCTCTCCGGAGATCTTAGGACACCAGATCCAACCTTCTTCTGGAGCCTCACCTTGGCGTAGTAGACGTGGTTGGAGCAACGATACTGAGTAAATTGGCAGAAGGACTCAAACCAGGAGGCATAAGGGAGGTCGGAGCAGACAGCGCCTGAGAATGGCAGGGGGTACAGAAAGTGAATACACTAGGGAGATCTCCCTCCTGGAGGGGGCTGTGGGTTCCTATGGTCGGCAGAGTGGAGAATATGGCCTCAGGGTAAGGTGCAGCCCATACCCTTCCCTGGTCTCAAGTGAGCACGGGGCTGCCCCCACTACTCTGGTCCTCACCGTCGGGCACCAAGCCGTGATTTTCGTATTGGTCCAGCTGGACGAGGGTGGGGTTCCGGCAGCCGTGCGTTGCACGGAGCCGGCAGGTAGTCTCTGCCTTCCAGGTTGGGGTCAGCAGTGCAAAGAAGCGTTCATATTCGGTGGCAGAGAGGGGGCTGCCTGGAGTGGAGGCCGAAATTGAATCCTGGGCTGGGGCAGATGTCGGAAGCCGGAGCAGCACTGCGGGGCAGGGAAACAGACGGATGGATGGACCGAACTCCAAAACCGGCTCCGGTCCCTGGACAGACCGAACGGCAGGTGGGGCCCCGTGGAAATTGGAAACTGGGGGATGTCTGGCCGGCGATCAGGGTGAGGAGATTCCAGGGGCAGAGGCTAAGGTGTGACCCCAGAAGTAGCTAGGGAGCAAAGCCAACGCGACCACTCTGAGAAAGCGTTTCAAAACCCTGCAGCAAGGGCTCTTGGGGGGTCCGAGGACGGAGCCCCGGGTGAAAGAGACTGCTCCAGTGGGCGGGAACCTCTCACCCTTCAGGAGTGAGAGAAGGAAGCCAGCGAGTAGTTTCCTCATGGCCCCAGTCGATCCGCCCGCGTTTCCCGGACCAAAGCGGCCTCTAACGGGCCAAGCCAGAGACAGTCGGCGGGCGCGGGCGCGGGCTCGCCTGCGGGGAGTGGAAGGTGCGGCCCAGACGTCACAAAGGGCTGGGGGCGGGGCCTCGGAAACTGACGCGCGCTCCGGGGTTCACCGCGCCAGCAGGGGTGGATGGGTCCTCACGTGTCATATTCCAACTCGAGAGGATAAGGATGGCAAAAGCTGTCATTGACTCGGTACCTTCGATGGAGTGGGACATGTGTTGTTCTTTGCACGTTGTTCCCTTATTCCCAAGGTAATCCCATAAAGCGGATACTATTATCCCTAGATCACAGGTGACAAAACCGGGGTTTGGAGAGGCCTAGATGTGAATGTAGGCAGGGTTCTGGGGCAGGCAGGGACGGAATGTACAAAACAAGTTCCGGGTCTACCTGCGTGGGAACTAAAGAGGGGCCCTTAAGGTAAGAAATGAGCCAAAAGGGGAAGCAAGCAGGGTCCAGGTGAGGAGGTGCTCAGGCGTCAGGCTGGTTCAGTCTAAGGAAGTGGTTTCCCAGTGGGAAGTGAGCAAGACAATCCATCCTCATACGGGAAAAGTGTTTTTCTGTTTTGTGTTTAAAACAAGAAACCAAGCTAATAGTGTAATGGTACATGCACAAAACACAAATACACGTTTATTGGAAATCAAGTAAAAGATGGTTTACGGAGAAAAGATGCATAATTGTAAAAAGTTTTGGAAAGCCCTGGAGGCACACCCCCCAGCCAGCTTTGTCCTCCCCATGGTGAGGAGTTGTGGACTCTGGAGCAGGGGTACCACTTCTGGTTCTATGTCTCGTTCTACTTCTGGCATTGTCATCCTCCCCCCTCTAGTCCAACCCGGAGGATGCAAAAAAAAAAGTTTAATTAGCACATGTACTAAAATAGTGTCTACAGTAAACACAGCAGACCAACACGCAGAGCTTTTATTCACCTACTCAAATTCCTTTACATGTGAGCGATCTGCATTCCACCTTGCCCCCTCTCCCATTCACACGGCCAGGATGAATCCTGTTGGCACAGAGGAAGGGGTGCCCCTTCAACTAAGGCCACTGCCCAGATGCTCTGGGGGCGCCCCTACCATGGAAAAAGCAGGAGGAGAACAAAGAAAGCTTATCACACCACAGCCCCTCACAGGGGGAGGGAATTAGGAGGGCTGGGGAGTGCCCCCATGCTACTGCCCCAAGTCCTTAAATACAAAGCAAGGGGAGTAAAGAGGACCATTCCTCGGAAATACAGCACCAACCTCGGCATGGAGGCGAAAGGACAGTGGGCATAACCACTTCCCTCTGAGGGGGGCAGGCTGAATGAGAGCACAAACAGTTAGCGGCTGCAGCACCCCTCCCTACCAGGGTTTGGATGCAGCCTCAGCACCAGGAGTGGGGAGAGGGAAGGAGAAGGGGTGACAACACTGCGCCATCCGCTCTCCCTGAGCCCCCGGGCCCCAACACAGGCTTTCCTCTCCCCACTAGCCCGGGGCCGGGGACGTGGAAGAAACTGTGTGGGAATCCAAGGCCCTTATCTATTTCTTCTTCCGTTCCTGGGAGCAGCGTGGGCAGAACCTAGAAAGCAACGTGATAGAGAGGCGGGCAGAGAAAGTGAGTGAAAGGGAGAGTGCCCTCCTCCACGCAGCTCCTGGGCAGCCCAGCGCCTACCGCAACTCTCTCACTCACCATTTCCCCCGAGGCTTGGTCGTCAGCCCCACACAGGCAAAGTGGAACCACTCGATGGAACACTGAAAAGGAGGAAGACGGAAGAAGCAGAAGTCAGGGGCCAGGGAAGGGCAGAGGAAAGAAAAGAAGTTCCCTCCACAGATTCCTGAGAACAGTGTTCCCATATTCCGTATTCTCTTTGGAGAATACCTCTTTGGAGGTCCCAAGGCCAACCAACTCCGCCTTCGTCTTATCCTGGAGTCCCACTATTCAACCATGTCTTCCCCTCTTGTACCCACTCCCTCATGGCCCCCAGAACCCCATCTGGAGGCAAAACGGTTGGTTCTCACATCAGGGTTGTCACAGCCAATCATCTCTCCATAGGAGACCTGGTGACAAAGGCAATAGGTGGGTTCGTTGGGATCCACAGGCATATCCAACACATCAGAGGGGTGGACACTGCCAAAGGTCACTGAGGGCATCCCATACTCAGGACTTCTGCATGCCAAGAGGAAGAGAACGTGTCATCCGCAGGCAGGGAAACTACACAGGTGGTAGAAAGACATCCTGGTGGGGCAAGGGATTTGTGGCTTCTCTTCTCTATCCAGCAGACACCACAGGGATAAGGAGAAGTTACTGGCACAGAAGACGGAGAAAGTGGCAAGGGGCAGCGTGAGGCACGAGCGTGGGGCGGGAGAAAAAAAAATACGTCATTTGGCAAAGCGCTCCCTTATACACTCACGTGCGCACAAGTTTTAACTTCTTTTGGGCAGCCTTGGGAGCCTCCTCATCTGAGTTTTTCCCTTTGGAACGAGCACGGGCAGCTTTCTTCTCCTTTTGAGTCCGGCCTTCTAGGAAAGAGGGGGGAAGCCAGAAGGCAGGGAGACAGAAAGATGGGTTAACTCTTCCTTCTTCCACCTCCTTCCACGCGGCTGCCCCTCCCTAGGAGCTGAAGAGCTGCTTCTTCTCCCTCTGAATCCTTGCCCACCTCTCAAGCCCCGCCCCCCTCCTCACTCTTTTTGCCTTTGCTAGAAGAGCTGTCATAGTCACTTGACTCAATCTGCTTCTCCTTCAAATCAGCCTCAAAACGGGCCAGGTCTGTGTCCAGTCGCCGAATGTGTTTGTCCACCTAGGTAGAAGGAAGGAAAAGAGAGAGGTACAAGGGTAGTTCCAGTAAAAGACAAAAAAGCTAAGGCGGATTCTATGTATCTCCCAGACCCAAAAACAGATCCCAATACAGCTGAAGAAGGGGTCTAGGACCCCAAGGATTAGATGGGAGGTAAGTGGGGAGCCGTGAACAGGGCCATACCATCTCATAGGTCTGCATGGCAAGCTGCACCTTGTCGTCACCAAATTCCTTGCACTTGCCATAGGCTTCCTGGATCTGTTTGAGAAGGGCCAATTTTTCCTCGGAGCTCAGGCTGCGGGCGCTACTCATATACTCAGTGGCCAACTTGTCAATTTCAGCCTTCAGGTCTACAACAGAGACAGAGGCCTGGTCACTATGGCCCCTGACTGGCTAGGTGAAACACACTTCTTCCTCTTGTTTCTTGGACCTTTTCCACTGATCATCATAACCTTCGAACTAAAATGCCCTGAAAGTTCATAGGTACTGTGCCATTTACTCAAGTAATGCAACATATTGACAGTATTTGTCTTAGAGGTGCCTTCAGGTGCTGAAAACATGGCTAGAACCATTGGAACTTAAAATTATTGAAACATAAGGAGGGAGGGAGCCTTTGCACACCACATTAACACCAAAGTATATTTTTGTTGACGTCTGAAGATGCTTCTTTGCAGGGCTGGCTGCTTCTCGAACCATGAATTTTGTCTCACAGCCTCCCGATTCCTTGTCTCAAAAACATTCCGCAACAGCTCTGAGTGCTACGAACCCGGCTGGGTCATCTGCTGCTGCCGGCTTCCAGGTCTGTACATCTGTGACTCATCATTTAAAACTAGGCCCTAGTTCATTTATGTAACAGTTCTTCTACCCTATTTTGCTCATCAACCTGTTCGTATTTCCCATCACTTTTTTTTCTGTTTGTTCATCTTAGACATTGTTCCGAACATTTTCATACTGGAAGGCTGGTGATGTCCCAAGACAGCGAGAGTGTAGTTTTCTACTGCCTAATATTTGGTAAGGCTCATAAAGCATGTCGATGAAAAGAGACAAAAGAATGACTGTAGCATGGTGCAGCGACAGACAGCTGGCAGGATCTGTGTACATAGTATGTTTGTGCCCCATTTCATCTGAGGCCTTTGGAGGAAGCTGAAAATGCACATAGTTTGATAATCTCCAACTGTCTTTCTGTGTATGAACTCAAGAGCTGGAACTGAGTTACAAAGGATGCGAAGCTGGTTCCCAGCATTTGGCAGCCAGTTCTCAGGGGTCTGCATCCAGGATTTTAGATGATGTTCACCTTTTCGTGAGTAAACTTACCCAGGGTAGCTGAAATCACAGCTCTGGGTATTCTAACACCAGCTTGTCACATCTTTGAGCATGGCTACTTAAGGGTGGAAGATAAGACCTATATATCCTTCAGCAGGTACAGGGGATGGCTCCAACGGACGACATCTTTGACCTTGAAGAGACCAATCTGACCACTGTAGAGTAGCCTCAGGCTCCAAGTGAATGCCTCAATGCAGCCAAACTCGCTCAACATCCAAAAGAAGCCACAGATGGTATCTACTGCTTCTGTAAGGTTGAAGAATACAGTGTAGAGATCCTGATGTTAATTGCTGCTTTTCCTTCTTCTTTTTTCTTTCTCTCTTTCCTTCTGTTTAAGGACTTCTCTACCAACATGACATGCGGTCTACAGCCACAATGAATTTTTTGATAGTAACGTTATCAATCCAGTGGAGCAGAAACATCCTAGTCTTCCGACAATCTTCCTATAGACATATTGAACATAGAGAACAGAAATGATTCTAGGGTTGCCTTATCTCTGAATTCTTCTTGCAGATATAAAGAACATAACATCTTTGAATTCTTGAGGCATTGTCGCAATACTCTATTTACTATGAGAAGCGGATATAGAAATGCAGTTCATCACTGCTCTCCTTTTAAGAATTCCAAGAGAGTAAAAAAGAGAGAAGCCACAGTTCTCCAGATCAGACCAGATGACATGGTAACACCAAAGAGAAAAAGAAATGATCATCCACACTCCTTATACACACAAACCCCTTACTCTGTACGTACCCTCTGTTCTTTGGTCCAGGTCCCTCATGAGCTGAAAGTTTCTCTGCAGTTCAAATGGGAGGTTTTCGATACCTAGGGAGAAGAAAAGACACTGAGAATCACTGGACTCCATAGGCCTAACAGTTGTTTTTAAAGTACAGGTCCAAAACGGGACTCAGTTTTCCCTCCTTGGAACCATTGGATTTATCTGGAACAGCACTCATCATTCCTTTCTCAGAGGAGGCTGTGTCTGTGTCTCTCCACAACTAACTTTGCCATTTCTGCACAGCTTTCCCACCATTTGTCCCCTCAAGGACCTTACTCTACAAATCAGCCCCTCCCTTTCCTTGACTTTCAAACTTTGCCTCCAAGCTCCTTGCCGTTAACCCAAATACCCTCCTGGTATCCTCCAGCACTCCTCACACACACATGCACACGCGCGCACGTGCACACACACACACACACACACACACTTCCACTCTGGTCTTCAGATCGTAGTCAGAATGTGCTTTTAAAAAAAAAAAAATGTAAACCTCGTCAAGTCATGCTCCTGCTTTAAAATCACCTGGTGACTTCCTATCACACAATTCCTATTCCCATTTTGCACTTTCTGGCCCATGCTCATCTTACGCCAGCCTTCATTCACGTCAGTCCCCCTTTGTGCTCTGTCTGATCTGACCAGACTGGTCTTCTCCGAGTGCCCCCAACTTGCCAGGGCTTGTCCTGCTACCTGGCTTTTTGTCTCCTGCTTTCTCTGCCTGGAATGCACTGCTTCGGGTTCTTCATCCCACCTCCACCATATCTGTTGGCCTACTAAACTCTTCGTTCTTCAAAGCTCAGCCTAACCTGGACTTCTCCAGACTCCAGGTGTCCTGGATTATGCTCTCAAGTTATTCTATCTCTACCGTTGTTCGCATTTATCCAACTGCAATTAATAATTAATTGTGCAACCAGTTATTTGGTATCTATCTCCCTAGCCTTCCTTCTGGAAGTGTCTGTCTTCTCTCTTATTTTGCTATGGCTTGCAGACAGAGGGTCTTAAATAAATACCTGAACAAGTGCATCTATACTTGTCTCCCCACGAAAGAAAAATCTCTTCTCGTGACTCCATTTCAAACTTCTAAAATGCCTCCACTGCTTTAACCTATAATCTCAGGTCTGCTGCCACTAGTTTACGGAGATTACTTTGAGTTACCAATGACTTACCAAACGATCTGTTATTAGTCCTATCTTAAAAAAAATATGTCTGCAGCAGATGGCCCCATCTTCTTGCCTTCAGCAACTTTTTCTCCTCTTAGGATTCCAAGTCTCATCACATACTTTCTGATAATTCCAATAGTGATGGTTTCTTTACCTGTCCCTTAAATGTTAATGCTTTCTTGAGGTTATACTTTAATCCTCTCATTTTCTCACTTTACTTGTATTCCCTGAATGAACTTGATCTCATCCACTCCTACAGTCCATACCTAAACTTAAGTCTAAACTGAATTAAGTATATTGCTATACTCCTGAAGTTGAATTAAGTATATTGCTGATGGCATCCTGTCTACCTCATTTCCCAAGCATGAGATCAAGGAATCACCTTAGATTCTTCCTTCTCTCTCAACTACTCATTCAATCAGTGCTGTCCTTTTTGCTCCTAAATATTCCTGTCACTCTCTCAGACCTGACCTTCTCATACATCAGTTATCTTCCTTTATTAAAATCACTCTACTTAAGAAAATCTGTTGGTTCTTCACTATTGAAAATGCAAACCTCTTAGCTTGGCTTAAAAGACCTTGCGCAATCCAGCCCCAGCCTCTTTTTTCTAGCCACTTCCCAATCTTCCACCTTAGAGTCCTATGTATCAAACACTCTGACTTCACTTTTCCCTGACCTGCCATAAACCCATCATACCTTTGCTGATGCTTTCCCCAACCAGCAATTTCCTTTCTCTCTCCACACTGGCAAATAAACACTCAGTCTTCAAAACTCTATTCAAATATCACATCCTCTGGTAAAGCTGTACCTACACCCCTAGGTAATTAGCCCTTCTTTCTCCAGTGCTACCAAGTCCTTTTAATGTATTTCTATGATTCCACTCATCACATTGTTTTGTAATCATTTATTATCAGAATCTGTTATGAGCACTTGAGGGCAGGGTCTTTGTCTTACTCATTTTGCTATATCCGCAGTAGCTGCCATTAAGTCTGACCCAGAGCAGGGCCTCAATAAATGAATGAATGAATGAATGAATGAACGACTCCCAACACTAAGACAAATGTAAGCCCATAGGGGTGACAGGCTTTGTGAAGGGGTGGATTACACAAATGGCAAACATAACACCAGATTTCTATTTGAAAGGAATTGGATCCAAGAAGAGAAGCGTTCCAGTTGATCATCTGACAGCCACTCATAGCCCCCTAGCCCAGGAGAGACCGCTTCTGAGAAAGAACTGAGCGGAGTGGCTGCGAGCAGGTCTTTGTCGCCGCTCCAAATGGCAGTGGGTGATACACTAACACAATCGATTCGGAACGATTCGGGGTGGAAAAAAAAAATATCCTGAAGCTGGAGGCCCTGGAGATGGGGTCGGCAAATATCTTTCCAGCTCTGCCCATTAGTCCTTCAAGAGCCATCCCCTCAGTCCTACCGCGCAGCCCCTCCCTCGTCTACACCCAAAAGCCAGGCCTCGACCCTGCTGCCCCGCCCCCTCTTTCTTCACACCGTCCAATACATTATCTCACCGAACCCCTTCACAGTTGTGACTTTCTGACCACCGGGACTTCGGGGCCGTACGGCTCCTCAGTCCCGATTCCCGCCCCCCACCGCCACTCTATGACCCCTGACCCCCTCCTCCAGACTGCTCTTACTGTCCAGATAATGTTCCAAATACATCCCCGCAGCCATCTTGAAGCAAAACAAAGCAACTTCCGATCCGCCCCGGAAGTGACTGAATCGCAACAGGCGCTGAAGCTATTATCCTTGGGTTGGAGCCTTTCCGCCCTTAAAAGAAGAGCTTCCGCCCTCACTAAATTATCCGCTGGGACACATCCGCCCGACGTTCATACGTTCCCTTTTGCGTAGGTAGCCGGGGCCGCCCGTACTGAGGTACCTGGAGGCAGCTTTAGCCCGCTTCCGCCCTTACTGAGGCCCCAGTACGCGACCGAGGCAGGCATGACGTCACTGCAGGTCGCCATTTTGCATTACCTATCAAACTTTTTTTCCCTCCAAAAAAGGCGATGTGCGGTAATGTGGGAGAAAAAAATCCTTGTCTCTTTAGGATTGTATTCCATAAATATCCCTTTTCAGCGTCTGGAGACTCTTTTTTCCTTTTTGCCGGGTATGAGTCTAGTGACCAGAGCAGGTCCCGGCTGAATCCAGACTTTCTTCAAGGTAGCTAGTTTCTTAACGAAGTTGGGGAGGCATAGTTGGTGGTGTGAGATTTAAACCCTCCGCCTTTCTGTTCACTCACACGCACATCAGCTCTCCTGGATTATTTTTTTTATAATCTCTGTTTACTAAGAGTTACACAATAAAGCTATAATTCTCCACACCTCTTGTCTGGGTTCATGTCCTTTTATACTTGAATACATATACACACACACAAAATGACATACTACTTCCGGCCTTGCCCTCTTATTTTTGTCTCCCCCCCCCCGCCTTTCCCCTCCCCCCCCCCCCCCCCCCCCAGTTTATATATGATGTTAACTAACACCACGATTTGGAAAGGATTGGAGCACAGAGCTCACAACTGGGCCAGTTAGATGACAGCTGTCGTCCCAGTCAGCTACAGATTGAGGACTCTTCCTCATGAGGACTCATCCTCTTTGAGGATGGAAAGCAATCCAGTGCACGACTGACTGCCACCACACTGGGAGACAACTCAAAGCACATAACCTAATAGTGGCGTTAGTAAAATCGCATTATGGAGATTGTCACCCCTCACAAATTCTTGATAATTATCAATGCCGCAGGGCAGGGCTTTAATGATACAGATTTTCAACCACCTAATTTAGACCAAGTATGTGAAGAAGGGTAAGGTGAAACCTCAGGTTTACTACTGAGCAGGTGGTAAGATACAGCAGTTGGATCTAGAAGACCACTCTGTCATGTCCCTGGATAAGCAATTTAATCTCTGTGCCTATGTCCTTCTCTGTGAGAATAACAGGACCTACCTCATAGAGTTCCTGCTACGAGTGAGTGTGAATGAATCCTTAAAAAGAGTAGATTGTGGTTCTAATACTTGTGGTGAAGATAGGACGGTCAGGGCATTTTCAGCAATTGGTGAGAGCAGGCAAAAAAAGTAATATTCAGGAAGCTAACACACACGGACATATTTTGTCATATGGGATACATTCATTAGTGCCACACCACAGATTGAGAGATCTTGGATGTCCACCCAACAGACTAGCTGAGCCCAAAACTTAAGTGGGCATCATTTCATTGACTATACAAATCCCACCAGGTAATGAGCACAGTTCCCCAGCCGTACACAGAGGACAGCCACACCGTTGGGTGTTGGGCGCTTTGTCACAACTTTTTCAGTGCTTAAAGGTTTTTAATTCTCAAAAAGGAATCTTGGAGGTGATCTAGTCCAATCCCTTAACGGCTGAAGCTTCTCAGTCAACACCGGTTGGCGGTAAAGCCAAGGCCAAAGTCCAGGTTTCCTGACCACATTCTGCTCAGCACTACAACTGTCCTGCCTCGCTACTCAGTTCTGGTTATGGCTTCCACCACTGCAAACCTACATATATGGATAGGATAATAGATACATGTATGTACACACATTGCCAGTTGGAATTACAACCGAGCCCAGTGATGCTCAGGCAGGAGCGTAGGCCCTTTCAAGAGGGCATGCTTCCATTTCTTTGACAGGGAGCTTCGTGGTTTTATTAACACATGACTGAAACCTTGCTGTCACAGACTTAGGCATCACAGTCCCCTTGACAAGATCTGTATGTAGAAACTCTCATAAACCAAGATTTCACTTGAATTATCAAAGCTGTGCCCTTTTACACTAGGGGACACACACACAGAGCCTCATCACACAGCATTCACTCTTCACAGACACACACTCTAGTGTAAATCCTTAGTACTGTCCTTGAACATCTCCCCAGATAGCTTCTTCCCATGCTCGCTCACATCAGTAGCTCCACTGCCTCTGATCCTTTTACACGAATTTATTTCTATACAAGGTTCTAAAAACACCCCTTGGTTTGTACATAAGTTTTTTTTTCTTCATTTTAAATTGCTTTGTAACAACTGATTTCCTGATTTTTTTTCATTTTGTCTTTTCTCTGAAATCTGCCATGGTTTAAAAACAAACAAAAAGGGCAAAAGGAAATAAAAATGCCGTTGGCCAGAAGACAGGGTGGAGAAAAACAAAAGACAAAAATAAACAAAACATCAAATATGAAAATTCTGAGAGATAATGCATTTATAAACACAGAAATGGTTACAACAAAGATGGCCGTGATGAGTGGGTATATATATATATTTATATATATATTTATATATAAATCCGTGTCCGGCAATTGACCGTGGCACCTAGGGAGCTAAGTCCAGTCCTTGTGTTTGCCCTGAACTCTCCCTTCTCTGCAACACCCTTTGTTTTGGGCTTTCATAAAGAACACAAAGCTCCCACAGCTCCTCTGGCTTTGGGACTGGGAGACCGAGTATAGGGCCTTGGCTGGCAGAGAAGGGGAGGTCCCAAGGAAAACCATAACCCACGCTTCTAAGCCACCCTTGACCATTTTGGGGATCTCTGGCCCCTTGGGGACCACATCTCAGCCCTTGCCCCTTTACAAATAAAGGGGGTCTGACCCCCACTGAGATCTCCCTCTTCCAGCATTAGGTAGGAAGTGAAGTGAGACCACGAGGGGAAGACGGCTCCCGCTCATCGGGGCGTGTGAGAAACCTCCGTTCTTTTGCAGGCAAGAACAGAACAGGAGGCTGGTTGCATTTAGGGCTCCCTTCTCTCAGAGATCTGGGAGGACCAGCCTCTAGTCTTCCACCAGCCCCAACTTTTGAGGATTATGAGGGTAACGAGAGGGTAAGTGCCCACACTGGAAACGTTTCTATGAGGTCATAGCAAATCCCTCCCTTGAGCACCAACCCCCAATTTTGAAAAGCTATGCTTGGAAGGGGAGGCTGCTGGATTACACTACCAGCTCCTTATTCCTTTGCCAATCAGGAGGGCTGATATTCCTTTTGAAGAGGAGTTGAGAATAAGCATGGTATCCTGTGTAGGAAGGCCGTGCCTGAGGCCCAAGGAGATGGAGGCAAGGCCTGTCAAGGAAGAAGACTTTTCCCACCAAGAGAAGTTGGAGAAAGAAGGGACCAGAACTTCTTTCCCCTCTTCCCAGTGGGTGGCAGCACAGGTCTCTACGAGCTGGCCAGGTGCTCCACCTGGATGGTGCTGGTGGTGACAGTGAGGCAGATGTCCTTATGATGCTCCGCCGTCTTATAGGGGGTCAGGTCAAAGGAACACTGGGGTGGAGGGTTGGGGTTGCTGTCCCCACCACCCCCACCCTGGGGGGCTGCCCCAGGGGACTGGAAGTGTGGTGGCTGTGGCTGCTGTTGCTGCTGCTGCTGCGATGCCTGGGAGGCTTGGGCTTGAGCCTGGGCTTGGGCTTGAGCCTGGGCCTGGGCCTGGGCCTGGGCCTGAGCCTGGGCCTGGGCCTGGGCCTGGGCCTGGGCCTGGGCCACCGCCGCTGCCGCCGCTGCCGCCTGCACTTGTTGCTGGAGATCAGGAGGGTTGTGTTTGCGCATATGTTTCATAAGGTACGTTTCCTGAAGGAGATGTGAAAAAGAGTTGAGGGATTAAAGAGAAGAAAAGAGGTTACTTATAACTGGCATCCTGGGCTCTTACTTTACTTCAAATAGAGCCATACTTATACGGGGACATTCTGGAGCCACAGGCAAATTCTCTCCAGAAGACTCTTTCAGTGTTCAATACTGGGCAGAAAGGAGAGGGAGACCTTTGGAGTCACAGGGGGCATTCAGTTGGCACAGGGAAAGCGGTCATTTTCTCAAAGATCTTTGAATGGAACAACTTTACCACCTTTTCCTGGAGCCATTTAAAAAATCTTTCTCCCAAAACTGCAAGTTGCAAGTTGCATTATTTTGCCTTGTATTTAAGTAAAATTAAGAATCACCGCTTAGCCAAAAAAAAAACAACAACAAAACAACAAAAAACGAAACAAAACAAAACAAAGAATCATTGCTTAGCAATCTTTCTCTATAGGCTTAAGAGCTCAGGCATCCCCCTCAATTCCCGAGCTACATGTCTATGTCATTTCTGTTCTCTTTATCGATTCCGGTTAAGTTGGGAGCTAGGGAGCAAGCATATTCAAGGCAACAGCTCTTTATCCAGAGAGGTGGGGCGAAGTGGACCGTGTGGTCTCACAGGCCCAGAGGGAAGTAAAGGGAAGGCACTGCGCACTCACCGACGTGTATGCCCGACTACAGATAGTGCAGGTATACACCTTGGCATGCTTCACCGTATGCGTAGATAGGTGCACCTCTAGTGAGGCTGCGTCCGTGTACGCCCGGTGACAGTTGTGGCACTTGAAGGGTTTATCTTTGTTGTGCT
Organism: Neofelis nebulosa; assembly: GCF_028018385.1. NCBI lineage: Eukaryota > Metazoa > Chordata > Mammalia > Carnivora > Felidae > Neofelis > Neofelis nebulosa. Next base: position 101,434,688 of record NC_080789.1, on the reverse strand, counting down.
GCCGCCTGTGGGACTGGGAAAATGAGGAAAGAATCAGGATGAGGACCTTGGGCTCTTCCTTCCTGCCTCTGTGACCTTAATGGAAAAGCCCCGAGCTGGGTGTCAGCCTTCCAGATTCTCTTTCCATTGGAAGGCAATGCAAATTGCCTTTTTTTTTTAATGTTTCTTTTTCAGGGAAAAGAGTGAACAGGGGAGGTGCAGACAGAGCAGACAGGATCCGAAACGGGCTCTATGTGGACAGCAGAGAGCCCAATGCAGGGCTCGAATTCAGGAACCGTGTGATCATGAGCCAAAGTCAGATGCTAAACCGACTGAGCCACCCAGGCGCCCTGGGAAGCTGCTCAGTAAAACTTGAGGAGTTACAGGCAAAGGGAAGAGGTGTATGTATCTCCTGCAGCACATCCCAGGATCCTGGAAAGTGAGAAGGATGGCTATACTGGCTCCACCGGCCCGGTGGTTCCCAAAGCGAAGCGGAGGGGACACTAGGGAATACCAAGACTTTTCCACAGGGCCCCCAAAGTCAAAACTGCTTTCAAAATGATAATAAGACTACGTTGGCCTTTTCATGCTCATTCTCTCATGACTGTACAGAGATCACACAATGCGTGATGTCACAAAGACTGAACGCAGCAGGAAGGTAGCCATCTTCTGGTAAGCTAGACACTAAAAAACATGCAAAGTGTAAAACGATGCCATTCTTTCCATTTTGGGGGGACTGGGCATATGTTTGGAAATAGGTTAATGTTAGTATGCAATGGGTTTGTTATTTTTAAATGAGTCACTAAATATGCTTTCAAGTTTTTCAGTTTTACATTCTCTGTACTCACATCAACAAAAACTCTTTGGGTTTCCCAATAATTATTAAGGGTGTAAACAGGTCCTGAAAAAGTTCAGGAACCACTATACTAGTCAAATGGCACTTTGAGCCCAGTGTCAGACACAAGGCCTCATGTGGAAGGTGGAACATTTACCTGCAGATTGGAGAGCTGCGTGAAGGCTTTCTCACAGCCTGGGTGTGCACATTTGTATGGTCTGTCACCGGTGTGGATTCTGCATAGGATGAGAAAAGAAGAAAGGGAAAGGAGGTCAGCAAGGCCACTCAGGGATCAGTTCGTTCACAAACCTCCTCAAGGTCATGCCTGCCCTCCTACAGGAGTTCAAGCTGGGTTTCCAGGAGGTCCCAGCCTCAGCTCCTCTCTGACACGGATCACGCCATAGTGCCTGATCTCTGCTCACTGTCTCCATCACTCAGTTCAAGCTGGGCTACTCTGCCGGGGGAGGAGGAACCGGCAGCTTGGCAGCCAAGAGACAGGCAGTCCCTAATTTGGCATACAAGTCAGCGACTATAGTAGCTGTCCCTGATGAATGTTCAAAAACATACGGTGAACACACTGAAAAGAAACACAGAACACTTCTTCCTTGGCCCCCACAATACAACCAGAAGCTATGCCCTCAGCCTTGAGCACCACTCCCAGAAAAAGTTCTGGTGTCAAAGAACAGCAGAGTTATGCTAATTATGGAGAGCAGCAGTGATATTAATACTCATGGAAACTCCTTGGGGCTTTTCCGAGTCCAGCCCCCTAACGGCAGGAGATGCCTACTTTAGTACCAATTTGACCTCTTTCCCAAACACTACAGGGCCCTCCACTGAGATGAGCCAAGGACTTGAGGGTCCGCAGACACCTGCTACTTATCGGGGACTTCAGAACTATCTTTGTGACCAGCTGCTTTTCTGGACCTCCAGTATAAAATCTTGGAAACATCACAGGACGAGTCTGTCTCCTTGTGAGGAAAGCCCGACTTCTCCTCTTCGCAAAACAAGGTATCTGACCACTTTGAGAGGGATCACCATGTCCAGAAACAGCCAGGTGAGAAGGCCTCTGGCCAGTAAGAGTTTTGGATTGCAGTTCAACTTGAGATACTGATGAAGGATGTCATCAACTCTTCCAGGTGGCAGGTTCGCTCCCTCCTAGTCACTCCAGATTCATGGGACAAACAGTGGGCATCCTTATGAAGCAGGAGCTTTTTCATTTCATTTGCCGGTTCTCTGTGATCATTTCAGACATGTTTCGTTCTCTTCTCTATTCCTGGCATCCCTCAGAGCCTTGCTTATTGCCGTAGGTGTCACCAGGCTGAGACCCAGCGAAAAAAGTCTGATTACATTTTCTGTTCATACATGGTGCCCTAAGGGCTAGAGGTATGGTCTTCTCCAACCAAATGCCCTTGCTTCGGCATCCAGGAGAAAATCTTGCAACATGTGCGTATTGGTGTTTTCAGGGAGAGAAATGAAGGCAGAAGTTGTCTCTGCTCCAGCTGAGTCTCTTCCTCCCAAGCCACACAGTCATTGCATCTCCCCAGCGCAGCTTGTGCCCCAGAAAGGTTCTCTCGAGCGTCCACTCCAGGGTTGTTGTTTCTTCTTCTCCCAGGCGCCAGTCGTATGCTCCTCCGGCCAGGTCTCTCCCCCGCCCCCCGCATGCGGGTTGTTGTGTGTGTCCGGGGCGGGGGTGGGGAGGGCATGCCAGCGGGGCGGGGGCAGTAGCCCGCCACTCTCCCTTACCGTGTGTGCTGCTGGAGGTGGGAGAGCTGGCGGAAGGCCTTCTGGCAGTAGGAACAGTTGTAGGGCTTGGCCCCCGAGTGGATTCGGAGGTGCTGGGCCAGGTAGGAGGTGTTGGCGAAGGTCTTGGAGCAGTGCGGGCACTTGTGGGGCTTGATGGTCTCCGTGTGCATCTTGGAGTGGATCCTGCCGGAGAGGAGAGGAGAGGAGGGAAGGGGGGAGGAGGAAGCAGTTCGACACCACGGGCTCAGCTCTCTGCTGGGTGAAATGATGTTGCTTGACGGATGAGAGCACCCCCTCCTCCCTCCTCCCAAACATACTCCGGCCTGGAGAGGCTAATGGCGAGGACACCCAGATCTAGGTCGCTGCTGATCTTACGTCGGTGGCTAGAATGGCAGTGAGGTGATGCAGAGCCGCGGCCCCTGGCTCCTGGTAACCTTAACGGTCTCAGTCTTGTCAGCCCTCTGCTTTGTTCTAAGCTTACACACTCACCACATATACCCTGATTCCAAACAGTACTTTCAACAAAGACCAAATACCGCCTGTTCCCCATGGACCTGAAGTTGAATGCACACCTTGGCTCTGAACTGAAGCATACAGTATAAGCAGGGCCTGCTCTGCAGAAGATTTCCAAACACAAACAAAGAGAGAAACCACAAAAACCGTTCCAGGCTTTGGGATTGGAGACCACAATTTCCCAGGCCCCTGCAAACTGCTAAAATAGATAGTTTATTTTTCACAGACAGTAATGAGAGCGAACTGAGGCTCCCAAAGGGCAAAGTCACAAGGGAAAAAAGAAACCACGAGGACAGAAGAGAAGGCTCAGGCAACGTGGCCTTAGGGTAAGGGGTCTGCAGCCGGGTGATGGGATAAAACCAAGAGCAGCCTTACCGGGTGTGCTGCTGGAGGTGGGAGAGCTGGCGGAAGGATTTCTCACAGAAGTTACAACTGTAGGGCTTGGCCCCTGAGTGGATGCGGATGTGCTGGGCCAGGTAGGAGCTGTTGGCGAAGGTCTTGGAGCAGTGCGGGCACTTGTGGGGCTTGGTCTCGGTGTGTGACTTGGAGTGGATCTGCATCTCCGACTTTGAGTAGAATGTCAGTGAGCACATCCGGCACCTGGGCCAAGCGAGGGCAGCGGTTAGAACCTTCCCACTGACAGAGCACTGCTGAACCCTCCCTCCACTTCCACAGAAGCCAGCCTATCTGATCTCTCTTACTACAAGTATGTTGTAAGGCCCCTGAGGGGAGGATCTGTTCTACTCCTCTTTATAGACTAAACTAATACAGACCCACACAATACAAATATTCAGTACATGTCTGCTGAGTGACTGGACTCCCTAAGTGTGTACAGAAACAAGAATTCAACCAGAAAAGACAGGAAAATCTTATTATCGGCTCTAGGCTGATGCGGATTTCATCGGGCCAGCAATATCAGCTAACTTCTGTTTTCCTTCTGCCTGTAACTTTATTTCAGACTTTAAAAGAGAGCTCCTTCCCCCAACTTCCCATGCATAAAGTACATCTCTCAGGTATCTCTCAAGTTCCTGAGACGATAATGAGGACAAACTGACTACATTCCCCAGAAGGGCTTCTCTCCTGTCTCCTCAGATAATTGTCTTCTCTCAGATTCTCTCCTACTTCCTTTTTGCCAGTGATTCCTAGAGGGATAGGGGTGGAAAAGGATCAGAATTACGTGGAAGGGGCTTTTCCAAATCATATACATCTGGCCTCCACTGTGCATCTGATGTTCCACCAACCACCACCATCCCTGAGCCCCTTGGCGATAAAGTGAGGGAACCGCTTTTACAAAGAGCTGAGGTTGCTGTTGGAAGTGGGCTGTCGCCCTCAAACACTGAGGAGGAAAAGATTTGTGAAATCTTCCAAGCTTCCATGCCTGAGCTTCCATGCCAAACCTTTCCTCTTCCCTAGCACATGGAGCTCAAGTCAGCACTCGGGGATAACATCAACAGCAGCTGGTACACTTTCCCCCATCACCTGGTTGGTAATCCTTCCTGTTCTGACATTGCCCAACAGCATCAAGTAAGGAGGCCTCTGAGCAGGATAAGCCACAACTATTCAGCCTTTATCGAGGAAGTGCTATCTGTGTGTGAGCTGGAATGCTCTCATTCCTAAACAACCCCACAGTGCACAGTGTGAGCTGGCAGAAAGGGCAGCACCTGGAAGCCAGGCAACTGGGGAAAAAGTCCCTCTGCTTTGGTTCCTCCTCAACTTCTCCCTATCATCAGGGCTGGGGATGGTGCAGAGTGATGGTTTCGGCTTTTTTCGGATCCCAGGAGAAATCTTTAGAAAATAACTGAGATCACGACTAAAAAGAACTCTGCATTCCTCAGAGGAAAAAAAAATATCACGGTACTTGGAGGTGTGGCTCCTATATTAATGTTTCCACTAAAACTCCAATCGTTAAGGTCAATTTCTATTTCCCTGGTCACTTGGTAACTATGAAGGAAATCCAATTCCCAGTTTACCAATCCTTGGCTGTTGTTTGGCTTGCCCAGCCATTATATGGGTGGTGGGGAGGTTCTGTTTATAGTTAGTATGGCCCAAAGGACACAGCCAATGTTAGTCTGGACACCTGGGCTCTACTCAGTGTTCGATTACAGGCTTGCTCATCAATCTAGACCTCAATTTTCTGGTCTGTAAAATGGAGAGATAAATATCTGCCTCCAGGGCCAGCAAATATTCAGAACAAAGGTAAGCCAAGTGTTCTCTAATAATTCAATTGCACTAATGTTAACATACCAGTGCTGACGGATGAGCTCATGCTACTATACATTTCACTGAAGTCAGAAACTGGACACATTGTCACTTGAGGGGAACAGTACTGAAGATACAAAATAATTTCCCTTGGTTGCTAAAATTCCTCAGACAAGTGGAACAACACGTACCGTTTTAACTCAAATACAAGCTCACAGTTTGTGTGTGAGTGTGGAACACACAACTGCACCCTTAGTATGAAATTAACTATAAAAGAGAAAATAACCCTCTGCATCAAAGTTCAACTAGAGAATCCGCAAACTTAAAGTCATAGACAATGGACTGGCAACAAAATAAGCCCTCTCGAAAGGTAGAAGGTACAGCAATGATCAGAGTAATGAAAATCATAGTTGCCATTTGTTGTTGTGCCTGATACTGTGAGGGCACCACACCCGTTAGGCACTTTAAACACACTGTCTCCACTCCTCACAACAGCCTAGCAAGCATTATCCGTTTTACAGAAAGGAACACGAAGGCTCAGAAAGGTTAAGTAATTTGCCAAAGGGCAAACAGCTATTCACTACAAAGCTATGATTCTAACCTAATTTTAAAGATTCCTCACACTAGAGGTATTCAAGGAGAGGCAGACTGTCATCTGCCAGGAATGTGTAGAAGACTAAACTACAGGGAAGAAACTGGATTAGGTGACCATTAAAGTATTTCCAACTGTGAAATGCTACGAAGCCAGATAAAAGAGTCCAAGTCTTTTAATGCAAGGTGTTGGGTAGCTGGAAAGAAATCTGACTTAGGAGTATTGTGGCAGTGGGCAGATAGCAGGAGGCAGAAAAGCTACCACCCCATATAGCTAGGTGCACAACTCCAGGGGGCACCATTCACATCCAACATACTAATGGGGCCCTTCTGGAAGCACACAGTGCAATGACCTTGTTCACAATAACAACTGAATTACCATCCCATTTTTTTCCCTAAGATACTAAAAAATAATTTCAAATACTCTTGATTTTCCCTCAAAAACACATGATAGATGGGGGCCATGACTGATCTTCCCATTTTACAGATGGGAACAAAGAACTAGAAATAAGTTGACTTGCCCAGACTAATAGAACCCTAGTCCAACAATACTCAGTCAAATGTCACTGACCACAGGAATGAATGTGGTTGACTCAAACATGCATGGAAATAGGGATTTTTTGTGATTAAAAAGACTGCTTTGAAAATTCAGAGTTCTGAGTTTCTGAAGAAATTCCATTCACCTAGAATATAATTAGGCGCCCTTAAATTTCAGTTTTCTTTAGTCACCTGGGTGTGGGGCCTCTCAAGACTTCCCAATACACTGAGAGTGTAGAAAATGCTACCAGGACTTCCTTGCAATTGCATATTCACATTTCTTCCCATAGACACACTTTGGGAAGTCCAGAAATAGCTTTAATGTGGGTCCAAAAAATAAGCAAGCAAAAAAACAAAAACAAAAAACAAAAACCACAAAACAACAACAACAAAAAAAACCCTTGACAGAATCAGAGGACCCTGATCCATGTGCAAAGCAGCATAGGATGTCAGGGACCTAGCCCATCAGTCTTACAACGACACACTATATATAGGTGTATCTCCATGTCACAATGACCTCACTTTAAGCAAATACATAAAAATCCAGATTTATATAAAATAAAAGGGACTTTCATTTTATGAAATGATATATAGAAGATGCTTTTAAATGAATCAAACTTGTCAGGTACCTTTATAAAATGATATGATGTAAACATTTTCCAGGAACACTTTTATTGTATAAGGTGGGATACACCTGTAATAATAAAGCTGCAATGAACTTTCAGATTATGGGCTGGGATTCTGCAATGCTCAATACTTTCTACATAGCAACTCCCCTCCTCTTCACTTACAAAGAAGAACTTAAACACTCTGTAGTTGTGGCTACTCTCCACAATAGACGTATACAGCAGAAATAAAAATAAATGCTAAATGACAACTATTTCTTATCTCTTTCTTCTGAAGTTCCCAACATTTCAAATCTTATCTGATATATACTCCCAACAAATGGGAGGCATAAACAGAATTCTCCCCATTTTACAGATGAGGAAACTGAGGCCCAGAGAGGGGGAAAGGACTTGCCCAGGGTCACACAGCAAGTTCGTGGTGGAGCCGGGAACTGAATCCATGAGCCCAAGGCTCTGTCCATTTCCTGTGCCGCAGTTCCCTTCGCTCCTAAAATGGGAACAACATTGCCCATCTCGGTACACTAAGGACAGACCCAGTCTCCCAGCCATGCACATCTGCCCCTGTCTGCACCAAAGCTGTGACAGTGGTTATCCCACTCTGTACACCGGGACCAAATTTCCCAAACCCACTAGGGCCCTTGATAGTTCTCAAGGGGATTAAAAGACTTGCAACTTTCAAAGGGCGGGGAGTCTACCTCTGTAATTATTTTCGTATGGCACCACATGCAAACAGAACACTTTTTTGGCAATGGACAACTTAAGGGAAGTCCAGAATCAAAATGACTTTCATGAATTAGAAAGTGAGCAAACAGGCACTTTATAAGCATATATTCCAAGGGCCAAAGGGTGATATCTTATTCCTCCCACCTTTTTATAGAGACCCCTCCCATCATCCCCACCATGCAGGGTCAGTGCTTAAATGTGGCCCAAGAACCAGTGGATGGCACACAGGTTAAGGTCAGGGGCTTTTCAGAAAAGTTTCTTAGAAAAATAGGAATGGAAAATGCAGAAAGCAAAAAGGAGCTGGAGACAGAGTCTGAAAGCCAGCCTAACACCTTACCATAAGAAAGAAACTCCATTATGTCATTCAAAAATTAGTCACTGCTGACTACCCCAAAAGGGAAGGAGTAAAATGGGTCTGCATCCTGAGGAAGAGTCACTCGAGAAGTGCTAAGAGCCCCACTTTCCTCCCCCACAAGAGAGCACCTGACATGCAAGTGGACCTGAGGTGGAAAGCTGTCAGCGTGGAGCCTGATCCGGGGCAAGACACAAAGGGGTAGGTGAGCTGAGACCATGATCCTTGCCCCTCACTGCCCTGGCTCTGACTCTTACCTATAGGTCTTGCCGTCTTTCTGATGGTCATCGTCATCCTCAGGGGAGAGGACATAAGGGTCATTCATCTCAGGCAGCCCTGATTCCAGCATCCGCTTCTTCTTCCGGCCCCGAGGGGGCTTAGGAGCCACATTGCCACCTCCACCACCACCTCCGCCTCCTTCCTCTGTTAGGGTTGATGCTACCTTCTTGGAGAGGTCAGGGACCACCTGCAGGGCTTGTGAGCCAGGGGGAAGAGCTGAGACAATCATGGGAGCCGAAATGGGGAAGGTCTGAGCTGATGAGGCTGTGGTCACAAGGGAGCCTGAGGGGGACGTGATTACCAAACCAGGACCTAGGATTGGGAGAAAAAGGAGATGGTGTCATGTTGTCCAGTCCTGATCCTAATCCTATTTAATTTCCCCCCAGATCATTGTCTAATCAACCCCTCACCACCGCCCCCCCAGCCCAGAGTATATAGGAAACCCCAAACCCTATAGAAAAATAATGGTCTCCTAACCCCTGTCCCCACCCCACCCCCAGTAACAGTGAGATTTACCCCTTGATTGACTCCCTTCTCTTCTCCACCTCTGAGAACAGGAGACTCCTTGATTCAGAGAAGGAAAGAATGTCACCTCCTCAAAGGCAGGGACCGCATCTTCTACTTCTTTGTATCCCCCACAATGCCTAGCGCATTGCTAGGCACACAGTAGGCACTTAATAAAAATGTGATTGAGTAATCAAACACATATCCCACTCCCCATGTCCTTGGAGCCCTCCAGCCTGGGGTACTGATCATGGAAGATCAACACCTCAGATTGGAGAAGAGCAGAGTGGCTCACCAGCAGTCATCAGTCCTGTAGACGGCACAGGGACCACGGTGATGTTCTGGGTAACGGACGCCTGGCTATGTGGGGTCAGCTGGTCTGACTTGGACTCTGTGTCCATACTGATGCCTGAGGGCAGGGACACGGAGGCAGGCACTGTCAGCAAGGTGGGGTAGTGGGGTGGAGCCAGCCCACAGCCCTTCTCCGGCAGCAGCTGATCCTTCATCTTGTTGATGAACATCGTGTTCTCAATCTAAAAGAAAAGGAAAGGGGAGGCGAGCGGCCTCTTCAGAAAGAACCTGGTTTTGTCTGTTCCCCGAGCTCTTTACGATGTCCGTCCTCCAAGGAGTAAATAGTTCATATCTTTGTGCTTCCAGAGAAGCCAAAACAGAAACGCTAGAATTCTCGGTGGTGGGGGACCTGGTGAAGCAGCACGTGATTTATCTTGCTTCAGTATCCACAGTACTAGAACTCACTACTCAAAAGTTGAAAAAAGTACATGATAGGGAAGGAGGAGAAAAACACCACCACCACCTACCTGTCCTGAGACTGTGGGGATAGAAGGCCAGAAGTACGGGTTAGAATTGAAGTGAGATTCTTCCATTCTACCTGAAGAAAGAAAGAGAGATCACATCATAGTGAGGAATAAATCTGAAGTAACCTGGCAACCGAGAAGGAGACAATGAGGAGTTCCTGACTTCCTCTTCAGGACCTGACCACATGGCTGAGAATCTGCGGTGAAGATCTCTGGATCTACCATATTAGTTCCAGAGAGCCACTCAGCATGAAATCCAACAGAGCAACAGAGCCTATCCTTCTCAAGATGCTGGTGGAAGAACTTAAACACATCTCGCTTAACCACAGAATGTCTTCCATTAGAAAGAGACTCAGTATTACTTTTCTTCGGTGACAAAAAGAAGAGCTGAAGGCATGAGCAGGGAAGGGATGTACCCAAGGTCACACAAAGCAAATCACTGACTGGCTAAAAAACAGTCGGGGTACCTATCCCCGCTCTTTTCCTTTATCCTTCAAACATAGCTTCCTTGGGAAAGAGTTTCAACTGACATACCTGTCGTTCTACACAGCTAGGCTGGAACACAAAATGCGCAGGGGAATTAAAGAGCAAAATTGGCAGGTAATCACAACCAAGATATTTTCTGAGTACCAGATGCTACCTGGGGACCATGCTCCACTGATCCCACCAAGGTCCAAGAACACCCACGGTGCCACACTGGGTACCACACATGCGAAGCCAAGCAGTGAGAACCTGGAACTACCAGTTTAAAAGAGGGTTCCAGTGCCGGGAGTAGCAGCACCCCACATCTCTACCTACAGGGATTCAGAATAGGGACAACAGTGCACCAAAACACATACACAGTACTAGACTCCTGCTCTGTATATCTCACACATGATGCTTCTAAGCGTTCAAGTTCTTCTCTGTATGTGGATGATAATTAAGCTAAAACTTTGGGAATGAGGAATAAGCAAGAAAAGTAACCCTCAGAATCATGATGGGTACAGAACCTAGGCATCCCACCGCTCATTTTCCCACTTTGATCACTTCTCCTAGCAAGACTGTATGTTAACTGCAGTTATTCAAGAACAGCTTCCCCAAATTCTGGATCCAGACCAGCAGAAGGCAGGTGAAGAGGGAGTAAGAGACTGATGGAATGGGGAAATGACGAACAATAAGAAATAAACATTATCGTCATGCTGCTTTTCGAACCAGAAGCAACCAAGATTCAGGTGGGAAAGAAGGACCTGTGGCTTACAGCCATGGGGGGTTCCTGCTGAGGATGTTCTGGAGGCAGATAGATACCAGAGCTACTAAGTGCTAGAAGGTACACTGGACACAGAAACAGGTTAAAAGTAGATTAAGGAAACTAAGAAAGATCTGTAACAAAGGAGGAGAAACAGAACGGACATCACTCTAGACGTAACCGCATTCCTTATCCTTCTCCAGAAATCTCATCACACGTTTTGCTCTATTAAACAGCACTCTCAATGTTCATAAAACCTATAAAGGGAAGCACTACTGAATTTCAATCTACTCTTTCCTAAAAAGTAGCAGAGGAGAGGAATGCATCAAATCTGACTACAACTTCACACAAATAAGGCTCATTATTCTTTTTTTTTTTTTTTTAAGGTTTTATTTATTTTTGAGACAGAGAGACAGAGCAAGAATGGGGGAGGGGCAGAGAGAGAGGGAGATACAGAATCAGAAGCAGGCTCCAGGCTCTGAGCCATCAGCCCAGAAGGGCTCATTATTAACTGATTTGAGGATCAACCCCAGACAAATCCTGCTCCCCAACTCATAAAACACATCAGAACAGTCTCCAAAACAGGTGCTAACCTTTTCCTTCCAGCATTAACTTTAGCATTAACTTCCAGCATTAACTCAGGTCCTTCTTAGGCAACAGAAATCAAGAAATGATAGGGGCGCCTGAGTGGCTTAGTTGGTTAAGCGTCAAACTTTGGCTCAGGTCATGGACTTGCAGTTTGTGAGTTCGAGCCCCTCATTGGGCTCTCTGCTGTCAGCACAGAGCCCACTTCAGATCCTGTCTCCCTCTCTCTCTGCCCCTCCCCTGCGTGCACACGTGCACTGTCTCTCAAAAATAAATAAACATTGAAAAAGAAATGACCAAATCACGGTTTGAGGGGATCCAATCTTGCCGAGCTTTTTGGGAAGCAGAGATCACATCTTGGACCTACCCATTGTCTCGAAGATAGGACTCATCACCCAGTAAGCAATTCTGTATTTAGTAAACTGAAGGACACTGGACTCTGTACACACAAATTTTGAAAACAATGCTAGGGGCTCAAACCATAACGCACAACCCCCATCTGTCTAACCTTCGAGCTGAGAGAAATGATACAGAAAAGTCATGACATACGGTGGAAATGAAGTAGAGAATTAGGCCAGAGAATAAAGAAAGGAGGATCTAATTATAATTTCCCCCTAAAAAGTCAAGGAAGTAAACACATTACGGATGTGAAAATTTAGGAGGCAGGAACTGAAAGCCTGAAAATAATATCTTCAGATAGAATTCCTATGTACAATGGCCCTCCTCACCAAAAAAGATTACATCCACTCATATTGTCCTACAAGTGGCTCAGGAGAAAGTTTCTGAGGGAAATAGACCCTGCAGGTTCTTATAAAGGGGACATACAAAGTGATGTGGAGGACAGGACAAGGTCAACATCACCATCAACATCTATTAAGTGCTTATTGTGTTCAGGGCACTGTTCTAAGCACTTCACAACTATCGTATCATTTAATTACCACAGCAATTCTATGAAGTAGGTACTGTAATCCCCATTTTTCAAATGAAGAAACTGAAGTCACAGAGTCAAACAGTAAATATCAGAAAAGAGATCTGAATGCAGATACCAAAGAGCCAGTTAAGAATGGGGGTGCTACAAGAGACCAAACCCTACAACTGAAGTACATACTCTCTGATATTATGACTTGATGCATCAATTAAAATTTACAACACATCCAGGAATGGATTGTACATTTTCCATGTAGTTCTCTATAAATGTTTCCAAAAGTGGAATTTTGGTAAGAGCAAAATGTAAAGATGATAGTTTCTGTTCACAACCTGTTAAGACTTCACTTGGCCATTAAGATAACTGATTTTAGAATGATGGAATCGGGAGGAGTCTGGGTGGCTCAGTCGATTAAGCATCCAACTTCGGCTCAGATCATGATCTTGTGGTTCATGGATTTGAGCCCCGCGTGGGGCTCTGTGCTGACAGCTCAAAGCCTGAAGCCTGCTGTGGATTCTGTGTCTCCCTCTCTCTCTGCCCCTCCTCTGCTTGCACTCTCTCTCTCTCTCTCTCAAAAATAAATAAACATTGAAAAAACAAAACACCTTAATGATGGAATCAGAGTAAAAAGAACAGACCATCCAGAGGGATAAACTGAATAAAAGATTCCTCTGCTTCCCTGGATACCCAGTCTGTCCCTCTGCTTTGGTTCTTAAGAGAACAAAACTGAAGATCAGAAAACCACAGCTGGTCCTAGGACAAAATGATAAATGTGCCTTGTGGGCTTCTGATAAATATGTCCACCCAAAAGAAGGGTACATGGAAAGTTCTGCTCACCCAACTAGAAGCAATATTTGCCTGCAAAGTGACATCTGAGAAATGCTATACTACTGTTCTAAAAAGGCTGACTTAGATCTCTGTATTCCTGAAATGAGATCAAATGGAGAGCCAAGAAGGAAGGCTCTTGCCAGAATACCATGTAAATGGCGCCCCCTGGAGTTGTGTAACAGGGCAACAGGTGCCAGATCACTCAAATAGCTGTTTACTGTCCACTTTACCAATTAACCTCTTAACTTTCTATCTTTCATGGAGGAACTCTCCCCAAACTATCCCAACATCCAAGCAGGTATATACCAACATTCGTAACACCTGAAGAAGCCCAATGATAGTACAGGGAAACCTCATTTCTACATAGAGTGCCAATTTTGATGATTATGCCAACATTTTAATAATAATAAAAAGAACTAGTTTACCCTACATTGGGAAGGAAGTGAAAGGCTTTTATTATAGACCCAAAGAACAGGAAAGAAGGAAAAACAATAGGTAGAAAGAATGCTGGCAGATTAAAAATCTGAGTTCTAATTTCAATTTTACTATTGCACTATACCTCAACTATCCTGTTAATATAAGGTTTACTACAATTAAGTTGGATGGTATTTTTTTTTTCACTACATATTTCTTTTCCAATCTCAGACAAAATCTCAAAAGCACCGATGAGGTGCAGAAAAAAGACGTTAAGTAACACCCATGAAACGTTTAGTAGGACTTGAACTCTTGCACCAGAGCTTTGTCCATCTGTCCATCCTTCCATAGTGCCACCCACCATCCAGAAATAAAGATGTCACTGCCTGCAGCATGTGGTTTTTGGTAGACCTGGTTAAGACCACCATCTCTTTCCTGGTACTTAGTACATTCTCTACAATTGTTGTTTTTCAAATAAAGCACAGCATTTCCTCAGGAAAGCAATATTCTCTTAACACAACAAACTTTTACAAAATCTTGAAAGACTTGTGCCAACCAAGTGCAGTAGCTGGAGAATGAACCTAGAAACTAAGACTTCTGGAATTTAATTCTAGGTCCCACATCAGTGGTTGACTCTGAATAATTTATCATTCTACTAAGTTTCTATCTGAGTAGAGGATGGAGGAGAATAAACCCCTTAAAACAAATTCCTGAGGTATATGGTGATGGGAGGCAGTTAAAAAAAAAGGGGAGGGGGGTTAAATAAAATGCTTTGAAGTGTTCCTGAATGGAAGAGAGTTAGAGAAATACTTCCATGTGATGAGCACTACCAGTGACAATCACTGACAATTACATAAAAACCACATAATGACAAAGGTACTACCCAAAAGTGTCAGATCTATAGCCTACAGCTTAGTAATCATCAACTAGAAGTACAAACAATAGAGATGCAAAGAACAATCAGCTCAAATTCAACTACAGAAAGAACTTGACTCAGAGATCTCAGACACTCTAGTGAGAAAAACTGTCCCAAAAAGCACAATTGTAGATAGGCTGCAATATTAGCTAACAACTTGAAGAAACACAGACAATGACTACCCCCCCCCCCCCCCCCCGCCTCAGTAAGGAAACAAAATCTCTTTCCTCCAGTTCTAAGGACATTCAAGAAGGACCATCCCAAGAGAACTTGGGGCCTTCCTACTACCTGTGAACTCTTCCAAGTACAAAATAAACCAGAACAGGTTTATCCCAAACACACCAACAGGACCACTACCACCCCACAGCTGTTAATCTGAGCCAGCAACTTCTATCCTGGGGACTGCTGGACCAATGGTACTCAGTACCCTGTGGGAAGAAGGGCACAGTGGTTCCCCTGGTCCTGCCCATGCCATTATAAATGATGGATCCAGGAAATGTGAGGCCATAAATAAATAAATAAATAAATAAATAAATAAATAAATAAAGTGGGCAGGGGAAAGGGGGCGGGGCAGTTGGACGAGAGGGGATATGCACGTAATATTTAATCATCAACTTGGCTCAGAAACCTATGGGAAATAAATTTTATAAACCAGCCTGCAATCGGTTCTTAGAAGACACTTCTATGAGCTTGGAACTCAAACTCTTTTGGGTCTCAACATTGTCATTTTCAGAGTACCTAACACACTATCCCCATCAAGCTTCATATTTTGAATTCTTGCAGACCTAGTTCTGGAGTCCACTCAATACAACTTTATCTACTTTACTTCAAACTACCCACAAACCACGTTTTTTGTTTTTTGTTTCTTTTTTTCCTGAAAACTTCATCCTGACACACCAAATTAAAATAACCCTGTGTCAGATTCTAACCACTCAACAGATCCACCCGAAGCACTCCACTGCGATATTGAGAATATGAACCCCACGCTAAACTCAACTCTGCTTGTTCCAAATACAGAAAACAATTCTGTAAGCTTTACGACAAGGACCACACTGGAGACTGGGGCCCATTTGTCCCCAAAGCAGAATAAATTTCTCCTCTGGACACAATGTAACCCCGCTTAGTGATTTCACTTGAGCATTTCATAATTCATTTCTGAGTACTAGTGGGAATGGATGAGATACAGCGCTACCTTTTTACGCAAAAACTTCCTGGGTATTGTCAGGAGATAATTTTTCTCTCCCAGCTAACACCAGTATTACAATTGCTATTACTTGAAGAATTCTGTCACAGTGTCCCCAAGAAGCCCATTTAATCATGACCCCTTCTCCCCCCAATCCAGAAAAGCCATTAAGCCAAAATTGTCTTACCCTCTCTCTCTCTTCCTCCTGTCGTCTTATTCCTTCTCCTTTCCAGGGCTCCTGAACTTTCTGTGAACAAATTGTCTGGGTTACAGGGGCCAGTAAGGGTGCAGCCACCTGAGAACTGCGAAGAACCTCAGGAATTCTTGGACTGTCAGCAGTTAGTCTGGAAAGCAGGCGGACCCCCAACCAGCAATCCAAAGATGCAATCGTATAATAAGGAGTGTAGTGCCACCCACTATGTGGATACAGGGAAATAAATCCAATTCTCAGGAACTAAGATGAACTCTATCACCAGTGCTTGGGTTCCACTCCTGGGCTCAGGCACTGGTTCTTCTTCGTTCCACAGGGCCACAGGTAACCAGGGGTCAGAGAACAGAAGAGGTGGCAGAAGAGAAGGGCCCCTGCCCCTGAGGACTGGCTCAGAAGGCAAAGCTGAAGACTAGGGGGATGCACAAGCCCTTGTGTCAGGCACAGTGCCAGTTCAGGCCCAGCCACTTCCTCTGGCCTCCCCCCACTTCTACGAGGACTTCGCCCCTGCCTACCCAAGGCCTTGCGCCAAGAAGTACCTCCCTCAGCCTGCACAGTGGTCTATCTACTGGAGACCCCAGCTGTTCCCAGAAAACCTTCGCTCCCCTGAGACAGCCCCTGGGAGCCTCCTCCTGATGTCGCCCCCCACCCCTTCCTCAAACACCCTTCTTTGGGACGTCCCTCCTTCCCCTCCAGGGAGCTGAACTCTGCCACCCACCAGACAGACACCCGCCCCCTAAGCCCCCCCATTCCTCCCCATCGCCCGCTCCTCCACAACCACTTCCGGTTCCGGGACGGACACACATACAGTCACACCGAGGACCCCCCCCTTCCACGCCCCCCCAAGGAAAAGGGGAGGGGGGAGGAGCAGAGAGCTTGGCGCGCGCCGGCAGCAGCGGCGCGAGACTCACCCGGCGGCGACGGCTGCGGCGGCGCCAGAGCCTGAGCCAGAGCGCGGGAGGGGCGGCGTTTGCTGGGAAAGGAGGGAGCCGAATGGGGCGGGAGGACCAGCAGGGGGCGAGGGGAGGGGGGGAGCGCGAGGCGGTGCGCGCGGGCACGCACTTTCGGCGCGAGACAGACCCACACACTCACACGCACGGAATGCGCGCGAGACACCCGCAGGGCGGGGGCGCGAGGCAGTGGGTGGCCCCCTCCCTCCCTCCCTCCCCTAACACTCACCCGGAAGTGGTGCTGCAGCTCGTGCTCCCGAGAACCCCGATTCCTCCACGCCCCCTCCCTCCCTCCCTCCCCCCACGGGCTCAGAGTAGAGCTGCGGCGGAGAGAAGGCGGGAGCGCCGGAAACGAAAAAGGGGGGAGGGAGGGAAATGGCAATGCAGGGGGGGCGGCAATGGGAAAAGGGGGGGGAAACGCAAAGGTCGAGTCACTTCCGGGAGCGGCAGAGCACATCCGGCGCTGTCTGCGCTCCGACATCCTCAGGGCAGAAGTTACGACTAGTAAGGGCGGAAGTGGCTTCTGCCCAGCGACGCGGTAGAGCCCTGTGTGGATGTGACGTCACAACGGAAGTGAAGGCGGGTTCCGTTAAGGGCAGAAGTTGAACCTTCAGAACTGCGGTCCCGGGCTTCCGGAAGGGACTTCTGGGGAAGTGGGAGGGTGGAAACCGACAGGTTTATGAATTATGCATCAGGTACGAGAGGAGGTAGGAATTCTTAAAACACTATGGGTCCGTTAACCTTCCTTCAGCGTAGAATAGGTTGATATAGGAAGTTACCATTATTTTTTGTTACACTCTTAAGAATGTCTCCATGCTTTGAATATGCCGGAAAGGATAAGGATGTGTCACCTGTTTTCTTGAGGTCCCTGCTTAGGCCCGAAGAGTAACTGGTAACCTCTCCCTGACCACATCACGTACTCTTGGCTTTGGGTTTCTATGTTCTTGTTGCCTTCGTCCACGTCTCTATCTCCTCACGCTGCTTTACTTTTAAATATTGTACTCGCCACCACCTGATATTATATTGTTTGCTGTCCACCTCTTCCCGTTGGAATATCCGAGTCCGTGAGGGGAAGGGCTTGTGAATTGTTCACCGCTGTATCCTCAGAGCCTGGCATTTAGTGAGTGGTCAGTAAACGTTTGTCGTCGCATAAATGAACACTTACTATGAACTCTTTTAAGGAAGCCTTGCCGGATTGCTTGAACGTATAAATGGTTCCCTTTCTGAATTTCCACAGCATTTAGTCTGTACCTTTTGTTACTCTTTTAACTATTTCGTATATAGGACTCTTCAGCAAGCTTGTCAGCTCCTCAGGAAATAAACGGTCTCCTACATGGTATCCTTCCCACTGCTTTGCTGAGAACATAGTAGATGCTGAAGAAATATATGCTATTTGAGTAAATGAATGCTGCCTCCAGCCTGCACCCTGATCTGACCAGAATCCCCCTGGGCTGAGCTCTATTTTGACCGCAGCAGTTGAAGTCCCTCCTATTGACAGCAATAGTTCCTTGCTTAGAAAGCAAAATAACCCTAATAGAAACAGTTGTAATGTCCACCTTACAGATAATGAAAATAAGATTGTGAAGATTTAAGTGATTTTTTTTTCAAAGTCACAGCAAGGAAGTTAGCAAAGGACACCTAAAAATATTAAGTTAAATGTTTAAATAGAAGATATGTTTCTTTGGTTTGTAATTGTAGTTTGTATCCTTTTGGAAGTGTCTACTCTCTTGATCACATTTTTGGGCACTCATTCTATGTTAAACTGAGTAGCAACAGTTGGCAGGATAAGATCTTAAGGGCTCAGTTGTGACCAGACCTAGTTGCTACATGGGTTAGAAATTGCTGATTCCAGAAACGTCGACTTTGAAGGCTGAGATAGAGAAGTGGGAGCAAAATAATGGTGATCACTCTCAGTCCCAGTTCTCATCTTCTTCTTTTCCTGTTTACATTAACGGGTGCTCCCTGAGCCTCAGTGTCTCCAACTGTCATCCCTTGCTCCTGCCCTTGCTGTAAGAAGCAAGTTTTAAGTGCTTTGAACTCCTTAGAGAAGAGCTTTAGAGATAAATGTGGGGCGTAGGGGGAGGAGGGCTGTTAATTTTAGCCTGGGGTTTTCCAGCTGGCACGCTGTTTCCATCCTGAATCACTTCCACACCCTGAGCTCTGCCTGGGAGATCCCTCCTCCTGGGGGCTTCCCCATTTCCTGGTTTGGTCTGAGCCATAATGGTAAGCATTCCAGAAAAATGCTTAAGAGAAGCCTGGCTGAGTCATTTGATGCACAGCTCAGGAGGCAAAAAAAAAAAAAAAAAAAGCATAGTGATGAGAGACGTTGGTCCCAGTGGTGCTTGTGAGGTGTGGCCTCCAAGAACCAAAAGGGTAGTGTGGCCATTGTTTGAGTTCTATAACTAAGCAATGACTCTGCCTCTACCACTTACAGCCTGCAAGGACCTCCAAAGGCCCCATAGTCTGTTTCACCTTTATGAGTGATAAAGGTTAAGATCTGTCCCCATGGCTGCCCAACGCTTCATAGTCATCACTACAATGTGATTTGGTTTGAGATATTTCCTTCAGAACAATTGGAAAGACTAGGACATCTCCTTTCTCCTCTGTCTTTCCCTGCCTTCTGACTTTCCATGGGGAAGGAGGATATTTAGGGAGAAGGAACAGGTGAGGACTTCCCAGTGTCTTGCTGGTGTATTTTAATTTATTTAAATTTAGAGAAACAGCAGGCTAATCAGGCAATAATTAATTCCCTCTTCATTAGGGGCCTTCATGCGTGCCTTTTGCATATGGATGAGCCTCGGGGTCACACTGTCCCTCTGAAGAGGTACAGTTGCAGAGAGTGAGAGAGCCCTGGTGTGCTCTCCAGGCACTTGAGCTCCTCCCCCTTCTAAGCCAGTGCTCCTCTTCTCCCCCACCCTCACCTGACAAGGACTAGATTCCTGGGGGGAATCCACCTCGGATCCCTCCCTCACTGCCCCCCCCCCCCACACCCATGTCCTCAGCACCTCTTCCTGCACCCTCGTGTTCCATCCAGCCCTCTCCCTTCCCCCAGCTCCTGCTGGGATCTCTTCAGGTCCCACTAGGTTGACTGTGAGCCCTCCTCAGCAGCTTGTTGGCTTTGCACCTCTGCTTTTAGTTGGTTCATCACTCCTTGGCCCTGCTCTGCCTTTTTCCTCTGTAGCAGTCTGTTTTTCTTAGGGAGTCTGATCCTCTGACTGCACATACTGCTCAGGTCCTGAGAAATAGGCTTCCTCCTCCCCACTCACCATTGTGTGCAATATGGATTCAGCCACACTTCCTCGAGTACACAATAAAGCTCCCCAACACCTAAAACACACACCTACCAACACCCATACCGTCCTAATTGAAGCTGCAAAGATAAACACATGGAGGTGGTCAGAGTCCAGGGCAGCCCAGCTCTGGCACATTACAGTCTCCTCTCTGCCCTGGAGCTCCCCATTTCTAGGGAGCAAGTGGGGCACAGATGGGGGCGGGGGAGAAATGGGACCTGGGTGGTTACCATGGCAACAGAGCCTAGCAACAGCTGAGAGGCTGATGTGTGGGCTTTCGTAGGGCTGTCACTAGAGCCAAACCTAGAATGGGGGCTCAGAGGTGACTTGATCCCAGCTGGGCAGCCTGTGTTCCCTCCCCCAAATATACCCCTTGATTCCATTCCCACACCCTAGCAGTGTCTCTCTCTCAAGAGAGAGCAGAGTGGGGAAAGCTAGTGAGAGTTAACCACAGGGGTTCCGGTGCTGCACATCTTTTGGGGGGGCAGCTGTGGATGCGGGCAAGTTAGGGAGCAAGGCTCAGATAAACCAGGCAGAGCAGCCTCCTCCCTGTGGCCCCTCCCATCTCCTCCCCATTGCTCCATTTTTTTCCTTCTCCTTTCACCCTTCACCCTCCATCTGTCTTATCAGCTCTCTCCTCCTTGTCTTGCTTGCTCCGTTGCCTGTCCCTGTACATAATTTCCCCTTTCCTCTGTCTTCTTTCTCATGGTCTCTCTTGACCTTCACCGGCAAGTTAAAGGCAAGCCACTCTTCTAGTTTCTCCTCCTGTTCTGGCTGCTCCCTTCAGCTTCTCCTTCCATTCTATCCCAGGTCAAAGCCCCAGAACCCTAACTCCAGGTTAAAGCAGGCCAGGTCACACTGGGGCTTAAGAGGTTTCCCCCCCAGCCCACCCACCCACCACCCTTCTTTTCCTCCCTCCTGGCTTCCTGTTGCTCCTCTCCCTCTCCCCTCTCCCCTCTCCAGGGTTCATAAGCAGAACCAGGGGACTCAGGTATCTTGCAAAGGCTTTATTTGAAAATTTTGAAACTTACATCCCACAAGAATTCAAGATTATCACCACAAGAAGAAAGAGATAATACAAAAATATATATCACAGCATAGGAGCCAGGTAAGAGAGGAAGAAGGGAGGAAGGTGGAAAAATGGTGAGAATTAGGGACAAATGTGAGGGGAGGGGGGGGGGACAGGCAAAAGGAAGGAGAGTGGAAGAACCATGGAGGGAGGGGAGAAGGAGGGTGAGGGAGCCCAGGAAGGGGAGGGAGAGATTGGGAGGAAGAGCTCCCAATGGCCTTGAACCAGCTGGCCCCAGTCCCTGGCAGCCTAGGTGGAGTTAGGGAGGCCCTTAGGGAAGCTGGAAAGTGGAGGACTGGCTCAGGGGCTATGAATTCCAGAGAGTGACCCACACACAGACAGCCAGGACAAACAAGACGAGAGGGACTTAGGAGGAAGGGAAGGGCAAATGGGAGCCCCTTTCTCATGTAGTGCAGCAGGTGACTCCCCAAAAACCCATCTCCCAGACAACAATATAGCAGTGGAGTGGGGGAGGACTTTGGGGCCTCACTACCCCCATTCCCATGGGGGAGCCCTCAGGGTAATGAGCACGCCCTTGGAGTGGGATGGGGAAGATGATGAAACACAACATGGCTTGGGATGGGACCATGACAGGTGGGGGCATGAGAAGCCCCCAGCTCACCTCCCACCCACCTCTGGGGCAGCATGCAGGGGCCACAGAAACCGGGTCAGTGGGTGTGCATGAGGGAGAGTGTGAGCACAACATACAACACCACAACATGGGGCCAGAAAGTGCATGTGAGACATAACAGGAAAGTCACCCGCTGACCACTGAGTGACTGAACTGAGCATGGAATGTGGGAAGAAGAGAAAGTGAAAGTGTGAAACAGAGAAGGTGAGGGATGGGGAGGGGGGGTGTGGGTGGAGAGAGGGTGCAGAAGGCTGGCTGTACAAGAGCACAAGTGTGTGCAATGGCCCGGGAGGGTGGAGGTGAGTGTGCAAGGCTTTCATGTGAGTGTGCAAGGGCGGGGATGGGGGACCAGAAGCCACAAATATGTGAGGCCCCCACCTGAAGGAGGGTGAGCAGGTAAGATCACCTATGGGGCCAGTGAGTGTTCCAGGGTGGTGTGCAAGGGCAGGAGCCAGGAGTGCCTGTGGCCCCAGCTCCCACAGCTGCCCCACCCTCAGTGGGATGGGGGCTGTGCTGGCCCCTTGGCCTCCTGCTTGGCGGCACCCCAACATTGGGGGGCGTCACAGATTCACCAGGGGAATCCTGAGAGGAAGAGGGAAAGGGCACAGTCAGGAACCACGGGGTAGGCCAGAATTGAAAAGGAAGTCCGAGGCAAAGAAAGGGACTCAAGGAGAAGAGGGCAGAGCTGAGTTAAATGGCAGCGCGAGAACAGGACATAGATCCACAGAGAGGGGGAGAAGGAAGGGTCCCCCAGAGAGGAGCTGGTCCAGTCCTAGGAAGGGCCAGGAGCTGTGGCGGGTAGGTCTGTCTCCTCCCCACCCACCCAGGAGGGAGCACCCCCAACCAACGCTCCGGCCCTCCCGGCCCTCCCAGCCCTTTGCCCTTGCCCTCACCGGTTCAACTGGAAGGCTGGAGCCCCCTTGGGCTGGGGCATCCCAGGCCGGGGTCCCCCTCGGGGCTCCTCATGGTCAGGGGTAGGGGAAGGCGAGTCCCCGAAGGCCCCCAGCACAGTGACCCCCGCTGGGGACAGGTCTGTCAGTGGCTGCTGGCTCTCCTCCTGCCTTAGGGCACCTTGCTGCCCAGAGGGCCTGCGTCGCTTCTGGCTTCGGTCCCAACTGGTGCACCAGAAAGAAAGAGGTTCTCTCACACACTTAAGAAGCCCCCATCCTGGGCCTGCAGTGCTGGCCACCCCCACCCTCCCTCAGACACCCTGACATCCTACAGCAGAAAAACTGGCCTCTTAACTGTTCCCTACATCAAATCTCTGGAGACCAAGTGTCCATAAAGCTACTTTCCCTACCCGCCCCCCACCCCGGGGGGGGGGGGGGCTCAGGGATGTAAACCCTCCAGACCTGGTCCAGGTCCACAGAATCAGTACCTCCTCCCCACCAACACAGAGTCCCGCAGAATTGCTCCCTCCCCCATGTGTACCCAGAAGACCCATTTCTCTCTTCAGCAGGCGCCTGGCAGGTTTAGTTCTAGTTCAAAATCAGCTAATGACCTGGACACCTGAGTCTAATGATTCTCTCAGTAAAGTGTGAAGGACTGAGCGACCCATTATTAAATGCATACAAAGAGCTCTGGACTTTCTACCTTCCCCTCCCCAGGCAGCCCCAGGAAGAAGCTGTGCAGAACAGGTCAGTTTTCTCTGTCTTGGAGGAAATGCCCACCAAGGCATCCCTTGCTAGCCCCCAGTGCACTTAAGTCCCCTGCCTCCCACTATCCTTGTATTTCCCTGGGAAAAGTAATTTGCCCTGATCTCTGTCTCCCCAACCCCAAATTCTTACCACTTTTTCCCAAGGTCTTCCTTGCCGTAGCCCACCACTTCCTATCCCACATCCAGCAAAAACACTGCCCCTGCTCCTGCCCTCCTTCCAGCCAAACGTTGCTAAACATCTGGTCCCCATCTGCCAGCACCCTCCTCCTTGCAGCTTACCAGAACTTGAAGATGATGCCAGTGGCCACGAGAACAATAATGATGGAGATGGTAATTGTGACATAGAGCTGGGGGTCCACACCTGATTGGGGTGGGGAGAAAGTTTTAGGGAGGCCTTAAGTGGTAGGGGCCAAGAGGGGGTGGGGGTGGGATTAGGCTTCAGGTTTAGTTAAACTTAGAGAGTGTCGCCATTCGAATCCACATTGTCCAATTCTTTCTGCTTTCCTGGACTCCCCCCCCCCCCCTTTATTCTTATCATCCGCTTTCCCTGGAGTTTTCAGTTCCTTTCCTCCACGTTCCCAAATCTGTATGCATGTGACGAGGAGGAGGCTGCAAGGTCAGAGAGAACCCCTCTCTCTGCACAGAAACTAAGGGGTAGGAATGTCCATCTGTGCCCTAGCCCCACCCCCAAACTACTGGCCCTATCTTGGCATTCCCTGAGCTGAGATGTCACCCTGAAGGCCCTTGTCCTCCACGGTGTTCTTCTGCATGGAATACTCCCACTTCATTTTCAAGGTCCAGCTCCAATGTCAATTCTTGGAAGGTGTCCTGATCCCCAGGCAAAAGTAATCTCTCCCTTCCCTCTTTTCCTAAAAACATGCTGTGTATGCTTCTATTAGAGCACTTATTACATTGACTCATCCCTGAGTGTTTACACATCTGTCTTCTCCAGTGGACCTGAGCTCCTCCAGGGCTCAGATGGCAGTTCATCTCTGCCTCCTGTGCCGGCACTGTGCCTGACACGTTTGTGGGAAGAACTAACAGACAAGGACTCTGTCGCCGCCCTTAGAGCTTTCAACCAGCCTCCCCACCCCTCATCCCCCTACCAGCCTCCCCCACTCCTACTCACCTTCCCCACGGCCCCCAAAAAGGAACGGCCGCAGGGTGGCAGGTGCTTCTCCAAGGATGAGCCCATCTCCATCACCCCGCATGGAGTCTGAGTTGGGGTGTGGGGTGGCCAGCCCATGGGGGGCTGCAAAACCATAGTCCAGAGGCAGAAATCCAGGGTTGGCAGAGTTGGGGTCCCCCCCGTCCTCTCGAGACACTGTAGGGCCCCATACAATAGCCCAGGGGTACTGCGATGAGGGTGGCCCCTCCTCAAAGCCTGATGGGGTGGCAGGGGGCGCAGTGCCTGGCAGGACTTGACGACGAGATCTTGGGACCCGAGGGGATCGGCTTGGTGGGGGTGCCCGCTCCCACACGCACACATGGCGTGGGGCAGAGGGGCCTCCCCGGGCACAGGGGGGCCGGGCTGGGGCTGGTGGGGTTCGAGGGGAGGAGGAGGAACCTTGAGCAGGTGGTGGGAGGGGCAGCAACAGCAGTGGCCAGAGAGGGAGGAGGTGGGACAGCAGCAGTGCAGGCCTGCAAGAAGGGAGAGAAAGTGGGTGAGACTCAAGGCTGTCTTGGGCTTATATGTGGGGAGCACAGGCTCCTACCAGAGATGCCAGGCTGCCTCCTTCCAGCTTTCTCTGGAAAAGCAGGTGGGCCTTGGAAAGACTGGCCTCATTTCCTACCTTCCTAGGGTCTGGCCCTTGGGATCGAAGGCCCTGGGTGGACCTAGGAGGGAAGGGGCCCAGACCCCAGGAGAAGTGGCCCCCAGCCTCCCTCTGCTGTACCAAACTTACCACATCTTGGACTTCATGTCCGAGCTCTTCCTCAGCTGTGACCCAGATTTTCAGCCTTTACTGGGGGAGAAAGGGAGGGTCGTCACATCTCAACCCTGTCCTGAGTGCTTCCCCAGCTCATTCAGCCACCAGTCCTATCCCCATTTGCCCTCTCAGGCTGCCAGCTGCCGCTTAGCATCCTTGGGGGGGGGGGGAGGGGGGAGGGGACTCAAAGAGTGGTTCCTGTCTAGCCCCCAGCCCCTTATCTACTACTGCCCAGAAATCCCAGTAACTTCCCCACCTCAGGGTCTACTCTCTCTTCTCTGGCTTCCTTCCTTCTCACTTCCTCTGCCCACAGCTCCAAGCTCTTGTTGGAGCTTAATTTAGAGCCAAGAACCTTGTGATTCCTTGAGCACCTACCACTAGGGAGGGAGTCTGAGAGTGGGGGAGGGAAGAGAAAGTCAATCTGAGCGAGTGTGTGAATGTGTGCGTGGTGTGCCCAAGGGGAGCCTCCCAGCTTGCCCACCGGGCTAGGGGTCCCAAGCATTTCTCTTATGCTGGGCCCGGGAATCTGCATCTTCCGGGGAAGGAGAATAGGGGATGGAAGACCAGAAAGAAAGAAAGACAGAGGTGGGTGGGGAAAAAACTACAGAGTATAATTTTCGCTTAATGTTAAATCATCCAAATGCATAGGTGCTCTCTGAAGGGAGGTGGAGCTGAGGAGAGGCCACCCCCTCAAATGTAACTCTCCTGGGTGAAGAGTCCAGGGAGAATCTGGATGGCTGGTTTTGAGAGAGGAAGGACATGTTCTCGGAGCTGAGGGTGGTGGGTCTGGGGGGCCAGGCTCCCCAGAGTGGATGAGGATATGACACGCGGGGTCCTCTGGATTCTGCACATTAAGTACCCCCAGAGAATAAGAGGGGAATATGATGGGAGATTCTGGGGAAGGGAAAGGGGGAGCGGCCGGGGGTGGGGGGAAGAGGTGAAGGGGTAAGAGGCTGAGAGAGGGAGGGGTGGTTAAGAGTGAGGAGAGGAGAAAGGTGAAGAGGAAGCCGGCACAGCGCACAGGGGGAGGGAGAGTAATCAGTCCCGAAAGAGAACGGACTGGGAAGGAGGTGGGCACAGAACACGGGAAGCTTGGAGGATGCCAAAGGAAGAACAATATAAGAATACAGGTGAGAGAGGGAAACCGGGAGGGTGAAGGGGTCGCAGGATCAGGGGAAGAAGAGGGAAGGGCAGGAGGACAGGGAAGGAAAGGTCCAGGCAGAATGGGAAGTGTAAAGAGTGGAAGGGGAAGAGAGAAAAGGGGTGGAGAAGACCAGGCACGGGGAGAAAAGAAATGGAAAAAGGAGAGAACATAATACGGAGGACAGAATGAGAAGAGGAAGGGATGGGGGACGAAACACGGAGCAGCAAAGATGGAGGAGTCGGAAATTGTTTCTTCAAATGTAAAGGGATATGGAGCTATGGAAAGAGATAGCCTTCAGCCTGATGGGCTGAAGGGAGAGAGGGACGGGAAGGGAAGGGAGCAGGAGGGAGGGAAGGAGGGAGGAAGGAGGTTAGAGCGAACCAGTGAAGCGAAGAAGGGCTGAAGGGGACATCTGTGGCCAGCTGACTCCAGGACTCACTTGCCTCTCTGCCTTGTGCATCCCCCCCACCCAAAACCAACGTCAACTCCAATCCCCGAGCCCCGCACCCTCTTAGCCACCCCCTCCAGGAAGCCCGCAGTCCCTAGCTTGGCGCGCCACCCCCACCCTCTCTTCGATTCTCACCGACCTGTTGTGCGCAGGAGACGAGCTGGGGGTGGGGCGGGAGCCTTGGGGTGGGGGACCTGGGCCCCATCCCCAGGGCTGCCCCGGGCCCACCCCTCCCACGGGCCCGCGCTCCCCGGACAGGCTGGAAAGCGGCGAGAGTGGGGGGAAGGCGAGGACCGGGAGGTCTGCGAACGGACTCCGAGGGAGGGAGCGCCGAGCGCAGGGAACCCGAGGCAGGAGGATGCACAGAGCCGAGGGCTGAGCCGGAGGCGGGATGGAGGCAGCCGCGGGGACGCTGACCGCTGCGCCAGGAGGGCAGGATGGAGTCGGGACCAGCGGAGGGATGGAGAGCTCGGAGGGGAAGGCGCGCCTAGGGGTTGGCTGCTCGAGCCCGGGCGAAGGACCGCGCCGGCAGGGGCGGAGGGCGCCGAGTGGGGAAGGGCAGGGCCAGGCTCCCGCGGGCGGGGGTGTGTGTGGGGGTCCCTCTCGCTCACCTGCATGCCTGGCGCGGCGGCGCGACAGCTGCGTGCGCTCGGGGCTGCGCGGGGCTGGGGGGTCGAGAGGGCTTGTGGGGCACGGGGCATGGTCGGGGGGTTTGGCCGGCAGCCGGGGCGCTGGAGAGGGTTGGGGGGGTGGGGTGGGCGCCCGGGGCGCGGGGCGGCGGCGGCGGCGGCGGCGGGAGATGCTCGGCTCGGCTCGGCTCGGCTCGGGCTGCGCTCGGCTCGGCTGGGCTCGGCGCGGCAGCTCCGAGAGCACGGTCTCCGCCTCTCCCCCTCCCGCGGTGGGCCCCGCACCGTTTAACCCTCCTGCTGCCGTGCCGCAGGAGTGCGCCCAGCTGGGTCCCAGGTGGAGGGTTGGAGAGGGCAGCGGAGGATGACCGCCAGTCTGATCCCCTGGGTTATGGTGGCGGGCTTCTCCACCCCTTGCACCCAACTCCGTGGACATCCATGTTCATCCCCGTCGGCGTCTGAGATTCTGAGTCACCTAAGGCTCTGCGTCCCTAACCGCGTCTCGGTCCCTGGTGGAGATGGCAGAGCTCTGGGGATCAAGGTGGGGCTGAGGGTGGTGGTGAAGACCTCGAACCATCCTTGGATTATCCCAAGGCTTGATCCCCCATTCCACTCCGGTCCTGTTTACAATGCATTCTCTCCGAGGCAACGCGAATGCTATTTAAAATAAGTAGATCGAGTTGCATTACTCAGCTTTTTTAGCACTCAGATTATCCAGATTCCCTATGGTGACTTACAAGGCCCTATATGACCTGTCCACTAGTTTGCTTTCTGATTTCCTCTCCTAACTCTCCTTATGCCCTAGCCATGTTGAACCTGATCTATGTTCCTAGAACTAGAGGATCTTAACCTGCCACTGGGCCTTGGCACTTATGTTCCCTTTGCCTGGAATGTTTTCCCCTGGCTTTTCACAATGACTCACTCTTTTCATTAAAATTTCACTGAGATCCAATGTCACCTCCTCTGAGAGGCCTTCCCTAGCCTCTCTATCAAAAGTAGCTTCCCCTCTGACTCTATCTTACCCCATCCCTCTCTACCATGTTTTATTCTGATTGTACTCCTAGGATGCCACGCTCTCCTACTTTCCTTCCAACCTCACTGGCTTTCCCTTCCCCAGTCTTCTGCTCGACCTCTAAATGTTAGTGCTTGCTAGGGCTCAGTCCTTGGCTCTCTTCTCTTTCCACATTCTCTGTCCAGTGATGTCATCCAGTCCCAGGCCTTAAATACTATGTAAATGTCAGCGAGTCCTAAATTTATATCCAAAGCTCCAGACTCATTTACCCAACAGCCTGCTTGACATCTCCACTTGGACGTCTAATAGCCATGTGAAACTAATGTGGCTAAAATAAATGTCTTGAAGTCTTCCCCTGCCAATCCATTGCTCTCCGTGTGACCCATGCTGGGACATGGCAACTAGTTGTTCAGGCTGAAAACCCAGGAAACATCTTTCCCCACCTTTCCCTTTTCTCACTGATTCTTGCCCTGTATCTAATTCACCTGCAAGTTCTGCAAGGTGAGCTCTGCATACAAAATATATCCTGAATCCCTCCACTTCTCTTCTTCTATGTTACTTCCATCCTGGTTCAAGCCATCGTCGCTCATCTGGAAGAGGGCAATAGCTTCTTAGCTGGCCCCTTGGTTCTGCCCTTGCCCTTTACAAACTAGTCTTCACAATATCTAGTAATATTTTTATAATCTAAATCATATCATGCTCTTTCCTGCTTAAAATATTTGAGTGGCTTTTCATTGTACTTGGAATAACTCTGAACTCATTGTTAGGAGAGGCCCTCTAACCTGTACTCCTCCTCCGTGTTCAAACAATGCTTCTGCCAGATCAGATTTCTTGATGTTTTAGAACATCTGAAATCATTTCCTCAGCACCCCAGCACTTTTGACTCTCTCTTCCTGAAAACCTTTGCCCACCCCTCATGCTCTTCACCTGGTTGGCTCCCTCTTGTTATTCAGTCACTTTATTTCATCAATATGATTTTTTTCCTTTTTAAAAAATTTTATTTTAGAGAGAGCGTGCACACAATCAGGGGGTAGGGCAGAGGGAGAGAGAGAGAAAGACAATCCCAAGCAGGCTCCTTGCTTAGCACAGAGCCCAATGTGGGGTTTGATCCCATGACCCTGGGATCATGATCTGAGCCAAAATCAAGAGTTGGTCGCTTAACCAACTGAGCCACCGAGGCACCCCTATTTCATCAATATGTTTCCAACTCATCACTCTCTGAAATGATCTTATATTTGTTTACTGTTCATTGCCTCCCCCCACCCCTACCAGCCATATGCTAGAGAACAAAGATCTCATTTGGCTAGTTCACCCTGTATCCTACCTCAGAGTCTGGCACATAGTAGATTTTCAATATTTATTGCTTAGTAAATTTTACCTGGGACCCCTGCCCACTCTGAATTCTTCATTCTCTTCTCTGCTCTCCTCTTGCCTTTCCTCTCTGTCTGCCTGCCATCCCTGATCTCTGCCCTGTGCTGAGTGCTTTAGGTTGAGTCTCTGCTCACACCCACGCTCCTCCAGATTCTTGCCCTCCATCGTCTGCATTATTACTGTCATTAGCCTGGCACTCCCGCCTCCCAGAAGGAAGCCTGCTGTTCTGACCAGCATCTGCAGCGGTTGCCCTCCTGTTTGTATGTCCCTGACAGCCCTTCATTCCGTGGTCAGAAACAGCAGTGAGTGAGCCACCCTTCTAGTGTTTCCCTGTGGTCAGGGAAAAACAGTACACAGTGAATGTGAACCAGACTATGTGAGGCAGGGTGTGCAAATCATGCCATATCCTGGGCCCCACTAAGCCCCATAGCCTGAAGATATGCTGTAAGAGGACTCATTAAATGATGGGTGTGGGTGAAATTTATCAAGTCAGTATTCACTACCCGTGTAAGTGCTTTTCACACCGAGGACTTTGGATCATTATCAATTATTTCTAGTATTCTTTTTATTTTTAAAGTTTATTTCTCTATTGAGAGAGAGAGAGAATGAGTGGGGAGGGGCAGAGAGAGAGGGAAAGAGAGAATCCTAAGTAGGCTCCACACTGTCAAAGGGCTCTATCTCATGAACTGTGAGATCATGACCTGAGCTAAAATCAAGAGTCCGATACTTAACTGACTGAGCCACCCCGGTGCCCCATATTTCTACTATTCTTGATTCTTTCCTTCTTTTGACGACTCTTTTTGGAACACCTACTACGTGCTGGGCACTGTGCTGCTGGCTGGAGACACAGTGGAGAGCAAGAACAAAGTCACCACTGTCTTCATGGAACTTAGAATCTAGTGAAGGAGACAATGAAATACAGAGTGATAAATGTGTCTTCAGATGAGTTTGAGAACCTTCCTGCACTCCACCATCTATAAATTCTTTCCCTGTGTCTGCCTCTGCTGGTATCTTTATCATTATCTCTGTGCTCATTGGGGTTTCCCAGGACTTCTCAGGGTAAATTTCTGTCTGTTTCCTGTCCTCAAATGTCCAACGCCCTTCTGAACTCTTCCCACTCCCAGCTGATGATCTTGCTTGCTGTTTCTCTGAGAAAATAGAAGCAGACAGAAGAGAACTTTTCCTCACCCCCACCCCTGCCTCCACATCCTAGCCCACGTCTCCTTCTGGGTGAGGGGAGGTCTCAGGCCTCTCAACCACCCAAAATCTTCACTCCAGTGGCTCTCCTCCCTCTCCTTGGCATCACTGTCCTTTCTACTTGATTATCGCAGCAGCATGTAAGCGTATTGTAATTTATTACAGCTGAAAACAAGCCCTCCTTAGCTCCACCTTCCCCTTCCGTGTCTGCCCTTCTCTGTTTCCCTTTATAGCAAAGCATCTCAGAAGATGGTCTCTATTCATCATCTCTTCTCCTCCCAGTCCTTCTCTTTCTCTTTTACTAACTTAAATTCAACTACTTAATTTTTGCAACTTATTATTTTGAGTGGGTAATACACTCACATGTGCAAGAGAAGTTTTCAATATATAAAATATTGTATAGTGAGAGTTCTCATTCTTTCCCCCACCCACCATCTTTCCAGTTCCCAACCCTGCCTTCAGTGTGACTAATTTCTATGCATTCTTTCAGTTTCTGCATGCACAAGCAAATAGTAATATAAATTCTTATTCCCCTGTGTGTTTTACATAAAAATCGGCATACTGTGTATACTATTCTACATCTTTCCTTTTTTTTTTTTTAAGTTCATTTATTTATTTTGTGAGGCAGGGGGATAGAAAGAGAGAGAGTGCTGGGGAGAGGCAGAGAGAAGGAGAGAGAGATAATCCCAAGCAGGCTCCACACTGTGAGTACAGAGCCCAACTCAGGGCTCAAACCCATGAACCATGAGACCATGACCTGAGCCGAAATCAAGAGTTGGATGCTTAACCAAATGAGCCACCCAGACGCCCCTACACCTTTTCTTTTTGACTCTTACTGGTTTGTAGGAGTTCTTTATCTATTATGGCTACAAATCTTTTGTCAGCTTTATATATTGCAAATATCTTCTCTTTTGTGAGATATTTGTGACCTGTCCTTTACTTTTTTCATGATGTATCTTGATTATCAGAAGTTCCTCATTTTAATATAGGCATATTCATCAACCTTTAATTTATGATTATGCTTTTTGTATCTTATATAAAAAAAATCACTCTACCCTCCTGGTCAGAAAAATATTTTCTTACATATTCTTCAAAAGATTTTAAACTTTTGCTCTTTATACTTAAGTCCTAAGTCTACCTAGAATTGATTTTCTGTAATGGATTTTTATGACAATCTATTTTGCATTTTTTGATATGGAAAATCAATTATCCCAATTTTATTTACTAAATAGTCCCTCCCTTCTGCCTGATCTGCTTTGCTAACTCTGTTATGTATCAAAGTTCTATATCTACTTGGATCTGTTTCTGGACACTATTCTGTTTCATTAGTCAACTTTTTAAAACCTGCACCAATAGCACACTGTCCTACAGCTTTAAAATAAACCTAGATATCTCCTAGAGCAAATGCCACCTTGCCAATACACTCTTTGGGGGGAATATTTTGCCATTTCTTGGCCATTGCTGTATTTGAGAATCAACTTGTCAAGTTCCACAGGATTTTGATTGGAATTGCACTGAATCCAAAGTCCAATTTGAGTCTGACATCTTTTGGATATTGAAATTTCCTATCATGCATTTGGGATATCTTTACCTTTATTTAGGTCCTTAATGTCTTTCAATGATATTGTGTCATTTTCTGCATACAGATTATGCACATCTTTTGTTTTATTTATTCCTAGGCACTTCATTGCTTTTGTGTTATGGTAAATGGTATCTTTAAGATGACATTTCAAATTGGTTTTTGATGGTAAATAGAAATGCAATTGATTTTCAATATTGGTTTTAGAGCCAACCACTTTGATAAGCTCTCTCTGCTGTATAATTTTTCTATAGACTTTTTAAATTTTCTACAAAGACAATCATGTCATCTGCAAATGACGGCAGTTTGCTTTTTCCTTTCTGCTACTATGCCTATAATTTCCTTTTCTTGTGCTGGCCAGGATCTTTAGTACAATGTTGAATACAAGCAGTGATAGCTGGCATCTTCCTTTTGTTCCCGGTTTTAAAAGAAATGCTTCCAATGTTTTCCCAGTAAGAATAGTGTTTTCTGTGTGTTTTTTAAAAATAACTTTTATCAAGTTAAGGAAAAATCCCTTTTATTCCTAGTTTGCTAAGAGTTTTGTCCTGTATGGGTGTTGAATTAAATGCTCTTTAAAGCTCATTTTTATTGTGAAATGTGACACACGTAAAGACAAATGCAACAAAAATAAATATAAAATATATTGAGTACTTACAAAGGGAAAACTTACAGAGGAAATACTCCTGTGACTACCATCCAGGCTAACTAAAAAACCTTACCGGTGTTCAAAAAGGACTTGTGTGTTCCTGCTTGCTCATACATCATTCCCTCCTCGCCATAGGTAAGCAGTATTCTGACTTTTACGGCAATTACTTCCTTGCTTTTCCTCATATGTGTGTACATTCCTTAACTATATAGTTTCTTTTGTCTGCTTTTGAAGATATATGTATAAAACTGTATGTATTTGTTATGTATGTAAAAGTGGAATTAATACATCAAAGGGCATCTTCCACTTTATTAAATAATGCTAACCAGTTTTCCACAGTGGTTTAACCACTTGTACTCTCATTAACTATATATGAGAATTGCTTTTACTCTGGATTCTTGTCAACATTTGATTTTTTCAGACTTCAATTTTAGCTATTTTTGTTCATACAGTGATATTTCATTATGGCTTTAATTTGCATTGCCTGGTTACTAATGAAGGGGAGCAACTTTTCATGTTTGTTGACCTTGTGGATTATCTCTTGTGAAGTTGTAGTTTAAATCTTTAGTTCATGCTTATAATTTCTGTTGTTAGGAGGTTTTTTCCTATTAATTTGTAATATTTCCTATTAACTTATATACATCCTGGATACATCCTTTGTTAGTTATATATGTTATAAATACTTCTTTCTGTTCTGGGACCTGTCTTTTGGTGAACAGATGTTCTTGATTTTTTTTTAATCATAGCCTTAAACATTCTTTTTAAAATATTTTTTATTCTAGAGAGAAAAAAAGAGAGAGAGAGAGAGAGAGGATGAGCAAGGGAGGGGGGACAGAACGAGAGAGAGAATCCCAACCAGGCTCCATACTCAGTTCAGAACCCAGCCAGGGGGGCGCCTGGGTGGCTCAGTCGGTTAAGCGTCCGACTTCGGCTCAGGTCACGATCTCGCGATATGTGAGTTCGAGCCCCGCGTCGGGCTCTGTGCGGACTGCTCAGAGCCTGGAGCCTGTTTCAGATTCTGTGTCTCCCTCTCTCTCTGACCCTCCCCCGTTCATGCTCTGTCTCTCTCTGTCTCAAAAATAAATAAAAACGTTTAAAAAAATTTAAAAAAAAATAAAAACAAAAGAGAACCCAGCCAGGGCTTGATCCCACAATGTTGGGATCATGACCAGAGCCAAAATTAAAAGTTGGATACCCAGCTGACTAGGCCACCCAGGGGCTCCTGTTCTTTTTCTTCATAGTTAGTGTATTTGAGTCTTAAGAAATACTTCCCTACTCCGAGTTCATGAATATATTCTATATTATCTTCTGCAAGGTATTTATTGATTGATTGATTTATAGTTTACTTATTTATTGATGGGGAGGGATAGAGAGAGGGAGAGAGAGAGAATCCCAAGAAGGTTCTGCACTGTCAGTGTGGAGCCTGACACGGGGTTCAATCTCACAAACTGTGATATCAAGACCTCAGCTGAAATCAAAAGTTGGATGCTTAACTAACTGAGCCACCCAGGCACCTCCATTCTTTTGAAGTTTCTACATATGCTATCACGTTTTAATATTTTCTAAAAATGGCAATGGCTTTGCTTCTTTTTTATCCCATCCTTTATCCTTTTTTCCCTTGTCTTAGTGCTGTGGTTAGGATCCCCATTACAAGACTGAATAGAATTAGTGATACCAGGGATTCCTTTATCAGATTAACAAGTTCTCTTTGAGTTTTCTAAAATACCTTTTTAAGTAGGTTTCACACCCAGCACAGAGCCCAGTGCTGGCCAAAGTCATGACCCTGAGATCAAGGCCTGAGTTGAGATCAAGAGTCAGATGTTTGTTGATACTACCCAAAGCAATCTACATATTCAATGCAATCCCTATCAAAATAACACCAACATTTTTCTCAGAGCTAGAGCAAACAATCCTAAAATTTGTACGGAATCAGAAAAGACCCCGAATAGCCAAAGCAATCCTGGAAAAGAAAACCAAAGCTGGAAGCATCACAATTCCGGACTTCAAGCTGTATTACAAAGCTATAATCATCAAGACTGTGTGGTACTGGCACAAAAACAGACACTCAGATCAATGGAACAGAATAGAGAACCCAGAAATGGACCCAGAAACGTATAGCCAACTAATCTTTGGCAAAGCATGAAAGAATATCCAATGGAAAAAAAGGCAGTCTCTTCAGCAAATGGTGTTGGGAAAACTAGACAGCAACATGCAGAAGAATGGACCTGGACCACTTTCTTACACCATACACAAAAATAAACTCAAAATGGATGAAAGACCTAAACATAAGACAGGAAGCCATCAAAATCCTAGAGAAGAAAATAGGCAAAAACCTCTTTGACCTTGGCTGCAGCAACTTCTTACTTGATATGTCTCTGGGGGCAAAGGAAACAAAAGCAAAAATGAACTATTGGGACTTCATCAAGATAAAAAGCTTCTGCACAGTGAAGGAAGCAACCAGCAAACCTAAAAGGCAACCTATGGAATGGGAGAAGATATTTGCAAATGACATATCAGATAAAGGGTTAGTATCCAAAATCTATAAAGATCTTATCAAACTCAACACCTAAAAAACAAATAATCCAGGGAAGAAATGGGCAAAAGACATAAACAGACATTTTTCCAAAAAAGACATCCAGATGGCTAACACACACTTTAAAAAATGTTCAACATCACCCATCATCGGGGAAATACAAATCAAAACCACAGTGAGATACCACCTCACACCTGTCAGAATGGCTAAAATTAACAACTCAGGTAACAACAGATGTTGGCAAGGATGCAGAGAAAAAGAAACCCTTTTGCACTGCTGGTGGGAATGCAAACTGGTGCAGTCACTCTGGAAAACAGTCTGAAGATTCCTCAAAAAATTAAAAATAGAACGACGCTATGACCCGGTAATTGCACTACTAGGTATTTATTGAAAGGATGCAGGAGTGCTGTTTCGAAGGGCACATGGACCCCAATGTTTATAGCAGCGCTAATGACAATAGCCAAAGTATGGAAAGAGCCCAAATGTCCATCAACTGATGAATGGATAAAGAAGTTGTGGTATATATATACCATGGAATATTACTCAGAGATTAAAAAAAAAAAAAAAAAAGAATGAAACCTTGCCATTTGCAATAATGTGGATGGAACTAGGGTGAATTATGCTAAGCAAAATAAGTTAGAGGAAGACAAATATCATATGATTTCACTCACATGTGGAATTTAAGATACAAAACAGATGAACATAAGGGAAGGGAAGTAAAAATAATATAAAAACAGAGAAGGAGATAAACCATAAAAGACTCTTAAACACAGAGAACAAACTGAAGGTTGCTAGTGATGGAGTTGGGTGGACTGATGGGATAAATGGTTGAGGGGCATTAAGGAGGACAATTGTTGGGATGAGCACTGGGTATTATATGTAAGTGATGAATCACTAAATTCTACTCCTGAAATCATTATTATGTTATTATGTTATGTTATTATTATGATACATTATTATGTATCATTATGTTAACTAACTTGGATTAAAAAAAAAAGTCTGACATTTAACTGACTGAGCCACCCAGGTGCCCCTCTAAAAAATTTTTTTTATCAAAAATGCATGTTGATTTCATCACATGCTTTTTCTGTATTTATTGGGATGATTGTGTGATTTATTCCTTTAAGGTACTAATATGATGAATAGAATGAGTGTATTTTCTAATATTAAGCTACCCTTGAATTCTTGACATAAATTCAAGTTAGTCTTGGTGTATTATCTTTTAGCACATTGCTGGATTCAGTTTGCTAGTGTTTTATTGAAGATTTTTGTGTCTTTGTTAATAAATGAAATTGGCCTATATAATTTTCCTTTCTAATATTGCCCTTTTCTGGTTTGGTTATGAAAGCAATTCTGGTCCCATATAATGAGTTGAGGAGAGTCCTTTCTTTTCCTATTTTCTGCAAAATTTATATAAGATTAATGTGATCTTCACTTTGGCAGTCTGGTGCTACTTGCCTGTATGATGTTGTTCTTAACTCTTTCTTTTTCTTTCACACCTCACATCTAATCTATTTGCAAATTCTCTTTATTCGAGCTTTAAATTAAATTCCAAATCCAACTACTTCTCACCTCCACTGTTACCACCCTCATCTAACCCACAGCCATCTCTCACTTGGGTAATTACTGTGGACTCCAGACTGGACTCATTGTTTCTGTCCATGCAGCCATCATACTAAAAAAGAAAATTTTTGGAAAGTGATCTCTACACCCAGTGTGGGGCTCAAGCTCATGACCCCGGGATCAAGAATCACACACTTCATTGACTGAGCCAGCCAGGTGCCCCACAGCCTTCCTATTTTAAATATACAGGTAAGAACCTGTTACTCATCTGCTCAAATCTTCCACTGGCTGCTCATCTCACTCAGAGTAAGCACCAAAGTCCTTACAATGATCCACAAGGCCTGATAAGAGCTAGTCACCTTGTTCTCTCTCTGACCTCATCCCCTAAGTCTCTCCCCTTGCTCACTCTGCTCTAACCACAGAGGCCCCCTTGATGTTCCTCAAACACATCAAGTATGTTCTCATCTCGAGCCTTTATATTTGTAGTTGGCTCTGCCTGGAATATCGTCCCCATAGAAATCCCCAGGACTTGCTCCTTTGTCTTCTTTTAACATCTCTGCTCCATTGTCACCTTATCGGAGAGGTCTTTTCTTTCTACAATATATAAAATAGTGGGGCACCATCAACTCTTGATTTCGGCTCAGGTCATGATCTCATGGTCATGGGATCAAGCCCTTCGTCAGGCTCCACACTGAGTGTGGATCCTGCTTAAGATTCTGTCTCTCTCGGGGTGCCTGGGTGGCTCAGTCGGTTAAGCGTCTGACTTCAGCTTAGGTCACCATCTCACAGTTTGTGGGTTCGAGCCCTGCATCGGGCTCTGTGCTGGCAGCTCACAGCCTGGAGCCTGCTTCAGATTCTGTGTCTCCCTCTCTCTCTGCCTTTCCCCTGCTCACACTCTGTCTCTCTCTCTCAAAAATAAATAAACATAAAAAATTAAAAAAAAAAAAGATTCTCTCTCTCCTTCTGCCCCCCCCACTCACATGTGCACACTCTCTCTAAAATAAACTACAATTTAAAAATAAATAAATAAAATACCAAATGTCTCCTACATTCTCCCTACCCCTCTCCTTGCTTTATTCTTCTTCATAATATTTATTACCTCCTGACCATTAATGTACATATGTATGTACTACCTGAGTCTCAACACAAGAATGTAAATACCAAGAATGTAAGTACCAAGGTATTTTATCTATATGCCTAGTAGCTAAAACAATGCCTGGCTATAAGAGGTGCTCAATGTATATAACCTTTTGAATCAACGATGAATATATTATTATGTGTCTGACTACTTGGTGTCAGTCAGCTTCTCTAGCTTTATTTCAGTGCATTTTGTTTTCCATCCTTAACATTAAAAACAGAGCACAGCCCCTCCCCCCATTGACCTTGTACATAACTGTCAGTAACAAGTGAATGCATGGTTACTTTGTAGGCTTTGCTTAAATTTCATTAGCTCCCATTTTCTTGTTGGAGATCTTTATTTTTCTGCCCTTATCCTCTTTCCTCATCTCTATTCCTTTGTTTTCTTTTTTTTTTAAGATTAAAAAAAAATTCTTTGTTTTTAACATTTATTTATTTTTGAGACAGAGAGAGACAGAGCATGAACGGGGAGGGTCAGAGAGAGAGGGAGACACAGAATCCGAAACAGGCTCCAAGCTCTGAGCGGTCAGCACAGAGCCCGATGCGGGGCTTGAACTCAGGGACCGGACCGTGAGATCATGACCTGAGCTGAAGTCAGACGCTTAACCGACTGAGCCACCCAGGCGCCCCTCTTTTTTTTTTTAAGATTTTTAAAAAATGTTTATTTATTTTTTTGAGACCGAGAGAGATCAGGAGAGGGACAGAGAGAGAGGGAGACAGAGGATCCAAAGCAGGCTCCGTGCTGACAGCAGAGAGCCCAGTGTGGGGCTTGAACCCACAAACCACGAGCTCATGACCTGAGCCAAAGTCAGATACTTAACTGAGTCACTCAGGCGCCCAAGGACTAGATCTCAGATTATCTCTGTCTCTCTCTTCCCTCCTTCCTTTCTGCTTTTTCTTTTCTTTTCTTTCTTTCTTTCTTTCTTTCTTTCTTTCTTTCTTTCTTTCTTTCTTTCTTTTCTTTCTTTCTTTCTTTCTTTCTTTCTTTCTTTCTTTCTTTCTTTCTTTCTTGATTTTATTTTATTATTTTTTTCAATAATCTCCACACCCAACATAGGGCTCAAACTCACAGTCCTGAGATCAAGAGTCACAGGCTCCACTAACTAAGCCAGCCAGGCAACCCTTTTTCTTCTCTTTCTTAACACAGTGTCAAAATCAGACAAACTTGCATTTGGATCTCAGCTAATTATACTGACCTTCAATAAATTATTTAACTTCTGTGACCCTCAGTGTCCCCACAGGTTAACTAAGATATTGATATGCACCTCAAAGGGTTGTTGTAAAGATTGAATAACAACAGCAACAACACCCTACAGCTAACATCATACTTAGTGGTAAGAAACTAGAAGCTTTCTCATTAAGATCAAGTACAAGGCAAGGAAGTCCCTTCTCACCACTCTTCAACTTGCACTGGAAATCCTTGCTAATGTAATAAGACAATAAATAAATAAATGAATAAATAAATAAATAAATAAATATTTTAAAAAATATAAAAGGTATATAGATTGGGAACAAAAACATAAAACTGTCTTTGTTTACAGAGGACATAATCATTCATGTAGGAAATCTGAAAAAATTGATTAAAAAAAAATTCTCCTAAAAAAACCCCAAAACTCTCTTGGAACTAATAAGCAAGTATAGCAAGTTTTGGGGTCCCTGGCTGGCTCAGTGGGTGGAGTGTGTGGTTCTTGATCTCAGGGATGTAAGTTCGAGCCCCAAGTTGGGTGTAGAGATTACTTAAAAATAAAATAAAATCTTAAAAACAAACAAATAAACAAACGAAAAACAGAAGTCAATTGCTTTCCTATATACCAACAATGAACAAGTGGAATTTGTAATTTAAAACAACAACATTCACATTAGCACCCCCAAAAGTGAAATACTTAGGTATACATCTAACAAAATGTACATAAGATCTATCTGAGAAAAACTATAAAACTCTGATGAACAAAACCAAAGAAGAATTAAATAAATGGAAAGATAATCCATCTTTATGGATACGAAGAATCAATATTATCAAAATATCAGTTCTTCTCATCTTGACCTATAGAGTCAATGCAATCCCAATCCCAGAAAGTTATCTTAAGGATATTTACTGAGGCAAAAGGCCCAGATAGCCTATACAATACTGAAGGGGAAAAACAAAGTTAGGAAACTGAAACTATCTGATTTCAGGGCTAACTATAAAACTATGGTAATCAAGGGGTACCTGGATGGCTCAGTTGGTTAAGTATCGACTTCAGCCCAGGTCACGATCTCGTGGTTTGTGGGATCACACCCTGCATTGGGCTCTGTGCTGACAGCTCAGAACCTGGAGCCTACTTTGGATTCTGTGTTTCCCTCTCTCTGCCCTTCTCAAGCTCTATCTCTCTCTCAAAAATAAATAAACATTAAAAAAAATTTAAAGCTATAAAAATCAAGACAGTGTAGTATTGGTGAAAAAATAGACAACTAGATCAGTGTACCAGAATAGAGAGCCCAGAAATAGACCTGTATAAATATAGTCAAGTAACCCTTGACAAAAAAAGCAGAAGCAATACAATGGATCAAAGATAATCTCTTCACTTTTGGTGACTGTGAAGATGGGGAGATCCTGGCCTGGCCAAGGATGTTGGATCTCATTGTACTCCTAACTCTTCGACCTTTGTCTGAAGGCCCTCAATAAAATGGTTTGATCCTCTCCCCTTAAAAAAAGATAATCTCTTCAACAAATGATGCTGGAACACTGTATTATTCACATGAAGAAAGAAAGAAAGAAAGAAAGAAAGAAAGAAAGAAAGAAAGAAAGAAAGAAAGAAAGAAAGAAAGAAACAAAGAAACAAAGAAACAAAGAAACAAAGAAATTTAGACACAAGGGTTTATACCCTTGGCAAAATTAACTCAAAATGGGTCACAGACCTAAATGCAAAATGCAAAACTACAAAACTCCTGGAAGATAACAGAAAAACTTAGATGACCTTGAGTATGTTAATGCCTTTTTAGATACAACACCAATGACACAATCCATGAAAGAAATAATTATAAGCTGGACTTAATTAATATAAAAAAACTTCTGTTCTGCAATAGACCAATTAGAGAAGAGAATTAGAAGACAAGCCACAGACTAGTCGATAATATTTGCAAAAGACACAGCTGATAAAAGATTGGTAGCCAAAATATACAAAAAGTCAACAAACAAGAAGGGGAGCCCTGGGTGGCTCAGTTAAGCGCTCGACTCTTGGTTTCAGCTCAGGTCAGGATCTTATAGTTCGTAAGTTTGAGCCCTGTGTCAGGCTCTGTGTTGTCAGTGAGGAGCCTGCTTGGGATTCTCTCTGTCTCCCTCTCTCTGAACCACCTCCCTCTTTCTCAAAATAAATAAATAAACTTAAAAAAAAAAAAACTCAATTGGGGCCCCTGGGTGGCTCAGTCGGTTAAGCGTCTGACTTTGTCTCAGGTCATGATCTCGCCATTCATGAGTTCAAGCCCCATGTCAGTCTCTGTGCTGACAGCTCGGGGCCCAGATCCTGCTTAGGATTCTGTGTCTCCTTCTGTCTATGCCACTCCCCCGCTTGTGCTCTCTCTCTCAAAAGAAAATAAACGTTAAAAAAATTAAAAGCAAACAAAAAAACCCCAAAAAACTCAATGAACAAGAAAACAAACAACCCAATTAAAAAATGGGCCAAAGACCTTAACCGATACTCTATTAAAGACATCCAGAAGGCAAGTAAGTATATGAAAGGATGTTCCACATCATATGTCATCAGGGAAATGCAAATTAAAACAACAAGATACCGCTACATATCTAGTAGAAGGGCCAAAACCTGGAACACTGACAATACCAAAGTTTGGCCAGCATGTGGAGCAAAAGAAACTTTCATGCATTGCTGATGAGTACAGCCATTTTGGAAGACAGTTTGGTGGTTTCTTACAAAACTAAATATACTCTTACCATATGATCAAGTGATCATGCTCCTTGATGTTTACTCAAAGGAACAGAGAACTTTGTCTATACCAAAACCTGCACATAGATGTTTATAGCAGTCTTATTCATAATTGCCAAAACTTGGAACAGACAAGAAGTCTTTCAGTAGGTAAATAGATAAACTGTAGTACATCCAGACAATGGAATACTAGTGGTGCTAAAAAGAAATGAGCTATTAAGCCATGAAAAGATAGGGAGGAATGTTAAAGTGCAAAAAGCCAATATGAGAAGGCCACATATGGTATGGTATGTTTTCCAATCTATGACATTCCGGAAAAGGCAAAACTGTGGAGACAATGAAAAAAGATCAGTAGTTGCCAGGGGTCCAGGGTGGGGAGCAATGAACAGGTAGGGCACAGAGAATTTTTCAGGGAGTGAAAATACTCTGTATGATATTATAATTATGGATATATGTCATTATTCATTATCCAAATCTACTGAATGTACACCACCAAGACTGAACCCTTAGATAAGCTGTGGACTTTGGATGATTATGATGTGGTCAATATAGATTCATCCTTGGTAAAAAAAAAAAAAATGTACCATTTTGGTGAGTAATGTTGTTAATGGGGAGGTTAGGCATATGTGGGAGCAGGACTTATTATGAGGAATCTTTGTACTTTACTCTCAATTTTATTGTAAACCGAAAGCTAAAAATAAAGTATTAAAATTTTTTAAAAAATTATTTTAAGTAGGCTCCATACCAACATGGGGTT
Organism: Neofelis nebulosa; assembly: GCF_028018385.1. Taxonomy (NCBI): domain Eukaryota; kingdom Metazoa; phylum Chordata; class Mammalia; order Carnivora; family Felidae; genus Neofelis; species Neofelis nebulosa. Next base: position 101,391,250 of record NC_080789.1, on the reverse strand, counting down.
TGAACTCACAATCCTGACATCAAGAGTCACACGCTCTACTAACTGAGCCAGCCAGGTGCCCCTAAAAAACAAAGTCTTGGAGTGACTGGGTGGCTCAGTTGGTTGAGTGTCCAACTCTTGATTTTGGCTGTGGTTATGATCCCAGGGTTGTGGGACGGAGTCCTATGTCAGGTTCTGTGCTGGACCCTGCTTGGGATTCTCTCTCTCTCTCTGCCCCTCTCCCCCACTCTCTAAAATTAAAAAAAAAAAAAAAGTCTGAAAGTTGAACAAATAAGTAAAGACATGGCACATAATAGAACATATGTGGACTCTTGTTCTTTCCTCATATTTTTCTTTTTCCTTCCCTCTTCAAACAATTTTTTAGTGGCTTATTTACTTATTTTTTGAAACAGAGACAGACAGTGTGAGCGGGGTAGGGGCAGAGAGAGAGGGAGACACAGAATTCAAAGCAGAGAGAGAGGGAGACACAGAATTCAAAGCAGGCTCTAGGCTCTGAGCTGTCAGCACAGAGCCCAATGCAGGTCTTGAACCTATGAACCATGAGATCATGACTTGAGCCGAAATCGGATGCTTAACCAACTGAGCCACCTAGGTGCCCCTTTCCTTTCCTCTTTAAGTTGGTAAGATTGGACTCCTTAATTCTTTGGTTCTTTCAAACTTTGGATATTTTGGTATGTTTTTGATTCCTTTTCCTCACTTTTGTGTCATCTCTTCCCTTATTTTCTTCTCTTTCTCCTCTGCCTCTTCCTCCTCCTTTTTTGATCCTTTCTCTCTCCCTGCCCCTCATCTCCTTACTCTGGTTCTGCTTCTCATTTGCTATCATAAACCAAGCCATGTGGACCATAAACTTTGAGTTTGAAGTCCCTTCAGCTCCAGCAGTCTAACAGTCCTGTGATACTCCCTTCATTTATGTTCTCTTCCCCACCCCCCACTTTCTTCTCATTTCATTGCTTATAAATTGCTTAACTTCCCTGGGCCTCAGCTTTTCCATCTGGAAAATTGAAACAATAATAGATTGTTATCAATATCAAATGAATTAAGTAAAGCTCTTAGTTCAGCGCCTAACACAAAGGCCTCTGAGATGTCATTAACTTTGTTCTCATTTGACCTTCTGCAAGCAAGCCTGGTATGAAATTTAAACACTATAGAAATGTTAGTTGTTTATTATTTTCCCTAAAGTATCATGGTGACATGGAAGAATGGTCTAGGCTTGAAGAAACCTGAGTTTCAGGCAAATCTCTAAATTCTTATGAGCCTCAGTTTCCTTATCTGTAAAATGAGAATAACAGATGCCTTCCTTCCACCTAGAGGTATTTCCTCTCTGAAGAATTAAAAGATGTAATGCACAGCAAAGCATCACTCTACCATGATAAACGGTGTCCTGGAGTCACACTAGGGATGCGGTATGAGGATTCAATGAGATAAGATACCTGACCAACAGTAAGCACTCAATACACGTTATCTATTATTATTTCCTTTACTTTTTCCACTTCTTTCCTCTTGCTTCTCAAAAAAAAAAAAAAAAGTGGTTAAAATAGCCAGGTGATCCTTGCTGCTAAATTTCTATCATTGATTCTTGTCTCCTTCCCATCTCCTCCTCATTTCTCTCTCCCGCAACCCCTCCCCCTTTCCCTTCTCCCTCTCTCTTTCCCGTTACAGCTTTCCTGTCCCTCAGGCACAGTGTGCAGCCCCGCGGATCTCCAGATTTCAGGCAGCTTAGATCTGACACATAGCCACCCGGTACCTGCTGGAGACCAGGGGTTCCCTCTACATTTAGCGTCTGGCGCTCGCCCAACAATAAAGTTTTATTGAAACAGGACAGGAAAAAAGGCGCCCGTCATTCTCTTCAACAGCCAATCAGAGAGTAGAATGACTGGCGCTCGCAGGAGCTTCAGCCGGCGGAAGGCAGGGGAGGGGCATATCCCGCCCCAAACCGGTCTCTTAAGAGCGGAAGTACGACCCGGAAGCCAGCCATAGAGTTTAGTGGCCAGAGCGACTCTGCAGGGAGGTGGCAGGAAAGGCTCAGAACAGCTGCCGGAGGTGACGGAGCAGCGGCCCCGCCCGGTGTGCTGGAAGACGAAGCTTCCAGATAGCTGCCGGCCCGCAGAGTCTGACCCAGGGTACGACTGGGCAGTCGGCGTGAGCCTGCGGTCCCTGGGCGGCCTCTTTAAGGGAGGGGGCGGAGCCACGCGGAAGGATCCTGAGGGTGAGGTCACGTGGTTGGGGGCACTTGCGGGGCACCCAGGAAATTTGAGGGACTGTTGTTATTGGGGTGTACACCATGTAACGCCCCTTCCCCCACTACATCCTGTGCCTAGGGGGTTCAATGGGGTGCACGTGGTGGGGCTTGGGATTGGCCCAGGGATGGGGGAGGGGGCGTGGCAACCCTGTCTCAGTCAGGTTTCCATCAAAGTGGCCAATTGTAGGATTCCTAGATCCTAGTTTTAAACTACTCCACCTCTGTTTCCTCATTTGCAGAAGTGACTCAGTGCGTCTGCAATCCAGCCCCTGACCCCAGTGCTTCTCGTCCTCTCAGTGTTCAGGGACCTCCAGCTTCACAACCTCTTTCCTTGCAGCTCCAGATATCCTGAGCCCAGGTCCCCCCAGCTCAGTGCAGCCATGAGTGCCGAGGTGAAGGTGACAGGGCAGAACCAGGAGCAATTTCTGCTCCTGGCCAAGTCAGCCAAGGGGGCAGCGCTGGCCACACTCATCCACCAGGTGCTGGAGGCTCCTGGTGTCTACGTGTTTGGGGAACTGCTGGATATGCCTAATGTTAGAGAGGTGGGTTCCTGACCTGGATAGCCCACAGGGAGGCTTGGGTCTAAGTTTGAATTTGAGAATGGGTGGGCAGGACTCACTGGCAACCCCATAACCATTCAGTTGAATTAGAATATGATGATGATTAGTTAGCAGCTGGCATAAATAAGTAGGCAGGTAAACCTCTTAGTTCCCTTTGGTGATGAGTGATCTGTAAAACCCAGTATTTTTCATTTTTAAGCAAAAGAACATGTGGTTCAGAAAAGGAGACCTGATTCCAGCCTGTCTCCACCAATGTAGTAGCCCTTAATAAAATCATGTCACCTTGATCAGGTCATTTTTACTTTAGGACCTCAGTTTTCTCTTTTAAAATTGGAGTGGACACTGCCCTTCACTGTTAATTATAGAAATCAGGTGAGATTATGGGAAGTATAAAGTCCAGTACAAATGGAAGGAACGAACATGAAACTGACATGCCCTCCTCTCCCCACTTTGTCCCCTTTGCTAATTCACTTAAGTGAGGTAAATGTCTAGAAGTGTTAGAAGGTGTCTTTTCCCCAGAGATGTGTGGCAAGATGCTAGGAACAGAGCAGAGAGAACTATTCACACGGAAGAGGCAGGGTTAAGAGTTAAAGTCTAGAGTGGGTGGATCACAAAAATGTTTGACGTTAGCCCAAGTCCTGAGATGCTATGGCATTGGTATATGGGCAAACTGTGTTAAGTTTTTGAGAGCCAGTGATTGACTGAGTCAATGGATTTAACCTTTTGGGACCACTCTGGTATGGAGAAAACTGGCTTTCTCTCCCTGCTTTCCTAGGCCGTGGAACTAAAGAGGGTCCATTAAGGTGAAGAAAAAGAAGTATTTATTGGGTGTTTATCTCTCTGCTAGTCATCTGGGAATACCAGAGAAATACAAGACACAGTGCAGACACAGTGCTTATTACTCTTCTAAAACTTATATTCCAGTTGCAGAGATAAGATAAATGGATATAGATGTGTAAATTATTTATTTAGGAAGTATTTATTGAGAGCCAAACACACGCATAGCTCTTCTAGATCTAAGTGGGATACCAGGGACTGGTAAGGGACCTAAGCGGGATACCAGGGACTGGTAATCTTACTGAAAAGAAGGATATTCTTAGGTAACAGCCTAAATTAAGTGCCAGTATGAGTGATCGGTGATAGGAGAGGAGATCTGGGTGCGCTGACCTGGGTGATGAAAGCCTCCTGGGTGCAGCAGGTCTGACACAGAGGCCACAAATTCCAGCACCTGCTGAGGCCATGCAGCTGTCAGAGATGAGTAAGGCTAATGCAGGAGTGTTGGGTGAATTAGAAAGTACAGCAGACTGCCTAAAGGATATTCAGATTCAGAAATATGAAACACACCCTAAGGACCAGAACACTGTGTGTGTGTGTGTGTGTATACATGTACATGCATGTGCACGTGCTGCTGAACACTTGTTTTCAATTCAGAATTTAGGGTAGGAATTGAAGATGTTTGGAGGAAGAGGGCCTGGTGAATTTGGAGAATAGTGTAAACAAAGGCCGTGAGGTAGAAATGAGGCCTTCCCGTAGGGAGAGTGATCAGAGAGGCAGAGAGGTCCTCTCGGTGAGCTGGAAGAGATGATGGGAGAGGGGCCAGATGGGGCCAGAAAGTGGAATTCAAAACAGGGTAAGGCTGGGAGGCTGGGGAGAGGCCCATCCTGTCACATCTTCCTTCCTATTCCTGCAGCTGGCTGAGAGTGACTTCGCTTCCACATTCCGGCTGCTCACAGTGTTTGCTTATGGGACATATGCTGATTACTTAGGTAACCGGAGGGCTAGAGCTCTGGTGTCGTGGAGGTGGGAGAAGGGCAATTTCTCTCTCTTTTTTTTAAATGTTTATTTATTTTTGAGACCGCGCACAAGCATCCTTGTGCGAGTGGGGGACGGGCAGAGAGAGAGAGACAGAGACAGAGCATCCAAGCAAGCTCTGAGCTGTCAGCGTGGAGCCCAGTGTGGGGCCTGAATTCACAAACTGTGAGGTCACGACCTGAGCCGAAGTCGGATGCTTAATTGACTGAGCCACCCAGGTGCCCCCAGAAGGGCAATTTCTCAAAGAACTTAGAAGGAATTGCTGGGATACCCTCCTGGGGTACATAGGTCAAGGTTAAGACTTGAATTGGCATGGAAAACTAAAAAAAAAAAAAGAAGGCAAAGGAAGAGGCTAGGGCTTCCCACAAAAGCGTAATCCGAACTTCCTACACTTTCTCCTTTTTTCGTAGCTGAAGCCCGGAATCTTCCCCCACTCACAGAGGCTCAGAAGAATAAGCTTCGACACCTATCAGTTGTCACCCTGGCTGCCAAAGTCAAGGTGAGTAAGAGTCCTGCCCCCCCCCCGCCCGCCCCCAGTCCTGAGCCAAGAGTTATATCCCTTCACAAAGGGCCTATTTGAAGGGAATTTGCACTCAGACAGCCTATGTCCACACAGTTCTGCCTTCCCACCCCCACCCTGTCCCTCCAAGGTATGTAAACTCTACTGCCTGTAGCCTTTCAGCCTGAATATTATTCTCTTAGTTTTCTGTTTTGTTTCTGTTTTTCATTCAACACTTTTTGCCTTTTGGGTCAAAATAGCAACTGGGATGCCATTCTTTTGTTTAACAATCACCCTCCCCGCTAGAGAAAGTCCCACACCAACAGCCTCAGCTTGCAGATCTGAGAACAAGACTCTCTCTTCTGGTGAAGTGCTAGGCTTCTGTTTGCTAGAAATATCTCTGCAGGTTCAGTTTTTTAAATACCCTCTCCACCTGTCTACCTTCTCCCAATTATTATTTGATTCTCTTGTTGTTTCATGGTTTTACATAAATCACGTGTCTCTCTGTTGTGAGATGCTCTTTGGAAGGAGGTGGAGTATAAATGATGCACAGTAACTCCAGATCCCTCCCACACCACATACTCCCGTTTTGTCAGGCTTATCTGGACCAAGGTCTGTGTGCTGTCCTGAGCTGTGGCCAGAGGAGTGACACCCAGGCAGATGTCACTTTCTTTCTCTGTGGCGTGGGAGGAATACGGTCGAAGGGGAATATAAATCTTCTATTTTATTTCTGGCTATTCTTCTCAGGATGTTATTTTTCAGGTGGCAGTGCGTTTACTTATTTTGCTTTAGAACCAGCCTTTTAGAGGAAATCATTCAGGAATAGGAGCGGAGAGTAGGTAGGGGAGCCTGGGCAGGAGGGGAAAGGAGGGAAAAATCTTGGAAGCCCTTGTCTGCTTGCAGAACTGCACAAATCCCAGCCCAACCACCCACCCCCCCACCCCCTGCCCCTGGCCCCAGTGTATCCCATATGCAGTGTTGCTGGAGGCCCTTGCCCTGCGCAATGTGCGGCAGCTGGAAGACCTTGTCATTGAAGCTGTGTATGCCGACGTTCTCCGCGGCTCCCTGGACCAGCGCAATCAGCGGCTAGAGGTTGACTACAGCATTGGGCGGGACATCCAGCGCCAGGACCTCAGTGCCATTGCTCGGACCCTGCAGGAGTGGTGAGACCTGTGTCCTGGCCCTGTTCCTTCTCTTCTCACTCCAAGAAAGGGGGAGGGCTTCTGAAAGAGGGAGGGCTGGGCTGGGCTGGGCTCCAGCGGTGGAATCCCAGACGTTGAAGGGAAATGAGCTCATTCCTCCAAAGGCTTCTGAGGGCAGAAGGGAGCAGAGGAGGGCCTGGGAGGCAGGAGGCCAGAGGCAGTGTCCTTGGTACAGTAAGTGGGGGAAGGGAGGAGGAGCGGTACTGTAACCTGCACTGTCTACAGGCCATGGGTCTCTTCCACTTCCGTTTTTCTCTTTCTGTTCTTGTCTAGCTTAAATTCATTAATATACCTTTTTTATTTTATTTTTTCTCCAACGTCTACCCAATTTTGTTTTTAGTTCCTACTCGTCTGTTACATGTTACTCCAGGCACTTCCTATACCTCTCGTATCGGACCTGAGTGTCTCTGTGGCTCCTGGGACTCTTGTTGCCAGTGGTTTCCAGGTGCCCTGGCGAGGGTTCCTTACTCGGACAAGGGTTTGGCTGCAGGATATCCTGAGTCTGTTTTTCACGAGTGCGTGATCACTGCTGCCTTCCACTGACACTTCTTCGTTCCTGATCCTCGCAGGTGTGTGGGCTGTGAGGTGGTGCTGTCAGGCATTGAGGAGCAGGTGAGCCGTGCCAACCAACACAAGGAGCAGCAGCTAGGCCTGAAGCAACAGATCGAGAGCGAGGTGAGCAGGCAGGGGATCAGGACGGACCCAGGCTCCTCCAGCCTGGGCCAGTTGTCCTGTTCAGGGGGGTTTGCACCGTGGCTGTAGCAGATAGACAAGACAGGCAGGGACTGTCAGATTCTGGAACTTCCCTCACTGTTCCCCATTTCTTTTCATCCTGGCAGGTCGCCAACCTTAAAAAAACCATTAAAGTTACAACAGCAGCAGCCGCTGCGGCTACCTCTCAGGACCCTGAGCAACACCTGACTGAGCTGAGGGAACCTGCTCCTGGCACCAACCAGCGCCAGCCCAGCAAGAAAGCCTCAAAGGGCAAGGGGTGAGCCACTGTGGCAGGAACCACTTGCTTCTGGGGTGCCCTGCTTTTACTTTAGAGACCTAGCTGTCTTCAGCCCTTCAGTCATTTGCATGGGGGTAGGATATGGGGGGAGCCCTCAGGCGTTAGGAGATTCCCTGCAGCCTTTCTCTCTCTCTTCCCCTTGCCAGGCTCCGAGGGAGTGCCAAGATTTGGTCCAAGTCGAACTGAAAGGACTGTCATTTCTTCCCTGGGGATGTGGGGTCCCAGCTTCCTGCCTGTCCCTTAGGAGTCCTCAGAGAGCCTTCCTGTGCCCCTGGCCAGCTGATAATCCTAGGTTCATGACCCTTAACCTCCCTCTCCTCTCCGTGACCCCCAAGCATATATCACACCTTCTCTAGGGAGGAGGCAAGTACAAATCATGATTTTGTTGGTACTTTTGCTTTATGTGGCTTTCTTATGTGTCTCATTGTCTCCCTCCACCTCCCTGCTGTACTCTCCCCCTATTTCTTTAATGGGGGGGGGGGGGCAGAAACATCTCTCCCTGTTTCTTATATATCATTGAGTAGGTGGGACTGCTTCTCCAGCATAACCCACATGTGTTTCTTCTGGTACCTCTCCACCCCTGCATGCTTAATGCCCAGTTTGTACTCCTTACCCCCAGCCTATTTGGGCAGCATCTGAAGAGCCATAGGGCTCCCACCTTTATTCCCACCTGGAGAATTCTGGGAGCCAGTCTGCCATTCTAGGAGTCACTGGACACTTTCATCCTAGAATCCTGTCACACTACAGTTTTTTCCTTTCCTCTCTCCTCCGCTTGGGTCCTGGGAATGCTGCTGCTTCAATGACCCCAGAGCCTAAGAAGGGCAGCTGTCTCTTGAGATCTTGAGAGATGGTTCTTTCTTAGCCCTGGCTATCTTGGAAAGCCTGATGGCAATCCTGGAAGGATTTATACTTCCTTTTGTGAGTTTGGTGGGGAAGGGAAGGGGATATAGATTGTATAAAAAAAAAAAAAAAAAAAAAGTATATATACATATATCTATATATAACATGAAACAGAAATAAATCTATGAGAAGTCTATCTACAAACATGTCCTGAAATGGGTATCTTTTGTCTTTGGTATTCATGGTTGGGAAGAAGGTTCATCGTCAGTCCCCTCTAAAGCAAAGTACTGGAAGAAGAAGAGAACCAGATACTATGTGCTGAGTCCTGGCCTAGGAGCCGAGAGTCCTAGATCTTGAGTTGTATGATGGGACAAATTGCTCAGTAACCCAGCACTCAGTCAGAAGCAGTTGGATACTTAGCACCAACATGTGATAAGTGCTGGAGATGCAAAATGACAGTCACTGCCCCTTCTTTCAAGGAGCTTGAGTTCAGCCTGTTGCCTTCCTTCTTATAGACTTATACAGGGGGGAGTTGATAATAACCTTCAGGTTTTGCATCAGAACCACACAGAACTCTGAGATCTTAGTAGGAAGCAGCAGGCTCCTGTCTGCTGTCCAAGGCAGAACTTGCTGTGCTGGGAGGATTGGTCTCCTCCGTCTAGTGTAGTGCTGTGCACTCTTTAGAATTGGGAACTCTGGTATAAGGGACAATTCCCCTCCTCCCACTTGCACGTGAAGCAATTGCCTCCTGAGGGTCCCACTATTGACTGAGCTGCTTTCCAGAGGTTGTGTTATTCTCTAGGCGGAGATTTAGGATAGACCACTCTTCACTGGTGCTAAAGGTCTCAGTCATAGAATTAGAAAGTGGAGTGAGATCCTGAGGTTTTGATTAAAAGTGGACTGGGTGAGGGGCGCCTGGGTGGCTCAATCAGTTAATCATCTGACTTTGGTTCAGGTCATGATCTCATCATGGCTTGTGAGTTCAAGTCCTGTGTTGGGCTCTGTACTGACAGCCCAGAGCCTGGAGCCTGCTTCAGTTTCTGTGTCTTCCTCTCTCTCTGCCCCTCCCCCTCTTGCACGTGCTCTTTCTCTCTCAAAAATAAATGAGCATTTAAAAAAGAATTTTTTAAAAAATAAACTCCTTCTTCCTCCCACACCCTCCAATGTGTAGAAGTTGCTAATTCATGGCACTTTGAACCTGTCCCCCCACCTCTGCCCCTGCCCCAACTTTTCACTTGAACTTAGTATCTTGGGTTTTTTTGTAAGCTACTTCCAGCAAATGGCTCTATTACTTCCCTGACCTCTCTTAGTGCCAGCCTTCAGTGGATGGCTCCAAAGTCTACTGTGGGCTGAGCTGGGACTCCTTGCTTAACACCCAAAGCAGGAGGGGAACCATTCACATTCACAAGGACATGCAAATGAAGTTTGTGTTTGACTTACAAAGACAGGGCCCTTGGCTACCAAAGCATGAAGATGGGGCAACAGATCATTTGGGGGCTCAGTTTTTGACCGTGAAGTTTGGTTCAGGATTTAAGGATCCTACGTATATAATCAAGCACAAGGCACCAGGAAAATTTCCAACCAAGACTCTTACCACCACTGGCATACTCTCATACTGATCCCTAATGTACAGCAGTCTTAGGTGATCTTTAGGGCTGGCCCACTATGGTAAAAGGAGGAAGAAGACTTGCCTTTATGAGAATTCAGAGTTCATGCATATGAAAAGGTGACACTTAAAAGATTAAGCCAAAGTCTCTGACGCTAAAAACAGCAATTGGACTAGTGTACATCTTTATGCACAAGAAGAGCAAAGACAACGTCTATAGTCAGTATTCATGAAATCCTGTTGAAGAAAGATTAGAAATTCTCCATTTAGATGTGTCTTCCAACATGTTTGGGAGCTTAGAGGGGCAGTCTAGGCCATGTATTAAGTTATCTAACATTGTGTAACAAATTACTCTAAAATTTAGTGGCTTAAAACAATGCACATTTTTTTAATCTGTTTCCTGTTTCTGTGATTCAGGAATCTGGGCACACTATTTCCTGCCTTAGGGTCCTTCATAAGGCTGTAATCAAAGTGTTAGGTGGCGCCATATCACCTCAAAGTTGCAATGGGAAAGACCTGCTTCCAGCCACACTCTTGATTATCAGCAGCATTTACTACCACCCAGGTGGCCAGACTGAGGACCTCCTTTCCGGTCTGTTGGTCAGAGGCACCCCAGATAGCCCTCTCCATCAGAGCAAGAGCCAGAGAGACCACATCAGGAAAGCGGAATCAGTCTTGTAACTTAATCACGGAAGAGGTATCTCATTACTTCTAGTCACCAGGTCCAGTCTAGTGACCGTCAGAAGTCAGGGATCATTGGAAGCCATATTGGAATTTTCCTACTACAGGCAATGTTTCTGTGGGCCACCAGCATCAGAAACATCAGGGGAGTTCTTGAAAATGCATATTCCTGGAGCCTCCTCCCACTTCAGTTCCTACTGAATTAGAATCTCCAGGATGTGGACTGGAAATATCCCTTCACTGCCCTCTTTGACTCCACTCTGAGCTGTGAAGTCCCGTTTATATAAGCAGATTTACCCAGATCAGTGCCAACTTGGATCAGCTGAAAAGGTTTTTACTGCAGGGCCTTGGAGGACAGGTAAGTAGGCCCAAGGTCACCATCTGGAAGAGTAGGATGTGCAAAGGTGAAACTTCAAGTACAGGACAAGAGAGAAGACTTGTCCTTTGAGGTTCTTAAGTATATGATGATATAATTAAAAGTGTGATAAGTGCTAAGAAGTATAGAGTGACATGACAGCATTTAACATAGGGATCTACACCTAACCTGGGGTCAGGAAAGCCCTCAAGGATGTGATCTTTCCACTGAAACTAGAAGCCCATGTGGCAGTTAGCCTGACAAAGGGAGGGAGGATAGTGGGATGAAGACCTGGAGGCAGAAAGGTTCCATCCTGTGACCTACTGCCTCTCCCCAATTAAATAATTTGGGAAATGGGGCAGGGAATATAATTCTATTCTTTTACTTAAATGTTCATTTGTCTATTCAATGAATTGGCAAATATATCTTGGCTGAAAAATCTGAAATAGAATAAACCACAGTGGGGGCACCTGCGTGGCTCACTCGGTTAAGCGTCCGACTTCAGCCTAGGTCATGATCTCACCGTTCCTGAGTTCGAGCCCTGCATCGGGCTCTGTGCTGACAGCTCAGAGCCTGGAGCCTGTTTGAGATTCTGTGTCTCCCTTTCTCTCTCTACCCCTCCCTCACTCACACTCTGTCTCTCTCAAAAATAGACATTAAAAAAAATTTAGAATAAACCGCGATGTGTATTTTATACCTCTTGGCTTTGGGGTTTGGGGTGATTTTTGTTTTTTTGCCTGTCTCTGTTTTCCAATCTTTTTATGATATTTGCTAATAATTATAAAGACATATTTATTAAGTGCTTAGTCAAGCACTATTCTAAATGCTTTATGTATATAAACTCATTTACACAACCTACTGAGGTTTGTGCCATTATTTTCTTCTAAAGATGACAAAAGAGGTACAGGGAGGTTATGTAATTTGCTCGAGATTACACACATCATAAGTGGAGAAGACACACCCTCTGCCCATCACTCCCATGTTCCGGGACAGAACGCATGGGATAGCCATCTGAGATTTCAGAGAAGTAAATGGTAGGGAGGGGGGCGCCTGGGTGGCGCAGTCGGTTAAGCGTCCGACTTCAGCCAGGTCACGATCTCGCGGTCTGTGAGTTCGAGCCCCGCGTCAGGCTGTGGGCTGATGGCTCGGAGCCTGGAGCCTGTTTCCGATTCTGTGTCTCCCTCTCTCTCTGCCCCTCCCCCGTTCATGCCCTGTCTCTCTCTGTCCCAAAAAAAAAAAAAAAAAAAAAAAAAAAAGTTGAAAAAAAAAAAAAAATGGTAGGGAGGAAGGAACCAGAATTTGAAGTTCCATGAAAACAGTGGTGAGCTTACCATCCCCTCCCCCTAACTCCATTATCACCCAGAATGCACTAAAAGGCCTCCCCAAACCTGGAAGTGTACATCAGGTATGAACTGAAAGAGTTCCTCTTGGAGCCCTCTGTTGCAGGTCTGAGGAGCAGGAAAGGGACTTCTAAGGGTCCGAGATGGGGAAATCCGTTGCTTTTCTTTTTTTCTTCTCTTCCCCCGTTAGCCCCAGGCAGTACCATGGTGGTGTAGTTATAGTAGCACAATGACAGCAACAGTGACTGTGCAGGCACTGAAAACTGAGGGAGAACTCCTTTGACCACACAAGCTGTGGTCCCAAGAGTGTGAATCAAATCCCTCTGCTTTTTTCTTTCTTTGTTCTCTTGATGCTTAGCCCAGACATATAGTGGGAAATGCTCAGCAAAATAGAGAAGTTAAAGCCCCAGTGTTTTTGGGCAAAGGATTGGGAAAAGAAGAATGAGAGAATCAGAGTGTCAGATCACAGAGAGGAGGGAAATCGAGAGTCCCATAGAGTTGTGTGTGAACTCTTGGGCTCACCTCAAAGCTGCACAAGCATGGATCTGACCTTCAACATCTTACCAAAGCTTTATGAAACGAGCTACTGGGTGGACCACTGTCTAGGTCTGACTGACCACTGGGTGGCACACATAAAGGACTGATCTAGATAGCACCACAAACAAAGTTAAACTGACATCAGAACCACAATACAAAGAAGGTAGGTGGCTCCTTGAACCAAACCTGGTCGATAGACTGCTAAAATAAAAAACACTCTCACTAGGATTTTAATAGGATCCAGGGGCTCAAAACGATATTCAAAATATCCAGGATACAACATAAAATTACTCAGCCTACAAAGTACTCTCCAGGGAAAAGACAACCAACCCCAAGATGACAGAAATGTTGGAATTTAAAGCAAAGACTTCAAAGCAGTTAGTATAACTATACTGAAAGAAGAAATGCTTTTGAAATAAATGGAAAGATAGAAAGTTTTAGCAAAGAAATAGAAGATGTAAGGAAGAACCAAGTGGAACTTTTAGAACTGAAAAATGGGAGTAACCAAAATAAAATATTCACTGGATAGCAGAATGGAGATGACTTTGAAGATAATCAATATAAATTATGCAACCTAAACAACAAACAAAAACCGGTTAAAAAAAAAAAAAAACCCACAGAACCTCAGAGACCTGCGGGATAAGACCAAATATCTAGCATTTGTGTCAACAGAGTCCCAGAAGGTGAGGAGAAAAAATATGATTTAGAAAAATTATTGAAAGAATTCATGGCTAAAATGTTTGGTTCCAAATTTGGCAGAAACACAGATTCAAGAAGCTTGGTGAACGGCAAACAGAATATACTCAAAGAAACCTATGACCGGACATAATAATCAAATTGGTGAAAATCAAAGATATAGAAAAATATCCAAAGAACATCTAGAAAAAAGAATCCATTTCATATAAGGAATCAATGACTCAGAGAACTGCAGATTTCTCATCAGAAACTATGGAATCCAGAGGGAGCTGGAACAACACTTAAAGTGCTGGAAGAAAAGTGTCAAGTCAGAATTCTATATCCAATGAAAATGTCAATCAGCAGTTATATAAAATAAAGACATTCTTAGGTGAAGGAAAGCATAAGGATTTGTCACTAGCAGAGCTGCTGTACAAGAAATGCTAAAGAAAGTTCTTCAAACAGAAGAAAAATGATAACAGGAAACTGGGGACATCAAGAAGGAGGAGCAACAGAAATGGTAAATATAGATTGTCCTTTTAAGTTCTCTAACATGTCTATAATGGTTGAAAGTAAAAATTATGAAACTGTGGTGGGGTTTTCAGCATTTGTAGATGTAATACATAAGACAATTGCGACATAAAGGAGAGACAATAAAGGGACGGACCTACATAGTGGTAAAGCCTACATTTAATTTGAAGTGGTGAAGGACAAAATCTAAGTGGACTATGATAAGTGTATTTTATAAGCCTTAGAGCAAGGGTTAGGAAGCCATATTCCACAGGCTTGTTTTGTAAATAAAATGTTATTGGAACATAGTTACAGCTTACTCATTTACATATTGTCTCTGGCTGCTTTCACACTATAGCACCAGATGTTTTGTTTTGTTTTAATTCCAAGATAGATAACATATAGTGTTATATTAGTTTCAGGTGTACAATATAGTGATTCAATAATTCCAAACGTTACCTGGTACTCATCATGACTAATGTCCTCCTTAATCCTCATCACCTATTTCATCCAGTCCCTAACCCACCTCCTCTCTGGTAACCATCAGTTTGTTCTCACTAGTTAAGAGTCTGTTTTTTGGCTTCTCTCTCTGTCTCTCTCTCTCTTCTCTTTGCTCATTTGTTTCTTAAATTCCATATATGAGTTAAATTATATGGTATTTGTCTTTCTCTAACTTATTTTGCTTAGCCTAATATTCTCTAGCTCCATGTCATTGCAAATGGAAAGATTTCATTCTTTTTATAACTGATTAATATTCCGTTGTGTATACATACAACATCTTCTTTATCCATTCATCAGTCAGTGGACTCTTTGGGCTGCTTCCATATCTTGGCTATTATAAATAATGCTACTCTAAACATAGGGCATCCTGAGGAGTGCCTATATCTCTTTGGGTGCATGTATCCCTTTGAATTAGTATTCTCATATTTTGTGGGTGTATACCCAGTAGTGCAGTTACTGGCTCATAGGGTAGTTCTATTTTTAACTTTTTGAGGAATCTCCATACTGTTTTCCACAGTGCCTGCACCAGCGTATGGCACCAGAGTTGAGTGTTGCAAGAGACATTGTGTGACCTGCGAAGGCCAACATGTTTGTTATCTGGCCCTTTACAGATAACAGCTTGCCATTCCTGCCCTAGAACAACCACTTAAGAAACAAAAACAAACAAACAAAAACTAAAAGAAAAATTCAGTGAAAACAGGTTAAAGAGAAATACTAGGGGCGCCTGGGTGGCGCAGTCGGTTGAGCGTCCGACTTCAGCCAGGTCACGATCTCGCGGTCCGTGAGTTCGAGCCCCGCGTCAGGCTCTGGGCTGATGGCTCGGAGCCTGGAGCCTGTTTCTGATTCTGTGTCTCCCTCTCTCTCTGCCCCTCCCCCGTTCATGCTCTGTCTCTCTGTGTCCCGAAAATAAATAAAAAACGTTGAAAAAAAAATTAAAAAAAAAAAGAGAAATACTAAATAATATCCAAATAAACCAAAAGAAGGCTGGAAAGTGGAGATAGCTGAATTATCAATGGAGGAGCAAACAGAAATAATAAAGTTATAGAAGTAAATCCAAGCATATTAATACTTACATTAAATGTAAATAGCCTAAATATATCAATTAAAAGATTATCTAAATGGGTTTTTAAAAACCACAAAAGATCTGACTATATCCTGCCTTCAAAAAACCCATTTTAGGTATAAAATAGGTGGGTTAAAGGTAAAAGAATGGGAAGACTTACACCATGAAAATATTAATCAAAAGAAACCTGAAGTAGTTATAGTAATATCAGGCCAATTAACTTCAGAAGAAAGAAAATTACTAGATGAACATTACATAACGAAGAAAAGTTTGATTTTCCAAGAAGACATAATTCTAAATGACTTTGTGTGTAACTGCAGAGCTTCAACATACATGAAGTGAAAACTGATAGATATCAAAGAAAAAAATGGGCAGATCCACAATTGTAGTTAAAAATGTCAAAACTCCTCTCCCAGTAACCAACAGAACAAATAAACAAAATTAGCAGATGTAACGAAGTATATAGAACTGAATGATGCCATCAACCAACAGGATCTAACTTAAATTTATAGAACATGTCCCCAACACAGCAGAATCACAACTTCTTTTCAAGGGTACATGGCACATTTACCAAGATAGATTATGTCCTGAGTCATAAAACAAAGCTCAACAAATTTAAAAGAAGTCCGATAAAGTATGCTCTCTGACCATTATGGAATTAAAATTAGAACTCAAGAACAGAAAACAGGGAAATCTCCAAACACATGGAAACTGAACAACATGCTCTTAAATAACCCATGGATCAAAAAGGATGTCCCAAGAGAAATTAGAAAATATTGTGAACTTAACAAAAAAGAAAATACAAAGTAGCAAAATATGTGGGATGTGGTTAAAGGCAATGATTATAGCATATAGAAGAAAAATTATAGCATCAAAATCTTAGAAAAGAAGAAAGGTCTCAAGTCAACAATCTATACTTCTACCTTGAGAAGGTACACGAACAGCAAAATAAACACAAAGCAAGCAGAAGGAAAACATAATAAGAGTGCAAGCAGAAGGAAAACATAATGAGTATCAATTAGTGAAATTGAGGGGAACCTGGCTGACTCATTCAGTAGAGTGTGCAACTTTTAATCTCAGGGTTGTGAGATCAAATCCCATATCGAGTGTGGAGATTACTTAAGAATAAAAAATCTTGGCGCACCTGGGTTGCTCAGTTGGTTGATTGTCCAACTCTTGATTTCAGCTCAGGTCATGATCTCACTGTTGTGAGATTGGTCCTATGTCAGGCTCTGTGCTGAGTGTGAAGCCTGCTGAGATTCTCTCTCTCTCTCTCTCTCTCAAAATTAAAAATAATTTTAATTAAAATAATTAAAAAATAAAAATAAATTTTAAAAAACTTAAAAAAAATTAATGAAATTGAAAATAGAAAAATAGAAAAAAATTAATGAAACCAGAGGTCAACTATTGGAAATGATCAATAAAATTGATAAACCTCTAGCCATACTGACCAAAAAAAATTTTTTTTTAATTAAAAAAAAAGAGAAGAGCCTGGCTGACTCAGTCAGTAGGGCATGTGACTCTTGATCTTGGGGTTGTGAGTTTGAGCCCCATGTTGGGTGTAGAGATTACTTAAAAATAAAATCTTTTTTTTAAGGTTTTTTGTTTTGTTTTGTTTTGTTTTGCTTGAGAGAGAGTGAGAGAGTGTGTGAGCAGGGAAGGGGCAGAGAAAGAGAGAGAGGGAGAAAGAATCCCAAGCAGGCTCCACACTGTCAGCTCAGAGCTCAACGTGGGGCTCGAACTCACCAACTGTGAGATCATGACCTGAGCTGAAATCAAGAGTTGGACACTTATCAGACTGAGCCACCCAGGCACCCCAAAAATAAAATTAAAAAATTAAAAAGAGAAAAGACACAAAATACTAATATCAGGAATAAAAGGAGGGCAATTGGCTGGCTCCGTCAGTAGAACATGTGACTCGACCTTGGGGGTTGTGAGTTCAAGCCCCACGTTGAGTATAGAGGTTACATTAAAAAAAATCCTTAAAAAACTTAAAAATAAAAAGGAATAAAAGAGGGGATATCACTACAGTCCCCACAGACATTAAAATGTCATAAGGGAATACTACAAACAATAATACACACATAAATTCAACAATTTAAACAAAATGGACCAACTCCTTGAAAGCCACAAGCTACCAAAACTCATCCAAAAAGAAAGAGATGTAAATATGAAATGTACAGCTACAAAGCTTTTGAAAGATAACATAGGATAAAATCTTAGTTATCCAGAGTTAGGCAAAGTGTTCTTAGATATGACATCCAAAATTTGATATAAAAGAAAACAGTGGTAAGTTGGACTTCATCTCAATTACAAACTTTTGCTTTGAAAAAGAAAATGTCAAGAGGAAGAAAAAACAAGCTACAGAATTGGAGAGAATTAGTTGTGAATCCCTATTTAACAAAGGACTTCTAACCAGAATATATAAAGAACTCTGATGTCAAATAAGCACGTGAAGAGATGCTCGACATCATTAGTCTTTAGGGAAGTACAAATTAAAACTTGTAATAGACAAGATGTCTATTAGAATAAATAGAAGAATGCCTACACACTTAATAGAATGGGGTAAAATAAAATAGAAAATGACAATACTAAGTGCTGGCAAGGATGCAAAGAAACCTGGGCTCTCTCACATTGCCGTTGAGAATGCTGAAAAATGCAAAATGCTGCAGAATGGTGCGGCCACCCTGGAAAAGTTTGGCATTTTCTTATACAGTTAAATATACACCTTGGGAATTCAAGCTGGTGCAGCCACTCTGGAAAACAGTATGGAGGTTCCTCAAAAAAACTAAAAATAGAACTACCCTACGACCCAGCAATTACACTAGGCATTTATCCATGGGATACAGGTGTGCTGTTTCGAAGGGACACATGCACCCCCCATGTTTATAGCAGCACTATCGACAACAGCCAAAGTATGGAAAGAGCCCAAATGTCCATCGATGGGTGAATGGATAAAGAAGATGTGGTATTTATATACAATGGAGTATTACTCAGCCATCAAAAAGAATGAAATCTTGCCATTTGCAACTATGTGGATGGAACTGGAGGGTATTATGCTAAGTGAAATTAGTCAGAGAAAGACAAAAATCATATGACTTCACTCATATGAGGACTTTAAGAGACAAAACAGATTAACATAAGGGAAAGGAAACAAAAATAATATAAAAACAGGGAGGGGGACAAAACAGAAGAGACTCATAAATATGGAGAACAAACTGAGGGTTACTGAAGGGGTTGTGGGAGGGGGGATGGCTAAATGGGTAAGGGGCATCAAGGAATCTACTCCTGAAATCATTTTCGCTATATACTAACTAATTTGGATGTAAATTTTAAAAAATTAAAAATAAAATTAAAAATATATATATATACACTTACCATATGACCTCACAATCCCACTCCATTTCATTCCTAAAGAAATTAAAACATGTTCACACAAAAACATGTACACAAATGTTTATGGCAGTTCTGTCCATTATTGCCCCAAACTGGAAACTGGAATGTCCTTGGACAGGTGAATGGATAAACAGACTATAAGCACACAGAATACTACTCAGCAATAAAAAGGAGTAAACTATTAATACACGCAACAGCATGAGTGAATCTCAAAGGCATTATGCCGAAAGAAAGAGCTTCTCTCATGTATGATTTCATTATATGACATTCTGGAAATGGCAGAATTATAGCAGTGGAAAACAAATTGGTGGTTGTCAGGGTTAGGATTGGAGGAAGGGTGTGACCACAAAGGAGCAGCAGGATGGGGTTGGGGGTGATGGGACTGTTTTGATCCTGATTGTGGTGGTGCTTACACAGATCTGCATGTGTTAAAAGTCACAGAACTGTACACACACACACACACACACACACACACACAGATTAATTTTACTATATGTTAAAAGATACAAGATTTAGGGCACCTGGGTGTCTTAGTCAGTTGAGTGTCTGACTTGATTTCGGCTCAGGTCATGATCTCACAGTTTGGGTTGGAGCCCCACATTAGGCTCTGCACTGATAGCATGGAGCCTGCATGATTCTCTCTCTCCCTCTCTCTCCACTCCTCCCACCTCTCTCTGTCTCTCAAAATAAATAAACTTAAAAAAAATACAAGATTTAAAAAACAGGCATATAGGCTACTGGTATTCATCATTTTAAGCAATGTTATTACTTGAGTAATTTTTAAATGGTTTCTTTTTGGGCCGCCTGGGTGGCTCAGTCGGTTAGATGGCTGACTTTGACTCAGGCCATGATCTCACAGCTTGAAGGTTCGTGGGTTCAAGGCCCGTGTCAGGCTCTGTCCTGGTAGCTCAGAGCCTGGAGCCTGCTTCCGATTCTGTGTCTCCCTCTCTCTCTCTCTCTTTGCCCCTCCCCTGCTCACGCTCTGTCTGTCTCTCAAAAATAAATAAACACTAAAATTTTTTTAAAAAATTGTTTCTTTTAATGTTTATTTTTGAGACAGCATGTCCAAGCAGGGGAGGGGCAGAGAGAGAGAGGGGAGAAACAGAGGATCCGAAGCGGGCTCCATGCTGACAGAAGAGAGCCTGATGTGGGACTTGAACCTGTGAGCCACGAGATCATGACCTGAGCCACATGAGCCAAAGTCTGATGCTTAACCGACTGAGCCACACAGGTGCCCCTAATACAAAAGTTTTTAAAAATTACCAAGGAACTATTTAAAGGAACCCCATGGTGACACATTCTGTACAACCCATTAGTATCCTTTGTGTCAATCCGGATTTTGAGCCCTGGCTCTTGCAGTGCTGCTAGCTAGCTAACTGCGTGGTCAACAGTCACCTCTGTTTCTTAAGCAGTGACATAGGAGCTGGGGTTTGGATGACATCTGTAATTGTTGCTAAGCTGTGTGGAATCCTCTCCAACCTCAAGATTCCGCTTCAGGAGGTCCGGGGTGGTGATGCCCATCTGCTACCACACTTGGTAA
This sequence comes from Neofelis nebulosa, assembly GCF_028018385.1. Classification (NCBI taxonomy): domain Eukaryota; kingdom Metazoa; phylum Chordata; class Mammalia; order Carnivora; family Felidae; genus Neofelis; species Neofelis nebulosa. The sequence continues at coordinate 101,370,882 of NC_080789.1, read as the reverse complement.
CATCCAGAGAAGGTGAGCTGCAAGGTCTCTAACACTAAAAGTGTTATTTATAGCGTATCGTTATTCATAGCATATATTTAGCATATAGCATGTTATTTATAGCATATAGCAAACTGGGGTTTGCTTACATTAAGGTCTATGTGAATTGGGAACCTGCTTCTGCCCTTCCCTGCCATGTTGCCTGTCAGTTGGGAATTTCACACCCGACACACACAAACCCAGGATATCTTCACTAAAGTCACCAGCAGTTTTCCAAGAATCTCTCCATCAAACCATTTCCCACCTCAGTGTGACCTTGACATTTCCTAAGGTATTTCTGCTCCCCCCTTTTTAGAGACTCAAGTCCACCTCTAGGGCCCTATCCCATGCCCCCCTCTCCTATCTTCCAGCTCCATGTGTCCAAATGTCCTAGCTGCGGACACTCGGTTGGCTGCTTGGCTGGCGAACACTTACATCTTGGAGGTAATTCGCCAGAACATGCAAGCCCTCCGGGTGGCAGGTGACAGCAGATGAAGAGGGTGGGAGGGATGCCGAGGGGAACTGGGGGCAGCACCCTATTCCTATGCCAAAGATAATGTCTTCAGGGAAGAAAAAAAATCCAAAAGAGCAGACAAGGGCCAAGGAACTTGGAGTGCTAACTTATCCCAGGGACAGTCAGAGCAGAGCGTGGGGGTGGGGAGGGGGACGCAGACAGGGAGGGCTGAGCCCAGAGGGAGAAGCACCACCTGCTTGTCCTTGTCTCCCTAGAGCTCCCATTTAAGGGTGGACATTGTGGATGGGAAGGCTCAAAGCTGCCAGCGCTCCCTGCCCACCCTCCAAAGCAGCTCTGCCCGCCTTCTGCATCCCAGGCCCCTCCATGTACGTCCCTCACGCCATGCCAGCTCTGTGCCCCCCACAGGCTCTCCTCAGGGATGGAGGCTAGCTGGGAGGCTGCTTGGAGGAACTGATACCCAAGGCCTTCCCTCCCCTTGTCCCCAGTCCCCTGTTTTTTTCTTACCTTTTAGCACCTCCTGTGCCTAACTGTCCCTGTCTTCACCTCCCCAGCTTCCAGTGCAGCCCCACGTGGATCCCACCCCTCTAATTTGAAGACCCCAGTAATGTCTAAGGAGAGAAATAAAGACGACTTTTTTTTTTTAATCCCTATCCCAACTGGAATGGACTGGGAGAAGGAAACCTTGACCCTTGCTGCTCCGTCAGCTGTTGGGAGGCCCCATGCTCAGGACTGGGAGCATCGGGGCAGGGCAGGTATGTGGAGTATTTAAGTGGACTTGGAGTATGTGGGTTGGGAGACCTGAATACTGGGTTATTGTTGTGGATCAACTCCTGGTCCTCTGGGTGACCGGTTTGTGACTTGGGCATTGGATTGCAGAAGAAGGGAGGAAAGGGACATTGGATAAAGGGTGTCAGTAGGACCCGAGGCCCTTTGTTACCATAGGAAGGAAAACATCCCAAACTGCAAGTAGGCCTGGGTCAGAGTGGCCCAAAACATTTGCTTCTACTTGTTGGTCTGGAAAGCTGAGGCCTAGAAAGGGCAGAAGATAATAATTGGGTAGCTGGCACCACAGAGGGCTGGAGGCCAGGATGATGATTTCCACGTTGTGGCTGGGAGTATTTTAGGAGTCCTGAGGATGGGCACAGAGATGAGCATCACCAGAGAGCATCAAAAGAGCAAGACAGAGGAATCAGGGAGAAATCAGTCATTTGTAACCCGTGCACTGTGTCAAATGCTTTCTGCATACTACATCACGGATTTCAGTTCTGCAGGATGGACCCATGTCTCCACTGCCATCAGCAAGCGCCTAGAAAGGCCCATTTTACAAAGTGGGAAACTGATGAGAGATTAAGAATTCTTCCCAGTCATGCTAAGTGGTGGAGCCAGGTCTTACTCATGTCAGGCTGCGTTCATAATTTCACTCCTGTAGATAGCTTAACCTCCAGCCAAATATCAGCCATGAGGAAAATAATGCGTCCAACCATGTCCTCCGGATGCTGGGGCCAAGGGCTGGGGGGATGGCTGTTGTGAATGAGACTGGGCCCAGTTGGAGAGTTGACCAGAAATAAAATGTTGGCTTCCTTCCCGAGGGTTCCTTTCCCATTTCTGCCCCCTGGCCCTCACCCTGCAGTGGCGGACAGGTCAACAAGTGCCAGGGGGCTGGTTCTTGGGCACCTCACTAGGAGAATGTTGCTCACTAACTCCCCACAACAGATCCCTGCTGAGAACCAGTCACGGGTTCTAGGAGTAAGAAGCACTGAGTTGAAGGGTGGTCCTCACCCAAGTGCAGGAAGTAGGGGTGAAAATCAGTCCATGTGTCTGAAAGCCAGTTCCCATATGGGAGAGCTCGTGAAACACTAGGTTGACTCACCTAGATTGAAATCCGGGTAACCCTTGCCCTGCTCCAGCCCCCACTCAGAACCATACCTGTGAGTGTGGGCATTGTGAAATCCAGATTGACCAGGTTGGCCATGAACTGCAGCCTAAGATTTTACAGCTTGCCGGGAACTTCAGGGAAGTGAATAACTTGCCCAAGACCACATGGCTGGGCTGGTGGCAGAGCCGAGGACCCAGCCTCTGGGCATCCCTTACAAGTCTAGGGTTCTTTGTCCTGTGGGCTCCACGGGAGACTCACGAAAGCTGTTCCCACTCCCAGAAGAAGGACATATATGTGTTTGGACAGAGCACAGATTGACACTTGGGACTGACGGCTGTGGACGCTTTGAGTCCCATCATCTACAATTCAGCCACTCAGCCACCCGGGAGATGAATTATCTATACAGGCACCCCTCACCTTTGACAAGTTTACATTAAGCCACTTCACACGTGCAGAAGACCGGTTTGGGCTAACACAAAGAAATACAAAGGGGATTTTTGCTTTTGCCAAACAAAGTGAAAATAGCTTTCGGCAAGCTTTTGGTTTTGCAGCAAGTTGTAGAGGTGCCATATGCCCAGAGCGGCAAGAGGGCGGTCACCACGCTCCTTCCCCCAGAGCTATACTCAGCTTCTCTGCATCAGGCCTAGCTCTGAGCTGTTTGTGAGCATCCGTTTGCTCTGTGCGTCCCTTAGCAAGACGGTTTCAGAAAATTCAACGTTATTTTTTGGGTCTGGGAATGCTCAAACACTTCTCCATAGAAGTTAATAGTAATCGGTTCGCTTTATGCCATTTCAGCTTCCGAAAGCTTTCACAGGAACACTCTATTTTCGGATAGCGGGGGGAGCCTGTACTTGTTTGACTTCTGAGATTCCTGGATTCTTGTGGCCACAGGGTTGGTTCCCTTGGCCCTGATCATGGATCTTCACCAGCCCTATGTAATGAGATTTGGCACGTGTCCTGGAATAGGACGTCAATGCATGATCGTTGCTCTCTACTTCCTCCCTCTGCTCGTTCAGCTACTAGACAGATCCTCTTGAATCTGTTTGTTCACAGAGGACACAGGAAAGATCTTCCCTTCCCTAAGAGGAACCAGAGCCTGGAGTTGTTTTTGTGTGTGTGTGGTGTTTTTTAAGTAAGCTCTACGCCCAACATGGGGCTTAAACTCACAACCCTGAGATTAAGAGTCGCATGCTGTGCTGACTGAGCCAGCCAGGTGCCTGTGCTGTTTTGTTTCTTTGACTTTGATTTACCATAAACTGAGAAGAACCAAAGATTGTTATAAAGAAACCATCACCAGACCCTTACCAGCATTTACTATCATTAAGTAAGTTCCCAAGAACAGAGTGACCCATTTGGCCGAGCCAGGTCAAGCCAAGAGTCAACGTCTTGAGAAATTTGAGCACTTCATGCCCTTCCAGTACTGCTCAGGTTCCAGGTTGGTTTTCTTCTCTGGTCTCCTTCCCTGGGCTCAAATTCTCAACAACTGAGGGTGGAAAGACATTGCTGACTCCAAAGCACCTCCCCCTCGAAGGCCTGTGCCTTCCTGCTCGGTACCACACGTATTCCCACCCACAGTCCAGGGGAGAATCTATGCCCAAGGGACAGGGGGCACCAAATTCCTCAGGCACCTAGGAGATATGCCTTACATTCTCCCTGACATGTGAAGTTACAGTAAAAGCAAGGGAGACAGCAGCCAAGGATGAAACTGCTTGTTTTCACCCATCAGCCTAGCCCAACTGACTTCCGCTGCTGCTGCTCTGGGCTCTGACTGTCCCACTGTTGTTACCGCTGAAGTACTGGACTTGAACTCAAGTTAAGAAGGCCACACGTGGAGACAGAGGGAAGGCAAGAAGGTGACGAGAAGACAGGAGGGTTAAATTTGAACAGGGAAAAGATCAAAAGTAAAGCCAGAATCCTACTTGCTCTTTTTTCCATTCTCCTTTATTCCATAAACACCTAGTTACAAGTTGCACAAATCAAAAAATAAAGGCAGAGAAGGGTGTAGGGAAGGTTTCTGTGATGTGCAGGGAGTGGGAAGGGAGAAAGGGTTGGGAGCCAGTCCTCTCCCTCCACACACAGCCCTGGATAAGGGCTATGGCCTCTGCAGTGGGGGATCTGAGGAGGAGGTGGGCAAAGATCCAGGGCAGCTGAGGGATAGAGGAAGCCCCTAAACCCAGAGCTCACCCCAAAAGCCCCTTCGATGCATGGCGAGGGTAGAAAGGGGAAGGTGAGGAGGCTCAAAGATGGAGCAGCAAAATGAAAAATCAAGTTAGCAGATACAGGAGAAGTGGACTCATCATGGTAGGGGATTAAAGAAGGAAAAAGTAGGTAAAGGGGGCAGTGAAAGGTTCTCCCTGAGACCCCCAGGGAGAGGTGGGGGGCCAGCTTGCCTGTTAATTTAATATTAAATTGGGAGTGGGAGCTGGAGAGGAAAAAGTTATTTGGGGGATGATTTCTCAGCCTCTCAGCCTGTACCTGGAAGGGAAAGAGAGAAGAGCGAGTCAAAAGACAAAACGTAAAGGCCAGGAGTTGGGTTTACTCTCCCATTCCAGTGGCAGCATTCTTCTCTTCACACCAACTAAAACTTACACCATCAAAGGCAGTAATTGCTGGGCACCTGGACTCCTTCTGCCTCATGACAAAGGAATGTGCACAGGTATGTGCCTCAACCCCCCCTCCGTGCTTGACACCTTACAATTCCTCCCCCTCAATACTTACAAGAGAGGCTGAGGGCCTAGGGCCCTCACCAGTCATAGCGGCGGGACTGTCGGGAGGGGGAGTCCTCAGGTCCCTGTATAGCCAGGCGGGGAGGCCCCTCAGCCCTTCGTCCCCCACCCCCTGAAGCCTCATGCCGTCGAAATTCCAGAGGGCGCTGCTGCCGGAATCGGGATGTCTCCCTCCGCCATTCATCGTCAAATGCTGCAGCCTCACCTGAAGAGCACAGAGACCAGACATGACATTTAAATATACAGGCTGGCTTCTGGAAGCAAAGGCAAGCATGAGCCACAGCCTTCTCAGGTGAACAAATAGAGCAAAGGCTGAAACTATGTGTGGGGACATGTTGAGGGACACCAACAATTTCTTTTCTTAGTAGTCTGGGGTTCCATATGGTTCCACGAGCTAATAGCCAACAGCGATTCCAATGTGGAAGCCACCAGCAGGCCTAAGGCAGGACTACTCAAGAAGGAAATCAGGAACGGGGTAATTATGAAGTTAAGGAGCACAGTGCCATGCACACAATAAGTGCTTAATAAATACTTATTGGGGCGCCTGGGTGGCGCAGTCGGTTAAGCGTCCGACTTCAGCCAGGTCACGATCTCGCGGTCCGTGAGTTCGAGCCCCGCGTCAGGCTCTGGGCTGATGGCTCGGAGCCTGGAGCCTGTTTCCGATTCTGTGTCTCCCTCTCTCTCTGTCCCTCCCCCGTTCATGCTCTGTCTCTCTCTGTCCCAAAAATAAATAAATAAACGTTGAAAAAAAAAAAAAAATTTAAAAAAAAAAAAATAATAAAATAAATACTTATTGACTTGAGAAAGAAAAAAACTGATCCCGACAGTTGGCCTCTCCTTGGCGAGGAGACTGCCAGGGCTTGACTTAGCCCCTAAAGCTGACAGGACAGGGCTCAAGTGAGGTCAGAATAGGTGGCCTGGAGCGCCTGGATGGCTCAGTCAGTTAGGTGTCCGACTTTGGTTCGGGTCATGATCTCACAGTTTGTGGGTTTGAGCCCCACGTTGGGCTCTGTGCTGACAGCTGGGAGCCTGGAGCCTGCTTCGGATTCTGTGTCTCCCTCTCTCTCTGCTCTTCCCCCACTCATGCTGTCTTTGTCTCTCAAAAATAAAAACGTTTAAAAAAATTAAAAAAAAAAAAAAAAAAGAATAGGAGGTCTAGGAGGTCCACCCAGAACTTTGCCAAGAAATATCTACAGAGGTAAGGAGAGAAAGCTGGTTGGTGTCTCCTAGCTCGCAGGAACGGGACCAGTGGCTACCAGCCTGGAAGCCAGAAGGGTGATGAGAAGAAAAGAAGGCTCACTCTCATCCAGGTTGATATAATCCTGCCGCTCCTCCTGGTCCCCTGTGCGGTGGTTTCGGGAGCGCTGGAGGATGTGAGCCCGGTCTCGGATGTGATGCCCGATGGACATCTGCTCTAGCCCACTGTCCGAGTCCCGTACGGTCCTGCGAGTCTCCCGGATCTGGGAGGAAGCAGAACACAGCACACAGCTGTCCCTTCCAAAGCCTGGCTACACCAAGCCGGGATAGACAAACCACCCCCAACCCAATCACGAAAAAAGAAGCCAGGGTTTCCGTGCGTGTCATTCAACCCTGCCTTCTCTGGGATATCAGAAGCCCTTCAACTCACCCCGCCTGGTGCCGAGCGCATCTCTGACGTCTCCTGGTAGACCTTGGGGGCACCATCACCCGTATTGGAGTAGGAGATGACAGTGGAGGATGAAAAGGTCTGGCAATTGCCTCCAGCTGTCATGTGTTCCTGTGGAGGAAAACACACAGCAGGACTGAACGGTCCCTCTGGCGAAGGGATCCCACATTTCAGCTGCCTGTTCCTGTCTGTATCTTTCTTACAAAACATGAGAAATGAGAAAACATCAGGACTCATCAGTACCCCCCAAATTCCTCTGAGTCCAACAATAAACAAGAAAGACCTTTAGAGACTGAGCCTTAATCGTATGCTTAATAAGACTACTCCTGCTGCTTCCTAGTTAGGCCACGAGAACAGATAAGGGAACACAATGCTCTCTGGATTCAATGACTTTATCCGGCTTGAGCCTTTCCCTAGCGCACTCTTGCCTGCCCCTGCCTCAGAGGACTCAAGAAGGTGTCGCCAGCCATCACTGAGAACAAGACTGCAAAAGCGTATGGCGCAAGAGCCTCACCATGTTCCCAATCATGTCGTTCATCATCCCAAACATGTCCATGAAGCCACCTGACTGCAGCAAAGAGATGGAAAACAGAGTCAGGAAAGCAAAGTCAGTGCTCAGATTATCTTGTTTAGGCACCCACTAGACACATGGCTACACATTCCCTTTCTCCTCTTCCCTCACACGGAGCAACAGCTCTGTCTCTTCATTAGCATGGCCAGTACATGGAATGTTCCTCTCTGTTTCCCTTCCCACATACTGCTACCTTCCTCCTCAGTCTCTATGGCTGCTCTGATCCCATCTTCTTTCTCCTGACTGCCTTATTTCCTCCTATCTTTAAGAAGCACACCCAAGTTGGGGCGCCTGGGTGGCTCAGTCGGTTAAGCGGCCGACTTCGGCTCAGGTCACGATCTCGTGGTCCGTGAGTTCGAGCCCCGCGTCGGGCTCTGTGCTGACAGCTCAGAGCCTGGAGCCTGTTTCAGATTCTGTGTCTCTCTCTCTCTCTGCCCCTCCCCTGTTCATGCTCTGTCTCTCTCTGTCTCAAAAATAAATAAACGTTAAAAAAAAAAAAAAAGAAGAAGCACACCCAAGTAAATGAATTATAACCTACAAAAAAAGGGATGGGCATGAAATAGTAAAAAACAAAAAAAAAACTCTAAAAAGCCATCTCTTGCTGGCCCTTCAACTGCGTCTCAATCCTCAGGAAGACAAACTTTGCTAGGCAATCACATTTCCCTAATAGGTATTGCTCCTAGAATGCAGGGGTCAGTAAGTGAACATCTTTAACCCACAGGACTCAGAGCACACAACAGGACCAGAGCTTTGTGAACACTATAAAAAGATTGTAGGGGCGCCTGGGTGGCTCAGTCAGTTAAGTGACAGAACTCTTGACTTCGGCTCAGGTCATGACCTCACACTTTGTGAGATGGAACCCCGGAGTCGGGCTCTGCACTGACAGCACGGAGCCTGCTTGGGATTCATCCTCTCTCTCTCTCAAAATAAATAAATCAACTTTAAAAAGATTCTAGGGTTACCCATAAAGCTATTCCAGAGAGCCACATTTGTAAATAATATCTAAGGGCCTAGAATGTGTCTGAGATGGAAGGACGCAAAGATGTTAGGACTCACCATTCCCAGCATCCCAAAGGGGGAAACAGTCCCAGCCTGCAGGAAAACACAAAGAACAAATTAGAGACCACATCCTATTCATTACAATCCCAAGCCCATGGGTCCAGCTTTTTTTCTATCCTCCTCTCAAAAGGGGATCACAAAACCCTTTTGGCAGATCCTTTCCCCCACTCCTAAAAAAAGATCATTCCACTTGCTAAGCTGGCTAAAGCACAAGAAAGATCAAGGACTTTATTAACCACCCTCCAGGCTTCCTTTGGGTCTCAGGTATGTTGCAGCACCATTACCTGCATCCTACGGCTGGCAGGCCTGGTCCCTGGCATGTTGCCATCTGTGATGCTGAGGAAGGGGCTATATCCAAAGCCACCTGACAACATTCGGTTCATATGCTGACGGTGAATAGCAAAGGGGTCCCTGTGGAGTGAGTATACAGTGTGGATGGCAGAAGGGCCAAACAGTCAACACCCACTCCCCACCTCCCCCAGCAAAAAAGAAAAGTCATGGGGAAACAGTGGCACAGACGCCTATTTCCTCTCCATGTCTGAGCTAGAGTTGAGTATCCAGCTGGTTCCAGCCAATGCCAGCAATGGGAACCCAGATGTCTGTCTGAATCACTTAGAGACCTGAATTGGAGTAGGATGAGCGCCCTAGAACACAAGGGGGAGGGAATACTCACATCAGGAACATAGGATCCTCGGGCTCCACGTCCCTCATAAAACGGAACATCCTGATTTTAGCTCCAGGGGGCTCCACGCTGTAAAGATGTGGAGGTTCAGATACTCGGAGGTAGCCAGGTTTTTTGCACACCTGGCTCAGTGAAGGGACTCAGGACACTATCCCTTCCAAATGCTGTAACTGAACCCCCTAAACTCCAGTGAGACCCTTCTCCAGGTGGTGGTCGACACCACCCTCACGGGAGAGAAGAGCTCTTCAAACCTCTCAAGGAGGGCCGTGGAAAATTTTTCCAAGCCTCGCAGTCTTCTGCCTCCCCCCACTCACAGCCATCCTCTTCCAAGAGCCCTGGCCAGAAGCATAGCCCCCTCCCCCGACGCCACTGTTCCAGATGCGAATCCCGAGGGCTGGCCCTCGCCCCAGCAATGACCCCAGCCACTTGGCCCCCTTCTCACCCCGAGCCGCCTCCAGGCCTCCCCCAGACCGGCCTCACTATCCCCACCGCGCCTGTCTGCCGCTCCCCCGGCCCGCGCCTCACCGCCGGGCGAGCCGGAGCGGTAGGCCTGGCCCTCTCCCCTCCCCGCATCCCAGACCCTGCAGCCCCGCGGGCCCGCTCCCGCCCTGGCCCCGGCTGCCCGCTCTGCTCGAGCCTCACCGGTCCCCGATTCGGGCTCAGCGGCCCATCCGGCCGGTCTCGCCTCTCGGTGCGCTGCAGAATCGGGGGTTGCGGCCCGGGACGCGGGATTGGTCCGGGCTGGTGCTCCTCGGCCTCCCGCGCCGCCTCCTCCCAAGGCTGCCACCTCCGTACCCCCCCTCGGCCCACGGAGCCCGAACCGCGGCCAGGCCCGGACGGAAGTGACGTCACGATGGGACAGCCCGCCCCGGGGCCGGGCCCGCGGAGCTCCGCCCACTGGCGGGCGAGGGGAGTGGGCTGGGGCCGGCTTCCCGGGCGGCGGAGCTTGCGGCCGCGGGGTCTTCCGGGGACCAGGGGAGGGGAGGCCTCATCGCTAACCTGGATTTGGGCTCTGTGGACTGGAAAAGGCTCCCTGCGAGGGTGTGGGGGAGGAGCAGAGGCTCCCCTTCCTCGGGAGGGACGGGGCGGGGGAGGGCGGTGCGGCACGTTCCCTCAGGGGAAGGAAGAGACCGTGGGGCAGATTCCCATGGGGAGGAGGGGCGGGCTCCCTGTGGGCGACTGGGTGGGGCGGATCCTGGGGGGAACATTAAGCAGATTTTTCTACCCGAGCGGCGTTCAGCCCAAGAGGGAGGAAGGGCGGCCGTTCTGCGGGGGAGGCGCTAGGGCCAGTCCCGTCGGGAGGAGGCGCGTTCCAAGCAGGGGCGGGGTCCTCGGAGTGACGTACAGGAGGAGGTGACAGTTCTGCCCCTGTCTAGCTCTGGCTTCGAGAACTCCGGCGGGTCCAAAGAGAATCCAGGTTGGGAGGGCTGGCCGCCAGATGGCGCTCTTCGGCCAGGCTGGAACTACAGCCCTTTGGGAACTGGCGTTGGCGAGGCTCCTGGACCCCTCAGTTACCCTGTGTGAAGGGTAGGTCTGGGCAAAGGTTGTAGTTCTGAAATCATTTAGTTTAGTGCCAGTCTCTCCCCTTTCTTTTTCTCCGACTGCTGTGTCCTCAAGAGCTCCGAGTCCTGCACTGATCTTTCTTGCCTTTAGGCAGGTAGGTTGGTAGGTCAAGGGTCTAAAGTTTGGGGGAAGAAGGGGTGGAGTGCTCCATTAACCAGGATCACCCAGGGGTGGAGCTGAAATCAGACCCAGAAGACCCAACTCCAAGGCCAAAGACTGAAACTTTGACATACTAAATGTCTTGCATAAAATCTGGCCCCACTGGAGAGAAGGGCCCTCCCCCTGGGTGTCAGGGGAATTTGGACTGTCTAGGGAGGGACTTTAAACCAGACTCTTCCAAACTCTAGCTCTCCCTGGTTCTTTACTCTGGCTGCTAGCCATATTAGTGCTGTGTGGAGGCTGACAACGTGAAACACTTGTTCCCAATATGTACTTCACTAGGGGTGAAGGAGGAGGGGGTTCCTGGTGGCTCAGAAAAAGGTACTGGGAGCAGGGCTTCTCAGGTTTTTTTGGACTTGATCATTTTTTTTTTTAATTTATTTTTTGAGAGAGAGAGAGAGAGAGAGAGAGAGCGAGCAGGGGAGGGGCAGACAGAGAGGGAGACACTGAATCTGAAGCAGGCTCCAGGCTCCCAGCTGTCAGCACAGAGTCTGATGTGGGGCTTGCACTCACAAACCATGAGATCATGACCTGAGCTGAAGTCGGCCGCTTAACCGACTGAGCCACCCAGGTGCCCCTGGACTTGATCATTATTAAAGAGGGAAAAACAATAGTGGAGACAGAGGGGGACAGATAATTTAGAAGCTGGCAGACTGGCAAAACCAAAGAAAGACAAAGACAGCATAAAAGAAAATTTGTTTTTCATTGATATTTCTGGGGAAGAGACTTAGTCACATCTTTGAAGTTTATTCTCTAGATTATTTCTGGACATCCCACTCTGCAACTGCCCCTTTTCCTCTTGCCCCAAAGGCAGTTTGGCATGTGATCAGTTATTCTCTCAGTGAGCATTCTGTGGCCCAGACTTATAAGTGTGGTCCCTCACCTTCCAGCCTCTCCCTTCTCATCCCATTATGTCCAACTTTCACAGAATTGGATAGGAGATCTGGCCTCCTCTTTTTTTCTTTTTCCACTACTTGTTATTGTCTACCTACTGCTTTTTAGGTGTGTAGAAAACTTTCTCTTCTTTCTTCCAAAACAAGAATCTGATGTCCGTCATTTTTACCTTTGTCTGATTTTAAATCAGTGTATTACCTCTCCTAAGAGTATTTACAGATTACAACTTAGCTTCTGTGAGACAAAGCTCCAAACCTGGGCTTTGTCTGAAGTTAAAAAGAAATTATTGAATATGTGGGGATGAAAACGGAAGCGCAAGAGCTCGTTTTCAGAGTCCCCAGAGACATACTTCATAGGCAGCCATCTACCCCAGAAATTGAAGGAATGTAATTTTATAAGTAACCTTTATGTCCCCCACAACCAGAGTTCCTGTCTCCCTTCTCCCTTGCCTTCCCTTCCCTTTCCTGTCCCTCCCTTTCCCTCCCTCTCTTTCTCTTTCCTTCTTCCCTCCCTCACACCTTCCCTCTCTCCCTCCTTTCCTTCCTTCCTTCCTCCTTTCCTTCCTTCCTTCCTTCCTTCCTTCCTTCCTTCCTTCCTTCCCTCCTTCCCTTTCCTTCCATCTCTGTCCAATGAACTCTGATGAACAGAAATTCTTCAGTCACTGGATTGTCTTCTATATGACAAGATGTAGGAGGGGTGTGGACCCTGCCAGGAGTGAGGCTTAACACAAGGAGGATAGGATTTGGGGAAGGAAGAGAAACAATGTGGTTCTCACATTCCCTGCTCTATCTGATGGAGTCAAAGTCAGGAAGTCCTTGTGAGAGTAGAGCTGGGCCAGAAAAGGAGCCCCCATTGGGTTGTGAGGTCATGCATTTGGGGCAATCCCAGGACAGTTGGATATTAAGACAGAATGAGGATGGGGCAATGATGTCCGAGTCAGGGGAGGCTGGATTTCCTGCCTGAGCCAAAGCGAATGGGTGTGATTGAGTGTAGGTGTGTATGTATAGGCACATATGTATTGGGGAAGCAAGAAAAACCCTGAAAATTAGTGCTAAGGTGCCCTAGGTAGAGTAAGCTGTACTGTGAACACCAGGTCAGGGTAAGATTAAAAAGTGACTCAGGAGCATGTTTCTTAAGTCAACTTTTCAGTTTGTTTTCATATCCGTATCTACTCAGCAAATATTTATTAAATGTCTACTATGTGTCAGGGAATATTCCTGGCTCTGGAGATACAGTAGTGAGAGAAAAATAAAGCAAGGTAGACGAGGGATAGAGGAATAGGCAAGTAGCTGGGAAGTGGTGGTTGCTTTTTAGGGTGACTAGGGAAGTTCCCCCTGATGAGATGACATTTAAGCAGAGACCTAACAAGCTCAGGAATAGATGAGGTGAGTGCAGTCTGGGCAGAGGAAATCATAAGAGCAAAGGCCCCGAGGCAGAAGAATGCTTAGTGTGTTCAAGGGACCACAAAGAAGGCAATGTGCCTAGACTGAGGAAGAGCACTATTGGATATGAGAAGATAGGAAGATAGGAAGAGCAGTAGTAAGAGACAAGGTCACAGAGAAAGAAGGAAGCCAGATAATGTGGGATTTTGTAAGACCTACAAAAGGATCACTTTGACTACTGTATGGAGAATAGACTATTGGAAGACAAATCGTCCCTGTTGGGGGACAAATAGTCCCTTTCTGGAGAAACAGACCTATTAGCATGCTGTTGCCATAATCCAGGTGAGATCTGCCGGTACCTTAGAGTAGATCAGAAACAGTGGAGGAGGAGGAGTGGTCAGATTTTATATATATGTATATATGTACACATATATACATATATATAATTTTTTTAATATTTATTTTTGTGAAGAGTCAAGAATAACTCCAAAGTTTCTTGACCTGGGTGCCTGAATGAGAAAGAAATGACCATTCTGCTTTCCCCATTGTACTGAGAACTTACAAGTACTGGTCTGAGAATATATTGAAATTGTGTCTGGCTGTAAGATTCTGACCATGTGGCTGGCTACACAGGATAACTGATCCAGATAGTCTTACCTTTAGCAGCTGACTACCTTAAAGTAGAAGGAGATGTAGACAACAGAAATAAGGGAATTCCAGGGGTGCCTGGGTGGCTCAGTCAGCTTAGGTCATGATCTCACAGTTCATGAGTTGGAGCCCCGCGTCGGGCTCTGTGCTGACAACTCAGAGCCTGGAGCCTGCTTTGGATTCTGTGTCTCCCTCTCTCTCTGCCCCTCACCTGCTTACGCTTGGTCTCTCTCTCTCTCTCTCTCTCAAAAAATAAATAAATAAATAAATAAATAAATAAATAAATATTAAAAAAATAAAAATAAATAAGTGAATTCTATATGCAGTTTGACCACAGGTATTAGTTGTTAGACCATCTTGAGTAGATATGGTAATGTGAATAATCAGCATTAGAATTTGAGGTTTTAAGTCTTAAGAACTTCCTATCGTCTAATCTTTTCAAGAAGACATTCTGAAGGAGGCAGAAGGCCTTGTGATTAACATAGACATAAGGATTGGAGTTTGTGCTACCTGTGCGGTAGCTCCTGTCAATATTTGCTGAACTCTTACTATGTGCCAGGCATGGTGCTAGGTGCTGGGAATAAAAAAACAAGGAAGACATGGTCTCTGCCCAAGAAGTTTCACAGCTTAGCAAGGGTAGGCAGCATGGATTTGATTATAATCCTGTGATGAAGGCTGCAAGAGAAAAGTGTATATTAAAAGTGCAAAAGTGGTTCAGAAGAAGGAGTCAGTGACCTGGGGACTGGGGTAGGGAATCCAGGAGAGTACTCCAGGCAGGATATGCGATCAGTGCAAAAGTACGCTTGCTCCATTTGGGAAGAACTGTAAGGAGGAAAACATTGAATGAAGCAAAACTTTTGAGGGAACAGTGTTGAGAGATAAGAGTACATAGGTTTAAAGGGACTAGAACTTGAAGGGCCCTGTTTGCTTCTGGACCTCATCCTATAGGTGTGGGGAAGCTATCAAGAGGTTTTATGTAGGGAAATGACAACAGTCCATTTGTATTTTAGGTAGAAAGTCAGTTTGTGCATTTCAGGAAATATTTTTAAGCTTCTCCAATATGCCAGGTAGGGAGGTCAGTGCTGGAGATACAAACATTCTTAGATCATGGTTGAAAACCCTAGTGAATTAAGCTTAAAGTCAACAAGTGTGAGACAGGACTGAGTTTGGAGAGAGGGGAGTCACTTAAGGAATCTTTAGAAAGTGAAATGTGGGAGTCCTGGGGAGGGAAAGAAAAGGTGGTCTTGGATGACTCTGCGGCAGGAATGAACTGGTGAAGGACAGTACCTTTAACTGAACTAGAAAACAAGGGAATTTCACCTGGATCATGTCAGGTTTGAAGAGCTCCAGAGGATCCAAGAATTGATGAACAGAAGGGAAGGAGTCCCAGTGTTAGAGAGAGGGGTTTGAGAGTCATCCATATTTGAGGTCTGTGCTGGCAGTGGGGCTTAAAACCAGGGAAATACATGTGGAATCGCTAAGGGAGGCTGAGTCACAGGCAAGTGTTCGGGCAACACTGTCATTCATTGCCTTCTCCTGGTTACTGAGTCCTCCCTCTGCACAAAATGAGTCTCTAGCTGTCATGCCTGGTAACATTTTCCTGTAGCTTTTTCATTTTTACTTTCTGTCCTCTGCCTCAGCCACATGGTGTGTTAAATTTGTGAAACTGTGGAAACCCTGAGCGGACGTGCACCTACGGTAAAGTATACAACAACAATGGCCCATGTGACTTTCAACACAGCAGCCAGAGTTGCTCTGGACATTCTGTTGATTTCAGTTCAGGTCAGGATCCCGGGGCCCAGGAAGCCTGCTTAAGATTCTCTCTCTCCCCCTCTGCTCCTTTGCCCTGCTTGCATTCGCTCTCAAATTAAAATAAAATAAAATAAAATAATAATAATAATAATAAATTAATTTTTAAAAAATGTAGTTCCTCAGTTGCACTAGCCACATTTCAAGTGTTCAATAACCACACGTGGCTAGTGGCCACTGCATTGGAAAGTGCAGATATAGAACATTTCCATCATCACAGAAAATCTTATTGGACAGAGCCAGAAAGCACCTATAAATGTTCCTTCTGGACTTTTCAGAGGGTCTGTGAAGCCTTTTTGAAAAGAGTGCACATGGAGAGAAATTAAAGGAGGGCAGTAGAGGGTCGGGCAGTGGCAAACTATGCTTGGTCTAAAAGTGAAGGAGGTCAGGAAGAGGGCATGGAGAATTAAAGAAGCCAATCAAAAAATCTGGAGGAGGGACGCCTGGGTGGCGCAGTCGGTTAAACGTCCGACTTCAGCCAGGTCACGATCTCGCCGTCTGTGAGTTCGAGCCCCGCGTCGGGCTCTGGGCTGATGGCTCAGAGCCTGGAGCCTGTTTCCAATTCTGTGTGTCTCCCTCTCTCTCTGCCCCTTCCCCGTTCATGCTCTGTCTCTCTCTGTCCCAAAAATAAATAAAAAACGTTGAAAAAAAAAATTAAAAAAAAAAAAATCTGGAGGAGACGTAGGATGGTAAAACCAATTCTTTTTGCTGGAGAGAAGGTTCATGGGGAAGTAAGAAAGCCCACAACTTTTGGTTGTGACGATGATAGCATAAAAAGACAGTGACCACCAGGACATCAGTAGTTAGAAAATCCCAAGTCAGAGAGAGAGGCAAGTCAGTGTCCTGGGAGTGGGTTGTGTGTTTCCTGGGCCTGCTCAAAGAAGAAGGTAGAGAAGGCTCAGAGAATGGGTCCGAAATGATGTGTCAGGGCTTGGAATTCAATGATTTATTGAGCTCTTCCTCTGTGGTGCCTCCAGTCGTGCTAGGTCTAGCGCACAGGGATGGGGGAGACCATCAGTAAGGGTGGAGGAACCAACAGAGGCTGTTTGGAGTTGGGAACAATGTATAAGGATTTGGAAAACCGGGAGAGATCTGGGAGGCATTTTGGAAAAGTGTACTGATAGAGGGGACCATGTGCTGTCTGGTTTGCCTGGTAGATAGAGTGCTGGACACATGTCCCTTTTCAGGTTGCCCTTGAAATCTCCCCATCTGTTCCTTGAGGGCAGGGACCATTTTTCAGCTTTTGTGTCTCCATCACAGAGCGTGGTGGCTGACACCAAGGAAGAGCTCAATAAAAATTTGTTGAAATGCAAGGGTTCAGGCTTCATAAAGGGGGCAAAAAGAAAACTTGGAATTTAAAAAGTTTACCTCTACTTAAAAGTGCATAGAACATGATGATGGATACAACTGGACGGGTAGTGTTCATGATGGATGTGCCTTACTGTTGTGAGGAGGCTTTCTTTTTTTTTCTTTTCTTTTTTAAAATTTTTAAAACATATTTTATTTATTTTTGATAGAGAGAGACAGAGCACAAGTGGGGGAGGGGCAGAGAGAGAAGGAGACCCAGAATCCGAAGCAGTTTCCAGGCTCCGAGCTGTCAGCACAGAGTCTGATGCGGGGCTCAAACTCACAAATTGCGAGATCATGACCTGAGTCGAAGTCGGACGCTCAACCGACTGAGCTACCCAGGCGCCCCTCTTTTCTTTTTTAAAAATGTTTATTTATTTTTGATGGACAGAGAGAGAGAATGAGAGAGCATGGTGCGCACACATGAGCAGGGGAGAGGCAGGATCTGAAGCCGGCTCTGCGCTGTCAGCACAGAGTTGGACACAGGGCTCGAACCCACGGAATTGTGACATCATGACCTGAGCTGAAATCAAGAGTCAGATGCTTAACCGATTGAGCCACGGGGCACACTGTGAAGAGGATTTCTTAAGGAACATTCCTGTAGGCAATGAACTCAAACGTGAGCAAACTTAGGCTGGTTTAGGCATCTCTCTAGGGGTCCCTCTCCTCTCAACTCTCCACTGACTTTTGCAAAGATAAAAAAAAAAAAAAAAGGAAAAATGAGGAATAGAAAATGAGTTTTTGTAAGTGGAATGAGAATAAAAAAAGCAGTGAGGAGTGGGGAGGTCCAACTTTCAGGTTTCTGTTGTCCAATGCCTTCACTGATAACTAGGCCTTCCTTAGCACTTAACTTATCAGATAAACAGGCAAGCTGAAAAACCTCAGGAAACTGGAGAGAGGGAAGAATTCACTTAGGAATAAGATAGCAATTGGGACGCCTGGCTGGCTCAGTCGGTGGAGCATGTGACTCTTGATCTTTGGTTTGTAAGTTCGAGTCCCAGGTTGGGTGCAGAGATTACTTAACAAAATAATAATAAAAAATAAAAAGTCTGCCTGGGTCCTTCCCTCACAGAGCTGACACTCTTAGTGGGGAAACTGAAGAACCACTTGCTACATTTCAAAAGACTGAGAAGGTAATAATTAGAATTGAACACCTTCCAGACGGTAATGAAGTAAATCTCTAGGATGTCAAGCCAGAAGTCCTGGTTTCCAGGGGCTCATGCCTCCCTTATTCTCAACTGGCTTCCCTTTTCCAACCTCCAGAAAATTTGTAAGAAGCACCAGGTTTCCCCATTCAACTAGTGGGAGAAAATCTCAGTTGGACTGGGGAGTAATAGAACCCTATGAATAGGCAAGCCTCTACAAGGTCTCAGAAATAGTTCTCTGGAAAGGACCAAACACAAGCTGGCATCATTTAACACCACTGGCCCCAGAGGCCCAGAGACTAACCCTAAGGGGTATGGGGTTAGGCTTTCAGCTCTCGGCTTACTCCAAATTCATCCTAAGTTTCACTTCTAGCTTCTTTCTCCTGAAGCCAAGACTTCAGGAGACTGGTCTGCTGTCCAACCAGACAGGAAAGCATAAGAGATGCTTCTCCCATGCAGGAAGGGAATTAGATCCAGGCCTTCTGCTTCCTGGATCTTTTTCTTGTGGTCCCTGGGGACCCTAGTGTCCAAACTCTTAGATTCTCAAGGCACTCCGTTGGGCCTTGGGGCAGGATTCCCATTCTCTGCCTCTCCATCTCCCTGGAATTTTCCACTGCAGCTGCCTCCGCTCCCAGACACCCCTCCCTGGGCAAAATTCCCGGCTCCCTCCGCCTCCCCTTCCTAATCACACCTCATTCCCACCCCCGGCCCAGAGGCCCAGCCCACAGTCCGGCCCACTCCCCACACTAACCCCGGTGGTCCCAGTTAGAGAAATGGGAGGCCAGGCCCTCCTACAAGGGTGAGAGGGAGGGTCCCAGGCTCTCTCCAGGGCGGGGAGAAAGGACAGTGGAGGGGCTGGTCCCCTGTGGGGCTGGAGTGGGGGGAGTGGCCCTCCTCAAATCCCCATATAAGGCAGGGCAAGCAGTTAGACTCCTGGATTGGCTGATTCAAATGAGCATTCCACCTGGCAACAGGGTTTCTATTGGCTCTGAGGAAAAATAGGAGGAAGGTGGATGGAGGTTGTTGGTGGCGGTGATTGGAGGGGGGAGGGGAGTGGAGGTGACCGGAGTGGGGGGCGGTTACCAGGGCAACAGGGTAAGAGCCCAGCAGGGTGTCCGAGACGGCAGGCGGGGCTGGGAGGTGGAGAAGGGGATGAGGAAAGGAGGGTGGGAAGGAGAGGAAAGAGACTGACAGGAGGGAGCGAGACTGGGAGACTGGGTGGGGGGTAAAGGAGAGGGGAGAGGGAGAGAAATGAAGCAAGAAGAGTACAGAGATGGAGCGGGTCAGAGATCGCTAAAGACATCAGTGAGTGAGTCAGAGAAACAGATCGAGATAGAGATGGAAAGATCTCCGAGAACGATGATCAGAGTCTGTCCGGCAAGGAAAAACCTGGGTGGGGCTCCAAGATTTTTGAGGAGATGGAGACCGAGAAACTGATAGAAGAGTCAGAAAGAGAAATTGATCAGTGTGTCCTTCTTAAGAAAATGAAAATAATAAGACAAATAATGATAATGATAGACAAATATGGGAGTGTACACACACCAAAGATATCTTTTTCCAAACCCTAGCCTTCCACTCCATCCACCTTCCTGACGGTTAACACACCCAGCTCCTGAAATTCCAAGCTCCTCAAAATCATCCAAAGATACCAAGACTGAGGGCCTGGAACTGAGGATAAGTGGTACAGGGCGGGGCTGGAACTCCAGACCTGAACCCCTTGCAAAGGGGGCAAATACAATCCAGAAAGGCTAGGGAAGATGGCAACCGAGGAAAGAGAAAAGGAAAGAGAGGGAAAATGTGGACAATCAAGACCTGGAGAGGAGTTGGAGGGAATCAGCGAAGGATATAAGGCCAGGTGACAGACTCACATGGGACAGGAACAGTGTGGTCTGGGGGGGGGGGGGGGAGAGATCAGAGATGGAAGGGTAGAAGAGGGAGATGAGAGGTGAAGAGGCAACCGAAGAATGAGAGATGTGAGGTATAAATTGTGAGGGAGGGGTCTGGGTACAGATGAATGAACAGGGATGAAGAGAAAAAGAAGGACCAGGCGAAGACAAGTGAGATGAGATGGGCGAATAAGAGCGGTCCGAGATGGAAGAGAAGGAAGGAGCCTGGAGAGCCTCTGACACCTCTAGATCTCGAGAAAGATCCAGGACGGGAGGAACCCAGTAGGGGTCACAAATGTCAGCCTAGGGAAGGACAGAGAGTGGGCTGCCCTTCTGGCCCTTCCATCTTAAGGCCAGAGAATGGAGATGCAGGACGGGAAGGGAAAGCCAGCGCGATGTGGAAGTAGCTCCGCCACCCTCTTCCTCTTCTTTAAGCTTTTGGTTTCTCAAATACCTGCCCGGCCTTTCCATCTGCTTCTCCCACCCCATCCCTTGGCAAAATCTCAGGATTTCTTGCGGGGGGACGGGGGGGAGGTTGGGGGAGGGTCAGTAGGATTCTGGCCATCCCTCCAGTCCGCCCCCAAAAGACAGACTCCACTTTCGCAGGCAGTAGGTCGGGATTCGGAGAGGTCCCTCCCCGCAGGAACCCCACCCCTTTCCACCTCCTCGCTCCACTCCTTTTCTCCTCGACCGTCAGTCTCTCCATTTCCCCTCCTGGTCCTGTCCTCCCTCCCGCCTCTCGCGCGCTCCCTCCCCTCGCTTTCATCCTCCTATCCCCACCTCGCCAACCTCCGCTTTCATCCCCCTCCCCTCTCCTCTCCTCCCCGCTCCCGCCAGCCCCACCCCTGGGAAGCCCCTCCCGTCGGGCAGCGCCGCCTTTATAAGCGGGTTCCCTGCCCGGGGGCGGCAGCGGCTGGTCGGCGGCAGCTCTGCTGGTGCGGGGGCGGCGAGCCGAGGACCGAGCGACCGCGGCCGGAGCGCGCCGGCCACCGCCCGCACCACCCTTCCGCCCGCCCTCCGGACGGCCGCAGCCCTGCGGGTCTCGGCTCCAGACCCACCCCCGCCCCACCCCGCGCGCCTCTGCCGCCTCTTCCAGAGACCCAGCTTGCTGAGCGGCCGCCGCTGCCGCTGTCGCCGCCGCCGCCGCCACCGCGCCAGGTTCCGGCCGCGGCCACCCTCCGCCGTCCAGGGCCCCTCCGTCCCGGCCCCGGGACCCCGGCTCCCCGCCAGCCCCGGCCCCGGCCCCGGCACCATGTCGGAGAAGAGCGTGGAGGCAGCGGCCGAGTTGAGCGCCAAGGTACGGGCGGGGACGGCGGCGGCCCGGACCGCGCGCGATCCCCGGGCTCCGCGCGGTCTTGCGCCCCACGCTAACCCCGACGGCCCCACGCTGCCCTGGCGCCGGGTCCCGGCGGACCCCACTCCGCCCTCCCCCCCGCTCCCCTGCCCGGCGCTGCCTACCCCGCTTCGCGCGGCTCCCGCCAGCGCCCTCTAGCTTCCAGAGCGCCGCGCGCCGCGGCTCCGGCCTCGCCGCTCGGCCCGCGCCCGGCCCCCGCCGCCGTCCCCACCCCTCTCCGGCTCCGGCTCCGGCTCCGGCTCGCGCGCCTCTACCCCGTCCGCTTCCCGTCGGAGCGCGCCCCGGCTCACTTTACCGTGCCCCTCCCCCGCTCCGTCTCTCCGCGCCCCGTTTCCCCGGCTCTCCTTCCAGTCTGACCTCACCTTTCCTCTCCTAAGCGGTTTGAGATCCTCCAGAGTAAACAGGACTCTCCTGGGAGGCTGCCGCTCTCGGGCCCCTCCCCTCGAGGCCCGACCGCCTCTTGCTTCTGTGCTCGGACAGCTATTGCCTGTGTCTGTTTTCTCCTTCTCTCTTTTCCTTCCCTTCCATCTATATCCATTTCTTACCCCACTGGCCTTCAGCTTTCTTTTCTCTCCAGAGCCCCCTCCAGCCTCTCCCCTCACCCCCCCCCCCCCCGCCCCCTTCACGCTTAAAGAGTCTTGGATTCCTAAAAATCAGAAGCGGGGCGGGAATAGCCTTCGAGAAAGCTGAAGCTCAGCGTTACATGGCATTGCATCGAGCCGTCCTTGCTCTCATCAGCTCCCTTCCCTGGCCCCATCCCTTTGCCCTTGCCTCTCTTCCAGCCTTCCTCTAATTTCCCTAGGGAACCTGCTGAGTGTCGCTTTGGGAAATTAATTCGGCCAGCGCTTGGGGGCTGGGAGCCCGACTTTGGGGGAGGGGGTAGGGTTGGTTGTTGAGGAGGTCACAGAGGTCTCCTAGAGGCCCCAGAAGTGAAAGAGGGCAACCAGTGGGATTAAAGGCAGTGGCAGAGAGGGGCTATGTGTGAGAGCTGATAAGGTGTGCCGTGTGGCCCTCCGGTGGGCTGTGCGGTGGCATGTGACTTCACTGAGTAGGTGTCTTTGTATGTCTGTAATCCAGCAAGTGTGTGGGACTGCCCGTGTCAGTTACATGTGTGCATGTGGAGACGTAGATGTTCTGGAGCCATGTTGCCGCTTTGTGAGTGCCGAATGGCTTTGCTGTGCTCTCGTGCTGTCTCAAGAGTGTGTGCCAGGATGCCCAAACACCGGGCCATGTGTCTCCGGATCTCGTGGGCGCTCCTCTGTAGCTGTGTGTGTGAATCGGTGTCAGCCTGTGTCAGTGTGTGTGCCTGTGTTGAGTTAATGAGGCCAGGGAGCTGCTTAGCACAAGACCTAGGTCACATACCCTCCTGGAAAAGGGATCATGGAAGGACAGTGACCAGAAGGACAGGACAGGGGAGGAGAGGGCCCGGCCCCTTGGACTTTGGTCTCTGGTAGTCTCCCTCCCTCCCTGACGTTCTCCCTCCCTCCCTCCCTCTCTCTCTTTATCAGGCCAGATGGGAAACTCAGGCCAGGGCAGCACAGACCTGGTGCTGGGGCCCCCAGAGAGAAGCTGACTAGCCCTTGGCTCTCTAGGCCCAGGATGTAGAGGAGAGCCCACCAGGTAGTAGAAATGCCATCCCCACCATGTGGCAAGGAAATGAGAGCAGGGAAGTGGCATGAAGAAACCTAGCTGGAGTGAGAGGGTCCAGTGTTCTGTGTTCCTCTTAAAGGGAAAAGGGAATTGAGTGTCCCTCCAGGTCAACCATTCTGCACCAACCTCTACTCCTATTCCCGATCCTGTTCCAGAAAGGACACACCCTCCCGGGAGAGCCACTCACACAGAAAACTTCCATCCACATGGAATCAGATACACAGAGTTGCAAACCAGCACCACATCAGATGGCACAGGGACATCCACAGTTGAACAGTGCCTGCCAAGGGTGGTTGGGGTGGGGGTGGGGGGTTGTGGAAAGAGGACTGGAATCTAAATTGGAAGGGCCAGTGTGATGTCCAGAGAGAAGGGACCCATGCACAACTCCTGTCTGCCACATCAGAATAAGACATCAAAGGTGTGCCTGCTGGGTGGGCTCCTGGGGTGAAGGAGAGAGGGGGGGCAGTGGAGGGAGGGCACTCTAGGCAGGTACCTTCCCCTACTACATTCCCATCCCACCCCAGACCTTGTTTGTCTTTCTCTCCATCTGTGATGTCCGATACCCTCTCCCTTCCATGTTTCCTTTATCATACTTTACCTATGTTCCCCCTGGAAATGGTGACTTCTACCCTTCCACACCACTGCTGGCACCAGGGGCTGGGCTTAGGGAGGAGGAAACTACTCGGAACTGGTTTGGAGTAGGTGTGCATCAGGCTGGGGTGCTCTCCCTATTCCTGTCGTGTTTGGCCAAGTAGGAGGCTGAGGAGTTGGGGGACACACAGACAAACAAAGGCATTCAAGGCTGAGAGAGGAAGCCGGGAGGGATGCCCAGGAGAGAGAATACTCAGGAAAAGGCCCCAGAGGTAGACAAAAGGCAGAGCAGGGCAGGCTGTGGGAGGGGGCAGGCCAGGAAGGCGGAGGGACCTCAAGAGGGGGTGGGGCATCAGGGCTGCCAGCAGATGGAGGGGATTTGCTTTGCTGAGCTGAACTCTTCAGCCCAGGAGGTTTTGGAGAACTTGATGGGGGTCATGAGCAGTTACCTTGGCTGTCCATTCCTCTATCTTCATCACTTTTCTCTCCTCCCTTGAGTCTTGGGGAAGGTGTCTGGTCTCAGCCCCTTTGTGGCCGTAGGGACCTGAGGACCTCTGTTCTGCCTCTGAGCTGTTGTGGCCAACTCCTCCGTTTTTACACTCCTCTAAGCTCACTGCAGAGGGAGAACGGGGCGAGAGGGACCGGCTGCAGCTCATTTGTGGTGAGAGGAAGGTGACCTCTTTCTTGCAGGACCTGAAGGAGAAGAAAGAGAAGGTGGAGGAGAAGGCAAGCCGGAAAGAGCGAAAGAAAGAAGTGGTGGAGGTACGCAGGGGTCAGGTGGAGACTCAGATCCCCCCTCCAGTTACCCCCGGGGGGGGGGGGGGGGCTGAGTCCTGCGTTTGCTTTGGCCCCTCCCATCCTCCGCGCCCCACCCTTTGGGCCCTCAACACCCCTGCCATTGGTGGTGGTGGAGGCATACCGCCAGCCTGGCCAGCCTGACACTGCTCTCCCTCCTGGTCCCCCGCAGGAGGAGGAGAACGGAGCTGAGGAGGAAGAAGAAGAAACTGCTGAGGACGGAGAGGAGGAGGATGAGGGGGAAGAAGAAGGTGGGGAGGGGCAGGGGAGGCTGGGCTCAAAGGAACAGAGTCAGGGTGGGCTTGAAGACCTGAAGCAGGGCTGAGGGCGACCACAGGGGGTCTGTGCCAGAGCTTCCTGCCCTTCCCCAATGACCCGTTTCTGGCTCCTCAGATGAGGAAGAAGAAGAAGATGACGACGAAGGGCCCGCGCTGAAGAGAGCTGCTGAAGAGGAGGTTTGGGCTGGGTTGTGGGGCCTGAGGGGCTGTCAGGGCTGCAGCAGGGGCTGGGAGCCCTTTGGACTTGGACCTGGATGCCTGTGGTGCCCGGGCGGGGGCTGGAGCAGGGCAGGGACAGGGGGAGGTCCCTCTCCCATTTTGCAGCTACCCCAACTCTCCCTCCACAGGATGAAGCGGATCCCAAGCGGCAGAAGACAGAAAATGGGGCGTCGGCATGAGCCGCCCCCCCCCTGCCAATGGGCTGGGGGTGGGAGGCCCCTCGGGGCCTGGAGGTGGGGGTGGGAACAGACGAGTGCAGCCACTCTTCACCTGGTTCCTTGCTCTGGGCCCTGCACCAGAACTGCCACCCTCTTTGTCCCCAGCCTTCTCATGTCCGCCTCTCCAGACACTGCCCCTTCCATCCTCACTCTGCCATTGTTCCACCTCCCGACCTGCTCCATCTGAGCTCCCCAGCTGGTCCCCAATTGCTCCTCTCCCTGTCTTTGCTCTCCTCTTCCTTTCCCCACCCCTCCTCTGGTAGCCTCTCCTCCCTCACCTCTGCATCCCAGCCTCGTGTCCTGCCCATCCCTACCCTGCCTGATCCCTGAGTCTCCCTCAGATCCCCTTCTCTCAGACAGCGCCAGGCCGGGGTGGGGCCAGGGTTGGGGCCGAGCCCCACAGCTGCCCTCCTCCCCTCCCCTCCCCTCCCCTTTTTGTATAATTTAATAAAGAAACGGTCGCGCTTCTGTTTTTAACCTGTCTCCTGCTTTCCCGGGGCAGAGGGAAGAGGGTGGCTGATGTCAGGTTCTATCAGGACCCTTTTCTTCTGTAAAAAAGCAGCTGCACCCTCCTACCACCCACCACTCAAGAAGACAAGATCAGCACTCCAGGGATGGACAGGGAGCACAGCTTCTCTGAGAGCTAACTTCTGTCCTGGTTTTGAATTCTTGGGGATTCTCCTCCCCAGCAGAACGTACACACTTCCCTGCTAGCCCACACCAGGTCTAGACACTGCTGAGCCCAGTGGAAAGCTACCAGCTCTGTTGTGCTGAACCAGGCAAAGAAGCAGCCTCAGAAACAGGAAGTCCCGCCCCTGAAGTGGGAGAGGGCTGGGAGGCCTGGGTCCCGGCCTCCTAGGACAGGGAGTGAGAGTTGCCTGGCATCAAACGTGCCCTAAACCTGGCACTGACGAGATGAGCCCTTGGGCAGGCCGAGGAGAGAAGTCCAGGGCCTCTTGGGGTTCCCAGGTGTGGTGGGGGCTCTTGGCACCCGCACTCCACCCCTCTGGGCTGGGCTCCTCAGGCTGGGTGGGGTGGAGAGCAAGAGTTCCCCTCTCAGTCAGGCTTCCTTCCCTAGTTCTGTCTCCGTTTTTCTCGAGTTTGATCTCTGTTGCAGGATTTCTGCATTTCACCACATCACCCTTGCCCTGTCTCACAGTTCAAAGCCTCTGGTTTGGGAGAAGCTGATGACACAGTGGTCTGAGCTGGAGGGGGGTGTGTGCGACTCAACCCCATCATTCTTCAAGAGGACACCCTTAACTCACCCAGCGTCAGGACTACACACCCAGATACACACACCTTTTGGCTCATACTCCCTAACTGACCAGGGCAAATTAATCTTTGAACCTGCCTCAGTTTCTTCATCTGTACAATGGGGAAATATCACATTTCATGAGTTACTGTATGTAAAGTGTCCTATACAGTGCCTGACATATAATGAAAGCTCAATATAATGTAGCTTCCCCCGCCCCCCGGACTTGGGGTTCCCTTCGCCATACCTACCATCTTTTAGGTTCATTGTACTCCCAGGAACCATTGGGCAGGTGGGGAGTCCGGTGTTGTGCTAAGTGAAAGTCTGGGGAGGTTAAGGGAATGAGGGAGGAGATGGCACCAAGGGAAGAGCTTGCTAAGAAAAAAAAGTGTTAATGGTGGGACAGGAGTGGCAGCTTAGAGATGGGCCGGCAGGTAGTTCCAGGCAGAAAAGGCTTTTGGAGAGAACCAGAAGGTCCCTGGGGAAAGGATTCGGAGGGAGGGAGGGAGGGGGGGGAAGGGGGGGTGAAGGGTTGGCGGGGACACCCAGGACTGAGGAAATAAACAAGGGGAGCGCCACCACAGAAGTGGAGGGTAATGCTGCTGGGAATCAACCCCCTCAGACTTTCCACTGCGAAGCGAAACTGTGAGCCCTGGGGTGTGTGGGGGGGCAACGGGGAGGGGAAGTGGGGAAGGTGGAGGGAAGGCAGAAGGACAGGGGCGAGGGCCCTAGGAGCAGCAGAACTGCCTCCCAGCTCAAGACAGCCACCTGGCCTCCACTCTGCTCTCTGCCACTGCCTTGCCCCATTCGCTGGGACACCCCCACCCCCACCCCCTCCCCCAACTCCTGCTGCCCAATCTGGCTGACTTGCCTCTGGATTCCAGTCTGGTACATTGGTTCTTGTACCAGGCTTCTGTCCCTGTCCCTCTTCTAGATTCCCTTCTACCTGGTATCTTTGCAGAACCCCTCTTTTGTCCATCTGTCCCTCCCTTCTTTCTGACCTCTTCCCTTTGGGGGGCTCAGCGTGGCCCAGGCCTAAGGGGGAGATGTGGGAGGCTCAGTTCCTGGTTCTGCTGCTTCTGCAGCTGCAGCGGGTGGCTCCAGGTAAGATGGGGCTGACCCTCTGGGAGGGTTGCCCTCCAGACCCATGGGGACGGGGGTGGGGGGTGGTCAGCAGGGGTTTCTGGACCTCACAGATGCCAAGGTCCTTAGCTTCGGTGGATTCTTCTAAGGCCTTGCTCTGGGCAGTCTTTCTGCCCCAAAGCCTCTCCATGGTCTTCCCGTTGGGTGGGGAAGGGGCAGCCCAATGTCTACTTCAGTCCTGTTTCTCCTTCAGGTAGCTGAGGCTCCTCTATTCCTCAGTCTTCTCGCTCATGGCCCCTCACCTTGACCTCTCTTTTCCTACCCAGTGAAGGCTCCAGGGTCTGAGACAGAGGTCTCTGTGGTGTGGGCCCAGGAGGGGGCTCCTGCCCAGCTCCCCTGCAGCCCCACAATCCCCCTCCAGGATGTCAGCCTTCTGAGAACAGCAGGGGTCACTTGGCACCATCTACCAGACAGGTATGCACCCCGAACTTGGGCAACAGAACCCCCAAATCCAACAGCAATGGCACCCAGACTCATAACCCAAGGCCGAAGCCAGCCTCCAGTCTCCTGCCCTGAGCTGTCGATCCCCCAGAACCCAGTGGCTCGGTCTCCCCCGCTGCCTTTCCTTGGAAGACTGCTCCCCTCACACCTGCATCCCTTCTATGCCCGCCTCTCCAAGCGTGGATGGCGCTGGCCCCACCCGAGGGGGGACGAGGATGGGGACGGTCAGCGGTCAAGAGATCTTTTGGGTGGGTTTCCTCATCCTCGAAGTGGGGCTGGGCTGCATCTCGCCCCGGGCTTCTTCCCCCTCGAATTTCTCAGTCCCGTCCCTCTCTCCCGTCCAGTGGTCCGCCAGCTCCCGCGCCCAGCCTGCGCCCCGCGGCGCCCTCCGCCCAGGGCCCGGGGCCGCGCCGCTACGTGGTGCTGATGCAGGCTCCCGGCGGCCTGCGCAGCGGGAGGCCGCCCCTGCAGCCCCGCGTGCAGCTGGAAGAGCGCGGCCTCCAGCGCGGGGACTTCTCGCTGTGGCTGCGCCCGGCCCGACGCGCCGACGCCGGCGAGTACCGCGCTGCGGTGCACCTCCGAGACCGCTCCCTCGCCTGCCGCCTCCGTCTGCGCGTGGGCCAGGCCTCCAGTAGGTGGGGGCGGGCCGTGGGGAGGGGGGCTGGAGCAGGGCGCCGCGTTCCCCGCCGCCCCGGAGGCAGGAAGGGCTGGGGCAGGGGTTTGTGTTTCTAAGAATGCGCCCTGGGCAGGGCGGGAGAGGCCCCCCCCCGACCCCCCCCCCGCGTCCCCCTCCCCCCCGCCTCCAGGAGGGTAGCGGAAGGGGGTGGGGGGGCAGAGTGGAAGGTGCCCCCAGAGAAGCACGTGTGTGGGGGAGGGGAGGACCCTAGGGAGAGATTGTTATCACCCCGGGAACTCCCCTCCCCCACCCACCCTGGGAGTGCCAGGGTGGAGGAGGGGAGGCACCCCTGGGTTGCGGGGGGCGGGGGGGGGGGGGGGGAGAGTGTTGGGCTAGAGTGACTCATTTCAGACTTCTGTAGCTCAGGGGGTGGGCTTGGTGGATATCCTCGGGCAAGGCCTGGTGAAAGGGGAGGGTAGACCCAGCCGAGTAAACTGGAGGCACTGGAGGCAGGGGTGGGGGGAAGTAGGCAGAAGATTCCTGAGCATCCATTCTTAGCGCCTCCATGTGCCAGGCACTGGACTGGGGCGGCGCGGGGCGGGGGGGCGGGTGGCTGGAGGAGAGCTGGAGTGGAAAAGACAAAGAAGTCTACAGCTTGGGGCCTGTTTCCAGCCTAGTTGGCCTGCTGCGTTTGGAAGGTGTTTCTGGTGGAGCTAATCACACCTTCTTTATCCTTGAGCAGTGACTGCCAGCCCCCCAGGGTCTCTCCGGATCTCTGACTGGGTCATCTTGAACTGCTCCTTCAGCCGCCCTGACCTGCCAGCCTCTGTGCACTGGTTCCGAGGCAGAGTCCCTGTCCAGGAGTCCCCCCATCACCACTTAGCTGGAAGCCTCCTCTTCCTGCCCCAAGTGAGCCCCTTGGACTCTGGGCCGTGGGGCTGCCTCCTCACCTACAGAGATGGCTTCAATGTCTCCATTACATACAACCTCACTGTTCTGGGTAACTCCTCCAGTCTGACTTCATACTTGACCACAACCCCTTCCTGCCCCCCTGACACCTCCCCCTGACTTATGGATCCCCAAACCAGGTCTCCGGCAGCTGGTGCCCACTGTGATTGCCTGGGCCTCACTGTGCAACTCCCTCGTATCTCGCATTGCAGCCTTTTCACCGCCTTCCCCTCTTCTGGCTTTTCCTTGTGGCCTCACTGGCCAGCCTTTGGTCTCCCCCCTGGCCCAGCCCACATGGGGGTTTCAGAGCATCCTCAGCTCATCCACGTTATCTGCTCCCTTGCACCCTTCAGAGCCTGACCACCTCTTCTGCCTCCCTTACCTACAGCTCCAGGGCTCCAGCCCCTCTGTGCCTCCTGTCAACTTTGGCTTCTCTTTTTTCCCAGGTCTGGAGCCCTCAGTGCCTCTGACTGTGTATGCTGGAGCAGGTTCCAGGGTGGAGCTGCCCTGCCACCTGCCTCCCGGTTTGGGGACCCAGTCTTCTCTCACTGCCAAGTGGGCCCCTCCTGGTGGAGGCCCCGACCTCCTGGTGGCTGGAGACAATGGCAACTTTACCCTTCCACTGGAGGCTGTGAGCCAGGCCCAGGCTGGGACCTACACCTGCCACGTCCATCTGCAGGGGCAGCAGCTCAGTGTCACTGTCATCTTGGCAGTCATCACAGGTCAGCCCCAGGTGGGAAAGGAGTAGGTCCCATCCCAGGGGAGCTGGGACAGGAAGGGAAGGCTGGCTGGGCAGAGACTGGGCAAATCCTCTTCAGGATGCCAGGCCACTGGGCACAAGTCGCAGAGGCTGCCCTTGTGGCCTCCTCTTTTCTCGCCCCCACATAAGGAACCACCGAAACAGAAAGTCTCCCCTGAGTCACTAGATGAACATTCCACCCTGCTCTGAATGGGAGGCGGGGGGGGCAGGGTCTGAGAAGTTACAAGGACAGGTGGCAAAAGTTTGAATGGTTCAGAAGAGGTGGAATATAGCTCTGGAATCCTTGTCTACTTTGGGACCAGGGCTTGGGTTAAAGTTGCAGGAAGTGGCCTGGATTTGGGAGGAGTTAATCAATCAGTCCCTTGGTCAGCAAATATTTACTGAGCAAGGGCTTTTTTTTTTTTTTTTAAGACAGTATAAAACAAACACAGGAAGAAAAAAAAACCCTCAAAACTCAGAAGTATGTGTTGATTGATTGGTAACTATGAGCCACAGCAGCTTGGCTGTGTCCTGCTGTGCTCACCTGTGGCCCCTAAATAGTGGTACCGAATAGTAGGTGCTTAATAAAGTACATTGGTTGAGTGAATAAATGAATATGTTAACAGTCCTACATTTCCTGAGGGTCAGTGCTGAATTTCCACCTGTTCCAGGATACCTAGATATGGTACCCACACCTCAGGCTCATTCTGAACCCCATCTTTTCCTCACACTGAGCCCTCTTGCTGACTTAGCCTTTCTGTCAGTAACTCCCCCCCCACCCCAATCCCACTTGCCCTGACACTTAGCCTCCCACTTCCTCCACATCCAGTCAGTTGACAAAGCCTCCCAATTCTTTCCATCCAGGTTGTCTTCATCTTCTTCTTCTTTTGTTTTAAGTTTATTTATAGTTATTTAGAGAGAGGGATGGGGAAGAGCACAGAGAGAGAGACTCCCAAGCAGCCCCCACAATGTAAGTGCAGAGCCCGACGCGGGGCTCGAACCCATGAACCATGAGATCATGACCTGAGCTGAAATCAAGAGTCAGATGCTTAACCGACTGAGCCACCCAACTGCCCCTGTCTCAGGTCTTCTTGAGCGTCAGCTGTTTTGTGTTAGTGTTCCATGCTATCTCATGACAGCTCACTGGGAGAGACTGTTACTCCTGTTTTACAGAGAAAGAATTTCTCAAATCACACAGCTGGGAAGTACCAGCCTCGGGGTCTAAGGTCAGGTGTGTCTGTCACCAAGTCTTCAGGTGCCTGTACACCATGCTCAACTCAAGACCCTTCACCATTGGTGTCTTCTTACCCGTGCTATCTCTCACTGTACAGCTTTGAGATGCTGTCTGTAGATCAGCCATCTGTGGGTCAGTTCACTGTTCTCCGAACGTTCGGAAAGGGGGGTAGAGTTCATTCAGGGGCACCTCAAGGCAGGGGACACTGATGTGAGCCAAGTCATGGAAACAAGAAAAGTGGAAGGTGTATGGTGGGGGGGGGGGCAACATACCTGACTGATATTGGGGTTCTTGAACATTTGGGTAGAAAGTAATGTAAAAGAATCCAAAATAGTATTTGCTATGTGATCCTTCTGGGCCAGTTTGAGTTTGAACTGTCCCCTGAAGGCACTAGAGAGCCTGGAAAGCTTTGAGGCAGCAAGC
Source organism: Neofelis nebulosa (assembly GCF_028018385.1). Classification (NCBI taxonomy): domain Eukaryota; kingdom Metazoa; phylum Chordata; class Mammalia; order Carnivora; family Felidae; genus Neofelis; species Neofelis nebulosa. The sequence continues at coordinate 101,339,096 of NC_080789.1, read as the reverse complement.
AGAGTGATCTGCCCAGAGCTTTGTCTTGATAAGATTAATTTGGCCATGACCCTGATCTCCTCCCCTCAACCTCACCCAATCAGAGCCCAGGTGAGTGCAGGGCGATTGAGACTTGGGAGTTGACTCTGTGGTTTCAAGTGAGGGGGTCGGGCCCCCAAAGGTCTCTTCCCTCTGATTTTTTCAGTGACTCCCAAGTCCTCTGGGTTACCTGGCAACCCGAGAAAACTGCTTTGTGAGGTGACTCCAGCATCCGGACAAGAGCGTTTTGTGTGGAGCCCCCTGGATAAGCCGTCTTGGGGAAGTTCCCCAGGACCCTGGCTGGAGTTGCAGCAGGCCAGACTCGTTTCTCAGCCCTGGCAGTGCCACGTGTACCAGGGGGAGAGGCTTCTCGGGACAGCGGTATCCTTCGCTGAGCCGTCTGGCCCAGGTCTGAGACCCCACAGCGCCACAGCGCCAGCTCCAGACCAACCATCTTGATCCCGCTGTCCAGACCCCTCCCCTGCCCCATCCCAGCTCTTTTCTTTCTAACCTCCAGCTCTTGTCCAGGCCTGAACTCACTTCTGCTATTAATTAGCTAACAATCCTGCATAAGTCCCTACGCTCTGGGTCTCACTGTCTCATTGGCATCTGTAACATATGAGGGTGTGGCAAGATATCCTTTCAACTATGACCCTATGCCTAATGCTGTACTCCTGTAGGTGCCCAACACTCTGGGAGGGCCTCAGGTCCCCTGAAGACAGGCCAGCTCCCTCTGTTTCTCATCCTTGGTATCCTGTTTCTGCTCCTTTTGATGACTGGAGCCTTTGGCTTTCACTTTTGGAGAAGACAGGTGAGCCAGGGACCTCTCCCTGCCTCTCCCCACCCCCGGCCCCCTGCCCTGGCAACTGGCTTCCCCTCCCTTTAGTTTTCTGAGTGTTGTCTGGCACCCTCTCCTCAGGGAAGATGACCAAGGTGGACTCCTGATCTTGCCTGCAGAGCCCCTTCTTCATAAGCCTCTCCAAGGACCCCTTGTGCCCAAACGACCCAAGAGAGGCTTGAAGGGACTGAGAAAAGGCCTGGGACCAGATGGGGAACACAGGGGACTGGGAAAGAATAGAGAGACTCAGTATTCTCCATATTCCCTTCATCTTTCTCCCCACCCACCCTCCATGTCTTCCCATAGTGGCGTCCAAGAAGATTCTCTGCCTTGGAGCATGAGATTCACCCACCTCAGACCCAGAGCAAGATAGGGGAGCTGGAGCCAGAACCGGAACTGGAGCCGGAGCCTGAGCCGGAGCCCGAGCCGGAGCCCGAGCAGCTCTGACCTGGAGCTGAGGCAGCCAGATCTCCACAACTCAGTCTAAATAAACTCCCTGTCAGCAGCAATCCTGAGTCTGGCTTCTTCTTGTCCAGTGAAGGTTCTAGTCTCTGCCCAGCCTCTGGGGGCTCCCTTCTCCCACCTCAGCCTTCCGACCTACTTTCCCCAGCCAATCTCTCTTATCTTCCTCTTTTCTGTTTCTGGTCTCTTCGTGATTCTTTCTGCCTTGGTCTTTCTCTTGCTCTCTCTCTCTCCTGGATAGTTGTTTCTCTGATGCTCCAGAAGCCCTCACCCCTTACCTCGGCAGCTCTCTTCTGTGTCCTTCGCTATTACGCTGGCTGCCCTGGTTTCCTTCGTATTTTTGTTCCCCTGGCCCACCCCACCCCACTCTTGGCTCCATTTCACATTGTCCTTGGCCTTCTTGCTGCAGGGCATGGGCGCGCGCGCACGCACACACACATGCACACACGGGGGAGCCCTGCCATGTCACGTCCTCCAGGGGATCAGGTCTTGTAACCTTTCTGGACAGCTGGCGGTGTGGATCCTGCTTTCCTCCACCCCACCCCCATGTTCCTTGGCTCTGGGCAACCTGTCTGGTCCCAGGCATGAGAACACACTGCCACCCAGTGGTCACTGTTTGTCATACCACAGGAGGTCACCGGGCAGGCTGGGGCGGGCTGGAGGAGATTAACGGCGCTGGGGTCCAGACAGGCACAGATCCCTGGTGTGCAGTCACCATCTTTGTGCTATTCACTTTCTGTGGTCCACATATGAGTGTGCACCAAGCGGTGGTCATATACCGTGTACGCTATCCAGGAGAGGCACTGAACGATGCATGCCTCAGGACAAATAGCCCCGGCCCTGGCAAGGTTATGATCCAAGTCTGACAAAGGGACGTGCTGTGAACAAAGGCCCCACGTGGGGAGAAAAATGGCCAGCAAGACAGCAGGCTATGGTGCAGCTTTGGGAGTCCCGAGACCCAGCTTCTGATTCTATCTCTGCTGATGTGACCAGGGCTTGATCTTCTCAGCCTCAGTTTCCTCATATTCAGTGGAATAATGATAATGACCCATTAAAACGGATTGCTGTGAGTACCAGATAGTAAAAGGGCTTTGAAGACTGAGGTCCCCCATTCACGGTGTGCTTGTCTAATGACCCATTTGTGAAGGAGGCAGCCGGCCTCCGTGTTCCAGTCATGCCAGGAAGTGTACGTAAGACCCACCAGCCTGCCTGCCTTCCGTGTTGTCTCTCTCTTGGAGAGAACATTCACCTGGGCCACGCAGATGGTCATGCAGCAGAGGACACACACAGCCTTAGCCCCCAGCAGCTCCCACCCCAGGGAACTAGACCTCCGCCTGCTACATGTGCTGGGTTCTGGATTTGGCTGCAGACAGCTCTGGCAGGGCACGGACAGGAGGGAAAAAACACTGAAAGGCAGTGGGAGTGAGTCTGCAGGAGCAGGAGGCACAGGAGGTCACGTGCACATGCTGTGGCAAACACACCAGATACCCCCTGAGCCTGGGTGCCATGTGCACGGTGACACGAACCATGAAGCTGAAGACATATCCCTGTGGAGACATGATGGCCAGAGACTTGGGGACAGAGGGATACCTTTGGGATCCCTCTGTGCAGAGCCTTAGAAGTAGAGGGACACCCTCTGAAGCCTGAATAACGAAGCATTTAAGGCAACCTGAAGTTCTGAGCCTTAGTATGGCGGTGATCTTGTCACAGGTTGAGAAACAGTGGCACAGAAAGAGACTCTGGCCCATAATGACACTGTCAAGTGCAGTCCTGAAGTTCCTTTGAGAAGCCTTGAGGTCCCCCTTTGTTGTGGCCTGGGGATAGCTGCCGAGGAGACCCTCAGCTCTGCCCTAGGATGCTGCTCTTCACAGCTGTAATGGAAGCCCCCATGTTTTAATGGGGGCAGGGGTTTCCTGGAAAGTTCTGTGGGTGGCAATTTTCCTCTCTACTGGGTAACATCCTATGCCCTTTGGGCTTATGAGAGTAGTCATCAAGGATTCACCGTCGTCTATGTGGGGACTTCCCCATGCTCCTGAATGAAGGGGACAGGGAGGGGACAGAGGCAGAGTGAAAGGCCACCTTGTTCCTCTACCCACTAAGGAAGAGAAGAGCAAAGGGTACAAGGAAGAGGGGGCATGGGGCTTGTGCATACAGGGTTCCTTTTATTCATTCTCACCCCCTCCTCTGTGGAGTCTCTCCTAGGGATGACACATCTCTACTCCCCCCTTCAGCTCCCCCAACCTCCCCCCACTGCATCCAGCAGGATAACCACTGACTGTTTTGCTGACCTCTTTTTTTTTTTTTTAACGTTTATTTATTTTGAGAGAAAGCATAAGTAGGGGAAAAGTGTAGACAAGCAGAGGGAGAGAGAGAATCCCAAGCAGGTTCCAAGCTCAGCGTGGAGCCCGATACGGGGCTCAATCTCACCAACCACAAGATCATGACCTGAGCCAAAATCAAGAGTTGGAGGATTAACTGACTAAGCCACTCAGGCACCCCTCTCTTCTTCTTCTTCTTTTTTTAAAATTAATTAATTAATTTTGATAGGGAGACCGACAGAGGGGGAGGAGCAGAGAGAGAGAGGGAAAGAGAGAGTCCCAAGCAGGCTCCACACTGTGAGCATGGAGCCCAGTGTGGGGCTCGAACCCACGAACTATGAGACCATGACCCGAGCTGAAACCAAGAGCCCAACGCTCAACTGACTGAGCCACCCAGGCACCTCCTCCTTCCCTGCCTTTTGCTGTCCTCTTAACTCTCCCAGGGAGCTAGGTGAATTCATCTTGCATCTCCAAGTTTATTGATAAACCAGTGTTCCAGGTTGAGGTCCTGAGGGGAAGGGGCATGAAAGAGGCAGGGAACTCAGGAACCTTTGGTGGGGGCTGAGGTGAGGGCTCATCTTAAAAACTTGTTAAAGAGGACAGAAGCTCTATTTGTTACCTACTACTACATAACAAATCATCCCAAACCTTAGTAATTTGAAACAATAAACATATGATCTCACATAGTCAGAAAGTTAAGAGCAGCTTAGCTGAGTAGTTTTCTTTTTTAATGTTTATTTTTGAGAGACAGAGAGCAGGCGGGGGAGGGGCAGACACAGAATACAAAGCAGGCTCCAGGCTCTGAGCTGTCAGCACAGAGCCTGACGTGGGGCTTGAACTCACAGACCACGAGATCATGACCTGAGCTGAAGCTGGACGCTTAACTGACTGAGCTACCCAGGCACCCCGGCTCCAGGATCTCTTGTGAGGCTGTTGTTAAGATGTGGGCCAGGGTTATGGTCAATCTGAAGCTTTGGCTGGGCTAGAGGATCTGCTTCCAAAAAGCCTCCCTCAGGTGGCTGGTGGCCAGAAGCTATAGTTCCTCCCTGCGTGGGCCTCTTCCATTTTTTGTTTTTTTTTATGTTTATTCATTTTTGAGACAGAGAGACACAGCATGAGCGGGGGAGGGGCAGAGAGAGAGAGGGAGGCACAGAATCTGAAGCAGGCTCCAAGCTGTCAGCCCAGAGCCTGATGTGGGGCTCAAACCCACGAACTGTGAGATCGTGACCTGAGCCGAAGTTGGCCGCCTAATGGACTGAGCCACCCAGGTGCCCTGGTGTGTGGGCCTCTTCATAAGGCTGCTCACCACACAGCAACTGGCTTTCCCAGAGGAAGAGAGTGGCCAAGATAAAATCTGCCATGTCTTTAAAACCTAATCTGGAAAGTGATATACCATCACTTCTGCCCTATTCTATTGGTTGCACAGGCCAGCGCTGGTACAATATGGGAGGGGACAACATAAAGGGGTGAACTGGAGGTAGCAGGAATCATTGGGGGCCATCTTGCTTATGATAGCTTGGCTCTCATGGGGGAACAGTGTCTGAAAGAGAGGCCAAATGAGGAGAAGGAGCAACTCTGAGTTCCTCCACCCTTAGCCTCTGCAGTGGGCCCAACAGCCTCTTCCAGTGTCTACTGTCCAGAAGTTCTGGAGGCCAAATGAGGTCCAAGGCCTTGCCAAGTCAAGTGTGTTAGGCAAGAGGCCATGTTGTGCTCATTCATACCCGTGGTCACATTTGCCAGGTGTCCCCCACCCTCGGTCTGGTCTTCTCATCTCCCTGGGGCAGGGCAGGCCCAGAAATTTCCCTGCCCCACTTCCCCCGACAGGCAGAGGTGTTAGGATTCAGGCCTGAGCCCCTGCTATTGCCCCCCTAGCCCCCACCAAAGGAGGTGAGCAAAGAGCTTAGGTGTCCCTGCTCAGGCCCACCCCCAGGTGGAGTTAACCCTTTGAAGGGAAGGGGGTTGGGGTGGGGATAGGTTCCAGCTGCTCCACTCTGTGGCTGGCAGTTTCTTCAAGGGCTGAAGGTGCCAGCTGGCTGAGCCCAGGCCAGACTCTGAAATTTGCCTACTCAGACCTCCCATGGGGTGTGGGAGGCCCAGGAACCTCCCTCAGAGTTGCCAAAAGTGGTCATGGTGTTAGGGACAATATGGCTGGGCTGGGGGTGGGGCAGCCCTCCAAGACTCTGCTTCCCAAAGAACAGCCTCTGTCGCCCCTCCGGTACCTCCCCCATCTCCAAGCCCTGCCCCCAGCCCCCTTTGCGGAGGGTGTCAGTGAAGCTGCAGATGTTTCTGGTAAGGAGGCCACCACAAGACTGCACCTGTGGCTTCCAACTCTCTACTCCACAGGCTGCCCTACCCCTTCTCCAACAGCCTGGTCCCCGACACTCCATCAGCAGTCCACGATGTGCCCCATCTTTCTCCTGCCTTGGCCTCCTTCCCCTCCTCCAGTCTGGAGACAGAATACAGGCAGCAAAAATAGCTCTCTGCCAAGAAGCAGGATTCTTCTGGAAATCCCCATGGTCCATGGGTATAGGCCTATGATGGAGCAGACAACTTAACTTCAGTTTCTTCTTCTGTAAAACAAGAATAGTAATACCTACCAAAAAGTCTGGCCTGTGCTAATGTACATGAAAGTGCTTTGAAAATGGAAAATCACTCCATACATATGAGGGATCGTGGTAGTGTGAAGTCTCAGAAGCCCCAAATGTGATTGTTGGCCTCATACCCCTCTGTCACCTTGGGAGAAGACTTCTCTTAGCCATCATCCTGGCCTTTGCTTTCTTCTTCTTCTTCTTCTTCTTCTTCTTCTTCTCTTCTTCTTCTTCTTTTTTAAATTTATTTGTTTATTTTTAAGTAATCTCTACCCCCCAACGTGGGGCTCAAACTCACAACCCTAAGATCAAGAGTTGCAGGTTCTTCCAACTGAGTCATCCAGGTGCTCCCATCTTGGCCTTTCTCAATTCAGAGGAGAGGCAGTGGGATGAGGGGGACAATCCAGGGATGGGGCCCCAGTAGGTAAGTTGGAATCCCAGTTCCAGCAATTACAGTTACTAGCTCTGTGACTGTTAGCAATTTTCTTAAACCCTTTGAGCCTAGTTTCCACATCTGTATGATGTGAAGAATAAAAATTATGCCCTATCATGGCTGTGAGGCTTAAATAAAATATATCACCATATCAAGCACATGGCGGTCCTAAATGTTCAACATAAACTTCCTCTTTCTTTCTGTTATCGTTCCCCGTGGAAACCAGAGGGAGAGCCAGGTTCTTGGGGCCTGTTGACTCCTGAGGATCCATCATCACGGGCTGACAAGGTCACAGACCCAAGAGCTGGATGCCATCCCACAGTCCATCGGGTCCATGGCTTGCAAATTGGTGGCCCTAAGCTAGATCCAGTCCTTGGAATGCCTTGTTTGACTTACTCAGGGTTAGAACAACAACAGAAAATTTGTCACCAGCATTAGAGTTAGGGGATATTATAGAAATGTTTGTTTTTTCCACCTTCCCTTGACATTCTGGTAGGGCTGGCTAGTCTGGGTTCACCTATTCTGGTGCAACCTCTCCTATCAGCTGGAGCTGTGTGGTCCATGGCTGCCCTCATTAGATGAGGCCGGTAGCCCCCTCCCTGCCCCCTGCCGACTTCCTTCAGTCCCCACCCCTCCCTACTGTTTACAGTCAACCTGCTTTCTCACTTGTATTACCTAGCGGGCTCCTGTAGGCGTTTGATTTTGTGATCCTTGCTTTCCAGTCATTCACTCAAAAATGAATCAACAGTCAGGGGCTGGGGGAGGAGGATGGGCAGTCAGTGTTAAAGGGTCCAGAGCTTCAGCTGGGGAAGATGAGAAAGTTCTGGAGACAGATGTATAATAATAACATGAGTGTACTTAATGCTACAGAGCTGTAGGCTTCAGTGTGGTTAACAGGGTAAGTTTTCCTGTGTTCCTCTTTTACCACAACACATTTAACATCCATAAATATCAATACGATTCAATATTTTGAACAAAGGATTCAATAAGTATGAAGGGTCTTCCAGGCCCAAGGCATTCTGCTGGGTGCTAAGTCAGACAGACGCACCACTCGAGCCTGCCAGACAGACTCTAAGCAGTAATTTCATAATGATTATGTTTGGACAAGTGCTTGCAAAGGCGAAGAAGCACGGGGGCCTGGGAGGTCTTACCTTATTAAGGGAAACGAGGGGTCACGTACCGAGGATGGCGAAGCAACAAGATCCAGACACACAAATCCTGCTGCAGGGTACGGCGGGGTACCCCCTCACCTCCCTTACCCCTGAAGCACCTGCCTCCAGACCTCTTTGAGAAATCACCTTTAGCCTAAGTATTCAACAGCCAGGGGCTGTTGACTTTATGTTGACTGTTCCTCCACTTGTAGCAGAGCACACGCTCTCTGATACGCACTTCCCAGGGAAGCCTGTCTTGATCTCCCAGTTGAAATGAGTTGATAAGATCCCAGGACTCTGAGCTTCTCTTTGGTAGCACTTGTCCAATTGTGATGGCATTATTAATGGTTTAGGGTCTATGACACAAGCCGGAGGGGTGTCCATGTCAGCCTTATCACATCCCCAGCACCCACAGAGTCCCTTGGGCCCGGAAGACACCTAACACTGGCTGAGTAGGGGCGCCTGGCTGGCTCAGTGGGTACAGCATGTGACTCTTGATCTTGGGATCGTGGGTTCGAGCCCCACATTAGGTGGAGAGGTTACTTGCAAACAAAATCTTGAGAAAAAAAAAAAAAAAACCATGCAACTTGCTGAATATGTGAATGAGTGGGCAGAACAGGATTAGATCAGGGGTTAGAAGAATAAATGCCTATTAGGACCTCTGCCAGGTAATGTAAATGAGAAAAGCAGGCCTGCTGCAAACAAGCCTGTAGGAAGGGGATGAAGCCTGAGGAGGACACACACCCTCCCTGGAAAGACAGTCCTTAGAAGTTGCACCTAACACTTGCACTTACATCCATTGACCAAGATTGAGTCATTTAGCCAAATCCAGAGGCAAGGGAGGCCACGATTAAGCATCACTTAAATCTGGGCAGCCATGAGCTCAGCTAAGAAGGGAGGATTCTGTTACTAAGGAAGAGAGAGAAAACATTTGGGGGACAACTAAAGTCTGTGCCAAGAAAGAGTGAAGAGCTAAAGAATGAACACAGGTTTCCAAGATTAGCAGTTCTCAAACCGTAGCCCATGGGGTCCCTGAGACCCTTGCAGGGAGATTTTGAGGTCAAGCTACTCTCATAAAAATAATAGGGCATTATTGGCTTTTGTCACTATGTTGACATTCCAATGATGTTGCAAAAGCAATCTGGGCTAGAACGCTGCCTTAGCACGAAACAAGGCAGTGGAGCCAAACCATGCTATAGTCATTGTGTTCTTCACCACCAGGCATTTGCAGCAAAAAAAAAAAAAAAAAAAAAAATTGCTGCCAGTTTCACTTAAGAATGCCTCTGATGAGCAACAAATATTAATTTTATTGACTCTCAAACCTTCAGTACACTGTGTTATAAAATGAGGTGTAGCACAATGCCTTTCTGCTGCAAATGAATCACAATGTTGTCTCAAGTTAGAAGCACCTGCAATAATTGTTGGAGTTGCAAGCTCAACTAGCCACTTTTTTCTTAATAGGGAAAGGGTATGGTCACCCGTGCGTATTTACATGCTCAGTCAGGCTGCTGTGAGGAGGGTGGCCTAGAGGAAGACAGAATGGGGAGGCCAGAAGGCTGGTGAGGAGGCAGGAGCTGTTGTCCAGGCACAGGGTGGTAACCTGGGGATGGGATGGTGGTAGCTGGGCAGAGTGACTTGGAGAGACTTCTGAGATAGTGTGAAGGTAACATCCACAGGAAATGGTAAATAAACACACGGGAGGGGGTGGGTGAAGGAGTCAGAGATTACACCCAGTCACCCAGTTTATTTGGCGTGAGCAGCTGGTAGGCGGCAAAGCCCCTGCTGAGTGGGGGACTTGCAGGAAGTTGATCTGGAGGGTAGTGGGAAGCAGGAGATAAATGTAGCTTGGGATATGTTGGGTTTGCTATGTGGGGTGAGCATCCAAGTGGAGATGTCCAATGGAAGGATGGATCTACACATCTGGAGCTCGAGAGAGACCTGGGTAGAGGAACACTTGAGGGCCTGCCAGAGACGAAGGCCCAGAGGAAAAGGGTCTGGTCCATGGTCACTCTGGGGGTCACTCTGCAGGTCTCAGGTACCCTCCTCTCAGCCCAGGCCCTCTCTGCCACACTGAACCACCTATCATGCCTCTGGTGCCACGCCACTGAACAAATGTCCTCAGGGCCCTAGAGTGAGAAGCTGTCTGCGGCTTTCCACAAATTACCTTCTGTGCCCTCCCTCCACTCCCTTCCTACTTCTTTCCCTGAAGCCCAAATCCCATTACAACATCACGATGCGAGCTTTTTATTGTTATGCAACGAGAAGTGTAGAGACACTATGTTCCAGCCTCAGTCTGCTTAACTTTTCCCCTCGACTTTGGCATTTTTACTTTGACATCTTCCCTGAGACGCAGGGGGTGGGGACCCCAGCCCAACATGGTGACGTTGGGGGCTGGCCCAGGTCTGGGGTGTGGAGGAACGTCACCACCAGGCTTCCTGTCTCTCGGTTTACATACGTCTCTGCAGAAGTCACAAGCGCTCTCCTGGGTGGGCTCCTGGTTGCGGAGCACCCAGCCTTCACATAGACACACCTGTGCGAGAAGCCGGAGGGGAAGAAAGACACAGGCCCAGGGGTAAGATGGACGGACTCAGCTCCATGCCTTTCCGTGGGTCTGGCAAGGGGAGGGGGAACGGTGGCAGCAGATGTGCTGGAATGTTCTGGACTCCCAGTCCTCTGTCCACAACTCAGGCCACCTTCTCTTGTGTTCCACACTGGAACTGGGAGCTTCAAGAGGCCGGGGTGATGGCAAACTTCAATCTGCATCCCACTCTGTGCAGCTCAGGGCCTGGTGCAGAAGGAGCTCCTCAGAGGGGTGCTGAGCTGGATTGCGAGATCAGAGATGACATGGAGACCCGAGGCCACACTGGGCTGAGAAAGGCCATGGGAGGCAATAAGTCAAGGGGGCACTGGAAGAGATGAAGATGGGGAGAGAGGGAAGAGAGAGAAAAGAGGGAAGAAGCGGTGGGAAAGGAATAGCAAGAGTAAATACATGTTAAGGAGGAAGGATGCCTATAAGAAAAAAAAAACGGAAATGAAAAGAGGCAACAAAGGAAAAACAAGAAAATGAGAGAAGTGGACTCCGGTCTAGAGGCAATTCTCCCGAAATCAATTTTCCCAAAGATGCAACCTCCCCACGTTCGCAACAGAAACCGTTGCAGCATTTCATAAGCCCTGTGATTGAGGTAGCCTCCTTTAACTATCTTTTCTGTCTATTGGTATTTCTACATTTTTGTCTACTTTGGGGCATTTTTTAAGGACTTTTGAACAATATGTCCATTTCCATGAGCTTTAAAAGGATTAGCGAAATTCTCAAAAAGGGTTGAAACTGAGCTTGTAGGTATGCAGTGCTATAAAAGTGATAGATACATTTTCTTAGGTAAGTACGTCATTAGAAAAACTGGTTCTAAGAGATTAGTTTTAGATGTCTCCTTTGCTCTAGAAAAGGAGGCTATGGGATTTAGAAAAGGATTTGCAGGCCCTGAGCTTGGTAGGGTGTTGGGGGGATGCAGGAGGGGGTACTCCTCAAGATGCTATGCCCTGTGCAACTCCCCCTCTCCCACCTGCACTCTTTCTGTCCTTTTCCCTCTCCTAAGACCTCCATGGCCTTGCAGCACTGTCCTCCAGGTGTCCTCTGCCTTCTCTTCTAGACTTATGCTGGGAGAGGGACCTCCTCAGTACAGTCAGATTCCTCCAAATAGAAAGGCCTTACTATTGCTAATTCAAAAGATTTCCCTCTGGGTGGGCTAGCTCTTCCTGAATGTCCCTAAATGTTCAGGGGTGCAAGGCTGAGAGTAAAACCTGATGGGGGAGATCACTCCATTTCATATTATGACAAAATAATTTCTTGTGCTGTGTTCGATTCTGTGGGCGCATACAAAATGGCCGCCCTCTTAACCTCAGATGAAAGGGTTCCCAGAGGACAGGGTCAGAGAGAACTCTTGACATGATTTCCTTCTTTCAGTTTGGGGGAGGGGCACTTATATAGAAGAGGTCTACCTCAAAATAAAAACTCCCCCATCACCAAGTGGTTCTAGGCAGAAGCCTTGTAGAATCTTACGCCCCGATCCTGGCCATAATGGTAAGGTGGCAATGAGGGGGGCTCAGTAGACCAAGGGCCTTGCACATTTTGGACACTCAATAAATGTTGAATGAACTAACTTTGAAGGGGGTGGGTGCTGGGAGGGGGCAGACAGGGGCCTGGGTTTGTAGGGCTCTAAGGCCGAGCTCCGTTCCACACGTTTTGGAGGAGATAGGAGAAGGAGGGAGGGCACGGCTCCCCCCAGGTGGGCATCTGAGGCAAAGAAGAGGATGGCGGAGGTTGCAACCACTCAACCACAAGGGTCCCCTAGAGGGTCATGGTCTCTAGGAAGTTTATATGAAGCCAATGAGCAGGAGAGAGGTGTATGCAGTGGGGGGGCACATCCCCCGGCGGTGGGGCTTGAGGGGCTGGCTGGGGGCTCTGGGGAGAAGATGAAAGTGTCTGTGGGACCACAGACTGTTGCTGTGGTGGGGCTGTGCCCTCTTCCTCTCCCCAGTCTCGCTCCTCATCCCATCTGGGGGGCCAGGGCAAGGGCAACAGGTACCTCAAGGGCTCTGAGAGTTTGCGAGTGTGTGTGTTGCCATTTTGGCTCATGGTTTTCTTAGTCTCTTTTGATTTTTTTTGGTCTACTGCTCTGGGCATGTGTCTTGCCTTCCACAATGTCTTCATTTCTTTCCCTCCAACTCGACCTGGTTTGTCGAGCCTTGGACCTGGTGTGGGATTGGGGATTGTGTGGAGTGTAGCTAGCTGCTGCTTGAATGAGCTGCTCTGGGTCTCTCCCTACCTCCTTCTTTCCCTCTTATCCTCAGTCATCCTCCCCTAGGACCTCTGCATTTCTTATAATCTCTCCTTTTCCCTTCATCCACCCTACAGCCATCTCCCTTGCCTCCACCTTCGGCTCCAGGCTGTGCTCTGCAGGCTCCCTTCACATCAAAGCTTGTTGAAAGCTGCTTTCCTGCCAGAGGCCTGGATGCCTGTTTATAGGCACAAAGGGGCTAGAGCTTAGTGGCCCCTGGAGGCGGAGATGAAAAAGGAGAGGCAAGGGGCACTGTAGGCAAGACCAACAGAGCCAGAATTGGTTCCTGGCATATGAGGCCGAGAGGAAGAGAGATACAGATGCGGGGAGTTGAAGACAGGAGGCATCAGTGTGGACAGGCACAGAGACAGAAGTGCACAGATGTGAGCAGAGAAATGAGAGGAGAGAGAAAGAGGGAGAGGGAGAGAGAGATACCAGGACCTGGGGGACCAGCAAGCCCTCCCAGCCTCTCTCAAGTGGCTCTGGTGTACAGGATGCTACTGTACTGGGGCAGAGCGCCTCTGGGGAGGATGAGGAAGTGGGAATCAAAAGCCAGCTCTCTGGGGCGGCAGCGGAAGCCCAAGTCACCAAAGCAAGCAGCAGCTGGAAACCCATAGCCTCCTCCACCGAGCCGAACCCTGGTTGAGTTGGCACAGTATAAGGAGCTGGAGGCGGGGAGGTGGCCCTCTGCACAGACCCTAGGATCCTGGTGTGGGGAAGAGATGACCACCATTTGGGGAAGGGTCAAGAAGGTCCCTAGCCTTCCTGAGGCATCTACACTGAATTTAGACCCCAGGGAAGGGATATCCCAGAGACTTCTATACTCTCTTCTCACGAAGGACAGTGAGTCTGGGACTGGGGGACAGTGAGAACCACTCTTAAATATACTGCACTGTCTCCCCGCAGCCTTCCCCTCAGCACCCCCGTGCCCCATGCTCACTTGTAAACAACTGCACCTATGACTAGCCTCTTTTCTCCTTTTCTGGAAACCTTCTTGATCTCTTCACTTCCTATTTCCCTGGTTACAAAAAAAAAAAAAAAAAATTCGATCAGGGGTGCCAGTCTGGTTCAGTCAGGAGAGCATGCAAATCTGGATCTCGGGGTCATGGGTTCAAGCCCCAAGTTGGGTTTAGAGGTTACTGAAAAAATAAATAACCTTAAAAAAAATTCTATCAAGCCCCTACCTTGTGTTAGGCCCTGGGAAATTCCTCTTTCGGGCAGATGGAGTGACTGGAGAAGGATTTTTCTTTTTTCTATCTTCCCTGAAACCTCATTAGGAGGCCCAGGACCCCAGAACCCATCTGAGTACTTCATCCCTCTCATGGGTCAGTGCCCACAGGAAACAGAATCTGCCTCAGATGGTTCAGAGACTGCAGGAAGGGGATTATTTACAGAGGTGTGAAGGGGGAACCAGCCAGCACGTGGAGGCACACAGGCATCAGCAGTAGCAGGCAGGGTCCTGGAGGGGCAAGAATGAAATGATGTTTCTGGAACCCAGTGAGGGTGTGAGCTGTGGATAAAGGGCCACGTGACAGGAGCTATAGCTGAGGCATGGGGAGAGGAAGGGGGAGGGAGGGAGAATAGCCATTGCCAGAAAGTATGCCACAGTAGGAAGAGAGTAGGAAAAATACCCCAACCTCTTTCCTTGACCCTCCCATCTCTTGTGGGTTCTTCCCACTAGCCAACCTCAACTAGTAGCAGGAAGACAAGGGAGCCTGGGCAGTAGAGTCTGCAGAGGTCAGCCTCCTTGTAGAGGGCAGGGCAGAGAGGATGGAGAGTGGCTCAGGGGTGGGGGGGAGGGGTGGTGGGTGGCGCACAAGAACAGGTAGCACAGGTTGGATGATTTGGCTTCATCCAGGCCAGGGTTGGGTGTGTACACGCCCTTAAATGACCCACTTTAGTAACAGAATTAATATGTTGAGTACAGAAAGAAGAAATCAATGATTTTCCCTCCTCCATGCAATTCAAGTTAGTTTAAGTTAACCAAACACATCCCAAGTCCCGCCCCAAGTCCGGGGGCTGGCTGGACTATCATCTGGAAGACATCAAGCATCGAGGGGGAGAGATGGGAACCCGAATCAGGGCATCATGAGGTGGAAGAGGGAACGTGCCCTTGAGGGTGTCACCTGGGTGCTGTGGGAGTTCAGACTGGGCAGCTAGCTGCAGCACTCATACAGCAAAGGCTGGACGGCAGGGAGAGAAAAACACATATGGGTGCGGGATCTCATCTTGCCAAGTTCTGGACCAGGTTCGCGCTGACACTGCTCCCAAAGCAGCCACCTTTCTGAGACCCACTTACAGTCTGGAGGGGGAGCTCAAAGATACGAGCCCTGTTCCTGCCCACCTTCCAGACACCATCTTCCTCCAGTCTCCACTCCCTCCATGTCATCTGGTCCCCTTCCTAAAGCTCCACATAGACCATGTCACGTCTCTGCTCAAAAGTCAGCCGTTCCTCCCAATCACCTGCAGAACCAAGCCCTGACCTTCTAGCCTACCTGTCAGGATTCTTGATCAGGCCTCCAAGCCCTTCCCTCGTCCCACCACCTCCCTTCCTGAGCCCCCTCTAGACCCCCAGCCCAGAGCACAACCCTGCAGCCTGCCCCCCTGCCTGCCCCCCTGCTGCCAGGTGGGGTGCCCCTCCCCTTTCCTTTCCATCTAACTCATGGTTTGCAAACTTGAGCCTGTGCCAGTCACCCAGGGGTTTGTGAAAACACAGCCGGCTAGACCCACCCCCAGTTTCTGACCCAGCAGGTCTGGGATGGGGCCTGATAATTTGCATTTCTAACAAGTTGGTAGGTGACCCTGGCACTGGCTGACCGGGACCAAACTTTGAGAGTCGTTGCTGTAACCTAGGGCTGCCTATTGTTCAGAGTCCATTCAGAGCCTGTCTACACCCCTCCCGCCTCCCTTCCCCTGGTCTTAACCACCTCAGGTGCTCCCAGAAACCAACGCTGAAATATCATTTTTCTGCTTTCTCTCGGAGGCCTTACAGGGTTGGTCTGACAGTGAGCAGGGAGATAACCTCTGCTTCCTCTCTCCCTCACCCTGCACACAGCACCTGTCTCCAAGTTCTGAGAATTTTCCCTCAGATGTGCTCCTCAAGGCAATCTTTTTTTTCCACATTTCCATACTTCTCAGTTGTCCAAGTTTAGGCCTGTCTTCTCTCACCCGGATTGTTGCAATCCTGCCTCCTGGGCTCAGCCTCCTCCAACTTGTCTTTCTTAGAGGAGCTGAGAAATTGCAAATTGAAACAATCTGCAAATTGAATCATCCTTTATTATTTTTTTAATAACAACTTAAAAATTTTTTTTAATGTTTATTTTTTTGAGAGAGAAAGAGAGAGAGAGAGAGAGAGAGACAGAGCATGAGCAGGGAAGGACAGAGAAAGAGGGAGACACAGATTCTGAAGCAGGCTCCAGGCTCTGAGCTGTCAGCACAGAGCCCGATGCGGGACCCTGAAATCATGACCTGAGCCTAAGCTAGCCACTTAACTGACTGAGCCACCAACATGTCCCAACAACTTTTATTTATTTATTTTTTTTAATGTTTATTTATTTTTGAGAGACAGAGAGACAGAGCATGAGTGGGGAAGGGGCAGAGAGGGAGTCACAGAATCCGAAGCAGGCTCCAAGCTCTGAGCTGTCAGCACAGAGCCTGATGTGGGGCTGGAACCCACAAGCTATGAGATCATGTCCTGAGCCGAAGTCGGATGCTTAAACAACGGAGCCACCCAGATGCCCCGAGTCATGTCCTTCTTGACATAAAATCCTTTACTGGCTCCCTAGTCCCCAGGGTCACGGCCCAGCATCCCAGCATGGTGTTCAAGGACCTTCATGACCTGGCCTGGTCCCCCCTGTCTCCACCCCCATCAGCTTGCCACCTTCTCTGTGAATTCTTTCCTGATTCCACTTGGCAGAGAACTCACCCCTGGCCTGGGCACAGCATCGTGTGGCGTGTACTGGTGGCCGTCTGTTTACAAGTATGGGCATCTAGGTCCCTGGCTAGGCTGTATGGGTGCATATCACCCATATAGGTGCATATCACCCCTGTGTGCCTCAGGCGCAACAAATGCCTGTTGACTGATAATTATTATCTCCCTCAGGCCCTGCCCTTTGTGCGCGAAGGCCCAGGACCCTGCCTGCCTCAGCAAGGCCACAATGAATCAAGGAGTCGCTTTTAGGCACCTGCTCCTGGTGCTGCAGTTGGGTGAGTGCTCAGACTTGGGGTCCCAGAGCGGGGAGGGGCTGATTGGGAAATGCAAAGGTGGGGGGATGGGGTGAAGGATGGGCATTAACAGCCTTGAGGCCTGACTTCCCCCTTTTCCGCCTAGTGATGCTCGAAACAGCTGTCACTCAGGGAAAGGAAGTGGTGCTGGGGAAGGCAGGAGGCACGGCAGAGCTGCCCTGCCAAGCATCCCAGAAGAAGTACATGACCTTTACCTGGAGACTTTCTTCCCAGGTCAAGATTCTGGAAAGTCAGCACCCCTCCTTATGCCTTACAGGTAGGATGGCCCAGCTCCTCATCGGGAGAGAAAAACACTATGGCCTGAACATCCCTGGTGTCAGAGCCCTGCTCCTAGTAAACTCTGATCCCAGGGGGTTGGGGTTGACAGAGACTCAGGGACTCTCTCTCAGTCCAGAGCTTCCCTGTGCCAACTGCAGGTGGCCGAGGGAATGGCTTTTGGTGGTCTGTTATCGTTTCAGGATTTTAATATGAACAGACTTATTTTAACGGATGTTAGGAAAATAACCTCGAATTTCATGGATATTATTGTTACAGACCCATGATGATGTGTTGTTTACTTCCACTAAAAGCAACAGAAGGATTTTTTTTTTTTTACCTTTTAAAGTAAAAGGAATTAAGATCTCAATACTTTTTAAGAAGTATTTTGCAATTGTTTTGCAATAAAGGAGTTTTACTGTCACATTAAGGTTTGCCCTCCAGTACTCTTCTTTAAATAACTCTTCTTTCTTGTATGTTTGGCCTCTAAATTCAACATGTTTGAAGAGAAGCAACATATGAGAAAAACCTCACCGGCATGGAATGTATTTTTATAAATATACATATTTTTCTTTTTTTGGGGGGAGGGAGGGGGGAGGTAAAGACGGAGAGAGAGAGAATCCCAAGCAGGCTTCACATTGTCAGCACAGAGCCCAATGCAAGGCTTGTACCCACGAACCGTGAGATCATGACCTGAGTCAAAACCAAGAGTCAGACACTTAACCAACTGAGCCACTCAGGCACCCCTGTAAATACATATTTTTTAATTTTAAAGTTTATTAGATTTATCATTGCTTGTATTTCATTGCTTATTTTTATGATTTTTAGGTTTTTATAGAGATTTTATTTTGAAGTAATCTCTACACCCAGTGTGGGGCTCAAACTCACAACCCCAAGTCGAGAGTTGCATGCCCCATTGACTGAGCCAGCTAGGTGCCCCTTCTTGCTTTTTTTGAGCATCTTTTTAATTATGAAAAATTTAGCATCTACAAAAGTAGAATAATTATATAATGAACCCCCACATAGCACACTCAGCTTCAACAATGATCAATTCATGGTCAATTAATGGTTCATCTACACCCTCAATGCCCCACCACGTTGTTTTATAGCTAACACCAAACATGATATCATTTAATCTGTAAATACTTCAGTATGTATCTCTAAAATGCAATGACTCTTTTTTTACATTTTTTTAAACGTTCATTTATTTTTGAGAGAGAGAGAGAGACAGACAGACAGAGCATGAGCAGGGGAGAGGCAGAGAGAGAGGGACACACAGAATCTGAGGCAGGCTCCAGGCTCTGAGACGTCAGCACAGACCCTGAAGCAGGGCTTGAACTCATGAGCCGTGAGATCATGACCTGAGCCAAAGTTGGACCCTTAACCAACTGAGCCACCCAGACGCCCCATAAAATGTAATGACTCTTTAAAAACATATCCACAGAAAAACCCTAAAAAACAAATGAAAAAGCATAACCACAGTTTTATTTTTAATTAAAATACACACATTACTTTTAATTAAAAATTAAAAATAATCCCTTAATGATGACAAATATCCAGTCTGTGATCAAATTTTCCCAATTACCTCATAATATTATTTTTACAGTTGGTTTATTTGAATCAGAATCCAGATGAAAATGTATGCATGGTGTTTGATTGATATGTCCCTCAAATCCTTTTGAATTTATATATTTGCTCCCTCAGATTTTTTTGCCTCTTGCAACTCATTGGTTGAAGAAGCTAGGCAATTGTCCTGTGGAGTATTGCATGTTTGAATAGGAGGTGGCTACATTCCCATGGTGCTATTTAACACCATGTTCCTCTGTCCCTTGAATCTCCTATAGATTGATGATTAAATCTAGAGACTTGATCAAGTTCATATTTAATTTTTTTGATTAGATCGTCTCATAGGTAGTGTTTTGTACTACCAATTTAATCACATCAGAAGCTATGTGATGTCTATCATTCTCTTTCTGTTATTAAGATTAATTAATTAATGGGCTCAAGGGTTAGCTTTAAGTGATAATTATAATAACGTTGTTTTTATTTTTTTTTGTTTTTTTAAATAGTTGCCTTCTGGTTATATCAAATGGTATCGACTTTCTGTTTATTATAGTGATATAAACTTTTCTTTTAAAATAAATTTATGTAGGGTGCCTGGGTGGCTCAATCAGTTGAGCGCCTTGACTTCGGTTCAGGTCATGATCTCACAGTTCTTGGGTTTGAGCCCTGAGTCGGGCTCTGTGCTGACAGCTCTGAGCCTGGAGCCAGCTTTGGATTCTGTGTCTCCCTCTCTCTCAGCCCCTCCCCGACTCACACCCTGTCTCTCTCAAAAATAAATAAACATTTAAAAATTTTAATAAGAAAATAAATAAAATAAATTCATTTAATCCAAAAAAGTGAATGCATTTAAAGATGTTACATTAATAGGACAGGCAGATTTGGACAAAATCATGTGTAAGATATGTGAATGATTGAAGTCTGGGAAATATGGCTCCAGTCCAAGACTCTGATTTTGCTAGTGAGGGAACTGAGACCCAGGAAGAAGTCCCTGCCCCAAGTTTGTGCCCCATGAGAGGCAGAACTGGGGCTAGAGCTTTGGTCTTTCAACCTTCAGGCCTAGGCTCTCCTGTGGAAAGTTATCCTCAGTGCAAACTGAATTAGCCACAGTGCATAGAAAACCATCTTTGTTGAAAACAGATGTCTCCTCTTCCTGCCTCTCTGTCCAGTGGGAGGAAGTCCTCTATTTTTGCCAAGGAGATTCTTGCTGGGCTCCCAGAGTGACAGTTCAGACACCCATGTCCACTCTTCATGTTTGGACATGAAGAAAAAGGGGAACATTGGGCTGGATCTTTAGTGACCCAAAGCCATTCCCTAAAATTAACAAAACCCCCAATTCCTGATCTCTTTCTGTTAAAGACACACCAAGCGGGTCAACTGCCTTTTGCCTGCCCATGTCCTCTCCCTCATGTCCCTGTTTAAAGAGAACTCTGTGATCAAACTAACCTGCGTCCTTCCCTGGCCTGTGGGATCCCGGTGCCCGTTATGTAATTTTCATCCTTGGGCAGAGATCAGAACAACTCCCACAAACCCAGCAAGTGATTTTCTTGTCCTAGAATTTATTCTGCTAAATTTCTTGAAATAAGCAGACTTTCAGCTGAGGCTGTATTTTTTATTTTTATTTTTTAAATATAATTTATTGTCAAATTGGTTTCCATATAACACCCAGTGATCACCTCAACAAGTGCCCTCCTCCATGCCCATCACCTGAGACTTTATTTATTTTTATTAATTTCAAAGTAAAAGGATTCAAAAAAGTAATACAGATACATGGTAAACATTTAAAACCATCCAAATGAGGGGCGCCTGGGTGGCTCAGTCGGTTAAGCGTCCGACTTCATCTCAGGTCATGATCTCTCGGTCTGTGAGTTCAAGCCCCGCGTTGGGCTCTGTGCTGACTGCTCAGAGCCTGGAGCCTGTTTCGGATTCTGTGTCTCCCTCTCTCTGACCCTCCCCCATTCATGCTCTGTCTCTCTGTCTCAAAAATAAATAAACGTTAAAAAAAAATTTGTAAAAAAAAAAAAATAAAACCATCCAAATGATACACAATGTGTTAACAACAAAATTCAGCTGAGTACATTTGAAGATCTAATTGGCTTTATTCAATGATTCATAAGTTGGGCAGCATCCCATCCAGCAAATAGAAAGGAGCTCCCAAGAACTGCAGAAAGGAAAGGTCTTTAAAGGCAGAAAATCGGTTGGAAAAGGAAGCTTGTTAGCAAAGAGTGCATTGTTTCAGGCAGGATGACCTGCCTAAGTGCATGGAAGAGGTCTATCAGGCAGATTTCCTCACTAGTGCTGACCAGATAATTCCAGATTGACTCATTAAAGGTTATATTCCTGGGAGAAGCTGAATGTAATTAGGTTAGGTATTTAGTCTTGGTTTGCTGATGTGGGGGTTAGCATAAGTGACTCCATTTTGGGCCTGTTGGCTCTTTTTTAACAGTTCCCCTCTTTTGATCACGACTGTTGGCTAAACTGAGAGATGTGGTCAAAATCTAAGGCATTTGTGCCACTCCCAGCTACTACTCTGAAGTTCTTGAAGTTTCTGCTGATTCTTTGGTACTCACAGGTCATGACTTTTCTCCCGAATCTCCATGATATGCACAGGTTATAACTTCAGGTTCACCGATTTTTAAGTTTGTTGTTCCTTTTGTTACTTTCCTGATGTTCCAGTCCCAGGGAGATCATTTGTTTGGTGGTTAGCAGCTGCAAACATGTATTCCAAGCCTTTGAGAGGATACAGTGCACCAGGGAAACTTCTGTGATTATTGTAAGAAGGATAATTCCCAATGTTTGGAGTGTACTTCGGAGTCATGATCCCTAAGACCCAAACCAATAAAAAACAAATAAGTCAAAGAAGGACCCCATTAAAGAGTCAGCATTAAAAGACCCCATTAAAAGAGATCATTTAAAGCCAAGTGGCTTGCTCAATAATCTTGTGTACCTGAGTTTCAACTTCCCCAGAAGTGTTAAGCCAAGCACAGCAAGTGAAGTTGGCCACAGCACAGACACCTCCTTGCTCAGCTAAAGGATAATTAAGATCTATCTTATTATCAAGAATAACTTTGACAAGAGAATCTAAAGATTTTTGTTGGGCAGCTGTTATTATTTTCACACTGGGTTCTGCAATACTTTCAAGGGTTAATGAGAAGTTCCTGATTGTAGCCTCATTTGCATTTACTACTAGCCAGGGGAAACACTGATCCATCTACCAAGCTAATATTGAGTCACAAATGCCTCCTGGTAATTCCTGTTTGAGTCTGTGGATACCGGTAAAATTTAAGGCTCTGTAGACCACACAGGTGGTTTCATTCTGATTACCCTTGCTTTGTGTCCCTTTCTTTGTACAGAACCTGGATGCAAGATTCCCAGGTTTGGGATTGTTAACCAGAGACAGGGAAATGGACCAGGGCATTTCCAGCATCATGGACAGATCAAAATTTTTCATGACAAATCCAGCAGTCTGAAGGGTTACCCCCATTTAGACACAGCCTGCGAGA
Organism: Neofelis nebulosa; assembly: GCF_028018385.1. Taxonomy (NCBI): domain Eukaryota; kingdom Metazoa; phylum Chordata; class Mammalia; order Carnivora; family Felidae; genus Neofelis; species Neofelis nebulosa. Next base: position 101,316,890 of record NC_080789.1, on the reverse strand, counting down.
TACAGATGATGGTGTTACCTTTCCAAGCCAATGCCAGAGTAAAGGAAAGAAAGAGAAGAATAAAGAGTTTCGTGTTCAGTTGAAGTATAAAGTCTTGATCCGGCTTCTTGGGTGGAAGAAGCTTACCTTAATGTCAGCTACTTCTCTTCTTAGACAATTTGATTTTGAGGTCTCCAGCTCAAAGATTTTGATGTGCAGAAGGCCAAATGGCAGGAGGAGACTTCTCCAGCTGTAAAACATGTCCCCAAGGCCCAGGTCCCTGAAGTTTGGCTGCCAGCTAGGTAAGGAAGGAGATTCCTAGCTCCAACTAAGGAGATTCAAAGGCAGTCTTTGTTCTTTGTGATTCCAAATCAAAAGGAGGAAAGCAAATTGGAAATGTTAGTTCAGAGAGTTGTAGCCAGATAGTTGAGGAAACGAGAAGAATTCAGGACCCAGTCCAGTGTATAAGAAAACCTCAAAGACAATAGGATTAGAATCTAGTATGGACAGAAGGTACAAACGGCATTTTTCTCTCTACGATTATCCCAATTTTTATCAAAAATAATCACGGTAAAACGTATTTGTTTGCATTAAACTTGGTCTGGTTATTTACATAAGTGTGGCAAGAATGGCAGTTGACCATCTAAGCTGCTTTTTTTTTTTTTTTTTTTTTTTAAGACTGTTTTGCTGGAACCTTATAAACAAGATACCAGGACAATTTTTCCAAGAAGCTTTATTAGCTCCTTAAAGTCAACCTTATTTCTTCAAAGCTGTCTGGTCATATCTGAGTCTATGCCCATCTCTCTTAAATAGAACATTCCAGTCAAAGCTTTGGTAATATAACCAATGTTTCCATTTATGTCCTGTTACAAGGGAGAACATATTCTCATTAAACTTATGTAAATAACTATTTTGTCATAAAAAGAATACTCAAGAGTTTTCAAATCCTGGAGGGATTGAGTAGAGAAAGAAAGTAAATGTTTCATCTGTGTTTACAAAGGCATACTTTACTAACTTGCTATAGGTCATAAATGACTTAAGTTTCCTCAATTTGGAAAAATAAAACATTAAAGAACCAGCAATGTTTCAATTAAGAAGTCATAAAAATTATAATCATCCTCCTCAGCTCATTAAGTCTCATGTTATTAATTCTTGCTTGAATCCAGTTTTTTCCATTAATTCTGGAGACTCTTACCTAGTTCATTTTTTTATCTAAAAGTTATCAGAAACTGTATTGGCCAGGGTCCTTTCAATAAATTTTTTTTAAATGTTTATTTATTTTTCAGAGAGAACGTGCGCGCGGGTGGGGGAGGGGGCAAAGGATCAGAAATAGGTTCACACTGACAGCTGGGAGCCCAATGAAGGTCTGGAACTCACAAACTGTGAGATCATGACCTGAGCTGAAGCTGGATGCTTAACCGACTGAGCTACCCAGGCCCCCCTCAAAGAATCTTCTTGATGAGGCACTTTTGTAGATACACTTCTGCAAAAGCATCTGAGTAAAACATAAACCGTCTGTAAATGACAGAAGACTTTTAAAAAATGCTCAGGTTAAAGATCTGATGAGAGTTCATGATAATGGAATTGACAAAGAAATCTGGTCATTTCTGTGAAACATAACATTTAAATAACCGAAGCCTCATTTTAGGACAAAATTACTTTCTTTGCCCTCAACAAAAAAAGCATTTCCCTTTTTTCTTTTACCATACTTTTTTTTTTTTGAGAGAGAGAGAGAGAGAGTACTCATGTGAGCACATGCATGGGGGAGGGGTAGAGAGGGGGGAGAAAGAATCTTAAGCAGGGTCCATGCCCGGGGCAGAGCCAGAGGTGGGGCTCAATCTCATAAATCATGAGCTTGTGATGTGAGCCTAAATCAAGAATTGGGCACTTAACCAACTGAGTCACCCAGCTGCCCTGTTACTGTACCTTCTTTTACCAAAAACACACATCCTACTCTCCTTGCACATGGAGAGGTTTCCCTTATTATTTCAAGTAGTTTTAATTACATATATTAGACTGTTTTAGCCCCTAGAAACCTGGTTTCTAGCAGAAACTGAAGTAAGCAACTGTGTTCTTCACATTAGCATTCTATGGCTTAGTAAATGTTTCTAATTTCTAGAAACATATGCTTTCTCATAGTAAATTTCTTAATGTGGCACAAAACATGTTTTAGTAATCCATGCAAATATCTGTAGTTCCTCTGTAAAAAGGAAGCCAAAAGTGAATAAGCCTATGTTCAGTAATTAATGTTTCATATCTTATCTGATTTAGAAATGATATATAGACATTTAATGACTAGCCATCAGTTAATTTAACTTGTAAAACTTTAAGGTTTCAGGTTACTAAAAAGATTTGGGGAAACTATCAAAAATTCACCTAAAAACTTTTATCTCACATCTATTTAATGTACTTGTTCTCAACAATTATTTTTAGGTTAATTATAAAAATTTCATCATACCAGGTTATTTTTTCTTGCTGACAAGTTTTTCAACAGAGATAACATGAACTTATTTGACTAGTAAACTCAGGTAGAATAAAAGCTGTATGTCTGCATTGTTTTTAATGTTGATAATTCTAATTTTTTTAAAAATGTTTTATTCATTTTTAAGAGACAGAGTGCGAGTGGGGGAAGGGCAGAGAGAGATGGAGACACAGAATCTGAAGCAGTCTCCAGGCTCTGAGCTGTCAGCACAGAGCCCGACACAGGTTTGCTCAAGCCCGCAAACCTCGAGATCATGACCTGAGCAGAAGTCGGCCGCTTAACTGACTGAGTCACCCAGGCGCCCCTTAATGTTGATAATTCTAAAGACATGCCTATTTTAATTAAACCAACAACCTTAAACTAGCTTTTAATTACTAAAGATTCCCTCAAATCATGTGAACCTGAAAAGCCCTCGCTTTCATTTTTTATCACATTCCTAAGAATTTTATGAACATATAATTCATAAAGGCACTTAATTTTCTTTAGCCCAATTAAATAAAGCTCCTCCACAAATGAATTTTGATAATACCATCTGGAGGTAGAAAATACCACACATCTATATATAACATGTATATATATACAGACAGATGTAAACATACAGACAGACACAGAAACCTCATAGTTTTCATTTTAAAATTACTAGCATGAGACAGGTGTGATAATACAAAACTTACTAGCTTAAAAGAACAGCTGGAAAAAGTGAGGATCACCTGGTCAGATGGCTAACGCTTTTTATTCACATTAGTGGCAAATACAATAGTTTGATGTTTGCCCAAGTCCCAAATAACCTTTCTCTCCCTTTTATAGATAAGAATTACCTGCCTTAAGTTTATAGATAAGGTACAAGATTTACATCGAAAAGGCACAGGGGAAGAAGGCAAGTTCCCCTAAGAAGAATTTTTGTTTCCTAAGGCCCCGCGTTTTTGCAGTTCCTACAAGCCTTTCGAGATAAATAGGGGAGGTTTGGGGATGGGTAAAAGAATAGGCGGAATTTGAACTATTTCTAGAGAAGGTAAGGGCAGATGCTTTCAATTCCCCCAAGGAATTGGGTTGTAACTTAAGTGATAGCAAGAAGCCTCTGTGGCCATCTAATTACATTATCTTCAAGTTGTTCCCCCACCCACTCTGGGCACAAAGTTTCATTTTAGCGCAAAGGAGAGAAAAACTTAAAAGGAACCCTTTTAAACATCTTACCAGTGTTCAGCTAGGACAAACAGTAAATATTCTTGGCAGTATTGAACAACCCCTTAGACGCAAGAGGTGGCCCCAAAGAGGGTGCAAAAGGTATTTTATTTTCCTGTCTCTACTTGGTACTACAGTCAGAGGTACAGAACAGCTGACCCTGGTAGGAATTCTTATCTTTAGCTGACTCTGCCAGTTTTTCCAGGATCCCATCTGTAGCTCTGGTATCTACCAGAATTTCTCCATTAGTTTTAATTTAGTTTTCCCTTGGCTGTTGAAGGGAATAACATAGCAGTTTACCAGAAAAATCCCATAGAGTTTCATCAACTCTGGGAGGGGTCCAGACAGGAGCCTCTTGTGAGGGTAGTGTGGGGGCGTCTCTAAGATCACTCATTTGGCAGACTTTTTAAAAAATGTTTTATTTATTGGGACGTCTGGGTGGCTCAGTCAGTTGAGCAGCTGACTTCGGCTCAGGTCATAATCTCACGGTTTGTGGGTTAGAGCCCCATGTCGGGCTCTGTGCTGACAGCTTGGAGCCTGGAGCCTGCTTCAAATTCTGTGTCTTTCTCTCACTCGGCCCCTCCCCTGCTTGCCCTCTGTCTGTCTCTCTCTCTCAAAATAAATAAATAAACTTATAAAAAAAAGCTTTAAAATGTTTTATTTATTTATTTAATATTTTTAATGTTTATTTATTTATTTTTGAGAGACAGAGAGTTGACAGAGCATGAGCAGGGGAGGGGCAGAGAGAGAAGGAGACACGGAACCCTAAGCAGGCTCCAGGCTCTGAGCTGTCAGCACAGAGCCCAACGTGGGCTAGAACCCATGGACTGTGAGATCATGACCTGAGCTTAACCAACTGAGCCACCCAGGTGCCCCTTAATGTTTTATTTATTTATTTTGAGAGGGAGAGAGAGAGAGAGAGAGAGAGAGAGAGAGAGAGAAGGCACAAGCACAAGACCGGGGGATGGTGAGGGGAGGGGGGGGGGCATGAGAATGTCAAGCAGGTTCCTCACTGTCAGCACGGAGCCAGACTCCAGGCTGAGGTTCAGCTTGCGATTCCACAAACCATGAGATCATGACCTGAGCCGAAATCAAGAGCTAGAGGCTTAACTGACTGAGCCACCCAGATGTCCCCTTGGCTGACTTTTGTTTACAGTCTTGTAGTCTCTTCAGAGGGGCAAGACAATTCAGGTGGGGGATTTACTAGCATTAAGTACTCAAATAAAGAAGGATAGAGGGGAGCAGCAGGGGTTACATCAGTCTTACAGTCTTTTGTTTTAGGTACCTCTTGTGTCTTTAATTTTTCATTTGCCTTTTTTTTAAGTTTATTGATTTTGAGAGAGCAAGAGGGAGCATGAATGGGGGAGGGGCAGAGAGAGAGGAAGGGAGAGAGAATCCCAGGCTATCAGTGCAGACCCCAACACTGCGCTCAGTCGCAGGAACTGTGAGATCTCATTTGCGTTTTTGCAACAAATCTTTTAATGAAGGTGTTTTGGAATTTTGAAACCTCTTTTTTTTCCCATCATGACAAGTGTGCTCTTTAATCCTCATCCCCTATTTCTCCTGTCCCCCCACCCACCTCCCCGCTGGTAGCCATTGGTTTCTTCTCTAGAGTTAAGAGTTTGTTTCTTGGTTTCCTTCTCTCTCTCTCTCTTTCTCCCTCTTTTTTCCTTTGTTCGTTTGTTTTGTTTCTTAAATTCCACATATGAGTGAAATCATATGGTATTTGTCTTTGACTGACTGATTGCACTTAGCATCACAATACTCTCTAGCTCCATCCATGTTGTTCCTTATGGCAAGATGTCATCCCCCCTTATTTTTTTTATGGCCGAATGATATTCCATTATATGCATACCATTTCTCCTTTATCCATTCATCTGTTGATGGACACTTGGGCTGTTTCCATAGATTGGCTATTGTAAATAATGCTGCAAGAAACATAGAGGTGCATGTATCCCTTTGAATTAGTGTTCCTGCATTTCTTTAAAGTTTTATTTTTTTTTTTTTTTAGTAATCTCTATGCCCAACATGAGGCTCAAACTCATGACCCCAAGGTCAAGAGTCACATGCTCTTCCAGCTGAGCCAGCCAGGCACCCTGTGTTCTATTTTGGGGCTAAATAACCTAGTAGTGTGATTCCTGGATAGTAGGGTAGTTCTATTTTTAATTTTTTGAGGAACCTCCATGCTGTTTTCCGTAGTGACTTCACCAGTTTGCACTCCCACCACTTCACTAGTTTGTAAGAGGGGTCCTTTTTCTCCACATCCTCACCAACACTTGTTTCCTGTGTTTTTGATGTTTGATTTAGCCATTCACACTCCATCAGGGTGTGAGGTGATGTCACATTGTATAGCTTTGATAAACATTGATTTGCATTTCCTTGATGATGAGTGATGTTGAGCATCTTTTCATTTGTCTTCTGGTCATCTATGTCTTCTTTAGAGAAATGTCTGTTCATATCTTCTCCTGATTTTTTATTTTAAAGTAGGCTTCATGTCCAGCATGGAGCCAAATGCAGGGCTTGAACTCATGACCCTGAGACCAAGACCTGAGCTGAGATCAAGAGTCGGACACTTAGGGATGCCTGGGTGGCTCAGTCGGTTAAGTGTCTGACTTTTGGTTTCGCCTCAGGTCATGATCTCACGGTTCATGAATTCATCGCATTGGGCTCCATGCTGGCAGTGCTGAGCCTGCTTGGGATTCTCTCTCTCCCTTTCTTCTCTTTCTCTCTATGCCCCTGCCCTGTGCTCTCTCCCTCTCTCAAAATAAATAAATAAACTTCCAAAAATTAAAAAAAAATAAAGAGTAGGACACTTAATTGACTGAGCCACCCAGGTGCCCTGCTTCTCCCCAGTTTTAAATTGGATTATTTAGTTTTTGGGTGTTAAGTTATATAGGTTCTTTCTATATTTTGGATGCTAACCCTTTATGAGATATGTCATTTGCAAACATCTTCTCCCATTCCGTAGGTTGCCTTTTAGTTTTGTTAATTGTTTCCTTCACTGTGCAGAAACTTTTTATTTTGATGTAGCCTCAATAGTTTATTTTTGCTTTTATTTCCCTTGTGCCAGGAGATTATGTAGAAAAATGTTGCTATGGCTGATGTCAGAGAGATTACTGCCTGTGCTCTCTTCTAGGATTTTTATAGTTTCAAGTCTCCCATTTAGGTCTTTAATCCATTTTGAGTTTATTTTTGTGTATAGTGAAAGAAAGTGGTCCAGTTTCATTTTTCGCATGTGGCTGTTCAGTTTTCCTAACATCATTTATTGAAGAGACTGTCTTTTTCCCATTGGATATTCATTCCTCTTTTGTCAAAGATTAATTGACCATATAATTGTGGGTTTATTTCTGGGTTTTCTGTTCTATTCTATTGATCTATGTGTCTATTTTTATGCCAGTACCATACTGTTATAATTACTACTGCTTTGTAATATAACTTGAAATCTGGAATTGTGATATCTACAGTTTGTTTTTCTTTTTTCAAGATTCCTTTGGCTATTCCAGGTTTTTTGTGGTTTCATAGAAATTTTAAGATTGTTTGTTCTAGTTCTGTGAAAAATGCTGTTGGTATTTTGATAGGGATTGTGTTAAATATGTAGATTGTTTTGGGTAGTATAGACATTTAAAAAAATTTTTTTTGTAAATTTATTTATTTATTTTTATGGAATATTTCATACCCAACGTGGGGCTTGACCTCATGACCCCAAGATCAAGAGTTGCATGCTTTCCCAACTGAGCCAGCTAGGTGACCTGGTGTCAACATTTTAATATTTGTTCTTCCAACCCATGAGTGTGGAATGTTTTTCCATTTCTTTACATCATCTTGAATTTCCTTCATCAGTGTTTTATAGCTTTCAACGTACAGGTCTTTCACCTCTTTAGCTAAGTTTATTCCATGATATTTTATTGGTTTTGGTGCATTGTAAATGGGATTGTTTTCTTTCTTTAAAAAAAAAAAAAACTTTTTTTAGTGTATATTTATTTTGAAAGAGTGAGAGATTGGGTAGGGGAGGGCTTGAGAGAGAGGGAGAGACAGAATCCCAAGCAGGCTCCGGGACGTCAGCACACAGCCTGACGTGGGGCTCGATTCCACGAACTGTGAGATCATGACCCGAGCCAAAATCAAAAGTCGGACACTTAACCAACTGAGCCACCCAGGTGCCCCTGGGATTGTTTTCTTAATTTCACCTTCTGCTGCTTTATTATTAGTGTATGGGAATGCAACAGATTTCTGTACATTGCTTTTGTATCTACAACTTTACTGAATGCATTTATCAGTTCTTTTAAAAAAAAAATTTTTTTTTAACATTTATTTATTTTTGAGACAGAGAGAGACAGAGCATGAACGGGGGAGGGGCAGAGAGAGAGGGAGACACAGAATTGGAAGCAGGCCCCAGGCTCTGAGCCATCAGCCCAGAGCCCGACGTGGGGCTCGAACTCACAGACTGCGAGATCGTGACCTAAGCTGAAGTCGGAGGCTTAACCGACTGAGCCACTCAGGCGCCCCTACGTTTATCAGTTCTACTAACTTTTTGGTGGAGTCTTTAAGGTTTTCTATATACAGTATCATGTTATCTGCATATAGTGAGAGTTTTACTTCTTCTTTACCAATTTGAATGACTTTTATTTCTTTATGTTGTCTATTTGCTGTGATTTAAGCAAATATGTTGAATTGAAGTGGTGAGAGTGGACATCCTCCTTGTCTTGTTCTTGATCTTAGGGGGAAAGGTCTCAGTTTTTCACCACTGAGTAGGATGTTGGTTGTGAATTTTTCATATAGGCCTTTATTACGTTGAGGTATATTCCCTCAAGACCTACTTTGCACAAGTGTTTTATCATGAATGGGTGTTGTACTTTGTCAAATGCTTTTTCTGCATCTATTGAAATGATCACATGGCTTTTATCCTTTTTCTTATTGATGTCATGTATGATGTTAACTGTTTTACAAATATTGAAGCCACCCTTGCATCCTGGGAATAAATCCCATCTGATAGTGGTGTACGATTTTTTTAGTGTCTTGTTGGATTCAGTTTGCTGATATTTTGTCGAGGATTTTTGCATTTATATTCATGAGTGATATTGGCTTGTAGTTCTCTTTTCTGTGGTGTCTTTATCTGGTTTCAGGGTGATACTGGCCTCAGAAGAATTTGGAAGTTTTCCTTCCTCTTGTATTTTTTGCATAGTTTGAGAAGAACAGATATTAACTCTTCCTAGAACACTTGGTAAGAGTTGATGCCATTCTCCTGATCACGTGCTGCCTGCTAGCAGTGTCACCTTAGAGATCAGGACCATCTGGGTTTGCAAAAATATCAACATGCTTTTGGCTAGAGATTTACTACATCCAGCCTGGGAAGAGGAAAAGAAAAATACATAAAAAGAAACAGCTAGTTCAAAGCCCAAATTCCTATTTTATGGATGTAAAATGTCCAGGTTGCTAGAAGACTACCATGGTTTTCAGCCATGCTCTTTGTGTAGGCTGTTCAACAATGTGCCAGCCAACAGGTAGAACAGCCAGACTCACAGAGGGGTGTTCATTTAGAAGAAAGCAATGCCAACGATCTACACAAAGTCCTGAATTTGTGTTATATCACAGAAAGCCTTACCAGTTCAATAATTCCAGTTAGTCTACCAAGATCATGTAACTATAGTTTAAAAAAAATTTTTTTAATGTTTATTTATTTTTAAGAGACAGCATGAGCGGGAGAACGCAGAGAGACAGAGGGAGACCCAGAATATAAAGCAGGCTCCAGGCTCTGAGCTGTCAGCACAGAGCCCAACGCCGGGCTTGAACCCATGAGCCATGAAATCATGACCTTAGCCGAAGTTGGACACTCAACCGACCGAGCCACCCAGGCGCCCCCTCTGACAGCTTTTAGGTGCTCAACCGTGCTCATCAATTCTGCAGCTACTTCTGGGATTTCCATTAGCAATAACCTTTATCTACACAAAACAAAACAAACAGGTGCATCTTAACATACCAGCCTTAAGCAAGAGATGTTACTGTGGCCTGGCTAAGACAAGGCCCTGTGTGCACCACCAGCAACTCCTGAGGTGAAACTGGGGTTTGGCGAAGGGATTGTACTAGAAAACCCCAAAGAATGGGGACCATGGGCTGATTCCAAACAGCAGTTGCCATAGTGGAATCTAGAGAAGGATTCCAAGTAAATGAGAAATTGCAGACAAAATTGCCAGCAGTTCCCAGTTTGGAATCTAGAGGTAGAATCAAGGGCTGGGGTTTCCAATTAAATGGTCAATTGTGATCCAAATTACCAGCAATTCCCAACATGGAACTAGTGTTTCTGGACAAATGAGGAACGGACTGGGAAGTTAATTAGATCAGGAGCCTGATGCAAAGAGAGCAGAGCTCAGAGCCGAGAGGGACTCACCCATGGCTCTCGGAAATGGTGAGAAATACAGAGAACTCAAAAGGGTTCACAAGTACCAAGCCTGTGTTTCTCATTGTCCTTGAAGCTGTCAGAAGTTTCCTTCTATCCCACCACTGCCTCCAAATCTATGAAAAAACAAAATTCAACTGAGTAAATTTGAGGATCTAATTGCCTTTATTCAATGATTCATGGATTGGGCAGTGTCCTATCCAGCAAATAGATAGGAGCTCCAAGGAGCTATAGAAAATGAAAGGCTTTAAAGGCAGAGAGAGGGCAGAAAAAAGGAAGTTTATCAGCAAAGAACTCTTGTTTCAGGCAAGGTCACCTTCCTAAGGGGGACAGAGAGTGTGTATCAGGCAGACTTCTTCACTAGTGCTGACCAGGTAGCTCCAGACTCACTAATTAAAGATTACATTCCTAGGAGAGTCTTGGTTTGCTGATGTGGGGATTAGCACAAGTGACTCCATTTTGGGCTTATTGTCTCATTTTTAATATGTGACAATAAATCTCCTTCCTACTCCTGATCCTCAATTTCTCAGTTCCCTTCCCCAGAGGCAGCTTTTAACCAGTTTCTGTGTTTCCTTCAAGAGATGATCTATGCATATATGTATACCGTTCCTTCTTTTCTTACATAAAATAATAAATTCATCATATATGCATATGTATATATGGGTATGTATATATTGAGCGCCTACAAGGGTTAGGTAATGTTCTACATTAGGTGCCGGGGATATAATATAGTGGAAAACAAAAGAAGAATTTGTATAGTGTTTCTAACCTTGCTTTTTTTCTTTTAAATTAGATATTTTGAAGGTTTTTCTATTTTCATATGTGTGTTTGTATATATACACACACACACACACACACATATATATATATATATATATATATATATCTGTCTATATTTCTACCTCATTTATTTTCAGGGACTGCATAATTCTTTTTCATAATTAGACCATGATTTATTTGACTAATCCCACACTGTTGCACATTTAGGCTATTTTCAGTTTACTGCTATCACAAACAGTGAATCAAACCTTGCATCTCTGGGCATATATGCAAATGTCTTTGCAAGATAAATTCCTAGAAGCAATATTGATGGGCCAGGTCAGCTTGATCTTTAGATATCTTCTGGTATACAACTTTCTCTCAAATGGTGTCTGCTGTAAGATTTGACTATATATTAATTTGCACCTTCCAGTATATTACTTCCTTTAGCCAAGTTTTATTGATGTTGCTGGTTTTTTTCCCCCTCCAGATTTAAAAAGTATTATGTGCTCATTACAGAATATTTGGCAAATGCAAAAAAGAATAAATAATGAAGATTCCCTTTTCCTCAGAGGCCAATAAATAAGTAAATAAATAGGAAACAAATCAAGTGCATGCATACTTCCACCATTGAGAGATACCCTCTGTTAACATTTTTATTTATTTCCTACTGGGCTTTGTTTAGTGTGGAAAATATGATATATATATTATTAAATAGATGATATCATGCTGTATATAGTTTTTAACCTACTTCCTCATAACATTTTATAATGATGGGACAATCAATTATTAGACTATTTTTTTAAGTTTATTTATTTTGAGAGAGAGAGAGCACTCAGGTGTGCATGAACAAGGGAGGGGCAGAGAGAGAGAACCCCAAGCAGGCTCCACACTATCAGTGCAGAGCCTGATGTGGGGCTCAAACTCATGAACCATGAGATTATGACCTGAGCCGAAATCAAGAGTTGGACACTCAACCAACTGAGCCACCCAGGCGCCCCTAGACTATTCTTTAAAAGTAATATGCCAGGGCGCCTGGGTGGCTCTGTTGGTTAAGCGTCCGACTTCAGCTTAGGTCATGATCTCACAGTTCATGAGTTTGAGCTCCACGTCAGGCTCTGTGCTGACAGCTCAAAACCTGGAGCCTGCTTCAGATTCTGTGTTTCCTTCTCTCTCTGCCCCTTTTCTGCTTGCACTCTGTCTCTCTCTCTCTCTCAAAAATAAACATTAAAAATTTTTTAAAGTCATCTGCCAATGTTTAGTAAATACAAAATTATAAACTCTTACATGAAGTACTAGCTACTCTGTAAAATTTACTTGGCAGAGATAAAATTGTGAATATTTCATGATATCTGTACAAGAATGTTGTCATAAGCATTGCTTATAACATGAAAGAATAAAATTCAACCCGAATATCCATTAATGAGGAAAGAATTGAACTATGGTACAATGGTGGAAAGTTATTCAGGTAATTAAAAAAATTAGGGCTTTCAGGAAAATAGAGTAGACATATGTATTAGTCTGCTTAGGCTGCCATAACAAAATACCATAAACTAGGTAATCAAACAGTGGAAATTTATGTTTTCACAGTACTGTAGGCTGGAAGTTCAAGATTAGGGCGTCAACACAGTTGGGTTCTGGAGAGAACTGTCTTCCTGGCCTACAGGGGGTGGCTTCTTGCTGTGTCCTCACATGGCAGAGACACAGGAAGCAAGCTCTCTGGTGTCTTCTCTTAGCACAAATCCCATCATGAGGGCCCCATCTTCATGACCTCATCTAAATCTAATTACCTTTCAAAGGCCCCATCTCCAAATACCATCACATTGAGTATTAGAGCTACAACATCTGAATTTGGAGGGAACACAATTCAGTCCCTAGTAACATACTTTTTGCTAAATACACTAAGTACAACAGGAAACCCTGGACATTACCTATAGAGCTAACATAAGAAGACTCTGAAACATGTAGAGAAGAGGGCAGACTGGTAGGGACCCAGGGGCCTAAGGATCAACATGGTGGGGAATTTTCTTTTGCCTTGTATATCCCAGTCTTGGAGCTAAAGAAGCCAGCAACCTAGAAGCCTCAACGGACACAGACAAAAATAAGCATCAACAAAAGCCTGCTGTCTCTAGCCAAAGGACCAGGAAAGGAGCAAACTAGCAAGACAAAGTAATAGACAGTAACTGCTCTACTCCTGTCAAACACCAGAAGAAGGGCCCCCACCCTTTCCCATGCCAGAAAAAGCTGAGTGAAGAGCCTAAACTTCCACCCTCCTGGGGCTGTAATGAGGCACCAGCCAGTGGAAAGGGTCCTAACCCCCCTGCATTGTCAGTAAAGATCACATAAGGAGCCTGGATTTCCACCTCCACCCGCAGTCATGAGGCACCCCTCCTTGCTGGGTGGTTGTCAGAAGAGGTTTAGTGGAGAGTCAGGGCTTTCATCATCACCCAGCAATAACAAAGGCACTAACACAGGGTTGATGGACACCTTGTGGGAGCTGGAACTTCTACCCTGTCCAGTGATAAGGAGCACTCCCCTCTAGGGGCAATGGAGGATGAGAGGGGAACCCAGATTTCTATCTCCACCTGGCAGCAGTAAGGTGGCACCATGCTCTTCCCTTGTCAGAGTGATGTCAAAGAAAGCCAGTTAAAATAGAAGGTTTAAAGAATATCCAAATTATCATAACATTCAGATGCGTAGGTTCCAATAAAAAATCATTCATCAGGGGCACCTGGCTGGCTCAGTTGGAGAACAATGTAACTCTTGATCTGAGGGTCACAGGTACCAGTCCCATGTTGGGTATATAGATTAAAAAAAAACCCAACAACTTAAAAAAAGAAAGTTATTTAAAAAATCATTCATGATACCAAGAACCAGTAATATCTCAAACTGGATGAAAAAAAGAATCAATGCATGCCCATACAATGAGATGACAGAAATGTTAGAATTATCTGGCAAAGATTTTAAAACAGTCACAAAAAAAAAAAAAAAATCCTTCAGCAAGCAATTACAAATATACTTGAAACAAATGAACAAAATGGAAAGACTCAGCAAAGAAATAAAAGATAAAAGAAGAACAAATGGAAATTTTGAACTGAAAAATATAATGACTGAAGTATAAAGATCAGTGGATAGATCCAACAGAAAAATGAAAAGGACAAAGGAAAGAATCAGGGAACTACAAGACAGAATAACAGAAATTGTGCAATCTGAGTGACAGAAAATAGACTAAAAAAAAAAAAAATGAACCAAGCCTAGGGACCTGTGGAACTATAACAAAAAATCTAGTATTTGTGTCAGTGTAGTCCCAGAAGGAGAGGAAAAAGAAAATGGAACTGAAAAAATACTTAAAAAATAATGGCTGAAAAAAAGTAATGGCTTAAAATGCCATAAATTTGGTAAGATGTTAGCCTACTGATTCAAGAAGCTGAGCAAACCTTAATCAGGATAAACCAAAGGAATTCCATATCAAAACGCATCACAATGAAATTTGTGAAAACTAAAGACAAAAGAAAAAAAGTCTTCAAAACAACCAGAGAAGATTGACTACCTTACCTACAGGGTAACAGTTTAAATGGCAACAGAGTTCTCATCAGAAACCATGCAAGTCTACAGGAAGTGATGTGATATTATTCAAATACTAAAAGAAGAGAACAGTAAACCCAGAATTCTATACTATCCTTCAGGAATGAAGAAGTCAGGACGCTTTCAGATGAAAGAAAACTAAGAATTTGTTGCCAGCAGAACTACCGTGAAAGAATGGCTCAAGGAAGTTCTTTAAACAGAAAGGAAATAATGAAGAAGGAATCTTAGAATATCAAGAAGAAAGAACAAAGGAAACAAATATATGGATAAATATATTAGGCTTTCCTTTTCCTCTTGAGTTTTCTAAGTTATGTTTGACATTTGAAACAAAAATTATAACATTATCTATGTGTTTCTAAATGTATGTAGGAGAAATATTTAAGATAACTAATTATAAATGGGGATGTTAAAAAGATGTAAAGGGACATAAGGTAAAATTATAACACAAGTAGACTGATAGGTTATATATACATATAATGTAATACCTAGATTAATCACTAAAAGTATACAAAGAGATACACTCAAAACTACCACAGATAAATTAAAATGGATTCTAAAACATATTTAAAAATATTTACATCCCAGGGGCTCCTGGGTAGCGCAGTCAATTAAGCATCTGACTCTTGGTTTTGGCTCAGGTCATGATCTCACAGTTCATGAGTTTGAGCCCTGCGTCTGGCTCCGTGACGACATTGTAGAACCTGTTTGGGATTCTCTCCCTCTCTCACTCCCCCTCTCTCTGCCTCTCCTTCACTCTCTCTCTCTCTCTCTCTCTCTCTCAAAATAAATAAATAAATAAAATTTTTACATCTCCAAGTATAAAATAAATACCTATGAGCCCATACTGATAAAATAATTGATTGAATAAATAAATAAATGGGGGAAAGAGACAAATCTCCCATGTAGAAGAATTCTAAATAATTCATGTAAACAATCTGCTCTCAAGGATGTGGAGCATTAACTCCTCACTCTTTAAGTGTGAGTTGTGCATAGTTATTAACTTCTAAAGAGTAGTATGGAAAAGGGGGCAAGAATAACTTTACAGTGGAGAAACCTGAAGAACGCTACCTCAGTCAGGTGATCAAAATCGACAGTCGTAAGTCATGGATGGTATGTATCCTTGACATGTAATGAAAATGGAACTTTATCTCTGTGATCTTCCTCCCCCAAACCCATAAACCCAGTCTAACTATGAGAAAAACATTGGAGGGGCACCTGGGTGGCTCAGTCGGTTGGGCATCTGACTCTTGATTTCAGCTATGATCATGATCTCACAGTTTGTGTTTCTTACATAGGGCTCTGTGCTGAGAGTGCAGAGCCTGCTTGGGATTCTCTCTCTCCTTCTCTCTGCCTCTCCCTTGCTCTCTCTCACTCTCTCAAAATAAACTTAAAAAAAAGAGAGAGAGAAACATTGGACAAATCCCCCCAATAGAGGGACCTTTTATAAAATAACTGACTAGTACTCCTCAAAAATGTTAAGATCATCCAAAACAAGGAAAGTCTGAGAAACTGTTACAGCCAAGGAGAGCCAAAGGAGATATGATAACTGAATGTAATATGGTCTCCTAGATGGGATCTTGGGGTGAAAAGGGGACATTAGATAAAAACTAAGGAAATCTGAGTAGAGTATGGGCAGTTAATAAAAATGTGTTGATATTGATGTATTATAACAAATGTTCTATACTAATGTAAGTCAATAATAGGAGAAATTAGGTATAGAGTACATGGAAAGTCTATCATTTTCACAATATTTTTGTAAAACTAAAAGTTTTCTAAGAAAATGTGTTACAGAAAGACATTCAAGGGGTGCCTGCCTGGCTAAGTCAGAAGAGCATGTGACTCTTGATCTCAGGGTCAAGAGTTCAAGCCCCATGCTGGGTGTAGAGATTACTTAAATAAAAATAAATCTTTAAAAAAAAAAAGATGTTTAAGTAACCCATAGGAAGACAGGAAAAAGAAAACAAAAAACAGAACAAGCAGACTTAAGCCCTAACTTTTAATAATTACATTAAATGTAAATGGTCTAAATATACCAATCAAAAAACAGGTTGACTGGTTGACACAGTAGATTAAAAAGCAAAACCCAACAATATGTTGTCTATAGGAAATTCACATCAGGGGCACCTGGATGACTTAGTCAGTTGAGCATCCGACTCTTGGTTTGGCTCAGGTCATGATCCCAGGGTCGTGGGATCAAGCCCTGTGTCATGCTCCATGCTCAGTGTGGAGCATGCTTATGATCTTCTCTCTTTCTCCCTCTTCCCCTCTCCCCCACTCACACTCTCTTTCTCTTTTTAAAATTAAAAAAAAAAAAGGAAGAAAGAAGCCCACTTCAAAAAATAATGACACAGGCGAGTTGACTGTAACAGGATGGAGAAAGGGTATGCCATGCAAGCATTAAGCAAAGGAAAGCAAGAATCAATATATTAATATTGGATAAAGTCAGTGTCAGATCAATAAAACTATTAGAGTCAATGAAGAACATTATATAATAATGGCAATGTCAATTCCTCAAGAAGACATAATAATCCTAAATTGGTATGCACCAAACAGCAGATCTGCAAAATATGTGAAGGAATTCCGGTAGAACCAAAAGGAGAAATAGACAAATCCACATCGGTAATTGGAGTCTTCAGCACCCTTCTCCCAACAACTGACAAAACAGCTCCACAGAAAATCAGCAGGGGTATAGAAGAACTCAGCAACATCATCAATCAACAGGATCTCATTGACATTTTTAGAACACTCCACCCTACAGCAGCAGAATGCATATCTTTTTCAAAGGTCCACAGAACATATACCAAGATGGTCCATATTTGAGCCAATAAAATACACCTCAACAAATTTAAAAGAATTGAAATTGTGCAGTGTGTTCTCTGACCACATGGAATCAAGCCAGAAATCCATAACAGAAATGTAACAGGAAAATCGCCAAATACTTGAAAACAACAGCTTTTGTGGGTCAACAGTGAAGTCTCAAGAGAAAAATAAAAGTATACTAAATTGAGAGAACATTTAAAAATCATCTAAAAAAAAATCTTACAACTAACATTTTATTTAATAATGACAGACTGAATACTTTCCCTTAAGATCAGAAATAGGGCAAAGATGTCTGCTCTACTACCCATATTCAACATAGTACTGCAATCCCTAGCCAGGACAATAAGGCAAGAAAAGGAAATAAAAGAAATACTGATTAAAAAAGAAGAAATAAAACTGTTCCTATTTGCAAATGACGTCATTATTTATGTAGAAAATCCTAAGGAATCTATATTAAAAAAAAAAAACCCTCTTAGAACCAATATGTGAGTTTAGTAAGGTTACAGAATATAAGCGAAACATACAAAAATCCATTATTTTCCTATATACTAGCAATGAATGTGTGCATACAGAAATTAAAAGTACTATGGCATTTACAAATGCTCAAAAAATACTTATGTAAATATAACAAACACGCATAGGACATGCACTAAACAACACTGATGAAACAAGTCAAAGATTTAAATAAGTGGAGAGACATCCATGTTTATAATCAGAAGATTCAACATTGGAAAGTCAATTCTCCCCAAATTGATATACAGGCTTAACACAATTCCTATCAAAGTCCCAACAAGATTTTTTGTAGATGTAAATAAGATTATTCAAAACTTTATATGGAAAGCCAAGGAACTCAAAGAGCTAAAGCAATTTTGAAAAAGGAGAATAAAGTATGGAAAATCAGTCTATCTGCTTTCAGACTTATTATATAACTAGAGTAATGAAAATTGTGTGGTATTGGGGGAGGAGTAGACACATAGATCAATGGAACAAAATAGAGAACCCAGATATAGATCCTTGCAAATATGCACAACAAAAAAAATATTTTTACAAAGGTGCAAAAGCAATTCATTGAAGGAAAGATAGCCTTTTCAACAAATGGTGTTAGAATAATTGAACATCCATGAGTAAAAACAATACCACCATTGGCAACAACAACCCTTGACCTAAGTTTCACACCTTATTTAAAAACTAACTCTTGGGGTGCCTGGGTGGCTCAGTCGGTTAAGCGTCTGACTTCGGCTCAGGTCATGATCTCACAGTCTGTGAGTTCAAGCCCCTCGTCGGGCTCGGTGCTGACAGCTCAGAGCCTGGAGCCTGTTTCGGATTCTGTGTCCCACTCTCTCTCTGACCCTCCCCCGTTCATGCTCTGTCTCAAAAATAAATAAACGTTAGAAAAAACAAATTAAAAAAATAAAATAAATAAAATAAAATAAATAAATAAAAACTAACTCAAGGGGCTGCTGGGTGGCTCAGTCAGTTAAAGGTCTGCCTTTGGCTCAGGGCATGATCTCTTGGTTCGTGAGCTTGAGCCCTGCATTGGGCTCTGTGCTGATGCTTTGGATTCTGTGTGTGTGTGTGTGTCTCTCTCTGCCTCTCCTCCCCCTCAAAAATAAACATT
This sequence comes from Neofelis nebulosa, assembly GCF_028018385.1. Taxonomy (NCBI): domain Eukaryota; kingdom Metazoa; phylum Chordata; class Mammalia; order Carnivora; family Felidae; genus Neofelis; species Neofelis nebulosa. The sequence continues at coordinate 101,298,071 of NC_080789.1, read as the reverse complement.
TAAAAAGTACAAAAAAAACCAACAACTCCTAACTCAAATTGAACTATGAACTTCAATGTGAAGTATAAAAGTATAACATATATGAGAGAATTTTCAGGATCTAGACTAGGCAAAGAGTTCTTAAACTTGATACCAGAAGCATGATCTATAAAAGGAAAAATGTACAAATTCATCTTCATCAAAATTAAAAACTGTGCTCTGCAAAAGTCTATTAAGAAGAGGAAAAGACAACTTATAAAATGTAAGAAAATATATGCAAACTACCTATTCAACAAAGGACTTGTATCTAGAATATGTAAACAACTCTCAAAACTCAATACTGGGGCGCCTAGGTGGCTCAGTTGGTTAAACATCCGACTTTGGCTCAGGTCATGATCACACCGTTCATGAGTCTGAGTCTGTTGGGCTCTGTGCTGACAGCTTGGAGCCTGGAGGCTGCTTCAGATTCTTTGTCTCTCTCTCTCTCTCTCTCTCTCTCTCTCTCTCTCTGCCACTCTCCTGCTCACACTCTCTCTCTCTCAAAAATAAATAAACATTAAAAATTAAAAAAAAAATCTAAATGTGAGACCTGAAACCATAAAAATCCTAGAGGAAAACATAGGCAGTAACTTCTTTGACATCAGCTGTGGCAACTTCTTTCTAAATATGTCTCCTGAGAAAGGGAAATAAAAGCAAAAATAAACTATTGGGATTACATCAAAATAAAAAGCTTCTGCATGGTGAAGGAAACAATCAATAAAAGTAAAAAGCAATCTATTGAATGGGAGAAGATATTTGCAAATGACATACTCATAAATTGTTAGTATCCTAAATATATAAAGAATACATATATACCACTCAACACCCAAAAACCAAATAGTCCAGTTGAAAATTGAGCAAGAGACATGAACAAACATTTCTCCAAAGAAGACAGATATAGTCCACACACACATGAAAAGATACTCCGTTAGCAGCCAGGTGGAAGTGGGAGGGAAGAAAAAAAGGGAGAAAAAAAAAGATGCTCAGTATCAGTCATCATCAGGGAAATGCAAATCAGTGCAAATCAAAACTACAATGCAATATCATTTCACACACATCAGAATGGCTAAGTCAAACATCAAAAACACAAGAAACAACAGTTTCCTGTTGGCGAGGATGTGGAGAAAAAGGACCCCTCTTGCACTGTTGGTGGGAATGCAAACTAGTGAAGCCACTGTGGAAAACAATATGGAGGTTCCTGAAAAAATTAAAAATAGAACTACCCTACGATCTGGTAATTGCACTACTAGGTATTTAACCAAAGAATACAAGAACACTAATTCAAAGGGATACATGTACCCCAATGCTTATAGCAGCATTATTTACAATAGCAGGAAATGGAAGCAGCCCAAGTGATTCACTGATCAATGGACGAGTGGATAAAGATGTGGTATATACATACAATGGAATCTTATTCAGCCATAAAAAAAGAATGAAATCTTGCCATTTGCAACAACATGGATGGAGCTAGAGAGTATAATGCTAAGTGAAATAAATCAGAGAAAGACAAATGCCATATGATTTCCCTCATGTGTGGAATTTAATAAACAAAATAAACAAGCAAAAGGAAAAAATAAGAGAGAGAGAGAGAGAGAGAGAGAGAGAGAGAGAGAAATCAAGAAACAGACTCTTAATTATGGAGAATAAACTGATGGTTACCAGAGCAGAAGTGGGTGGAGAGGATGGGTTAAATAGGAAGAAAGAAAAATAAATTATTTTAGTTATTTTGGTGCTAACCTAATATTCCATCAAATTAATATACTCTAATATACAGCCATTATCTTTTGGTCTAATGTTGTACCCTATTGACGACACTATTTTTTTGTATCTACTTTTTGGTTTGCTATTTTATTTTATTTTTTAAGTTTTATTTTGGGGGGGAGAGGGGGGCGGGGCAGAGGGTGAGAGAGAGAATCTTAAGTAGGCTCCACACCCAGCTCAGAGCCCAACACAGGGCTGGATCTCACAATTGTGAGATCATGACATGAACCAAAATCAAGAGTTCAACACTCAACTGACAGAGCCACCCAGGCGCCCCTAGTTTGCATTTTTAAATTATTGTTTTAAGGATAATGCTCTAGAAATGAGATTAAAGATATAAACTTTTAATAATGGATGGCATATACTGTAAGATTGCTTCCAGAAAGTTTCCATCTGTTTACACTAAGTCCAGTTAACTGTGTGCTTTTTGCATGTTGCCAGAACTGAGTAGTAGTATTTAATGCTTTTTTTCTTTGCTAATTTGACAGTTGAAAAATATATCACTGTTGTTTTCATTTGCATTTCTTTGATTGCCTCTGAGGTTGAAACAAGGTGCTCCTTTCTAAAAATTCCTGTCTTTTGTGTGAGTGCTTTTGTTCTGTTCCTAGGATTTGATTTTCCTCCAGAACTGTTCCCCTTCCCAACTTCCTGATCTCTGACAAGGGCAGTTTCACTCTCCTGACCTCCCCAATTTCTGAACCAGAGAGTCAGAGGTTATTTTTCTCTTCTTCAATCTCTGGTTTCCCATCAGTCACCCACGATGGTGATTCCTTCCTTTGAAAGTGTTTTTCTGTTTCATCTTGTTAAAGTGAGAACCACAGGCCCAAAATGGTGTCACTTAGGTTAAGACCCCTGGTCAGTAAACCAAGACTTAATACCTAACCTAACTGCCGTTTCAATCCCCTAGAAATGTAACCTTTAACCAGTCAACATGGGAATTTCCTTGTCAACACCAGGATATTTACTGAGGCACCCCTTCTGCTTTCCTTAGGAAAGGCGATCTTGCCTAAAACAATGGATTCTTCCCTAATAATTTCCTTTTTTCCACTTCCTTTCTACCTTTAAAAACCTTTCTTTTTCTGTAGCCCTTGGGAGCTCCCTTCCACTTGCTAGATGGGATGCTGCCCCCTGCATGGCTGGATTATGAAGCCAGTAAGATCCCTACAATTCACTCGGTTGAATTTTTGTTATTTAACAATCTTTGTTCCCATGAGAATGGCACCATCATTAGCCAAGGCCACAGAACTCCCACCTGGATTACAGTGGAAGCTTCCTGGCAATTCTCTCTGCTCCCAGTCCCTCCTACTTTGGTTTTCTTCCACCCGCTTCAGTACTGACTTCCAAAGCAATGCCTTTTACCTGTCGCTCCCTAGTCCACTGGACCAGGCCCAGGAGGCTCTGCCAGACATTCACCACCTCGGCACCACTTCCCACAGCTTCCCCCTGGAAACCTGGACACCCGGGGGTTTTCCTCACTGCCTTGAGGTGGTTGCCTCTACCACTTTCCTGGAGCATTTCCACTTCCTGATATGCTCATTCCTCATCTTCGTTCTGGCCCGCTGCCTATTCTTTTAAGATTTGGTGCAACACAGGTCTTCTCCACGACGTATTCCAGACTCACCCGTACCCTTAGACCTTCCACACCACCTTGTGATCTCCTTTTCTTTAAATTTTTTTTTTTTTCAACGTTTTTTATTTATTTTTGGGACAGAGAGAGACAGAGCATGAACGGGGGAGGGGCAGAGAGAGAGGGAGACACAGAATCGGAAACAGGCTCCAGGCTCCGAGCCATCAGCCCAGAGCCTGACGCGGGGCTCGAACTCACGGACCGCGAGATCGTGACCTGGTTGAAGTCGGACGCTTAACCGACTGCGCCACCCAGGCGCCCCGTGATCTCCTTTTCAAAGCACGTGACGTCCTGTGGCACCTGAGTGGCTCAGTCAGTTGAGCCTCATGAGCGTCAGACTCTTGATTTCAGCTCAGGTCGTGATCTCATGGTCATGAGATTGAGCCCCACATCAGGCTCCATGCTGAGTGTGGAGCCTGCTTAAGATTCTCTTTCTCCTCTACCTCCTTCCCCACTTGCCCATGCTCTGTGTCTCTCTCAAATTAAAAACGACAAACAAAAAAACAAAAAACCAAAGTATGTGACATCCTGCACAAGTAACAGGGCCATGACAGGGCCCAGAAGAGGAAAAGGAGAGCAAGGAGGAAGCGTTATTTTAGGGAAAGGGTGACACACTTCATTTTCAACCAAGTGAGTTTGGGTGATGGCAAGATTTTCTTTTTTTTTAAATTTTTTTTTCAACGTTTTTTATTTATTTTTGGGACAGAGAGAGACAGAGCATGAACGGGGGAGGGGCAGAGAGAGAGGGAGACACAGAATCGGAAACAGGCTCCAGGCTCCGAGCCATCAGCTCAGAGCCTGACGCGGGGCTCGAACTCACGGACCGCGAGATCGTGACCTGGCTGAAGTCGGACGCTTAACCGACTGCGCCACCCAGGCGCCCCGAGTGATGGCAAGATTTTCAAATAACGTTATCCCTTGGGTCACTGGAAATGTGGGTCCAGAACTGAGGAGAGAGGTTGGGGCTGGGAATATCAATTTGGGAGTCAGCCGCAGCGCTGACAGGGGGTGCCCTGGAATTTAGAACATCTGTAGGAATGGGGGAGAGGATCTGGGGTAACCCCTAAATGCAGATGTCAGAAGAGGAGCCCAAGAGGAAGAAAAGGAAATGGTGCTTACGTAGGAGGAGGGAACAAAAAAGGTGGAAAAGGGGGCAGAACCAGAGGGGAGCACTCCTCCAAGAAGCTTGGTAAACTGTGAATGGAATGGAGCAGGATTTCATAGCACCTGGAGAACTAAGCCAAGTGCAGATCCAGGGAAAGAGCCAGAGGTAAGGAACTCCCAAAGCATCAAGGGCAAGGGGGTTGGGGGAGTGCTGAGGGAGAGCCCAGGGTTACAGCTCAACCGGAAAGGTCTCTCAAAGAGGAGAAGACTGAGCAGTGGGGAAGGGGCCAAGAGGCCAGTCTGACACCCAGTCTTGCACACCAGGTAGAAACAAGGAGAGGGCCCGTGACTGCTCAGGGAGACAGAAGTAGAGCCCAAGGCATTGAGGGTAGGTTTTTTTTTTTTTTTTCCTCAGCCACCTTTGCCCCATCCCTCTAAACATGTATTCTAAGTAAAAACTGCATTTTCTATGTAAGATTAGCCTTTACAGCTGTCCATTACAGGAATTCTGGAGCCACACCCAGAAAGTGATTAGTTCTTCTCTTTAGAAGAACTTCCTCATGGTGGTGGTTGTTGGATACTGAAAGAAGAGACCGGAGGAGGCCACTTGTCCCTGTCTGGGGAACTTTCCAGAGACAGTACTGTATAGTATACCCAACAGGCCCAGATTTTAATCCTGTCTCTGCTACTTGTTGAAGTCAAATTTAAAAGGTAGAAAACAGTGGGGTGCCTGGGTGGCTCAGTTGGTTGAGCATCCAACTCTTGATCTTGGCTCAGGTCATGATCTCATGCTCATGAGATCGAGCCTCGAGTCGGGGCTCTGCCCTGACAGCATGGAGCCTGCTTGGGATTCTCTCTCTCTTCCCCCCTCCCTGGCTCTCTCTCTCTCTGAAAATAAATAATTAAACTTAAAAAAAAAACAAAAAACAAAGGTAGAAAAGTGTAAAGCCCTGCTCCCACACCTGTCTCACAGGTATTCACTTCTTCTCCCCAGGGGCAACCAAGGTTACCATTTTCTTACATTTATTTCTAGAAATATTTGTTCCTATACAAGGCAGATGATAGAGAAATAGATATTGATAGATAGATTTCTCCCTCCTTTTTAAACAAATGGTAGCCTGTTCAATATCTTGCTCGATTCAGTTAATGACGTGTCTTAACTATTATTCCTTCCTTAACCGTGAAAGAGCTTCCTTCTTGTACAGCATTCCACTGAATGGGTGAATTATTTACTTAACCTATTCTTTCCTGGTGGACAGTTATTTTTGTATGCGCATTTATAATTCGGGTAGATGTTATAAATTACCTTCCGAAGAAATTGTACTGGTTTATGTTCCTGCCAGCAATGTGTAAAGTAAGAGTCTGAGCCTCTGTTCCCTTATCTACAAAACAAGCCAAACAGTACCTACTTCTTGGAATCATTGTGAAGATCACTTGCGATGATGCGTGGAAAGTACTTGGCATGTAGGAGTTGGTGGTCTTGAAATAAGGGTCTCGTTTTATTTTGGATTAGTGAGACATTGTCCTGGCCAATTAAGTGAATGTTGATGGGACCTCCTCTCCAGTCTGGGGTTTTCGGATTAGGGACAGATTCTGCAGAAAGTTAGTGACTGAGATCAGAAAGGCTGTGGGCATTGCCCTCTCCGGCGATGTCGTGTCTTCAGGGTACCCCAACCTCCTCCATGTGGCTTCTGCTCCCAGGCTCCTCCAAGCTGAAAACTCGCTTTGAATGCAAAAAAATCCTGTGGGACCAAGGATCCTTTCTTCTGGTCATCAGGAGCCTTCAAATCACAGACTCAGGGATTTACACCTGTGAAGTGGAGGACAAGAAAAAAGAGGTGGAACTGCTGGTGTTCAGCTGTGAGTACACGGGGATACCACCTAGCCAGGCTGCCTCCCTCCCTGACTCCCATTAGTGCCCCCAAACCAGGCCCTGAGCTAGTGGTACCTCAACAGTCCAGAGACGGGTCGGACTGGCCACCACATCTCCTCAAATCCTCCTCAGGCCTTGGGTCAGGCAATGGGAGAGGAAGAAACCTGGTGGGGGGAGGGAAGGGGCAGGGGGCAGAGGAAGGAGGGAGAGAGGCAACAGAAGAAAGGGAGGGAGAGGAGGAGAAGGAGGAAACTCTGCCTTGGGTGGGTGGGGGTGGGGTTGGAACCACAGGTGTCAGCAGGGGTGATGGAGAGACACTCTTGGTTCCTGGTTTCTTCCCTCCCCTTGGGGATAGTGTGTATGTGACACAGGTGGCCTGCTCCTTTCCACAGTGACTGCCAAGGTGGACCCCAGCGGCAGCAGCAGCAGCAGCAGCAGCAGCAGCAGCACCAGCACCAGCATCCACCTGCTGCAAGGGCAGAGCCTGACCCTGACCTTGGAGAGCCCCTCCGGTAGTAACCCTTCAGTGCAATGGAAAGGTCCAGGGAATAAAAGCAAGAGTGGGGTCCACAGCCTCTCACTGTCCCAGCTGGAGTTGCAGGAGAGTGGCACCTGCACATGCACTGTCTCCCAGAGCCAGAAGACATTGGTGTTCAACACAAACATCTTGGTGCTGGGTAAGAGGGGCTCCTCTCCCCTGCCGTCTCCCCTCTGCCTCAGTGGCAGGCAGATCCTCCCCACACTCTCACTGCTCTGCTCCTGGGTTGGCTGCTGGGGAACAGAGGGAGGCTAGGGCCAGCCCCTCCTCCCCCTCTCCTCCCCCCCCCTCCCCCCACAGAGCTGAATATGTCCTGAGGGATACACTGGACCCTCTCTTCCTCAAGGGGCTGATTAATAGCCACCCCTCAGGGCGGTGGGCATGGAGGAAGGAAAGGGACAGGGGATGTAAGGATGTGAGGGACCCCAAACCCCCTGGAGGAGGCCCCAAAGGAGGAACAACGTTAAGAGCATCTGTTTTCTTTGTTGTCTCAGCTCCCCAGTCCCACTAAGTTGTAAATCCACTTACTTAGGGACCCTAACACCAGCAAGCCAGCCCTGATGAAATTCTACATTGCTCCTTTAAATCGTGAGCCGGCAGGGGAGGTGGGGGACACCTGGGTGGCTCAGTCAGTTAAGCCTCTGTCTTTTGGCTCAGGTCATGATCTCAGATCTGCCCCCCCCCCACCTCCCCCATATGAACCCCGGCGTTGGGCTCTGTGCTGACAGCTTGGAGCTTGGAGCCTGGAGCCGGCTTCAGTTTCTGTGTCTCCGTCTCTCTCTGCCCTCCCACTCATGTATATCTCTCTTTCTCTCTTTCTCAAAAATGAATAAACATTAAAAAAAAAAAATTTAAATCGTGAGCCAGGCACCCTGGTTGGGGGATGCCGGGTACCAAGAGCCCAGAAGGCAAGTCCCACCCCAGATCCTGCCCTCTGTACTTATGTGACACAAGGTAGTGTAATGTGGTGGCTAAGTGCACAGACTGACTTAAGTCCTGGCTCCGACCTCACCGGGGGACCTTGGGCCAGTTACTGAACCTCTCTGTGCCTTGGTTTCAGAGATGATGCTCGCTGTGATAATACCTCCCTTGTAGTGTTACAGCGAGAATTGATTCATGTAATGCACTTAGAACAGTGCATGGCACATAGTAAGCCCTAGTCGGGCATTTGCTCTTATCTTACGAAGGCTGATGAATTATACACCTAAGTAGCACATGCCAAACCTCCCCTGTGCTCCAGGGATCCTGAGAACAGAGCAGACCCTGTGGCTGGGCTGTTCTACGAGGGCTTCCAGGGGACAGAGGTGCTGCCTTGGGAATCTGCTGGGGTGGAGAGACTAGAGAGATTTGGAGAGGTAGATGGGAATTTAAGGGCCAGAAATAGCAACCTAAGTGTTTGAACTCACTCGGCCCCCTTCCATCTCTTTGCTGCCCCCACCACATGCCCTCCCTACCCCATACACCCTCATCTTCCTATCTCCTGACCCAGCTTCTCTCTCTTCCCACCTCCAGCTTTCCAGAAGGTCTCTAACACGGTCTATGCGAAAGAAGGGGAGCAGGTGGAGTTTTCCTTCCCGCTCAACTTCGAAGATGAAAACCTGACGGGGAAGCTGAGGTGGAAGGCAGAGGGGGCTCCCTCCTCCCTGCTCTGGATCTCCTTCACCTTGAAGAACAAGAAACTATCTGTGAAAGAGGTTGACCAGTACTCCAAACTCCAGATGAAGGACTCACTCCCGCTCCACTTTACCCTGCCCAACGTTTTGTCTCGTTATGCCGGTTCTGGAAACCTGACCCTGGTCCTTGACAAGGGACAGTTGCAGCAGGAAGTAAAACTCGTGGTGATGAGAGGTGAGGAGTTAGGCCGAGCAGCAGAGGAGAGGGGCCGAAGGTGGAGGGGTGAGGCCCAGCAGGACAGGCCCGGTGGCCCGACAGAGCTGATCCAGGGTCTTCTGGTTTCAAACTGAGACTGGAGTCCCCATGTCCTTCCTTGACCTCCATGAGCCGGCCTGGGGTGGGATCTGCTGAGAATCCCCAAAGGGCATGAGCTGAGAACCAGGGTTCTAATTCTGCCTTCAGCCAACCCTCTATGATCCTGACTGAACTCCCTGCCTCTGTGGGCCTCTTTCTTCCAATGAAGATAACAAAATCTGCTCTTAGGGTGATCGTGATGAGGGTAGTGTCAGGCTACCCGCTGAGCTCTTTGCTTCCTTATCTCCCCCATCATCATAACTCCACAAATAATCACGGCTAATACTTGCTGCTTAGTACACGCCAGACCCACTCCAGCGTTTTACATGTGTCTGTGAATTTATTGTGTATTTAACTGTTTTCTGAGGCTTGGTTGTCAGGTGACTGCAGGACACAGCAAGCGGTGGGGTTGGGATCCAAATCCAAGACCCTCGGCCTCAAAAGCTGTGTTTGCTTTATACAACCGCATGAAAATGCGCTCTGAGAGGCTCAAGGAAGAGTAGCCATGTAAAGTGTTTTGATTGTTCCACCGAATCCCCTTAGAGCAAGGAGGTGCCAGGAACTCAGAGGTCCAGGCTCCCAGCCTCAGGCTCTTGTCCCTCTGCAGTGACTCAGTCTGGGAACAATTTGACCTGTGAGGTGCTGGGACCCACCTCCCCTGAGCTGACGCTGAGCTTGAAACTCGAAGAGCAGGCTGCCAAGGTCTCAAAGCAGCAGAAGATGGTAAGGGTGGAGGACGCCGAGGTGGGAACATGGCAATGTCTACTGAGTCACAAGGACAAAGTCTTGCTGGCATCCAAGGCCGAGGGTGAGTGCGGATCCAGGTTCCATGGCCTAACCCCAAGCCCCTCTCTCTTCATCTGTGGGACCTTCCCCAGGTTGGTGGACACCACCCAGAGTCCCAGCGCCCCAATCCCTCTGAGACAGGTGGGTTATTCTCATGCTGCCTGGACACACAGAGGCCAGGACGGAAGGCAAGGTGAGGTTCTTACCTGGAGTCCCACAAGTTCCCACTTCCCTAAGCTCTACAGCCCTGGAATAGGGCCCATCTGACCAAGAGTCCCCGCCCTGCCTCCTTCCTGACACACGGACACATGGACACACACACACACACACGCATGCACTGTATACAGCCTGAAACCGCTGCTTCTAGTCCCCAGGGTGTCCTGTATGGTTTTCAACCCTTAAGGCCCCTTCCTCAGCCTTTCCCCTTCAGCCCTGGTGGGTCACGAGAGCCCTGCAAACCCTATCCTGTTCTCCCAGCCCAAGGATGAGACCCAAGCATAACTGGGCGGTGAGGCCTTCCTAGGGCCCTCCAGAATGCCTGGCCCCCTGACAGTGGGCAGTGAGCTGAACACATCTTTCTCTCTTGCAGTTTTGCCTCCTGTGCTCACCAGGACCTGGACAAATCTCTTGACCATCGTGCTGGGTGGGGTCCTAGGCCTTGTGCTTTTCACTGGGCTCTGGGCCTACTGCTGTGTTAAGTGCTGGCACCGCAGGGTGAGTGAGCCTCCCCAGAACCCCCTTTCACTTCCCACAGGGCATGTGAGCACCGGAGACCTTTACAGCAACAAGGATCTCCTGTATATGCGACACACTCATGCTCTGGCTCTCTCCACCCGCGCACCGAGTTCCCTCACGGGCGACTGGGCCCTATCCCAGGTCCCATGCAGAGGGAGAGACTGGAAAGAGCAAAGGGTTAATTCTGGGACAGATGGCCTCAGCCACAGTAACTGCTTCTCCTCTCCCAGCTCTCCCCATTCCTGCCTCCAAGGGGCACCTCCCTTCTGGAGGCCTGGGACCCTCATGACTCCTCTCCTTCTTCCTGGACAGCGCCAGGCAGCTCGGATGTCTCAGATCAAGAGACTCCTCAGTGAGAAGAAAACCTGCCAGTGCTCCCAGTAAGGAAATGGGTTGAGGGGGCCGGGGAGAGTGGGAAGGGGAAGAGGAGGGCAGGAGTGGGAAAGAAGAAAGAGAGGAGGGATACAGGGGAAGGGGAGGGGGGTTAAAGGGAGGTGATGGATGAGGAAAGAAGGGCACAAGGGGATGGCTGAGGGGTGGGGGGGGGGCGGGGGTAGGAAGCAGGAAGAAGGAGGAGGGCAGAGGAGAAGGGGCCGAGGGCCTGGGATATTTCTGGATATGGCCCTACAGCTGTGGCCCAGAGGCCACCACTGCATGAAGGGAAAGTGCAGTATGGGAGACACGGAGCTGTGAGGAGGCAAAGGAGTTGGGGAGGAATAAACTTGCTCTTCTTTTTTCCTCCAGCCGGTTACAGAAGACATGTAATCCCATTTGAGGCACAGGACCAGGGAGCTTCCCACTTGCAGTGCAGCCTCGCCAGCTGTCTCCCCTTGCGTTTCCTGCTGGGCTCCTGGGCCTGCGGACCAGATGAATGTAGCAGACCCCAACATTTCCGGCCGTCTCCTGCTCTCTTTGTCCACACTTGGCCATTGGCTCTCCTCTTGCAGAGGCTTACACCATTTCCTCCCTATTCCCTTTGCATCAAGCCTAGCCCTGATCCATGATTTCTTCCCAGCTCCCTCCCCCATTGCCTCCTGGGCCCAGGGAATCACATGCGACCAGCCATACCTGGCATGGAGGGCAAGGGTGGGTATCTGAAGCATGAAGCATAGGGCTGCCATTTTATTGGACAGGACCTTGGGACCAGAGGGGACAGGCACTAGCCCGAGATCACACAGCCAGTCAAGGGCACATCCAGATCAAAAGCCTCCTGACTGCTAGTGTCCACTGCTCCATTCTCCCCGCTTCCTCACTCTGTTTTGGCAGGGCACGGACTCACATCCTGACCTGTGCACAAACAGGCACCTCTGGACACAAACCCATGTACATAGCCCACCCTTGTGCACAGACACAATTCCTTTATCACCCAAGCAGTACGTCTCAGTTTATGAGCCAGTCTCACATCCTTTGTCTGTTTAAACCTTATGAAACTCTTACGGAGCTAGTACTGACAGGACCAAGATTAGCATCTCCAGCTTATAGACCGGAAATGGAACTCAGAGAGGTCAGATGATTGCCCAAGATCACACAGCTAGTACGTGCCAGAGTCAGGACTAGCGCAGGTCTCTTAACCCCTAGTTCCGTGGCTGTTTCCTGAACACAGACACAAACACCACGCAAATCTCTGCATCTGGTTAGTCACTGATGCCCAGTACCCACCTTTGGATTCATAAAAGCACACCACCCCACTCAGGGTCTGCCTCAGAGAGTTCTGAAACACAGAAGAGGGCCTCCCTGCCTAAAATCCCTCTCTCTCACCTGCTGGTGGCAGAATCCTGTTACCAGAGGACAAAAGCTGGCAGTTCTCCTAATCAGAGCACAGGCTGGGAACACAGGCCCTGTGGGAGAGAGTGACCAGTGACCTACCACTCACCCTGTTGCAGAACCTTCTGGAAGGTGAGCTTTGCCAGGGGGAGGGGGCGAGGAGCTGGCTGGAGAGAGAATACTCTGAGAGGACCTCGTGGAAGGGTTCAGTCCTTCTGCCCTGGACTTTCCTTCATCCCTCCTCCAAACCATTCAGGAAGCAGGAAAATTGGGGTTACAAGTATTTTTCCTCCTCTTCTTGAACCATCTCTCTCAGGAACCCTCAGCCTCCTCTGCCTTTCCTTCCTTCCCTTTCTCACCACCTGTGTCAGTCCCTACCCCCTTTCCCTTGTCTTCTCTTTCCAGCTTGCCCCTTCCAGGGAGGACACCCAGTTCACACCAAGGCTCCCCGCTGCTTGCTTCGTATTCCTGCCTGCTCCTGCCCTGCCTCCCTGAGCTGACAGAAAAATACAATAAACTTACTGTAAAGAAGATGTTCTTCTTTGTGTGTGTGTGTGTGTGTGTGTGTGTGTGTGTGTGAGAGAGAGAGAGAGAGAGAGAGAGAGAGAGAGAGAGAGAGAGACAGACAGCTACAGACAGACTCGTCTCTGGGGACCTACCTGGATCTCCCAATCTTTGGGATCAGACAGACCCAGAGGAGAGGTGCCAGGCTTCCAGGGAAAGGAGATGAAGTTTCCCTCCGGGAGGGAAAAATTCTCTGGAGGCCCATCACCCACCTGCCCACCGCACAGGGCCTTGTGTGTGCAGGAGGCTAAGACCTTGTAATCCTGTGCGTGTGATGTACTGAGAGGGAGAGGCTGCAGGGATTGTGTGTGCTCTACACATACATGTGCGTGGTGGGAAAAAAGGACCAAGAGAAACTGTAATGTGTGCATGCTAATGGTGTGCATCCCCAACAGAAGTGTGAGTTTGTGTTCCAGGAGAAGGAAGTGGTATGTGTGTGGGGGGAGGTGGGGGGTGGATATATTCTTTTAGACCTGTGTCCACCAGCCCCGCCCCCAGCAGCCCCAGCTCCATCACAGCCTCCAGCACATACCCCACTGAGCTACACCCAGGGCGCAGCCCTCACGGATACACACAGTGACACACGCTTCCTCCGCCCGAACAGCCAGCTCCTCAGTCCCCGAACACCACCAGCTGCCTCTCTGAGCCTGTGTTCGTGCGGAAAACCGGGGTGGGGTGGGGGCAGGACACGAACCGTCTCACCAATGAAGCCGGTTCCCCGCCAGCGTCCTCGCCCCCTCCCTGCCGGCGCCTTCCTTGCCCCTCCCCCTCAAGTCACCGCCGTCCAGTTCCCCGCCCCGCACTCGCCCCCGCGCCCCCCGAGCCGCTTCCCTGCCGGACCCGGACCCGGGGCTCACGGGCGGCATGCCTCCGGGAGAGAGGGGCTTGGACAGATCTGGGGGGGGCAGAGACTGAGTGAGCGGCGGACCGAGCCCGGGAGGCTGGGACCGAGGAGGGGGAGGGAGGCCCGGAGGGAAGGAGGGAGGGAAGGAGGAGGGCGGGCGAGCTGGAGCCGGCGGGCGGCGGGAGCCCGGGCGAGCCGCGTCGGGAGTGCGGTCTCCATGGCAGTGCCGGGCGCAGCCAGAGGTAAGACGACCCCTGCCCTGTCCCCCGCGGCCCCCTCCTCTCCTTACCCCAGCCGCCTTCTCTCCCCTCCCGCCGGCCCCTCCTCCCCAGCCACCTGCTGTCACTGCCCTGGAGAACACGGTGGGTGGCAGGAGGGAGGAGTCGCCTGACCTTACCCCTTCACCCCGAAGGGCGAGGGACCCCTGACAGCGGTGGAGTCCCCCAGATCCTCCCTCCCACCTTCCTCTGATCTTTCTCTGTCCTTCACCTCCTCTCTGTCCTTCACATCCTTCCTCCCTCCCTCCCTCCCTCCCTCTCTGACTCCCCATCTCTTTTTTCCTAAACCCACCCTCTGGGCCTGGGTGAGGGTAGGTGGGAAGGGGTGCCAGGCTGTAGGGGAGAGTAGTGGGGGGGGGGGAGCGCTTCTGACCAATTCCTTCCACCTCCCTCTGGCTGGCCATTGCCATGGCAACTAGGGTATACTGGGCTCCGGAGGGAACAAAGGTGGGGGGCGGACTGGGACCTCTCAGGGAGGGCTAGGATCTGAGATTCTTCCACAGGAAGTAGACCCTCTCACTTCTGTGCCCCATTTTTACCCCTATTTGCCCCCAAAGCCATTAGCTCATCCTTCTTGCCTCCACTCTGTTCAGGGTTTCATTTGATTTCCTCTTAGTCCCCTCCCAAGGGCTCACTGAAGCTCAGCTTCAGGAAATTCAGGACTATCCTCCTTCCCATCAGACGGAAACTGAGGCTGGGGCATGGGAGGAAAGAGTGGAGGTCTACCAGTGGGATGCTGCACCTTATTCAACATTGGGCTTTTTCCTATTTCCTGCTCCCTCGTTCCATGCAACCCCTCTTCCCTCATAAGCCTTCTTGTGAAGGGTTTCCTTCTATTTTCAGATACTATCACTTTGCCCCTTCTTTCTCTTCTGCTCAAACTCTCCTCCTTCCCCCTAGTTCCCCATCTTTCCATTTCTGGATGCTTCTGATGTCAGCGGTTTCCCCGCCTTCGGGTTCCCTAGCCCCCCCCCCCCCCCCCCTCGGTCCCTGGCTTCCTTTCTCCCGTCTTCCCAGGTCCCTAGTGAGCTAGAGGGGGATCATGCAGGCTTGGGGGAAATGGGGCTGAGCACCAAGAGCCCTGGGCCCAGGAGCTGGAGCATCGGGGAGGAGCTGTATTAGCACACATATCCCAGTTTACCATGAACCCTCAAGAAGAAACAAGTCATGTATCTGCCATCAGTAGCCCTGAAGAGAGATTCAGGGACATGAAGATAGGGATTGAATACTACTGAGCAGAGGATATAAGAAGAAGGGACCAGGGAATGACAGAGGGAGGAAAAAGGGCTGAAAAAGGGTAGGAGACAGGAGGTCAGAATATCTTCTTTCCCTGAAGGTCTGGAAAGCAGGGCTCTTACCTGTGTGGGCTATGTGATTGGCCATCTGGTTTAAGGCAGGAGAATGTTCTGAATGACCCTATGACCCCTAGTAATAGGTTGTTTGCGTATCCTTTCCAGAGAAGGGGGCACAGGAAGTCAGCTGGAGACCAGCCCAAGCCCTACCTTTGCCCTCCCCCCACCACATGTCGTTTCTCCTTTGCAGTTTGTCCAGGTGGCTGAACCTTACCCCCACACCCTTTGGGGTGCCCAGAAGATCCCAGGCTGGTCAAGAACCAGAGGAAGAAGAGAACTGGAAGTCCCGGCATGGGGACCAGAGCTCCTCAGCCAGCCTCGTAGTTGGGAAAGCAGTCAGCTTGCTCCTCCCGCTCCTCCTCCCCCTCCCCCTTCCCCTCAATTATAGGGATACTTCAGGAAGGGCCCCACCCGGTATGGAGGCTGAGGATCACCTCTGCTGACCCTCAGTCTCCTCCCCTGCCCTCCACACCTGACTTTAGCTGGGTCGGTCATGCAATGCTGAGCAGGAAGGTAGGCCTAGCCGTGGCCTGCTTCACTACAGGGCAAGGATTGTACACATAATGGGTGTGTGTGTGAGTGGCGCTCCAGGGTGAGACCTAGCCCCCACCCCCAGGAGTTCAAGGGGGGGTGGGGGGACCGAGGATAGGATGGCTCGGGGCGGGGCAGGGGCAGAGGAGGCCTCCCTGCGCTCAAACGCATTGTCCTGGCTGGCCTGTGGGCTCCTGGCACTGCTGGCCAATGCCTGGATCATCCTCAGCATCTCGGCCAAGCAGCAAAAGCACAAGCCGCTGGAGTTACTGCTCTGCTTCCTGGCGGGCACACACATACTCATGGCGGCTGTGCCCCTCACCACCTTCGCCGTGGTGCAGCTACGGCGGCAGGCTTCTTCTGACTATGACTGGAACGAGAGCATCTGCAAGGTCTTTGTGTCCACCTACTACACACTGGCCCTGGCCACCTGCTTCACAGTCGCCTCGCTCTCCTATCATCGCATGTGGATGGTGCGCTGGCCCGTCAACTACCGCCTCAGCAACGCCAAGAAGCAGGCGCTGCATGCTGTCATGGGCATCTGGATGGTCAGCTTCATCCTCTCCACGCTGCCCTCCATTGGCTGGCACAACAATGGCGAGCGGTACTACGCCCGTGGCTGCCAGTTCATAGTCTCCAAGATTGGCCTGGGCTTTGGCGTCTGCTTCAGCCTCTTGCTCCTTGGGGGCATTGTCATGGGGCTGGTCTGTGTGGCCATCACCTTCTACCAGACGTTGTGGGCCCGGCCCCGGAGGGCTCGGCTGGCCCGGAGAGCGGGGGTTGGGGGTGGGGCCAAGGGGGGTGGGCCAGGGGGTTTGGGTACCCGGCCAGCTTTTGAGGTGCCAGCCATTGTGGTGGAGGATGCCAGAGGCAAGCGGCGGTCCTCGCTGGACGGCTCTGAGTCGGCCAAGACATCCCTGCAGGTCACCAACTTGGTCAGCGCCATCGTCTTTCTCTATGACTCACTCACAGGGGTGCCCATCTTGGTGAGATTGGGGTCCCCCACCTGCTATCCTTAATATCCAGGCCCCAGCACAACCACCTGACCTCGAAGTCATCAGCCATACAGCAGCTCCGCCGTCCACCTTCCTCTTTTCTGCCCACCCCTGCTACATTTGTGAGCTCCCCACCTCTATCATCCGTCTCCTGGTTCCCGTCACCCCCAGCCTCATCATCTGTTTCCCAGTTGCTGCTGCTCAACCCTGTCATCCGTCCTTTACTGCCTCCACCTATCTTCCAGCTCCACCAGGTACCCTGTGTCTCCCTGCTTCAGCCCCTGGACCTCCATTCTCCATTCCCTGCCACTCTGCGGTTACCACAGGGCCTCTCAGCACTCTGGGTGGAAACCCCAGAGAGCTCACCCACCACCCCAGCATTTTGCATCCCCATCTAGTCCCCCTTCCTGAATTTCTCTCTGTGTTCAAGTATTCTCTACCACCTCTGCTTCTCCCCCAACCCCTCGGGGGCTTTATCTTCACTACTTGCCCCTGATCTTCCTCTGAATCAGTTCCTTCCCCTCTGTTCATCCCATTCCACCTCCAACTTTGCCTCTGTCACGATCCTCTGTGAACCGGGCCATCCTTTCCTTCCTGTCCACCCACTGCACTAGGATATTGGATCTGGGGTCAAGTGGGACCTCTGAGCTCTGGGTCGTGACCCCGCGCCATTCCCCATCCTCCCGCTAGGTGGTGAGCTTCTTCTCCCTTAAGTCGGACTCGGCTCCGCCGTGGATGGTGCTGGCTGTGCTGTGGTGCTCCATGGCGCAGACGCTGCTGCTGCCCTCCTTCA
The DNA here is from genome assembly GCF_028018385.1 of Neofelis nebulosa. NCBI lineage: Eukaryota > Metazoa > Chordata > Mammalia > Carnivora > Felidae > Neofelis > Neofelis nebulosa. The sequence continues at coordinate 101,280,540 of NC_080789.1, read as the reverse complement.
TCTGGTCCTGCGAGCGCTACCGTGCCGACGTGCGCACTGTGTGGGAGCAGTGCGTGGCCATCATGTCGGAGGAGGATGGCGACGACGGTCAGAGGAGGGACCGGGCTTTGGCTTTCCCGGGGGCTTGGACTCCCTCTTCTACCCATTTCTACCAGCCCTTCTCCGTGTGGGGATGGGCTGTCCTTGAGTGCCCCCTGCTGGACGGAACCCGCGCCACCCTTGGGCTGACTCCAGGCTCCCTTTTCCCTAATCACGCAACCCGATGTATTGGGAGCTCCCTCCACTGGGCGTCGGTTCCCCCCTGGAAGCCCACACTACCCAGCTTTGCTTCCACTCTCCAGGAAGAGTGCCTGAGAAACAGGCCAGAGTCCTAACACAACCATAAAGGAAGGCTGTGGAATTAAGGGGAGGTTAGCCTCCCTGAGACACACCCCCAGCTACAGGGACAGTTGTTGGGGGTGGGCTTGTAACTGTTTCAATAAATACGTCTGTATGTATGAAGCACTAGGGACTAAGCACTGAATGCAACAGATGTTAGACGCTCCTGCTTTTCCTCTTGGAGCTTACAGACTAGTGTGAACAGAAGGATTCTCTGGGGAGCTTAAAAAGGGTGCAGGAAGTTTTAAGGGGGTGAGAGGAGGGGAGTGGGTATTCCCTGCCTGTAACCACTCTGCCCCTTTTCTCTCCTAGATGGCGGCTGTGATGACTATGCAGATGGCCGAGTGTGCAAAGTTCGTTTTGATGCTAATGGTGCCACAGGACCAGGGGGCAGGGACCCCACCCAGGTGAAGCTGTTGCCTGGAAGGCACATGCTGTTTCCCCCTCTTGAGAGGGTCCACTACTTACAGGTATGGGACTAGGGAATGAACCTCCTATTCTGGGTATCCCCGTTCTTCTTGTGTCCAGTCTCTGAGAGCCATCCTGACTCCCCATTCCCTAGCCCTGGCCTGCAGGGCACCTAAGGGGTAGGTGAAAGAAAAGTGTGGCAAGAGAGGCTTCCCTTCAGACCTCTCAGAACCAGGTTTGCCCGTCAGAGGATTTTTTTTTTTTTTAAGTTTATTTTTGAGAGAGAGCAGGGGAGGGGCAGAGAGACAGGGAGAGAGAGAATCCCCAAATCCCAAGTAGACTGCACACTGTCAGCGCAGAGCCGGATACGTGGCTCCAACTCACAAACCCGGGGATCATGACCTGAGCTGAAATCAAGAGTCTAACGCTTAACCGACTGAGCCACCCAGCAGCCCCCAGAGGATGTTTTGCAAAAGTTTAAGGGGGTGAAGCCATCTTGCAGCATCCCCACTTAGGTTCCTGCCTTTACCCCCTTTGTCCCTATAGCCCCTCTGGGTCTACTTGCTCCTCTCCCCAGGTCCCCCTGTCCCGCCGTCTGTCCCATGATGAGACCAACATCTTCTCTACACCTCGGGCACCAGGCTCCATCCTACATAAGTGGTCATCTTCTGATGACATCCGGGTCCTCCCAGCCCAGAGCCGAGCCCTGGGGGGCCCTCCTGAGTACCTGGGACGAAGACAAAGGCTGGAGGATGAGGAGGATGAGGAGGAAGCTGAAGGTGGGGGGCTGGCCAGCCTTCGCCAGTTCCTGGAGGGTGGGATGTTGGGGTCAGGTGGGGGACCCCCACGGGGTCCTGGCTTCTTCCGGGAAGAGATCACCACCTTCATTGATGAGACACCTCTGCCTTCTCCAACTGCTTCGCCGGGGCCCTCTCCTCGCCGGCCCAGGCCCCTGGGCCTCTCACCCCGCAGGCTTTCCCTTGGGTCCCCTGACAGCAGAGCCGCTGGACTTCCTTTGGGCTTAAGTGCAGGGAGACGCTGCTCCCTGACAGGAGGTGAGGGGAGTGCAAGACCTTGGGGAGGATCCTGGGGCCCAGGTAATCCCATTTTCCCCCAACTGACGCTGTGAGCCCAAGTGGGCCTGCAGGACTCAGATGAGGGGCCCTGAGTGAGTATCACCTGTTCTGGCCCTGAGCCTAGGGCAGCTGCCTCCAGACTCCGGGGAGATGGGCGCTGGATCTGGGGCCCGGAGCCCCCGCTGTCTCCTATCTCGATGACCAGAGATGTCCTACTCACCTTCCATCATCCTTAGCAAATTGTATTAAAGCCTGAAGTGTTGCCATGGAAACCTTGGTGTCCATTGTACTAGAGTGGTAAAGGATATGATTGGAGGCTGGGCGGTGGAATGGCTCAGCGAGGACAAAATAGAGCAGGGGCTGTGGACAGAGGCACAGAAATACACCCGGAGAAGGACAAACTCAAACATGAAGACATCCACAGGGACGGGCATATGAGAGCATCTTGTGCTGGGCATGGGCATGGGGGGACACTTGAGTGTGTTGGTTTGGGGCATGAAGGATCTTTGTTCAGATTGGTGGAAGGTGGTTTCAGGGTGTGATTCCATCTGCCATGCTCCAGCTCTCCTCCTTCCCCCAGATCCACCTAAGGCCTCACTTTCTGGGCAGGAAAGGATTTGGGCCTGACTTGGTATCACAGGCCTGCATCCCATGTTGCATTTTAAAGGTCTTTTTCCAAAAGTGTGTGTGGGTAGGTGTATGGGAGGCTTCCACACTCCTCGTCCTGGACTCAACAGTGTGTGGGCGGGGGTGGGCGGGGCACAGAGTGGAGGGGAACACAGCTGCGGTAGCTACATTCACCCCATGGGCCTCAGTTGGAGTCGAGGGTCCTAACAGGCTCCCCATGCTGTTTTCCAAAGCACCGGTCCCGCTCCAGTTCCAGCCCTTTGCCATCTGCTCTTCACGGCCCGCCTGTTTCTCGGCCTCCCACACTACCCTTCGTCTTAAAGACTGCTTTCTCCACTCGCTGCCAGGCTTCCTGACTTCTCTGGCTCTCATAGTGGCCAATATGGGTTGAATCTGGGCTCCATCAGCACTCCTTGGCCCCGCTCATTCCTTCTCTCTTCCTCTCCTCCCTCCTCTCCCTCTCTCCTTCCTTTCCCCTCCCTCTCCCATCCCCCTATCCTCTCTCTCCCTCTGGGCTCCCGCATTCCGCTTCGGCAGCCGGCCGGCGCCTCCGGCACCATGCTCCGGCTCCTCCGGTTGCTGCTGCTACTGCTGCTGCTGCCTCCGCCGGGGTCCCCCGAGCCCCCAGGCCTGGCCCGGCTGTCCCCGGGTGCGCCCCCCCAGGCCCCGGACTTGCTCTACGCGGACGGGCTGCGCGCCTACGCGGCCGGGGCTTGGGCGCCGGCCGTGGCGCTGCTGCGGGAGGCGCTGCGGAGCCAGGCGGCCCTGGGCCGCGCGCGGCGGGACTGCGGGGCGCGCTGTGCGGCCGAACCGGGGGCCGCACTCCCCGCCGTGCTGCTCGACGCCCCGGACTCCGGGCCCGGCCCGGCGCAGGGGGCCTGGGAGCGGCTGCTGCTTCGCGCCGCGCTCCGACGGGCCGAGTGCCTGACCCAGTGCGGGGTGCAGAGGCTGGGCCCCGGGGGCGCGGCGCGGCTCCGCGTGGGGAGCGCGCTCCGGGACGCCTTCCGCCGCCGGGAGCCCTACAACTACCTCCAGAGGGCCTACTACCAGGTGCGGGAGCCGCCCGGGCCCTTTCCGGGGTCCTGCCCCGACCCGCGCTGCGCTGCTACTTGGAGCTCGCCAGGAGAGGGCGGAAAGCCGGCGCCCGGGACTCCGGGTGGGGCTGGGGGGGGGGGGGGGGGAGGGCGGTCAACGGACCTCTCCTTTTGAGCAGGTCCCATGAAAACCACGTCAAGTACCTGTTGCGGTCGCCGAGGGACAGCCTAAGGGAGAGTGGGAGCAAAGTTGGAGCGGGGCTGGGTGGGTTCCTGAGAGAGGGAGGAAATAGATCGGAGACGGAGGGAACGGGCCTGAAATGTTAGGTCTTCCTGAGACCTACGTGGGATGATAGCAGCCTCTTCCTAGGAGCGAAGCGGAGGGGATGGGGGGAAACCCCACCGTTGGACTGGAAGTATTGGCGGGGGGGGGGGGGGTGCGTTGAGTGTGAGCCTTTGCCTGGCAGGGGCAAAGCTGAGGAGCGGTGAGGCCGGACGTCTGGGGGGCGGGCCGCAGCTACTAGTTCAGTAGCTAATGCCTACGTGGCTGGGGAGAGGGGGGCGCTGGTCCCACACACCTCAGCTCAGGGTCCTAGAGACCTGCGGGTTTTACTGGCCGCTCAGGTCTCCCCCACTTCCCTACCGCACTTAGCCATCACTTGCACCTTATCTCCCAAACTGAGGCCCCGAGGTCCCTCTGCCCATATCGCACCCGCTCCAAAGTCTTGAAACCCCTCTTTCCTTAGCAACCAGACTCCTGAACTTCCCCCAGAATACTGGTTTCTAGGGGGTCTGGAGGTTGAGAGATGGACAAGTCTTCCAGATGGTCTCGGGGCAGTTCCTGCTGTGCGTGTGGAATGGGAAGGCCAGTGAAGGGGCAGAGAGAGAGGTCTGACACCAATACCTGAGGGCACTAACTTCCTCATCCTTCCCACTTCTCAGCTGAAGAAGCTGGACCTGGCAGCCGCCGCAGCACACACCTTCTTTGTAGCAAACCCAACACACCTCCAGATGCGGGAGGACATGGCCAAGTACAGACGTATGTCTAGGGTGCGGCCCCAGAGCTTCCGGGACCTGGAGACTCCCCCATACTGGGTGAGACTCTTTGACTGGCTAGGTCCATAGGACTCACTGGGCTCTGACCTGTGTAGCTCAGATGTCAGGAGATGCGTGTCCTCAGTACCCTGGATGGAGAGTCCCTCTCTGGGACTTAGCTTTCTTCCTGAGGATCACTCAAGTCCCGTGTTCTACCATTCCGATCCTGAGACCCACCCTATATTCCCCAAGGTGAAGTGGGGTCTGGAGTCCATGCCCCAAATGAGACCAACGCCCTGCCCCTTCTTTCTACCCCCCAATCTTGTTTGGCACCCTGCCCCCAGGATCTCGAGTGACTGCCCACCCCCCTCCCCTACAGGCAGCCTATGACGATGGCCTGGAGCTACTGGGGCGTCAGGAAGCAGGACTGGCACTGCCCCGGCTAGAGGAGGCCCTGCAGGAGAGCCTGGCCCAGGTGGAGAGCTGCCGGGCTGGCTGCGAGGGGCCTGAGGAGCAGCAAAGGGAGGAAGAGGAGGAGGAAGGGACTGGAGGCCAGGGGGGCCTCTATGAGACCATTGCAGGTAAGGAGCTGGGGGTTCGTGGTGCCACGGAGAGAGGCATCACAAGCTGAATGGTTCACCTGTGTCCTCTGCAGGGCACTGGATTCGGGTCCTACAGTGCCGGCAGCGCTGTGTGGGGGACGCAGCCACACGTCCTGGCCGCAGCTTCCCTGTCCCTGACTTCCTTCCCAGCCAGCTGAGGCGGCTGCACGAGGCCCATGCTCAGGGTCAGTTGGGGAAGGGTGACTGGGGTTGGAAACAGGGGAAGTGAAGGTTTGCCTCTGATGGTATCCTGAGCCCCATCTCTGCATCCCTCCCATCTGTCTCTGGATCTCTAGTCGGTCAGGGCTCCGTGGGGACCATCACTTCAGGAGAACTCTCGTTTGCTCTCCTTTGGCGCCGTTGTGGAAAGCTCGGGAGATGGGTCACAGGGCTCCTTCTGCCCTTGCTGCTTCTCACCTTCCTTTAATCTCTCCTCTCTTCCTCCCCTTTGAACTCTGCCTGTACAGCTCAGGTATGTTTGAGTAAGCTTTGGAAAGAAGCAATGGATGAGTGTGTCTGCCAGGGGGAATGGGAGCTCTGGAGTTGTTTGGCATTGGGAGACCACCTTCTCTGGCTCGGCCTCTGTCTCCCCATCTTCTCTGCCTCTGCCCAGGGATCACTGCCCTTCTCAGTCTCTGGGCCCCGCCCCCACCCTCTTGCTCTGTCTCCAGTGGGGAATCTGTCCCAGGCTATGGAAAATGTCCTGAGTGTCCTGCTCTTCTACCCGGAAGATGAGGCTGCCAAGAAGGCTCTGAACCAGTATCAGGCCCAGCTGGGAGAGCCGAGACCTGGCCTTGGGCCAAGAGAGGTAACCCCCTGCTCCATCTTTACTCTGTGAGGTAACCCAAAATCAAATATACCTGCGGAGTCACCCGGACTCTGTCTCCCCATCTGGTCCACTACAGGCAACCCCAGATCCGCATCGGACTTGTCTCCGCTCCCTGCTCCCCACTTCAGACTCTCCTTCCCGAGTCCATGTGCCAGCCACCCCCCTTCCCTGAACTTCACCACTCCTTGCCCCTGCCTTATGTGTCCTCCTGTGCGCGCACACAGATGCGTGCACACACACACACTCCTCCCCCCCACCATCCTCCAGCCTTAACTTCCCTGCCCCACTCTCCTTGTCTCACCCCCTTCTCCTTGCTGCCCACCCTGCCTCAGGACATCCGGCAATTCATCCTTCGATCCTTGGGGGAGAAGAGACAGCTCTACTACGCCATGGAGCACCTGGGGACCAGCTTCAAGGATCCTGTGAGTATCTCCCCTTCTCTCCATCCTACCCTTCAGTGCGCCCCCAGGAGGAGGAGAACAGTGATGCCCTCCATTTGTTTCCCACCCTCCTTGGGAGGCTTGGAGAGGAGTCTGCATTCCCAGTTTTTCAGGGACAGAGGCAGGTACCTGTAGCAGAGGGCAGCTTTGGGGTCATGCAGGCCTAGGTGTTGGTCTCTTCTCTGCCATAAACAAGCTCTGGACCCTCACTCGCCTCAGCCTCAATTTCCTTACCTGTAAAATGGGAACATCACACCTGTCTCATGGGACTCTTGAAACCATAGCACTTGCTAGAAATTAGAGAAAGTTCTGTTGCTGCTGCTTTCGTTACTGTTCTTTTTATTGTAGTCATACGAGGAAACGAAAGGGCAGAGTTTTGTTCATTGCTAGGATGACAGCATAAAGCAGGTTTTCTCAACCTTCTTGGCACCATTGACTTTTTTGACTTGATAATTCTTTGTAGGGGAGCAGAAGGGGGCTTTCCTAGGCATTGTAGAATGTTCAGCAGCTCCCCTGGCCTCTACCCAATAGATGTCAATAGCACTCTCTGAGTCATGACCATCAAAAATGTTTCCAGACATTGCCAAATGTCCCCTGTGGGGCAAAATCTCCTTGTTTGAGATCCTCTGGTTCAAAGCATAGCCTCTAAAGCTAGTTTAGTATGTATGTATGGATGGATGGATTTTAAGAAGGCTCCACACCCAACATGGGGCTGGACCTCAGGACCCCAAGATCAAGAGTCACATGCTTTACTGACTGAGCCACTAGGTGCCCCTCTAAAGCTAGTTTGAGTCTCAACTCTGTCACCAACTAGCTGTGTGATCTTGGGCATGTCACTCTACTTCTCTGTGTCTTAGAGTCTTTTTTTTTTTTTTAATGTTTGTTTATTTTTGAGAGAGAGACAGAGAGACAGACACAGGGCATGAGCAGGGGAGGGGCAGAGAGAGAGGGAGACACAGAATCCAAAGCAAGCTCCAGGCTCTGATCTGTCAGCACAGAGCCTGACGCGGGGCTCAAACCCACGAACCTCAAGATCATGGCCTGAGCTGAAGTTGGACACTCAACTGACTGAGCCACCCAGGTGCCCCTGTCTTTTTTTTTTTTTTTTTAAGTTTTATTATTTATTTTGAGAGAGACAGGGAGACAGACAGAGAGAGAGAGAGAGAAAGAGAGCCCATGAGCAGGGGAGGGGCAGAGAGAATCCCAAACAGGCTCCACACTGTCAGTGCAGAGCCCAGTGTGGGGCTCAAACTCAAGAACCGTGAGATCATGACCTGAGCTGAAATCAGGAGTCGGGACACTTAACTGGCTGAGCCACCTAGACACTCCTTAGAGTCTTCAACTGTAAAATGGGCACATTAAGACAAGGTGTTTCATAAGACTGGAGCACCTGGGTGGCTCAGTCGGTTGAGCATCTGACTTCGGCTTGGGTCATGATCTCACGGTTTGTGAGTTTGGGCCCTGTGTCGGGCTCTGCTGACAGCTTAGAGCCTGGAGCCTGCTTCGGATTCTGTGTCTCCCTCTCTCTCTGCCCCTCCCCTGTTCATGTTTTGTCTCTCTCTCTCTCTCTCTCTCTCTCTCTCTCGCTCTCTCAAAAACGAATAAATGTTAAAAAAAATTTTTTTTAATAAAAGGTGTTTCATAAGACTATTGTGGACATTAAACAATAAAGTTTCACGTAGTCCACTTTTGTGTATAAAGTTGTTAGAACAGCACCTGACAAATAGTTCTATGTAAGCAGTTGTTGTTGTTGTTACAGAGTTTGGCCCAGCACCCAGGGCTCCTGACAATGAGTCTGGGGCTTTTCTCACCTCTACCTTCCTCTCTGAAAGTTCAGAGTCTAATGTCAGGGGTTCAGGCTGGATGTGGTGGGTGATGGTGCTTTTCCTGACTGTCCCAGGATTCCTGGACCCCAGCAGCTGTCATCCCAGAGGCACTTAGAGAAAAGCTCAGGTAGGAGATGCCCTGTGGTGGGAGTGGCCTGGCCTGAGCTGGAAGGTGAGGGAGGGGTCCTGGAAGGTCTGGACTGGCCTGTGCATCCACTGAGTATGTCTCTCACCCCTGAGAGAGGATCAAGAGAAGAGGCCTTGGGACCATGAGCCGCCACAGCCAAAGCCCTTGACCCACTGGAAGGGTAAGTTCCCAGGAGAGCAGGAAGCAGGAGCTGAGAGGGCCCTGGGGCCGCCAGCTACTGCTGGGTCTGCCCCCAGGGGGCACTCAACACTCTCTGTCCTGTTCCTTCCCCTGCAGATGTCCTCCTCCTGGAGGGAGTCACCCTGACCCAGGATGCAAGACAGCTGAATGGGTCAGAACGGGCCGTGTTGGACGGGCTGCTCACCCCAGCTGAGTGTGGGCTGCTGCTGCAGCTGGCCAAGGTAAGAAGACATCTGAATAGGCACTGTTGGCTAGTTAGGGACCTCAGGCTCAGCACACCCAGCCTGCCCCCTGTTCTGCCATCTCTGGTTCTCCAGGGGCCCTGCGCCTGCCACTACCTCACCGCTGTGGACAAGTTCCCTTCCTCTTAGCTGAGGTGGGGTGGGTGGACACTCTTTACAAAGGAATTTTGCTAGAAATTGATAGGAAGAACAAAACAAAAACCATGAAGGGATAAAAAAGGGTGAGTGTGCGGGCGAGGATTCCTTGATTAGCCGAGAGTTTAATTATCGGCTTGGCTGATAGCTTAGCAGACGCACAGGCGTCTTCTTCCATCCATTGTATCTCCTGCTCGTTTGGGTTGAATGATCCATATTCACCAGGTTGAGTCTCAGTGTGCCTTCCACACACACTCACTGAGTATCTGCTGTGCACTCAGAACTACTGGGTTACAGGGGGAGGTAGATGAACGTAGACCTGCCTTCAGGACCTCACTGCATAGAGAAAGAATCAGACACAGAGACACATAATTAGAGTGAGGGGTAAGTTTGCTACATGTACCCATCCAAACAGAAGCACCAAAATGCAAAGTCACAGAAGGCTTACTGGGTGGAGGGAGGTGGGCTGGCATTTGAGCTCAGTCTTAAGGATGAGTTAACAAGCAGAGAAGGGGAAGAAAGCCAGGCTGGAAGGGAGAAGGACAGGGGGTACTCTGGCAAGTGCAGTAGAGCACGGGAGTTAAGAGCATGGGACAGTGATTACCTGGGTGAGCTCACGTGGTGTATTTTAATGTCTCTGAGCCTAGTTTCTTGAGCTGTAAAACAGGGATAAAGGCAGTGGTTCTTTTAGGGTTGTTGTGAGGTAGTACTTGGTAAAGGTGTTAGAAGAATATAAAAAGTGCTTAGGGTTAGCCATTGTCTATTATCTATCTATTATGTATTATCGCTATTATCATTCAGGCTGTGGATCATCCAGAAGAGGTCCAGGGGAGAGAACCCAAAGGTGGAGGTACAGAAGAGATGGCGAAGGGCCTCCTGTACCCTACCAGGGAGTTTGTAGGTGGTGGACAGCTTATTGGAGAATTTAAGGAGGGGTTGACTTTTACGTTCCCATCCCTCAGCAGGAGCAGGGTCCTGAGTCACCATCCTGCAGAATTGGTAGATCCCTCTAGTGGCACTGTGGAGAATGCAGTGGGCGAGGAAAGTAAGGGGAGAGGCTTCTGGGGTGATGCAAGCATGCCACTGCCTTAGGTTAGATCTTTATTGCAAGGAAATGGAGAGAGGGGACAGATGAGAAAATATTTAGAAAGTCAAAGATAGAGAAGTTCAGGACTAAAGGATAGAGTCAGGGATAACTCCCAAGTATCGGACTTTCTTTCTGTTCCTTCATCACACTATATTCATTCAGGCCTCAGGACCTTTGCACTTACTATTTCTGCAGCCTGGAACATTTTCTCTCTCACATGTTGAAGTGGCTCCTTCATACCATTTGCTTTCAATTTGGATGTCACCTCATCAATTAGCTGTCCCCTAACCACTGCCTGGGTACTCTCAAGGTTGAAACCCCGTTTTAATTTTCTTTTCTTTCTTTTTTTTTTTTTTTTTTTAATTTTTTTTCAACGTTTTTTATTTATTTTTGGGACAGAGAGAGACAGAGCATGAACGGGGAAGGGGCAGAGAGAGAGGGAGACACACAGAATTGGAAACAGGCTCCAGGCTCCGAGCCATCAGCCCAGAGCCTGACGCGGGGCTCGAACTCACAGACTGCGAGATCGTGACCTGGCTGAAGTCGGACGCTTAACCGACTGCGCCACCCAGGCGCCCCTCTTTCTTTTTTTTTTAAATTTTTTAATGTTTATTTTATTTTTGAGGGAGAGAGAGACAGAGCATGCACAGAGGAGGGGCAGAGAGAGAGAGTCACAGAATCGGAAGCAGGCTTCAGGCTCTGAGCTGTCAGCACAGAGCCCAACACAGGGCTTGAACTCACAAACTATGAGATTGTGACCTGAGCCAAAGCTGATGCTTAACCGACTGGGCCACATAGATGCCTCCGTTTTTTTCTTTATACCACTTGTCACCATCTGAATTGATCTGGCTTGTTTATTCATTTATTATCTCAATATATGAACTGCATGAGAGCAGGGACCTTTTCATGTTCACAGTTGTGTACTCAGTGCCTAGAACAGTGCCTGACATATAGTAAGCACTCAGTACAAATTTGTTGAATGAATAAATACAAGGAGAGAAGGTTAGATGGCTTGGGTGACCATGGAGTTTATATGCAGGGTTACAGGTAGTGGTTTCAAAAAGCAACCAAAAGAAGAGGTGTCAGGAAAAGGACATCCAAATACCGGGAGACCCCCAGGTAATGAGACTCGCGTAGGTGGTTGGGTAATTGGGACTCAGCATCAAGGGTCCTCACGTTCTCCAAGAGTGTGTCAGGTGGGAAAAGGTCAGAGACCTGCTGTCTCCCCACCTTGAGCTGGTTGGGACCTTGCCTGACTATCAAACCTCCTGCTAGGGCCTTGTTTCTGGAGAGACTCCTGTATTATTAGCTCATCAGGAGTGAATGCTCAAGCCCTTCCTGCCCTGCTTCCCCAACAGCCCTTAGCCTCTCAGAGGCCCCTTCCCCACTGTAGGAAGCTCTCCAGCGTTCTGGGCATAGAAGCCCCGTGAGTGGGATTCCATATCTTTACCAGAGAGTGACAATACAGACATGAAGATAGTCATTCTGCGTGAAGGGCAGCAGCTCAGGGAGGGGGGCCACCAGAGAAACTTGGGGGCTTCTAGCTTCTTGCAGGAAGCGGGAGGATTGGAGGAAGGTCTTGTATCCCTGTGGGCAGTGAGGTGGGAGATAGCCTGGGACCCAGGGAGTGTGACTCCACAGCCGACTCTCTCCCTCCATAGGATGCCGCTGAGGCTGGAGCCAGGTCCGGCTATCGTGGCCGCCGCTCCCCTCACACCCCCCATGAACGCTTTGAGGGGCTCACAGTGCTCAAGGCTGCACAGGTGAGAGGAAGCCCCCCTGCCGTTGTCTGAAGCCCAGAACCGGAGAAGAGGGTACGCAGGAGGCTGGGAACCCGGGCCTGGGCCTCTCCTGTGGAAGGGCTCTCCAGAGACCAAGAGTACCCGAGTCCTCTGCCTAGAGTTGGGGGTGGGGTAGGCGTTCTGAGACGTAGGGACCTGGGTTATGGTCACAGAGCCAATGGAAGGGGCAGTTTGGGCTGATGGACAGAGCCTGTTGCTGAGACTCCAAACCCGTGGGTGGAGAGCAATGGAAGTAGGGCAGGGGCTGGGTCTAGGCTGTCCTTCCATGGTCCCCTCCTTTCCCGCCCTTCATCTCTCCGCTTGCAGCTGGCCCGGGCCGGGGCCGTGGGCAGTCAGGGGGCTAAGCTGCTTCTGGAGGTGAGCGAGCGCGTCCGGACGTTGACACAGGCCTACTTTTCCCCGGAGCGGCCCCTGCATCTTTCCTTCACCCACCTGGTGTGCCGGAGTGCCATAGAAGGTAATCGCCAGGGACCCCAGCTGTTCCTCCCCAACCTCGAGCCCCTGTTGGGCACTGCACACCCTCAGCAGCCCCCGCACTCTGTGGGTTTTCTGACTCCCCTGCCCCGGTGAGGGCCTGGCTGCTCGGCCCGGCAGTGATCCCCCGAAGCCGCAGGGTAGGTGTGGATGGCAGTGGATGGGCCCCGGGGGTGTTCACCAGGCCCCTTTGCTTCCCAGGAGAGCAAGAGCAGCGCATGGACCTGAGTCACCCGGTGCACGCAGACAATTGCGTGCTGGACCCCGACACTGGGGAGTGCTGGAAGGAGCCCCCGGCCTACACCTATCGTGACTACAGGTGGGCGCCCCCCACCCCCAGGGGTCAGGCAGGCGGGCCTGGGTTGGGGGTCTCACTGCCTGCTGTCTCCTTCCCTTTCCAGTGGGCTCCTCTACCTCAATGATGACTTCCATGGTGGGGACCTGTTCTTCACAGAGCCTAACGCCCTCACGGTCACAGTAAGCAGGGTAGGGGGTGTGGGGGTGTCACAGGGAGCCCAGCTGTGGACTCAGGATTCAAAACAGAAGGTTCCCAGAGGCAAATGCAGGGAAATGGCCTGGGACCACCTTAACCCTTTCCTTTCCTGGCCTCCCCAGCCCTTTCCACCACTGGTCTGTGTTCGGGGCTCTCTTAGAGGTTGATTACCCTTCCTCAGGGGATCTCGAGTGGCCCCTCCACACCCTGCCTTCAGTGTTTTCCTCACCTCCTTAGGTAGAGTGGGTAAAGCACAGGACCCCCAACCCTATTCCAGGCATACACCAGGGGCTAGAATTGGGCAGAAGGAGAGGGGCAGTGAGTTTTCATCATTTATTTCTCCATTTTACCCACTTAGCTTCTTCTCCGTTAATGCCAGCTACTGATAATCCAAGGCCTCCTTGAGGTGGACAAATGTCCCCAAGATCCTTATCCCCAATACCCAGAGTCTGGTACCGCATTCGCACCCTCAGATTGCATCACCCTGGGTCCAAAGGGTTGGGCAGGGGTTGGGAAGGGACCGGCAGGAGGCCCTCCATGGAGGCCCCTTTTCTTTAGCTCCCAACTCCTCTAGCCTTGGCCTGGCACTTGTGCTCCTCAGGTTGAGGCCGATTTCTCATTTCTCCCAAGATAGGCTCTGAATTCAGGAATGGGAAGTGATGGGTAGGAGAGCTGAACATTTTGTGCCCCTGCCCCCATCCTGCTCTAGGCAGTCGGGGCCAAGTTCTCTGAGAGCACCTATCCCTGGAGCTGAACCTGCCCTCACCCCCCAGGCTCAGGTTCGTCCTCGCTGTGGACGCCTCGTGGCCTTCAGCTCCGGTGGGGAGAATCCCCACGGTGTGTGGGCTGTGACGCGGGGACGGCGCTGCGCCCTGGCACTGTGGCACACCTGGGCCCCTGAGCACAGGGAGCAGGTGAGGAGGAGCGGGAGCAGGAAGGGATGGCCCTCCTGGTGTGTGAAGGATGAGGGGCAGGGGCTGAGATGCCCCAGGGAGGGTCCTTGGGGCAAGGCGATGCAGGGGATTGGGCCAGACTCTCCTCCCCACTCCCTAGGAGTGGACAGAAGCCAAAGAGCTACTGAAGGAGCCAGAGGAGGAAGAGGAGGAGGAGGAGGAAGAGGAAGAAATGCCAAGCAGAGACCCTTCCCCAGAACCCCCCAGCCGCAGGCTTCAGCGGGTCCAGGACAGAGTTGGGAAACCACCTCGGGTCCGAGAGGAGCTGTGAGGGACTGAGCCAGCTCCTTGGGGAGGTGGCCACTTGACTTGTGAAGGGCCACCTTGATGCCAGTACCCACGAGAAGCCCCCATGTGATGAGAGCAGAACAGCGAGCTCTCTGTCCCTGCACCCCTACTCCCTTGGGGATCATGAGGGCTGTCCAGCCCTGGTCTCAGAGGACAGTGCACAGACGAGCCTAGAGCTCACGAGGCCTGGCTGATGGACCTCCAGCCCTAGGACAGACCGAGGACACTATGCCTCCCTGGAAAGAAATGGCAGGGTTAGGACCCGACTGCTTCCAATGTGGAGGATGAGAGGGAGGATAGCCCCAGTGCCCTGTCCCAGCCTGTAATAAAGAGCTGAAGATCCCTCAGCCAGGGCCCGATGGAGTGTATCACAGTTTCTCTGGTGTCTGCAGAGGGGAGTGGCTGTGGCTGGCCTGGGAGGAGACAGGTGTCTTTGGGCCTCCCAGAGGCGGGGCCACTCAAAGCCTGTGATTTGTCAGGGAAATCTCGGCCACCTGCTCCCCGCATGCAAATGGACCTAAACCCCTGACAGCTGCTCCTTGGGCCTCCAACTCTAAGCCCTGTCTTCCCTCTCTGAGCTTGACCGAGACATAGGGCAGCCTGATCCCTCTGGTTCCAGCCTTCACAGCCCCAGCAGGACTCCGTGAGTCATGGGGGCAAGGAGTGGGCCAAACCCCAGATGGGAGCGGGGTCGGGGTTGCTCCCCGCTTCCCACCCTTGGTCCACTCAAAGCAGGAACAGGCCCGTCCATCTTCCTCTCTGGATCCCCTGTGCCTTTCCCCACCCCCCAGGATCAGACCCAGGGGCAGCTGGTTGGGGTTTGTTGAGAAGAAGGATTATCCAGATCAGTCCCTTCTAATCTCAGCTCCTGCCTGCACCCTCCCCATATTCACCGTAACCCTTTTACCCCCCCTTCCCCACAACTCTGAACTAAGAGTCAAAATCTTGGGCATTGACGATGAGCCACCTCTCACCCTCCTATTCTGGCTCCTGGACTGGTTGCTAGGCAGGCCCTGACTGCCACGATCATCAGCGTTGGTGGGGGCAAGGGCCTGGCGGGGTGGGGGGTGGGGGGGCTGGAGCTGTGCTTGCTTCTGCTCTTCTGCCCCCCTCCCAAACCCCAAACTTTAATCCTCACAGCTTTGCTCTAATCCCATGGGGCCTGATGCTCTTATCTCTGCCTACAGGGAGACTGGCCCAGGAAGCACCCCTCAGCCCCTCTTCCCTCCAGGGCTTGTGAGGGACTGCTCCTCTCTATAGCCCCACATCCCTGTTCCCACCTACCCACCACCCCAGGCTGGGCCCAAGTCTCTCTGGAAGCCGCACACCTCCCTTCCTGCCCTCTCCCCACACCGTTGCCAGCTGATTTCATTTGCCTGACGTCGTCGTTGTCGTTGCCCTACCCTTCTCTGTCAGTGCTCCCCCTGACCCCCCCCCCCCCAGAGTTGGGGCCAGGCCAGGCCAGCTCCTCTGGCAGCAGAGCCGGGGCAGGTGACGGGTTGGCGTCGCAGCTGAGGGAGTGAGGAAGCGCCTGGAAACCTGGGAGAGGTCCAGTCAGAGTCCAAGTAAGAGGGGGCTGGCCTGGCTCGGCTGTCTGGGGCTGGGGGCTGCAGGGAGGGCTCGGGAAGGGCTGGGCTTGGCTGTGCAGGGCTCCAAACATGAAGGGGTTGGTGGGGCGGTGGTGCAGGCCACCCAGTCGTCTCTCAATTTCTTGTAGTGGGTTCCAGCCCCTGAGTCAGGTGCGGGGGAGAGGACAGAAACGTGGCCTGGTGGGGACCCCCCCCCATGCTTACCCCTTGTTCCCGACAGGAGCCGGAGCTACCCCTCAACCTATCAGCCATGGGGGAAATGGAGCAGCTGAGGCAGGAAGCGGAGCAGCTCAAGAAGCAGATTGCCGTAACCCCAGAGCCCTTCCACAGGGGGACCCCAGAAAACATGGAACCGGGGACACGAGGGAGTGTGGATGGGGTGGGGGAAGGGGGCTGGATTTACTCTTGAGTGACACCTTAGAGACCCCTGACCTGGAAGTGGCCAGAGACTTTCTGAACGTGGATCTCAAATTTGAGATGTCCCCCAAACCCTAGAGCCCCGAAGCCCACCTACCTCAGAGGCCCATGCACCCGCTACCCTCACCTTGTGTTGATGCTCCCCTGATGTCTGCTTCTCCACCCGCCCCCTCCCCAGGATGCCCGGAAAGCCTGTGCTGACATTACTCTGGCAGAGGTGAGACCTCCTGTCCTACCTGCTAAGGCAGGGCCGGAGGGCACGGCAGGGGAGGGGAGGGAAGCTCCCTGGTGCCCAAGCTTTAGTACAGCGTGTCCCTAGAATGAGGAACCACATTGATTAATTCATTCAACAAACATTTAGTGAGATCTGCTGTGGGCCGGCCCCTTACTGGAAGCTAAGAATGCAGATGATGTCCCTATCCTCACCCATAACACAAGAATGATCACATGCTCTCACAGGGTGGTGAGGATGAGGAGAGGGACGGTGCTTTGCAAATCACAAAGCCCTTATAGACCAGTTACTAGTTTTCTAATCGTGTCCTTCACCAATTCTAAGGGCACATCTTTTCACATTGTGACATCTCTGAGATCAAGATGCGTCCAAAAATAGATGATGCCTTACATTTATAATGGGCAACATGTTTTCTTTCTCAGTGATACCTAGATGCCTGGTGCTTCTAGGAGTTGGTGGCACCTTATATTGGATTAAATATGTTAATAGTAAGAGGGAACATTTACTGAACACTTGCCGTGAGCCAAACACTGGGCTAAGTTGCTTAGATACGTAACTGCGTTTAATTTTCACGACGACACCATGAGTTGATGCTACAAACCTCATTTTGCAGATGAGGAAACAGGATCAGAGAGGGCGAGTAACTTGCCCAAGATACCAAAGCAAGTAAATGACAGGTGAAGGCCACTGACTCGAGCCTGAGCCTAAGTCTAGAAGCTGGATAGAGTTTAAGAGACATAGGACCACAAATTTCAGGAGGTGCTGTTCAGGGTCATGGGGCTGCCCTGGGTGCCCAGGGAAAGAGATAACCATGCTGTAGGTGTTGTATGGGACCCAGCTCCCAGTGGCTTGGGACCGCGAATGTGTGTGTCTCTTCCCAAGTCCGTGTTTGGTGACTTCACACTGGCAGCTTGAAACTGGTCAAGGTGGGACTATTTATATGCCAGAAATCATTCTCTCTTGTCTCCTCCTCCCCGACCCCGCACTGGAGAGGTGTTTGTCAAACACCTAGCGACGTGCCGCTAGCCATGCATGGTCTCTCCCACATCAATTGAAGCCACTCCAAGGCAGAGACTTATTTCTCTAAGGCTGGAGGCTTGACCCAGAGCCTGGCACAGAACAGAAACTTGTGCAGATCAGTGGTTGCGACACTGACATCTAGGTAGGTATTCTACTCACCCTGATTTCTAGTGCCCCCTTTTCTACAGCTGGTGTCTGGCCTAGAGGTCGTGGGGAGAGTCCAGATGCGGACAAGGCGGACATTAAGGGGACACCTGGCCAAGATCTATGCCATGCACTGGGCTACCGACTCCAAGTGAGACTTGAGAGGCACCCAGAGGTCGGGGGCGGGGAGGCAGGAAGGAGAGGCTTGGGTGACGTGGGGTGCTCTCTGCCCAGGCTGCTCGTAAGTGCCTCGCAAGACGGGAAGCTGATCGTGTGGGACACCTATACCACCAATAAGGTAGCTGCCCCCCACCCCTCCATCCCCCTGTCCTTCCTTTGGGGCATTCATTGTGCCTACCCTCCCCTGCCCTCCCCACCTGGGAGCTCTGCTCAGGTCCTGCCTCTGCCCACCCTCCCACAGGTGCATGCCATCCCCCTGCGCTCCTCCTGGGTTATGACCTGTGCCTATGCTCCGTCAGGGAACTTTGTGGCATGTGGGGGGCTGGACAACATGTGCTCCATCTACAGCCTCAAATCCCGTGAGGGCAATGTCAAGGTCAGCCGGGAGCTGTCTGCTCACACAGGTAAGTGGGAGACCCTCTCTTCCAGTCCCTGTTGCGAGAAGCCCAGGGAAGCCCCAGCACGAGGGTGCTGTGGGCCTGCAGCCAGGGCGCTGTCTTGACCACCCCCAGGTTATCTGTCTTGCTGCCGCTTCCTGGACGACAACAACATTGTGACCAGCTCCGGGGACACCACTTGGTGAGGACAGAACACCGTGGGTGCCGGGGCTTGGGGCGCAGCTCTGTCCTGGCCTTTCTGTGACAGTGTGACAGCTTCCTCTCCTCCGGCAGTGCTCTGTGGGACATCGAGACTGGGCAGCAGAAGACTGTGTTTGTGGGACACACAGGGGACTGCATGAGTCTGGCCGTCTCTCCTGACTTCAAACTCTTCATTTCGGGGGCCTGTGATGCCAGCGCCAAGCTCTGGGACGTGCGGGAGGGAACCTGTCGGCAGACATTCACTGGCCATGAGTCGGACATCAACGCCATCTGCGTGAGCCCCGCTCTGCACCCCAGCTCCCGGGAACCCCTCACCACACCCAACACGCATCCTTCATCCCGGCCCAAGCTCCCTACCCCTTTCTTTTTTAACTTTCCTCTTTGCCATAAGTTCACCTTACAGAAGTTTCCAGAGTAACCAAAAAAGTTCCCGTCTACCCTTCACCGGGATTCACTGCTAACATTTTACCACATTTGCTCTATCGTTCTCTCTCTGTAGAGGGAGGGAGGGAAGCATGGAAAGACAGACAGACACATACACCTAGATGTGGCTACAGATACATTTTATTAGTTTTTTCCCCTCTGTCTTTTGAGAGCAAGTTGCAGATTATCATGACTCTTTACCCCTTAAATACTTCAGTGCATGTTTCCTAAAAACAAGGCCATTTTCTTCTGTAGCCACAGTATACTTCTTAAAATCAGATTTAACATTGACACGATATAGTCTATCGTCTATATTCAAATTTCACCAGTTATCCCAAAAATAATAGCAACGGTTTGGCTTTGTTTCGTTTCTGTCCAGGGATGTGTATTGCATTTCCTTGCCATATCTTTTCAGTTACCTTTAAACTGGAACTTTTTTTCTACTTTTGTCTTTCGTGACACTGACATTTTTGAAGAGTACAAACCAGTTTTCTTTAGGCTTTCCGTCCGTTTGAGTTTATCTGACATTCTATCGTGATGAGATTCAGGTCATGCATTTGCACTTGGCCCCCATACTTCCACGCTCTGATCCAGCCTGGAGCCTGGAGTCTGGGACAGCCGCCGCCCTTCTAGCCATGTGACCCTGGGCAAGCTGCCCGCCCTCCCTCAGCCTCAGGCTCTCGCCTGCAATGTGGAAATAAAGCCTGCCTGCTGCGCTGTAGTGAGGGGCAGGTGAAGGGTGTAGGGGAGCTGCTGGCATGTGGCTGGCGTGGGATAAATGTCAGCGGTGAAGAGCGCTGGGGGACGGATAGGCAGAGAGGCTGAGGGAAAGAGCCTGTTCTGGAGCCACCAGGGCGGGAGCCAGGGAGAGAGCAGGAGAGGTAGCGGGCTGCCCAGGTCTGAGTCCTGACCCCCTTGCCACCTGTACCCTCAGTTCTTCCCCAATGGAGAGGCCATCTGCACAGGCTCAGACGACGCCTCCTGCCGCCTGTTTGACCTGCGGGCAGATCAGGAGCTGACTGCCTACTCCCACGAGAGCATCATCTGTGGCATCACATCTGTGGCCTTTTCCCTCAGCGGCCGCCTGCTCTTTGCAGGCTATGATGACTTCAACTGCAACATCTGGGACTCCATGAAGGGCGAGCGTGTGGGTAAGGGCCGCCCCCACCCCCCCCCACACTTCTGCCATCTCAGCTGGAAGGACCTTCCTACTAGCTCCCTTCCTTGGGACCCTCTCACCACTGTTCCCTAATTCCTGGATGACTCTGAGCTCTATCCCTAGAATCTAGTCCCCCTTGGCTCCCAATCTAGGGCCATCTTCTCTAGTGGCCCTTCTCCACCACCTAATGAGATAGCTGCTTCCCGTGAAAGGAGTTTCTGTGTCACCCCAGAACTGTGAACCTTGAATGTTCAGTCACTTCTGGATTTCCAGGGCCTCTGCAGTTTCAGGGGCATCCACTGAAGGAAAGGGCAATCTCAGGAAACTGCAAGAAGCCCCATCAGGGAGGTCTAGAGTGACCTGAGGGCCCTGACCCCAACCTAGGGGCTTTATCTAGGACCACCCTGGTCTGAAGTTGAATCAGATGGGGTGGCTTCTTCTCTTGGGAGAGGCCACGTGCTGAATGAAAACAACACTGGCCAGAGGGTCAGGATCCAAATCTGAATTCTGTCCCTTAGGCTCTCAGGGCCCTCGGGCAAGTCACTTCTCTCTGGGCCTCAGTCTCTTTATTTGGAAACATAGTAATGAGACTAAAGAGCTACCTCCCCATTTTCTAGGGCCCATCAAGGTGCCCCTGGCTTTTTTCACAGCACACTGACCCTGCCAGCCTTCTCCTGTCCCTCCCTGCCCCGTACCCCGCCCACCCTCCACAGACATTGGCCTTGAGAGAAATCCTGCCCCTTAGGGCCAATCCTCTTTCAGTCCCCACCAGGGGCTCAGAGTCCATGGCCAGTCTAACCTAGAATTCCTACATGTGCACATGAACTGTCTGCCAAAGCAGGCTGACTCCTCTCCCTCTTTCTCAGGCGTCCTCTCTGGCCACGACAACAGGGTCAGCTGCCTGGGGGTCACAGCTGACGGGATGGCTGTGGCCACCGGCTCCTGGGACAGCTTCCTCAAAGTCTGGAACTAAGGAGGCTGGAGGAGGGGAGGTAAAAGGCCACGAAGACACTCAGCTGCCCCTCCCCTGCCCAATTTTTTTCTAAGGTTTCTTTAAGTTTTCTCTTCTATACCCTAGCTGCCATTCCCACCCAGCTTTGTCCCTTGAGGGCGGTGGAGAAAAATGGGGAGTCTGCCTTTGGGAGGCATTATCAGGGACACGGGGGCAAAGAACTGCCCCATCTCCTCCCATGGTCTCCCCTCTCCATGGTCCTGCAGCTTCTCCCTTAATAAGCAAGGACAACTGACCCCTCCCCAGCCCTTGGCAAGCCTAACAGGCTTCCAGTCTGAGGCCCCAGGCCCTAGAATTCCTCCCCCCAGAGCCACTACCTTTATCCAGATCTGGGTGGCAGAGAGCACTCAGCCCTGTGACTATGGCTCTGGCGCCACTAAGATCCTGTCCCTTGTCTCCTTCATGATCTCTCCCTTTTCTACCTTCTTTATTTCTCTCATAAAGCACCTGCAATAAAGTGTACAGGCCTGGGATGTCTGGCTTCTGCCCCACTTCTGTTCCAAAAAGATGCAGGTCTAACTCAAGTAATAAAACATTATAGGTGCAGGGATGAAGGTTGGGTACCAGACAGCTTGTGGGCAGAGTAGGGTGGAGGCAGAAGCCCAAGCCTCACAGAGAAGGCCTGAGACAGGTCAGGTGGAGAAGGTGCTCACCAGGTGGCTGGGGGAGCATACACACAATGGTTCACTACAACCTGCCTATGGTGCGTCTCTATAGGAAGGTTATGTTGAGAAGGAATGGGGTTATAAAAGACCCTGAATGCCAGGCTAGGGTGTAGACTTTATCCTAAGGGCAATGGGGAACAACTGAAGAGTTTTGAGCAGAGTAGTTTCACGGTCACGTGCTTCTCAGAAAGGTCACCCCTCGGGCGCCCGGGTGGCTCAGTCGGTTAAGCGGTCGACTCCTGATTTCAGCTCAGGTCGTGATCTCACATTTTGTGAGTTCGAGGCCCACATCAGGCTCTGTGCTGACAGCGAGGAGCCTGCTTGGGATTCTCCCTCTCTCCCTCCCTCTGCCCCTCCCCTGCTCATGCTCTGTCTGTCTCTCAAAATAAATAAATACCACTTAAAAAAAAAAAAGAAAACCAAAAAAAAAAAAAAAAAAAAAAAAGAAAGAAAAGAAAAAGAAAGGTTGCCCTAGCAGCGGTGTAGGTTGATGAAAAGGTGAGTCGAGACTGGCGAGAAACAAGGCAGGAGGTAGATGGCAAGAAATGCAAGAGCCATAGGACAGGGGGCAGGGAAAGGGATGGGGAAGAGGTTAAAGAATACAGAATCACCAGAATTGAATGCCAAGTGCCAGGATATGGGATGTTAAGAGGGAAGGATTCAAGATAATGGCCAAGGTTCAGGTTTGGGCAACTGGGTGGATAACATGGTTATTATTTACAGGGATAGAGAGCAGGGGATGAAGAATAGCTTTGGGGGCGGCAGGGGTGGGGGGAGGGCGGATTACAAATTCAACTGTAGACAAATTACCTGTGAAGTGCCTGGGGCACCTGGATAAAGGTCAGGGTTAGAGAGATCTGGAAGTTACTAGAATATAAGAAAGTGATACCTAAATCCCTAGAAGTGAACACCTAGAGAGAGCAAGAGGAAAAGGCCAAGGACAGAGCCCCGGGGGAACACCAGGATTTAAGGGAAGTGTGTAGAAGAGGCCTGGAGGACAGGGAACACAAGTTTCTCAGGCTGCTTTTCTACATACAGAAGCCCAGCACAAGGTTTAGGCATAACACTTAAAAGCATAATTTAAAATCACTTTCTTTAATATACAAGAAACACACAGGACACAAATAAAGCCTAAGAAAGTGCTCGGTCCCCCGAGTTGGTAGTTTAGGGGGAGTGGAAGACAACGAGCCTTTCCAGTCTCCCAGGGAAAGAAGGGGCTGTGAGGACACAACATCACCAGGCCCCTGGTGAACCCGGTGCTGGGGCCATGCACGGCCTAGTTCTCCACCAAGTTTGGAAAGTGCTGATTTTCCTTGTCCTGGTCCTGGCCCTGCTCCCACACTCGGCCTCCGGTTTCCAGAAGTCGTCCAGTTCCCAGAATGGCCCCTTCCTTTAGTGCCCTAGCATTTTCACTCAGGGGAGGAGGCCGCTTACCCTGCCAAAAGCAGTGTGTGAGTTGGAGGAGGGAGGGGGGTTGTTCAGGACAGGGAAGATTGGGTAGAAAGGACTCCCACCCTCTACCTCTCTATTCTGGGGTTCCTAGTAACAGCTTTCACCCTCTCTCCTTTTACCTGTCGTGGTGTCAGAGTTCCAGGGGAGTTGTCATCCTGTAGGATGGTGAGGGGAGATCTCCCTAGTACCTTGCCATTTCCTTTCCGTCTATTGTGCTTAGAACCTAGGGTGGGTAAGGAGTTAAAGCCAAAACCCAAATTAGGGGTTTACAGTTTATTCCTCCTACATTCATCCGTGGGCATTATCCCAATTTCTCTTCCCTATCCTTGCCCTTTGGTTCTGTACCTGAAGATCGGGGAGTCTCAGGGTCTCTTAAGGGCTTGTCTGAGCCCTGGCTGGCCGTGGGGGGTTGTGAGGGCTGTCCTGCTTCCTCCTTGGAGGACACCTGCTTGGAGGGGAGCTCAGTCTGGCTCCAGAGTGGCATCCGGTCCTCAAGGGAAAACTGGGTGCCCAGAGGCAAGTTCAATTCGGAAGGTGAAGTTGCCTCTAGGGGCAGAACAGGCTCTGGAGGAAGATTCAATTTGGAGGCTTCTTTCTCAAAGACTTCATTCAGCTGTTTCGCCAGTGGGCTTGGGGGCTCTAAACAGAAGTCAAGTGAGATAGTGACCCTATGATACAAATCATTCAGCAAGAAGAATACATACAGGAACTTTAGGACTCATGCTCTAGTGGGTGAGGGATTGGTTGGGAAGAGAGAAATCGAGGGAGAACATGTTGAGAGAAGAGTGAGATTGGCTCAATCAAAAGAATGGAGGCTCCTTTGAGCAGGAGCTCTGGGAAAATGGTTTCATTGGCCCAACCCAAGGGTGCTAGGTGACAGCCTTACCAAGATTCCCTGGGCCCACCATTTACCTCCGCTGCTGGTCTTCATAGGTGTCCGTGCAATGCCAAGGGTAGGAGAGCGGGGATCTGAGTCTTGGGCCTCATTAGGACACTCCAACTGCTCCCCTGCTGGTAGGGTTGGCTGTGGAGAGCTCTCCACCTGGCAGAACCAAAAGCTAAAACAAGTCCGGACCCCGACTCTTCTTCCCTCCCAGGTCTCTAGCCCCAGGTTGATATTCCAGGCAGGTATTGCCAGGGCCCTCAGGCATTCAGCCTACCCCAACCGGATTAAGAAAGTGGAAAATAAGGTGTCAAATTAGAGGGAGGAGGAGGGTGTGAGGGCTTTCTCAGAATCAGGTTAAGCAGAGGCCCAAGAATTCAGACTCTGCCCCCGTCCCTCCCCGCCTCTCCGCCCCAGAGTACCTGGATGGGAGTGCGCAAGATGCCGGCACTAGGTGAACGGGGGTCCGCCACTCGAGCCAGAAGCTTGTTGTGCGGCGGAGGCCGCGCCGGAGTGACCGGGGAGCTCTTGGCTGAGCCCATCTCAACCAGGAGAAAGAAGGTGGGGCGGGGCCCGGCCCGGGGCGAGGAGGGGACGCCTGTGAGAAATGACTCAGGTCTCAGCCATTACCGCGACCGCGACCGCGTCCGATCTCTTGCCTCCAGACCACCCGATCTTCCCTGCTCCCAGCTCAGGAACCTCCCCGCTGCTGGGCCAGAGGCCTCTGTGGAAACAACGACTGTTGCAGCTGACAAGCCAGCTCCTTGCGAGCCTGCTGGGCCCTCTAATTTATTAATTTATTCCAATCACTTACCGGGCCCCAATTCCTCTTTGGGATGCACAGAAGCTCGAGCCTCAACTCCCGACGCCGAGTTTCAAACCTCCCGCCACGCCCCCTGCCTTGACTCTATTGGTTGAGCCGACGCAGACGCCAATAGGCCCCCTATATGAGACCCGCCTCCTGTGAGGAGGCCATTGGGCTCGGAGGACGTCTGTCATGAGGAGAGTGGGGCCAATGAGCAGCGGCCTGGCTTGCTCAGGGGTGACACCTCCCCGAATACGGGACTTTTGTTCCGCCACCGGCTGCGAGTTGTCCATCGTGAGACTCTGAGGAGTGCCAGTCTTCGGTTTTCAGACCTCCAGTTTCAGAACCAAATTATTTTATTAAAAAAAATAGAATCATGAATTATGACGCTATTATGTACATAACTGGCTGGAGCTGTAGTTATGAAGGTTTTTCTGAGGCGAGATGGTAATCCGTATTGGTCGACGGAGTTATCAATCACTCGAGACTAACCCTCTCAAACTCCGCCTCATTGGACAGCCCCTTTTCAAATAAAAAGACTACAACTGCCCTTCTATTTTCCGATTGGACAAGACCCAGGAAAGTTTCTGGGATTGATTGGTTTAAACAACCGTCAGTTTCTGCTCTGATAGAAGGCACGCGAAAGGACTGTAAGGGTCCCAGAGTACAAGCGTCCAAAACTCCCGGACCCACCTCGCTGCTCTACATGCGCTCTGCCCTGGAAGAGTGGGATTGGTTCTTCCGACCATCGGTTCCATTAGAAGCGCTTTTCATTGGCGTTACTCAAGAGTAGGGCAGAGGGCGGAGCACTAGTAGGCAGGCTGCGTCCAACTGCCATTCTCGCGCGTCCTCCTTTTAGCGCATGCACCTAACGAGTAGTGCTCATTGGACGGCCAGACTAGGGGGTGGGGGACTGGGAACGGTGGGAGCCGCTGTGTGTGGAGGAGCTGCTGCCGGTGTCATGGCGGAGCTGAGTGAGGAGGCGCTGCTGTCAGTATTACCGACGATCCGGGTTCCTAAGGCTGGAGACCGGGTCCACAAAGACGAGTGCGCCTTCTCCTTCGACACACCGGTAAGCCCATTCCCCACGCCCGCAGCGAGCACGACTTCCTTCCATCGCCCTGGTCATTCTGCCGGGGCCTGCAAGGCTTGGGCTACCGCCTCCCTGCGATGCACCATGGGACTTGTAGTCTCCCACGCTCCTCCCTGCCGTTGCTTTTAATTAGCTGGCGCTGTCGTGTGACTACCGCTCCCGGAAGCCTCCGCGTCCGCCCCACCCGTTCCCCGTCTCGTGGAGCACTGTGGGGATCGTAGTCGCTCACTCCCCTCATTGCCGTTCCAAGGTAGAGGCGCATCCCTCTCGCTGGACTACATCCCCCAAGTGGACCCCTGCGAAAGCCTGGGAGTTGGCCTTGCCTGCCGCGCGCGGCTCTCCGGGTTTTGTAGTCTCGTGTGGGAGGGATGGGGCGACCCTGCACTGTTCTGGGCCGGGGTTTGGGTTGGAGGGTGGGGATTGCAGTTCCTGGGCGCCTAGTAGTCTGGAAGTGACCATGAAGAAGGGCGGTTCTGAGAAAGGCCGACTTAGACTCCACCCATGGTTAATGTGGACAGGGGGCGGGGAGGTGGGTCATTGGTGGTAGGGAGGAGAGGAAAGAAGGGAGGAAAGCTCTAGTCGTTTCTCCTTTGAGGTGAACTATGGCCGCAGCCCCCCTTCTCCTGCCCATCACAGAGAGCACAGGGAACCCTTTTAAAAGTATTCCCAGGGAGATGGTGTCTTTCGTGGAGGATACTAAGACCCTTTTCCCATCCCGCTCCCACTCTTGACTGGTTAGACAAAGCCTCCACCCACACCATGCTTCACGTTTTGTAGGCTCCACCCGGAACCTCCCTTCCTGCAGTTCTGCCTTCCTGTGTCACCGTCAAGCAGAGACTAGCCTTTGGCCTGGCCAGAGCCTGAGCTGAGAAGGCAACAGCAGCCTGGTTGGGATCCGCCCCCCTTACCACCCCTCCCGTCAAGCGGTCGCTGGGCCCTGCCCAGGGTGTTCAGCCAGACCAGCTCGTGGCAGGGAAAACTGCAAGTCAGAGTGGAAAGGCTTCATTAATGCATCGCCAGTGCTGAGTATAGCAGCATGATCTAAGGCCCAGTTCAGGATCATCACTGTGATTTGTGGTTTGCTTGGTTTGCTAGGCTTTGATCTGGGCCTCAGACAATGTGCTGCTTCTCTGGAGTCTGGCTTTGGCAGAGCCAAAAGAGGACTGACTGCTCAGAGCAGAGCTCCAGGGCTCCCAAGGCTTGGGGAAACCCAGCATTTTTATTTCCAGCAGAGGAGTTTGGTTACTGCAGAGCTCCTGCATGCCATCTAGTTCATCAAGTGCATGGCTTGGTCCTGTCTTTCTCAGGAGAGAAAGGTTTCTCTTAATTACCAACAGATGGTAGAAGTCAGTGGCTCCCTCTTCACACTCCTGTCTGCCTCTCCTTAGGAAGTGCTTCGAATAATCCAAATGGTGTTTTTGTAAGCTTATTATACTTTGCTTCTTTTATCCCAAGTCAAGAGATCTCCAATGTGGCCTTGTTGCTTTCCTGACCAACTTCCAGCATGTTTGATTATCTTCAAATTCAATTTATGGTAGAAAGCTTGTTTGACCCCTGTGATGAAAAATGCTCCATTTGCCCATGAACATTGTAATCCACACTGTTCTAGGGAGTGGTACAGAGCAATCTATGGGACCAAGAACTGCCTTAGACGGTGCCCTATTTTTCATATCGCAGCAGAGAATTTTTCAAGGCCACTGAGGCGTTTATTCGAGGAAGAAGATGCCTGTCGTTGCTTGGATCTGAAGGAAGACTGTTGTTTTCTCCAGTTACCTCCTCTACCTTATCCATCACTATTCACAAAGACACTGGGAGACTTGCTCAGTGTTCGAGAAGCTCATCCTCCCTCCTTAGCTGTGATTTAGGGTGGACCCTTCTCTCCCTGTTTTCTCCCTGCGTTATATGTGTTTGAGTTGTCTCAGCAGGTATTGCTAGATTATTCTAGAGAGGGATTGGCTTTGAGGTTGGCAGTTGATGGACTTCAGTGCGGGATTTAGTTATTGGTCAGAGGGGAGGCAGCAGGGCAGTGCCTGGAGAATGCTGGTCTTCGTGTCCCTGCTGAACCAGGTCCAGGTATAACAGTGAGCCCCAGACAAGGCACTGTTAGCCTGGCTCCAGGCTTTAGCAGGAGAGGAGGGAGAGGACTCAGCATGGACCAGGATTTGACGACCTAGTAGGATGTTGTAAAGGAGAAGTCTGGTCTTCCTGGCAGGCTCAGGAGCTGGGTGTATTGTTCAGGTGCTAGAATCTTTGCTCCTCCAGTCTGGAAAGTTTTCTGAATCCTGGAGATTAGGCAGGGTTTGTTGTGTGTGGGGAGTAGGTTCAGTGTCTGACATGCAGGTCTTTCCTCTCCCGGGAAAGGACCCTTTTTCCCTCTGAATGTAAGCACTGGCCCTGGAAGTCCATGGTATTTGATTCCCATTGGCCTCGTAAAGGGAGTTCTCTGCAATTGATTGGAAGGCTCCAAAGCCCAAAGAAGGAGCGAGAAGGAAGAGGAATGGTGACTGACAGGTGTTGCTTAGCTCCTGGTGTCCTTGTTGGTTGGTATCAAAGTCATAGGAGAATGGGGAGAATCTTAGCCATGTACCAGGTCCCAAAAGGCTAAATGACTTGCCAACAGCCACATGGTGGTAGAGAACAGAGCCTTTCTTGTGGAAACCAGTTTCTGACCCCAGGTCTTGGTTTCCCCACCTAGCCAGGCTTCATCCTCCCTGTGTCTCCTCCCCTACCTGTTGCACTGCAGGAGTCTGAGGGTGGCCTCTACATCTGCATGAACACATTCCTGGGCTTTGGGAAACAGTATGTGGAGAGACATTTCAACAAGACGGGCCAGCGCGTCTACCTGCACCTCCGGAGGACCCGGCGCCCGGTAGGCATGGAGCTGGGGGCAAGGCCCGGGGACTTTCAGGCACATCCCACTGGTCTTCATTTTGAATCTGTCTCTTCTGTTCTGACCTCCCAGAGGCTGCATTTCCCCCTCTTGCCTGTTTCTGTTGGTATCATTAAAACTTAGCACACATGTTTTATTTAGCTTCACTCCCTTCTGAGATTAACCCACCCTGTCCTGTCCATCTTCCCCATTTGTCCCTTCCCTGGCACTCACTGCTGATCCTGCCCTTCCTGCCTCGTTGCAGAAAGAGGAGGACACCACAACAGGCACTGGAGACCCCCCCCGAAAGAAGCCCACCCGGCTGGCTATTGGTGAGCACCATTTCAGCCCTGTTCTTCCCGAGCTGGTCTTTCCTGGCCTCAGAGGCACTCGAAAGGCCCCCAAAGAATGGGCCTGACCAGTGGCCCTAGAGCTCTGGAGGGGACAAAACGAGATGCCGTTTGGGAGGAGGGACATTTACCCGTGGTGGCTGTTCTACCCTCCTCCTTCTTCCCTGCCTCACCAGGTGTTGAAGGCGGGTTTGACCTCAGCGAGGAGAAGTATGAATATGATGAGGATGTGAAGATTGTTATTTTGCCGGATTACCTGGAGATTGCCCGAGATGGGTTGGGGGGACTGCCTGACATTGTCAGAGACCGGGTACGAATGCCTTCCTGCCCTGCCGGGGACTCTGGGGCAGGCAGGTCCAGAGCAGTGACGTCTTGGGCAAGCACTGAGAAAGCTGGAGACTGAGGGGCTAGAGGGACTAGAGGGCGGGGGGTTGGGTCCCGTCTCTGACCCTCTGCTTCCCCCAGGTGACCAGTGCGGTGGAGGCCCTACTGTCAGCCGACTCGGCCTCCCGCAAGCAGGAGGTGCAGGCCTGGGATGGGGAAGTACGGCAGGTGTCTAAGCATGCCTTCAACCTCAAGCAGCTGGACAACCCTGCTCGAATCCCTCCCTGGTGAGGCCTGGCCCCTCCACCTTGGGGCACCACCCCCAGAGCAGGGGCAAAGAGGCCACCCTCCTGGGGGATCTGGTGGGAGAGAGCATCGGGAGCAGGCTAAGGAGGGGGGCGCTGAGGGAGATGAACTCAGCCAGGGGCCGTCCAGAGGAGAGGAGCAGAGAGAGCTCTCACGCTGGAGAGGCCAATCCCATATATCCCCCTCCCCATAGTTCAGCATATTTTCTTCTTCCTGGTTAGCGGCTGGAAGTGTTCCAAGTGTGACATGAGAGAGAACCTGTGGCTCAACCTGACAGACGGCTCCATTCTCTGTGGCCGCCGCTACTTCGATGGCAGTGGGGGCAACAACCACGCCGTGGAACACTACAGAGAGACCAACTACCCGCTGGCCGTCAAGCTGGGCACCATCACACCTGATGGAGCCGGTACTCCCTCCCCTCCTCCAGCCGCCTCCACGCTAGAGTGGGCTTTAACCATTACTCGGGGAGCACGGGAATACCTCCTCTTGATAAACAATGAGAATGTTGCAGACGAGACTAGAGCTTCAGCTAAACCCCCCAAATACGAGTCCCCCTCCTTAGAGGTTACCAAGATAATCTGTGTAGTGAGTATCCTTCCCAAACCATCTGACCCCAGCACCTTATCCTGGGGGTGGGCCCCCAAGTAACGCCAGCCCTTGGCCTCTTTTCACCCCGTCTTCCCTGACAGCCAGTCTCAGAAGGGCTTGTGACCTCACCAATAGTCAGGGGAGCCAAGAGGGTTACCCTTACAGGCTCATCCTTCTGTCCCACCAGCGCTCCACCCCCCACCCCCCCACAACCCCGGGGCAAGGAGTGGGACTGGTGGTCAGGCCAGAGCCACCGCTTCTGACGATACCCCTGCCTCCTGCCCTAGATGTGTACTCCTATGATGAGGATGACATGGTCCTGGACCCCAACCTGGCTGAGCACCTGTCCCACTTCGGCATCGACATGCTGAAGATGCAGAAGGTGAGACCCCTTGCAGCTTCAGACTCTTCTCGTCCCTGCCCGCCAGGCCCTGCCTCGCCTGAGGCTGAAGCAGCGCATTGGAGCGAGCTGCCACGGTTATCCCGGTCCCCAGCACATGTGGGCTTCCTTTGAAAAGGTTTCTAGAATCCATTATTCATTCATCGACCACTACTGAGTACTTGCTCTGTGCTAGTCACTGCGTGAATAAGACAGGTGTGGCCTTTCAGGGACTTACACTCTAGATGGAAAGGCAGATATTAATCACATGCTCAGGCACATGAGTGAATGAACACAAACCGAGGGGCGCTGTGAAAGAGACCGAGAGGGTGCTGCAGTAGCTTATGGCAGGAAGACCTGGAGCAGAGACCTGAAGGGTGAGAAGGGGCAGCTTCGGAATGGAAAAAAACACTTCAAGTGGAGGGACTCGCATTCATTTCTTCCTCTCCCCCAGGCAGAGGCCTGACCACTAAACCGCCTCCGGGACGATCGCTCAAGGCCTTCTGGAACTTGGACTGGAAATAGCTAGTGCGTCTTCCATGTTAGAGGCCATAACTGAACACATTCTGAGCTCCAGCAGGGTAGCGTCCCGGACCCTGTGAAGGATCAGTGTAAAAAATTCAGGGCTGAGTGTCTCGCCCTGTCTGAAGCGTCCCTTCCCTTGCAGACGGACAAGACCATGACTGAGTTGGAGATAGATATGAACCAGCGGATTGGCGAATGGGAGCTGATCCAGGAGTCGAGTGTGCCACTGAAGCCCCTGTTTGGGCCTGGCTACACGGGCATCCGGAACCTGGGTAACAGCTGCTACCTCAACTCCGTGGTCCAGGTCCTCTTCAGCATCCCCGACTTCCAGAGGAAGTGAGTGGTGCCCTCTCCCCATGACTGGCCCCTTGGCCCTGTACCCCTGACTCCGCAGCTCTCCTCCTGGACGCCAGCCTCTAGGCACACTCCTCCTTCAGCCACCCTCAGTACCTCTGTGTGCTACCTCCGTCTTTGTTCCTGTTATACTGTGGCTAGCGCTCTCCCATTAGTTCTAGAACCACTCCACTGTCACCCAGCCACACAAGCCCCACTGGGAGCAGAACACCAAATCCTGGGGCTCTCCCTGGCTTCCTGACTACTCAAGGGTGAGGTGGTGGTCTTTACTTGAGGCCAGTGACATCAGATGAGTACCTGACATGGACATGTAGCACTTGGGGGAGGGGAGGGCTTGGGTCACTAAGGTACCAAAACGGCAGATTCTGAGCATAAGTGAGCCTGCTTTCTAATTGAGAAGGACTTGATGCACATGTGAAAACTTAGCAATGTAGTGACACGTTCTGTTCCAGGCAACTTTCTCCCTTCCCCTGGCTCACTCCTGGGGAGGAGGCCGGGGGGAAAAAATGTATCAGAGTACACTGCATGCTGGCATAGTTGAGAAGGGGAGGAAGGGCAGGTTGCTGGAAAGAAATGGACTCCCGTGTTTTAACCACATGACTCCCTACTCTGAAGGTTGCTTGTTCCCCCGATCTAATAGATAATAGTCCCCTTTTCCTTGGAACCCATGCCAGAGCACCTCCAATTATCCTTCTCTTGGCTCTTAGGTATGTGGACAAGCTGGAGAAGATCTTCCAGAATGCCCCGACGGACCCTACCCAGGACTTCAGCACCCAGGTGTATGTAGCCAGGTCCTGTGTACAGCCTCGCAGCCTGTATGCCTTCGTTCTCCTCCATGACCACCTGGAGTGGGCAGCAGTTCAGGACGTTTGCCTCTGGCCATGCTGTCTGCCCTGAGTTGGGTTCCTGGGGAATCTCAGGTTTTTCACATTCTAGAGAGTTGTCTGAGGTCTATATGCCGGGGTTGAGTTGGGGAGGAAAAGGCACAGATAGATGTCAGATGATCAACAGTTGACTGAAGCTTAAGTGGTTCTCTTGGATGTCAATGCAGGGCCAAACTGGGCCATGGCCTTCTCTCGGGAGAATATTCCAAGCCAGCACCGGAGTCAGGCGATGGGGAGCAGGTGCCAGAACAAAAGGTGAGTGTGGGACTCTATCCCTTTCAGGCTCTGGAATTATGGGGAAACTGAGGTCTGGGAGATGTCTAAAGAAGGCCCCTTGGTGGCCTACTTGAGCCCCAGCTGAATCGCTGCCCTGGCTGTGCCTAGGAAGTTCAAGATGGCATTGCCCCTCGGATGTTCAAGGCCCTCATTGGCAAGGGTCACCCCGAGTTCTCCACCAACCGGCAGCAGGATGCCCAGGAGTTCTTTCTTCACCTCATCAACATGGTGGAGGTAAGGGCCGGGAAGATGGCAAGGCAGGGCACTCCACGCTCCCTCCATCTGCCCGTGGTTCTCTCCCTTCTGCCTCCTGCTCATTCTTTCCTGTCAGCCCCCACCAGCCCCACCCCTGGAACCCGGCGGCGGGCATGCACTGGGCCTTCCCTGTGAGTAGCAGTTGCCCCTGGGGAGGACAGTAATGCCAAGCAGTGATGCTTACACTGGATGGGCTTGTGGCCTAATGAAGGATGCACCCAAGAAACTGATAGGGAGATGCCTATTGCTTATAAAGAAAAACACCAGCGTGTTCCACCGCAGTCTCCCAGTGCCATGAAGACACCAGAGTTGGAGAGGGGGAGCTAATTAGGGAAGGATTCTACTCTTGAGTCCCGAGAGCCTCCTAGTGGTAGACTGCCTTCTGCTCCTCTCTCTCTCTCCCTGAGCCCCTAGTGACCCTTTCAGGCCCTCATCTCGTTCCCTGGCCGCCCAGACCTCCCCACCCTGCCTCTTTCCCATAGAGGAATTGCCGGAGCTCTGAAAATCCTAACGAAGTGTTCCGCTTCTTGGTGGAGGAAAAGATCAAGTGCCTGGCCACAGAGAAGGTGAAGTACACCCAGCGAGTGGACTACATCATGCAGCTGCCTGTGCCCATGGACGCGGCCCTTAACAAAGGCAGGTTGCCCTCAGTGAGGCCTGGGTGCAGTGGGGCTCCAGGGTGTAGGAGTGCTTGGGCCCCTTACTGGGAGCGGAGCCCACAGTATGCCCTGCTCCCCCAGCCGGAGGGCCAAAGCTGGGGCATCTCGGGGAGGTAGGATCACCTTTGCTTGTCAGAGCTGTGCTGGGGAAGAGAGGCAAGATCGTATGTGGACGTGTGTCAGGTGGATTTGGGGAGAGTGGAGGAGCCCAAGTAGTCACGGACAGAGAGCCAGTCTGGCAGGGCTAAGGAGGGAAAGAGGCAGTGCCCTCTGAAGGGTTCACCTGTCAATTCTGTCCCCAGAGGAGCTTCTGGAGTATGAGGAAAAGAAGCGGCAAGCCGAAGAGGAGAAGCTGCCACTACCAGAACTGGTTCGGGCCCAGGTGCCCTTCAGCTCCTGCCTGGAGGCCTATGGGGCCCCCGAGCAGGTGGACGACTTTTGGAGCACCGCCCTGCAGGCCAAATCAGTAGCCGTCAAGTAAGTCTAGTTGGTCTGCGCCCGAGGTTTCGGGCCAATGTCAGGGTAATCCCAAAGACTCTGTCTGCCTCTCTCCCATCCTTCTGTCCCTTTGTGGTTGGATTCTCAGGGCTAGCATCAGTTGGGGCTGGTAATCTGGCCCTGAGGGAATCAAGAGGCCCTGGCAGGAGTAGACTCGGATGATGGACCATATTACCTTGTCCTGCCCCTGCCGGAGGCTCCGTCTTCTCTTGTGGTATGGGGTCACATTTTAGTGCACCTTTTGTCCACTCAGTCAGGGTGAAAGCACGTAGTGTGCGTTGTGGACAGAATTTGGCTTTCTAGCAAATGGACTTAGTTTGGGCCTAATTGTGTCATGAACATAAGCTTGGGATCTGAAGGAGTGCTTTGGTTCCAAGGGATTTCAGCCATTCCCCACTCCACCCCACCCCCCACCCCCTACCCTTTGACAGGCCCCTGGCTTCTGCTGCTCCTTGTCTGCAGATGCTCTGATGCCTGCCAAGGGCAAGATAAGAATGTGGAGTATCTTCTGGGCATCAGGGCTTCTACCGGGGAGAGGCTGAACCTCAGGGTGGGGGTTTCAGGAGAGGAGGACTTTGGGATTCTTTGGGTACTAGGACATTCTCTCTTCCCCAGGACCACACGATTTGCCTCTTTCCCTGACTATCTGGTCATCCAGATCAAGAAGTTCACCTTCGGCTTGGACTGGGTGCCCAAGAAACTGGGTATGGTGGCTGGGACGAATGAAGGAGGTGAAGCAGAAAATGCTAGAAAAAGAAGGGACCTTAACATGTATAAACGAGTGTTTCTCCAACTTTCCTCTGAAGGAGGAAAACATTACCCTAAGTGTTTCAAGATAAGGCACGTTTGAAAAGCGTAGACTAAAACTATGAAAGCACTTGATTGTCATAGCAGTGATTTCCAACTCAAAGCAATTTTCGTAGTTTTACGTTTACACTTGGGAAGATGTTGTCATTTAGATAATCTTGAAACACTTCTCATGAGTCTTACAGCCCCTGCCGACTTGGAGAGCTGCTAATTGAACTTCATTTCCTTAGATCAGTTGAGCCTGCAGAGGTAGGAAGTCTTCCTGTTGTACATGTGGGAAGACCCATCCTTGTCCATAGCTCATGTGTGGTAGATCTAGGACTAGAATTCAGGTCTCCGGATTCCTAGGCCCACCATTGTATTACACCAGGACCCCTAAGACTTGTGCTGCTCTGAGCAGCAACTTATTACACAGCAGGGCCAAGGTATGGGGCAGGGCTTTGAGATTCCCAAAGTGCTTTTTCAGGGAGGGCCCCAGGGAGCTGCTGAAGTGACCCTTTTCCTGCCATGCCAATTACAGATGTGTCCATCGAGATGCCCGAGGAACTAGACATTTCCCAGTTGAGGGGTACAGGGCTGCAGCCTGGAGAGGAGGAGCTGCCTGACATTGCCCCACCCCTGGTCACTCCGGATGAGCCCAAAGGTAGCCTTGGTTTCTATGGCAACGAAGACGAAGACTCCTTCTGCTCCCCTCACTTCTCCTCTCCGACATGTTAGTGACTCTTCTTCCTGCCTGTCTCTCTCCTTTGCCGATGGGGGTCTTCTCTGCCTGCCTCCCCTTGACCCTGTCCTTCGTATTTTCTCCTGTCCTCCCTTTCCAATTTCCCCTGCCCTCTTTTGATGGATGTGAGGACTGAGTAGAGCGCTCCCAGCCACATTGTCTGTGTGGACCGCAGCAGCACTGGCTAACTGCCTCTCTACTTCGTTACCTCATTGCTTGGGGGGTGGGGCGAGGCATCATACTCCAGAAATAGGGCCCATTCTGTGAGAAACGGCAAGATCTCCATGGGAGATCTTTAGCCTCAGTTCTGTATCTTCAGTACTGCTGGACCCATGTTATGTCATGCTGTCATTTAGGTTCTGGAGTAAGGTGCCACCCCGTGGAAGAAAAATGCATGGAACGGGGGCGGGGGGGGGGGGAGTGGTGGTTGGGAGAGGGCCGGGGGACTGCACTTTGGGAGGGAGAAGGAACAGATCGTGGCCCAAGGAGTCGGGTCACCGTGGCCTTGCTTCTGCCCCCAACAGCACCCATGTTGGACGAGTCCGTCATTATCCAGCTGGTGGAGATGGGCTTCCCTATGGACGCCTGCCGCAAAGCTGTCTACTACACAGGCAACAGTGGGGCTGAGGCCGCCATGAACTGGGTCATGTCACACATGGACGATCCAGGTAGGCGGGGGTAGGTAGCAGGGCGGAACAGGGCCACCGTCCTCCCCCACACACTTCAACCCCTTCAACCCCCGCAGATTTCGCAAACCCCCTCATCCTGCCTGGCTCCAGCGGGCCTGGCTCCACCAGTGCGGCAGCTGACCCCCCGCCGGAAGACTGCGTGAGCACCATCGTCTCCATGGGCTTCTCCCGGGACCAGGCCCTGAAAGCTCTTCGGGCCACGGTATGGGCTGTCCCCCGGCTGAGGACTAGGGGGCCTGTGGGAAAGAAGGGGGTGCGGGTGAGGTTCCATCTTTTGTCAACAAGACCGAGGGCAACCGGTGTGGTACGGCCAGGGCTGAGGCACCACCTTTGGTGGCCGTGGTGAAAGAGCTGAGCCGTTCACTGGTGCTTTTCTTGCCCCGAACTTGTTGGAAAGAGCAATGCTTCCCTCCTCTCCAAGAACAATAGTTTAGAAAGGGCTGTGGACTGGATCTTCAGTCACATTGATGACCTGGATGCGGAAGCCGCCATGGACATCTCGGAGGGCCGCTCGGCTGCTGACTCCATCTCCGAGTCTGTACCAGTGGGACCTAAAGTCCGGGATGGCCCTGGAAGTGAGTGTCCTTGGGAAACAGGCCAGTGGAATCTAGCCAGTCAGCTACCAGATCCTCATTCCAAGGCAACTCTGGTGGGGGCGGGGGGTGGGGGGTGGGTGGGGGGGGGCAGAAGCTTCTTTCTGCTGACATGGCTTCTGAAGGGGGGATTCTGGGAGTCGGAGACAGACTTGTGACTCAGTACATGCCCCACCTTCCCTGAAACTTGCATCCTGAGTTTGAGCTGTTGGATGTACCTTTGGATGTCGCTCGAGGATTCCTCTCAGTGTCTTCTCTGCAACCCCCTTCTCTAGAGTATCAGCTCTTTGCCTTCATCAGCCACATGGGCACCTCTACCATGTGTGGTCACTATGTCTGCCACATCAAGAAGGAAGGCAGGTGAGGGGCTGGCCGTGTACCTTCCAAACTGGGGAGCGGTGGTGAGAATGAGTGGGAGCATCCTTGGAGCCCTTAGAATATTTTCAGGAGAAGGCAAAGGCCTGCTGAGTGGGGGGCACAGATACACCACACATTTTTAGAATGTTTGACAGCAGGGATTGGCAAACTACAGCCCAAGTGCTGCATCTGGCCACCTGCTTTTGTAAATAAAGGGTTTATTTTTATTTTTAACTTTTATTTTTGAGAGAGAGAGAGAGAGAGAGAGAGTGCATGAGCAGAGGGGAGGGGCAGAGAGAGAGGGAGAGAGAGAATCCCAAGCAGGCTCTGTGCTGTCAGTGCAGAGCTGGACACGGGACTCCAACTCATGAACTGTGAGATCATGACCTGAGCCGAAATCAAGAGTCAGACGCTGAGCCACCCAGGAGCCCCAGAAATAAAGTTTTAATGAACATAACCGCACTTAACTCACATATGTATCATTTGTGGCTGTTTTCATGCTGCAACAGGAGAGTTGAGTCATTGTGTCGGAGACCGGATGGCCTCCAAAACCTAAACTATTTACTGTGCAGCCCTTTACAGAAAACGTTTGTGGACCTGACGGGGGCCTGGCAGGACTGGGTGGGGGTGGCTGTAGAGATACTGGAGGATTTGAAGGCTCGGAGTAGGGAATGAGAACGGGATGCCCCCTTCAGGCAGGTAGCAGCTAGACTGTAGGTTGTGGGGGCCCAGGCTGAGAATGTTGGGAACCTGTGCTCCAGAATCAGCAGGACCAAGACCAGGGGCTATGTCAGAGACTAAGCTGATGCAGAGTGGATGTCCTGTCTGTTCATCCTTCTCCTCCCTCCCCTGTTTCCCCAGATGGGTGATCTACAATGACCAGAAAGTGTGTGCCTCTGAGAAGCCGCCCAAGGACCTGGGCTACATCTACTTCTACCAGAGAGTGGCCAGCTAAGAGCCTGCCCTGACCCCTTACCACTGAGGACAGGGGACAGACCATCTGGCATGCGGGACAGGGGCTGAGGAATGGACTTCAGCCCCACCCCTGCTCTGTTCCCTTTTTCTTTTTGTCCTCAGCAGCAGGGAAGAAGCTAGAGGCCATAGGAGAATGGCCAGGCAAAGCGGGGGACACTCCAGAGACTTTGGGGATAGGGCAGGAAGGGGATGGGAGGGGCTGGCCACCTGTCAGTGAGGAGACTTTGTTGCTTTCCCCGCCCCTTGAACCCACAGTGCTCTGCTTCTCTGTGTAATCCTGCCGGCCCCTGGTGTGGAGGGGGGCTTGTTTGTGTGTGCGCGTGGGTGTAGCTTTGTGCAGCCTCTTCCACAGGAGGGGGCGTCTGTGCCTCCCCTCCCCCTTTGTGTTTGCTCCCTCTGTGGTCAGGCAAGGAGGGCTGGGAGGGAAATGCGGATCCCCCTCGCCCTCCTGCCCGTCTTTCCGCCACCCTGTCTCTTCCCTGCCCTTCTCTGGAAAATGCCAAAATACATGATGTGAATAAAAGTACAATGGCTAAGTTGTGTCCTGTTTGATACCTTAAGGGAGATTAGCAGGTGAGTGGGTCTGCCAGGTTCCCCCCCCCCCCCCCCGACCCCACGCACACTCTCCTGCCCCTTGCCGCCTCCGTTGGCACTTCTCAACTTTTCACTAGTTCTAGAGCTCTTGAGAAATTGGGTGTGAGAGGAGGTGAAGTGAGCACTGGGGCAAAAGAAGACGGCGGAGGGGTGGGGGCTGTCAGAGCAAAGATGGGGGGTGAAGAGCCCCGCTTTCCTTCCGGCGGTCTCCCTGAGAGGGGGCCCAAGTGGGTATTTCCCAAGTGTCCCAGATCCGCTAGGCCCTGCGGTGTGTTGGGTTGGCCAGCTGGAGCAGAGAGTGGGACACCCGGAGGAGGAGGGGTGGGGGGGTTCTGAACTGCTTCCCTCTTAGCGGCCCAGTTTTTTAGCCAATGTGGGCGGTCCTTCCCCCTCTGACAGGGGAAGGGAGGGCTTTTTCTCAGAGTTGGAGAGGTGCCCCTCACAGCCTCCTCCGTCCAGCGAGCAACGTGATCTCAGGCCACCTCTGGCCCTCTGGGAGACTGTAGTCGTGAAGCGGGGGCTCTTCTGAGTGCAGGTTCTCGCCTTCTCCCAAAAGTCACGCAATGGATGCTGAAGCCACTGAGCCCCCGGACGCCCCTGGAACGTTGCTACAATAACGGGGGCAACGTCAGAACATTGCAACACCGGCGGCGGGAGGGAGGTGGTGGGGGCGGCGGCGGGAAGGATTTCCAGACTGGGGGCCGGGCTAACCATGGCCGAGGGCGGGGAGAAGGCGGAGTTCTGCCTCACGGCCCTCTATATAAGCGGGCAGTGGCAGCGGCTGCGCGGTGATACTGACCTTCAGTGTGTCAGTTCCAGCGCCATGGCGCCCTCCAGGAAGTTCTTCGTCGGGGGGAACTGGAAGATGAATGGGCGGAAGAAAAACCTGGGGGAACTCATCACCACTCTGAACGCGGCCAAGGTGCCGGCCGACACCGGTAAGCCCTCGCCGGGTCGGGGTCGGGATCGGGGCCGGGGCCGGGGCCGGGGTGTGGGGAAGGTCGGGCGTGGCAGCTCCCTCTCCCGAGCTCGGTTAGCCGGGTGTCCGCGTGGACCCGGATGCAGGGGTGAGGATAAGGGCTATTGGGGGGTCCGGACTTCGACCCTGCAGCCGCAATACCGGGGGTGCGTCGGAGGAAGAAAGGTGGGGCCACATTTAATGGTGCCCTCCGACCGCGGGGCGGGAAAGGATTTCTTAGGTCACCGGGAGGAAGATGGCCCCGGGGCGCGGGCTTGGGCTGCACCCAACAGGAGCCGGGGATAGGAGCGGAGCCCCTGCGGACGATCGCAGGAGGCTGGTGACAGCCATAGAGTGTGGGGGAGGAGGCTGAGCCTGCGTGCAGGGTTCCAGCTACCTGCCCCCTCGACCGTCTGCTCCGTGCGCCGCCGCACGTAGCCCACGACTCCTCCCCGCTCCTCGCTGGGAGGGCCGAGTCCCCCAGACTAGCGGCTGCGGCCTGCTGAACTACACGCTCTATCCTTTGCCCTCGGCAGCCTGGATGACTGCTGCCTTCCGACGAAGGGGCTGAGCAGGTGCTAAACTAGATGGGCCATTTGGGAATGAGGAGCTATCCTACAGTTTTCTCCAGGCCGGAAACGGGAAAGCACAAGGCCTCTCTATGAGCTAGTCATCTCACTGCCACCCACGGGCAGAGTCTTTACCCTCCCACTCACCTAAATCACAGAACCACGGGCCTCATCAAAACGGGCCCTGGTTTATTCCCCAAAGACCCCAGTGCAAACCCAGGAGTTGGCTGCTTCTGCTTTTGCTAAAAATCCTTGCCTGGGGGTGGTAAGGATGGGCTATTTTAGAAGGGAGGCGTGGTTGGCTCCAAGAGAATGCTGAGTCTAGGAGGTGCCCAGGCCCAGAATAGCCTGGGGAAATCAGAACCACAGCTGTTAAAGAGCAGAGGGCAGGGCAAGGGCCATGGCCTCCCAGGGACACCTGGAAGGCTCAAGGAGTTGGGTACAGGCCCAGCTTGGACTGGCAAGTGGACAAATGTTATCCTGCCGGGATAAAAAGGAGTGGAAAGCAGAACTAAGAAATCAGGTGAGGGGACTCCAAAACCCAAGATGGGAGTCTGGAGAATGGCTTCCTTATGACTTCATCCCCTTGTGCTGTCTTCTCTCCAGAAGTGGTTTGTGCACCCCCCACCGCCTACATCGACTTTGCCAGGCAGAAGCTAGATCCCAAGATTGCTGTGGCTGCGCAGAACTGCTACAAAGTGACTAATGGAGCCTTTACTGGGGAGATCAGGTGAGATGCAGGCAGGAGAGGGGTGTGTGGGGGCTCTGCCCTCACTTTCCTCATTGAGGGGAAAGCCAAAGGGTGGGCTCTCTGCTGAAGCATGGCTTTCTGTCTCTTCCTTTAGCCCTGGCATGATCAAAGACTGTGGAGCCACGTGGGTAGTCCTGGGGCACTCGGAGAGAAGGCATGTCTTTGGGGAGTCTGACGAGGTTAGTAATCAGGAGAGGAGGTAGGAGATTCCTTATTCCAAGAGGGGCGTCTTCACCAAATCTGTTACTCAACAGCTGATTGGACAGAAAGTGGCCCACGCCCTGGCAGAGGGACTTGGAGTAATCGCTTGCATCGGGGAGAAGCTAGATGAGAGGGAAGCTGGCATCACTGAGAAGGTCGTTTTTGAGCAAACCAAGGTCATCGCAGGTAACTCAGTAGAAAGGGACCTTTGAGCCTGGACAGGGCTATGGAGGCACAGAAGGTGGGGTGAGATGCCCTGCAGCCTAATTTGATCCCCATCCCATGCTGATACAGGAAAGGAAGGAGGAAGGTTAGAACCCTTGCATCATCCATACCACTTCTGTTCCTGCCTGGATGGTATAGATGCCACTTGGAGTTCCTCCAACAACCACCAGGGGGCATTAGGCCACCATCATTCATCATTCCCTGGGCTGTGGGCTGGATAGCTCCTTCCCGTTCACCCTTCCATCTGTGATCTCTGTCCCACAGATAATGTCAAGGACTGGAGCAAGGTTGTCCTGGCCTATGAGCCTGTATGGGCCATTGGTACTGGCAAGACTGCAACACCCCAACAGGTAACCAAGCCCAGGAATTCTGCCCTTATCTTACCCTGCCTCAGTAGGACTAGACTGCCACAGAGATCACCTAAGCCAACCCCTCATTTTAAAGACAGGAGCCCCCAGCGCATCTGCCTGGCCCAGTCGGTAGTGCGTCTGATTCTCTGATCTCGGGGTCATGAGTTCAAGTCCCACATTGGGTATAGAGATTACTTTAAAAAATAAAATCTCGGGGCGCCTGGGTGGCTCAGTCCGTTGAGCGGTGGACTTTGGCTCAGGTCATGATCTCGCGGTCCGTGAGTTCGGGCCCCGCGTCGGGCTCTGTGCTGACAGCTCAGAGCCTGGAGCCTGTTTCAGATTATGTGTCTCCCTCTCTCTGACCCTCCCCCGTTCATGCTCTGTCTCTCTCTGTCTCAAAAATAAATAAATGTTTAAAAAAAAATAAAATAAAAAAATAAAAAATAAAATCTCCCCCAAATAATAATGATAATAATGAAGACCCCCCCCCCCCACCCCCCACCTCCTGCCAAGCCTAGAGAAGGAGAGTGATTTGTCCAAGGACATCTATTCCAGGGCCTGGGTGGAATTGGAGCTGTGGTATTCTGACCCAGATCTCAGGGTTCTTGTCCCGAAACCACATTGCCTCTCTTCAGTGGGGCCCAGGGTCTTTTAGCCTTTGAGTGAAAGGCAGAAAGAGGCTTACATAGTCTGGCGTCTTGTTTTAGGCCCAGGAAGTACATGAAAAGCTCCGGGGATGGCTTAAGTCCAATGTCTCTGACGCGGTGGCTCAGAGCACCCGTATCATCTATGGAGGTAAGTGGGTTTGGCTCCAGCCTGAGATGGGGGTGGACTCAGCCCTCCTATCCCATCCCTGACAATTCCCTCTCTCTTCTCCGTTCCCAGGTTCTGTGACTGGGGCAACCTGCAAGGAACTGGCAAGCCAGCCTGATGTGGATGGCTTCCTCGTGGGCGGGGCTTCCCTCAAGCCTGAGTTTGTGGATATCATCAATGCCAAACAATAAGCCCATCCGTCTCCCCTCCTCTTCCTGCTAAGCCAGGGACTAGGTAGCTCAGAAGCCCAGTGACTGTGCTCCTATCCCCCCACACACATCCCCACCCCGCACATGCTTCTGATGGTGTCACCTGCCCCCCTCGTGGCCAAACTATACCTCTTCCTTACTGTTTACACCTTACCCTGTAATGGTTGGGACCAGGCCAATCCCTTCTCCACTGACTATAGTGGTTGGAACTAAACAGGTCACCAAGGTGGCTCCTCCTTGGCTGAGAGGTGGAAGGGGTGGAATTTGCTCATGGGTCCCCGCTCGGTCCCCAAGTGAGGGCAGGAGAGAGAAGCCATCCTCCTCTCCCATCTCCCACCATGAGGCCAAGGGCTGAGAGAAAGTCCTGTTCTCCCCTCAGAGGCCAGGGGTGCTGTTCTCTCCCATGGTGCCAACGCCTGTGTGTGTTGTATATGTGAGCAGTCCCACGTGTGGGGGAAATAAACACCTGGCACTAAGCCTTGTGGTGTGTCCTTCTTCACTGTCCTTGCCCACATCCCCTCTTTTTCCTTTCTGAGGCAGCCGTAGGACACTTGTGCACAAAACAAAAAAAAAAACACAAACAGGTTTCTACGACAGCACATCTCTTACTGTTTTTACTTGAAAAAATGTCCTGCATACCAGGCCCAGGCCGCCATAGCCTCGAATAACAGCTCCCTCCCTTCTGCCCCTCGGGAAGGCTCTAGGGCCTTAGGGCTCCCCAGAGCTAGGGTTGGGGGAGGGGCCCAGCCTCACCTCCCCCCACCCCACCTCCTGGCTTTAAGTAGCTGGTCTAGGCCAGCGGTGCCTCCTCCCCACTCCCCAGGGGAGGGATGGCTTTAAGGCCCCAGCACAATCTGTGGTATCCCAGGGGTCACTGGTAGAGCAGGTAGCGCTTCATGGCAGGGGGCAAGGGCAGAGCAGATACCTGGCCAAGCCGGGTATCCCCCAGGGCGTGGCGCACACACAGGCGGCTCAGGTGCAGAAGGGAGTGTGGCTCCGCTGGGAGAGAGAAGGAGGGGAAGGTAAGTAGGGGTGCAGCCACTGGCCCGACCTCCTCAAACTACGGGTCCTGCCCAAGTTCTCTTCTGCTTTCCTGCCCTGAGTCTTCGTTGAGAGGGAGATCTAAGGCCCCCAGGGCTGGGAGGCTCTGCAAACTTCACACATCCCGGGCAGCTGGGGGTGAAGCTCTAGCTAAGGCCCTCCAAGCAACAGGCCAAGCAAGTTCTGACAGTGGTGGAGCTGGTCTAGGTTTTGATTCTGTAAAGCCTTGGAGCTGGGGCTGATGAGCCCTCCCTCCTCCACTCTACAACAGCTGGCCATGGGTGACCGGAGGAGCAGTACTCTGCAACTTGCAGAGAACAGTTCAACCAGCCCCAATCTCTGGCCCCAACCCCTTCTAGAGGAGGCCCCTCCCCTGAAGTCCCCTCCCAGGGCCCTGGCTCTTCGGGTGTTCTCCTTCCAGGTGCCCAGGGCCCCAAATAACCCTTACTGGGGTTTGAGGAGGGAAGTAGCACAGACAGATCAGAACCCAGGGAATCTGGTACACACCCTGGGCGTCTGGCACTGCCAGTTCTCTTCCTACACCTCGCCCAGCACCCATTTAACCCTGTGCACCTCTTGCTCCGGGAGCTGATATCTGCGGTGAATCCCTAATCCCTGGAGCGCCTCCCTCTGTTGTGAGGACTCACCACTTACTAGCAAGTTGCTTTCCCAAGCCTCACTTTCACCTCTATTGCCGCTGGGACAATTAGGTAACATGCGTGAAGACCCTTAGCCATTCCCCACACTGGAGGCAGGTCAGGCTATTCCCTCTGCTCTTGTAAAGTGATGAGCTTCCATCCCAAACCACAGCCACCAGTAACAGAACACTCTCCCCACACCTGCCCCAGGCCTCACCTCTCCTTCCGCCCAGGTAGCTGATGCGGACCTGGCACTGGCCCCAGACAGCGCTTACTGCCGGATAGAGGGTCCTGCCCTT
Organism: Neofelis nebulosa; assembly: GCF_028018385.1. Classification (NCBI taxonomy): domain Eukaryota; kingdom Metazoa; phylum Chordata; class Mammalia; order Carnivora; family Felidae; genus Neofelis; species Neofelis nebulosa. Next base: position 101,235,753 of record NC_080789.1, on the reverse strand, counting down.
CAGTCCTCGGAAGGCTGGCCCCAGGTAGGTGCCCCCAATAGCGTAGCCCAGAGTTCCCTCCTCCATGTCCAGAACCACCAGCAGCCTCTCCGGCACCTCCAGCTGCTCCCCCTGAGGTCTGGCTGGATACTGGGGGGCCCCGAACCCCTTGCTCTGATGGTACAGCTTCCCCCGCCCGATGTCCCAGCCCCACGACTCGCTGTTGCTGCCCAGCAGCGCCGCATAGTGGTCAACCTGCAGCGGGGCGAGGGCCGTGGCCACGCCCACCACGGCGTGGGTACCCCTCTGCTCCCGGGGCCAGCTGATCTCCCAGGCGTGCAGGCCCCTCGAGTAGCCCTTCTTACCCCGGGCCCCATCAGTGCTCTGGGCCACGGGCCGCCGCTCGAAGCATAACCCCCCTTCCTTGACCTCGATGTTCTCCGAGCAGTCCTTGGGGTTCCAGCCGTGGCGCTGTTGGGCTCCCAGATCAGGAGGGGGAGCAGACAGCAGCTCCTCCAAGCCCTCGGGACAGGAGAGGTCAGGGTACAAGGTCTGTGGGGTGGGGGTGCTGCTGCCGCCCCCTGCCAGGGCCGTCTGGCCCATGGAGGTGAGGAGCTTGGAGGACTCCCGGAATCTTGCTGGGGTGCCTCTCTTCTGAAAGTTGATCTCCGGCTCGGGATTGACCTGGAGAGGACTTGGGAGAGAAGAGGGTGTAAAGGGCGGGATCCTGGCGGGGATCCCTCACCCAGGCGTCTCATCTTTTCATGCATGTTTGCCCACCACCACTCCACTCCCTCTTCGCCCCCCACCCCCGCCCCAAAGCTCTTAGGCCCATCACCCTGCCCTCGCCCATCTGTCCCTGTCTCCCGAGACTCTCGCGGGTTCACCCCCTTTGGATCTCTCCAGGGGTCGTCCCCTCCGCCCACCCCGTGCCCGTCACCGCCCCCGCACCTCGCTTGGCTTTCCAGGCCGGGAGTCACAGGCCTTCAGGAGGAACCCCGCCGAAGATAGCCGAACCGCGCAGGGCGCAGACTGCCGGCCGCTTCCGCCTCCAGCACCTCCCTCGGCCTCGCCCCGCCCCCAGGCCCCGCCCCCACGGGGCCCTCCGGGGCGGTTAACCCTCTCGCCGCCGCCCCAGGTCGCGCCCCGCCCCGTGGCCGCCCCCCTGCGGGGCTCCTCGCGGGAGGTTTACACTCCAGTAGGGTCGCTGCTGCGGAGGGCACGCCCCGCCCCGAGGACCCGCCCCCCCCCAGGACCCATCCCTGGACGGTTACCCTCTAGCGCCCGCCCCGAGGTCCCGCCCCGCGTGGAGACCCTCCTGCGTGGTTAACCCTCCTTGGCAGCCACGGAGTCTGCACCAGGCTGTCGAGGCTCAGAATGAACTCTGACGGGATCACCGCTTTGGGATCCCAGGAAGTGCGTTCGCCATCGTCAAGACCTTTGAGCCGCTTGAGCCGCTCAACTCCTGAGCCCCTAGATATGAGGGGCATGGGGTCAAGGAGGGGCTTTCGTTGTGCTGGCATCTATTTCTATGTCCTTTTGATTCTGGGTCACTGTTTCTGGACCGGTCGCTTTCTGCCCCACTTGTAAGGGAGTCTGTTTTATGCCTGAGGCTTTGAACTATGTTTTCAGAGGTAGGTGTCCTAGGTCTAGTCTTCATCTTGGATGTCAATCCATTCCTGAGCTGTTGGTCTCAAATGGTGGAATATAGTGCTTAAGACTGGTTGTGAGTGAAGCTATGTCACTCATTAGCTCTAGGACCTTGGGGAGGTTGCCAAACTTCTCTAAACCTGTTTTTTCTTATGTAAAATGGGAATAATGATAGTAGTCACCTCATAGGGTCGTTGTGGAGTTGAAATAGTCCAGGTAAAGCACTTAGCACAGAGCCTGGTGCGTATTCATGCATCACTAAGCATAACTATTATTGTTAACATTTACTGAGTGTCCACTCTATAGACAGGCAATGTAATATAGTGATGACAGATGCCAAATGTGGAGCCAGGCTAACTGGGAGTGAATACCTGAAACCCAGTATGCACATGACCTTGGGCAAATTACTTAACCTCCCCAGTGCCTGTTTCTTCCTCTGTAAGTTGGAGATACTGTTGGTATCTACTGCAAAGGGCATAGTGAGGATTCAGTGAGGTTATATATATGTAAACTCAGAGCAGCTTCTGGTTCAAATTTAATCATTTGTGCTAAGCACTGAAGATGCAGCAGTGAATCCCAAGGAGGTTACAGGGACATTTATAAAACAGTTTATCATGTAGTAGATGAAATTATGGAGATACAAAGAAAGTATTATGGGACTCAAAAGGATGGAACTCCTAACCAAGGATCAAGCAGTTAGGCAAGTGTCCTGGAGGAAGTTAACACTGGGCTGAATCTTAAAGAATGACTAGGAATTGGCTTGAGAGGTGGTTCTGCAGGATGGGGGCTAGGTTTGGGGTGCTGCATGGAGAAGACATTCTCCAGACAGAGGGGTCAGCATGAAAACAGCCAGAAGCAGTAGATGGGAAGACTTTGGTGTCCCTGCAACTAGAAAGGAAGCAGGAGAGACAAGCCTAGAAAAGTCAGTGCCCGGGGGCGGGGGGGGTGGGGGGGGGCGCGCCTGGGTGGCTCAGTTGGTTGAGCGTCCAACTTCGGCTCAGGTCACGATCTCGCAGTATGTGAGTTCGAGCCCCGCGTCGGGCTCTGTGCTGACTGCTCAGAGCCTAGAGCCTGTTTCCGATTCTGTGTCTCCCTCTCTCTCGGCCCCTCACCCGTTCATGCTCTGTCTCTCTCTGTCTCAAAAATAAATAAATGTTAAAAAAAAAAAAAGTCAGTGCCGGTTGACAGTGACCTTGTAGATCAAGCTAAAGAAGGCAAACGTTCTCTTGTTGGACAGGCCAGTAATGGGGAGACACATAGGAGGGAAGCAGGAGAGGAACATGGTCAGATACTCGTTTTAGAAAAGCCCTCCTGGGAGTGCCTGGCTCGCTCAGTCAGTAGACCATGAGACACTTAATCTTGGGCTCATGAGGTCAAGCTCCACATGGGGTGTAGAGATTATTTAAAAAAAAAAAATCATTAGAAAAACCACCCTGGCATAGCAAATGTAGAGGAGGCTTCAAGGGAAATACGATGAGAAGCAAAGAGACCGGTTACAGCAGCCCAGATGACAAGTGGCAAGAGTCTGAAATAAGGCAGTAGAAATAAGGAAGAAAAGAATTCAACAAACACTGATGAAACTGCAAGATTTGGTGGCTGATAAATGCTGAGGCGAGAGAAAGGGAGGTTTCTAGCCTGGAAGACTGTTGGAAAGTGGTACCGCTAATGCAGAAAGAAAAGCAATTGGAACGGGGCAGGGGGGTGGGGGGAAGATGAATGCACTTTAGGACATGTTTTTGAGGTGCCCGACCTGAGCCACAACCAGATAGAACCATTCAGAACGCATGTGAAAACTGCAGGTCTGAAGGGTAGTAAGAGGCCTGGGCTGGAGATATAAATTTGGGAGGTGACGCAGCCTTCAGCCAGAGGCTGAACTGTGGAGAATCAGTGAGGGGACCCAGAGACAGTGTGTAGAGAGAGAAGAGGGTTAAGGAGGACACAGTGAGCAGAAAATGCAAGCTTGATCACAAGAATATTTTGGTCATTAGCAACTTTGGTGAGAGAGCACATGTGGGAGGTAGGAGTCTAGGTTGAAGAGGCTGACTTGGCATTTTCTGTAGGTCAGGTGCTGTTGTGCTACAAGCTTCACATTTTGGGGGGATAGAGAGTTGGGAGAGATAGGGTGAAATCATGTCTCATAGTCAAAATTACCCTTGAAAATCCCTTACCTACCCCATCTATTAGATACAGCGTATGTTAGTTTTGTGTAAAACACAGTATGTGGCAGTATTCTACAATGACGTACTAATAAAATTGTATAATTTTAATTGAAGACAAAGAAGAAAACATATTAAAAGGAAAGATGTGATCCTGAATACCTGTCATCCACCTAACCTAGATAATCTTGCCAGTGTGATGACAAAAATAATGACATCATGACCATGGATAGTGGCCTATGATAAATGTTAGTGCACGAGCTGTGTGATAACTGCATGGTTGAAGGCTTAGGGGACAAAGAGCAAGCCTCGGTCATGATGAGTCTAGTTCAGGTTCAGAAGTGCACCTGCTCAGCTGCTCGTTGTTTAATACATGGTATTCACCAGTTGTTACCCCAGAATCTTGAACTGCTCAAACATTTGGGGTGTGTGTGTGTGTGTGTGTGTGTTTTAACGAGAGAGCACAAGTGGGGGAGAGGGACAGAAGGAGAGAGAAAAATCTCAAGCAGGCTCCACACTCAGCACCAAGCCCGAGGTGGGGCTCAACCCACAGCCCTGGGATCATGACCTGAGCCAAAATCAAGACTGGGTCGCTCAACCAACTGAGCCACCCAGGCCCTCCTCAAATGTATTGATAATAGCTCAAATATCACATAATGCTACATTTTATCTTTTTACTTTTTATTGAAATGTAGCATATGTAATCTTTTAAAAATTTTTTAACGTTTATTCATTTTTTTAATATGAAATTTATTGTCAAATTGGTTTCCATACAACACCCAGTGCTCATCCCAAAAGGTGCCCTCCTCAATACCCATCACCCACCCTCCCCTCCCTCCCACCCCCCCCCCCCCCATCAACCCTCAGTTTGTTCTCAGTTTTTAAGAGTCTCTTATTCTTTGGCTCTCTCCCTCTCTAACCTCTTTTTTTTTTTTTCCTTCCCCTCCCCCATGGACTTCTGTTAAGTTTCTCAGGATTCACATAAGAGTGAAAACATATGGTATCTTTCTCTGTATGACTTATTTCACTTAGCACAACACTCTCCAGTTCCAACCACGTTGCTACAAAAGGCCATATTTCATTCTTTCTCATCACCATGTAGTATTCCATTGTGTATATAAACCACAATTTCTTTATCCATTCGTCAGTTGATGGACATTTAGGCTCTTTCCATAATTTGGCTATTGTTGAGAGTGCTGCTATAAACATTGGGGTACAAGTGCCCCTATGCATCAGCACTCCTGTATCCCTTGGGTAAAGTTTATTCATTTTTGAGAGACAGAGAGAGATGAGTGCAAGCAGGGGTGGGGCAGAGAGAGAGGGAGACACAGAATCTGAAGCAGGTGCCAGGCTCTGAGCTGTCAGCACAGAGCCTGATACAGGGGCTCAAACTCACGAACCATGAGATCATGACCTGAGCTTAACTGACTGAGCCATCCAGACGCCCCAGATATGTAATCTTAAATTCAATGAATTTTTATGTATGCTGAATGACTGTCATCAAAAAGATCAAGAACATTTCTAGCATCCCAGAAGGCTCCTTCTTGCCTTTTCCTTGACACTGCACCTGTAAAGGTAACTCTTATTTGACCTCTATCAGTATAGATTTGTTTTGCCTGTTCAATTTCATATGATACCATATATTATATATATGGTATAGTCTATTCTTTTGTGTCTGACTTATTTTTCTCAGCATGATGACTGAGTCATCTACCTTGTTGCATGAAATGGTAACTCATTATTTTCATTGTTATACATTAATCCATCCTATGGACATACCACAATTTATTCTACCTTTGATGGCCATTTGTTTCCAGTTGTTAGCTATTATAAAGCTACTATGTACAGTATTGTATAAGTTTTTAGTGGACCTAGGCACTCACTTTTGTTGGGCGCATACTTACATGCAGAATTGCTGAGTTATAAGGAATATAATGTTAATCACATGTGATTTTCCAGTTTCCCTCCATAGAGATTTTATTCAGAAATTAAATCAGTCAGGTATTTCAGCATTTTTGCAGCAACTTCAATCTACTTATGATTTGATCTGGTCATCCCTTCCTGTTCATCATATTTTTGTCTTCTGGGATGATTTTATCAGTTCCTCAAGCTTTTTCTTAGCATTTCTCAGTGGCTCTCAAGAAGTTCTTCACCGATGACTGGGTGGCTCAGTTGGTTAAGCATCTGACTCCTGATTTCAGCTCAGATCATGATCTCTTGTCTCGGTTTGTGAGTGCAAGCCCAGTGTCTGGTTCTAGCGTGGAGCCTCCTTGGGGTTCTTTCCTCTCTCTCTCTGCCCCTCCCCTGTGCTCTCTGTTTGTCTCTCTCTCAAAACAAACTTCAAAAAAATTTTTTAATAAAAAAAGTTCTTAAATTTCTTTAAAAATTTTTTTTCTTAATGTTTATTCATTTTTTGAGAGAGAGACAGAGTGTAAGTGGGGGAGCAGCAGAGAGAGAGGGAGACACAGAATCCAAAGCAGGGTCCAGGCTCTGAGCTGTCAGCACAGAGCCTGATGCAGGGCTTGAACCCATGAACTGAGAGATCATGACCTGAGCCAAAGTTCGCCACTCAACCGACTGAGCCACCCTGGCACCCCTTCAATTTCTTTCACAAAGCCAACATGACCCACTTGTTAGGCCATTTTAACAATGTGTTTCACTTTTTTTTTTAAGTTCATTTATTTTGAGAGACAGAGAGAGCAAGCAGGGGAAAGGCAGAGAGGGAGGGAGAGAGAATCCCAAGCAGGCTCCACACTGTCAGCATGGAGTCCAATACAGGGCTAGAGCCCATGACCATGAGATCATGACCTGAGCCGAAATCAAGAGTCATATGCTTAACCAGTTGAGCCACCCAGGTGCCCCTTTTAAAATTTTAAATGTTTATTGAGAGAGAGAGAGAGAGAGAGAGAGAGAGAGAGAGAGAGAGAGAGAGAATATGAATCCCAAGCAGGCTCCATGATCAGTTTACAGCTCGATGTGGGGCTTGGTCCACAACCATGCAATCACGACCTGAATGGAAATCAAGAGTCAGACACTTAACCGACTGAGTCACCCAGGCACTCCAGTGTGTTTCACTTCCCTGTCAATAGAAAACCCTTAAAACCCTAAACACATTCTTCCCAACATGCATGGCCTGTTTTAAGCTTGATTATTGCCATGACTGTTCAATAGAAGTGTTGTAACCGGCAAGACTGAAGAATGTCCAACTCTTCCAACCTTACCACATTTAGATTAGGGTCAGCATTCATGGCTCTGAGAGTCAGAGTCCGGAATCTCAGCCTCGTGGATGTGACTGAAAAATCATGCTTAGGTCAGCAAACTGATGGACAGCGGTGATGTTGGGAAAGGTAGTCTTCGATGACTCTAGGAGCACGTTCATAAAGAGTGTGGTACGTCAGATGATATGCCAAGGCCTTCCTCTATGAGGTCTTACTTGTAGAATGTAGAACTGTAAATCCCAGCTGTGGAAAGTGCTGCTGTCACCTAGCAGTTTGCATGTGATTGCTGGAGTACAAGCTTATTGTTTGGTTTTGCTTTGTGTTTTAGGGCACTGGATCTGTATCCCTGTAGAACACGTCTGGTTTTATTAAAGAAAGGGCTACCCTGCCACCATGACAGAGGAGGAGAATGGTGGTCACAAGGCCATTAATGATTTTCAATCCAGGGCCTTGTGTTTCTAGTTTGGAAATATAAAGGCAGTTGGGCATTCCCCCCCACCCCCAAGATACCAACTTCATTATATTCTAAAAGATAGCCATTTGGCCAGCAATTGTTTTTAGTAGCTCTGGGTGGCTTTTACTCTCTGTTCTCCACAGACACAGCCTCACTAACGGGTTGCTG